>NC_069114.1:48963084-50393084 GCF_025612915.1 Magallana angulata
AGACCAATCTGTTTTCTATTTTTCCTAGTTATTATGAAATATGAATTCACATCACTGATGTCCAAAAACAAAGTTTCATCAAAATCATTTACTTGATGGCACAATATGGTCCGTTTTTCTGTATTCAGCATTTGTCGGGAAACTTATTTCAATTACTCTGCAAGCTTTTGTGTTTGTTGGATACAAAAGCCTAATGTGGCATTAATCTTTCCGGCAAAGACTCGTGCGCTCGGAGAGATTAAAAACTAGATTTATTTGCAACTAGAAAATGAGATAATATCATTTTTTTTTGACCCGGTATTAATGAATTAATTCCGAGAGTTAATAGCTCACAAACCATCCAGAATGGCGTTCTTTGCTAGTGTTCCTTAAAAGATTTCTATAGAAACACTCTTGGCCGGATCGATGGGCCAACTTCATCAGGCTCTATATAAAACGATATGATGTGACATTTACGACTTGAAAATCTTGAAAGCGGAGACCATCTCTGAAACGGATCTTTTTTATCCGAATTCATGGATTTCAGACACTGCTTTTTTTAGACTGGACTTCAAACCACTGCTCAGCGTTATTATTTACAATATGTCGTCGAAGAAACAAAAGGAGATACATGTCTTTTTTTCAAATTCCAGGAGATAAGTATCAACAATCAGTCAAAACCTGATTTTTCCATTCATAATTAATTTCAATATCTATCGGACGATTGCGAGGTACGCATAAGACCCATCTGCTTAACTGTTTAATTAATTTACATGTCTCTCTCCGTAAACTATTACGAAACAGTCTCCCAGCATTCCCCGGGGGTAGCCTTTATGCCCGTGTTGTTACTGCTTGAATGGAATCGTGTTCGATTCATTGATCACTTATCCCCCGGGGAGGAGTGTAGTGAGAAAACGGCAGAAGGGCTATTTCAGAAACCTCCACCAAACGTAGGTGTGTAACTCAATTTGCGCCTGTCCATCTTGCTGCATGTAACAATACTAACCAATCAACATTATCTCCGACGAATTATCTTTAAAGAACGAAGACTTCCCTTTAGCGAAACGAATGTCTTTTTAAAACCAGAATAAGCATGCTAAGTATTAATTTTTATGATCAAAATATGTATTAATCAAAGGATCTGAAACCAAAGCCATTGCGTGTATTGTATTACATGTTCTTAGGTTACACTTGAAACGATATGAAATAATTACTTAAATTAGATGGTCAAGGCATTTTAAACTATTTCAACCTTTCATAATTAAGAAGAGCTATGAATAAAAATAAAAATAAAATTTCCCCTTCGAACTTAATTAATAAACTTCAACTGTTGTTTTTTTTAAAACTTAAAAATGATTCATGGCTAGAAAAATTCCATGTACATTCAAGTTTTTAAGGGGGATCTTTAAAGATATAAAGTTGACCGACCAACATGGTTCAAAGGCGATTTTAGTGTTTGGCGCATTAGTGTATACCTTTTACCACCTACTCTGATCCAAAAACTAAATCAAAAAATGCTTTCTGTAAAAATTCTTTTCACACCGTGTAGATTTCTGTAGGATTTATAGGAAGCTTGGCAGACGGACGAGAGAGGCATGATCCGGGAATTTGTCGCCTTACCATCACCGCGGTGGAAACTTTACACTTCATATTTCCTATTTACTTTCACGGCGGCGTTTTATTGTCAAATAACATTGTATATCAGTGAATCTGCCTTTTGTTTAAAGTTTGAAGCTAGCAGCGTTTTCTTCCATTTCCATTAATCTTTCACCGGTACGACTAGCACACAGCAACAAACTTATTTATTGGTCTGTTCATTTTGGCCCCCGTGATTTTTTGTGGATGAACTAATTGACGTTCATGGGTTTTATGGAGCTATCAGTCGACATCACCCCAATCTTTTCTGGTTTTTACTGAAAATTTCCTTTCAGAAAAACAGTGGTCAATTCCAATATCAATAACGATTTTTCTCGATGAATTATTTGTCAAATTCGGAAGATTAGCGAATAAATGGAATAAGATGTTGCCCGAAGCTTTTAACCGTTTCTACAACGCATTATGATATTACTCCGCCAAGCTTCTAATTATTTTAGTACGTCTGATATCCGAATCAAGCGATCGTAATGGTCATACGGCCAGATCACTTGTTCATGATTTGTCATCAAGTTATTTCTAATGCACTCAACTGTGGGGAGTTTGTGGGGAGTTTATTTGAGACGGTACACAAAGACACGCTACAGAAGCCCATATATTGTAGTTCTTCAAAAGAACAAACATAGCTCCCGTGCACGACACAGTGCAACTAACACAGGCCCCAGATGAAAACATGTATTTAAATGTCTTCAGTGATTTGTTCTCATTTTTATATTTGTGTTAATTTCGAGTAAGAAATTTATCAATACAAGCACTCAGAAAATTAAATAATAATAAACCTTAACGGTGAAATATAACTCGAGTATTAATGTTAAAAAGACAAAACCAACTTAATAAATTTCATGACAATTGCTTCTTTATCATCTATTAGTAGAATATTGTATCGAATTAATTTAAACCCCTGAAATTAAATCCCTCCCCTCGCCGTCCAGGGTTAGGTCTGTTGATGTCCCTTCCTCCAGCTCCCTGTAATTTTGGTCTGTCACCCACTAATCACGTCGGTGGCTTCTGGACCTGGGGTCCATCATTCCGTTGTCAGTAGAAGATGGCGGGTTTTCATCTGCACCATTGCCGCGGCTAATACGATACTGGCGAGCTCACACAATCACCTTCAGAAGAGGGGAAGACGAAGCGACTTCCAAATTAAGTTTGACAATATTTTTATTGCACGCCATTGCTTTGAGCTTCTGAGAACTTGCCAACCCAACAAAGCTTCTGATGGCCTCGCTCTGCTTTGATATTATGCCTCTTTATAGTGCTGTGTTTTTGTTCGTAATATCTAAGATTTGATTTTTCACTTTTAGATTTGATATTTTTCCTTTATCAAACGTCACTTGTTTTATGAAGTAATGCGTAATTGTATGATGAAACGGTCAACTTTACAAATATGAGTGCAAGGAAATGTTGTTTCCTCTGGCTTCCTTTGTGTGTAAGAAATGATCTTGATTCACATTACACAAGGGGGGGGGGGTGTTGGCGGTCGTGGCTATTTTTATAAATTATTAATTTTATCGCCTTAAGATGAAGGGTCTGTACAAAGATTTTGAAACATTTTGTTTTATCTTCAAATAGTTTAGTTATATTTAAAATTTTAGAGTAGATGGGATGGGTAGTTTTTTGAGCATCTAGCTGAAGGGTGGTTCAATAATAACTCTACATAGGAGAGGCACACTAACCGACCCCAGAGTCTACAGAGTGTTGTGTATGATATTAGAATACCATATAAAATGGAGCTCACAAATAATTCATGCCTCCAGCTCTATCCGTCTTCTCTCTCCCATCGATCAGGCATACGGCAGAATTTCCTCCCATAAAATCCGGCGTATAAAGGTGCCAAACATTTGAATTCCATCAAATGGCATCTACGTGAATGGGACTCCATTTGTACAGTGATACTGTGATACTGCTGAAATAAAATCCGGTTAATGTTGGTTGGCTGGTTGGGTTGGGTGTGACCATCTCAATGGAGGAATATCTGGAAGAATATTAAATATTTCAGGGAGTGAGAGAGAAAGAGAGGAAGAAATAGCTATGTATATTTGGTAGCATATATCACGTGACCAGTAATCCCATTGAATTCATCTTAAATCATTCTAATTTGTGATAATAGAATTGACTTGTGAGCTCCCTCTTATATAATGCTTAAAACGTATCGCGGATCTCGCCGTGCTCGTCTCTGGAGCTTTCCTTAATTGATAAGTAAGTGTGGGAGAGAGCGCCTGCTAGCCCGTTTAAAGCACGGATTTTTTGCCTTTTCAGTGTTTCTGCTTTAGAAATATTGCCATGATCATATCTACCCGATTCAATTTAGCATCCCCTAGTGGGATAAATTTAACAAATAAACCTTCCGCTCTTTGAATGAAGATGAGAAGCACTATATCTCGCTGATTATGAAGGCTTCAGTCTCGTCCCCGCGGAATTCCAACTGGCAGAACAATGCTAAAGTCCGTAACAGTTCGTACTCCGAACCCGATAATTCTATTTCTCCATTAGTTTAACCCGGGAATCTCGCGGGGTTTGGGATCTTGAATATTCATACGCGCTATTTGGTATAATTTGTCAAGAGAACTATTAGCCTATTAGGTAGGTTTGTTAAATCTATTTAGACAAAGGGTCCCCTGTGAGTCCTTATGTTCACAAAAACGTCGGATTCTGAAGAGGAACTTCGTTAACAATGCCTCATTGCCACTAAACTATTCTAAGCATTATCAGCTGGAGATTACGCTTGTTTGTAAATAAAGTTTAGAAATGCGACCCTAAAAAGCTAATCGATATCAAACCAGAGTTAACTAGGTGTAAGATAGCCAGTTAAAAATTACGGAACGCAACTATCCAAAGGTAGTTTTTGTTTAATAATCATAATGTTTGTTCCAACTAAAAAAGAAGCTACTGCGGTAAACGTATTTTAATGACTAAATCAAAAGAAATACGTGTAGAAACAAAGAGGACAGAGTACTGAATACTTTTTGTTTGAATGAATATTAATTTAATAAAACCAAGATTGGGACATGCTTCGTTTCGTTATCTTTATTCTTTATAAATAAGATTTAACAACTTCTAATAGGGCTAGAAATAAGGAGGAAATTTATTTTCATTTCGGTCTTGCCAAACAAAGGTTTTTTGACGTAAAGAATTTCAGACATAAAGTGGCGAATATTTCCATTAAGACCGATAGTAACGATCTACTTTTGGTCAGAATCATCCATCATGGCGACCATTTAGCCGTGCTAATACGATTAACACTCGTACTTGTCTGCTGACGACGACGACGGACCAGAAAGACAAACCTACAGTCCGCCATTACTGAGTTTACCGCGGGGTGACAAAGCTAATGGCGATTTGGTCGTGGGCCGCAGATGGATCAGTATGCAAAAGTCGCCGGGAAGTGATAATTGAAAGTGAATTTGTCGTTGGTTTGTTGAGGTATATATATTTTTCATTAAGTTGAGGGCAGTGATTGCTCTTGCTTTATATGGCGGCCTAACAACACTCCGGGGAACCTTTCTCTCCCATGATGTCAACATTTATTGGCTCTTGGGACAAACCTATGGTCGCAAGAAAGGAAAAGAACGAAGAAAAAAACTTTCCACGTTAAAATATTATCCTTACGTGCTCCTTGGCAGAGAATCTTTTGAGTTAATCAACTTCCGCTGGAAGTGATAATAGTCACGTGCCCCGGATATAAAAGATCTAATCGGCACGTGGACCTCGCGCTAATTATCATAAATTACGAGCGTTTGTCTTTTGTGATTCCTACACAATCGGCTCACGTGATAACCGTCGACCCGTTTGATGGGAGTGAGCTGGTGCCAGCCCGCGATGAAAAGAGACAAATTTTGAAGTACATCGTGTAGAAACTAATATGAATATGCCGGCCATTTTTTGTGTGTAACTAAATATATCATACATAAAATACCATGACTGAAAATAATAGAAATGTAAACTTTTCTGTGTTGATATTTATAAAGAATTTTAAGAATAAACCTGACAAGTTGGCGTACTGTCAATGAAGTTCGACATCCTCTAAACGTGTCATTACATTGAATTCAAATATCGGCGGAAGCTTGGGCCACCTCTCTGCTCACACAAAACGCTAGGTTGACGGTCTTTAGAAATGTGGACGACTAATTAGACTCCGAATTCCCGACGGTTTAGAATTGGTTGGAGAACAATTACGTTAGATAGTTAGTATTCCTGCCGAGGACGGATTCGTGACGTGGCACCGTTCCCGCGGGATTTTTCCCGCCATGATGTACGTCTGCTCCGTTCAACAGATCATTTCTTATAACAAAAATTCCGGTTCAAAACATCCTTTCAGAGCCCATGGTCTTCCGCATTCTTCCTAATAATTAAATTTATCATTTTTCTCTGAAAGAAGACTACTCAAGAGGAGCAAACGGGGTTTATATATAGGGGATAAAAACCGAAACATTGTAATTTTTTTAAAAGAGGATAAAACACAAGATATGTCGCAGTAAATCCTACAAATTTTACTTAATGCGCAGTAATTTTATTGCAAACGAAATGTGTCGAGTCTCATTTGGAAACAAAGCTGTAAAGGGGATCTTCACCGCGGCTGTATGGGAGATGCTTGCTATTCTTAAGCTATAATATTGCTTAATTTCCTCGTTACGCGGGTCTTACACAGTATAGGTTTCACCTTTTCGCGGAAAGAAAAATATAAGCCCTCCTTGCTGCATGTTTGTTGGTGTATTTAGGCCCCCATGGGATCTAATTTTCACTTGGTGTATCACTCCGCAGTAAATGAAAACATTTGTATTCCCTTGCCAGCCTAACACTTTTTCAAACTATAATTACCGACGGCGGATGAGTCTCCGAGGAAATGAAATGTTCACAGTTTTCCACAGTAACTTGTCTAAATAAACTAATTTAACGTGTTCATGGAATCGCATTACAGAAATGATATTTAACCGTTTATAATAAACACATAAACATCACAATTAATCTACGAAAAATGTCTCTACAATAACAAACAAACTGAAACTCGTAACGTATTGATGCAACCGGGGCTGATTGCGCCCATACAAATTGTCCTCCATTATTACATAATTTCATAACCCTGTAAGTCTGCTTGTCAGGTGTTAATTATTTCGCTTCTTGTTTTATCTAGATCACCTCTGCCATTGATCTCTAGTGTGTGAAATCCAAAGATTGAGCATCGAACACACGATGGGTTCGTCTAATTGCCGTAACCCCCTTAACTCAAGGCACGTTATACCACCGACTCCCCTAGAGAGAGCTTGTTCACTTTGGATTCGTAGCGTATTTTGTTAATCAAACTGATTTGGGTTTGAGATTTAGAATTACCCCAATCTCCTTTTTCTGTGATCAATAGTGCATTCTGTAAATAGTATGATAGAGCCATTTTATCTTCAGTATTTCTGCATTCAAATGACTCCGCCGGGAGTACGGGACGATAGTCGTGTAGTAACTAATGCCCCGATAAGACGCTATTTCCAGGATTAGTCCGATTTTCTCACTGGCACAGCGGTATATGCTTTTGTTTTATCAAACTAAATGTAAATAACACAGACTAAAAAAGGGTTTGGGTGAGAAGACATTGAGGAAAAACCATTCTAAAAGCTTGCAAAGGAGCTGCAGCCATTGTAAACGTTGTTTGTGTGACGACTTTAAAAGCTGGTCATTAAACTATAAAACACATAAAAATGTTTTTAACTTGAAAAGCAGTACTGAATTATTAAGTTTCTATTGATTTTTGGAATTCTGCAAATTAAACATTGCATATTTTCCGACATAGTGTTTCGGTCCTGTTATGATCGCGTTGATTGATGGTGGATGGTTAATTAAATAAGTTCTCTCGTGTCATACGAGACCTGTTCCGGAAAGCTTTAACAAAATATCATTAGTTGATGGTTCCTGTTGAACGCCAGCAATTCCGATCCGACTTTTTCTCTTACTCTCATTCAATAACAATAATGGGCTCTGTTTGAAGTGTTCTACATGTTATTGATCGGGTTCGGGACACAGGTATTACCGACATTAATGTACCGATTCCGGGAATGCTATGTCGTCTGATGTTTGGAATCAAATGGTGCGATGACTTGAAAATGATGAGGAAATTGCAATATTTCCGACATTACGGATTAACTTGTCCAATCAACACAGCACGTGGCACGAAATCGAATACAAACCAATTCATTTACAATATAGCGACTCTTTCCACGTTTTTTATTGAAATTCCTCGACTACATCATTAAATAAGGAGGGGTCTGTTTCAAACAAATACAAGAAAGGCAGCAATGTATTCTGAAGACCCATTAAATGCACTCTAATTATAAAGACACATTCATTACCAAACCCAGGCTTTTGCATTTCTTGGTTGTAAATACGCTTGCCTGATCAGTTTTATGTCCTGAACGAAACAAAAAACATTGCACAATGCTAGTTTGTTTTACCTCCAGGCCATTTATTGCAGTCATATCATAGTAATACATTAAATGTTTGCATATTCTTACTGCGGTGGTTTTTTTTTATAAACATGTATACCTACATGTAACAATCGCTGATTTCATAACGCAGTTGCTCCCATTTAAATTTCAAAGAATCGAAAGTACTACAGGACTTTTATAAATGCTCCTGGTATTATGAGCTGCCATAGTTATCTACAATAGATTTATTTTATTCCATAAAATTGCAAAAACACAAATTATTGCAAAACATTCCTAGTTCCTCGACATCTTCTCAAACAATAAATTAATAAAAGTAACCACCAAATCAGTGCAAAGATATCCTTTCTATGAGAACATCTGAGACAATGCCGGTATCTGCTGCACAACAGTTCCCCTCTGTATTGTCTGATAACATCTACAAGTAACACCTGGCAAACGAGCACCTAGCTTTCTCAGTCGTCGGTAAATAACTAGAGATGTAAGCAATATTTAGTTTGATATGGACAAAAGATTGTGGATAGACAACTAATTGCTGTGGCGGTAATTCTGGTTTGGTTATACACTGAGGTCTCGTGAGATCTCCGATCAAATCATTTATTGATACACAGGTAATTTTCTCACTCCAGTTATACGGGTCTCGGGGGACCTTCTCTTGCACATGAGCAACCCTCATCTCAGTGGGCCAATAAAAAGGAAAGCAATGCTTTAACTAAGCAGGTGCTTGCCTTATAATATACCTGTTGCAGAAATTTTTAAAAACATGAACTTTGATTTATTCTTGCAAGGAAAGTTGTTGGTAGTGATGAATAAACAATTTCTAACCATAAATGTGCGCCATATGCATTTAATGGCAAAATGGTTTCCTTTTGAGTTGTGATAAAATTGATATCCATGCAAGCCCTCGTGGTCTATTGGCACCAATGACAAGAAATAGTGAATGGGATCTAGACATTGCCCGGTGTAAGCCGATCTCATCTGTACTGGTCTAATGGCCGGCGACGACCACGGCTACCGAAGCGAACGTTCCGAAACGATTGGGACCGGTTCCTGCATTATTGATGCTGGTACTGAGCATTTGATAGAGAAATAGATAGTGTGTTTCTTCATTACCTGTTACCAGAACTGGCCCTATACATGCAATCATGTCATAAAACTTAGGCTGGGTTTCGCAGTCACCTTACACACAGAAAAAGACCACTGCCAAATTGCACGATGATATAGAGATATAATAATAAAAAGCCAATAATTTAAAAATATTAATATTCAGAGAGAGAGAGAGAGAGAGAGAGAGAGAGAGAGAGAGAGAGAGAGAGAGAGAGATATCTGACCAGATGTGTGAAGTCAATTCATCTTTTGATCATCCCACCGTGTCATTTCACTTCTACTATAATGTCACGTCAGACGACTGATTAACAGGCGTTTATCTCTGCTCCGATCTTGACTCATGTGAACGATGTTACAATTCATTATCTAGTCTCAATACCCTTTGTTTCTTTTTTTGCAGATTTTTCTTAAAGTTCTTCATGAAATGCAATCAAAACTGCCTAAAGAATGCAGGGAACCCACGGGATATGAGAAGATTTCAGGTACCTTATAAAAACTAAACACTATAAAACGTTCCCAAAAGGGCCAAAGGGTAGAAAGGGTAAAATTATGGCAAAATTGATATATCATGGCATAGATGCTGAGGTATAGTGATATATGCGACAGAATAAGGTCCATAATCCTTATAATGGTCTAGTTCGTTGTTGATTTGCCATGAGCAGACTCAATCCTTGAGACAAAGCCTAGCTCTGATCAGCTTTCCGATCCCATCTCGTTTTAAACCCCTTTAATGATATTTGTAAAAACTCTGAAAGAATGTTGATGCATAGTATTTGAAACTCTAGCATTATATTAAACCTAATCCCCAGAAAATGAGACATATTGATAAGATTAGGAGCTCTTCAGTGCAATCTCTTCAATGAAGGCTGAAAAGGTACTTAGTCTTGGGTCGCGCGGGGATTGCAGGTATCACAACACTATTTTTTCGAAGGTTCACGTCAAAACATGGCTGAGTGAAAATAATTCCCGAATTCCCCTTCGTTTTTAGGAGTTTTCCGTCAGCGACAGGGACTGTACTTTTTTATGAGATAAAAAACAACATGTAAAATGCCTGATTTTCCCACCTATGTAAAAATACGAGGTCACTTGAATTTTTGATGCCAGTTGTTTAGGCAGGGGGGTGAAAGGGCTCGGACATGATTTTCAAGCACATGTGTAACTTTGATGTAAACAAACTCTCGTGCCTTTGTGGATGGCTGTGTGTTTTTTGCTACTAAATTGGTTAGGAACGATTGTTTTAAAAGTTGTAAAGAGGAATTTTCCCAGAAGTTTGATATAAACTTGCTACCCGTATCTAAAGTTGCGTAATTTTGGTAAGAATATATAGTAAAAATTAATAGTGTTGTGCAACCTGAAGGAAAATTGTTATGATGTGTTTTAAGTCATAAAGTGGAGTTTTTTGGCGTTCTATCGATGTGTGTAGATTAGAAATCACCAACAATGAGCCTTTGTGGCCGGCACCTCTCTTATTTTGCTGTCAATGGCGCATACAAAATTAGCCCAGATTTCCTCTGAAATTTCGTAGAACATCAAACAGCGACCCGATTATAGTGTATCGGACCGTCCAAACTGCCCCAAGAATATACAGCAGCTTATCCAGAAAGTTGGTTTTATCGTCGTAAATTAAAAAAGCTTCTATGTAATACGAATTTTGTGTAAAATGAGTTATTTAGACGCTTGTATGGTATACAGAATCTATAAAGTTATGCCCCTAAAACGCCAATATTAAAGTGAAATATGAATTTAGCTATGATTCAGCACCCGCATTAGTTTTATTAGAACCTGACAATGCTAATTTATATGAAAATGCACGCCAATTCTTAAAAATTGAATAATATAACGGCAGTTTTTCAACCCCTCCCCCAAAAGGCAGGGTCCCCTAAACTTGTACATGTATATATTCTCGGGTCGTCATGATATAAACAAGTTTGCATTGTCTTGTGAATAGACATGCATATTTGCACAAATTAGAACCAAGAAATTCATTCAAAATTAACACGCCGTGAAATTACATACAGTATAACTTTTAACATATTTTCATAAATCAGAGGCCACCGCGAGCACCATGGTTTTAATAATCGCTCATAACTTTTTGATATAGCTACAGAATTCAGTAAAACTTTCCACATGTGTTCCACAATAAATGTTTTTGTGTTTTCAGATTTTATTTTTGCGAGTGTAAAATAATAGATTACTTGCAGGTATCACAACACTATTTTTTCGAAGGTTCACGTCAAAACATGGCTGAGTGAAAATAATTCCCGAATTCCCCTTCGTTTTTAGGAGTTTTCCGTCAGCGACAGGGACTGTACTTTTTTATGAGATAAAAAACAACATGTAAAATGCCTGATTTTCCCACCTATGTAAAAATACGAGGTCACTTGAATTTTTGATGCCAGTTGTTTAGGCAGGGGGGTGAAAGGGCTCGGACATGATTTTCAAGCACATGTGTAACTTTGATGTAAACAAACTCTCGTGCCTTTGTGGATGGCTGTGTGTTTTTTGCTACTAAATTGGTTAGGAACGATTGTTTTAAAAGTTGTAAAGAGGAATTTTCCCAGAAGTTTGATATAAACTTGCTACCCGTATCTAAAGTTGCGTAATTTTGGTAAGAATATATAGTAAAAATTAATAGTGTTGTGCAACCTGAAGGAAAATTGTTATGATGTGTTTTAAGTCATAAAGTGGAGTTTTTTGGCGTTCTATCGATGTGTGTAGATTAGAAATCACCAACAATGAGCCTTTGTGGCCGGCACCTCTCTTATTTTGCTGTCAATGGCGCATACAAAATTAGCCCAGATTTCCTCTGAAATTTCGTAGAACATCAAACAGCGACCCGATTATAGTGTATCGGACCGTCCAAACTGCCCCAAGAATATACAGCAGCTTATCCAGAAAGTTGGTTTTATCGTCGTAAATTAAAAAAGCTTCTATGTAATACGAATTTTGTGTAAAATGAGTTATTTAGACGCTTGTATGGTATACAGAATCTATAAAGTTATGCCCCTAAAACGCCAATATTAAAGTGAAATATGAATTTAGCTATGATTCAGCACCCGCATTAGTTTTATTAGAACCTGACAATGCTAATTTATATGAAAATGCACGCCAATTCTTAAAAATTGAATAATATAACGGCAGTTTTTCAACCCCTCCCCCAAAAGGCAGGGTCCCCTAAACTTGTACATGTATATATTCTCGGGTCGTCATGATATAAACAAGTTTGCATTGTCTTGTGAATAGACATGCATATTTGCACAAATTAGAACCAAGAAATTCATTCAAAATTAACACGCCGTGAAATTACATACAGTATAACTTTTAACATATTTTCATAAATCAGAGGCCACCGCGAGCACCATGGTTTTAATAATCGCTCATAACTTTTTGATATAGCTACAGAATTCAGTAAAACTTTCCACATGTGTTCCACAATAAATGTTTTTGTGTTTTCAGATTTTATTTTTGCGAGTGTAAAATAATAGATTACTTGCAGGTATCACAACACTATTTTTTCGAAGGTTCACGTCAAAACATGGCTGAGTGAAAATAATTCCCGAATTCCCCTTCGTTTTTAGGAGTTTTCCGTCAGCGACAGGGACTGTACTTTTTTATGAGATAAAAAACAACATGTAAAATGCCTGATTTTCCCACCTATGTAAAAATACGAGGTCACTTGAATTTTTGATGCCAGTTGTTTAGGCAGGGGGGTGAAAGGGCTCGGACATGATTTTCAAGCACATGTGTAACTTTGATGTAAACAAACTCTCGTGCCTTTGTGGATGGCTGTGTGTTTTTTGCTACTAAATTGGTTAGGAACGATTGTTTTAAAAGTTGTAAAGAGGAATTTTCCCAGAAGTTTGATATAAACTTGCTACCCGTATCTAAAGTTGCGTAATTTTGGTAAGAATATATAGTAAAAATTAATAGTGTTGTGCAACCTGAAGGAAAATTGTTATGATGTGTTTTAAGTCATAAAGTGGAGTTTTTTGGCGTTCTATCGATGTGTGTAGATTAGAAATCACCAACAATGAGCCTTTGTGGCCGGCACCTCTCTTATTTTGCTGTCAATGGCGCATACAAAATTAGCCCAGATTTCCTCTGAAATTTCGTAGAACATCAAACAGCGACCCGATTATAGTGTATCGGACCGTCCAAACTGCCCCAAGAATATACAGCAGCTTATCCAGAAAGTTGGTTTTATCGTCGTAAATTAAAAAAGCTTCTATGTAATACGAATTTTGTGTAAAATGAGTTATTTAGACGCTTGTATGGTATACAGAATCTATAAAGTTATGCCCCTAAAACGCCAATATTAAAGTGAAATATGAATTTAGCTATGATTCAGCACCCGCATTAGTTTTATTAGAACCTGACAATGCTAATTTATATGAAAATGCACGCCAATTCTTAAAAATTGAATAATATAACGGCAGTTTTTCAACCCCTCCCCCAAAAGGCAGGGTCCCCTAAACTTGTACATGTATATATTCTCGGGTCGTCATGATATAAACAAGTTTGCATTGTCTTGTGAATAGACATGCATATTTGCACAAATTAGAACCAAGAAATTCATTCAAAATTAACACGCCGTGAAATTACATACAGTATAACTTTTAACATATTTTCATAAATCAGAGGCCACCGCGAGCACCATGGTTTTAATAATCGCTCATAACTTTTTGATATAGCTACAGAATTCAGTAAAACTTTCCACATGTGTTCCACAATAAATGTTTTTGTGTTTTCAGATTTTATTTTTGCGAGTGTAAAATAATAGATTACTTGCAGGTATCACAACACTATTTTTTCGAAGGTTCACGTCAAAACATGGCTGAGTGAAAATAATTCCCGAATTCCCCTTCGTTTTTAGGAGTTTTCCGTCAGCGACAGGGACTGTACTTTTTTATGAGATAAAAAACAACATGTAAAATGCCTGATTTTCCCACCTATGTAAAAATACGAGGTCACTTGAATTTTTGATGCCAGTTGTTTAGGCAGGGGGGTGAAAGGGCTCGGACATGATTTTCAAGCACATGTGTAACTTTGATGTAAACAAACTCTCGTGCCTTTGTGGATGGCTGTGTGTTTTTTGCTACTAAATTGGTTAGGAACGATTGTTTTAAAAGTTGTAAAGAGGAATTTTCCCAGAAGTTTGATATAAACTTGCTACCCGTATCTAAAGTTGCGTAATTTTGGTAAGAATATATAGTAAAAATTAATAGTGTTGTGCAACCTGAAGGAAAATTGTTATGATGTGTTTTAAGTCATAAAGTGGAGTTTTTTGGCGTTCTATCGATGTGTGTAGATTAGAAATCACCAACAATGAGCCTTTGTGGCCGGCACCTCTCTTATTTTGCTGTCAATGGCGCATACAAAATTAGCCCAGATTTCCTCTGAAATTTCGTAGAACATCAAACAGCGACCCGATTATAGTGTATCGGACCGTCCAAACTGCCCCAAGAATATACAGCAGCTTATCCAGAAAGTTGGTTTTATCGTCGTAAATTAAAAAAGCTTCTATGTAATACGAATTTTGTGTAAAATGAGTTATTTAGACGCTTGTATGGTATACAGAATCTATAAAGTTATGCCCCTAAAACGCCAATATTAAAGTGAAATATGAATTTAGCTATGATTCAGCACCCGCATTAGTTTTATTAGAACCTGACAATGCTAATTTATATGAAAATGCACGCCAATTCTTAAAAATTGAATAATATAACGGCAGTTTTTCAACCCCTCCCCCAAAAGGCAGGGTCCCCTAAACTTGTACATGTATATATTCTCGGGTCGTCATGATATAAACAAGTTTGCATTGTCTTGTGAATAGACATGCATATTTGCACAAATTAGAACCAAGAAATTCATTCAAAATTAACACGCCGTGAAATTACATACAGTATAACTTTTAACATATTTTCATAAATCAGAGGCCACCGCGAGCACCATGGTTTTAATAATCGCTCATAACTTTTTGATATAGCTACAGAATTCAGTAAAACTTTCCACATGTGTTCCACAATAAATGTTTTTGTGTTTTCAGATTTTATTTTTGCGAGTGTAAAATAATAGATTACTTGCAGGTATCACAACACTATTTTTTCGAAGGTTCACGTCAAAACATGGCTGAGTGAAAATAATTCCCGAATTCCCCTTCGTTTTTAGGAGTTTTCCGTCAGCGACAGGGACTGTACTTTTTTATGAGATAAAAAACAACATGTAAAATGCCTGATTTTCCCACCTATGTAAAAATACGAGGTCACTTGAATTTTTGATGCCAGTTGTTTAGGCAGGGGGGTGAAAGGGCTCGGACATGATTTTCAAGCACATGTGTAACTTTGATGTAAACAAACTCTCGTGCCTTTGTGGATGGCTGTGTGTTTTTTGCTACTAAATTGGTTAGGAACGATTGTTTTAAAAGTTGTAAAGAGGAATTTTCCCAGAAGTTTGATATAAACTTGCTACCCGTATCTAAAGTTGCGTAATTTTGGTAAGAATATATAGTAAAAATTAATAGTGTTGTGCAACCTGAAGGAAAATTGTTATGATGTGTTTTAAGTCATAAAGTGGAGTTTTTTGGCGTTCTATCGATGTGTGTAGATTAGAAATCACCAACAATGAGCCTTTGTGGCCGGCACCTCTCTTATTTTGCTGTCAATGGCGCATACAAAATTAGCCCAGATTTCCTCTGAAATTTCGTAGAACATCAAACAGCGACCCGATTATAGTGTATCGGACCGTCCAAACTGCCCCAAGAATATACAGCAGCTTATCCAGAAAGTTGGTTTTATCGTCGTAAATTAAAAAAGCTTCTATGTAATACGAATTTTGTGTAAAATGAGTTATTTAGACGCTTGTATGGTATACAGAATCTATAAAGTTATGCCCCTAAAACGCCAATATTAAAGTGAAATATGAATTTAGCTATGATTCAGCACCCGCATTAGTTTTATTAGAACCTGACAATGCTAATTTATATGAAAATGCACGCCAATTCTTAAAAATTGAATAATATAACGGCAGTTTTTCAACCCCTCCCCCAAAAGGCAGGGTCCCCTAAACTTGTACATGTATATATTCTCGGGTCGTCATGATATAAACAAGTTTGCATTGTCTTGTGAATAGACATGCATATTTGCACAAATTAGAACCAAGAAATTCATTCAAAATTAACACGCCGTGAAATTACATACAGTATAACTTTTAACATATTTTCATAAATCAGAGGCCACCGCGAGCACCATGGTTTTAATAATCGCTCATAACTTTTTGATATAGCTACAGAATTCAGTAAAACTTTCCACATGTGTTCCACAATAAATGTTTTTGTGTTTTCAGATTTTATTTTTGCGAGTGTAAAATAATAGATTACTTGCAGGTATCACAACACTATTTTTTCGAAGGTTCACGTCAAAACATGGCTGAGTGAAAATAATTCCCGAATTCCCCTTCGTTTTTAGGAGTTTTCCGTCAGCGACAGGGACTGTACTTTTTTATGAGATAAAAAACAACATGTAAAATGCCTGATTTTCCCACCTATGTAAAAATACGAGGTCACTTGAATTTTTGATGCCAGTTGTTTAGGCAGGGGGGTGAAAGGGCTCGGACATGATTTTCAAGCACATGTGTAACTTTGATGTAAACAAACTCTCGTGCCTTTGTGGATGGCTGTGTGTTTTTTGCTACTAAATTGGTTAGGAACGATTGTTTTAAAAGTTGTAAAGAGGAATTTTCCCAGAAGTTTGATATAAACTTGCTACCCGTATCTAAAGTTGCGTAATTTTGGTAAGAATATATAGTAAAAATTAATAGTGTTGTGCAACCTGAAGGAAAATTGTTATGATGTGTTTTAAGTCATAAAGTGGAGTTTTTTGGCGTTCTATCGATGTGTGTAGATTAGAAATCACCAACAATGAGCCTTTGTGGCCGGCACCTCTCTTATTTTGCTGTCAATGGCGCATACAAAATTAGCCCAGATTTCCTCTGAAATTTCGTAGAACATCAAACAGCGACCCGATTATAGTGTATCGGACCGTCCAAACTGCCCCAAGAATATACAGCAGCTTATCCAGAAAGTTGGTTTTATCGTCGTAAATTAAAAAAGCTTCTATGTAATACGAATTTTGTGTAAAATGAGTTATTTAGACGCTTGTATGGTATACAGAATCTATAAAGTTATGCCCCTAAAACGCCAATATTAAAGTGAAATATGAATTTAGCTATGATTCAGCACCCGCATTAGTTTTATTAGAACCTGACAATGCTAATTTATATGAAAATGCACGCCAATTCTTAAAAATTGAATAATATAACGGCAGTTTTTCAACCCCTCCCCCAAAAGGCAGGGTCCCCTAAACTTGTACATGTATATATTCTCGGGTCGTCATGATATAAACAAGTTTGCATTGTCTTGTGAATAGACATGCATATTTGCACAAATTAGAACCAAGAAATTCATTCAAAATTAACACGCCGTGAAATTACATACAGTATAACTTTTAACATATTTTCATAAATCAGAGGCCACCGCGAGCACCATGGTTTTAATAATCGCTCATAACTTTTTGATATAGCTACAGAATTCAGTAAAACTTTCCACATGTGTTCCACAATAAATGTTTTTGTGTTTTCAGATTTTATTTTTGCGAGTGTAAAATAATAGATTACTTGCAGGTATCACAACACTATTTTTTCGAAGGTTCACGTCAAAACATGGCTGAGTGAAAATAATTCCCGAATTCCCCTTCGTTTTTAGGAGTTTTCCGTCAGCGACAGGGACTGTACTTTTTTATGAGATAAAAAACAACATGTAAAATGCCTGATTTTCCCACCTATGTAAAAATACGAGGTCACTTGAATTTTTGATGCCAGTTGTTTAGGCAGGGGGGTGAAAGGGCTCGGACATGATTTTCAAGCACATGTGTAACTTTGATGTAAACAAACTCTCGTGCCTTTGTGGATGGCTGTGTGTTTTTTGCTACTAAATTGGTTAGGAACGATTGTTTTAAAAGTTGTAAAGAGGAATTTTCCCAGAAGTTTGATATAAACTTGCTACCCGTATCTAAAGTTGCGTAATTTTGGTAAGAATATATAGTAAAAATTAATAGTGTTGTGCAACCTGAAGGAAAATTGTTATGATGTGTTTTAAGTCATAAAGTGGAGTTTTTTGGCGTTCTATCGATGTGTGTAGATTAGAAATCACCAACAATGAGCCTTTGTGGCCGGCACCTCTCTTATTTTGCTGTCAATGGCGCATACAAAATTAGCCCAGATTTCCTCTGAAATTTCGTAGAACATCAAACAGCGACCCGATTATAGTGTATCGGACCGTCCAAACTGCCCCAAGAATATACAGCAGCTTATCCAGAAAGTTGGTTTTATCGTCGTAAATTAAAAAAGCTTCTATGTAATACGAATTTTGTGTAAAATGAGTTATTTAGACGCTTGTATGGTATACAGAATCTATAAAGTTATGCCCCTAAAACGCCAATATTAAAGTGAAATATGAATTTAGCTATGATTCAGCACCCGCATTAGTTTTATTAGAACCTGACAATGCTAATTTATATGAAAATGCACGCCAATTCTTAAAAATTGAATAATATAACGGCAGTTTTTCAACCCCTCCCCCAAAAGGCAGGGTCCCCTAAACTTGTACATGTATATATTCTCGGGTCGTCATGATATAAACAAGTTTGCATTGTCTTGTGAATAGACATGCATATTTGCACAAATTAGAACCAAGAAATTCATTCAAAATTAACACGCCGTGAAATTACATACAGTATAACTTTTAACATATTTTCATAAATCAGAGGCCACCGCGAGCACCATGGTTTTAATAATCGCTCATAACTTTTTGATATAGCTACAGAATTCAGTAAAACTTTCCACATGTGTTCCACAATAAATGTTTTTGTGTTTTCAGATTTTATTTTTGCGAGTGTAAAATAATAGATTACTTGCAGGTATCACAACACTATTTTTTCGAAGGTTCACGTCAAAACATGGCTGAGTGAAAATAATTCCCGAATTCCCCTTCGTTTTTAGGAGTTTTCCGTCAGCGACAGGGACTGTACTTTTTTATGAGATAAAAAACAACATGTAAAATGCCTGATTTTCCCACCTATGTAAAAATACGAGGTCACTTGAATTTTTGATGCCAGTTGTTTAGGCAGGGGGGTGAAAGGGCTCGGACATGATTTTCAAGCACATGTGTAACTTTGATGTAAACAAACTCTCGTGCCTTTGTGGATGGCTGTGTGTTTTTTGCTACTAAATTGGTTAGGAACGATTGTTTTAAAAGTTGTAAAGAGGAATTTTCCCAGAAGTTTGATATAAACTTGCTACCCGTATCTAAAGTTGCGTAATTTTGGTAAGAATATATAGTAAAAATTAATAGTGTTGTGCAACCTGAAGGAAAATTGTTATGATGTGTTTTAAGTCATAAAGTGGAGTTTTTTGGCGTTCTATCGATGTGTGTAGATTAGAAATCACCAACAATGAGCCTTTGTGGCCGGCACCTCTCTTATTTTGCTGTCAATGGCGCATACAAAATTAGCCCAGATTTCCTCTGAAATTTCGTAGAACATCAAACAGCGACCCGATTATAGTGTATCGGACCGTCCAAACTGCCCCAAGAATATACAGCAGCTTATCCAGAAAGTTGGTTTTATCGTCGTAAATTAAAAAAGCTTCTATGTAATACGAATTTTGTGTAAAATGAGTTATTTAGACGCTTGTATGGTATACAGAATCTATAAAGTTATGCCCCTAAAACGCCAATATTAAAGTGAAATATGAATTTAGCTATGATTCAGCACCCGCATTAGTTTTATTAGAACCTGACAATGCTAATTTATATGAAAATGCACGCCAATTCTTAAAAATTGAATAATATAACGGCAGTTTTTCAACCCCTCCCCCAAAAGGCAGGGTCCCCTAAACTTGTACATGTATATATTCTCGGGTCGTCATGATATAAACAAGTTTGCATTGTCTTGTGAATAGACATGCATATTTGCACAAATTAGAACCAAGAAATTCATTCAAAATTAACACGCCGTGAAATTACATACAGTATAACTTTTAACATATTTTCATAAATCAGAGGCCACCGCGAGCACCATGGTTTTAATAATCGCTCATAACTTTTTGATATAGCTACAGAATTCAGTAAAACTTTCCACATGTGTTCCACAATAAATGTTTTTGTGTTTTCAGATTTTATTTTTGCGAGTGTAAAATAATAGATTACTTGCAGGTATCACAACACTATTTTTTCGAAGGTTCACGTCAAAACATGGCTGAGTGAAAATAATTCCCGAATTCCCCTTCGTTTTTAGGAGTTTTCCGTCAGCGACAGGGACTGTACTTTTTTATGAGATAAAAAACAACATGTAAAATGCCTGATTTTCCCACCTATGTAAAAATACGAGGTCACTTGAATTTTTGATGCCAGTTGTTTAGGCAGGGGGGTGAAAGGGCTCGGACATGATTTTCAAGCACATGTGTAACTTTGATGTAAACAAACTCTCGTGCCTTTGTGGATGGCTGTGTGTTTTTTGCTACTAAATTGGTTAGGAACGATTGTTTTAAAAGTTGTAAAGAGGAATTTTCCCAGAAGTTTGATATAAACTTGCTACCCGTATCTAAAGTTGCGTAATTTTGGTAAGAATATATAGTAAAAATTAATAGTGTTGTGCAACCTACAGCATTTGTCAACGGTTGTTAGTTGAAACTTGTCTCATAATAAAGGAAAGGTGAAAACAAATCCAGCCTCTCGAGCCGCAATGACAAACATTGTTAGGAAATCGATGAATAAGATAAGTGGTTGTCAGAAATTGATCTCCGAAAAAACTTAACACGGTTTGAAGATTTCGGGATCTTTTCTGGGTTTTAACATTAACAGCATGTAGATTTAATTGGTTTGGATTTTATACCTATTTAATTACATTTTAATACAATTTGACAGGACTTAAATTTCAGAATTTATATCGCTCTCTCTATCTCTGTCCAAATTAATTACCATGAAAATAATTTTTTCCGCATTTATATGTAGTGCCAAATATATCAAAATAGATGCAATATTTGTACAAACAATATGGGAGGCTTCAAATAGGAAATAAAAAAAAAATAAAAAATAAAGGATCTAGGTGTGAATTCTTGTTGCACATATTGATATAATGAAAAGTAAAGGACAACAGTGTAAAATATTAATAATAACTCCTTTTGGTGGGTCCATCCAGGTGGCCATCTGTACGACTATCTCCGTGGAGGGCACACTGCTAGCGGTCTCTGACAATATGTTTGTCCACAACAACTCCAAACACGGCCGGAGAGCGCGGAGACTGGATCCCACGGACGGAGGTTAGTCCATACACCATTCATACAACACCCCCACCCACCCACTCACCCAAACACTTACATCGTGCTTCAATCAATCCAATGAACCAATCAAAGTAATTCTTACAGTGAATTAAAAACCTCCAACACACTGAATGCTTTGTGCATTTGTTAGACCAATGCTATTAAAATTCGTGCTTTGAAAACAAACTCTTTTCGTTTATTATTTTTTAAATTTGTTTGCATCGTATTTATTTGCTTATCTTTTTATATCTTGGCTTGTTCGCTTCAGGAAATCGAAAGAATCAATATAGACTTCTTTATTAAATTTTTATGTGTATAATTTACTTGTTTTTGCTATTAAAATATTTTGTTCTGTGTTGAAAAAATACAGTCACTCTGGTTTTTTTTTTTTTTTTGCTTAAGTGTTTAAAGTTGCGTTTGCTTAGACTTCACTGAATTTTATAAAATTCCAAAATTATCCCTCACTGGAAATTTCATTCTGAGTTATCCAAACCGGTGCTATTTCAGTTGGGCTAAAACAATTACACATTTGATAGCAGATTATAATTTCAATTAGAATAACAATAGTGTTCCGTCTCGGACGCCATTACACACCAGCTGTCTAAAACCCGACTCTCCTCCGACCCATCTGTTCCGGAGAGGCCGTTCTTTACCATCTGTACCCTGTGTTTTTTAGATTAATGAATTTAACCCTGCCCACTTCATAAAACAATGTCAATGGCGCTGGTGCAAAAAGACTGAAATCCATCAAACTTCTCTTGAAGGAGTCGTTTAGTGAATGTGAAGAATCGATAAACACTTGGAAACTGTGGAGAGGTTTTCACAAGTTCTTGAGTAAATCAAGAGTCCTCTCCCCGACTTGTCTTGAGCTCGGAGAGAGGGAATAATTGCAGCAATTGATGACATGTAAGATGTTGATGTCCATGATTGTAGCTAATTTGTGTACACAGCCAACATTGAAGTGTTACTGTGGCAAACAATTTAACAAAACCTACAGACTCGCCAATTGTTTGTCCATCACTTAATCAACATTTTAGAATTACTCAAAACAACGGGGCAGCACGGGGTTAAGAAAGACAACAATGCATGGTTAATGGGTTGGAGTCAAGTTTAAGTCATTTTGCATGCCATCTATAGAACTATTAATGACATGATACATTGGTGTGAAAATAACTGACACGCGAATATTTCTTATCACCAGATGCTTGGTTCTTTGCCGATTCGTACACATCCAGGGCCTTCACTCGCTACCCCCGGGATGCAGGGGCCATCAGTAAGTATCCAACCTCTCTATCCTTGCTCCAGTAGATCAAAGTCTTCACCAATTTGTACACAGCGTTTACCCCGATTTTGTTTTTGTTTTTTCTAAGTAAACACATTTCTTTTTTTTCTTTTTTCTTTTTTTTTTGCTTGTGCTTCTTAAAATTGAGTTTAACAATTTTTTTATTTTGCCTAGACGTGTTTGGTTCTTTTCCTGTAGAATTAGTTATTTTATCTATATATACGAGATCAGTAACCTTGACCTTTTTTTATCATATAGCTACACCCACTATCAAGGCCATATGTCCGAGCGAAGGTTGGACGCTAGGTGGCACTACAGTCATTATCATTGGAGATAATTTCTTTGACGGCCTACAGGTGGCGTTCGGATCTGTGTTTGTTTGGAGCGAGGTGAATATAAATTATGATATATAGCCTACATGTAATTTATTAGTAATATTTATGCAATGTTAATGGTACAATTTTAAAAGAGTATAAATTGATAACAAAAAATTTGTAAATAAAAGTTTTTAATGTTAGAATTAAATATAAACTCGGTCTTCAATGATACTATTGTAAAAAGTTATAAATTAACTTGAAATGTTATTGGTATTATCGCGGTTTTTGTACAGTCATGACCAAAAAATAAGCATGACGGCAAAAGTTTACCACGCTAATTAGGGGCTGTAAACAATACTGAAACATGTCCTTTAAATCTGTGATCACATTTATCGATCGATCCCTTAGCTGTTTTATTTAAGAGCCAAAAAATAATGGCTTGTCAGGGTTGGGCCACAATAAGGCAGATGGTGACTGTAGATAGGAATGTTGCGATTCGTCCTCACTCAACCACGGAAAGAGGATCCGTATTATGACGTCACGACAGCGCTGGCTAAGTGTATTCGAGATGAAACATAACCTTTCCTTTCCTTTTGAATTTTGATTAAAAAAATATTAATGTGGACAAGTACATATGCACATTTCGTTTCACGTTCAAATCGAGTCGCTATGAATAAATGATAAGCCCCGCTAGATGAGTTAAGTATGGTTTCTGCTGATAATTAATTGAAGTAAATGTCAACCAAACCACACGGCAAAAGTCCTAATTGTCGGGCTCATGCCTTTCTAAGGTGAGGAGATTGGCTTTAAGAACATCCGCAATGTTTTGTTTTAAATATTTACGAGTACTCTTGCTGTCAAACGGTAGTATAACGGGCTCGCAAATCAACAGAGCGTGGCGATCGATAACAATACAACATCTAAATACTACCGCGTACCGGGGAGGATGAGTAATTACGCGGGGCTCCGTTATTAAATGATTGTTTAAATGTGTCGTGGGCGAATTTGATAAAGCTGGAATGAGAGAGCGAGCTCTGAGCAAACATACAATCTAGTTCCAGTCAAAAGCTCCATACACCCAAAGTTCATAGATATTTTATTGCTTCTTTCATTTTTATCATCTTAGTCTCTTTGTTATTATTGTTGCTGAGCGGATATTTAGTTATTATTGCTATTATGTCGGTGCTGCGCGGATCTAGAGTTATCATTGTTATTACATGTATGTCGGTACTGATGCGCGGATCTAGATTTATCATTGGTCGGTGCTGATGTGCGGATCTAGAGTTATTATTGTTATTATGTCGCTGCTGATGCGCGGATATTTAGTTATTATTGTTATTATGTCGGTGATGCGCGGATCTAGATTTATCCTTGTTATTATGTCGGTGATGCGCGGATCTAGATTTATCCTTGTTATTATGTCGGTGATGTGCGGATCTAGATTTATCCTTGTTATTATGTCGCTGCTAATGCGCGGATATTTAGTTATTATTGTTATTATGTCGGTGATGCGCGGATCTAGATTTATCCTTGTTATTATGTCGGTGATGTGCGGATCTAGAGTTATTATTGTTATTATGTCGCTGCTGATGCGCGGATATTTAATTATTATAATTGTTATTATGTTGGTGTTGCTGGATGTTGCTTACGTTGCTATTTTGATGACGTTTCAGCTGATTACGTCACACGCCATCCGGGTCCAGACCCCGGCCAGGCAACTCCCGGGGGTGGTAGAGGTCACTCTGTCTTACAAATCTAAACAATTCTGTAAAGGTGCGCCGGGGCGATTCGTCTACACAGGTACGACACGTTCTCTCTCTCTCTCTCTCTCTCTCTCTCTCTCTCTCTCTCTCTCTCTCTCTCTCTCTCTCTCTCGCTCTCTCTCTCTCTCTCTCTCTCTCTCTCTCCATTCAAAGATTCTCTTTTTTTAATTGCTGTAAGGCAAGTTGCAATTATAATGCAATTATATAATCAACCCTAAAAAATATAGACATCAATTCATCTAACAGGAAATTGCGATAATGAGAAAAAAAAACTTGTTAAGATCGTGTTTTAAAAGATACATTAAGGATTTTCCCCTAGTAATTATATTCCTTTGTGTTTTTGTTATTTTATTTTTAATCCCAAAAGAACTCAACACCATTTAAACAATTTATTTTTTTTTCGTAAAAAACCCTACTTGTTTTGGTATTTCTCAGTCATTTTTAATTTTGAGTTTTGAAAATTCAGGTTTGATGAAATTGTCACTATATTAGGCTCTATCATGAATAATTAACTTCATAGTTAACAATTTTATTTTAATTTTCATTGTAAGTGGATTGCTGTTAAATTATTCTGTATCGAGTTTTAAAATGCTGTAATAGATGTTAAATCACTAGATGTTATCGGTAGACGTTTTCTATCACTGCTCTTGTGTTTTGTATGCATAAACAAATACAAAACCGGCGAACCGTTTTCTTTATGATTTGAAAAAAAAAGCGTTCAGAAGTCAAGAGAACTGGATCAATAGTTATTTCCCATGCTCCATTGAACCGATAGAAAGCCTAGTAACGCCAGGGACTCTTAATAAGTAGTTCCTGGTGCGATAATAGCAATCCATGAAATTATTTCTGCTTAAAAATAGAACAAGACCGCCAATTTACATTATCATTATCAAACCTCCAAAACAAGGAGTATAAATATAATAAAAACAACAGTTTGCAGAAATATGTACAAACAATTGTAGATTGTATTATATTCTTTTGTTTTATAGCTAGCATTTTTATTCTCGATGGGGCGTGTACAAATATTTTCTTAAACTCCACCCACTTCAGAGACAAATAAGCAGGACTCATGAACATTAACTTTATGTGTTTTATGTGAGAATATTAACTTTATGTGTTTTATGTGAGTTATCATTAAAAATAAACTTATTCATTTAGCTTTGGCAGAACCTACCATAGATTATGGATTCCAGCGACTAATGAAACTGGTACCGAGGCATCCCGGGGACCCGGAGAGACTCCCTAAGGTAGGACTTGCTAACCATTAGAAAAAGTGTCTCTAAAACCTGTTCTTATTTCATCAAATATTATAAATTATTATATTTCAATGTTTGAAAATATTTTCAATATTGTGAAATTATTTTCATGTGCCTAATGGTTAGTTCTAACTTTGCAAAAAAAAAAAGAAGGTGGGGAGATAAGCCCCCCCCCCCCCTCCCTCCCCGGTTCCGACGCCTATGATACATGAAAGTTCAGAATGTCAAACATCTTTTACCGTGATCGTTATGGAATTTGTCACCTGCCAGGTGCTCCACCCCCGATAACCCCCCGATAACCTGTTACGTATACATGTAACTGTAGCCCTCACACGCACACTCTGTCCTATGTACGGCATCTAGTTTTGGATTCGGTTTCATTTTGGCGGTAGTGATTTCAGGCTATCGTGAGATGAGAAAAAAGATGAGGGGATCCATTGCCAATACTTAATGCAAAAATTTTAAAACAGCATTTTAAAGCTTGATGTAAAATATTATAATTGCAGCTTAAAACATTTCTCAGAGCCATGATTTAGTTTCTTAGAAAAGAAATAAATATTTAAGACTAAGTTTCTTACACTTTTTGATGAATTGTCGCAATATTTCTATTGATTTAAATAGAGATTTCAACCATACATGTACATCGAAGTAAAAAGTCATGAAGTTATACTGTTATTTATATTTATTAATTTTTTTTTTACTTTATTTACTGATATTATATCCTTCCATTCTTCTGACTTGTAGGAAATAAATTGTTTTTCTTTTGTAAATTCGTGATAGTTGATTTATTCCTTTGACTATGGAAAATAGTCCTTATATATACTAATTATGATAAATGTATTCCTCTGTAGGAAAAGTCGTAGTCTATAAACTACATTAACTTTATTCTGCTCTTTAGTTATGAGGTATGAAATATTGTCATTGATGTATACTTATTATGGTAACTTTACTACTTGTGGATATTGTCCTGAACTATAAGATAGTGTTACTTACAGCTGTATGTATATTAATATCAGTAACTATATTTATTTCTAGGAGATCGTCCTGAAGCGGGCAGCAGACTTGGCCGAGGCCTTGTACAGCATGCCCCGGAACCCCAACCAACTGTCCCTCCCCCCGCCCCGCTCCCCCGCGATGACCAACGGCTCCCCTATGTCTAGTTTTAACCCCCCGTATTCCGGACAACTGGCGGTCAGCATCCAGGACACTAGTGGTCAGTGGGAGGAAGGTATGTCAAGTCAAGGTCAAGACAAACCAAACAAAAATAATAACTAGTGCCTCAAAGTGACACCCCCCCCCCCCTCCAAAAAAAAAAAATTAACCTAAGAAACTCTGCAAAATGCCTCACTTTAAGTCCTCGTAAAACGGCAAGTTCGAAAACATCAAGAAACTTTCAGACAAGGTGTTTGCCCGTTTCATAATTCAAGCCTAAAACTTTTAACACATTAACGATGTTGATATACTCTCATTATTTGTGTTGAGAGATTATTGCATTTTATTTAGAATAAGTCTTTTACAAACAACTATTTGTTGTTGTCCATTGTAGGGTATACAAGGGGGCAAGGGTCCAGCCTATCCCCCAGGGGCTACGGTTCCAATGGATCCACGCCTCACAGTAACGGAAGCGGATACAGCTCGGCAGCCATGAACGGGTACCACGCCCCAACGGGAGGTTTAGGCAACATGGGTAAATAAATTCTGTATCTATCCCAAAATATTATAATTTATAAGTCATTTTTCCCCCTGAAAATCTTCACAATTTCAAAAGACCAACGTTAAGAGAAATATTTTAATATTGCAGGTATGAGTAGCCTTGTAACCTCGCCATTTTCCAGTGTGAATCCTTTTGCGCTTCCGACGTGTAATGGACAGACATATGGTAGCTCTATCATATCGCCAGCGAAATGAAAATCAAACCCGTAGACTTTCTGTTGTCTTTGATTGATACGAGAATGGCGATACCCTGTGTTGCCAGGATTTAAACAGAACAAAGGGAACCAAATGACACAGACCGCTGCGCCTTATGCTCACTTGCTCACGTGACTTTGAAATTACGACATCCCTCCTAGTTTTCGGTACTTACCGGAAGTTGATATGGTGTAAATAGCAGAACAAGTAATGTCGGTAGACCAAAATCTCAAATTCATTTAAGAAATCTTAAATCATCGTATCGCATGAATTTCATGACATTTCATGGTCGTTAAAATGACACTTCCGCATAATATTATGCCATTTTGAGATTGTCAGTCATCATAAAACAGATTATTCTAGTCATAACATAGCCTTGATAATTTCGCAATTAAAATACTCAATGTACATACATTATTGAATGGCTCAGTAATATTCGATGTACTCGGACTCAATGTCTTAGAACTGTTTTACAGTCGATGTTAAAGTTTAGTTTGTTTTTGTTTAAGACTGAATGAGTGTGAGAACATGGTGTTCAATTTCTAGTATAAAAATATATAACAAATGTTATTTCTACTGCAGCTTGATTTTGTATTGTATTCGCGTTATGGTCAGAATATCAAACAAACGGATGTTTACATATTTAGGTGTATGTACCGGTAGATTAGAGATTTATGTCAGCTGTATAATAATTTTAATATGTGTTAAATAAATTTGCTCGTACTTTTTCTCAGATTGAAATCCTAAATCGACTTTAATGGATTGGCATTGTTAAAGTTATTTTTTATTGATTACTTTAAACAGCTCTAGGGCTACATTTGATGGTTTACACATCATCCGGGCATTTTCTATGATGTGTCCGTGGTGTATCATTCAGGAATGTAAAGGAGAAGGGGTCTTCCTATTTCCTACCACTATTGAAGGATTAAATTTCTTTCAAGTACTGTTATGCTGATGTTTTGCAAGAAACATTATCCCACCTTGTTTTGTTTTGCAATATGTTATTTTAATTTATTATGAGTATTACTTTTTAATTTAAGCATTGTTATTTATTTAAGTCTAGTCAATACATCAAAGTCCATTCATTTATACAACTCTAGTCCTGATTTTAATTATTTTGTGCCAATGCATTTCAATGTATTTTTTTCGCTCTGTCTCAATGTTTACAAAAACCAGACTATCTATAGTACCGTTGCTTGTTTGTAGCAAGAGGAGACATACTCTTTATATTATAACATTGTACTCACATAGATGGCAGTGCGGCATTTCTATGACGTCATTTCCTACCAGCCAGACTGTAGTAAAATCAGGCGTATGCTAAGTATTATGTGTTCGAGTTTTTGTTATTTTTATACTTCTCTTTATCTGTTGTCTTTATACATATACTTTTTAACATGTGAATCTCACAGAAAAGAATCAACAATAAAAGTCTATTACAAATTGTATCTTTCTTGTTGAACTCGGAAAGACAACGACATACAGAGTTTAGCCCTCAGCTGATTAGTAAAAAATATAATAGAGTTGAAATCCAAAATAAAACAAAAGTAAACAAACAAACAATTTATTTATGATCTGGAAAAGAAATAATCAACAGTATCATAGGAAAACTACTTATATGTACACGACAGTTGTATGGTGAAAAATTCAAAATAGTTACACTTCTAATAATAGGAAATAACCTTGTGTATAGTTCGTTGTATATGGCCATCATGTAAAACAAAAACAAAACAAAATACCGGTAATCATTCGATTGAGGTTTTGGAACAAAATAAAAACAATCTACAAATCAATGAACTTACAGTTACTTATTGACAATGAAAATTTTGATTTGGTTCATCAATGTTCCAAATAATACCATATTCAGAAAAAATTGAAGATTTCTGATTTTCTTTATTTACTTAAAGTGAAAGTACATATAAAAATACAATATAAAACTAATCATTATTATATATTTTAAATGATACAGAAGGTTTTTAAAATGGTTTTAATTTTCTACTATTGCACAAAATATAAAATCTTAAAATATCAAATTATTCATCCGAATAACAATAATATAAGGAAAAACAACAAAAAGTTAGCTGCAGATCTGTAGCTCCTGGTCTGAAAAAATTCGGATGGACGATCTGATAGCTAAAGTTCCATACCTGTAAAAAAAGTAGCAATTTACGGCGCATAAAAAATGCGCTAGTTTTGGACTGATTTAGACTGACCGATAGCTACAGACCTACAGCTACACATATATGTTGTGTGCACTATGTTAGCTATAACAAAGGATTTGAATTTGAGCGCAAATACCAAAATTTAATTTTTTCACCAATTTTGGACTCGCCATAGTGATTTAGCTAAATATTTTGCTGATTCTTTTCATGTAACTTAACATGGCGTTTACGATAAAACTGCACATGAGCGCTGGACGTGGGAAGAAAAGGCAAACACATTTCAGATCGTCTTTCATCTCGTAGTTTTTAGGACTTATTTGCTATTTATGCTATAATTTTTAGATCTGATAGATGTCCTTGTGTTTTATCGTCCTGGATTTCTCACTATGTCGTCTCCATTTTGTGATGATACAAAAAACAATAAACTTAGTATCTTGATAGAAATCACTATCAATTTAAATTAAAAATTATTATACGAGTTATTTCTTTTCGTATTTGGACAGTTCTTTGATAAATAAGAAACTGATACCATTGCCATTACATTAATGTTGGCGAGACCGGCTCTTATCATTTACTTGGATACTATCATCGTACACGTCCAATAAAATGAAAAGAAAAACAAAACGTAAACATGTCAGCATTTGTGTTTGCAGAACATATTTAACAATCTAAATTCTATTAAAGTGAGAAAGTAACAAACCAATTTTTTTTTTACTCTACATGATGATTTTAACAAAGGAAATCAGAAGAAATGTCGGTAATCTGACTTATGGAGAAAAAATAAATTAGGTTTACTATTGAACAAAGACAACCTTCTTTGAAAAGGACTACTAATAAACATTTTTTTTAAATGATCATTGAATGTCAGTATCATCGCTACTTGAAACATCAATAACAATGTCTTTTGCAAAATCCAGAATACTATCGGGCAAAATTTGACTCTGAAGAACTTTGTCTGCGTGTCTTTGAAATCCCATGTACCATAGTACTGATGCAACATGCATATTGATGCAACATGCATACTGATGCAACATGCGCAAAGCTGCCTTCTATTCGTACTCCACATTTGCACTGACAGTACCAATATATTATAGGGTCTTCCTTATCCTATTCATCAAATAAAACTGTACCCACAAATAGTAGAATTTTTATGAGACATGAAGGGATTTGATTTTTTATCACGATGTCGCATAGGTGTGCCCAAATTGTGAATGTGAGTAGATTTGAGTCACATGTTCAGGGCTTTGTTATTCAGAAGGTCAACTTACCTATACTATAGAGAAAAGTACACAAGATTTTGCACTTCTTAGATAAAAAAACATATGAACGCAGGACTGTTTCCATTCCTTTCATGGATGTGAATGATTAATATAAGTGTTTTGTTGACCATATTTACATGTACGACAACTTAAACCATTATTGCGCTCATAAAGAAGACAGGCTATCAAAATGAGACAACTACCCCTGCTATACTGATCAAGGTAATACCTAATTACAATCTAAGGAAGTAAAAAAAAAAGTGAAATTGAAATTTAAAAAAATCAAAGTAATGAAGAACTGACGGGAGTTGATTTTGTCGATGTTTATTTATTTTAAAATCAATGATGTGTTATTTTGCACGACAAGTACATGTAGTTTCTAATCTGAATTACGCACATTTTTATGATATGAACTTTTGGACTTTTTCGACAAGAATGTCGAGAAACCCCCATATGAATCATGTTAAATAATATTTAAAGATAAATTTAATTCAATCAAACTATGTATCAGTAATAGAAATATTTCTCGAAAATTGTATGGATCCAAGCAATATTGAACTCTAGTCTCGTTCAACCAAACGCTCGGCTGACAACGTCAATCTCCGACAAGGATTTACGGAGACAGCCGAGCGTCGAGTTGAACGAGACTATATTGAACTCTGGCGTAGGAATACATACGACTACAAAAAATATTTAAATTGTTTGAACCATTTAAAATCTGACTATTTTCAAGGAATTTATAAATAAGTTTCCTTTAAAAACAATGCTTTAGCGTACATTACATCGAATTCATCAATTATTTTCAAGATCTAAGTCTTGTCAGCAGCAATGATTTGTGCTGAGGTCCAACACTGTTTCACTTTCGGTTTGTCTGAGTAACTGCATAGGAGAGTTGATTAAAATCAACTCCCAAAAATCACGATGAGATTTTATTGTTTTGTAAATTATGGGGAGGGGGGGGGGGGTAGTTTTAAAGGATTTATTCTTTGATGTCTGTAGTGAAATATATACATCAAAGTGAGTGTGAATATTGATAAATATACAAATTAACAGGCTTGGGGTAATGCTAAATGTAATGGTAATGCATTGCATTACATGTTTTCAAAGTAATGCTAGTAATGTTTAATGCCACAAAATTAGCATTACAAGTAATGCTAATGTAATGCATTACTTTCCAAAATCTAGTGTAATGCTGGCATTACATGGCATTACTTTGCATTACTATGCATATTTATGCATGTTCACTTTAAAAAAATGTGATGAATAAATGAAAAGTTGAAATTGAATTTGATTAAATTTATTTTTAAAGAAGAAAGAAATAATTCTAATTGAGAAAAAAATGTTTTAATTGTACATGTTTTATTAAAAAAGGTTTTTTAAAATTCATTTTTGAATTGTTTACATTACTAAGATAACAGCACAATTTCATAACATTTTTAAGAGTGTTGTTATTAAGAGTTTTTAATCATTTAAACAATTTACTCCAATTCGTTTGCACTTCAATAAAAAATGTGTCAACAACACACTATGCCCCCAGGATAATCTAAGAATCAAAACAATCTATTGTTATAAGAAGTGCTAAACACCCTAATCCCCTTCCCTTCGCTATGTCACAATAGAATAGGAGACAGACATGCACCTTTAAAAGCAAAATGAATGCACTGTCCATCCATGATGAAAATCAATATCACTTCGAATATTATAACCCATTTGAAAATAATCTTACTTATTTTCTCTCTCTTTCTCTCTCTCTTTTGTATATTAATTACACTGTACATTAGTTCGGACTGATAGAAAATACAAGATTTATGTATTTCATCTATTATTGCACTTAATATATCCTAAGATAAAGATCGTCAAACAGTATTTTCCAATCCAAGCTTTGACTGCTCCTGCAAAACATTTATTTAGCATAGCCCGGAAGATGGATGCATTTAAAAGATGAACCCTTTGAAACTTCGATCCTAAAGTGCAACAGCAATCTTTTGTCTTAAAGTGTCCTCCGTATATGAATTACGATTGAAATATATGAAGAAATATAACCGGGAAAAAATCATCTGTTTATAAAATTAATTAATAAAATTAAGTGTCCGAAATTATAAAGATTTGTGTAATCTGGGGATATATCTATATTTAGCTTTTAAAAACCGCAACATTATTTCATAAATTGTTTTTTGTTACACATGTTATCCTGTGTCTCTATTTCATATCTGATATTGTATCATGCCAAATGTCTATAAATATCATTTTACTTATGTAATATGTTGTTCATATTGCCACAATGATTATACATGTATATTGAGCAAATATAGAATTACTCTTGTTTATTCATTGAATTTGAACCTGATACTGAGCATGAAGCTGTAGATATGTTAAAGAATGTTGTATATTTGAAACTTTAAAAAAAAAGTAATGGTAATGGTAATGCATTGCTTTACTCATGTAATGGTAATGTAATGCATTACTTCAAGAAAATCAAGTAATGGTAATGGTAATTTAATGCCCAAATTCATGAAGTAATGGTAATGTAATGCATTACTTTACAATGTAATTCGCCCCAAGCATGCAAATTAATAATATTAGTTCTTGAAGACATCCGATTTCGTTTCCTCATGATATATGACACAGTGCAGTATTTACATTCCTTTGCGCGTGAGTGATATGCAGCGGAAGGAGACTCAATAAATGATACTATATTATACCCAAATATGATTATTTTATATAGCATGTCATCCAAAGGAATGAAAAAGCCGACATGAGCGTACGATATAGACAAATATCATTACATAAAAATAATCAATCATTTCAATTCTCTTTATATAACAGAACTCAAATTAATACGAATTTATGAAAGAAAAGAGAGGCAACAATATAGAAAATCAACAACAACAAAAAATAATATTAAATTAAAAAAAAAAGATCACGATATATTTTTTTTTGCTTTTGAAAAGTCGAAAAAAAAACTATTAGAAATTGGCGTATTTTGTATAATCATATATTTTGCGGTAAAATAATTTTTTTTTTTAAAAATTACAATATGCCTACAATCATCTCATTATTGTGACGTATGTCAGAACTGGTCTCCGGTAGCACCAATAACCTTGGCATTCTCAATAATTGATCAAATGCTTTATCCAAGCTCGGTGGTGTCATGGACAATATAATTCCAATCTTTCAAGTATTGACAGAGCTTGATTAAATAAAATTGATCGACTCACGCTCTTGAAGTGAGTGAAGAAGTACACTTAGAAGTGAATAATGCACGATTTGACGATTTGTGAAGTTAAGATGGGTGATGGGGCGCAAAGGGTTTGTTAAAGTTGAGAGTGGGGCGCGGAAAAGACAGTTGTTGTTTTATTTACGTTATATAAGATGGTAACGCTGTTCTTTAGATCCATATGAATCGAATAAGAGAAAGAAAGAATTTAACATTGTCAATAATTCATACTATAGCAATTAAATTGCTCGTTTATTGTAAATTGGTGCTTTAAATCATAAAAGGGGAATTTTTCAGTCAGCCCCCCCCCCCCCCCCTTCCCAGTATTTTTGGAAAGTAAGACATAACCATACCCATAATCTGGGGGTTTTTTTGGCTTGTAAAGATTTCTGATAAGGTCTAGTCGCCTCACTTTTAACTTGCTTCCGACGCCACTGTTCGCGAATATTTTATTTCGCGAAATGCCGGAGATTAAGGGGTTTGTGGCGATTAATTTTTCGCGTTAAAATCTTATTTACAACCGTGGTGTTATTTAACCCGTATATAGGGCAAGGACTAATATTCACGAAAAGGCTTACAAAATTTTCTGGCACGCGAATAACAGTTGATTTACAGTACATAGTTTGACTGACTGATATGGAACGCCATAGCTGCCTTATCTTCATATAAAAAAGCACCATCTTCATATAATAAAGCACCATCTTCACATGAAATGCCACATAAGGCAGCTATGGCGTTCCATAGACTGGTATATATAAAAGACTGCCAGTTGACCATTAAACGGTTTAAAAACTATTTACCAGCGATTCATTTTTCTTTATAATTTTTATATTTTTTTGTATATTTTATGGAATGGCGAGGGCTAAAGATTTATTTTATAGACATATATCTCTCTCTTTGAACAGTCTTAAAAACTGACCATTATAAGAAAAAAACAGGTAGTATGATACCATGGTTTGTTCGCTTATTCAACCTAACATTATCATAACCTATTTGTGACATTTCGTGATTCATTCTGTAAATAAAAGGCTTATTATGATTCCCTGTACCCCTATCTTATTCCTAACATGCCTGAGGTAATTAGTGTCCAAACGCGAAGGATGTTTACAATTTGAAGCTTACATGTTTGACACACCTCAGATAACCATTACACATTTGAATTATCTTCCAAGGAATCATATAAGGTCAGACGCAACTTTTCTGCCATTATTTTTTACCTTTTTTCCCTATTTCCGCAATAATTCAATGAAATTTTAACTAATTTTTCCATTACGCAATTCCATGATTATATTTCTTGTCATATCATATAAAACTTTTTTATTTGGATATAGTTTGTCATTGATCTACTCTGCCGTTATCTATAAACATTCACTTTCCTTTTGCATGCCATAATAAGAAAAATCCCAAATATTTTAACTTTAAAAGAAGCCAGGTAATTTATCCTGAATTTTTGGGCACAATCAGATTTAAACGCAAATTAGTATGGAATAACCTTTCATGGAAAATAACCTAAAATTAAAGAATGAACGTCTCGAGTGTCCTTAAAACTCCAAATTATTGAAATTTACAACATGACAACTTGTAAATTTTGTATTTACTGCTATCCGGTAAATTCAAAAATTACAACATGACACTTTTATTTTCATCGTAAACGGAAGATTTCTGCTGAAAAAAAGAGAAACGTATTATGAATGGTGCGTAATTTGAAAGAGCCTTATAAGCGGAACGGGAATTATGACGTAAACCGTAAAGAAATATCAGCTATATTTTTATTTAAATTTTTATTGCTGCAAAATTTGCTACTTGAGTATTCTGAATGTAGTGTAAACAAGAGGCCCAGGGGCCACATCGCTCACCTGAGCAACAATTGCCTTAATTCTGATCAAATTAGCATTACAGTATCAAAATATCTTGACAACTAAATACAGTAGATCTTGCTAAAAAAAATTTGAAAATCTGCCAATTTTTATCCACCTCTTTTTTTTTTAGGTAAATACCAAGCCCCTTTTGTTGTTGTACCTGTAAGAAGATTTTTCTCTATTCCTATATACCCTCCCCCCTCCATTTCGTGGCCCCACTTTTCTCTAGGGAATCATGGTTTCATCAAACCTTAATCTGCATAACCTGTGCTTTCACACTAAGTACTGAGTTTTGGACCGAAAACTTTCCCAGAAGATTTTTAAAGATTTTCTCTATATATTCCTAAGTACAAATTCAAACCGCCATCACGGCCCCGCCCTACCACTAGGGACTGTGATTTTGCATACTTGAATTTACATTACCCGAGGATGCCTCTACACAAGTATAAGCTTTTCTGGCCAAATAGTCTTTAAAAAAAACATTTTTAAAGATTTAATCTATATATTCCTATGTAAAAATTCATCCCCCATTGTGGCCTCGCCCTACCCCTGGACAATTATTCAAACAAACTTGAATCTATACGATCTGGGGATGCTTCCACTCAAATTTGGGCTTTCCTGGCCTAATAGTTTTGAGAAATTTTTTTTAAAAATTTTCTCTGTATATAAATATTCATCCCCATTGTGGCCCCGCCCTACCCCCCAGGGGCCATGATTTGAACAAATTTGAATCTACATTATCTGAGGACGATTACACGCCAATTTGAGCTTTCTTGGCAAAATAGTTTTTAAAAGAAATTTTTTAAATGATTTTCTCTATATATTTCTGTATAAAACTTGATCCCCAAATTGTGGCCCCACCCTACCCCCGGGGACCATGATTTGAACAACTTGAATCTACACTATCTGACCATACTTCCACTCAAATTTGAGCTTTCCTGGCCTAATAGTTTTTGAGAAAAAGGGTTTTAAAGATTTTCTCTATATAAAAAAAGGTAAAACTTGATCCCCCCTCCCCAATTGTGGCCCCGCCCTACCCCCAGGGACCATGATTTGAACAAATTTGAATCTACATTATCTGAGAATGATTATACGCCAATTTGAGTTTTGGCCAAATAGTTTTTTTAAGAAATTTTTAAAAGATTTTCTCTATATATTCCGTATAAAAATTTATTCCCCAATTGTGGCCCCACCCTACGCCCAGGGACCATGATTTGAACAAACTTGAATCTACACTACCTGAGGATGCTTCCATTTTAATTTGAGCTTTTCTGGCCTAATAGTTTTTGAGAAGATTTTTAAAGATTTTCTCTGTATATTCCTATGTAAAACATGATCCCCCTATTGTGGCCCCACCCTACCCCCTGGGACCATGATTTGAACAAACTTGAATCTACACTACCTGAGGATGCTTCCATTTTAATTTGAGTTTTTTTGGCCTAATAGTTTTTGAGAGGAAGATTTCTAAAGATTTTCTCTGTATATTCCTATGTAAAACTTGATCCCCCCCAATGTGGCCCCTCCCTACCCCCGGGGATCATGATTTGAACAAATTTGAATCTACACTACCTGAGGATGCCTCCACACAAGTTTAAGCTTTCCGGGCCGAATAGTTTTTGAAGATTTTTGAAAAATACCAACAAATTTTTAATAATTCTCAATAATCTCCCCTTTAAAGAGGGCGTTGCCCTTCATTTGAACAAACTTGAATCCCCTTCACCTTGTGGTGCTTTGTGCCAAATTTGGTTGAAATCTGCCCAGTGGTTCTTGAGAAGAAGATGAAAATGTGAAAAGTTTACAACGTCGACGACGACAACGACGACAACGACAGACAACGGACAAATTGTGATCAGAAAAGCTCACTTGAGCCTTTGGCTCAGGTGAGCTAATAATGAAATGACAAAAAAAGGTTTGACAATCTGGGCCGCCTTCGAACCAGTGGGCGATTACAGTGAATTTAAATGGTTTATATTTTTAATGTATTCCCAAATAACAGAGATGTACTTATAGGACCTGTTACTTATTGTTTACACAATTTAAAACGGTATAGTTCTATCAATATTAATAATAATGATTTCAGGGGAAAACTCCTAAATTGTTATCGATCTAAGAAAGACAACTGGCTCCTGCAGCCGATTAAATATCTATGACATTCGTAAAACCAAAACGTCGACATTCATTCAAACACAAGAATCCTGATAAAAAAATATACGTGTTAACTTTTAAGGGACCAAGACATGATTTTAGATCGAAATTTTTTTTCTTCATTTTTTTCATGTATAAAATGGTTAACTCGTCCATTTTGAATGATTGACCAAAATTTGAATGTTAGAAGTCAAGTTACAAGGGAGTAGGAGAGTTAAATATCCATTGTTATGTAAACAAAGCTCGAGTCTTGCATAATAAACGTTACTCGGCCACTTTTTGGTTTTAATCGAGAAAAAAGCTTCGAACAACGCGATTCTTAATCCCCCGCCCCATCTCAGTCAGTGCACTGCCTGACACAGTGGAATCAACAGGACCAAGAACTCGCCAGCATTGTCAGCCCTGTTCACTATCGGGGTAAAGAAGAATGACCGTACACTGATGACCGGGGTCATTTTCCGACCTACAGTAATGACCCCCCCCCCCCCACCCGCTGTAGAATAATTAGATTTTTTTTTGAAGAAAAAAGACCCAAGGATCATTTTGCTTCATGTTAAAAATGAAGAGAATTGGCCCCCATAGACAAATGACCCCCGCCGCAAAGAAGAATAGATATTCTTATAGGTAACCCAATATCCAATATACATGTATTGGACTTTTAAATTACTTGAAATTTCACTCTGCTAGCTAATTTTAAAGTTAACATCTCCGAACTTGATGAGTTAATCAAGTTATAACGTTATATAAGAAATATTTATTTTTGATAAAAATGTACATAAATTTTTTTATAGAGAAAATTGTCACTTTTTAATTTTATGTATTTTATTTATGGTTTGATTGAACTCTTTCTTTTTCATGAAGGTAAGATATATTGAACAACTTCAATTTCCAAAATAAGTCCTGTCCTCAAACATAGCAAGATATCTAGAAGTCCCAGACACTCTGATACCGAGTCACATTGTTTTCTCTAAAGATATAATGCTCCCATCCTGATATGATAAGAGGTAAAGATTTTTGTTGCGAGAAAACACAACATCAGGTGCGCGTGCTTCTGTCTGATAGAGAACATATTGTCGCCGATGTCGATATGTATTGATGGGCGGCAGTTAGGGTACAATGTAATGTAGTGTTGCGGACATATATTGTCGCCTGGGGTTACTGATATACAGGGCGACAGTATGTACGGTCACACCAGTGACAGTGAGCTTTCTGAAGTCCCGACTATGCGTTTTCTGAAATGACTGCTAACCAGCCATTTTAATGACGGTTAAAGTGATTCAGGTACGTGACTGGGCATCGAATTAAATGGAGCGCTGACAAGAATTTTTCATTTTTATCGTGAATTACAATTTGTTAACTGTTTCAAATTAATATCAACAGGTAGTTAAAACACTATACAGATGAATATACCTGCTTTTGCGTAAACCACTATAGCTTCACCACAACAGATCTGGTTTGTATTTGTTTCAGCACACTGAAACTTTGAATTACCATAAAAGTAATTAACATGCGTTATGGTATAGACATTCTACAGATCATTAGTCTATAGGAAACACATAACCACGTTGGCTTGGCCTACGTTGACCTTCCGTCATAGATATTGAACAGTCTGTGGTGATCTGGGGTTAAAATCATCGACACAGGCATGGAGCAACAAAAGCAGACCCAAGGGGAGGGGGAGGCAGACACCCCGGTGGTGTTTGGGGTGGAGGACGTACCCCCGGTCCACCTGACCATTTTGTTTGGTCTACAGGTACGTATACATGTACTTTATACTTACTTCTATGTACCAGTTTGGAACCGTAGAGCGGCGACTGGTTTTTATGGGTTTATTTTTTTGATTTACAGTGAAAAGGGTTACGTCATAAACTGATTTGCAGTGATTATATTCGCAAGTACGATGTTCTCTACAAGTAATTGCAGAAATAGCTTGTTTGCGAATTAACGTTTTATATTACAATTAACTGTTATAATAGAAGAAACACAGGGGTTTTAAAAATTGAAATTATGAAAACGTAAATTAAATCCTGTTTTTAAATTACACATCTTATTTCAAACCTCATTAGACTATTTATACATTACATTTGATATGAATAAATTATTCCAGCAAGCTGTAATGTGTATTGGGGGTTCGCTCTCTCTGCCATTTATACTGACAGCACTTCTGTGTCCGGTGGATGAACAGGAGGTGCGCGCGCAGCTACTCAGCATTACCATGTTTATGTGCGGTGTAGCAACAGTATTACAGTGTTTCCTCGGAGTGAGGTAAGACTGAGTAGTAACACAAATATTAGGAAATAATGATTGATTTGTCTCCAAAAGTCATATTCAAGATGAATTTTCTTACAATGAATAATCAGTAAGATATCTGTTCCGTAGGTTGCCAATAATTCAGGGTGGTTCTCATACATTTGTGGCTCCTATTGTTGTCATGATGTCATTAGAAAAGTTCAGGTGTCCAGAAAAAGGTATGATCGGTGAAAGAACATGATGTATTCTAATATTTACATTCAGTGTATATTTCCCCTTACGATGCATTGCATGGAAATCTGCGACGTTCAATTTCCTGTATATACACTTAGCTTATTCATGCGCCATGAGCACAAATCAAACGTTAACATGTGTTTTGAGTATTTTAATTATTGTAAAATTAAACTAAATAGTCAAACTTACACAATCTGGCTTAATCTGAGTACTTGAGCGTCTCCTTTGTCATGTATTTCAAAATGCTTATTAATTATGCCCAAGTAGTGTAAATTTTAAAAAAATTAATAGGGTTGGGTTTATCATAAAAAAATGAACCATCCATATTTATCTCAATGCCCATTCCGCATTATTTTTCATTCTATTTTAATTTCAAAAACTGTATACATCGCTCGTTCTGCTCTTTTTCTATTCCAGGTTTTGATGTTTCATCGACGAATGTTACGCATGCTGATTGGACAGACAGGATGCGCGAGGTAAAAACTTGGAATCCCGTGACGTCATCCGGAAACCACGACATATTCTAAGACAAATCTATATCTTTTGTTATAAGCATTAGAAAGCCAGCGAAGTTGTATGTCAATTTGTGATTGTCATTGACAAGCTATATCACATCACGACAAAGTAATCAATTAAGAAAAAGTATTTTTTTACCCAAAGGAACTAGTACATGCAGTATACCATTCATCTATGATAACAAGCAAACGGAAATACTACACAGGAATTTACACGCATAGGAATTAGCTGAAAACTATTGTAAAATTTTACCAACAAACGATATTTCTGTGATCAGGGTAGAATTTTCCAAGAACTCCTTTGCAGAAATGTAATCTGAGCCATCAGAGAAAACCTACCTTAGAACAGAGTTTGACACCAGCAATATTTTTCTTACCAAAATAGTGCCAGACATCTCATGCCTGTATCCTGTTTTTTTTTTTTATAAATATGAACGATTTATACAGATCCAAGGGAACCTGATCCTTGCCTCCCTGACCCAGGTTGTCGTGGGGTCGCTCGGTCTGATGGGGACCATCCTCAGGTTCGTGGGTCCTCTAACCATTGCTCCTACGATCTCGCTGATTGGTCTGTCTCTGTCACATGTTGTCGCCATGTTCTGTGAGACTCACTGGGGGATCTCCATGCTGTGAGTACTGAGTGTGTTTAAATAGCAGCTTAAATTCAAGGTTCTGTCATTTGCTAATTGTTTGACATCTATATTCAAAATGAAACCGTTATGCTTTTCAGAACTTTGTTTTTCGTTCTGTTATTCTCAACATTCATGAACAAAATGGAAGTACCAATTCCCTCGTTTTCACTCAGACGGAAATGCCATACCAAGAAACTTCCGGTATTTCAGTTGTTTCCCATTGTGATTGCTGTCGCCATTGTTTGGTTGTTTAGTTTCGTACTCACTGTCACAGACGTGTTTCCTAGCAACAGTACGGTCACCGGATACAAAGCAAGGACGGATTCAAAACTTGAAATCATGACTGAATCTCCTTGGTTCACATTGCCTCTACCGCGTACGAGTTGTCATTTTTGTCTCAAAATACTATGATTTACCTATTAATTTTCGGTGGTCCAGTCGATGTTCAAGTTTATTTCCTAACTAATTATTAAATATCAATTTCAGTTCAGTTTGGGGTTCCCACGTTTAGCTGGGCTGGATACATGGGGATGATGGCAGCAACAGTGTCCTCCATTATAGAGTCTGTCGGAGACTACTTTGCGGCTGCCCGATTGTCTGGAGCCCCACTTCCGCCTGCGCATGCTATAAATAGAGGGATAATGTTTGAAGGGGTGTCCAGCATAATTTCAGGACTTGTAGGAGCAGGACATGCCACTACATCATACAGCGGGAATATTGGTATCATAGGGATTACAAAGGTTAATCAAAGTACTGAAGTACTGACGGGAGTTGATTTTATCGTTTATCATTTATTTTAAAATCAACTTATCTTGCATGGCAATTAGTTTCTAGTCTGTATTTGAATCACGCACATTTTTATAATATGGATTTTTAGACTTTTCTGACAAGAATTTCGAGATACCCCATATGAATGATGTTGTGTAATATTTAAAGATGGATTTTTAACTATGTATTAGTAATCGAAACAATTCTAAAAATTGTATGGATCCGAGCACTATTGATAAATATCGAACTCTCGTCTGGTTCAACCAGACGTTCGGCTGTGTCCGTTAATCTCCGACAAGCAAGTGAGCCTCTCTGCTTGTCGGAGATTTACGGAGACAGCCGAGCGTTTGGTTGAACGAGACTATATTAAACTCTGGCGTAGGTATACATGAGACTACAAAAATAACTAACGTGTTCGTATTATATAAAATCTGACTATTTTCAAAGTGTTTATAGACAAGTTTCCTTGAAAAACAATGCTTGAACAGCATACATACATCAAATATTTCTATTATTTTCAAGAACTAAGTCTTGTCAGCGGTGGTGATTTGTGCTTAGGTCCAAACACTGTTTCACTTTCGGTTTGCCAGAGTAACTGCATAGGAGAGTTGATTAAAATCAACTCCCAAAAACCAATTGCAACCGTTAAGATATGTTTTCTTTATATACAAGAGTTCCAAATTGTGCTAAATTGACCAATTTATATAATCAAGGTGGCCAGTAGGGCTGTATTTATAATGGCTGGTGTGATCCTGATTATCTGTGGGCTGGTAGGGAAGGTGGGGGCGGTCCTCGCCCTGATACCGGAACCCATCATAGGGGGCACTCTACTTCTTGGACTAGGAATGGTGGCATCTATAGGAATATCTGGTCAGTCATCCGAGGCATGGTTTGTGCCAAAACAACTTTCGCGTTTCATAACTTAATATACGATTATGATGATTTATGGATAGAGGTAATATAAGTTATATATTTTCAATATACCATTCCTAGTACAATAACACAATGGTTTATTAGTGCTGCAGTTCTGTGACCTGTCCTCCACCAGGAATATCACAGTCCTGGGCGTGTCCTTCCTGATGGGGCTGATGGTTCCAGAGTGGCTGTCAGAAAACGCAGAAAAAGTCAAAACAGGTCAGCTATTAGATTCTATATACATTTTTTATCCAGTAGCACTGCTTCTGATATGGTCCACGTTCACTTGAAAAAATTATGGAGTCTCTAAATACATGACATGGTGGCCCTTTTTCAGGTTCTGACGAATTGGATCAGGTGATCCTCGTCTTGTTCGGGACAGCGTCATTCGCCGGAGGTTTCATTGGCTTCGTACTGGACAACATAGTCCCAGGTATTCATAGTCCCAAGTACTGTGTACTCGTTTAAGGTGGAATAACACATCATCACAAAATGGCTGACCGCTGATCGAAACGACATTTTGTTTTATTAAAACGATTTTATCGACTTCAACATGTAACTTACTCCATAGCCGAGTGGATAAATTGTTTGTCTTGTGATCCGTACATCGCGAGTTCGAATTCCGCAGGGGCTTCTATTGTTATTTGCTGAAATAATTATTTTAGATATTCATTTTTTATCCCCATACTGCAAATTTTTCGCTTATTTGACATGTACGGTTTATTTATCATTATATCTTTCATTATCAAATAATGTCCTGTTAATTTGAGTGAATTTTCCAGGTGTGTTTATCCACCTTAACGGTTTGTATGGTTCATTGTTGTGTTCTGATTTTGCTGTGTTGTTGGTTTTTTGACAAACTGAGTTTAAAGTTGTTCTTTCAACAGTATTGTAAAAGGTTTTAAACAAGTGCTTTAATAACTACATGAATTCAAACGAGAGAGAGAGAGAGAGAGAGAGAGAGAGAGAGAGAGAGAGAGAGAGAGAGAGAGAGAGAGAGAATGAGATTGTATAAAGCAAGCAGATTAATCTGCTGCAGAAAGCAGATTAATCTGCTGCAGAAAATGAAGAAAAAAGACATACAACCAGGAATGTTATCTATTTGCAGGATCAAAACACGAAAGGGGTATAGACAGGTGGTTAAAAGTCTCGGACACTTCTACCCAGCAACCGGAAGCACATATTTGCAGAATTTATGACTTACCTTTTGTTAGTAAATATGTCAAACGGGTTCCAATATGCAGACTCTGTCCTATCTCGCCGTCCTTTGCAGGGTTTAACTTTTTGTGTGGTAAGAGTTCAAGCAAAAGGGGGAGTTTTAGTGAGACTGTTAATGATAAGGACCCCAGTTTGCTCCCGTTACACGAAGACCTGGAGGTCAAGGTCAATCGTCAGTGTGACAGCGATTTGTAGATCAGGAGCCTGGCACGTCCTTACGGTCTTTTACTTGAAGTGATTGTATGTAGATTATATTAAAATGAAAGTAGTATTGTTAACACTTAATTTTTATATTGGTTGTTATTATATATAATACAATAGAATCAAGTTTTATCTAATTTTTTATACCCATTGGTTGCCTTTAATAAATTTTGAACAACAGTGCCTTTAATAAATTTTGAACAACAGTCTGTATTTGTTTTTGCATAGAATATATCACTTTCACTATGATGAAACATAATGATGACATGTTGTAAATTTTGTATTTACACCCACCCAGTAAAAATTCAAAATTTACAACATGACAATGACTCCAATGAAAAAATTACCAATCAAAATGTCTTGTCCAATGAATGATCAATATCCCCTTTGTATCAAGTTTGACCGAATACATTTAATATTACGCGAAGGATTTCACAATTTTGGATTTTGTGGTGAAATGCAGCTTCTGACTTTTATTCTTTTAATATTGAAATTCTCAAATTGTGATTTATTAATTTCCAGTTAAATTATTATTATTAGAACATATTTAATATTTAGTACTTTAGAAGAATCCACGAAAACTGACTCTCTGCGAAAGTCATTTTTGTAATTTTTTTGGAAGTAGGTATCTTGCTTACTATTGAAAATGATAACAAAACATGCTATATAATTATTCATTGTAGTGACATACCCACTTTTATATTAATAAACAACAATTATTGTTGAAACTATAGTTTTACTAGCTGTGTAAAACAAATGTGAGTATATTTCAAGTCCATTAATGAATTCAAGGGGGGTAACTTAAACTGTTTTCACTTCCTTTAAATCAAAGCTTTCATTTTTAACACCATGGTTCTTCAAGCCTCGTTTCCCTCTACCGGGGGTAAAGGTTGGTGAAAGGGGGAAGTAACTGCAGCAGCGCAGCCTTTTCATGCGGGCCCTGATGGCGGGGATACAGTACAGGGTCGCCTCGTCCCCTCTCTGGGAGGGACTCTTTACCTCCACCCAACGTTTTAACCCTCGTTCATAAGCAGTGCCTAGAATTATTATGAAATGCAACATTACTCGTCGATTTAACGTCGATAACAATTTTTCTTACATATGATCTTTGTCTCGAAATCAGTAATATTTTGTTGAGAAATGTCTTTTATTTAACACTTGCAAAAATTGCCTGAAAGTATTTACTAGTAAACATATCGGTTTCGTGAATAATTCGCCAGTCTGCGAGTTTACATGTATTTGCAATCTACTTAATAAAAGCATCCCAATAACCTAGTAAAAGTTGTTTGGTTAAGATTTATTAGCAAAATACAAGAATATGCTTCTTGGAGCGAGCACAGTGTTAAAAGTTTGGTTTTAATTGTGCTAATATCAAACAAAATCCACATAAACTGCCACTCACCAGGAACAATGTTATCCAGCATGAAACCTATGAAACCTCCCGTGAAGGAGGCAGTTCCGAATAGCACCTTGATCACCTGATCCAAGTCCGCAGAACCTTTGTCAAAATGCATAAGAACGGAAGAAATTATATATTTTAATTACAGTGTTTAGTTTTACTGGGTCCTTATTACTTATGAGAGCATATAAGTAATTCAATTCCAAAAATAATCGACTGTAAGTGTACAATGCTAAGAAAGAAATGACATTCAGTCTTGCTCTTTCGTGTTAAATTGTATTCCTTTAGTATTATTGTCAACTAATTTTTTAACTATAAAGGGCCTTCTAGTGTTTCCAGAAAATCTGTTAAGATGAGAAGGAGGTGACAGTATAAGTTCCAAATTGATACCTTGTACTCATAATGCATACCATTTGGTGTTATTATAATTTCATGTGAAAAACTGAAATCTGATTGGTTTAGACGCAGTTGATAATCCGTTCTATTGCCCTCAGCGTTAGCAACACACTTAGCAACGGGTAACGCAACGAATTGTTACATGCGCGAAAACAATGCGCGTACGGTTTGCCAAAGAATTAACGTCATTAATATATAAAAGTAGTAAAGTTTTCTTTAAAATTAAGACATTCAGTATAATAAAATAAATAGTGCCCGTTCAAGAGGGTAAGAGTTGAAATTGACACCCCTCGAAAACCATTGTCAACCTCCGCTTCGCGTCGGGCACAGGCACTATTTATATAATATAGATTAGGGTACATAAATCAGTGATTTATACCTGTTTTGACAAAATCCTCGTTTTCACTCAGCCATTCTGGTAGCATAAGACCCATCAAGAAGGAGATGCCGATAATTGTAATATTGCGAGTGGAATAGAGCTCACAGAACTGTAAGACTAAATACATCAAGTTAATGACTTCATCCAATTTATACTGCTAAACTTTTGTATGTTTTAAAATTCTAACTTGTTTATCTTATTAATGTATTTCTTGGAATCGTCAAACTGGCTTTGCTATTATCTTCGATATGAAATGACAAATTAACGGTAACGTATTTCTCATGGTCTGTCATACTGTTAATATGATATACCTGATATACCTACAGAGGCCACCATTCCGAGCCCCAGTAGCAGGGTTCCTCCAACGATAGGGTCAGGAATCAAGGCCAGGACAGCTCCCACCTTCCCCACCACACCCCACAGAACTAACATGGCTCCGGCTGTTACAAACACCGCCCTGCTAGCTATCTAGTGGAATGAAAAGAAGCACCAATTGTTTAAAAGACAAAAAACAAGGTGTTAAGACATCCCATACAGACTCAGATTTTGTTAAGGCATTAAATTTTATCAAGATGCTTACTTTTGTTATTCCAATGATCCCGATGTTTCCACTGTACGATGTGGTCGCGTGGCCCGCTCCCATCAGACCAGATATGATGCTTGCAAAACCTTCTATGAAGATGCCTCTGTTGATTGCATGGACGGGTGGCACCGGCGCCTCAGAGAAGCGAGCAGCTGTGAAATAATCACCAACGGATTCAAAAATGGATGCCACAGTGGCAGCAAGCATACCCATGTACCCTGCAGCACTGAATGTCGGCATTCCAAATGGAACTGAAGTAAAAAAAAAAGTAAACCATTGGCAGTCTTAATGTACATATGTAGCATTTAAACGGTAAAGCATATGAAGAATGCATCTTAAGTCGTGATTTTATCAATGAAAACTATTTACGAGGAAGAGGTAACTGGAACCAAGCAGCATCGTACAAAATGTCGACTCTGGAATCGGTTCTTGCACGGAAAGAAGGTTCTGTGCTGTTGTTTGGAAAAACGTCCAACTCGGTCAAAACAAAAGAGAAAACCCACATGATGGAAATCGTTATCACAACTGGAAAAAGCTGGAATATCGGAAGCTTCGTCAAATGACATTTCTTCTTCAAAGAAAAGGCCGGAACCGGAAGTTGCACCTTGTGAATAACATTTGAAAACAGTAGCAACAACGCAACTGTTCTGTAAAAAAAAGATAAAAGATCTAGCATGGTATATATATTTTTTTAATTTCATTGTCTTCTTTATATTTGTAACAATGAAACAAAGAAATAAAGTAAATGATCTATCATTTAATTACCTAATGTAAAAAATAGTTCGGAAATATGTTTGAAATATGTATACTCACAGTAGAGAAATACCCCATTGCTTTTCACAAAACTCTGAGACCACGTGTGTGAGGGACAGTCCAATTAGTGACACAGTAGGCGCTATGGTGAGGGGTCCGACAAACCTCAGGATCAGTCCAATAAGACCCAGGCCCCCCACCACCACCTGGGTGATAGAAGCCAGGATTAGGTTACCCTGGACCTGAAAGTACTTTCAAGTATAAATATCACGTTTTCATTTAAGAGGAGGCTGGGGGGGGGGGGGCAGCAAATTGCCCATCAGACCTGCCTTACAGTTTTACGATTGGTTAACAAAGGAGTCAGCAATCCATAAGATTTTTATCTTTTTTTTAAGTTATGGTCTGTAATTTTAAGGGGTAAAGAATTTTAAAAAAGTATTACCGTTTCACACGATTGGGACAAACGGTTTTTTTTAGCAGGTGTAAGAATCATAAAATGTGTGTACCTCTCTCATCCTCCTCTCCCAGGGAATGAATAAACTATGGTTTCCGTGCAAACCGTTCACTAAAAAGAGAAAAGTGGAATATACTCTCTACTTTTTACAAGATAATAGATGTTCAAGTTTAAATAAAACAATGTCGAATTGAAATGGAATTGATATAGACTTCACTTTATGCACTATGATGCATTGACAATCAAAGGGGTCTTACCTATAACCCAGTTTATTGAGGTTTACTCGAAAGTTTCATCTAATATATTCTTTAATTAATTTTCTATACGTTCACAGCTTTTCGTTACTAAAAGTGTCTATGGTATTAATGCTGGAACAAATATTGACGGGTGGGTGGGCTTATAGAAGGTAATTCCCGAGTTTGTCGAATTGAGTTCATGGTTTTATTAATGGTAGTAAACATTCTTACTGGATATCTGTCTTGACATGTGTATGAGTGCATAGGATGGTTCTTGACCTACTTTCCTCTGTTGGACATTTGAATCGGTCCAAAGTCATCATCACAACTATCGGGGCCACAAAAACATGAGATCCGCCTTGGATGATCGGCAACCTGCCGAAGAAACATATTGCTAGGTAATCAGATTATGGTATTCATGATTCTTAAGTTAAGAAAAAAAGCACTTTTTAATTCTATGTTTGAGAAGACATTACTTTACATGATTTAATATATAGTCAATTTATACAAGGGATTTAATCAATCGAAAATGAAAATTCGTTTGTTGATTCATTAAGATATAAATAAGATGGTTTTACATATTATCAATTGTGTAAACTTTTATATGTCTTGTTTTTAGAATTGTTCAAATCTTTACAGTTTATAGAAGACAGTGATAATGCCATAAAATTGTTGATGATACCTCACACCAAGGACACACTGTAGGATAGTAGCGACACCACACATGAACATCGTGATACTGAAAAGCTGCGCGCGCACTTCGTTCTCGTTTTCTGGACAGAACAATGAAGCCAAGATAAAAGGGAGTGACATAGTTCCACCAAGGGTCATCAAAGCTTGCTGAAATCCAAGGAAAACTACACCTATTATAAAGCTATACTATGTATTTAGATACTAATATTAAGTACTGTGGCTAAATATGCATTGCAAGATACTGTATGACAAAAAGTGATTGATTGTACGAAAGCCCTCTTAACTTGAAATTCGTGGAACCAAATTGATAAGATATTATATAAATAGTGCCTGTTTGGGAGGGTAACAGTTGAAATTGACACCCCGAAGAAACCATTGTCAACCGACGCGAAGCGGAGGTTGACAATGGTTTTCGAGGGGTTTCAATTTCAACTGTTACCCTCCCAAACAGGCACTATTTATTTTATTATACTGAATGTCTTAATTTTAGAGTATTTTTTACTACTTTTATACAGAAATGACTTGAATTCTACGGCGAACCGTACGCGCATGATTTAAGCGCATGTAACAATTCGTTGTGTTACCCGTTGCTAAGTGTGTTGCTAACGCTGAGGGTAATAGAACGGATTATCAACTGCGTCTAAACCAATCAGATTTCAGTATTTAACATGAAAGTATAATAAAAAGAACTAGCATACAATATTGATTCCATCATTAGAGCTGTTTATACTTTTCATAGTCAGTTACAATGTTACATAAAGATCCCTGGCAAACATTCCTCAGTAGAGGTCAGCAAATCTAATAATAACAAGTGACAGTCTCTCCTTGTAGCAAATTACATTCACTTTTTCTGACATACAGACGAGAGCAACGATCCATGCATAAACAGGACGACCTCATTTCATTTTAACACCTGATTGAATATCTTATAAACATCTCTGTTACATCTGACCGCATCTACCATATATAGGTCTTTCGTTTTGGTTCGCAAGATTAGCTTACCTAACATTTGATGAGTTATAAATGCCTTTGCTTTCAAATTTCGTACATGCATATAACTTTCTTTAATTTTTACTGGATTCGATAGTATTTGCAATTGCCAACTGTTCTGTTCTTTAATATCAAACTTTCTTACATAATTTGCGTTAATTTACCGATATAACAGAATATTAACGGTATAAATGCTGTCTTTATAAAACATGTAAGAAATTACCTGTAGTCCAAACAAAATCATAAGGTTGACGGGAGGCACTGTATCCACAGGGTAGAAAACAGTTTGATCCATGACCCCTTCAACCACGCCCTCCACTTGCCCTGCCCCACCCCCCGGCGGGTCCTGAGGGTCCGTCACTTGCTGGGGCATCGTCTCTGACTTTTCACCTGCCGACTCCTGTTCAGACATACTTGCTAACTGTGAGGGGAACCTGTTTTCCTTTTACCCTCACTTGTCAATTCGAACAATTCCTTTGATGAGCTCCGCTACAATGAGAATTTGTATACCAGGCTAAAGCTTGTATTCACCAGCAGCCACCAAGCCTCCGGAAGCCTTGCAGTAAATATGGCTAAATATCAAAGTACTGAAAGTACCTGGACGGGACAGTATTTTCATTTCAGCTGAATTTTGAGTACAACAATTTTATTTTGTCTGCCAAATGGGCTAATAAATGAAATGAAGAAGTCAATCTGTAAAGTTACAAGAAGAAAAACAATCAAATTACGTAATTATTTGTTGCCAACTTATTTTATCCTATTAGATTAATTCTACATATTGCTTTAGATATATTTTTGCAAAAATACATTGCATTTAATCGGATTATACGACTTTAATGCTTGCATGGATGGATATAACATAAATGTTTTACTGTAAAATAGTAGAACAATTTATTACACTTTCGAAGGACATTGTATGTCATAAAATAAAAAGTATGTTTTTATTATATTAAAAACTATTAGAATGACTTTGATAAGTGGTTAGAAAGATTCTCACTGGTCAACTGGTTTGGTCACGTGAACTTTTATTTACATGGCAGACCAAGTCATTTGCATCGCTTTGATGATAATTAAAAGAGTGGAAACAACACCATTGTTCTGACAATAGTATGACAGGATCGTATGTAAAAAGGGAGTTCGGAATTTGTAACGTACATTCTTCCAGAAAATCAAAACCTCACGGTCACAGAAGTCTAAGATATAGGAAAATTCCATTGAGTGATAAACTAAGCGCTTAGGTGAAATGTATATAACCTGAACATCAATCAAATCAGGTCCCACCGTCACCAATAATTTGAAATTACCCCCATTCAGTTCTCAACTTAAATCCATGAGAGACAAGTCCATGAATTTGAAGTTAAACCTCAGCTTTAAGACCAAGAAATTGAAGAAGAAAGTTGGTGATCCTCTCACCTGAGCCATCACCTCAGAACTAAAACTTTAGAACGGGCATGCTATCCACATAAAAATAACAGGGTAAGTATGTAATGAATTAGTGGCTGCTGGCCAGTAGGTCAGTCAAGATGTTGTCTCTGGTCTTCATTGGAGCAGAATTTATTCGATGTATCTTGTCATGCAGCCAATAGTAACAATACGGACGAAAAAACTAATAAATACATTCTTTTTATTACATTTGATAATTAATTTTTGTCTTTGATGTAGCTACTGATGTTATCTATACATTTGTTGATACCGAAGAGCACATTTACATCTGGCATACATTCGTTATTAATTAGTACCATCTTATTTATAATAAGCGTGTGGTAGCGATGATAAGTACTTAGATTCACAAGGCCGGTGGAAATGGACAAAACTTAGTAATACACTAAGAGATCGGCATTATTGCTTTTACACACTATCATCAATTTTAACTTTCCATGAAAAGGGCTCAATGTTGATTTTTGTTTTAAGACCGTTGTAACCTCTTGAATAATAGGAGTTCGATAAATTAAAAAAAAATTAAGTTTAAGTACATTGGGTTCTTAGTTTGTGTTGGTTTATGAAGTACATGTATTTAAATGTGTGGGTGGATCTGAACGGTAATTCGTTAATAGTCATGGCTCCTGAAACCTATCATTTTGCGTTTATTTTTGGCTTGAAATCTGAAGAATGTTATCAATTATTTGTAATGACATTAGAAAGTAAATAATATGTTCAAATATTCAATCTTTTTGGAGTTTGACTTATGGTACAAAACATGTTCATGACAATGTTCATACCACTGTATATCTCCTAAGGGGATGTATTTTTAAAAATCCCTTTTCCTCATTAAAGGGGCATGGTCGCAATTTTGGTCAAAAACTATTTTCCTTATACATTTCAGTGTCATTTGTCGTGTTATAAGCGAGATACAGAGCTCATAATTCTCTGACATGTAAACAAACCTTACGTCATATTTTGTTTACGTTTTGAACGTTGAAGTGAAAATTCCTGTTTAAGATAAAAAAAACCGAATGATATAAACGCTACGAACTATTTATTTATACTAAAAACGAATTAGAACAGAAAGTAATCAGAGAGTATTCAGCTTGAACAAGAAATTTTACCGGTATATGGAACAAATGTAAACATAAACAGAGCACGAGCCTTGTTTGCATGACAAAGAACTATGAGCTCTGTATCTTACTTAAAACTATACGACTGACACTCAAATTTTGGTTGATCATTAGCAATTCTTATGAATTATAAACAATAAAAAAAATGAAACAAAATCGTAACTGTGAGACTGAGAGGTGATACATTCTTTATATTCTATAGAACAATCCGTTTTAGTCGTTTTAATCTCATTTTTTTTCAATAGTTGTATAAAGTTGATATATTGTCAACCAATATTCAATTCAACTTAGTAGATCAGTAGATCAGTGTCATTTGTCGTGTTAAAAGCGAGATACAGAGCTCATAATTCTCTGACATGTAAACAAACCTTACGTCATATTTTTGTTTACGTTTTGAACGTTGAAGTGAAAATTCCTGTTTAAGATAAAAAAAACCGAATGATATAAACGCTACGAACTATTTATTTATACTAAAAACGAATTAGAACAGAAAGTCATCAGAGAGTATTCAGCTTGAACAAGAACTTTTACCGGTATATGGAACAAATGTAAACATAAACAGAGCACGAGCCTTGTTTGCATGACAAAGAACTATGAGCTCTGTATCTTACTTAAAACTATACGACTGACACTCAAATTTTGGTTGATCATTAGCAATTCTTATGAATTATAAACAATAAAAAAATGAAACAAAATCGTAACTGTAAGACTGAGAGGTGATACATTCTTTATATTCTATAGAACATCTTACACCTTTTTGTGGATCAGAGGATGTGTTATCAAATTTTTATCCATGTGAATTGGATATATGTGGAGTCAATCATAAATCTGCGGAGCACGCATTTCAATATATAAAAGCTGTGCGTTGTGGAGACCTTGAGGCGGCTAACACCATTAAGGAGGCTGACACCGCTCTCTCGGCACTTCGGTTCGGAAAGAAGGTCAAGGTGAACCAACAATGGGAATCTACAAAAGCAGAAGTCATGCAGGACATCCTTGAAAACAAATGTGTTCAGGTTCCTATGTTTCAGGAGAAGCTGCGTACCTCGAAACAATCCACCATTTTTGTGGAAGCAACATTCAATGACGAATGGGGATCAGGACTCGATCGCCAAGGTACCCTGAACACAAAACCCGAACACTGGCCTGGGTCTAACAAACTCGGTCTACTTCTGAAAAAGATCGCGAAAAAGGTCAGGAAAAGAAAACTTAGTGATAGCGTTAACCGCAAACAGAGAAACTCGAATCGGGACCAATCAAGGCAGCTCAACATCGTCCAGATGTTAAAGCAACTGAGAACAGCTTCAGACAGTGACGTTTCCGGCTGCAACCCAGACTCTGATAGCAGTTCCGATGAAGGGAAATAATCTGTTTGTGATTGTTATCGGTATGTGAATGAAGAACTCAATTATTCATAACAATTATATTTCGAAATGGTATAATTCTAATTTTTTTATTTAAATATTACTGGGTTTTTTTTCGTCTGCAATGATGCAAAATGTCAATATAACTTCTGTCAATGTACGAGGTTTAAACACTTATGAAAAAAGAAACAAATTTTTTACATGGGTTAATCAAAGTAAAATTGATGTTTTATTATTACAAGAAACACATTTTATAGAAAAATTTAAAGAAAAATATGATACTAACTGGAATGGTAAATCGATACACGCTTTTTCAGACTCAGCTTACAGTAGAGGTGTCTCTATACTTTTTAGAAAAGAACTAGATGTTCAAATACTTAATACACATAAATCAGAAGACGCACGAAAAGTTTTAGTAAATGTAACATTAAATGACGAGATATTAAGTTTTGTAAGCATTTATGCACCAAATAGTGATAATGCCAGAATACCCTTTTTTAATAGACTCAAAACCTTCATCACATGCAATATACCACAAGAAAGTAAAGTTTTTTTATGTGGAGATTTTAACTGTTGCATGGAAAAGAAAAATGATAAATCTTCGAAACGTTTGTTAGAAATTTTAAATCAGCTTGATTTTAAAGATCTTTGGCATTTTAAAAATCCGCATAAAGATGGACGCACGTGGTGTGATTCCGAGAATTACCCCAAAAGCAGAATTGATTATATCTTTGCTAAAAATATTAATCTAACCCAGATAAAAACTTTTGTTGTGAGGCACGTACCGGGAACGCATAATAATAACACAAGAATGAGTGACCATAGATATTTAAAAATATGTGCCAATTTCAATACATTAGAACGAGGCTCAGGCTACTGGAAATTAAATATTTCTCACTTAGAAAAAGAAGATTATAAAGAAGGTATTAATTCTATCTTTAATCAGTTAGATGATTCTCTAGACGCTACTTCTAAATGGGAATTATTTAAAGTAAAAGTTCGAGATTTCTCTATAATTTATTCCAAACAGTCTAAAAACAACTTAAGATATAAGATTAAATCAATAGAAAAAGAAATAGATTATATTGAAAACTTACCTAGTTCAGCAATAGACATGAATTTAAAAAGGAGATTAGAATCAGATTTAGATGCATTATATAATGAAATAGCTAAAGGAGCACAAGTTAGATCTAGAACAAAATGGATAAGTGAAGGTGAAAAAAATACAAATTTCTTTTTAGGACTAGAAAAGAAACATCAAACAAATAATACCATATACGAGTTAAATAGAGGAAATGAAACCGTTACATCTAATTCTGATATTTTAGAGGAAATGTCACAATTTTATGAAAATCTGTATCAAACTAAAAAAATTGAAGACGAAAAAATATGTGATTACTTAGAAGATTTTAACTGTCCAAAATTAAAGAAGAATGAAAAAGATATACTAGATTCTAGACCTACACTCGCAGAATGCAAAGAAGCTATAGATAATATGAAAAATAACAAATCTCCTGGGTTAGATGGATTACCAAGTGAATTTTACAAATCTTTTTGGAAACTTATTAGTCCTTTATTTTATGATGTGCTCATGCAAATATTTGAAAGACGAGAATTGTCATTCTCACAACGTTTAGCATTAATTACTGTTCTTTTCAAAAAAGGAGATAATAAAAATCTAAAAAATTACAGACCTCTTAGTTTAACAAACACTGACTACAAAATTATTGCGTTTATATTAGCAAGAAGGCTACAAAAAGTTATTAATAATTTAATCGGTAACGAACAGACTGCATACATCAAAGGTCGTTTTATTGGCGCCAATGCCAGAACTATTTTAGATATTTACGAGTATTGCATGGAGAATGATAAAGACGGATTATTATTGTTGTTAGATTTCGAAAAAGCATTTGATTCGGAACTTTTTATTTAAAGTGCTTAAAAAATTTGATTTTGGAGATAATTTTATTTCATGGGTAAAAATACTGTATACTAATCCAATTTTTAGAATAAAAAACAACAGCTGGATTTCAAATACATGTGAAATGTCGCGTGGTATAAGACAGGGATGTCCTATTTCAGCTTTATTGTATTTATTTATTGCAGAAATTTTAGCTATAAAACTTAAAACTAATAATGATATAAAGGGTATAAAAATTGCTAATATGAGTACAGAAATTAAAAATCTACAACATGCTGATGATGTTACTTTAGCACTTAGAGACATGCTTTCCTTAGACAAAGCCATTGAAACTGTAAAGTCTTTTTGTGATCATGCTGGATCTAAAGTTAACTTAAACAAAACACAATGTATACTTCTTGGAAAACTTAAAGATAAACATTCTAATATTGGCGAAATTAATGTCACAAACGATGCTGTAAGATGTTTAGGAATTTTTATTGGACATAATAAAGAACAATGTTTTGATTTAAACTGGAAAAAAAATTACGATGATATGGAAAAACTTTTTGAATCATGGAAAAAAAGAAAACTTACTATTTTTGGAAAAACTTGTATAGTAAATTCTCTAGCTATTTCAAAACTGATTTACGTAGGGTCGATTTTACCCCTCCCAAATCAAGATTTCTTGAAAAAGATCAAATGTAGCATTTTTAATTTTATTTGGAATAAAAGAGATAGAATAAAACGAGATACAATAATCGGCAAAATTGAGGACGGAGGTGTTGGTCTAGTAGATATAGAACTGAAACGTAAGGCTATAAAACCATCATGGGTAAAACGACTTGTAGATGAATCTTGCATTCTTAATAACATATTTCAAGGATATATAAAAAACACGGGGTTAGATACAGATTATATACTATCAATGTCTGAAAGAAAAGTTGAAAATATTGTATGTTTGTTACATCTACCTACTGTGTATAAAGAAATGCTGTGTTGTTTTAATGAATGTAAAAGGTTAATTAATATATCTGAACTTTCAAATGTAACATTTGCACAACAACCACTGTGGAATAATACTCTGTTTGAACATAAGGGAAAATCATTATTTTTCAAAAACTGGGTAATGAGTAAAATTTTGTTTGTTAAAGATTTATTCAACAAAAATGGTGAATTCAAAACACTACAAGAACTTTCAAATGATCTAAAGAAGAAAAATAATTGGTTGTGTGAATACAATATTTTAAAGAATGTAATTAAGAAAAAAAGTGAGTGTTTTGATATGAAGTGTTGTTTTTATACAAAAATACTGAAAAGAAATGTTTATAATTTTCATAAGGGAACATTTGATATATTCGATAAGAAATGTAAATTCTACTATGTAAACTTGCTTCATAAAAAATTCAAACCACCTTGTTACCAATCTGCATTTAACAATTTATTTAATATTGGTAGAGATAATTGGAAAGATATTTATGAAAAAAAGGTTAAGAACATGTATGACAAAAGACTTAGTGAATTTAATTATAAGTTGTTAAATAATATTTTGAATTGTAATTCCTTTCAATACAAATGTAAATCAAGGTCTAATGCAAATTGTGAATTCTGTCCGTGTGAAAAGGAGGACATTAAGCACCTTTTATTTGATTGTATATCTGTACAAAGATTGTGGCAAAAATTGAATAGTATTTTGAATTTCAATGTATGCTGGAAACACATCATTATAGGATTCTATTTAGAAAAAAATTCAAAAACAGTATTTTTAAATACAATTATATCATATGTATCATATGTAATTTATAAATATAAAATGACATGTAGAATGAATGAAAATTTTCAATCATGTAACACGCTTTTGAATTTTTTCAAAAGATCTCTCTCTAAGGAAATGGATTTGATGTTGAATTTTTCAAAAACAAAAATATATAGAGGTAAAATATTAGAACTTATTCGATTGTTATAATCTGTTTATTAGTTAAGATTTTTTAACTGCTTGTCCTGGCCCGGGGCAATCAGATATTGTAAAGGGTTGCGTATTTCTGAATAAAATATATTATCAAAAAAAAAAAAAAAATATTCTATAGAACAATCCGTTTTAGTCGTTTTAATCTCATTTTTTTTCAATAGTTGTATAAAGTTGATATATTGTCAACCAATATTCAATTCAACTTATTTTTATCTCCTGTGAAGGAGGCAGTTCCTAATGTACTGAGTAGATCATGTCAAATTTTGATACTTTAAATTCAACGATTTCTGCTCTTAAACAACCAAGCCTGAAGATACGTTTACGCTTGAAGTGTTCTTTTTTAAAAATAATTCTATGAAACTCAATACTAAAGAGAAAACGGAGAAAAAACTCAAATATATATATAGATTAACTTTGTAGCGATGTAGGTACATGTATGTGTATAGAGTAAATTAGGCCTCTTAAGTCTCCGACATACAAACTCAGATAATATTGAATTATTGAATACCTTAGTACGTGCAAACAAGATAATGATTACTCCAAGGTTGTATGGGGCACCTGCACATGGCGATATTAATGTAGATAAAAGTACATTATCATAAAAATACTTTCACAGGTTTAGAATTTTTCAAGTTTACAGTATTAGCAAAAAGAAAATGCACTTAATTTTCTGGAAAGCTTCTGATAGCCCCAACGGGATTCAAAAGCATGACTTGCATATTCGCAATCGACGCTTTAACCTATTGCACCCTAACCCTAACCTTGAAAGAAAAAACATAAAGAATGAATTTGGATTTTACTGTTTATTTCGATAGGAAGCACGTCACAATATGAAGTTGTCCTATACAACCTTAAATACGTTTTTTTTCTTCTTTGTGTTTACAACATTCTATATATATCAGACCAGATATGACAGAATACAAGTACTATATAACGAAGATAAATTGACTTTTAAGGATTTAAAAAAGCAACATATAATTTTTATTTACATACCAGTGAATCGCAATTGCATAACACATAGCGATATCATTGTACAGGTTCTACATTCATGTAAAATATTACGCTGAAATATTTAAAAATCAAATTAAATTCTTGAATTTTAAATTCAATTTAAGTTTACAGCCCTCTTACATTCTGTTTTAAATTAATTAAGTTTATTACACTGCGAAGGTCTCACAGTGGGGGGTTTACATTAAACTGTTTTCACGTCTTTTAAATCAATGTTTTCATTTTTAACATCATAGTTCAAGTGTCGTGGTCTCCTACACGAGGTGAAGGTTGGAGAAAGGGGGAAGTAACTGCAGCACCGCATCCTCTCAAGTATTGACGTCAGAACAGGGAAAGAGTAAAGGGTCGCCTCGTCCCCCTTTTGTTGGGAACCCTTCACTTCCACCCAGCGTTTTAATCCGCGTTCGTACTCGGTGCCTGAAAAAATTAACTTTTTTAATACTTGCCCCACATGACATCTAACCATTCATTTTTTTTATTAAAAATTCAAGTTAGAAGTTTGTGTTAACCCAACAGATATGGTACCACTATTTCTAGCCATAAACTAATGTTTCACACAGAGAATACCCAAATGTGGCGGAAATAGACGTGTTTTCTTTATAAGTCAATGGAGTCACCGATGGATATACTTTTTTGAATAAATTTCTATATTTTACACAAGACTGCTCAATTTCAGATAGTTTCAAAAATATAAACAAAGTCATTACCATCCAGCCCTTGAAAATATGGCTAGCAATATAATGAATGTTTTATTTAGAGAATTTTGTTTGATGTTTAGACTTGTGCAATCTTGTATGATCTTCAATTATTCAAAAGGAAAATATATATGTATAATTTTGACAAAATCCACACAAACTACCACTCACCAGGAACAGTGTTATCCAGCATGAAACCTATGAAACCTCCCGTGAAGGAGGCAGTTCCGAATAGCACCTTGATCACCTGATCCAGTTCCGCAGAACCTTTGTCAAAATGCATTAAATGATATACATTTCAGAAAAACAGTCCACTTAAAGAAAGCGTAAGAGTAAAGTATTCATTTCAACATCTTCTGTATTTAGAAATTCTTTTTATACAAATCCATTTAGGGAGTTCTACATGTATCTTTAGTCAGGTGTATAAATAAGGTTTGAAAAAGTATTACAAAGCCGTGAACTCACACCTGTTTTGACAATAGCCTCGTTTTCAATCAGCCATTGTGGTATCATTAGACCCATCAAGAAAGAAACTCCTATGATCGTGATATTCCGTGTAGAGAACAGCTCACAAAACTGTAAAACTGAAAAAATATAATTATTTAAAATTGGAATGTTTCAACTACATTTTTTTTTGTTTAAGGGTTTCTAGGTACATGTACATATGTAGTATCCTGTACATATAATTGTGTCATTTGAGGTACAAAAAAATGTGTAACAATATCATATATATTGATTGTATGACGATATTAAAACATTATTTAACACTTAACAAATGAGATTAAACATGCATATGGCATGACATGTGATTGAGAGACATCAAGAAGGAGATGCCGATAATTGTAATATTGCGGGTGGAATAGAGCTCATAGAAATGTAAGACTGAATAGATCAAGTTAATGACTTCATCCAATTTACACTATTATACTTTAAGTTTGCATATTTTAAAATTTCAACGTGCTTGTTTTATTAATGTATTGCTTGGAATCATCAAATTGGTATTGCTCTTATTTTGGATATGAATTGACAAATTAAGGGTAACGTATTTCTTAGGTTTATTTAGGGTCTGTCATACTGTTAAAGAGCTGTAGAGACCTACCTGATATACCTACAGAGGCCACCATTCCGAGCCCCAGTAGCAGGGTCCCTCCAACAATGGGGTCAGGAATCAAGGCCAGGACAGCTCCAACCTTCCCCACCACACCCCACAGAACCAGCAGGACTCCAGCTGTTACAAACACCGCCCTGCTAGCTATCTATTGGAACGGGGTTTAGTACGTTTAGTATATGTTTATGACAGAAAGCAAGAATGTGCCTATTACAAAAATCCAGAGAAAGGCAAAAATATGGACTCGACAATGTGCAAATTTTGACAGAATCGTAATCTGTGTATGACAAGTCACACTAGTTCTTCGGTTTTGCCAGAATAAAGTTCTTGTTTTACGCTTACTTTTGTTATTCCAATGATCCCGATGTTTCCACTGTACGATGTTGTCGCGTGGCCCGCTCCCATTAGACCAGATATGATACTTGCAAAGCCTTCTATGAAGATGCCTCTGTTTATTGCGTGGGGAGGCGGAACTGGTGCTTCAGAAAAGCGAGAAGCGGCAAAATAATCACCAACGGATTCAAATATGGATGACAGAGTGGCAGCAAGCATACCCATATAGCCAGCAGCACTGAATGTCGGCATTCCAAAAGGAACTGAAGGAAATACCCAACACTATAAAGATATATTATATGTAAAGCAAACAGTACGATATTTCAAAAATCGTCATTTCAGAAAATAAAACTATTTACGAGGGAGAGGAAATTGGAACCACGATGAGTCGTAGAGAATGTCGAGTCTGGAGTCGGTCCTTGCTTGGAAAGAAGGTTCTGTGCTGTTGTTTGGGAACACTTCCAACTCAGTCAAAACATAAGAGAAAAGCCACACGATGGCAATTGTCAGGACCACTGGAAATAGCTGGAAGATCGGAAGCGTGGTCATGTGACACTTCCTTTTCAAGGAGAAGGACGGGACTGGAACTTGCACCTTGTTCATGACATTTGAAAACAATATCAACAACGCCACTGTTCTGTGAAAAAAGTAAAATCTTGAAAAGACTGCAATATTTAAAAGGTAGCTGCAGTTCTGTTCCGACTATGAACTACATACCAGCAGCTAACATGAATGGTACCTCCGAAACTTGCAATTTCGCATTGAACATGAATATTTACTGGCATTTTGTTCAACTCACAGTAAAGCGATGCCCCACTGTTTGTCACAGAAGTCAGATACCACGTGTGTGAGGGACAGTCCGATGAGGGATATAGTGGGGGCTATGGTGAGGGGTCCGACAAACCTCAGGATCAGTCCAATCAGACCCAGGCCCCCCACCACCACCTGGGTGATAGATGCCAGGATCAGGTTACCCTGGACCTGAAAGTTAAGTAATGGTCCACAGTTGATGTAGAATAAAGTAAAGAAAATATTTTCAAGACATATTTAACTAATCATCGCGGTAGATAGGCGTCGGATCTAGGGGGCTGGGGGCGGCTTAGCCCCCCCCCCCTCCCCACTTTTTAGCCGGGCTCTGTTGAAAGCAGAGTCCTGGTTCTAGGCAGGCAAATCGCCTATGTTACTATAAATAGTACAACTTCAAAAGTAAACAAAAAACCAAACAGCGTCAAAGTAAAAGCTTCCGCTATACCAAATAGTTACACAAAGAGCAACGTTTTGTCAAAAATGTTGTTATATTGTTTCTTTATATTAATATCGAGAGAATTGTCTATTTTTTAGTTCTCTTATCAATAACGTGTTTTAAAAACAAGACTATGCATTTTGGACACATACAATGCGCATGAATTTCCATGAACTACTTTGCTGCGCGTTGAAGAAATGGGGATTGAATATATAACATTTGAATATATAACGCTTCTTGCAAAATTCAAGGCAGCAACTATTGAATTTTTTTCTACTAAGCAGGCATATTTTTGTTTAAAGCTGCTTACACAATTTGGTCTCTTTGACGCTTTGTCTACATTAAAAGCATGCGAGAGAGAGAGAGAGAGAGAGAGAGAGAGAGAGAGAGAGAGAGAGAGAGGGATATTTTCAGTCTTTACTACACAATATATATAAAGACACACCAAAAGAGCCCGGCTTTCAATACTTCAGTACTTTGATTTGTAAAGTTTGACATAACCATAACAAAAGACCCTTTTTTGCTTGTCAAGATTTTTTTGATAAGTCTAGCCCCCCCCCCCCCCCCACTTTCAATTTGCTTCCGACGACACTGCGGTGTGTTTCTCATGTCTTTATATTACTTGGATATGCCGTTTGCTTGGCCTAATGGGTAAATTTCTTAAAATCATAAAAATAAGTAAACGGAAGAATCAAATTATCAATTACAAGAGTTGTCTCATTAGAATAACGATACAACTTTACCATGATCATATCAATAGTAATCATCGATGACTTTTTCTGAGCAAAGTCTTTACATTGAAAAATAAATCAATGAATAGTATTTCATCACAGTTAAACGCCTCTATGTCATTAAAGTTAAAGAAAATGAGCAAGAAGATGTATTTTAAAAAATAATCTTGGGAACATCTTGTAAAACGCTTTATAGTTTCACACGTATATGAAGGTCTTATCTAAACTAAACACAGAACTAAAACCGTGTGAAGCATAGCCCTGTACCTCTCTGATCCTCCTCTCCCAGGGTATAGCTAGGCTGTGGTTACCGTGCAACCCATTTACTAAAAAAAAGATTTTTTATATCAACCCTTAATGATCAAGCTGCTTTTCATGAGGTGAAAACAGCGTAAAATTTTAGAATTTGTCTTTTAAAAAAACAAACTACAAAACTGGCTTCACCATAAAAAGAACAGTGAACCTGTTGACCATGGGAATCAAAGGTTTATTGGGGTTTTGCCCTTACCATTTAGTTGTTTTCTTAAAGGGGCTTGGTCACGAGTTGAACTGTTTATTTTTCCATTGTTTGGTCTTTATTGTCCTTGAAAAACTATTTTTTAATAATCACAAAAAATTAAGTCTTGGTCGTGTCAGTTGTGGAGGTCTGAGCAAGATGGAAGGTCTACAATTTTTTTTTTTTTGGTGCAAAGAAAAAACAACTCATGTTATGGTTGTGTTTACATATTGAATAATGAATAGAAAATAAAAGGCTTCAAACAGATTTGAATGTGATAAACACTATGTACTGTTTATTTGTGTTCACAACGAACTACCCCGGTAACAAGGAGAAAAATCAATCTTTAAACAAAACCTTTTACAAAGTATTTTTAACAATTGTAAATTACATAAGATGAGTGTTGTTTACATTACAATGAATTGTTAGCTCTATATCTTTAAAATACCTCGACAACTGACATTTAAAATTTGGCTGACCATCCAAAATGAATTAAAGGAGCATGGTCACGATTTTGGTCAAAAATTATGTTATCGATTTTGATATTAAGTATGCTTCAGAAAGGCATTTTTAATAGGCAACCGAAATTTGAGTGTCATTTGTAGAGTTATAAGCGAGTTACAGAGCTTGAAATTCTTCGCCATGTTAATTAATAAAGCGTTTGTTTACATGTACATTTTGAACTCTGAAGTAAAAATTTCAGTTTCAAACCTAAAACGGATGTGTTTAACGTTAGGGACTGTTTATCTATGTTTTAAGAAATAAAAAGATAAATGAATAAGCTGGGAATTTTTTTACTGGTATATTGAACCTATCTAAACAAAAACATGGCACGAGCCTTGTTTACATGACAAAGAATTGTGAGCCCTGTAGTTTGCTTATAACTCTACGAATGACTCTCAAATTTTATTTGATCATTAGAAATGCATTTCTTAAGCATTGTAAATAATAAAAACATAAAAATAGAATTTGACCAAAATCGTGACCATGCCCCTTTAATATGCTTTAATGAAGCGTTTTGAAAATAAATAAAAATATTTTTTCAGCTCAAATCGCGACCATGTCCCTTTAAATGCGCAAAGCTAATTTTAATTTAAATATCTGCATTTATTTTATTTGTGTTTTTTTTTATTCGCAGGGAGGGTGGTCTATTGTGGGTGGTATATTGACCTACTTCCGTTTGTTGGACATTTGAATTGGTCCAAAGTCATCATCACAACTATCGGGGCAACGAACGTATGGGATCCACCTTGTATAATTGGCAACCTGTCGAGGAGATAATATTTTGTTAGTAAATCAGATAATGAATGAATCTATCATTGCCATCAATGTACACAGCGATAACAGTCACGGAAAATTGAAATTGTTTTTTTTTTAAGTATAGTTTTTCTGCAAATGACGAAAATTTCTTCAGTTACCACTTGCATGCATTTTATGTATTGTTAGTTAATCAATGCATTGGTGTGTACAGTAATCATGCTGTAAGCAAAAACAATTGTTTTTACACGTATATGTTATGTGTTTTCAAATAAATTTTATATTATCATGCAATGCAAACATTTGGCGGTCAGTGTTCCAAATTTACGTTTAACCGTATTTCTAAAGAAAATAAATTAGACTTTATGTGGAACCTCGCAAAATATAACGATCTATAGGTCCTGGAGATATCTGGTTTAATAATAGATGCAACAAGAGGAAATATGCACATATTTACATACCGAGGTATTTTGCCTTGGGTGAAAAAATTGTAATCAAAGCGTTTAAAAATTTTCCAAATGTGTGTGAATGATAAAATCTTGAGAAAATGAATAGCGCAATAAAAATATAGTTACGTATTCAGGTGGTATGGGACACTTCCATGTTGTGACGTATTGTTTATCGAAATAAACAATAAAATTAAGTGCAGTTATATAAGTAGTTTCTTTCCTAATATTGTCATCTAACAGCGTAGCGCAGTGAGTTAGAGGGTTTACTACGAATCTGTAAGTCATAAGTTCGAATCCCAATGTGGGTTTTACAATTTTTACCTTTCAGAATATTTTTAAAAGCTATTTTTTGGTTAGATATTGTAAAATTTGAAAATTCTAAACCGGTGAAAGTATTTCAATTATAATGTAATTTAATCCACATTAATATCGACAGATGTCCCATACCACCTTCATTCAAACAGTTTTCCCTCAGGAATACAATGTATGTCTAGTCTGAGCACAACTTATCTCGGCAAAAACCAGCGGAAATAGAATTATGCCTGGCTTAATTCAACCCAAGTTTCAGTTTACATTATATCGCTTAACATGTCAGTGAATATGAAAATACAATTTACTACTATTATATAAATAGTGCTTGTTTGGGAGGGTAATAGTTGAAATTGACACCCCGAGAAAACCATTGTCAACCGACGCGAAGCGGAGGTTGACAATGGTTTTCTCGGGGTGTCAATTTCAGCTGTTATCCTCCCAAACAGGCACTATTTATTTTGTTATACTGAATGTCTTAATTTTAAAGAAAATTTTATTACTTTTATATAAGAATAACGTGAATTCTTCAGCGAACCGTACGCGCATAATTTTCGCGCATGTAACAATTTTTAATGTTACCCGTTGCTAAGTGTGTTGCTAACGCTGAGGGTAATAGAAAGGAATATGAACTGCGTCTTAACCAATCAGATTTCAGTATTTAACATGAAAGTATAACAAAATATAATAGTAACTCCGTATACCTCACGCCAAGAACACACTGTAGAATGGTAGCGATCCCGCACATAAACATCGTGATACTAAGGAGCTGCGCGCGCACTTCGTTCTCGTTTTCTGGACAGAACAATGACGCCAAGATAAAGGGGAGCGACAAAGTCCCACCCAGGGTCATCAAAGCTTGCTGAAAAACACGAAATATCATATGTGACTATACTCTATTTTTTACAATTTACAGTGTAAGAGACAGTCCTCTATAATGTAAGAAGGTCGGTGAATTAGGTGGGTAAAATGCGTATATAATAACACGTCGTACAGAGATGAAAAATTAAAGTTTTAAAAAGTATAAAAAAAAAAACCTTCCTTCTAGCGATGTGAATTTAAAAAATATTGATTTAAAGCACATTGGTAAATTCAAATATGATAAGATCTGGTGTATGGCACATATTCCAAAATCTTCAGCCATGCAACGATTTTTTTTCACAACTTCCATAGTGTGATTATGCTATAGAGTGGGTCTCCTGTCTATATGTTTGTCAAAGTTTATTTAAAAGAACAGAATTTAAACCAAAAAAGCTTGGCACATTAGAAATCTTATTTTTTAGGATAACATTTGAACGTTTCAGAAAAAAAATGCAAGTCCGTGGTTGTCAAAATATTCTATCACACATGCTGTTACCTGAATGGATGAGTGCATGTTATTGCATTAGTAATAATAAAAAAAAGGGAAGGTGATTAAGTTAAAATACATGTATTGTTTTTGCATGCTTACATTATATCACAAAGCAGTTAATTTAGGTACTTTAAAAACAAATTATTTGTTTATAGTCTCTAGGCTATAATTAAGTGTAAAATATATTTAAAGGTGCACAGCTGTAATATTGGGTTCTTGCGCTTATTTAAAGGTTCTAATGTAGACCGTTTACTTACTTACAGGTTCTACTGTATACTGTTTACTTATTTACAGGTTCAAATGTATACTGTTTACTTATTTACAGGTTCAAATGTATACTGTTTACTTATTTACAGGTTCTACTGTAGACTGTTTACTTATTTACAGGTTCTACTGTAGACTGTTTACTTATTTACAGGTTCTAATGTAGACTGTCTATTGAATACTGCATGTAATTCTAGTCTTATTGTGTTGCAGTTCTGGTATTATATAGATGGTAAAGTGTTTTGAATTTTACATACCAAATACAAAATTATGATCAGGATTTACAGACTACCAATTTTGCCAATGATTATGTATTTATTTTACATTAAATTTTACGCTACTTATTGAGTATGCAATCATGCACTTTTGTAAAAACATGTATTGGAATGTATAAACACTTTTAATGTAATGTTACTATAAATTTTTTAACAGTAAATGTGTTATGTGGCACCTTACATTTTACAACTTGTGTCATAATGAATTACATTTTTGTAGCAGTGTTGCGGTTTTGGCATCACGGTAACAATGTAACAAAGGACATCGTGTCATGGCTTATTAAAAGTCAGCAATATGATTACTCGAGAGAGACAGTCTTCTACATGTCAGTGGCAAACTAACAATCACAAAATCTTCCACGAAAAGCAGTGATCCATGCTGACAGAAAAAAATCTATTTAGGCTATACCATTGCATTTGACACTTTATACATGTTTTTGCCTAGTCCCACATTAATTGATGCATGATAAATTATAAACAAATGTTCTTAAGCTTTGATTACTTATTTTCATAATTAGTAAAAGACACATTTATATTTTGACCTTTTGTAAATGCTTTTTTTGTGACAGCTATTCAAATTTTTAAAAAATTGCACAAAGAGTAATATCAGACATTATATAAACGTTTACCTGTAGTCCGAAAAGAACCATCAAATAGACAGGCGGCACCGAGTCCACGGAGTAGAAGACATTTTGACCCCCTTCAACCACACCCTCCGCTCCCCCTGCCTCGTCCCCCGGTAGACCCTGGGGGTCGGTCACCTGTTTGACCCTCTTGTCTGAATCTTCCCCTACTGAATCCAGGTCGGACATCGTGTAAAGCCTAATTGGAACGGGCACCTGTCTCTGTCTTTCAATCGTCGATTCCTGAGATGAACTGTGACACAGTGTGAATTTGTGAAGTTCGTTCACGGCTGATTTAAGATAACAAATATTTACTTTTGAAATAGGTGAAACGCTAACGTTCTTTTCTCTTTTCGAAAAAAAACCATCAAAATTACCCAATTTCCCCTTACTTTTCAGATAAGAAATAGGCATATTTTGAATTTGTCGTTATTCCGAAACTTCCCACCGACTAACCATATACAGAGGCTCGTGGTGGAAACTGTTCATCACTGCAAATTACCTTACATCAACTGGAACCAATCAACTATCTCCCAGTTGGTGATTTTTTATTACGAATTCAGTATTGCTTTAACTGATTTTCAAATATGTGAATATGAAGATGTTCTCTCTCACTTTAATTCACTTTAATTTACCTTAACTGTATAAACGCATTGTGTGCTAATGGTGGTAGTCGTTTTACATTTGGAGACAACGAAATAAGATTTTGATTTAAAAAGAAAACAAACCATTTTTATGTCTTCTGGTTATGTGCAAGCCATGCTTTAAAAAAAAAAGATAAACATGCACTATCTCATTTGCAACATCTAGCTGTGGGTTTGTAAGATCGACAGAAATACCTGTGGGGTTTTGTTTTCGTTGTAAGTTACGGCATGTCTTTCTGATCCCCTGCACATACTTCCTGTTTCAAACTTTTTGAACTTTGGAGCAGAATAAGTGCAATACAGGGAATAGTGTTTATTTCGACATAAAACGAATATTTTCACTCAAAAGTGTGCAATTTTTTAAATTTTCTTTTCAAAACAGGAGATCTAACACTATTTTATTATATCTTAAAATGATCCTAGAAAAGAATATAACGTCAAAAACTGAATTTCTTTATATCAAGGAGGCTCAACAAAATGTGACCGCGTATATTTGTACGGTGCTAGGGAATTCTTCTGGATCTGTATATCCGCCGTGTGCAGTACGGACGGGGTGAGGGAATGTTGGCGTCGAAGGTATAAGTAGTATAAGGTTGAGGCGCGCTGTGGGCCGTAAGGTAAAAACGAAGGGTAGGTTTGCCGTATTCCCGAAGGTCCACCAGTATACAGTTCCAGAGAAATAAACCAAGTGATGAAAGATTCCGTATTTATTGGACGAGATTCAACGATGGCAACATTAAAACATTTTAACAGACAGACATTTTACAAACAAGTCGGATATGGCCAGTAGTGGCCTCCGGACTCAAGACTCTGGGTGAGTCGGACGTGGCCGAGGCTGGCCGCCGTATTCCAGACTGCCGATTGACAATTGTACATAATTATTTATAAGAAACTGAACAATGAGTATAAATTGACAGGTGATGACATAAGTAAGCTGAGTGAAAGGTTCACAGATATAAAATAATTAAATAAACTCAATGAGTCTTTGATGTCCAAGACATGTAAAACTGATAATTGCACAATGTTGTTTTAAGAGATTAACAGTCCTTGAGACATGGCACTCTGTCTCTTTGAAATCACATACAGAGTCCGAAAAGTGTCAATCACTAAATAAATAAGTAACTTTGTAAGAAATAGATTGTGAGAAAATATTAAAAACATATGTTGAATTTTAAAAGTAAAGTCAAAAATAAAGTTATAATTGAACGGTGAATTTTGCACGGTGATAAAAATATAAACATCAGATCTACCTTAGATTTTAAGACAGTAATTAATAGGCTATATACTATAATTTACTGAAGAAAAACCAATATGTTTTACATTTTAAATTTTGGTATTTTCTAATGTTTTTATATACAGCTCTTCTTCAAAAGAACATCAAAACAGTCTTAAAATGGCGAAATCAAAACGAACCCTCTTAAGACAATGTCCAGAATGTCAAAGAGTTTGTTTAAAAATTAGAGAGAGATGTTTTAGAATTAGAAAAAGTTTTATATAGTGGCCTCACAAAAATACTTGTAACTTGTGATGTGCATGTATGCATTAGATTTACAGAAATAATATTGATAAGAAAATACATAATGATATTGCATCAAATTTACTACATTTATCATGCATTAGTTTCACTTTGTACATGTGTCAAATTACATTGAGTGACATGGAGCCTAATGAAAATAAAGAAATGAAAATTTATTAAAGACGCACTTCTCAAATTGGTATTTACCTAAGTTATAACTAAACTGCGTTGAGTATATCTTAAAAATAATTGTTAAATACTTTAAAGTACGAATTTATGTAGAGTTTTAAAGATTTTATCGCATCTGTGACATTACTTTTGAATCAACCCTCCTCGTTGTACCGATCTCAAATTAAGACAAAACCTGAAGAAATCCAGACTCTTACCTTGAATCAGTGCTAGGTATCTGAAATAGGGTCAGTGAACTGATATGTACGTAACTTATCTAGCTACTTGGGTTGGTAAAAAAGGAATTTCACAGATCGCATACCTTTTTAGCTAAGGAATTGGCGATATCTTATCAATTATAACATATTACAAATGTACATAGTTACATAATTTCGAAATGAAATTTTAAAAGAAGATGGCCGAATAAAGCAGGGAAATTGCCTCCTTTTGATACTGAAATCATTAATCCAGAACCACACGTGCAAACATGCAAGCCGAGTTGGTGTCGACATTGATGTGAGTGTCACGTGATTGTCATTGTTGTCTAAATATAGCAACAGAGAAACTGGCGCAAAGGAGAAACGAATTAAAATTTAACGGGACATGATAACGATTTTGGTCGAATTCTATTTTACTGTTTTTATTATTTGCAATGTTTTAGAAATGCATTTTAGAACCATTTTAACAAGACCTTGGACTTTCGGTTGGACGTAGCTACCTGTTTCTTGGGTCAAAACAAGTTGAAAATGACGCGGTTTCAAGCGAAATATGCACCGATTGCGTAGTCTTAGCTCAAAAGCCAGACAAATCTTGTTGATTTCATAGAGCAATGGCTGAGTGGCCAGCAATGAAATAGACAAGCCTACATCACATTACGTAAATTTGATTAATTGCTCATTAAATCAAGATGAAAGGAAATTAAAATAGTATATTTTTCTTTCTTTTTTACTATCATACAACATGGCAGAGAAAAAATAATAAATGTTTAGAATCTAACAAGGACTATATTTTTGGCGTAATATTAGCGTAGGAAAATATCACGTTTCGCAATTCAGAACTGCTGCAGATTAATGAGCCTGTTTTAGCATTTTAAAAACAATAACATTAATGTTGGATTTTTTTTACTATTGTGAACTAATGAAATGCATGATACTTGGGTTTCAGAATATGTTTTAAAAATATGATTTGCCTATCAAATTACATTTTTATAATCTTTTTAAGTCGTCCATTCTGTACATTGATTTTTGTGAAAATCAGTTCAAGAAGATTCTCTCTTGTTAAATGGTCAATATATTAGCTTTTCTGTCAGTTTATAATATCTTTATGTAAAGTCTTCATAATACATAAAAATCAGAAATATTTTATTATTGGAAGCAAAAAAAAAATAATCAAAATTTCTTTAAAACTTAAAAAGATTAGAGGAAATGCGGGCTAAGCAATTTTAATTTTAGTATAAATATTTATTTTTATTTAGTAGTATAAGCTGATAGACATTCTGATATTCTATCATTTCATTGAAGAATAGAATCTTCAAATCTTAGACAATTGTCTACAAAGAGCTACACTTATATTTATCATCCTTTATATTGAGAAAAAAGGTAGTGACCATGACCTGACCTTTCTGCGAAAACTGGTAGAATCATTTGGTAATATGATCCGTTTGACTGTGTCAAAATTTTATGAATTTCTTATTATATTCTTTTTCGCGGAATCGTTATCAGCCGCAAGGTTTGTGACTTTTCCTGTATCTCTCAGTCTTAAAGAAATCGAATGGACGACCTGGGAATAAAAACAAAATGAAATTTACTTATATTAAGGCGCACAAAAAACTTGCGCTTGTATAGACAGTTAAACCGGCTTTCAGTACTCTCAGTTCTTTAGAACTTTATTACTCATATGAGTGATTTTTATACAATTTCATTTTTTATCTTTTATCCCTTTCTATCTAAAAACTCAAAAGATTGTACGCATTCTGTTTATCGCTTATTTTTTTAAATCTTATTTTTCCTTTTGTGTATTTTCGGTATTTTAGCTGCACCAAATAAAATGGCGGGTGAAGTTGAAAATCCACAGATGAATGAAAAACCTGCACTCGTCTCTGGGATCAATTTAGGAAGGCTAAGGGAAAAAGTCAAGTTTTACATTGAAAAGGTGTGTTATTTTAGATTTGATACTTGATTTTTCCTGCCCTGTCATTAAAATGAAAAAAAGTAGTTTAATGTTTTAAGCTCGAAATTCCTCAGATCTTCTCGGATATTGTCTGAAAAATATGTGCAACATTTCCCTGTTCATTCTCAATGCAGATCTGTTCTTAATTTTTACAGCACCAGTATGAATCCGCATTGTTTTGGGCAGATAAAATCGTTTCCCTCTCAAACGGTATGGTATCTGAACTTAAAATTTATGATAGTCAAGTAACAAATCTGAAAATCTGTTCTTCTTTTTGAATAGGCATTATGATTAACCTGATTAAAAACTAATGATGACATTAATGAAAAATACTTTATGAATGATGAGATCTTGATTTATCGGTATAATTAAAAAAAATAATAATTAAATATTGTTCAATGTTGTAATGAGCAGGGAACCCAGATGATGTTTATTGGTATGCGCAGACTCTGTACCTGACTGGGCAGTACCACAGAGCTTCACAACTCCTGAAGTCAAGGAAACTGGACAAGGTGAGATCATTAGAGGATGCTGAAGGATTCTGTCTGACAAAATTAGGAACATAGATATGAACTATAGTCTGTCCCAATATATTTATGCTGCATATTTGAATGATTTTAAATAAAAATACACATTCCTGTGACAGAAGTGCAATTGAAATCGATGAAAGGGAAAATTTCCAAGATAATTTCACTCACATATTATCATTTTTCCCTCGTAAAAATTCACAGGAACGAAAACAGATTTCCTACGGAGATTTTTAATGGGGAATGTTGACATCTTTTCTCCATTCGGAATTACTCGGGACACCTCGCGCAGTTTTTCAACATTATCATCCGGGTGTCTTCATCTCCTTGGCAATGGAAAACCCCCGTAGACTTTTTATTTTTAGCCATGTATTGATACCTGACAAGCTAGAGGGGGCGTTTTAAAGGGGAAATCTTGGGATTTTTTCATACTATTGAATGAACATTGTCTGAACCAAGAGGTATTTATAAATAACGAATAATTTAAGGAAATATGTGGCAAAAATATCTTGGGACAGACTTTAGTGTGAATAAATTGTTTTGGGCAAAGTTCATTATCGAATTTGTGTGCCAGCTTAAATTGACAGTGCGTGATTACATTATAACAGCTTTCATATTGTTTGAAATAAAAATGATAGATTTGTTTGTTGGAAAGTCTAATGGAGTGCCTTCATTTTATACTGAAATAAAATCATTTCATTACATAAATGTTTAAGATTTAAAAACAGAAAAAATAGCTAGAAAAAAAACAAAAATTGTTTCGAATAGTTGTTTATTGATACTGTCATAACCCCTCAATATTGCTGTGAAGTAAATTTGAGTAGATTTTTTTTTTTTCCATCCGAGTGCTTCTAACAAAATTAATGCAGAATATATGTATTTGTCATTGCTTGATATACCTCTGACAATTTGTTCACAGTACATGTATTTTCTAATTTTTTACAGACAAATTCTTCATGTCGCTACCTGGCGGCCAAATGTCATGTAAGTCATTTTTTTTACCATCCTTTCATACTTTATTTCCTTTGTATAAAGTATTTGTGAAAAAAATATGGGTTTGGTAGACAAACATTTTATTTTTCATTTATAGTTTGAATGTAAAGAATGGCAGACGGCTCTCAATATTCTAGATATGGTGGATAACAACAGTTACCTCCCTTCCTTCAGCAAACAAAACTTGACCGAATCACTGTTTGATCAGAGTAATAAAGAGGTAATCAAAAACGTAAATCCAAATATATAACATTGTAGGGTTTGCATTGTATAGCGGGTGTTTTTGAGGCTGTAAATACATATGCTTTTTATCAGTTAATCACACTTATGGTATTTATTACTTCATTTTGTGATTTAATGATAACGTACTATAACTATGCATTTATGAAAATCCACACAAAAAAACCAAACTTCTTCTGTAAATATAAAAGAGAACAGTCTTGTGATAGAGGATTCAGGAAGTGGGCATATGTCTTCTATATAAATGTAGGTGGAGCATTCTATAAACCTGCTAAGAGGAAGAATCTATGAAGCCATGGACAACAGGAATCTGGCGGTCGACTGTTTCCGCGAGGCTCTGAGACAGGATGTGTATTGTTTCGAGGCGTTCGATATGCTGGTTCATCATCACATGCTCTCCGCACAGGAAGGTACTTGAATTATCGGTTTTAGCTATAGAGCTTGATATGGATGAGTGAATTCCTTTGTTCTGTACAAACTTCTACCATATCTACTGTTAAACAGCATAAAATAAAATTTCCATCAGATTTAAAATTGGTGTTAGGAGGAATTAGATAACTATTAATTTTTGGCTCACCATAAACCAAAGTCAATTTTTGTCTGGCATGCATCCATCTGTCCATTTTTCTATCATTCAAAGAAATTTTTTGTTGTATGCACTATAAAACCATGTGTATGAAATGATAATTGTAAAAAATTATTTTGGGCATATATCTAACCTTATTTAACAGATGTATATATACATATACTATCAATTGTCAAATAATTACAGTGGTTTTAATTTCACTATGTTCGCAATTATCATTTTCCCCCGAAATTTAACCCATCGTGAACACTATCATTAGTTTTCAAAAACGTTTCAATGCTTGTATTCTGATCAATTAATTTTCTAGCAGCGTGAAATTAAAATCATCGCGATTGGTACTTTATTAGAAATCATGAAATTTTAACACCATGGAGTTAAAGCGACTTACAGTATATAGTCCCTTTCTGTGTTATTTTATTTTAGAAAAGATATTCATTAGTCACTGTGTTTTGTTTCAGAACGTGAATTACTAGACACTCTCCCTTTTGCTATACAATGTCCGATAGAAGATGTGGAACTTATTCGATATTTATATGAAAATAGAGTCAAAAAGGTATTATTATCTATTGAAAACTGATTATCTATACCTTTTTTAAACTTTTTCCAAAAGCATTTAGAAAAATAACTTATATACTGTAGACTGAAAAGTTTTCTTTATGTCTTCATCTACATATTTATGATATTCTTTTAAAATAGTATGATAAACCTAAAGACCACAGAGTCCCGGGGACCTTAGCATGTTTGAAGGATAACATGGACATTGTGGTGAACGTAGCAGAGAAAAATTACTACAACTGTGATTTCAGAGAGTGCTACAAAATCACCACCAGGTAAGGAAGACTTCTGCAGTCATTTAGCAATTTGTCATGATATATATTAACTATTCTGTTGGTTGGAAGATTTTTCTTATATTTTCTGTGGATGTAAAGTTTTATATCATAATGAAAGATTCTCTTTATTTTTTAAAGTAGGAATCAGTTTTCTGTAACAGTGTCTTAAAACTGAAAGTAAATGAGCATAAACATGTATATACATGTAATTTTCAAATTAAAAATTTTAAATGAATTTGGTCACATGTAAAGGACATTGTAAGTAAATGCTTACCTTAAGCTACATGTATTACATTTTCAGGGTGATGAGCAATGATCCATACAATAGCCAATGCTTGCCTATTCACGTTGCTGTCCTTGTAGAACTCAAGAAAGCTAAAGGTAATTCTCACAACTATACACATTTTAAATTGTTGGGAATCTTATTTATATTTTGTAAAAGAGTTTAAAACAGTAGAAAGAAATTCTAGATATATTTTCATGATATATGTTCTTAAATATAAACTGGATGATATCTTTATTATTTTACTAAACTTATACGTTTATAATTTTTTTTTCTGTCAGATTTATTTTACCTATCTCATAAACTTGTGGATCTGTATCCCAATGATCCGGTAAGTTTATTATTTTGTTTTGTCTCTTTTTAACATGGAAATGCATTTTGATATGTTTAAAAGTGATTCAATTAAAACTCTCAACACATTAAGTTATCATGCTGTAATTTAAGGTGTCTTGGTTTGCTGTTGGCTGTTACTACCTCCTGACAGAAAAAAGCGAACCAGCTCGGCGGTATCTAAGGTAACACCTTTGTCAGTTACTTCTTAGAAACCTGTTTAAAATATTGTACACATTGGCACATGTACATCCAGTATTTAACACAATGTATAATCATCTGGTTCTAGGTTATTTGAAGGAAATGAACTATTTTGAAGAAATATTCTTTAAATGCATGGTTAAATAAACTCATTTTGAGTTGTGCTGTAGAAAAAATTTTGTTTTGTTTCCTAGCAAAGCGACCACACTTGACCGCGTGTATGGACCGGCCTGGCTGGCGTTTGGTCACTCGTTCGCTGCGGAGAATGAGCACGACCAGGCAATGGTGGCGTACTTCACGGCATCTCAATTGATGAAGGGCTGTCACCTCCCCCTCCTCTACATCGGACTGGAACATGGACTAACCAACAATTTCAAGCTGGCCGAGCGGTTCTTCAGCCAGGCCCTGACGATCGCCCCGGAGGACCCGTTTGTGCTCCACGAGATGGGAGTTATAGCTTTCAAAAGTCAGGAGTAAGGATTAGATATATGTAGTACAAAAGAAGTCAGATTCATTAGTGTCATTAAAACAAAAATGTTACTGCTTTTTCATGCTTAAAAAAGTTATTTGACATAATGAATAAAGGAAAAGGGAGACATCTTAAAAAATATTCTATACATTTAGTGTCTAAAAAAAGAAAAATTCAAAAATTCATGAAAGATATGCTTGGATATGTCATATATTCATGGTGCAGTTAACATGAAATTTGAAATGTTGAGTACATGTCTGTAGATGGGGCACAGCAGAGAGATACTTTATGGATGCTCTCAGGATTCTAGAAAATATCGGCCAACAAGTTATCGTGGAAAAATGGGAACCCTTGCTCAATAATTTGGGACATGTGTATAGGAAGTTAAGGTATCTATTTCTTTTTTCTAACTGTAGACAAAAGTAGTTGAAATTGGAAATTATTTGAATGTTAGAACATGTTTAGTGAAGCATTGAATGCTTATTTTTGGATGTCGTCAGTCCTGTAACACACCAAGCGGGGCAGACAAATTGAGTACCGCTTGTTTGCCCGGTTTGCTAATTTGTCTGCACTGCTTGTTGTGTTACAGGACCGACGATATCCAAAAATTAGCATTAAATGCTTATATTTATGCTTATACTGATGTCTTTTTCTATAAATATATATGTCTTTTCAATGTAAAGCCATTATATACCCTCTAAGTCAGGGATATGAAACATACTGGTACATGGAACAGCCATATTAACACGTTATTTAGTACTTCCGCGACTAAAAACATAGTGCCAGAAACTTCGTAGAGAAAAATCATTTTATTTAGGAGTAGATATAATTTACTGATTATTTTTTTTTTAAAAGTACATATCAAATTGGTTATGTAAGATTGAATGTTTCATTTAATCTTACAAAAATGAATATACTCAAAACATATGAAGGCGTTTATAATTGTGCTCATGGTGCATGAACTAGCAAAGTGTATTAATTTAAACAATAAAATGCTTTCTTTGATGATTCATTCGGAATATGAAGGTAGCGACATTGCAGAAAAAATACATAACCCATGTTAGCGAGCAAAACAGGCTGTGTCGATATCTGTCCTGTCAGTTTCGTGTCAGTTTCAGCTGCTGTAGATTTTGACCAATCAATAAATGGGGGGTGTAGATTTCAGTCTGGCTGTTTTTATAGAGCTATGAATTAACTTTAAGTTTCCGTAAGAAATAGAGGGAATAATACTTGGTTGATGTAGATATAGAAAATTGAATGTCGCAGATTTCCAATGCAAACATAAGGGGAAATATACACTGACTGTAAATATTATCTCATGAATACAAGATACTACACTGAATGTAAATATTATCTCATGAATACAAGATACTACACTGAATGTAAATATTATCTCATGAATACAAGATACTTGTATGTACATTACTGTAACTACTGTATTCTAGGAACTATGACAAATCGCTGGAGTACCACAAGCGCGCGGGAATCCTCTCGCCCCAGAATCCCTCCACATACTCGGCCATTGGCTACACTTACGTCCTGATGGGGGACAATCTAATGGCAGTGGACTACTTCCATAAAGTAAGACTCAGTCATCAGTGGGACCAAACAGAATGATACAGTTTAATAGTAATAATGTTTACAATATAACAAAAATGTTAAAAATAAGTTAAGTAGTTATTAGCATATGATCATAATAGCTATTTCAATTCATTTAGATGAAATAAGTTTTATGCTCTTTAAGGATTTCAAATTGAAAGGTTTTGCTTCAGGCACTTGGAATCCGGCGAGATGATCAGTTCTCGACGACTATGCTATCCAGTGTTATAGAAACTCTTATGTCGGAGATGGATCCTTGTGAAGGTACAACAGATTTCATGATTAATTGGAATAATCATAGGAACAGAATCTACATTATTAAATGTAATCCTTGGACAAAGTGATGACAGGGACAAAATCTCTCTTACTCAATGTAATCTTGGAGAGAATAATGGGGAAAAAATCTACATATGCATATATTAATGAATTTATTTTACTTGAATTTAAATGGTAGAATGTATTTTAAAACTTTTGTTTTAATTCAAAAGGATTATAACGAAAAGCATATAATAAAGAATTGGACAAACATATATTATACTTTACCATAAATGTTGTTGCTTTTATGCTAGAGAAACTTTTTTGGAAGTACCGGTATATAGTCTTAAACGGCTAAAAATGAGAAAATTCATAATTTCCAAACTATCTTGTATAAAATTTAATATTTGAATTACAGGGGCTTCTGAAGATTTCCCGGCTTTTCCGACTCCTGGAAAATTAGAATTTTCTCACAGCAGTAGTCAGGAACTAAGTGACCTTGACATTAACCCTGAGGACAACTCGAGCATGGCAATAGAGGAAGTGGACATGGACGACTGATTTGTGTAACACCTCAGTTACTCCATTGATGGAGAATATGTGATTGAAGAGCTGCACAGGGACAGTGTGTATTTATTTAACACATGACACAATACACTGGTATATACAGCGGTGCAGTGCCTGGCCACAGCTCATTGTCACAAAGAGACAATTACCTGATGTCTCAGCCCCTAAACATGCTTAGCCATGTTCCGTTTTGGGATATTGTTCCTAAGACAAGGTGCCCTAAGAGATTTGGAGTTGAAGACTAAGAGATTTGAATGTATTGTATGACAAGATTTATTGGTTTTACATCATCCACTCTTAATTGGTATCAAGAATAAATTTTATATATCCTTCCTTGTAATATTTTTCTCAATTTAGTTAAGAGTAAATAATTCATATTGAATGAAAATAAATGCTGTATGATTTTTTTATGATTTAAAAAAAAAAATCAGGTTGACCAGGTGTCAGTTTTATATAATCGTCAACAGTCAATGCTTCAACCTGTTGATATTTTCTACAAGAGGAGTGGACTTTTTAGCTCACCTGAGGCTCATGAGAGATTTCTTGTTAGATTTTTGAATGGACAGCTGTCTGTCTGATAACTATATACATTGCGTTTTATTCCATATACACATTTTAATATATATATTTAGGAAAAATCTTTTAAATTGTTTAACTTATATAAAAGAATGCTATTATGAAGATTTGGTAGATTTATTTATAGCATATTAACCACTTGTGGTAAAAAAAAAAAAAGGGTCATCGAATCTAAGGGAAGGCTGTAGGCAATTATTTTCAGGTGAGCGATGTGGCCTCTTCTTATTAGTTTTGACGGTCGCAAACATGAACATATACTGAACAAACTCTTATAAATATTCTAAGTTGGTGCTTTATAAGCTATTAACACGTCTTTCATTCTTATTGCAAATTTTCAGCAAGGAAAAGTGAAAACAGTTACATTCAAAACATTAATACGCTTCTTCTTTTGTTCCTTGTACGTTAAGCTGGAATTCGTTACAACTTTCTAAGCACACCACACCTGTACACACCTGACTCACGCAGAAAATGAGCGGATCAATAACAAACACATTTTACAGCTGCTACCATAGTAACGAAATTATTTTTTTAAATCAGTTGAAGACAAAATACGAGACGGAGAACGAGAACTGAACTCCATCGACGAGGTACACAAGTAGCACGTGACAGGGGTCGAAATCACCGACAATTCGTGACGTCACTAACGTGATATTGAAAGAACGTAGACCATCAAACGGTCGCAATTCAGAAAAATATTTTTAAAATATACGGTTTTAAATTACCATAAGGAAATATTTTCTACCTATTTTTAAGACAGCATTTTGCCATACGGGTACAGTTCAGAAAGTCAACAACAACACAGGTGTGGTTTTAAAATTACGCGGGGCTGGGTATTCAGATCGTGTCTTTTTCTAACGTTAAATACGATAACAAAAATTAAAGTAAACCTTTCTCTATGTCCATTATAGAAATCGTTAATCTAAGATAAGACGGATCCGGCTGACTGTCAGATCAGATATAATGGCAAATATCCCTTTCTCCTTTATTACATGTAATTTACATGCATAAATCATTGATTTACATCGTGCGTGAACTTCGGAAAACAAGTAAATGTCTAGATATCGATCGTACCTCACATAAATGTTGTTTTTAAAAGATTACTTATCGCCTTAAATTGTTTGATTAAAAATTGTGCAATTGGCTACATTTTTGGTACGTATGTCTATAGGTAGAGCCACGTACGTACGTAGGACGTATGAATTATACGTCATCATCTAGCCAATTAGCGTGTCTTAAATTAATATCCGATTACAACCACGGTCTATAGCAGAATGTGAGCTAGTTAATAAGACAGATGGGCTCAAATGTCAACGTGGAAGCTGAGGAAAGATCTGACTCGGGCAGAATTACGAAGTACAATCCTAATAAAAATCAGAGCTTCCATCCGTTTCCCGGTTTTCGATACATCTCAAAAACCTGAAAGTGGATGGAAGTTCTAATTGTATTTAGTTTTAGATTTATTATTGGAAAAAAATCCATTTCATGGGGAAGAAAATTTTCAGCTGTCTGTATATAGCAATGTACGGGAATACATGGAAAATGTTGCCCATGTGTGCGAAAATTACCCGTCACAATATATATTAATCTTAAAAATTGTTTGAACGTTTGACTTGGGAAGGGGGGATAATGCACATTTTTGTTTAGTCGTAAAATTGCCTAAGGCACCGAACCCACACCCTAAAAAGCCTAGTTATGTAAGGTTAAATAATGTCTGGTGAGTTCAGTTACAACAAAGTACGTTATCCGACTTTGGCCACAGACTAATATTTTTCTAAAATGTTCAATTGAACTTGGGATACAAATGATATTTTGAATGTATAGTGGGTCTTCTCTCCTCTTTTTTGTTGTTGACTGAAATCGCTTTGTTTTCAATTTGACCTTATTACGACTGACAAAAATATGGAACACAGACCCACTCTTTAAAAGAAAATGCATTGAAGTTCTTTAAGGTACTTCACTTCACCTAGACCTATACTTTTTAAGACAGTACGTCACAAGATGTCGATTTAAATGTTTTGTTAAACTGTTTGTATCAATCAATTCAGATGTATATCGTCATAGCTCAGTGGTTAAAGTATCAGGCTTGTGAACCGCAGATCATGAGTTCGAATCCGCCTGTGGCTTTTGTTTATGTTTACTGAATGAAATTTTTAAAAATATAATTTTTATCCAAAACTGCACATTTTTTTGCCTATTTGACATATATACTTCTTATCCGTCATGCTCTCTATCATAATCAAGTAATTTTCTGCTGATTTGAGAAGCTACTTGATGGTGTAGTGTAGTACCTTAAAAGGACACTATTTGTTGGTTCTAATACGCATACGCCAGTTTAAATAAACATAATTCAAGTATTGAACACATTTAAGGGTTACACATCGATATTATGTCTATTTTAAATATACATTGTTTTGAAAGATTTTGAAAAATAAATCCGATTTGTTGATATTTTAATATTTTGGACTAGCTTAATTGAATTAAGACTTCTTCATACTCGGGGGCCTGACATTAGTATATTATACTAAGCGGTACATGTTTATGCATACTTATTCATGCATATGCATAAAAGTATATGTATATTAACATACTACATGCATATGTCGTACATGTACGAGGATACTTATATAGCCGACATACATAAACACGTCTGGTCTTGCTGCTCATGGACATCATTTTATACATAATAAAAATATACATATATAATTACTATATATGTACAAACAGATTAAATATTAATGATCAACAGATACGACGCTTGGTATATACAATAAAACGATTGTTCTATAATGAACACTCAGTTCTGCATTGATACTATATATAGTCCTTTGAAATGAATCCCAGATTCAGGGAGAATTATCTGTATTCAATAACTGTCTTGTTCCTAGAGCATTCAATAAACGCTTCAAACAAAGGATGTAGTGTCCACTCCCAGACAATGGCTCAAACAAAGCTTCCGCCACTCAAAGCCTGGAAATCAATGACAAGGTGAAGAAAGAGAAGACCGGTACTGCATTCCAACGGTTACCCGGATAATACAAGGAACGCACTTACTACCTTGACATCTGATAACGGTCTCAAAAGGATGGCGTAAACTTGTTTTTTCGTTCATTTTACAGATCATAAAATGTGTAAATCTTCAAAGTTTTCACATAATGTTCAACGTACATAAAAACAACAGTAACTGATATACCAGTATATCGAATCACTCACGTGTATATTTTGTTGTGGTAGAAGTTTATCTGTACAGAAAAATGTCTAGATAACAAACAGTCATATATATTTTGTTTTACCACAAAAGATTTTACCAAAGATATTTCCCCGAATGAGCTGCATTTGATTTAGTAATAGCAATGTTCGTCTGTCTTTCATGTCCCCACTCTTGTATTGTTAGACCTTCTTGGACTATGCTGAAAACAGTACTCTGATAATATGATCCGTACTAATTTTCTGCTTCTTTTTGAGCGGAGCCCTTTATTCAGTGGGAGTATTTTATCAACCAGCGTTTCATTATTGGGACGTTTCCAGCAGTATTTTCCCTTTGGAGGGTTCGAATCCGCTTCGAATCCAAAATTCGGAAAGTTCACAATCCGAATCCGTTTTTAAACATTAAATAGCGAAATATTTGCTATTGAAATACTATCGTGTAATTATTTTTAAAATAACTATTTCCATGTTATCATTTCCAGTAATATCCTAATCTTGAGTTGTTAAAGGATGCCCGAAATATGTAAAACCCGAAAACATCCGAGCAAAGAACATTCAACGTTCAAACCACGAATCAACTTGATTCAGGAGAGTGGATGGTTCACAAAAAACCTATCGGACAAAACCGAAAATTTTAAATGTATTATTTTGACAGATCGTGATTTCGCCTTTTCTAGGAGTTAAAAGGGCCACGTGCATTCAACCCATCGAGAAAAAGTTCCCAAAAGTCTTTGTGCAATTATTACGCCCTTTTCAAAATGCCCACCATCTACCCCGCGGTCCAGTGTGTCCATCATTTCTGCAGCTTGAGGACGTCTTCTGTTTTGGCGGGCTTTACCTCGATCTTCTGCTTCGTTTTCGACACAACAAACAAGTGAGCCGGGCATTTCGAGAGGTCGGACTTCTTCTGATCGTCTTTACCTGGAATGAATCATTTGAACTGAGTTGTTATTGCACGAATATTTATTTACATCATCTTAATTGGTTGTACAGTTTACTATATACATCTTTTTTTTTTTCAATTTTCACGTTACTATAGAACACCAGCCTTGCAACAAGCCAAACCTTTATACCCAGTATGCATGTTTCATTTCAGCAATAAAATTAGCATTAAAATAATCATAATTATCAACCGCTTCAACTTAATTCGATTATTATGTATCAATGATCAACATCCGTATTTGTCGTCAATGATTAACTTCCGCTCCAGAGCACCGAAACTGGTGCTGCAAACTTCTCAATTCAAGCCAACAGACTTGATTTGTATTGAAAGGTCCCTCTAACGGTCTTTTTGGAATGATTGGTTTTAAATACTCAATCCGGTTCCAAAATCTCTTACTTCCGGTCCTATAAACTTACTTGCATTGCTGCAAACTTCCCCATCCGGTTCTCCGCGACAATCCCAGGTTGTAGAAGTTTCATTTTCGCTATCCTCCCGATAGTTGATCATTTTCTGGTGGGGGATGTGAGAGGAACTGCAACCCATATCAGGCTGTTCGTAAACTGTGGTACACACGCCTGGTCAGCTATATACATAAGATACAGCTACTGTAGTAAGGCACACCTTCATAAAAAAAAAGTACAACTCGAGGAAGATTCGCGACAGATTCAGCGATGAACAGCAGCAGGTTGAAAGGAAAATCAAATATTACCACGCGCTAGTCAAGGAAAAAACGAGACAATATGAGATCGCTGATGATTTGAAGCTTCAGAATAGCAAACTAATTATAATTTGATTCCAGCAGTGCTTGATGACAGAGTAGTACGTACGGCCTCCGATGGCTTGACGACAGAGGTAGATGCCTCGGGTCTGTGTACTATAATCCTGTCATCTACATGTAAGTCGCTGCCTCTCCTTGTTCTGAGGGCCGCGGAAGTGATGGTCATTGGAGCCTGTAGATATAAGCAGCTAGTACAGGTGCCTCTATTCACGCTAATGCCAATCACGATATACCCGAGACTCTCTCTAACGTAACTCAACTCGCACCTGTCGAAGATAAATCCAATGACGTTGTTGCTCTCAGGCGGCGCGCCGTTACTGCAACTGATTTAAACACTCTCGCTGACAGATTTCGTGTTGATTTGATTCATATATTCATGTTATTTTTTAATCCTGAAAAAAAAGAAGATTATATTTCCATGGCTTTAATTTCATTCCGAAGAACAACGTTATGGGTAATGTCTTGGAAAAACAATTGATCGAAACGGGTCTAATCCGCTATCAATTATTGTTATTTTTAATCTCTTCTATGTGCGAAAAGCTGGCTTCTTTTCAGGAATATGGATATCTTGTCATTAAAATGAATACAACTTTCATAAACAAATGACGCATGGTCAGTTCTCATGCGGGAGTCGGTGACGTATGTTTGACATTACGTCATCCCGATAGAATGAGAATTACGTAGTATTAGTTACCGGCCATTGTGGGTCGTTGCTACGTATTTAAGCACCTGACCCCCCCCCCCCCCCTTCCCCCATTTGTGCACCCACCTGAAGTGATCTTTGGCGCTTGATTTTCCAAAAAGTAGTACACCGGGTACACTTTTGTAAATCAAGTGCAGTGGTGTAGTGTTTAGGTGTACACTTTTCTACACCGAGTCAGGGGCATGTGTTGTTGGGTGTAGCACTGAAACCAATATGGCGGACGAATGTTATGATTGGAAACTTGACAAATGATTTTAAGTAGGATTAGAAGTTGCAAGTAAATTGTCTTTTGTATGAAAGCCATTTAATTTGAAATATGTTTATTTTATTGCATTCAAATAAAAAAAAAAAGCCTTGGATTGTTGCTGAACATCAAATTCCCTATTAAAACAGCATCTTTTTCCGCCATATATTTATTATCTTCCCTACACCATGTACACTAAACCCTTTAAGTGCACTTGATATACAATACAAAATGTTTACACCGGTGTGCACCAAGTTAAGCTAAATCAAGCGTGCCCCTTGTCAGCTGGACATTGTACTAAAATACTATACAAGCAAAGAAAACATACAGAACAATGTTTTTGATTTTTATTTCAATCACAGATGATGTATTTTTTTTTTTAAGTTTTAACAAAACAAACTGCAAACTAAAGAGCAATATGATCCAGCTGTGTGTTGTTTTTTTTTTACAATATTTCTCATCAAATAGATAATATACATGTAAAAGCAAATTACAGCATCAACCTCCATGGAATGTCCCATTAAAATTTAACTGCTGTTTAATTATCTGAAGTAAGTACATTACAATCCAGTTATAAGTACACTCATACACTCAAGTTCATACATACCACTGGGGGGGGGGGGGGGGTATTATTAGAACAAGTTAAGAATACTTGAAGAAGAAAAAATCCCCAGCATGAATTTTGCTTTCATAGAATTCTAATGAGACAGGCTGTATATTTCAGTGGTCACCTCAACATTTACATTCTATAGGTGGAAGCGTAAAGGGTGTTTATGTCAATTGATATACTCAAATAAGTATTGATTAACTATACAAATAAAGATATAAAATGCATGTAAATCAATAGATGTAAATAAATAGTTACAATGAGATGATAAAGACATGGGAACCAGTAAAAAAATTAATTACAATTCACTGGTCTTCTAACAACCAGACACCATTGTTGGAGAATTTTTGACTACCCCAGTAGTTTAATCTATACAGTATGTTTGATCTCGCACATATTACGCTCGACCCGACACATTTAGCACACAAACAATCCCTGTAACAGTCTGATCCTCACACCAATAAAATTCATAGATTGGTGTCAAACACGACATTTCTACATGATAATTTTGTTTTAATTTCATTACAATTCTATCAGGTACTCATGATTGAAAGGATCCATCAAATAAAGTACATGTATAAACAATGTCACAAAGAGGGTGATTATTTACACGTGAATTCTTCCAGTGTCAGCTGTTCATGCTTAGAATGCGTATAAAGCCGGAGAAGAGGATCCAAAAGGTCAAAAGGTCATTCCAATAAAAAATCCACCAGTAAAACTTCCAGCTAGGTATATGTTGTTCTTGAAAAACCTCTTCAGCTGCACACAAATAGAATAAGAGAAATAGATAAGAGAGGATTAAATGCACATTTATTTTATGAGACAATAAATTAGTAAAACAGTTTTAAACAAGCCAATGTATTTTAAAATGTTTAATAATTATTTAAATTAGCAAGTGTTTTCTAAAATGACTCCAATGCAAAATTAAAGATTGAATATTGATGTAATATCGATTTAAATATTAATAGAAATATCTGCTTTTTATGTTAATACAATCCAAATGCAGTATTAACTGTAGATCAAACAATTTGCAATTTGAGTGTGTGGGTGTCCTGTGAATGACAGAACCAGACAAGAGGATTCGCTGTGGGTTATATATAGTGTTAGGTCCTGTGACTGACACCTGCGTTATACTCAATTAAAGATGAGGATGAAGAGGAAAAGATGTGGAAAAAAGGCCAGGCAGCTACCAGTACAGAGGCATGTGTTAAAATCCTAAACTCTGAGACAATAAGCCACAGGTTACATTTTGTTGCTGAATGTTTCAAAACTCGTTCAATAAGGCCCCCATTAAAAAAATAAGCTTCAGTTTCTCTTGCCAAAAATTTCAAAGTACGTGTATAATGCAGAAGACACTGCCAGACAGATATTAAAAAAAAAAAATTATAGAAAAATTGATCAAGGGAAATAAATCAATTTTCAGATCTCAACTAAAAATCTCTGTATTGAGTTATTTCCCATGCTTTTCAAAATGAAACAAGCATTTGAACTTATTATGCAGTGCCCAAGAATCGAAACATAAATTTTTTGGCCACTTATATAAATCTTTCCCATTTACATATTCTATAACAAATATATAGAAACGTTTTAAAAAGAGCTAGGATTTTGGGCAGTACGTGACAAACTCCAATTTGACGAAGGCGGAGTCTACTGATGGTTAACTGTCCAGTCATTGGCTGATAGATATGAATATATTGAACGCAATGACACTTGCTCGACTTCACCAAGAGGTGTATATTTCGCTGAAACGGCGTCAATGTCACACAGCTGAGCAGATCTTGGCAAACAACTTTCAGGTTTTGACAGTCTATGAATATTAATGAGCTTCTCTTAGCAAATTAAAAGAAAGCAGGTCAATAAATGACAGCTTAATTGTTTTGATGAGCAAACTAGATAGTAACACCCCACTGAAAGTCCAAGCTCTTGTTTAAATGGTTCTAGCTTGAAATTTTATAATCATATTGGTAATCATGAAATAAACTATCTTATGAAAGTCACTTATTTAAGCTAGCTTTTGAAAATTCAAGTTGGACAGAGTTTTGAGGAATATTTTGACAGCTTGATCTCTAAAGGGCTGAATATTCTTAAGGCCATTCAATCTATTGAAAAAGAAGAACTCTATATAAAAATGTAGAAGATATTTAGATTTTAAAAACTCAAATATTTGGATTTTTCTATTAATAAATCATATCTTATGGCTTGAATTTTTTATATTGTTTATGGGTAGATCTGATAGTTTGTCTGTTGACCACACAGCCTCCTTAAAGATTTTAGGGTACAATTAGATTCAGTTTTAATCGTGTAAGATATTGACAGCTTGATACAGAAGTTTTTTGGAATTTGTTTGGTATTCTGTTGATTTTCCATTGCTGCATGCATCATTGATGGTGGTGCTGTATATTGTGATGCTACTTACATTATCAAGTCTCTGAAATAAGAATGTATTCAATGCTTCAAACCACTTCTGATTTTCCCATTTTATTTGATATAAGCTTTTCAGTACTGGTACCCATAAATATATCATTCTTCCTATCATATTCAGCATTAAAACTATTTTTCATCTTTTTCTATGATTGTGTTACATTAACATAGATAAAAGTATATGTTAATTATGTTACATTACCATGTAATAGTATGAATGTATTATTTTTCATTTTTTTAAAGAATGTCCCAAAATAAAACTATTAAAGTTCCAAGCTCTTCAAAATAATAGAGAAGTTCCTTACTCAGATTAACTTATTTTTCAGATAATTTGAGTTATTTGCTGAAATGTTAGAGATGCTAGATGCAAAGTTATTTTCACAGGGAGTAAACTAGTATGTTTTTTAAGCATAGTATAACAAACCATAAAATATCATAAAGAACACATTTTATGCAAATGAACTTCAAATTCATTCTCTTCTTAAAATCTAAAAATGACTTAAGCACATTATTATTTTTTTTTTCTTTTGTTATTTATTCTTATAAAAATCAGATGTGGCTCACCATACATGATACAGCTTTTTGCAGTTATAATGTATGTATGTGCATGCGCGGATCCAGAAAATTTTTCCAGGGGGGGTCCGAAGGATAATTGTGTTTGCCAGGGGGGGTCCGAGGCATATTTTCGCGATAATTTTACTATGTAAATTTAATAAATTTTCATTTTCCAGGGGGGGTCGGGACCCCCCCGACCCCCCATCTAGATCCGCGCATGATGTGTATAAGTATTCATATGCAGTACAGCAATACATGCACCCCAGTCAGTTTAATGTTAGACCCTCTTGCAAAAATATGGGTGCACTGTGTCTTTCAAAGTAACCATGTCAAAATTTTGATACATAAAGTTTGATTAATTCGAATGGAATCTCATGACCTAAATTAGTTTTCTGTGATTCACAAGCTTCCTTACAGTTTCCAGAACTCCTGGGTAATGGTCCTTAGCCTGCTTTTCTAAGACCTTCTTAGCTGTCTCTACATCTTTCTGTAGTAAGGAATAGTCAATCTTCACATATCCCTTATGCTGTGCAATCTACAAATAAAATACATATACCACTTGAATATTGACAACATAAATTATACAATAAATTAATGAAAATATTATTTTTTCAATCATAAAGGTATGATTTGTAGTAAGGGGCATTTAGAAATTTTATTCCCAAATACATGAAATGACTTTTTTTTTTGAAACAATAATAGTTATATTTTACCTGAAGAACCAGAATTGATGTTCCCAAAGTAATGGCTGCAAGTTTTCCCACTTTTATAAACAAGTATCCCGAAACCCTAGGAAATGAAAAGAAAATAATGACTGCATCCTATCTTATATCATCAAGGACTGACAGTTTAAACAAATTGCCCCACCATATAATTAGATATTCCTGTGTTCAGTGTACTCTTACATTTAATTGAATTTACGATTAAAAAAAAAGTATTTATAGCGAGCGCAGCAAGGTGGCGCATTCGCGCCGCCTCGCGTAGCGAGCTCCATACACAACGTGTACGAACGGAGGAAATTCGAGTTAAAATCTGCACATTGTTCAAAGAAAATTTTGTGGACCCGCGTGAAAACGTTCTACTATCCCAGTGATCCTTTGCGGTGCATAGCAACATCGTGGAACAGGAAGTGTTTCTACAGAAAATTCTTACCTCTACATCGCATACATCATTTTCATTTAACAATAAAAAAATCCTTCTAAAAACATTACAGTAAACAAATAAGCTTACGTAAAAAAAAAACTGAACTTTATATGACGTCATTTCCTTCTCCGAATTCGTCCGACAATTTACGAAAACTGTCGAGCGCAAAAGAATGTTAACTATGACGTCACAAAAATCTCGCGTTTTAATTTCCCGCAATACATTTAGAGGTGGATCAAGCATATGTACTGGATCATGTAGGAAGTACTCAGTATCAGTGTTAACGGTGACTCTTTGGCTAATTAGTTTTGTTTTGATGATTTTTTTTTGCTTAGTAAATACACATGCAAGTTCCATGCTAAATTTATTGTCATATTGATCCAATCATATATGCATACGTTAGGTAGGTGACAAAAAATTATTAAGAAAGAAAAGTCTAATCATTATTAGATCTACGTGCAGCCACGTCATTTTGTAATGAATAGATAAATGAAAAGAATTAAACTGTAAAAATATCTACCGGTACATGTATTTGTTATATAGTTGCATATGTGGTCAAATAATATTGGATATCACACACTAAGAAAGGGGTGAGGGAAAATAATTAAAACACAGGTTACAACAAGGAACAAAATGAGAAATAACAGACAAAATTTATTTTTTACTGATTTTAATGATCATTATTAAAAGGTAAAGAAAAGATAAAACATAATTGTATCTACATAAAAAAAAAACGGCGTTGTGTTTATCAAAATATTTTAATATAATGTAAGTCTGTTTAACATTTTATTAATGCTCAGTGGTAGTTTGTTTAAGTGTATAAGACTAGGAAGGGGCCATTGGATAACTTCGGGTTCCTTGCGGTGGTAAAAGTTTTCGAGACAAAGCCAAAGTTTTTTGGTTAGGGCAAGTCCACGGGTTGCATTTAACAATGATGACAGATGTGTGGTTCCTTCTGCGCTCGCCCCAACGGTCACACCGTAAAACATATTACAATTTAAGATCGACCTTTATTTGTAGACAGTGTATGGATACTGATGCAATGTTAAATGATTTTTCACCAGCACTGTTGGTCTCATATATGGCCAAAAATTAGTCCTGACTTTTACCCCTTTTAATTTCTGGCCATATCTACATATATGGCACTGGTTACAAATGAAATTGGGGAAAAATCAGGACCAAATTCTGGCCATATCTAGTTTGTCTATTACCCACCATCCTGATACTCCCCCGATGACTACTTGCTGAGCCGTCGATCTCTTTGTTACATCTTTAACCATATCACGGAGCCAACCATCTTTGTAATTCACTACATCCAAGATCTCGTTCTTATCCCTCTTGTGTGTCATCCCTCAAGTCTTCAAATTATCCAGAATACGAAATTTCATACGAAAGTGAAAGTAGGCAATTCCCTTCTGAAAAAGTAAAAAAACGAAAATACAATGGACTACAATCCCGATCCTAATTGAAATATTGAATACATTTCTCTCTCTCTCTCTCTCTCTCTCTCTCTCTCTCTCTCTCTCTCTCTCTCTCTCTCTCTCTCTCTCATCGAATGCAATTAACGCTACTTTCGTTGCGGCTCATATTTATAATAATTCTGCATTTTTCAATGATTATCTTATTTTCTTACCTATAAAGTTAAGAAAGGTGTTGTGGACATTATCATATCGTAAATTTTTAATTTACTGGGTGGGTGCAGATACAAAATTTACAATATATGACAATGTTCTCGATGTAAAAAAGTAGACGTGAAAATTAGTTGCTGATCTTTTTATGATATATTTTTCTCCGGTGCAAATCAAGGAGGTACAGACAATGAAAGAATGCTTATTGCATGGTTCGTAAAATATCAAAATTAACCAATCCCCACCCCCCACTCCTTTCCAGTCAGACAATATTTGAAACATAAGTAAATGGAATGATTTTCCATGTTCATAAATCATTCAGATATTAACCTTGATATGACAAATGAGTGTATTGTCCTTACCTGTCTGGGTCTCTGGGAGATTCACATACAGGAAGTCTTTGTTATTTAGCGGTGAGCACGTTCCAGTCCTCACGTTCACAATCGCCAGGTCGGGGTTCACTGTGATATGTAGTGAACAAAACACGGTCATATTACAGAAATATAATTATACCAAAAACGATAAATTAAATAAATTGAAAATGTCTGTTGCTGAAAGAAACCATCTGAATATAAAATAGTTTTAATCGTGCAAATATAGAAGACTTTTTTTTAGAAATGTGATTATGTCCATTTGATATGTACTTGTACAGACTCACCCAAAAAATCTTGAAAAGCCAAAAAAAAAAAAACAAAAAAAAAAAAAGAAAGAAGGAAATTAGGAATTTCTCCAAATCTTTAAAATCCTAATCCGTGGGGGGAGGGGGGGGGGGGGTGGCTGGACTGGCGTACTATATAACTTCAATTTCAATCCTAATCTCCTTATTTTCACCACCTGAAAATAAATGAAAATTATTCCATAAAAGCATTTCACACTGTAAATTAACAGTGTGGTATCATGGTATTGCTCATTGTAAATAGGTCGATTTTGCAATTATATAATCATGTCAAATGTTTTTGAATAATAATTTGTCAGTATTTCAAATATTAATTTTAGAATAAACAGACGAAAATTGAATATCAGCCTGGAGAGAGAGAGTGTGAGAGAGAGTGTGTGTGTGTGAGAGAGAGAGAGAGAGAGAGAGAGAGAGAGAGAGAGAGAGAGAGAGAGAGAGAGAGAGAGAGAGAGAGAGAGAGAGAGAGAGAGAGAGAGAGAGAGAGAGAGATTTTAACTCAATGAAAATATAGCATCTTCATCTGAAGTTAATTATTATTTCAGCAAAAAAAAAAGCTACATATTATTTTAACGATTCTGAATGTTTTTCTTGCGTCAACTATTTTTTAAATGAGTAATTTTTTAACCCCTGAATAAAAAAAATTGTTGTTGTTTTTGGACATTAATTATTTACATAGTCTCACATATCTTTTTTTAAATATGAGTACCAGTAGTGTTCTTTACTTTCTATAATATTTGAATTACAATACAGTTTTCCTTTATGTGTGAAAAATAAAAACTGAAAATGCTTGTATACAAATATTGAAAATGTTGAAAATGTTCTTTCTTTTATATACATCGGGATCGATTAAAGGTCTTTTTCGTTTTGTGAATGTAGATTATGCTTTCCTCAATATCAATATGGCCGCCGCTTGATAAGAAGACGGAAAAAGTTGCTGTGCTGTAGATATTTTATTTTCAGCATTTAGCAACAATTTAGTTCCAGTTTACAGTAAGCCCTTCAAACGAATAATTAATTATCTATATGCAATGAATTTAGAGACTACTGAAGTGTCTTTGACGACAGAAGAGAAGAAACAACTGGAGGAGTACGATAGGTAACACTACACTACACAGTATAACCTATTTAACTTAAGTCTTAAAACTCGAACACTTATAGTTTATAAATGAATGAAATATATCACGTTGAGGCAGAATATAAATTTTGATTTTTAGCTCGTTTTACCCTTTTGCACTTTTGATTTTTTATTTGTTTATTACAAGGAAAGTTGGTCTTATGTGTATTTTTGTTTATTGTTTGTTATTTAACTTTATTCAGTAATCAGGTAGGGTGAATTAACCATGCATCGGACACATACCTTCGATCGGACAACTTTGTTCATAAATATACAAATAAATGTGCATGCACTCATGTGTTGTTTCGTATATTCCTGAATTAGAACTAATGAACTTTGTCATTTTTAAGACTTTGACAGTCACATTGTCAAAGAAATAGCAATATAGGCATCGTAAAATGATGTCAAATACGCCATTATTGAAAATTTAGTTACAAAGATTTTACACTAAAGTGTTATTTCAATGTTGTGCGTTTGATTGTGAATTAGTGAAAATGCACTCTCTGCGTAAAATAATTAGAAAGAAGTAAATTTTGAAACAAAATTTGATTAAAATAAGTCCAAGAAATTTGAACAATTAATGTCAAGGTCATTTTTGCACCGTATGTTCATATCACCATTGATCGGACACAAATTAACCATGTATTGGACAATTTTCAGTGCATGATTTCCTCTAATAATACGGAGATTATGTGCCCATTCCTTGTGATATACTTTAAATGTGAAGTAAAATAAAAATTTTAAAAATAATTGATACAAACATTCTCCTCAGACCACTTAAAAATCAAGTTTTACGGACACAGCCTTTTTAGTCCAAAATTCCTATAGGAGCTGGCACGATAAAGAACCCCTTATGATAAATATTCCTTTAAACAGAAGCACTAGTCTAAATTCCTTTATGTAGATTTGAGGATTTACATTAAAAGAAATCTGAATAGCAGTTGAAATAAATCGATTTTTCTGAACCTTTGTATTTTTGCATTAAAACCAGAAAATGTCGTTATTTTTAATCTCTACTGTGCTGCTATAGCTGTCCGATGCTTGGTAAATATTGTCCGATCCATGGTGAAATAGTTCAACACTTCAATAATTTGCTTTATTTTCTACGTTTTTAACAATTTTACAATTTTTTCACCAATAATTAAGCAAGGGGAAAACCTGTAACTTTTAAAACAAGTTTTATTTATATTTGGACGATATTTGATACGTGAACAAAGGGAAAAATCCAAAGGTGTCCGAAGCATGGTAAAATCACCCTAATAGTGTTATGTCTTTTGAAATGTGTGGTCTCTAGAATCTAATGGACTGGGTTCAAATTCTAAATTTCATTAACAACATTTATTTACAATATGTTTTCTAAATAATTATTGCACATGTCACTAAAATATAAGAATGGTAAGAGGTGGGGCATTCATTTCTTACTGTAAAAGTGGTTATATATGCGTGGGGGAAATTTACACTAGTTACATGGTAAGTTGAAAACTGCATAAATAACCCCCGCGTATGGTAAAACATAGAACACTTTAGAGTGGTAAATCACATATCCGCTTATAAAACCCACGCGTATTGTTTGACCATAGAAAACACATACTTAACCACCAGCGTAAATAACCACTTTTACAGTATGTAAATTGTCAATCTTTTTTTTTTAGCTCACCTGAGCCAAAGGCTCAAGTGAGCTTTTCTGATCACAATTTGTCCGTTGTCTGTCGTCGTTGTCGTTGTCGTTGTCGTTGTCGGCGTTGGCGTTGTAAACTTTTCACATTTTCATCTTCTTCTCAAGAACCACTGGGCAGATTTCAACCAAATTTGGCACAAAGCACCACTAGGTGAAGGGGATTCAAGTTTGTTCAAATGAAGGGCCACGCCCTCTTTAAAGGGGAGATAATTGAGAATTATTGAAAATTTGTTGGTATTTTTCAAAAATCTTCTTCTCAAAAACTATTTGGCCTGAAAAGCTCAAACTTGTGTGGCGGCATCCTCAGGTAGTGTAGATTCAAGTTTGTTCAAATTATGGTCCCCAGGGGTAGGGAGGGGCCACAATGGGGGGATCAAGTTTTACATAGGAATATATAGACAAAATCCTTAAAAATCTTCTTCTAAAACATTATTAGGCCAGAAAAGCTCAAATTAAAATGGGAGCCTCCTCAGGTAGTGTAGATTCAAGTTTGTTCAAATCATGGTCCCCGGGGGTAGGGTGGGGCCACAATGGGGGGATCAAGTTTTACATAGGAATATATAGAGAAAATCTTTAAAAATCTTCTTCTAAAAAATTATTAGGCCAGAAAAGCTCAAATAAAAGTGGAAGCTTCCTCAGGTAGTGTAGATTCAAGTTTGTTCAAATCATGGTGTCCGGGGCTAGGGTGGGGCCACAATTAGGGGATCAAGTTTTACATAGAAATATATAGACAAAATCTTTAAAAATCTTCTTCTAAAAAACTATCAGGCCAGAAAAGCTCAAATTAAAATGGATGCATCCTCAGGTAGTGTAGATTCAAGTTTGTTCAAATTATGGTCCCCGGGGGTAGGGTGGGGCCTCAAGAGGGGGGTCATGTTTTACATAGGAATATACAGAATTTTTTTTTAAAAATCTTCTTCTCAAAAACTATAAGGTCAGAAAAGCTTAAATTTGAGTGGAAGCATCCTCAGATAGTGTAGATTCAAGTTTGTTCAAATCATGGTCCCCAGGGGTAGGGTGGGGCCACAATTAGGGGATCAAGTTTTACATAGAAATATATAGACAAAATCTTTAAAAATCTTCTTCTAAAAAACTATCAGGCCAGAAAAGCTCAAATTAAAATGGAAGCATCCTCAGGTAGTGTAGATTCAAGTTTGTTCAAATTATGGTCCCCGGGGGTAGGGTGGGGCCACAAGAGGGGGATCATGTTTTACATAGGAATATATCGAAATTTTTTTTAAAAATCTTCTTCTCAAAAACTATAAGGCCAGAAAAGCTTAAATTTGAGTGGAAGCATCCTCAGATAGTGTAGATTCAAGTTTGTTCAAATCATGGTCCCCAGGGGTAGGGTGGGGCCACAATTAGGGGATAAATTTTTATATAGGAATATATAGAGAAAATCTTCTTCTAAAAAATTTCTTTTCAAAACTTTATTGCCAAGAAAGCTCAAATTGTAACCATCCTCAGATAATGTAGATTCAAGTTTGTTCAAATCATGGTCCCTGGGGGTAGGGCGGGGCCACAGTGGGGGATAAATTTTTATATAGAGAGAAAATCTTTAAAAATCTTCTTCTCAAAACTATAAGGCCAGGAAAGCCCAAATTTAAGTGGAAGCATCCCAAGATCGGAAAGATTCAAGTTTGTTTAAATAATAGTCATGGGGTATGGTGAGGCCACAATGGGGGATTAATTTTTACATAGGAATATATAGAGAAAATCTTTAATATCTTCTTTTTAAAGACTATTTGGCCAGAAAAGCCTAAACTTGTGTAGAGGCATCCTCGGATAGTGTAAATTCAAGTTTGCAAAATCACAGTCCCTAGTGATAGGGCTGGGCCGTGACGGCAGTTTGAATTTTTACATAGGAATATATAGAGAAAATCTTTAAAAATATTCTGGGAAAGTTTTCGGTCCAAAACTCAGTACTTAGTGTGAAAGCACAGGTTATGCAGATTTAAGTTTGATGAAACCATGATTCCCTAGAGAAAAGGGGGGCCACGAAATGGAGGGGGGGGGGGGTAAATTGGAATAGAGAAAAATCTTCTTACAGGTACAACAACAAAAGGGGCTTGGTATTTACCCAAAAAAAGAGGTGGATAAAAATTGACAGATTTTCTATTTTTTTTAGCAAGATCTACTGTACTTAGTTGTCAAGATATTTTGATACTGTAATGCTAATTTGATCAGAATTAAGGCAATTGTTGCTCAGGTGAGCGATGTGGCCCCTGGGCCTCTTGTTTTAATTAAATCCTAATGAAACATAGTATCATAAGTCAGTTGTTAAATCATGAAGTACATGCATGTACATTGTTGTAATGTACATGTTATTGAGCTATCAAATCTACTGCACAGTTTTGTTTTATTTGCCTGATTGGTAACAGGGATGTACTGGGAATATATATGTCCCTAATGCAAAGAAATGATTTGGATTTTTTTGGGTCTTTTTATTGTAGTTGTCAGTTTGGATTTTTGAAGCTCAATGTCCCAGAGGAGGCACCCAAAAGAGCCCTGATAGAAAAGGTAAGAACATTTGTGTCTCAGGATTAGTATTGAGACTAAAGCCTCTTGTTCAGTCCTTGTAAGCTCGGTCACTTATGAAAATTAATGCTAACAAGTTTTCAAATGCAGTTTGACTATAATTTTGTTGACTAGTACTTTATATGAAGATGTTCCTTGTTGCATTCAAGTTCTTTGTCAATATGTTTATAGTCTGTCCCAAGATATTTATGCTGCACATTTGGACGATTTTTAATAAAAATACATATACCTGTGAAAGAAGTGCAATTGAATTCGATGAAAGGGAAATTTTCCAAGATAACTTCATTCATACATTTTCATTTTTCCATCGTAAAAATTCACAGGAATGAAAACAGATTTCCTATGGAGATTTATAATTGGGAATGATGACATCTTTTCTCCATTCGGAAGTCAATCGGAACACCTCGCGCAATTTTTCAACATTATCATCCGGGCTTAATTATGGCTGATGCAATGCAAAATCCCGGTAGACTTTCTATTTTTAGCCTTGTATTGAAACCTGACAAGCCATTTTGGTCCAAAAATCTCGGTGGGTTTGAAACTAGCATGGAAAATTCTTTTTACCACTGGCACTTAAGGCATGAATACCCCCCACCCCCTCTCCCAATCCCATAAATGCTGGAACACAAAAATCCTGTTTTGAATTACATTAGGCACATAATAATGCCTGAAACATCAGAGATTATTTTTGTCTCTAATATAAAGGTTTTCATATCTTGTTTATAAAAAATTTCAAGAATAAAAACTAATACTACACAAAAATCCCTCAAGGTTGTATGTAATTATTTGTTTTCTCTTGGAACATAAAAATATTAGATTGCTACAAAGCAAGTAGCAGTTACAAGAGTTAATGTTCTTGTATTTCTGGGGAGGCTGATGCACACAAACAATTTTTCTAAAGATATGAGTGAATATCCACTATTTGTACTTAGAAATAAATGGAAGAATAAAAGAAAAGAAGCATGACAAACAAATATGTTAATGAGGTCATTTTCCATACTATGTATTCTTTTAATATACAACCAGGCAAAGTTTTAGCAAAGTTAGATATACATGTCAGGCAAAAGCTGTATGCCTTTTAAGTGTAAGCGTACGCAAAGCGCTTAATGGCATTAAAATATGGGGATGTCGCTTTCGATGCAAGGTCATTTATATTCAGTAAAAAAAGTCTGATGACTCGATCTCTAATAATAGAACGCAGTGAAGTGGAGCAGCTGCGCATTGGGTATTGGTGTTTAGGCAAAGTACATAAAAAATAATTTGTGTCCATTTAGATTAGACTTATTTTTTTTGGGTTCAATTTCTGTCAAATTCTGGGCTTATTTCTTTGCTGCTGTCTGTCGGTCCGTCTGTCTGTCGGTCGGTCCACCAACAGTTTCCGCTCATTTTCTTTGCAGAGGATGAACATATTGGAATGAAATTTGGTATACAGGTTTATCATGATAATATCTAGGTCAAGTTTGATATTGGGTACGATCGAGCAATTTTCCAGTTATTTGCAGTTTTTGCTCATTTTCTTCGCAGAGGATGAACATATTGCCAATGGAATGAAATTTGATATACAGGTTTATCATGATAATATCTAGGTCAAGTTCGATATTGGGTACGATCTAGCAATTTCGACAGAGTTATGGCCCTTGGACGTAGAAAAATTCCAGTTATTTACAGTTTTCTCTCATTTTCTTTGCAGAAGATGAACATGTTGAAATGAAATCAGGTATACAGGTTTATCATGATAATATCTAGGTCAAGTTCGATATTGGGTACGATCTAGCAATTTTCAACAGAGTTATGGCCCTTAGATGTAGAAAAATTCCAGTTATTTGCAGTTTCCGCTCATTTTCTTCGCAGAGGATGAACATATTGAAATGAAATTTGGTATACAGGTTTATCTAAATAATATCTAGGTCAAGTTTGATTTTGGGTATGATAGAGCAATTTTTCGATAGAGTTATGCCCCTTGGACTTAGAAAAATTCCAAATATTTGCAGTTTAATTTCATTTTCTTTGTGGATATTTCAAGGGAGGGGGGCATAAGTGTTTCACAAACATCTCTTGTTTTAATTTTAAAAACCAAGAAAAGGGATAGGGAAGGTATCCATGAATTTGATTTAATGCAAGAGATCCTTCCATCAATCCACAGTTTAGTGTAAAATTTATTGTGATATTACAGTTTGTGTAAAAAAATTATTACATGCGTGCTGATATCAACCACATATTGAGGCAAACCTTCCATTTATTATTTATGTTCTTATTTGTTTCACTCAACTGAACTTAAATTATTTACAATAATAACAAAACACACGATAAGTGCAGGAAGCGCTTATTTGCTGCATTTATTTACACATACAAATACATATAAAAATTCTTTAAACTTCTTTCTAAAATAAAGCAAATTACATTTTATTATGCAAAGTCCTTTGATTTTTAAATGTCACTAAATAAGTGGGTGGGTGGATGGGGATTGCGTAAATGCGGCAAAGAAAAGCCTTCGAATGAGTGAAGATCGTGCTTAACTTGAATACCTGTTCTACAGGTTATACGCTATAAACAGTAGCCAATGGCTACAGGTTTAAATATATAAAACCAAAACATATAACATGTGTTCTAGTACCTATAATAAATTAATTTGTACCATGTAGTAAAGGAATCTTTTATATTGCTTGTTTTTTTGTTGTTTTTTAATCAATGTATGCAATTGTTTTATTCTATCCATGAAAACTGTCTACTTTTAGGGTATAAAATACTTTGAGCATGAGATAATTCAGAAATCCAAGCGGGACGGTGCCAAAGAGGGAGAGGAGATTGAAGCGTCGGTGGATCCAAAGATTTACTGCCAGCTGGGCCACCTCCTGCTCTTATTGGAGCAGTACCCCAAAGGTATTGAACATAGTGTCTCTGTTTTACCAGTTAAATAGCAGTCCCCAAAGGTATCACTATGTATGTAAACTCTTCAGCAGGATGAATTCTGTTGTATTGGTACTTTGATACTCATTAGCTCTGCCTAATACACCCCCCTCTCTCTCTCTCTAAAACCATAAAAATAGCACAATATTGTGACCATGTCACTTATTCTTCATTCCAAATCATGTATCATACAGGCTTGCAGAGAGTGGTCAGTAAAAAAAAGTTCTTCTGTATCCGACAGTTATCAGATGGTTGTTCAGTATACTGTAGTCAGTTAACATACTCTAGGGATCTATATAAACCTGTCAAAATTAACAAAATGTAAAATAAATCCTATTTTCAGGATTTTGATATAACTTTTGTATTTGTATTCACCCCCTTCTCTTCTCCTCTTCCACTAGCCCTGTCTGCCTACCAGAGATTTTTCCATCTACGAGAGGACCATTGGAAGGTGAGTAAGAGTTATCTAACTTGTTGTGGTTTATTTATGATACGATTCTGTAAACAAAACAATTTTTATAGTGTAAAATGACATTGTATTTTTTTTCATGGAAGAATTTGTTGTTGAGTCACCAATGTATATAACTTTATTGTTGTTGAGTCACCAATGTATATAACTTTATTGTTGTTGAGTCACCAATGTATATAACTTTATTGTTGTTGAGTCACCAATGTATATAACTTTATTTTTGTTGAGTCACCAATGTATATAACTTTATTGTTGCTGAGTCACCAATGTATATAACTTTATTTTTGTTGAGTCACCAATGTAAATAACTTTATTGTTGCAGAATGCCCCCTTCATGTATGGCCTTGGACTGGTGTACTTTCACTTCAATGCCTTCCAGATGTAAGTCAGATTTCTCAAGTTCTTGTTATTGATCTTCATTGAATTAGGTAACATGATTCCATGATAGAGAGACAGAGGACTGGATTGTTCACCTTCATGAATATTCACATCTCTGTCTGTCCTTGTTTGTCTGTGTTTATGTGTGTCCGTCTGTCTGTTTTGCAGTGGTTGTGTAAGTTTGTAGCTGCAGGTGTGTAGCTCTCGGTTTGAACAAATGTGGATAAACAACCTGGGAGCTACAGTGCCTCCCATAGTAAAAACTACAATTTATGACGCTCAAAACATTGTGCAAGTTTTGGACTTATTAACCTTATTTATGAACACAAATCTGTGGACAAAATAGAACCATTAAATTCTTCAGGCAATTTACTACTGATATTGTCTCTTTACTTACCTTAGACATGATCCCAAACATGCTAACCAACCACGGAAAATGAAATATGTTAAATTCACGTTGCAATTTTTGCATGTAAACAAACTGCATCACTTCAACTTACGGGGCTTGTTGTGATATTTAAAAGAATATAAGAGGCAAGTTACGTGACAATATCTTGAGTAAAATGTCTGAGGAATTTTTTGGAATCAAATATTTGTTTAGAATGTGTTCAGAAATAAGGTTAATAAGTCAAAAACTAGTGCAATTTTTTGTGTGCTGTAAATTGCATTTTTTTTCTATGGGAGGGCAAGCACTGTAGCTTCCAGGTCATCCATTCAAATTTTTTCAGACTGGGGCTACAGACCTGCAGCTAGTAAAGTTTACTACCACAAGTTACCAGGCATGAATGTTTTTTTGTTCAAACCATATCAATGATAAAACAAAAATATTTACAAATGTACAAATACAAAGTCAAATTAGGAAGAGTACAGAGTTAAACAAATCAAGCTAAGTAGTACATGTGTATGTTGTATATCGTATGTGGTGTTAAAGGGTTTTCATCTCATTAAAACTTGTACCATATGAAGAGGTTATGGGAAGTAATTTTTGAAATGCAACTTGTCAAATACCAGGTACTGAATGTATCCTCATAGAAAAATAATAAACGAAGAGATTTACACTCTCTCATACTAAACATTGTGATTTTGTAATTTGCATGAATTTACAAAAAAAATTAAGTGGTTTAAGTGTGTGCATATCAAGATTTAAAAAAAAAAGAAGGTAATATTATATTTGTGTGTGCATATCAGGATATAAAGGCAAACTACCATTACATGTATATACTACCAGTGTATGCATGCATGTATTATGTTACACATATTTTTGTGTCTCTGTTGCACTAAAGTGACAAAAGTTTAACCTTTGCATACTTTAAAAGTAAAAAAGTCTTTTTGGGTATATAGCATGACAGGATGAGTAATACTTCTGAAGTGTGCATTACAATTAAAAGTATTTGTTATCAACAACAAACCTATGGTATTTACTTATACGTGCATACAGTTGAACTTCGATATCTCAAACACTGATATCTCAAATGCAATGGACATGTGGAAGTGATTTGTAAGTCCCACTCACTTATTTTTTAACTATTTTACCCTCGATATCTCGAATACTCAGAAATCTCAAAGATTTTGAACAGACCCATCAAGTTTGAGATAACAAAGTTTGGCTGTATTCAGTTTTAGGACAATGTCGAGGAAAGCTAGCAAGTCTAAGAAATTGTTTTCATAATCTGCAATATTTTTAATCTCCTTCTGTGTTACTAAGGAGAGTGAGTGTGTGCATCAAAAGTATAATGACATGAATGTGGATACTGAGGTACATGTAACTGGGCTTGGAATTCATTCTTCCTCTCTTGTGAGGGGTGATTGACTTTGCCACTTACTCTTGTATAGTGGAGTAAAATAGATCAACTTTGCAACTGGGCTTGGAATTCATTCTTCCTCTCTTGCAAGGGGTGATTGACTTTGCCATTGTACTCTTGTATATGTGGAGTAAAATGGAGTTGCTTAGATTGGTTTATGCTGAAAATTCAAATTCCTGAAAACTTCACTTTGAATCTGCCCACAATACCAATATGTACAATACTGAGGTATTAAAGATACTTTTTAAAGTATTAATTATTAAATAGTTTTAATGCTATTTCGGTCGCAAAGAGTTGAAAGAGTGACACTGATGGAAGTGAGAATAAATCTATTAAATGGTATCCTGTTTTTCATATATTGTCATTGAGAAAAATAAAGAGTTGCATCCCTTAATTATTGCAATGTAGAGCTTGCTTGAAAAAATTCTGAATTCTTTTTATTTCCTTTAAAAATTTTCTGCAGAGTGTATAAATATATAGTTAACAGTGCTATGAGAAAAAAGGAAAAGATTAAAGGAATGCATAATGAAATCCATTAAACAGGTTACTTATCTGAGGGGAATGTTGGAGATTTTTACTGTTTTCATGGCCAGACCATGCGCTTTGATCTTCTAGCATTGTTTGGTGTCTGACTTGGCTTTAGACTTGAGCAGACAGGAGTCTGTGTTTTGTACACAGTTGTAATTTTCTGAAGCCAGGGGGCGTGTCCTTCTACAGCAGTCAGGACTCTTGTCGTCTGTCTCAGTGCGTTCACCTTCTTTGTTCACTGTACTGTAAATACCAGCTCCAGGACCCAGGGCTCTCCACCATGGCCACAATGTTTGGGTTCTTTATGGAGAATCACTTAAAGGAAATAATCATTATAGTATCTAAAAGTCATTAAAATAGGACAATTTAATTCAGAGACAAAGAAAGACAAAAATATAAGAAAAAGGACAGGTTCAAAAACACCCCAAACATGCCACAAAGATTTAATTGAAGGTTTATCTGATTGTTTAATTCCAAGCTGTTAAAGTATGCCCCATTGTCAGCCTATTCATGTATTTACAATTGGATAGACTGGCTAACTGAGCATGCTCCATGACCTATGCACCCTGACCTACTTCCAAATATGGTGTGTTGACCTTTGTTGTGTTAACCCTGGTGGTTTGGAGTTGTCAGATTTTTCACACATTCATCAGTTTTTTGTGTGTGCTGAGATAGTAACCTATTTAAGGTGAAGAATTTGCAGCAGTTTGCCTGGCACAGAAGAATCTAAAAGTGAGGAATTAGTGATTTCTCTGTCCGCTTAGGATTTAAGATTTACTGGCCTGGACATTGTGATATATTGTTAGTTCATGTGTTGAACAACAAAGACCCTATTTACACACTTGCTGTAATTAGCCAGGTAAGCCTGTGTTTGTACACACCTGTGAAATGTTGTACTTGAGATATTGTATTAAGATCCATTCAAATGTAAGCCTCACTAAGAGGTCACCCACACAAAGAGAGTCGTGCTAATTATAGACGAGCTGACCCGTGTAGATTTTATTGGTGTCTCTTGAGATAAGGGCTCTAATCATGGCATTGTGCTGACCATGTACTTGGTGGGGGATCTGTCCAGCTTTGTTTGTCTGCTTGTTTATTATTGATTCTGATTGAATTTTTGTAATACAGAACATTCTTTAATCTCTGCATACAAAAACTATGAATCACAATGTGGCCCCAGGGTCTCTGTGTGTGATGCATGGACAGATTGCCTTATCTCACAGAGCTATGCAAAATATTCAGAGAAACATTCACAGAAACGGATCAGTTTTTGCTGATAAAGCTGTTGTATTTTTACACTATTTCCTTATTAGTGGTTCCACAATTCATTTTCCTCTTCCTTAATGTTCTATTTATAGAGGGAAAATTCTTAATGTAGATGAAAATCTTTCCATTTATAGAATGGGAATATCTTCAGTGGTGTGAGGGCCAGCTATCTGGAGGCAGATGGCAGACAATTAAATACACAAAGTGATGTTACATGTTTACTACTGAGCTTTTATTCCTGTTTAAAACATAAATCTGTGACTCCCACCCCGCAAAGTATTTGCTGACCTAGAGGACTCGAGGAGTCGGAAACAGCGAACTCTGGAAATCTCTGTTGAATAAACATAAAATAGTGCTGGCTGGTGGAAACCGTAATATGCTGAAGTCAGCAGGGATTTTGGAGAGAGGCATGTGTTGGGGAGAGGAGGAATCAATGCCATGGAGAGATTCAATTTGCTGGCAGTGGAAGTTGGCTGTGTGTGAACAACTTCTTTGTACTTAGCCTCTCACTTCCTAGCATGTGGATTGACATTAGGTTACAGAACAGCCTCTCACTTCCTAGCATGTGGATTGACATTAACTTACAGGACTGCTAACCTGGACTGTAGTCACATAGATTAAACTGAATCATCAAAAGTTCCTGTAATGATTTTTTTTTTCATAATCCTTAGCTGCTCTTAAAAATTGGTCAGACTATTTTGACTTTTGAGAAGTCCCCTAGAGTTCAAACCTGCCATCCACAAAGGTCGTTCACCACGGGAATCATGACACAATCATTGCCGATTTGAGTACTGGGCCTTAGTAATCAAAGGCATCTGTGCGTTTCATATACCTACAGCCATTAAAATGTATAATGTTAAAAGGGAGGCACAGGGTGAACTTGGGAGGGCAGCCCTTCAAGTTTATCTTTGGTCACATTCCCGAGATTCTCAAATGTCACCACTAAGGAACCAGATTTGACTTCTGTAGATAAGTTCAAGAGGCTGTCAGCAGACCTGCTGAAGGTGCTGCCTGGTGTTGTAGAGACCTTGCCCCAAATCTCATGGTGCCAGAGATGTCATGGTTTGGCCATTTGACACTGAGATAATGGGACTTGGTCACAAACAGAATTGTGCCTGTTTATGTAATGTCTACCTTTACTGGGATTTAGGGATAAGAGAGTCAAGGATCTCTAAAGCCTTAATGTGATTTTATGCTTGGCGAGTTCCTGATTACTAGTGAGCACGAACAGAGGAGATTGGGTTTGTCAGATTCAGGGGATGAATACTGAGAAAAGGAAAGCTCTTTGTTTGGTAGAATTTGATACAAGTTGTCAACCAACTTGTCTCTGCCTTTGTCTGTTGAAGCAGTGCATCTGTTGCTAGACTCAGCTCAGCAGCTGTGCAGTATTTTGCAGATAATAATCGTTAGCGATAGCAATCTGTAGACATTAGCCCTGGCCCCAAACAGTGAGCTGCTGATGTTTTATTCAGGCAGTTTTTGGTGTATTGCCCCGGTAGCCTAAGGAGATCGAGGTCGTAAGGGCATTGCAGGTGAAACTTTGTACCTGATGAATAGCACGTAAGCACATGCTTGGGCTGCACTTTGTGTTTTTTGGGGGCAGGTGCTTTCCATTATGACAATTAACAAAACATTCCACAGATTAAAGGTTTTCTAGGCTGGCTTCTCTCTGTTTGGTTAATTCAGTGTGATCTTTAGAGCTTCAAAGCATTATACCTATAGTCTACCAATCTGTGTAGTCACCTATCTACCTTCAATGTTATTCCTGATTATGAATGTTTGATCTTTTATTAAATGTCTTCAGCTCAGTCTTTGGGGTATATCTCCAGAACTGCTGATTTGCTCACTGAAACTAGGTCACCTTGTACCTGTTTTGTCCAGGTGTTGGCATGTTTACATTTTTTACTGCTTCATCAGGATGTATTTTTAGGTGACCCAGACACTATGCCTTGCATGTTTTCTTGTGTTTCATCATGTTCTTCATAAATCTGTTTTTGCATTGGCTCCCTTCCATCTTACTGCAATGTGCAGACACATCATTATTCTGTAGGTCAAGATAACAAGGTGTATGCCTTGTCTGAAAAAAGGTAAAACTAGAAGTAAAGGGACTGATCTTTTGTAAATGGTAATAACATATGACTGTCTTGCTGTGAGCTTGTTGTTGCTGTATTGAGATCAGTGTGAGTTTGTTGCTGTATTAAGATCAATGTTTGTTGTTGCTGTATTGAGATCAGTGATTTTTGTTGCTTTATTGAGATCAGGTTTTGTTGTTGCTCTATTGAGGTAAGTGTTTGTTGTTGCTGTATTGAGATCAGTGATTGTTGTTGCTGTATTGAGATCAATGTTTGTTGTTGCTGTATTGAGATCAGTGATTTCTGTTGCTTTATTGAGATCAGGTTTTGTTGTTGCTGTATTGAAGTCAGTGATTGTTGTTGCTGTATCGAGATCAATGGGTGACTGAATTGATGTGCCAGTATTGGCTGGTAGCCAGAAGGACATTAGGTCGCTGACTTTTCTGTCAGTGGGTCATTGACTTAGTACTCACTCCTTAGTCCTTCGATTAGTGTCACTGACTGTGCTCACTCCTCAGTCTACTTATTTTCATTTTCTCTCATTTTCACACTGACAACACAGGTTGTCATACAGCAGTAAGTGTTGTGTCTTTTGTTTAGCTCAAGGTGCAGATATGTCCAGGTGTTAATGAACTGAGCTGTTTGTTGTTGCTTGTTTTCTGCTTGTTAATTGGTTTTTCAATGCCTACCTGTGGAGTTTTTAGAGCTTTTTGTTGTGATAATTTCTAAATTACTTAGTTTTATCTGTATGTAACCTGTCTACTTTTCTGACATAAGACATGCTGTTATACAGGTTTCATTAGCTCTGTGGCATCTAACAGACAGTATGCATGCATATTAACACACAGTGCACAAAATAAACTTTTGACCTGTTCTGTAGGTGACTATATTCAAGTCAGCGGTCTAGTTTTGACCTTTCTTTAGACTGTAATGTTCCAGGCAAGGATTCTGGGAGATTTCCCTTTGTACTCCACAAAGTCTTAACCCTATGTCACTGACCGCCCTGTATCAGTGCCCTGTATCATTGACCGGTGCATTGTCTGTGGGGCCAGAGCCGGAGTAGTCAGAGCCAGCTTTTGATGTTTGTAGGGGTTCCTCTTCTCTCCATTGAACTTTGTTAGAATCAATTAGTGTCAGATTCTTTTACACCCGTGTTTACTGTGATTGGTAGAAGCACCTACTTCATTTAGATCCAAGCTCTGTTTGTTTAGGAATCCAGGCAAAGAAGAGCAGAGAGGGGGAGATTAAATATGTTGATAGGGGTAATTGTGGATGGGTGGGACACACTATGATTATGTGTGCCCGTTGACCATTGAAATGGAACATGGAGCTTTCATATTTGCAAGGTCAAAATATTATAAAAGACCATATACAGTATGTTGTTGTTTGAAATAAACAGTTGGGGGACTATAATACCAATATATTCTATGGAGGATTCTACATACAGAATCTCTAACTCCTGTTTTCTTTTAATTGGGTTTGATGAGGTTTCTTCACTACTTTGCTCTCTCCAGTTACCAGAGGGTGTATTCATGTCTTGTGGATAATTGCTTTCTCCCTGACTGTATAGAACCCATTTCTGTAGTTGTCTTAGCCCTGTAGTAACGTCTTTATGACTGAGAAGCATAGAGATGCTAATAAGGCTCATTCCAGCATAAGCACCCACTTCATTTCCAAATCCAAGAAGGAGAAAAAGACTCAGTTACCATGGTTTCCAGGCCCGGTTTACACACAGATTGAAATGAAGCTCCTGTTTCATAGATTTGGAGAGCTGCTCTAGATTGACAGTGTGTCACCATTTTATGGAGATTGAACTTTGGTAGTGCTGGCATTATGCTATCTTATTTCATCCAATAACATACAGATGGTGTCTTAGTCAGAGCTAAGGGGCCAGCATCAGATATTTTTTTATGGAACAAAACAGCAACTTCAGGTTAAGACTTTATTGGAGTTAATTATTTGATAACTGAATTAATCTATTATTATATGTACCAATAGATGTAGGAAGTATGCATACAGGTAAGCAAGAATTCCAGCTATTCTTATACTACTCTTAGGGTAGATTTAGCAAACAACAAGTATGAGTACAAATATACACACATCAAAGAAATTCTACTATTTTATGTACCATTGGACCCTAAGTGATGACAGTATGGCCCAGTAGAACAGCTAGGAGTCCTGTATCAGCGGTCCTCAAACTGTTGCTGAGCTCAGGGCAGCTAATCTGTGGCAGATAGGAAACTGTCGCTGCTCATCAATTATATCTGTAGTAAGGCCCAACTGTGTATTGATTGGGGGAGCTATAGATTGCTGTGGTGTGGAGTAGAAGCTCTTGGCTGGCAGTTGTTGCAGGGGGAGTGATGCTTGTATTGTGTGGGGGTGAGGCTCTGTGAGTGGGCAGCAGGTGGGAGTCTGAGGGAGTGTGTGTTGTCAATAGGATCCTGGCCTTACAGATTGCAAGGTAGGGGTCGTGTCTAAACCTCAAATGTGAATATCGTGAACATGGTGAATGTCACCAGACCCTGTAAATCACCAGTTATAGATTATTTTTTTTTATCTCTGCATGAAAATGGGCTGTAGTTGTTATAAAACCTGATAAGTTATAACAGTAACTTCCTTCACCCTCATAGGATCACGGAAAGAATTTTGTCACATATTCGACACCCTTCTCTATGTAAAGTAAGTATAGTATTTGATGTCATGCAGATATTTCCTGTCTGTACAAATAACTGATGCTTAAGTGCTGATCAACGTACAGATTTGGAAGTTGCTGATTGAGCAACTTGGACTAGGTAAAAGTTACTATGGATCCTTTGAATCTCGTTTCAGTTTGATCATTGTCACATTAGTCACAGAGTTCCCTCTAAATCGGTGCATATTCTAGGAAATGAACAAACTTGTATAACATGATCATGGGAAAAAATTGTGAGCCGAGTGTCAGATGGAGGCTCATGAATGGATGTGATGAGGAAGAGTAAATTCTTGTTGCAGGAAGTACGTGAGAGAATGCTACAAGGCCTAAACATGAAAACTGCACGTATGCTATATTTATTTATGTTTTGGAGGGGGGGGGGGGTAGAGGTTGTTCTGAATCTCTCTTTATGGAATTTCATCATCAATCACATACTTCAATCTCCCTTTGTGCACTTTCAATCTCCCTTTATGGTTTTTGAATGGAAATATATCATTGTCTTGTGTCTGATCATCCCCCCCCCCCCCCCTTTCTGACAAATCTGATCAGAACAGCACATACTTGTGTTGTACATGACAATCAAAGAGAAATTTATGGAAGGGGAAACCATGGGTGTTCAAACAACAAAGGATAATGCTGCTGGCCCCATTGTCAGGAGATCTATGGCCGTCCAGCTGTAGTGAATGGCTGGTTGTGTCCTGTGTTTTGTTGTCTGGCTGTGTCCGGTGATTTGTCCTGGGGTCGTGTGGGGCAGTGTAACCTCAGAGAATCACCACTGAGCAGGGAGCAAGATCTGGGATCGCTCCAAGTGTAGTAAATAAAAAGGGAGAGAGCAAAATTAACATTGAATTCTAATTTGCAAGTTTATTGAGTGCAGTATGAAAAAGCTGTGGTCTGAGTCTTATTAGAGAGCTCATAGCTTCTTATCAACAGAAACAGGCTTCCAGAAATCAGACCCAGATGTCGAGTGTGATGAAAACATAAAAACTGAAAAAGAAATCCCAACACAAAAGAAGGTTTTATTTCCTGTCACGAAAAATAAAGAGCGATCTGAGAGAACGTAGTAGTACTACTTCGAGTGGGTGACGTAACATGGGAATTCATATAAAGGCTAAGTGTGTCAGCCTGCCAATCATTGTGTATCGGGCTCTTTGACACAGATCTCAGGCCAGCCAGGTGAATCAATCGAGGACCAGCGATCAATCGGTCTCAGATCTCCCCGCTCACCCTGACACTGTGTACGCTCCCTGGCACGGTCTACGACTACGTGCTGAACGAGGGCTCCCTCTCAGGTTTGTTCACTATAATCTCTGTTTGTCTTTGTTCTATGGAGAAACTGGTTCTCTTTGTTTTCTGTTTGATTGGTCGATTATTACAGACAGACAGGTAGAATGATGAATATAGACTTTATGTTTACTTTTGTAGTTTATATATAAATAAATATATTTTTTTAAAGGGCTGGTGAACAACCAGTTACCCTTTCAAAACCCATTTTCTCTCTCTCTCTCTCTCTCTCTCTCTCTCTCTCTCTCTCTCTCTCTCTCTCTCTCTCTCTCTCTCTCTCTCCAGGTATTGATTTTTGTAAGTATGGATTGAGAGTGAGATTATGTGTAGCTGATGGTTGTTGACCATACTGACCAGTGGACGGCTTCACATATACATGCTGCTACAATCTGCTACTATACTACAATCAGAGGACTGTACACTGTCACACTCAAGCTGGCAGCTGGAGCTGGAGGACTCGTTCAGGGATAAGCCGTTCAGGGATAAGCCGTTAAGGGATAAGCCGATATCGATGTCAATACAGTATTGGTCAGTAACAGTATACTGACCAATCATTGAGGAGAGTAGAGCAGAACTAGTGTATGTTAAAGCTATTACTTACCAAACAATTTAAAGAAGACTAGGTTAGCTAACATATTTTATACAATTCTTCTGTTATCAAGGTTGCTGTAAATGTCACTGCTTTTTCCAATTATGTGACCTAGTTTATGACACTAATGTCAGTAATTAATTAACCTATGCTGCTGACTTACGATGACATGGCCATTTTGTGCTGCTGTGTTCTGAGGCTTTCATTTATGTGTGAAGGGAGGGAGTGACAAAGGTAGAAATTCTAACCAGCATGCTGGAGACCTGGAAAGATCAGTCAATATGGGAATGGTTGACACATATTTGTGGGGATGTGGTTTTGTAAGGACACAGTGTGTGGGAGATGCTTTAGATGAATGACACCTCAAACAACAACTTACCTGGATCAAATCTTATCTGTAATACCGGTATGCTGAAAAATCTGGGTCAAGACTAAATTTTAGGTGATTTTCAATTGGAAGACAAGAATTATGAAGTCTTAATATTTTTCAGGGTGTCAGATTCATTCGAAATCAATTTTAAAGACTTCTTTGGACCCTGACCATCTGTGTTCCTCAAATTTGAGACCAGTTAAATTTCAGACTCCAATAAACTGGTGAAACCTCTGGATCTCAAACTCCATAACTTAGAGCTTTATTGGTATACTGTGGAAGTCAATCTTCTATGATGAGGCTTTGAATCTATTGAAACCTCTGGATATCAAACTCCATAACTTAGAGCTTTATTGGTATACTGTGGATGTCAATCTTCTATGATGAGGCTTTGAATCTAGTGATGTGGTTTTGTGGTTTACTTCTCAGGTTGAAGATCTTGGAATACTGTCATCAAAGAGGAGTGAGGTTTGGTTGGCATGCCAAAGGATTCGTCAGAGTAGGGCAAACACCTCTCTGGTCGAATACCCAAGCTGTTTAAACGCTAAAAACAAAATGACTGATATATGGGAACATGACTCTACAGCATCCCAACATTGTCTATTGAGTTGTTTTATTTTTTTCTCTGAAAATACATGTCCTACTTTATGCAGGTATCTTGACCAAAGGTATCTTGACCAATGTTCCACAGTTACCTGTGATATCTGCTGACCAGCGGTTGCTATGTCCAGAGGGGTTTATTAATGTGGTCAAGTCTGGTGTCACGAGATAGGAATGTTTGCTTTGTATTGTAAGCATTCCGAGGCCCAGTCCTTGTGACCTCGATCCTAAGGTCAGTGGATCAGCACACAGAAACACCGCTGGTCGGAGTATCCGGGGGATTCAAAGACATTACTCAAGATTCCCCCAAAACTCAAGCTGATCAAAATAAAGTTTACTCTATGAGAAATGAGTCACCCTCATTTAGCTGCAGATGTTTTATGGAGTGGAATTTTGATAGCTTTTCAATTAGCAGAGATGAAAGGGTTTTGATCTTTGCACATTTACGACAGGCAGAACAAATAGTCAGCCATTAAAAGATCCATTTGAATTCGGAACATTTCTATTTATTTTTAGGAAGATAACTTATGTGAGTTTGTCATAAAGAGAGTTTTCTGAAGCATTTAGTGAGACATTCCGATTCTCTGGCAGGGGGTGTGACCCACTGATGTTTCTCCATTCATCTGACTTTAACCCATTGATTCATTCAGATTTCACATAAAATCTACACCTGTACAAAAATCAGCAGCTTTCACACTTGGTTAACTTTAATGCATGTACCATGTAGAATTTGTATACAATTACAAGGAGTTATAGACTACCTGTGTGTGAGAGTTGTAGACTACCTGTGTGTGTTGAGGGGCGGGGTGTAGGTAACATGTATACATGTCATTGTGTCCTTGTGTAACAGGAGTTGCAGGTCAGCCAGAAGTGTAGACCCCTGCATTAGTTAGTCAGATCAACAGGAATGTGTCTCATTGTTCAAAGTCAGCACAAATCTGTGTACATGTCTAAACAGGTCACATAACTTACCTGTGTTCTGTCAGCCAGGTACGTCTCACCTGTACCTCACTGCTAATTACCCGGAATCAGACAGGTAAATTACTTTCAGAGTTTGACTCTATAAGCAAGTAAACTATCTTTTCCTTAATGTTAATTGCAGAATGGGTTTTGGATCAATTCATTAAGAAAAAAATCAAAGCAACTTTCTGTTTAGAGCTGTGGGTTAAGCAGTGTATGTTGTTTTTAGATAGACAGGTATGTCATTGAAGTATTGACTCTACTCTCTGTTGGAGAAAACCAGCAAACCGTTGCTTCTGTCGTATTCTGCTGTTTTCTATGCATCTTTCATTCATTATTGTACTGCAAGGGGTAGTACAATTAAGACCTTGGGAAATCTGGGCTGTTGCGTCATATTGTGTTTGACTTACTGAATTGAGGAAGCGTAATTCTTTGTCGGGGATGGTCTCGCTAGCAGACCATGGAACAGACGGGGCTCCTTTTTTCTACTGTGACGTAAGATGCACTAGTTTGCGTACATGTGCATGCATTCCTATTGTTGGACTATTGATTTTGGTCTAGTTCATTAAGGTAGTGTAGACTGGGGGGGTATAAGAAATTAATCAAAGAAGTTTAGTTTAGAGCTCCATCGCTTTGAACACAAGATGAATTGCCTCGTACAATGCCATGCTGTAATGTTAACCTTTTAAAAAGGTAACAGTAATAATAGAACAACCTTCAGATACAAAGTGAATAAGGGCCGAGGTGTCACCCAGAAATAGAAATTTCCACAGTCCCACTAAAATAGAAAGTTTTACAGTGCCCCTGAAATAGAAAATTCTTCTTTAATGCATGGAAGTTTCATTGATTCTACTGACACCCTCTACCTCCTTAAAAAAGGAAAGATATATAAAACAATTGAAAAATACACTATGTGTTGAATTGAGTAGCTTACACAGTTTGTGTGGGTCTGTCCTTACACAACTGATAATTGTCAGTAGGTGGTCCAATTTGTGACTACAGCTCATTCAGAAGATCTCAGTTCCTTGTTGACCTTGACTAATTATAATTGTTAGTAGTGGATTACTGTAGTTAAAGGCAGTGATTGGATTAAAATTTAGATGACATCAAATCGTCACAAGTGTCCTCGGTAACTCCTGTATAAATAGATTGTCATAAATCCGGGAATGACAGATCTTTATTACAGAAATTAATACTTGATGTATGGTACAGCCATCACTTAATGCACTGTCATACTGACTAATAGTCACTGCCCCTGTTAGACCTATACTCTCCTTATTAACTGTATACAAAGCTCTTCTTACACCATGAGAGTCTATTTTGAACAAACTGTGGCTGTTCAAGTTTATTAATTCAATAAAATAATCCCAGTATGTGATGTAATAACATTGTACAACAATGGGTTCTTTAGATAGATAATTATGAATGAGAATAGACAAGTAGGTATTAAGTAATTATAGACCTGTTGTTTGTTTTTTTCAGGGCTACTCGAGCTTTCCAGCAGGTTTTGTACACAGAGCCGGGGTTTAGAAGAGCGAATGAGATACATATACGCCTAGGGCTTATACACAAATCCCTTCACAACCAAGAGGCTAGCGTCAAGGTACGTAATGTAACCATACACAACTTAGTTACTCTTAACCAGGTATAATATGTCAAGTTCTGATGTCAGTATTGTACAACGTAATGTTACCATACGCAACCAAAATCTACATAGGAATAATTCTTAACCATGCAGTTATAATATGAATCAAGTTCTGGTGTCAGTATTTTACTACGTAATATTACCATACGCAACTAAAAGCTATGCAGGAATAATTCTTAACCAGTTATAATCTAAAATCAAGTTATAATGTCATATATATATCATAATCATATATGTATTAGAGTACATCTAGTTATGTCGGTAAACTGCTCCAACACAAGCCAGGGATGATATGTACCGTACCTACCACTGCTTGATACGCCATTCTAGTGTGATACTTGATATGTTGTATCATGAAACTACAGCTTTGTCTTAGACACTGTATCATGTGCATCAGGAGTCTCTCAGTATACCTGCAAACATATACAGAATAGAATGGTGATCTATAACCTGGGTCAATTTAATCCATGATGCAATGATAATTTGATGCACCATATTTTAATATTACAAAGATTTCAAATATTTTAAGATTTCCTGACAGCAGATATTGCTGTAGGTCAAATCCAATCAGGAATTTGTATTGACCAGACTTCAACAGGTGCAGGTTTAATGATCAGGTTTCTTTGAACCTTGAGTCAGAAACATGGAGGACATCTCTACATCTCTCTGTACATGGCCACAGAGTCTGTTCGTTCTTAGTGTGGGGATGAAACATGGTTGTAACTGTTTCTGATTGGCTTCATATGAAGGTTGTTGTGTGACCGTGTTTCTGTTTTCTTTGCAGCACTTCCGACAGGCCTTGAACGACTCTAACAAGTGCTCCCTGTCCAAAGCCCAAAGTAAGTCTCCAGTTATCTTCCCTGATGACCATATAACGACCAGCTCTCTGTCTCTTTACTTCCTCTAGAATCCGTTTTACACAATGTTAGATTGCAAATGTCAACAGTACATTTCCACATTATTCAGACAAGCTTCCTTAACATTAACTGAATGCCGCTATATCTATTAAGCCCTGTACACGTATTCATGAATAAGGATGAGACATTTAAGTATTTTATGGAAATGCTTTTACTTCAGTAAATCTACAATTTTCCCTTTTCCTTGTTTTAATCTTATCTTACATTGAATTACAAGGAAGAAACACTTTATCTCCTTTGATTTACTGATTTCAATTAAAAAACTTGACAATTCTGTATATAAATACCAACACGGACCTTTTCAGCATGAAATGATTCATTATTTTGAAAAATAATTCTACCAGAAATAGTTCCACGTAATCATTTTAGGGAAATCAACACCGTTTACATACATGATATCTTAGGATAATCAGTACTGTGTACGTTCTTTTGACGTAATTGTTTGTTTAAAAGAAACTGTAGTTTACAAGGATATTTTTGTTCTTTTTTCAGTTCGCCTCCACATAGCACACCTTTTAGAAATACAGGTGAGTTTTCTCTACTGACTAAATCCTTATTTTATAAAACTTCACAGGTCCAGTGGTAATGCTTATAAGTAGGGGGTTACCAGTTTGAATCCATCCCATATTGTATTGGAGGTTTGCCTTCATTGCTTGGGTTTACTGTTTATGAGCTTTTCCGTTCATGTCTGGTCGTATTTTAACTATATAATGAAGAAAACATTAGACACTTTTGAGGACAGCATTATTGACCCGGAATTGTGGGTAATCTGTTTACATCATTACTCGGTAATTCAGGGACAGCTCTGAAGTATTTGTTATCTCCTGAACCAATGGGCTCCTTATATCTGTACAATAATAAATGTTACGTAATCTGGCATTGTCTGATACACACTCCAATGACAGAAATGAAAATAACACAGCGAACTGTCCTGCTGTTAATTGATTGCACCTGTCTCATATTTTAATCAATTTTTTTTCGTATGAAGGACGTTTCTGAATTCCGATGACTGTTCTCTATTGTGTATACTCTGATCAGAATTGTAGATATACAGTGTGATGAATTACAATGAAGCTTTGTGTTGGGGTTGGTGTACCAGCTGTTGTTCTGACAAGGTCACATTCGATGTAGTGTTATCTCCACTACTACAACTGTAGTATGCTCATCCTTGTGTATGTCATCTTTGTTAGTGAAGATGTCCTCTAATCTTTGTGTATGTCACCTTTATTAGTGATCCACTAATCTTTGTGTACCGGTATGTTACCGGTACATTTATTATTAAACACTTCCACTAATGTTTGTTTTTGTCACCCTTAAATATCGGTAGTGAACAATAATTTTGGCACCTTTATCAGTGAAAATTTCCACACAGTAGTCTGGGGTCCTGAACCAACTGCCCAAAACGAGTCCCTTGTAAATGATGTTTACTGTCAATTACTGTTGCTAAAATTAGATTTGATAAGATAATCAAGTACATGTATATGTATTTTTTGAAACCAAGTGAGACATGGCAATTTGTGAAAATGCAAGGCCAATTGTAAATTCCTACGTTTTATGTCTTTTATAGAAAATGAGTGTATTTTAGAAACTTCTTATCATGCAGTAAAATTTTCCGCATTATGGTAATATTCTCCCTGATTTACAAGAGGTTGGCAAAACATTTGTCAAAGATGAAATAATTATTTCTGCCAGTGTATTGTCTGTTTTGAAAAAATATTGAAAGGGAGAACCAGACATGGTTTCTGTGTGACATCATTATACGCCCACGTGTTGACGAGAGAGTTAACTTCACGTATATAAGATAGGGATTTAAACTCTTTGTAAACAGAATACCTGAGTGACTTCACGTATTACGTAGTATGTGTCTATGATTGGAGCCGGCTCCATTCTCATTCATAATTACTCAGTCAGATATTAAAGGAGTGGAAGCCCGGAATCTGCCACCACTACGGCGTAGAAATGGTAGGGGTAACATTGGTCTCATCGGGGCAGGGGCCTTCTATTATCACCTATCTCCTGACTTTACCTGTCCCCTGTCTTTATCAGTCCAGATTGATGTAACTGATGGTGTTTATCACTGACCTTCAGTAGGGCCATGTGATTCATGTAATCCTACTTTCTCTTTGACAGGGTAAATATAAACAAGCCAAGGAAGCGTATGAGCAGTTTGAGAAGCTTGAAGGGACAGAACCTCAGGTCAAGGCCACAGCTCTTAAACAGCTGGGTAAGTCCTCTTACTTCACTCCTATCATATGTAATGTATGTACTTGCTGGGGATTATCAGCCTCGAAATAATTTTATCTCATTGAAAATGAAGAGCTTAAATGTTTTGTTAAATTACTTGGTCCTGAACTTGGAACTCCTCCCACCCTTTACTGTAACAGTGATCCCCCCAATACTTTTGTTTTCTCTTCTCAGTCCTTCTTGTTCAAAGATTGTTCATAAGTTGAATTGAGGATTTGTAGAGGGCAAATTGCCTATTGATTCAGAGTTAGACGATGACCTACCTGAGATTATTTATAGTCGTTGGATTTTTCCTGTTGATTTCTGAATAAGTTGGTGTATAGCAGTGTATAATATCTGTTTGGTATGATAAATTAAGGTAAGAAGCTGGTGAATTTACAAGCTGACCCGATTAACAGCACGTTATCCCCCTCCCCCAATCTACCCCCTCTCGTTTCCCCCTATTCTGTGGGACAGATTGACTGGAAGCTCTCTGGAAGAGGAAGTGAAGAAGTGCCTGAAGGTTATTGATTAGGTGGGTCTGTGCAGTATTGATGACCTAGATTCACTGCTGGTCTACAGATAAGAGATTGTACCACTGACACGGAAGGTCACCGGCCTGTCCTCAGTTTAACCCAGCATCAGATCTAGTCGACCATGCCTCAATGATCCAGTCAGCTTTATAAAAATTGAGAGTGAATTCTGCCAGAACTTGAGAACCCCTGAGTGCCTTCAGTCACATATTCCTGTCAAAGAAATCTCACGTCAAAGTCGGGCTACGTATTGATTTTGTGAAACTCCATTTGTGTCATGCACCTTAAAAGGATATGGCTCCTTTTTGTGTAGTGACGTAGTAGTCGTGATATAAATAAATGGATGTGTAAATTTTCCCACTATTAACATTCCGCTCTGTCAAGACGAAACACCGGTGAGAGATGACAGACATAGAGCAGGATAATGGTAGGGTCCCTTTCTTTCTGTTTAGTGGAGAACATACTTAGATAAAGCAGGAATATTGTAGGATTATTGAATTCAGATCTGTTAAGTTGGGAAACCACCATGGCATTCATGTTTCATGGGAATAATACCGGTGGTAATCAATTATTGTTTTGTCTTCTATCTTTTTAATCTTCGATTTCAATATTGTGATATTTTTGATGATAAATTATATTGTGGTAGTGATCCCATTAATTAAAGAAATTGGTAACCCATGTGTTTATACAGTGTAATACTACAAAACATCCAAGTGTCTACTTAGATAAATGCTTTATGCAGAGAAAACAGTTCAAGGGACTTTAAAAAATTGTATAAAAATGTCTTACATGCTATAGCCTTTATGTTATAATATTCTGTGTCAATAATAATATAATATTCAAATGTCATTTGATTTCATTTTGACTGTATGCCAACATGGTGATGTTAATGAACTGAATTGAGTTGAATCGAAATTTAAAGGAAGTCATTTTACTTTTTACTGCTGATGAATCGAATGGAAAAAACAAAGGCAGAATAGAATTAAACTTAACTAAGACACTGACTGATCAACAAGTGGGGGGCATTTTATCCTGTTTGAATTGTTGTGAGTAATGTATGTCAGATTTATAGTTTACTGGTACAGGCTACCTGCTGACCTAAATACAATATAGTGACCTAGTTATGTCTTGTTTATATATTCATCCAGTGTTTTACTTACCTATGAACCCTGTGAACTTATTATCCATATGTGATCATGTCATTGACTTCAAATCAAGCTTATCTTGTATGTAAATGAGTCAAACCATAAGCAGAGCACACATTACTGATACAGTTACTAGATCAGTGCTAACTGTGTGATAACTTTTGGTGACTCCTGTAGGTTGGTTGTACCACATCACAGAACAGCTCGGGGACAAGAATCGGAGGGAGGGGCTGGCCGTCCACTATCTGAAGGAGTCCTTGGCCTCTGACAACTCCAACGGACAGACCTGGTATCTCCTCGGAAGGTGGGTCTTACAGTCTCTGTTATCATCCTCACAGTCACTGGTGGAGGGGGGGGGGGGGTACTGTAGTTGATTTGTTTATTTAATTTACCATTAGTAAAACTACTGACTGGAGGGGGGGGGGGGGTACTGTAGTAGATTTGTTTTTCTAATTTACATTTATTTCAAAAACTACTCGACGGGGAGGTAGGTACTACATTTTTATTGTTGTTGACATTATCATAACACCTAGGAGTCTGGGGAGGGGGGTGTTGTTTGGGCTAGTGGTTACTATAATTAGAACCACCGGGGAGGGGGGTGTTGTTCGGACTAGTGGTTACTATAATTAGAACCACTGGGGAGGGGGGTGTTGTAGTTGATTTTGTCTGATGGTCACCATTATCACTAAACACCGCTCTGTGTTGTGGCTACCATTACCCAATCACTGCAGCCTAAATCCCTTATGTAAAAAATGGTTTGCTTCTTGATGACTTTTTGTCTAGACGAAGGTGTTAATCAACATGTTGTTTTCTCTCGAGCCATCTGAGGTGTGAATAATAATGCAGTCTCTCTAATACAGTCGGTTTTACAGTCTATAGACAGTTATAATGACCAGGTTTTAACTATTAAACCAATAATCCAATATAACCTGAGGATAAACCTGAAAAAAACCCAAACGGTAACACTTCAGAATGCGAACATTTTTGCTGATGTTGTGAATATTATAGCCAGTCTTGTTTTGATTGACAGGTGTTTCTCTACTCTGGGAAAAGTTCATGATGCCTTCGTGTCTTACCGGAATTCCATTGACAAATCCGAAGCCAGTGCTGACACCTGGTGCTCTATAGGGTACGTCCACGTCCACGTAAAGCTGTAGCCACACTGATAATGATTATTACTGCTTGTAGGTCAATGGTATTAAAAAAAGAAATAGCAATCAAGCTGACATTGCTGGAGTGTAAACATCCTATTTAAATGAAGTTAATTAAGGTTAAAAAAAACCCAACAATTCATAAAATGCATTGCAGCTACTGGTAGGTATTTTGACCATTAATTCTGAATAATATTTTCTGAGTTAGATTTAGCTGTATATTATTATATTTTCTTTCCAATATAAAGGTGTTGTATTAACTGGTCTGTTAATGTACTGTATAACTGTTATGAAATGTTTTATTCTGTCGTAGAGTACAATAATATAATGTTTTCTTGTGTTGTACTGTTATATAATGTTGTGTTCCATTGTAGAGTACTGTACCAGCAACAGAACCAGCCTATGGATGCGCTTCAGGCCTATATCTGCGCCGTACAGTTGGACAAGACTCACACCGCTGCCTGGACTGACTTAGGAATTCTCTACGAGAACTGCGAACAGCCAAAAGACGCCCTGACCTGCTACATCAATGCGACACGTAACAAAGGTAAGAGGAAGGGAAGCCATTCTCTGTCAGATCTCTCAATCCTACAGCAGTCCTTCATCACCTCCATCAGCCTTTGAAGTTGCTATCCCAAAGTGCTGAGCTTGCAATGAATTTACTGATCACTATTGATTTTTGTTCATTTAATACTGATCCCTTTTTTCTGACAGCTATTGAGAGAAATGATGAAAGGTTATTTAGAAAATTACCAGTATTATAGACTTTACCGTTTTCATAAAATAAAAATTATATACTTTTAGAAAACTATGAGTAAAAGAAAAAAAGAGAGTAATCGATGAATGTTTTTTAATACAGGAGGAATCAGTTCAAGTCTGACCACAAAAATCAAGTACCTCCAGCAACATTCAGACAGTGTTGCTGTCCAGCACCTTCAGAGCAAGTGAGTGCAACATTTGACCTAAATAATCACTAAGCAGGAAGTGCTGTTCAAACAGGATGTAAAAGTCCAATGTTTAACAAAAGTTGGATAGGTACAACAGGATGTTAAAGTCTCAGTTCTTAGAGCAGTGTGTGGGTAGAACAGGATGTGATAGAAGAAACAGGATGTAAAGACTGCAGCGTTTGTTTTGTATAGAGATTATCGGGCTCAGCAGATTAATTGAATTAAAGAGAGTAAAGAAAATTAGTAAAGCAAATGGATAGGCTTGAGATTATTGCACGTAATTAGAATGCACAACAGGATAATTGACATTTTACAGTGTATCAGATAGAATTAAATATGAAAAAATGTGAAACTTGTGATCAATAATTTAAATGCTTCCCTATACTACAGATAATTTTGAAACTGTTGGTGTATAGATGGAATCAACAAGGAGTATTGAATTTTTGTTTTGTTTATAGGCAGAAGAAGTTACCGAGCATCGAGGAAGCTTGGGCCCTCCCGATTCCTGCTGAGCTGACCTCACGACAGGGAACTATCTCACAGGTATGCAATGTCACATTCATAGCACGGTCAGATACCCCCACCCTCCATACTGGCCCCGGTGTCACCAACTCTCCTCAAGTCAATACTCAGCCTCATGTCTGAGAGTTCACTCTAAATTTATGCACTTTTCTTTTAAAGATTTGGGTTAGAACCAAATTGAGTGATTTGAAAGTTTCAGTGACAGTGAGGTCTGGGGCCATAAAATTTAGACAAATTCACTTTTGATCTAACCTCATTATTCCACTATATATTCCTTTAGTAAAAGTGAGATTGAGATCAGTGAGCTTATATAAGTGTAATGGTTGTGGGGGAGGATTTGGTTTACTTAGAAATCTGTTTATGGCCATGATAACATGCACAATCAAGAACTTGCTAATCATATAATCTGAATGTTTATCTATCTTCCAGCACCCAATGGGAAAGAATGCCATGCTCCATTCTCAGCCAATGGGAGTTCAGCAAACTACTTTGGCACCGGGCAGTGCTGGAGTCATGCTTCCAGATGACCCCCTGAACAAGAAGAAGGCTCTCAAAAGGGTAAATTTCTATCTTTGATTGTTAATAAATTGATAATAAAATATATCTGAAAAAAATTAGAATGGACCTTATCATTTTATACATTGATGTTTTACAGCCCTCCTCTGAGCCCCTGGAGTTACCTGCCCCTCCCCCTCTGTCTCCACAACAGCTGCAGCTTCTCCATCAACTACAGCAAAATGAAGTAAGGGAGTTAACTGTAGGAAATTCCTGTATTGTTTTTACTCTTTAGCTTCTTGTTGTTGTGATTAGTTTCTGTGTTTTGAGTTATGCTTAATGTGCGTTCCTGGTTGTTTTACCCAGGCTAGCCTGAGTCCCACCCAGAGACAGCAGCTGCAGGGTCTGCACCACCAGATGATGAGGTACCAGCAGTACCAGATAAAGGTCCACCAACAGCGGGCCGCAGAACAAGGTCAGAGGTCAGCAGACATGCTCAATGGCATGCCCCTGCCCACACCCATCACATCATCAGGACTTTTACCTCATGCCAACATTCCAGATAATGCCACTCAATCTCAGGGAGACACAGGAACCCCTCTGGCTTCTTCAGTCCCGTCCGAGAGCTCCTCGGAGGCTGGTCTACCCAAGGATCTCCAGAAGTTTGTCACTGATCATTTAAACGAGACTGACTTGTCTGCATTGTTGAACTCGTCTAGACATGATCTAGCTACCTCGATTGCAGAAGACCTGCTGGCACAGTTTACACAGAGCCAGAGCACTAGTGTAAAGAAAGAGCCATCTGCATTAAATTCTCAACAATCATCTGAATCTAGTCAACAAGAAAACACACCCATCTCTCACGACTCTGTGAAAAACCCTAGTCCCGGTAAACATTCCTCAGGCTCCCCCAGGGAGCCGCGAATTGACCCCACTCAGGTGGAGTACAGAGTGAAATGTGACAGCGATACGAAGCTTGTGATATCCCGTAATGTCCCCCGAAGTCACTCCCCTCCCCCCGCACCCTTCAACATCTCAATCAACATGAAGGGCAGGGAGGTCCTGGCCGCTTGTAAGGGATATGGTGAGTAAATGAAAATACCATGTAAAAATCCTCTACCTTTTATTATTTACACACCTTATTTTCTATCATATATCTCAGAGTATAAGTGTTTGAGACATTTTAGAAATTTGAAATGTTAGAATGAAAAAATTTGTATTTTCATAGAAAATTTCTTTTGCATTTTCAGGGAAAGGAGGAATAACAACCAGTATGCTGGGAGACAGGTGCCCTCCCAGGCCCCCCTCCCCTCCTTACCCCCTTCCCAAGGACAGTCTGAACCCCCCTACACCAAGTGTTTATGTAAGTCACAGATGAAGTCAGCAGTTTTATCATTGCTGTGCAATACTTTTGTCTCATAATGTTTCTATCTATGTTTCTGTCTGTTAATTTTTGACAATTTTTTTTTTTCAGCTCGAAACCAAAAAAGATGCTTTTTCCATAGAACTTCAGCAGTACTGTTACTCTCAGCCGGTGGTGGTGATTAGGGGACTTGCTGGAGCCCTCAAATTAGGTACAGTTGTTTAACAAATGTCATGTTATGTCCTCTTCATTGCAGGTGAAAGGGAAGTAAGTCTTAGTGTGATTTGTATTATATTCACAGATCTCGGGTTGTTTTCCACAAAGAGTTTAGTAGAGGCCAATGCTGACCATGCTGTAGAAGTTCGCACTCAGGTAAATTAGAAAATGTTTAAGACCACCAGAAAAAGAAAATTTCTCATGCATTCCATACCTGTGGAATCATTTTGTATGAAAAGTGATTGGAAACTTTGAATTAAGAAATGCTTTTTCTCTACTTAGAAAAAATGTTAGAATTACTTTGGCATAGTTTTGAAATCAGAAGTAAAAAGTTAATTATGGACTAGGGTTGACAAGATGAATAAAGTGAGATGTTGTTTACAGAGACAACAAGCTCCGGACGAAAACCGTGATTTGTACGGGAACCGACTGTGGCGCTGTGACAGCAGCCGGGGACGAACGACCATCGCTAGATATGCCCAGTATCAGGCTTCCTCCTTCCAGGAGTCCCTCAGGGTGAGTAGTCCTACCCCTCGTAACTCTTACAGGGGTCACACCTATCTATGAACTCTTTACTGATACATTGTTACTTCACATAAAGCATTCATTGGTTCATTATTTGACAGGAGGAGAATGAGAAAGCTAAAGGCCTACACAAAGACTCAGACAGTGACTCCAACTCATCCTCAGGAGCCAAGGGGTGAGTCTCTCAATACACCAGTAGTAGTGTGATGCCTGGTCATTAATATCATTGGACAGAACAAATGTTTAAACTGTCTGTTCCTAAGATAAGGATCTTTGGATGCCATTAGGCAAAGCTGTAGGAAATGTAAGGTGTTGCTCTTGTAATGAACTGCTGCTTTATGTTGCTATTTGTTATTTTGCAGAAGAAAGAAGAAAACAATCAAATTTGGCACAAATGTAGATTTATCTGATGAGAAGAAGTGGAAGCCCCAGCTGCAGGAACTGACAAAGTTACCAGCATTCACCAAAGTTGTCTCCGCTAGCAATCTCCTCAGTCATGTTGGCAACACTATCCTTGGGATGAACACAGTCCAGCTGTACATGAAGGTCCCAGGGTCAAGGACACCAGGTCAGAGTTCAATCTTTTAAAAGCATTTTGAAAAATCAGATACATTTCAATTTGGTGAAAAAATTCTTATTAGAAATGATAAAATTTAAAATATGAAATGAATGTGATCTGTTTATACTTGTAGGTCACCAAGAAAACAATAACTTTTGTTCTGTGAACATAAACATTGGGCCAGGAGACTGTGAGTGGTTTGCTGTCCCCGAGTCTTACTGGGGAGTCATCCATAACCTCTGTGAAAAGTAAGGGTCAAGGCTCTCAGAGAATCTCCCCTGTCTTTGTTACTGATGAATCATTGTTGCATTATACATGTATATGTTTGAGGGCTGTAGACTGATGATTTACCTGTGTGCTACCTGTGTTGTAGGAACAATGTGAACTACCTGACAGGCTCCTGGTGGCCCATGCTCGAGGACCTGTACGAGGAAGACGTCCCCGTGTACCGCTTCATCCAGAAGCCGGGTGACTTGGTGTGGGTGGGGGCAGGGACTGTGCACTGGGTCCAAGCCATTGTGAGTGAATGAAATATTTCCAATTGGACTGTTTCACAATAACTGGTACTGCTCATTTGCAGGGCAGAATGATAACTGGTAGTTTTCTCTAAATATGACATATCAGTGATTATTTTTAAAATGTCATTTGATTATTTACTACTGTAAAAGTGCTTATTTATGCTGATGGTTAAGTATGTGTTTTCTATGGTCAAACAATACGAATGGGAACTAAATCGGGGATGCATGATTTGCCACACTAAAGTTTTAAATTTATTACCATACGCACAGGGGTATTTTTCGCGGTTTCAAGCTTACCATATAAATTTTCCTCATATGTAAGTAACCACTTTTACAGTAACTAAAACTTTTCCAAAGTTTATAAATTAAGCAGGATAGCAGTTATTGTGAAAGAGCTAATCCAAAACCTAATGAAAAAAAAAATAAAGTATAAACTGAAAGTGAATGACTTTTAGAGATGTTGACCATTTTGTGTTTGATAGGGCTGGTGTAACAACATTGCCTGGAATGTGGGGCCTGTCAATGCACGTCAGTTCCAGCTAGCCCTGGAGCGCTATGAATGGAACAAACTACAGAGCTACAAATCTATAGTTCCCATGGTGCACCTGGGTTGGAACATTGCCAGAAATTTGAATGTGTCTGAGCCGAAATTCTTTGAACAAGTGAAGTAAGTACATGAATGCAGAGAGACCTATTCACCAGCATCATTTATGTCTGATATGAAGTTGGGTGAAATTATTTAACTTCATTTTTACATCATTCTGATCCATTAATCATACTCTATTTTTTCTTATTTTAGAATGTACATCTATTTGATTTTCATTTTAAATCCTGAAATTCAATTTAAATTCTCAAAGAGATGGCCTCTATATTCTTATTGTATCTCAATCATTTCAGGTCTTGTTTAATGAGGTCTTTGAGACAAATTCGTTTCACGCTGGATTTTGTGGAAGAATTGGGTTTAGAGGTCAAATGGCATGGTCGAGGTGAAAATGAGGCTGCTCATTACTGCAATGATTGTGAGGTAAGAAACAGTGCGAATTCATTATGTACATAATTTTGTGCCAATAAATATTTTCTACCAAAGATAATTGCTCAAATTGAATTTAAATTTTGCAACAAAGTCTGGCACATTAATTTGTCCTTATACATGTACTGTTTGATTACATAGTCACACATAGAAATGATGGTTGTCATATGGTCACTGAAAAATTGATATTTTCTTGTTCCGCAGGTTGAGGTGTTTGACATTCTATTTGTCCTGGAACAAGACAAGAAGTTCATCGTCCACTGTCAGGACTGTGCGCGTAAGATTCACCCCCGCCTGGAGGGGTTTGTCGTTCTGAAGCAGTACCAGACTGCCCAGCTGTGTGAAATCTTTGACCGCTTCCAGCTGGCCCACCACGTAAGTCCACACTGATCGTCTAAAGGGCAGGGGACTGAAAATCAACCATTGATATTTATTGATATTGATTCATCGATATTTTTATGATAAATATTTAGTGATATTTAAAAATTTCTTCATATTTAGTGATATTTAAAAATTTCTTGATATTTAGTGATATTTAAAAATTTCTTGACGTTCAAGAGAGTCCTTTAATATTTTTTATTATTACCAATATAGACTCGGTCACAAAAATTATTTATCTTGAGCTAGTTTACACCTGGTTAAGTACAAAATACAGTTGTCTGGAATAAAAGTTGGTTTACAGTAGTTAAGTTTTGCTTCGTGTGCTACATTTTTTTGTCTTTTGATAATTTTGTAGTAAAAACAATGGAATGGTATTTTTTTATCAGTGTGCAGTTTGATATTAGGCACAGCTGTGGTTCAAAGATATATTAAGAACATGAATTTTGTTAATGAATCAGAAATACAGCAAAGAATAGGTTTTTTTCCCTTAAAGTGGGATAACTTTTACTAACAAATGAATTTATCTTTAAAATTTCAGGTACCAACCAGTTGAATGTGAATTATTAAGTCGTTCAAAAGAAGACAATTTATTTTTGAACGGACACTTGAAAAAAAAATCCACCAGATTAAAAGGGAGATAACTCAGCCAGTAAGGACAGAATTCCGATTCTATGCAAGCCAAAACACCACCTCTAATAGATCTCAATGGACAAGTCCTGCACTTCACCACAAAGCTGGGATTAACACAATGCTCATTGAAGTGTCTTATTTATACATTGTACATGTTCTATACATTTTGATACCAAAGGTTTATTTAGCAAAAAGCACATATATTTATTTACAAGTGTTTTGCTTAATTTGCCCTTGTATAATATTTAATGTGGACCTTTTCCTTATTTCAAAGGAATTGTCACCATTTTACAAGGGTAAGAAATATCAGGTTCAAACTCCATCACTTGTGAATGTGTCTCATCATCTTAAGGCATTGGGGACAAAAGGTGTCTCATACTTTTTCCCTTCCCATCATGCATTTCCATCGGATGAGCTTCACCATGACTGACCATTTCATTGTGCATTTGTTATAATTACTGTGCCTGAAAGATTGAAAACAGTTTAAAAACAGTTATAAAAGAGAATTTTAAGTTATCCCAATGTACTTATTAATGGGAAAGAAAAGCTTGCATAACAGTTGGGAAGTACATGTATATATAAACCAAGATTTGATTGGCTGACAGAAATGTGATACAAGTGGATTTGTGTACATGTTTCTGATTGGGCAGACACTGATAGACAGTGAGACATTTATGTGATTGTGTGTAAATGATGATGCTTCTGTGACTGTATTTATCTGAATGAAAGAAGCTGATGAATTTAACTCAGGGAAATTGATCACAATCCAACACAGCCCATAGAATGAAGGCTGTGTGTTACATAGAGATGTTCTATTGTTGTTTTGATGTAGAGTTACTTGTATGAGATGATGTATGTAACAGTAAGCGCTTGTATTATACCTGGAAAGTCAACCAGCAATTATAGCTCAATGTTCAATAACTTGTGGGATGTGAATGTTTTCAAATATCATTGTGTAAGCGGAAAACATGACGGAGGAAGACATTCAACCCCTATTCCTGTGTGTATGTGTACTGACATCAAGTTTTTTTTGCCGTTGATTGACGTTGAATTTGTGTGTATCAAATGAGATTTAGATCTGTGTGCTCGGCTTGATGAAGCGCTGATTTAACTGCTGGGTCAGATCACCTTTTTTCTTGAACAAAGGTTTGAGACCTGAAATTTGTGATCTCAATTATGAAGATGTACACTGCATTCAGATTTTCATGACTGCAAAAGATTATGTTGTATTTGCATACGCACATTTTTTTTTTTTACATTGATTAAAGAGATGGTATGCTATAAGATTTGTTTGTTTAGAGTATTTTATATTTAGATATTGTTTTCTCACTCATGTTGCTGTGCATATTTCCCTCCCTCTTTTTAAGTTATAATCATTCACTGTTACAAATCTTAGTGCTGACTCATTAATAGATTTAAAAGATCATGAAGATACATCTTTGATATATATATATGTTTTACCCTTTTTGTAAATAAGTATGAAAGCTAGACTGCATGATTGACTGAATTCTTTTTTTTTTTTATTATTACTTAGAAAAATAGCCACTGGTTAGTTTAACTTTTGTACTCTATTAATTTTACAACACTGCAGTTTTGTGACTGGTGTGGTATTGTAAGAAATGTTAATGATTGTGATTTTCTCTTTCTTGTTAATACTGTGAAGGAAATAGTACGGTAATTTCCTGCCTCGTTTTTATGTTAAGGTCTGCGTATTTCAGCTCTTTGTAGTACTTTCTTAAGCTCAGATTGTAAATATTTTGCAACCTAATTATCTTTTTGTGCTTAAGGTACTGTATAGATGACAAATTAATGTTGAAATCCCTATTCTGATGGTCTGCGCTACCATCTTGTCACATTTACTGGTTTGTATCCTTATTTATTGGAGACTTGGGTTAACGTCAAGTGCTAACCAATGCAATTTCTGTGTCATTTAACTTACCTCATGGAGCCTTTTCTTAAAATTTCCTCTTTTTCTTCATTTGGTGATTTTGAGAGTCTGTAAAAAATATATTTATTGTGTTTCAATAAAACACTATAAAACTTAGGATTGTTTTGTTCTGTAGATATGATAAAAGTTTACAGGGCACAAGCATGGTTATGCTATATGTGATCGTTTTGTTCTGTAGATATGATGAAAGTATATAGGTCACAAGCATGATTACGGGATGTGCGATAATTATGTTCTATAATTGTGATGAATGTTAGTAGGTCACATAAAAAATAAAGTGGTAACTTCCCTGATCCATCAGTCAAATAAGAAAAAGTTTGGTATATCTGAACGACTGATTCTTTCACATAGAACAAGATATGCAGAAATGAAGGACATGCAAGTTTCTGTGACAAAGAACAGTTATACTTGGCTAATGTCCACTCCAGCATGGTAAAGGTTCACACTTGGTGCTATGTAACAAATGAAACTAAGGGATCGTATTGGGAAGATAAATTATTGTACTTGCAGGAGTAGGGGGATATGTAGTTTGATCCAAGGCTTGGGTTTGAAAGCACAAGAGATTTGACCAATACATTTGTGGACAGTAAAATGCTTTCATTGTTAGTTCAAAGACATATAAGGTTGCAACCATTGTAGAAATATTTTTTTATTTACATATTAGTAATCCATATCAGCAGGTAGCAGGAATATTTAAGATTGCCAGAGGGGGTCAAAGGCATATTTTTGGGAAACTTTAATACTATGTTAACTTGAAAAAATTTGATTACTAAATTCAGTACAGGTCCGTGGTACATGTACTTTGAAAAGTATGATAAGCAATGCTGCAATATTTAGAGTTATGAGATTTGAAGACAGATTCAATTGTCTGAGCCAATCAGCGGCACTTAATTGATCGACTGATTTGATCAACTAAAAATCATTCAAATCTAGTGGAGCTCTACTTCCTTGAAGATGGAAAATAGACCATGAAATTGACAATAATCAATTATGTTGCTTTAAATTTTTTTTTTACCAAGAAAAACTTTTGATTTCCAAGCAAGTGTCAGAAGCAGGAGTAATTCGGGAACCAATGCATAACTAGATTCTGAGATAGCTCAGATGATTGGCACTTTGCAAAGGACGATATCAGGAATACAGAGAGATAAAAATTACAGGTCTCTTTACCAAAGCTAATAAACCATCTACATGTATAAGATAAATACGTAAATAGATTTACAAACACAGCTTCCACAAATAATACGGCTATAGGAAAAGGACATGCACTTGTCCTCACAAAGAACTACTTGGTAAATCTATAAAAGTTTTTATTATGCACTAATGATTGTATTTACAGGTATTGTATCTACATAATAATGAAATATGACAGTGGAATAGAAACATCTTTTCCCTGATCCTCTATATCCGGGAAAATACAGTAAATGTTTTGACGACAGTTTGATCACAGGGCTGTGTATTACATTTCTGGAAACAAGCAGGGACATCTCATTCTGCTCACAAGAACATTCAGTGTACTGTAAGTCTCTCCTTAGAATTTAAGTGTCTTCTTAGAACTGCAAGTCTCTCCTCAGAATTCACAACTTGTTCTTAGCTGTCACTATCTCCATCAAAGGAATCTCATCATATTCATATTAACTGGTTCTCAGCTCTTGTTTTCCTCACTGCATTTCATCAGCATCTGCAAACTGGTCCTCATCCATCTGATTTGTGTTTTCTTCATTACCTGCTAAATGATAGTTATGAAAAGGTCAACCTTTAGATTTAGATTTAGTAAATAAGATAAATAATTCCATCCTTTGATGGTATCTTAAACCTTCAAAATTATAAAAAAAAGTCAAATCCATGTTTTATTATAACTGTTGTGATTGACTGACCGTTAGGGCGGTTTTGTCCGTCTCCCTGTCCCTGTCCGTTGAGGAGCAAGTTTTCGAGGTGCTCCAGTGTCCTCTGTCCCTCAGGAGTTAAGTTGTCCTCGCCTTCCATGCCCTCGTAATAATTGGCCTCAAAATCTGAATGAAGAGTTATAAGCACTTATACAGATTCAAAGCAATACTTATGGGGTAATGAAATACATAGAGATATCAACAAATTGGTTTAATAAAACTTAATTTCTCCTTTACAAAACATGATAAATATTGATTTTAAAACATAACAGAAACTGAACATCTTCTAATATACCGGTACAATAGCTGTATTTCTATGTGACATTCTTCACGTTATTTTCTAAATCAACATGACATTCAGAATATTAACTTGGATTACTGTTGACTATTTTTTCATTTAAACAGTGCAAAGAGAGTCCTTTAAAAATGATATTATGGTCAGCTAGAATAAAAAGCTAGAGTTTTTATCATAACTTTAGAAACATAGGAAATAAAGAGTTGGTCTAAAGTATGTTCAGAACTGAATCTCATCTTGGATATATCTATACTGCAATTCCCTCCACCAGTTTAAAGAGAAAATACTCTATATACAAGCAATCTTTTAATCTTTAGGAAGAGAGGTAAACAAAGTCCTACCATCAGCCTCCGAGTCTGTGTCCTGTTCGTCTGGGTGAAGGGCCTGACAGTCGGACATCGAATTAAACATGGCATCCACTGAGACAACAAAATCAAATTACAGTGTCAGAGGACAAACTGATTGTGTGTACAAACATACCACAATACCAGTTGAAAGAAAACTCAAAGAACATATTATGATTGCTTTTATATATTCATAGTTGAAGGACCTTTTCTTTATAAGAAAAAACCAAGTCATTAGAATTTAGATGAAATAATGTAAAAATCAAAGAAAAATAATTTTACAATGGATTCTGCTTTTATTGCAATGTACTTACAAGCTCCCTTGTCAGCGGGGACAAATCTGACTTCTGTAGTGGCAGTATCCCCCTCAAAAGGCCCCACTACTTCATCTTCATCATCTGAGGATTTCTGTCGGGGGTCTGCATCATCTACAAAAATTAATGCAGTGTCATATTACATCCTTTACAGAACAGCCGTAGAAACTTACAGTGCTGAAATCTACATGCTCCGTTTATCGATTGGTTGAAACCTAGAGCGTCCTAAGAAAAATCATAGACTGCACGAAATAATCATGATGTAAGACTCAAATTCCCATAGGAGACGATTTGGCTGTTTGTTTTAGCTAACCTTCTTATGTACATGAACAGTAATTTATTAAATTTCACTTACATTTTACAGTCAATTTAATAATGTGTTAAAAGAAAGATGTAAATATAAACAATAAAATGTTTTCATTGATAATTCATGCGGGTTATGAAGGTAGTGATCATTGCAGAAAAAATTTACATAACCCTCTTTAGCTACAAAACATCTCATGACATAAGAATCTAAGCTCTCCCACAGAGACATGAATGTGCTTCCGTGATGTTATCATAAATTTATAGATGTAAATCTAGGCCACAGTTATTGTGCGACCACTATCATGTATCATTTCTTGGCAAGCTTACCTGAGAGTTTCCCATCCACCATTAGAAAAAGACACTCATGTGGGAATGCATTAAGGTCTCTTGAGACGGCATGGAGGCTGATGGAGGGATACTGCAGGGAGAACCCTTGTCCACTGCTGTTTCTCCAAGTTACCACACTGAAATCATCAAATTATGATATACTGCAAGACTCGGATTAACTAAAATATTAGAGCTATGCCTTATTACAAGATTAAAAAAAATCACAATCAAGATTAGAATATTGGTAAACCACTTGGACATACAAAATTTCCTCTTGAATGAAATTTTCGCTGAAACTTTAGACTAGACTTGGAGGTTACAAGGAACTGATCTAAGATCTGATGAAGATGCTATACTAATGTTATTGATAGTCCCAGTATTGTTGGCAAGCAAATCTGAGGATTACTCTTTTTAGCTCTAAACAATCATCTATTAAGTTTAATCAAGGTTTGATTAAATGATTCCTTTATATATTGTGATTTGATTCGTTTCGTTAGGTATATTTAGCTGTTTAGTTTATAAAAAGTTAAAACCCTGATCTAGGTGAAACGCCAGGTTTTTAAAGAGTTCCAGCTTCTTAACGGTCAATCAAATATTATAATTCCATTATTAAAATTAGGTAATTAAGCAACACCGGTTTGTGTCTGGGATTTCTCATCTTAGAAAAGGTTAGCACTCTTAATTTGACACCAATCATAAATAGAAAGTAAGCATGGAAGAAATCTAAAAATAATTCCATACAAATAAATACACACTTGTTGTATAGGCCTATATTATACATTTTAAATACTCCTTTTCGTTTAGTTGTCACATTTATTTTAATTTTACAAAAAATTAAGAAAATTCGGGTTACACATACAGCATAATGACTTACTTGTCTGTTATGTACAAAGACCCGTTCCCTTGACTGTCATCCTCCACATAAGCGACTGTTTCGTCTTGTACATGTCTCACCCCTTCCGTTGGAACGTCAAGAGCTGTCAACAACATTTTTCGGTTAGTTTCCTCAGTCAAAACACATGGCATTTTCCCTCATCGTTTACCTCACGTTTGGGGAATCACCTAATTTTTAGCCAATCAAATCCTTTCTTTGCAACAAAGCGGATTAATATCTTTACTCTTAAAAAAGGTTCTTTATCGTGGATAATTAAAATTTTAGGTTTAAGTCGTATACTGAATTAATTTTGATGCTCAAATGGAATTTTTTCAATCTGGTCAATAACCCTACCTTGTATGATTACTGAAGCCTTCTCACCACATCCGGCGCCATGATCCGGTAGTGATGCGCCACCTATGCAGTGTCAATATAACTCAAAAGTACACAAGTATAAGGGTCGTTTAATTCACCGAAAGGGATTTCATTGACATCTACCATACAGTGAAATTTAAATCACTGCAGATAAGGTAAGTTGTCAAGGTTCATTGGCTTCTTGAATATTAGTGCTGCGATCTGATTGTATAACGTGTACATAATTTTGTCAATATAAGCAATTTAAGTGGATGTGCTCGATTGAATAAATACTATTGTTAGCTTTTCAGCATAATGCTTATTAAAGCTTTCTTTACGAAGGAAGGTGAATTTGAAAGGAAACTTTTTTATTTTAATTCCATCAGCTGCAGCAGCTGTTTTGAATTTGAATGTTATTATTGGAAAGGAAATCCTCTTTTGTATGATAACCTGCCTCCCTAACAGCATCAACACACATTCTCTTTTGAGAAGTGGACAGGCATAGCCTTATAGTGTATCCACTTTGTGGAGGTAGGCTATGCCTGTCCACTTCTCAAAAGAGAACACACCAACATTAAGTACAGATTCTCTGTAAATCTCCAATGTCATTGTCTATGCAATTTGTATAAATCAAGCATTCAAAACCACTACAAGGAACTTATTACTTGTAATGGAAATACATCAGGAAAAATTTTCTTGACTAGGTGTAACTATTAACTGAAGACTTTCTACGTATATTACTTAGGATACTCAAAATTTTACTCAATAATTTATAATGAGAATTCTTATAAAATTTTGATCAGTGATGTAATCCTAATATTTGGGTAATGCGACACAAAGACATATCATGAAAAATTTTGAATTTTGGAAAGAAGGTGCATTGAGCCTATTGTGAGCAGCATTAATTTTAATCAGCTGTATGTGAGGATACTTTTTTAAAGTATTCTACTTTGAGTTTGTTAAGATATATTTTAGTGCTACATTCAGGCAGTTAATGTAATTCATGTACACAATTTAAACAGGCTTTGAATAATGTATCCGTATCTTAATTTTGCATCACGGTCTATATATAATCATCAACAATGAACGTTGAATGCTAGTCTGTAATCAATATGTGTACCAGTTTGTACATGTATGCATACTGACACTTCCAGCTGCGTAAGTGCAATGCACTTAAGTCTGTCCCAAGATATTTATGCAGCACATTTGGACAACTTTTAATAAAAATACACATACCTGTAAAAGAAGAGCAATTGAAATTGATAAAAGAAAAAATATCCAAGATCAGTTCATTGAAACATTATGATTTTTCACTCGGAAAAAGCCACACATTAACAGATTTCATATGGAGAATTTTAATGGGAATTGTTGACATCTTATCCCCTTTTGGAAGTCAATCAGATTACCTTGCCCAATTTTTCATTTTATGATCTGGGTACTGTTCAATACAAAAACCTGGTACACTCCTTTATTTTTAGCTGTGTATTGAGCCAGATGATCTTGAGGGGATGTTTCATAAGAGAAATCTTGGAAATTTTTCATACTTTTGAATGAACAACTTTGAACTCTGAGGTATAATTGAATATGGAGTAATTAAGCAAAATATGAATCTTGGGACAGAGTATAATATGCTTTCGAATAGAGTGATGCAAAAGTATAGATGCTTTTGCTTTATATCGGTGAAATGTTGTGATTTTCTGGACACAGGGTGATTTCCTTCCTCCAAATTAACAAACCACAATTCTGTCCATGATTTATTAAAATAACTGTATTTCCATCAGATTGTACAGATTCAATCAAAGTAAATCTATTTATTGAAGTCCCTCGCCCACAACTGCCGCCCACAACTGCACCCGTCCAATGGGCTGTTGGAGATCATTAGCAGAATTGGCATCTTACTCTGCTGAAATGGTACAGTGATTCTTAAGTTTCTTCGTCCCTAGATACAGGTTTGAATCTCAGTTTGGGATGCTCCTTTGAATGAGCTTCCCAAGGCGACCATCTTGTGGTGAATGTTAGCAAAATTAAGCTGTAGATCTGGCAGTTCAGTGGTTCTTGGTGCCCCGCAGAGATATGGATTACCATGAAGTAAAGATGGCTGTGTCATTGTGACTGAGAAATCCTCCATTGGATGTCGAATGATGGTAAACAAAAGAATTCATTAATGGTTACTGCAGCTCAGTGCTTTATATTACATAATACTGCTTTATCCTTTTTTTATTGTGACTATTTTAAGAGTTGAAAAAGTTGAAGAATTGTCTTGTCAATGAATTCCAATGATCTTCTTAAAACCCTGACTCTGCCATAATTTGACTGCTACATTACGTGCAGGCAGTTTCCCCAGACTTGCAACCACCACAACTGAATGTTTTATAATTGAAAAAAACCTATTCTAAAAAAACTTAAATTTAAACCCCAGAAATATTAGTTGGTGTCTGAGAAGAAGTTAGTCATCATAGATTGTTTAAGTTAAAAATCATCAGAGTCAAATCATGTCTTTCCTTCTTATGACTAAAATGTTGCAATCATTACATGTGGTTTTGGTGAGGGAAAGAAAAATGGGGATGGAGAGAAGGTAAAGGAGAATTTCAGAGCGATAGATTTTTGTAAAACCATTGTCTGCTCACCTTGTTCTGCACAACTGAGCTACATGGTAGCATGGTTTGTGGGGAGTGCATATTGATTGTATTGAAGAGAGGCAACATAATCCAAACCAAACGTTGAAAGTAAATTATTAGTGAAAGAAGATGGTAATGTAACCATAACTAATCCAGCAGCTGCACAGAGAATATGAAATATTTAAAGGAAACCTTGAAGTGATCAGGGTACAAGAACAAAATAGGTCACAGTATTAAAAAAGAACTGTTTGATCCAAATTCTGGTGATAGGGCTCAAAAAATGGTCCATTAGGAAAATAGGTGAACTGTACAATGTACTTGTACAATTTATTAATGGCTTTATCTTTGATTGTACCAGTACTTGTAATTCTCACATGCCTCTGTGGACCCTTGATTTTCCAAACCGGCTGGTGTCTCTAATTCTTGTAAGTACCGGTAGCTGGTTTCTGTGTGTGGTGTTAACTGTTAAGCAGTGTCTTTGACTCCCCCTGGATGGAACCGCAGTCTGTCACAGGTTACCTCCAAGCATAAGACGGTGTTGTAACACATGTACAATTATAGTGCTTGTTTGTCTTTTCTTGTAATGTCATGCCATGCAATCCAATTAAAAATCTTTTCTCAGAGATTGTTGTCCTTTAACAGTGAATGTGGACAGATTTTTTTGTTAAAATACCAAACAAATGTAGATGAATGGAGAGATGGATCCAGGATGTATATAGAAAAAAAGTTTTATGGTTCAGTTTTTGGCACGAATGTACAGAATTCCTTTGTTAAATACGGAATTCAGCTCCATAGTCTTTAATCATGATTATTAATTTATATCCATGTAAATCATTGTGACTTAAATTTCAATTCTTATCTTTTGTTAAAAATTATAAATATGTGTAAGACTGCATGACCAGGATTGTATTTTACAGGTTCACATATTTCCTATTTTGATTTCTGCATTCCTTAATTTTTATTTGTGCTTAGTATGATAACACATTCAAACGTTGAAGTTGTCATGATAACTTCATTGACACACAAAACAAAGTACACTTGGTTTGTATGGGATGAATACAAACATGAACAAAGTCCAACAAATGAGAGCACCTATATTTAATGGTATCGAGTTTTTATCTGTCACATTTTGTCATAACATGTACTTCAGAATCTCATGACCTTTTACAAAAAGATATAAGCTGTATTTAGTATACAAAAAAAAGAAGTGAGTCTGTCTGTGTTTATTGCCCTAGGGCCAGATGAAGCCTACACTGTACAGCTCTACATGTACATCATAAACATATCAATAATGCAGTAGCACCCCCTACTCCTACCCAACCCCTACCCCTGTACACATTATTCTAGACCAGTGACCAGCTGCTTCACTGTGTGGGTTCCCGAGTGACCATCCACCCTCTCCCTACTACTTGTAGTTCACTACTTGTACATCTATGTTTTATATAGATCTATATTGATGATCACATAGATAACACAGGATACAGGCAGTGGAGAGAGGAAAGATGGGTAAGGAGAAGACAGTCATTCTATAGAATCATTACTATCCATGTACCGGTAGTAACCTTAAGTAATGGTAGACATAAGTATTTGTAATGTTGTTATATAGTACCGGGTAAGTGGGCTGTAATCTGAGCCTGCAGTTTCTTTCATGGATGTTACACACAGATAATTAAACAAAATCTGAGCTTGCCCTGGTCAGAATAATGTTGATGTAGATCGAGTTAGTTAGATAAATAAGTTCAGAATCATTGCAGCTGTTACATTTATAAGTTTGTGCAGGTGGAACAAGGAATTGACCAGATCCTGTATCTGAAAAGTAAAGCATGTGGTCTTCTGTTCCTGTTTCCTGGAGCAAAGAGGAAGTCTCTTATGGTGAAGAGCTTTGTGTAACGTAGGATGGCTCATGATTCAATGTAACACTTAAGTTTGAATTCACATTGAGTACATTTTTATGTTTGTGAATGTTGCAGCTTTAGGAGGAAATGATAGTTCATACATTTTGAAATTTCTGTTTTGTCTGTAAGACAGCTCATTATAAAACTGATTATGAATCTCTTGGGTAGGTCATTGCTGTGTTTGACAGAATATATTGATTGTCTCTGATTGTTCAGAAATCTGAAACCATTGCAACTACCATTTATGGTTTCTCTGTAAGATTTCAAAATAAAAGTACCGAATGCCTTATAGGCCAGTCTCACTGAAGCGTGCAAAACATCTAAAAGGAAACCTATATTTAGCAGATTATACCTTCGTTTGATTTCATTGTCTGTGTTTAAGGCTTATCTTGGTTTTTTAAAACTTAAAAAAAAAAAAGAATGTCTTGCATTTACTTACAGGTCAATTTCATGGCTCTGAAATCAATGACTATAGAAACACATTTAACTATGTTGTAAAAGTAAACCATCTCCACTGATTCAAATTTATTTTAAACAATACATCTTTTGTTTATGTATCTAAGGTCTATGCTTTGAACACAGCATTTCTTTTTTCGTATAGTCAGCTGACTGACTTTATAATCAAGTGGTAAAAATGGGGTCAATTAAACTGGCTGGGACCTGCATTTATTGTAATAATGCCCAGAAGTTAGGTACCCAATAATGAGGGCATCTTGAAATACATTTGGAGATTAACTGATCAGCATAGTTATTCAATCAGGCATAAACTTTATGTTTGCATTGATCAAAGGCAACTATATAATTATTATTAGATGAATGAACTCGGTTATGACTGTTAAAAAGATGATTTGAATGGATGTATTTGTAAACAAAGAGGGCAGGTTGCATAAGAGAACAAAGCTTCTTTGAAGTAGCATTGTTATTTTACTACAATCTCTATTGATAAATTTAAATACATCTATACAATTAATGCACATGTTCATTAAAATAAGAATGAGGGTATGGATATATCTCATTAATTCAGTCAACATGCCCATGCAAATAAGAGAATCACCCATCTCTGTCTTTCTCTCTCATTTTTGAAAGAAAAAGTTCAATAATATGTAAACAGTGGACATACTGAGGTGTAAAATGAATCCCAATCAATTCTGACGCAGGATTATAGATTATGGGCTTGTCTCCCTTTGTTAGGAGCAGGAGCCCCTGTTTTATCGTTATTCTGTGGCATAATGTAGTTTTTGTGTGAGAGATGCCAAAACATTGATAATCAATAACGGGTGCTGCTACAGATGAACTATTTATGGAGTGGGACCATAGATCCCTGCGGACAGATGGGGCCAAGATTTTCACAGGTCAGGGAGCATTGAAGATTCATGCAGTCAAAATCTATAAATGATCCATTATATATCAACCATACACTATGTGTAGATGTAAAGTCTGCTGTCTAATTAACGAGGTACTTAGTTCAGATTAGTATAAACACGTTATTACAACATTTGTGGGCAGTATGTTGTAGGGTGTGCTTCATCCATCAGCATTACAGAGATGGTAAAGAACGCGTGGTATATGTTACAGTATTCTGATATTCATTTACTTCAAAGACTGAAACAGTCATAGATGTGAATGAATATTGAGAGAAGACACTGGATTTTCAGACGTCTTCAATGTTCATTTAATTCAGTGCCAGCTGTGGTTTGTTTTTTGTTATTGGTTTTATAATTTGATTTGTTATGCTTCTGATTATGGCTGAAATTTTATTTTAAAGAGTAAAAACTCTCCTATTCTGCTATACACATGTATGATGTAAACACTTGTTGTGTAGATCTAAGTGTTGAAGTTCCTAACAGGTGTGTTAATTTATGAAGGTTTGTCATGCTGTTCAGCACACTGCTATGTAGTTGATGAGATGCTTGTCTATCAGAGATCAACCTAAAGGAACGACAGTGTCAAAGCAACTTCATTACTGTTCCAATTCTATCAACCTTAGCTGAATGAAATCTCAATCTCTCTCTCTCTCTCTCTCTCTCTCTGTGTACCAGGTAGTAAATGCTCTTGTTGTCTGATCTTGTTACAATAGGAAATAAAACTGTTCTTTAACTTTGTAAGTATATAGATATATATAGATAGGCAGATAGATCATGGTTTGGCTGGTGAACCTAATCAATGGTGTGCATTAATTATAACGACTCTGTCCTTGTTAATAAATGTATTTTTATAGTGTGAGTGATAAAGTCTCCAAAGTATCTTTAATTTTACACATATGGATTAAATCCTATATTTTTTTATGTACATGAAATCATGACACATGTATTGTGAAATATATTTTAACACATTGTAAGTCATGCACCTATTTATCATTTCCTATTTAAAGGTTTTGCTTTAAAAGTGTTGAAATATCTTTGTCAGGAAGAGTATACCGGTAGAATGATGCCTGTATACCTGTGATACCTGTGTCACTGTCTTATGATTTTCTACCAGAGTTCCACCCTACATGCTATGGAGGATAATTGTAAAAGCTATTTAAATCACTTTTTACATTTTCTTTCAGGAGAACCAAGAGTTTCTGAAGTTGACCACATCCTGCGACATGAGGAAGATAAGAACAAGTGGTAAGACACGTGATTCAGGTAGTTATGGAGAAAGGTCATGTTGCAGGCAGCTTTTGGTGTATTGATTCTCAGTACATTTTTATAGTTAGTTTAAAAGTCACAGGGATTAAAAGAACAATACTTGTGAGTCAGTGACAATATGAATCTGATTTATCTTTTTTCATGATGGCAGTTTTATTGGTCAGATTAAGGCCAGCTGTTTTGTAATGCTATAAATTGGACTCTTCAGGAATGGGTTGGGGGGGGGGGTGACTTGTTACGCATTGGTACACAGCTGTTCATCATTACTTCTACAAGAGTACGGTACCAGTTCTATTTTGCCTAAAAATTTCCTTCATTGAATTTCTGGTAATCTCTCTTTCTCTGTTTCCGTCTTCATTTGTTCTCAATTCTGTGAAACTGAAATTTGATATAACTTCCTGATTTGTAAAAAACATTGTGTAAGTTGATAAGATGTTCTAGGTATTTTAGGTTAATATGATGTGTACAATGAGCATGTAAAATACAAGAAATTAAGGTCAGACGACACGTTCCCTGAGCATCATTTTAATATCTCCTCGTAATAAAGAGTTCCAATAAAAATTATTATTTTTGAGGAACATGATGTCTGACCTTAATGCTCACTTGAGAAAATAATGGCTCTCAGCGGGTATGTACCATCTCAAATAACGTTAAGAATTGAGTCTGTATGCTTCTGTGTTTTGCATAAAATTAATGTATTTTGGGACAAGTGCATGAGTTTTGTTACCTTTCATTGATCTGGTTTTTTGGACAAAGTATTTAAAATTCTTTAAAAATATGCAGTTCTTTTGATTGGAAATGGCTCTATTGGAAAACTCCATGATACCATGTGGGGCAGCGTGGTAAAACAAACATAAAATTATTACCGGTAACCTTAAATGTTTTTATGTTTTTGAAATGTTTTTATGTTTTTGAATGCATGTAAAGCTGCAGGAAAGCAATATACTCATACTGTCATCAGTGTAATGTCATACACTGTTAAAAAAAGTTGGGGAGAATTGAACAGTTTTGCTTTTCTATAGGTTTATATAGCTTAAGGAAGGATATTTTCAAATGTAAATATTCCTCATTGTAGAGATTTGTGTGTGAAATGTATTGTTGATCTGTTGACCTTATTTTTTTCAGACTTTTGCTGACAGCTTGTTGACTGAAGCAATGGAGGAGTCGGAAAACGTAACAGGACTATTTTCCTGGGCCTACAGTGGCGTTAACTTTGACCTGGCAGGAAATGGAGGCATTGAGTGTAGGGATTTTATCAGTGTGAAGCAGCGAGTCATTGAGACAGTCATTAGCTGTGCAGCAGCAGGTCTTATCTTATACAGAGCGATCACACACCTGACTCTGCCAAAAAACTCGGTCCTCCTACCAGATCCCGTCGGAAAACGAATCCTCTTAGTGGTTCATTGTCTGATATTTGGCATCGAGCTGGGCTTCAAGTTCGCTACTAAGCAGATGATTTATATACTTAATCCATGCCATGTAGCAACCATGATGCAGGTAGGGCTAATTGATGAAATGTGCTGTGTATTCCTTTTTTGATTTGAGCATGTGTGAATGTACAATGTCACAATTTCTTCCTAATGCGTAAATGTAAGAGATAGATGTAAAGTAAAGATAGATGTCCACTGAAATGAGTGCATTGTTTGTATGATCAGAATAGCTGGACTTTTGATGTAAAATTATTTCTACTCTTGCACAATATATTATTGAAAGGAAATTTTTTGTCATTAAGATAAGCCAGCAACTCCCGAAGTTCCTTTTATAATGATGTAAAGAAGAAGAGAAAAGATCCTGTGATATCCTATATACAGCTGTAGACTAAGTCTTTTACTGTATAACAACTGTACTGATTCATTTAATTTACGTTGTCAGTTTGTAAGAGTTTTCTTTTTCTCTGTTTCAGATATTCTGTTTGGCGGCACCGTCAGGGAGACTGACTACCACAGTTTTCCGGCTTCATCTACACATGTTAACGGGGGCTCCTATAGCCATCTTGTTCCCTGTAATAAATACTCGATTGGTAAGACACACGATTGGTAAGATTTTATGATAAATTCAAAATTTATTGAAGCAAGAATCTGTTTTTGATAATCATTTAGTAAGATTACAATTCAAATTCTTGTTTGGTAAGATCTTTTATTAAATGTTCCATTGCTAAGGTTATATTTAGAATAAGTCTGTGAAATTAATTTTTTAATTCCAAAAATTATATTCAGAATACTTGATTAATAATTGTATTAGATTGGTAAAATTTTTGCTTTCAATAACTAATAAGTAAATGATGTAATTGTTGATGCATTTAATGATGGTAAAAAGACATTGACTCTACAATTGCCGTTTGAGACAGAAGTAAATTATATCCAACATTTGTTGACTTTACAGTTGCCGTTTGAGACAGAAGTGTATTATATCCAACATTTGCTGATGCTAGTCATTCCATTCTACTTACTCAAAATTGGAGGTAAATCACATGGTCGTTGATAATCTGTACTATATACTCTTACAAGAACCTGGGTTCTTTTTCGTCAAATTTTTTGCAACACAAACAGTAGCAGTTAAACCATTGTTTTTTTAGGTAGATAATTTCCTTTCATTTAAAAATAACAAGATTTGTCATGGTCATCGGGTATAAATTTTTCTTGACAAGGTCATCTGCCATGATTTTCTGTCTGTAATTTCCTCAATACATTGCATATATGGTTACAAATATCGCCATTGGCCACTTACTACATGCCCTTTCGTTTATATACATGTACAACTATTCCTTTAATTAAAACAATTTTTAATTCAGTTAACTTATTTACATTCGAAGATATAACGGTACTATGGAAATATTGTAAATATACAGGGGAGATTTTGCCCCAATGCCTTTATTGACAGTGGGCACATTTAAAATAGGGCCATGATAACTGCAAATTATTTTTTATTATCTGAAACTTGGATAGGGCAGATTGAAAACATGGTGAAATCTATATGAACTCTGTAATGGCAAAATTAATATCGGGCAAGATAAACCCACATTCTGTAGTTTTTTAAATCAAAAACATTGATGATGTATCTTTCCTTTCGTCAACTGTTTACTCACAGTTCAGGCCATATAATGTTTTTCTGTGGTTTGTAGGTTCCTACACTGCTGAACCTGTTCACGACTTCAGCTGGGCTCTAGTGTCCATGGGAGTCCTGTACATTATATACTTCGTACCAGTACAGTATCTAGCATATGTAAGTATTTGGAAATATTTAGCCATTCTACTAATAAATTAACTTGTTAAAGTCTACTTGTAAGAACAAATCTATTTATACAATTAAAATATGAATATGGTTAGTCAAAGAAGAGTATTAGAATGTGAACAAATGAAGCTTTAACTACAATTTTTACAGTTTAAAAAAAATACCAAAAAAAGTTTTCATTTATTACTTAACGATGTATTTACAGATGTTGCCTAGAGTACAATTATTTGTAATCATTGCAGATGTAAATAGAATGCAATGCTTTCATTATTGCTTATAGAAATGTTTGCCATAGATCAGGACAACTCATATTTCCTATTCAAACTTTACAGATCTCATTAGTTAATCTAAACAACATGCTATGTCCAGCGGTGTCAGACCCGTTCTATGGGCCGTACTACAGAATCTGTGCAATGACTCACCAGGCACTACTTATACCAACCGTGGGCAAGTTCTACACGTGGCTGTCACAACAATTCCTCACCCCCTCCGCACGGGACGAAGAGGTGTCTGTGTTTAGTATAGACTGGAGTGCCGAGACCCCCGCACCGGACAATCTTAGAGGGAAGAATGGAGTGATTAGTCATGGGGATCGCCCATCCAACAACGGACACCTCAAGTCCTCCTGAGGAACCTAGCTTTAACGGACCACTTATTATCGTTGACTTTATACACAGGTTTTTAATAACATTTTGTGATTAGCATTGTGTATGGGGGATGAGGCAAAATTTACAGAATTTTTAATCCTTTACTTGATGGATATAATAATTGCACTGTTTTCAGATTTGTTGATGTTAAAACATCAGTTGCTGCTGTGAATTCCATAGTGGACCTGTAGAGGACTTTCACAATTTTCAAAAAAGTTATCTTCCTTTGCTAAGATAACAAGCATTAATTTTCTTAATCTACATTGTTTATCTATGTAACTTTCAAACCTTCCAATGCTGTCTGATTGGGATATTATTAGACAGTATATGAAGCACAGTGGACAGAGTTTATTTGATGTGACAATGCCCTATAAATTGGTAGGTTAGAGAACGTATATTAGTTGATCCATCAAAAGTAAAAAAAAAAAATATTGTTGACGGGAAAGTTTCTATGGTATAACTAACATAAGAAAGTGGGAACCTCTAGCTTTTAAGGATATTGAAAATTTTTAAATAATATTTATTATTATGTAATTTCGGTATGTGAGATGTAAATCAAAACCTTTTTTCATTGGGGGTGGGGGGTTTTAGGCTATGAACCCAATTACCGGTAGTATGCAAGTGCAAGTTTTCATGTAATTTAATGACAAAAAAATCTACAAGTATATCTAAAAATTATTTAACTGTTGGAAATGACTGTCAGTTTTATATGAGATATACTTGGACACAGTTGATTATAGCTTTAATTCTGCAGTTGATAGTAACCTACAGTCAAGCTACATAGTACTTGATAAGAGGTACACAGACTGTATCAGTGCTTGATAAATGTTTTTTATTGGTTTATTTTTTTCTGGTGCACTAATGTTGAAATTTTTTTTCTAATATATTGATTTTGTTTGGATTACAGAATTGTTGGGTAGACAAGTAGAATTTAGTTTAAACAATGTGTCCAAGTTTTTTTCTTCAAAGTTTCCAAGGAATGATGTTATTGAATTTAAGATACGTCTTTGGAAATGCTTTTAGTTAGTTAACAACTTCACATGGATGTTGATTTCGCGTGTCATTTCGTCAAAATGCATGTTTTTGGATTAGTTATAATCTGTAGGACTCCCACAAGGAATACACCTTTGTGTGCTTACAGACCCTAGTTGAATTTTATAATAGTATAATTTATAATATGTATTATAAACTCCAAAAAAATTTCATTTTTTTGTGTTGAATTAACAGCATTTTAGCATAATGAATTATGTTCAGGTTTGTGCAATATCTGTAGAAATAGTACTACTTTTTTGATTTTTCTGAATTTATTTTTATTTTGATTAATGATATTATTTGAATTCATAACATTTATACAGTATTTCACACAATGTATTTTTCAAAGGACATGTTGTTGTCATAAACATTCCTGCAAGTCTCTCTAAGGAACATTTTTCACTCTCTGAAGTAATTTTTACGAAAGTCCTTTGGTGAATATATAAACACAGACCAAAAGATAATGAGAGACCTGTATAGTATTACTCCATTGTGTGTAATTTAACTATTCTTGTTATTGAGCTGTGTAACCAGAATCATATATTGTATAAACTTAATACTACTGTAATTAGTGGAGATATCCATGAATTTGATACATTTTGGGACGAAAAGTTCATCAAGAAGAAATTGACCATGCTCCACATGCTTAGGAATTGAAATTTGAAATTGTAGCTGTCTGAAAAATTATACAACGAGAATTTTCATAGATTTTTCACTTGGTCTGACTACAAGAGCTAAGAACCAATAGTTTATACCTATTATATTAATGTGTTATTTTTCCCTTGTTGTCTGTGATTTTAATAAATATTTAAAATCAAAAGATTTGTTTGCCTTTGTTGAATTTATCAGACAGAAACAGTGCTATCAACATTCCAGTATTTATTTTAAACACTGTTTATACCCGTGGGCTCGTATAGTCACATGAGTTCTGAGAAGAATGTATAGAATTTAAAGCAATAGGAGCTGTATTTTTAGAATTTTATTTTCCTGCAGAAACCTGCTAGTATGATAATTCTGCATGTAACTTAAACTATTATGGTAAATAAAGTTTGAAAAATTCATTAATTTTTGTCAGAAGAAAGATTTCTCTTATAAGGAATATATAGCAAATCAATTTTTGTACAGGACGACAATAATTCAATTTTGCCCCAATAAAGGCTTGTTAACAGCTTTCCCCACAAAAATACAGCTTACAGATATTTAAAACCATGATTTTTTTGGTAATTTTATAAGAAAAACCCGTTTCGTAAAAAAAAATTTCAACATGAAAATTGCAGCTCATATTGCTTTAAATTTACTCCTTTATATAAATATATCGATCTACTAGTATCTTGAAATGCACTTCTCTTTTGAAAAAATGTCAACCATGAAAACGTTGTACAAAGTCCTGAGACGTATGTTAGGAATGTTGGTTTTCAGCACAGGATATCGAGTTTTATTTTTTTGATAAGACACTTAAGGCATTCATATCATGTCACTGTTGTATTCCCGTACATGAATTATGGTAGGGCCAATGTCGCACCATCTCAAGGTCTAGAGTCCCCATATGTAGCTCTCCCCGAGATAGGAGGGGTGGTACATATTGGCCCCTGCCTGCGACAATGGATCAGTCATAACCGTGGGTTGTCCCATAACAGAGAATACATTTTAGTAACATTTCATTTACTGATTTGGAATACTGAAGAAAAAGAACACGAGTTCGATGTGAACGTAAGGAAAGGGCAACCCATGTCCAGTATTTGTTTTGATAAGTTGGAATAACTTACTAGTATCTAAAGAAAAAAACGGTGATGAGAAGTAGAAACTAAAGTAGCCAAAGGGAGGAATCTAGAGTTAAAGAGAAATGGGCGAGTAAAGTTCGACAAGTTATCATAATGGCTCCGAGACTAAGTCTTCATATAGTACATGAATTAAATAAGTGGGATGTTATACAGAGGTCACTCAACCGCGCACCAGGAATGATTCAGTTCGACTTGCTTTCCTATGCAATAAAGGGCACCCATAAAACCAACTTCAAGAGATGGACCCTGAAAAACTTTAATTTTTAATGTTTATAGTGAGGAACGTTGTCATCCTGTCAAGTGGCGCTAACCCAAGGATTAACATTTGGTAGCTCTACAAGGTCTTGAAATTCAAAATATTTTGAAAAAAATAATAGAAGATCAAGAAAGATGACCCCTAACAGAAGAAGTGCAGTACATTTCTGCAAGAAAAATTTCGGAAAATTAGAAAGACGAACAGAAACCCAGGAATGAAGGAGAACCAAATATGAGGATTCAGTGGCAGAGTAAAAAAAAGAAAGAAAGGGAGAAGCAAACTTGTAAGTTCCATTCAAGAGGTGTTAGCTCAAGGGAATAACAATTGATGGCTCTGCAAGGTCCTCTTTAAAAATTAACAAATTCTTGGAAATGAAAAAAAAAGGACCGAGAAAGATATTCTCAAAACAGAAGAAATGGAATTATTCACTTCAGCTTGAAAGTACAAGGAAATAATAAAGATGAACAAAAGCCCAACAAAACCGGACCCAGGAATGTAGGAGAGCCAAATATGGGAATTTTTTCACTGACAGAGTAAAGATACGGGGTAGCAAACTTGTATGTTCCATTCGAGAGGCACTTAAATGAAAACAGAGATAAAAGTAAATTAATTATCATATTTTTTATTAGTTGTTTTAGATGAATATTTGATACATGTAATAAGAACACATTAATTGAATAATTGAAAATTATATGTAAGCAAAAATATAACAACACATGGGTAGCATTCTAGTTAAACACACTTATATAACCGTAATATACCTTTACTTTAATTGTACATATTAGTTTGAGTAATCAATAATGGAACACATAAATCCAATACAAAAACAAAAATCTATCTGCATATCTATATGTTATTGAATACTTGAGTATACGATTTTAATAAAAGAACGAGGGTGTGGTTTACACAAAAGAGCTCAGCGATCAAAGAAACGCGTCACTTATCACACACAGTACACAATAGATGGTACAAACTTTAAAGGTACTTTTTAATATCTATCTTCCATGTTTTTGTAGGCTTCTGATTTTAATGAAAAGCTGTAAAACAAAGAAATATGATTATGAGATCATAATAATTTAAAGAATTGAAAGGATTCATTTACTATGTAAAAAAAAATTAAATATTTTAAAAAAGACAAACTAAACCACATATATTGATAAAGAAAAAAATAGTGGTCAATGTAAAAAAAAACCCCACAACAAAATGAAAACAAACAAACAATCGATTAAACAATAGATATGTACTGATATTCATTTCTTAATTATTAAATTATGATACTTAACTGCGGTACTTACTAGTAATGGTCATAAGTGAGTTACAGAAAATGAACTGGATTTATGTGAAAGTAATCCAGATACACACACTAGTACATGTATAATAAATTTGATATATTTTTTGAAAAATAGTCAAGAAAATACTAATAGACTACCGTTTTTGAAAAATTGTATGTATTCGGATACAGTTTTAGGATAAAAAAATCCTTTGAGATTTAGTTTAATTCACATTTCATTAAAATTCTGCTCCTGTACACTCAATATGAGCTAATGTTGTCAAGTATCATTGACGGAAATCGTATTTCAAATACCAGAAACACGTACTATACTCTGTCCCGAGTTTTTGCTTCCACCACTTTTTGCATGATATTTCATTAATAGTAAATACCTTTGTGCTCAAACTACGTTCATCCACTAATATAAAAAATGTCCAGATTATCTGTTTTGAAACGCCCCCTCTACCGCTTCAGGTTTCAATACACATCCCGAAATTGAAAGTCTACGGAGATTTTGCATTGCAACAGCCATTAATAAGCCCGGATGATAACGTTAAAAAATTACGCGATGTATTCCGAGTGTATTCCGAATGGAGAAATAATGTAAACATTCCCTATTATAAATCTCCGTAAGGAATCTGTTTTCGTTCCTGTGAATTTTTCTGAGATGGAAATGGATAATTGTTCAACGAAGATATCTTGGATATATTCCCTTTTAACGATTTCAACTGTATTTCTTTCACATGTATGTGTAATTTTATTCAAAATCATCAAAAATTGATGGAAGCAATAACTTGGGACAGACTATAGTATGTTCCTTTCTTGACTTTTATAATATTATGATCTTTATGAGAAAAAAAATCCATTATTACCTGGCCGAGTGTTTCATCTTGTAGTATAGGGCCACAGATGTTACCAGGGCCGCCAGCACCAGAACACTCACTAGAGCTGTGACCACAATGGTTGTCGGAAAAATGTCTCCTTCTGGTTTGAGATTTCCATTTATTTCCAGTTTGTCATTAACGGCCTCCGTCACTAATCCACATCCTAAAATTGAAAAACGAATGAAATTTCTTATGAAGCTTATAACCATTTCTGTAATTAGAGTTAGAATCGTTTATTGGCGTGCATATTATGAACTATGATTCGAAACAAATAACATAACCTAACCATCTACTTTGCTCCATTCAGTGGTACTCCTTTCGGTGTTACAAGCTATACACTCCTCAGTTTCATGGATGCTGCCATCACCATAACATTTTCCATTGATGTAACAATATCCTACCTACAAGAATTTGAATGGTTGGTTTGCAAACATTTCATATAAATTTTTGAACATCTTAAAACAATTTAACATATTTAATGACAAAATAAGAGCGTCGTACCCTGAGAGTGAACTGGATATCCCCGGAAACATTGACTGTGTCCTGACAGACGCCGTCCAATACAAAGATGGTGTGATGTGTGCTGAAGTTACGGCCGTTGTTGGCCACAGAGAGGGTGATTCCCTGTACGAACCCCCGGGGGACAGAGCGTCTTCTCCTGGCCGGTCCCAGGGGACAGAACACCTCGGCTATACTGTCGTGGTCAGCTTGAACCATGTACTCAATGACGTCACCAACTTCTGTCTTGTTTTCTGTAACCTACATTACAATATCATCGTCTTTGAAATTATTTTTTGATATATGCCAAGTGCACTGACAAAAAATCACCATTCGGGTTCTTTTCCTCGCCTTAAATGCTTTTAAACATTTTAAGTTAAGCTGTTTCGTCCACACTGCCACAAATCTTCTGAATTTTCTGTAATTATAAACCTCAAACAAGCCAAAACAAGAGGCCCACAGGCCTTGAGGGTCACCTGAATACCACAATATACTGTAATACTAAAATAGTTAACGGATGACATACGAACAACGGTTAAAGGTTTCCCGAGTGACCTAAGTGACCTCAAACCATTCTTGTTCACTATAAAGCCATATTTGCATCCATCCATCCATCTATCCCTAAGTAAAAAGCCTGAATTTATGTCCTATGGACGGTGCATTTACAATTTAAATAACACATCATTACAAAATGGCTAACTTCTGATCCGAACGACATATCGTTTTATTAAAAGAATTATATCGACAGCAAAATGTAACTTTCTACATAGCCGAGTAAATAAAGTGCCGGGCATGTGGTCCGTACATTCCGAGTTCGATTCCCGCTTTCTAATTGAATTTTTTAGATATTCATTTTTTATCCCCGAACTGCATTTTTTTTCGCTTATTTGACATATATACATGCATTTAGATCATCTTTCTCAAATTTAAAAGTACAGAAGAAAATATTATATAGAGGGCTTCATAGAAATCATAGTCATGCATTTACTTTTCCTCAAATGGGAGTAGGAAGAAAATTTGCTAAGATTAAATAAATTTTCCTTTCAAGGCAATGTTGGCCCTTCCATAGAGCCTAAATCCCTTACCCAGAGGCCATGAATTTCACAATTTGGGTAAAGGCATCCCTCATCATCCTAACCATGTGCTTTTAATTTCTCTGCTGAATGTCTAGAACATTTTTATTTACAAATTTTTATCGAAAATGTATGCCCCTGGGGAATGGGGGTCATGAATTTCACAATTTATGTTCCACTTTTCCTATGAATGCTGGACACCAAACTTGGTCAAAATAACCCTAGTAGTTTCACAGAAGAAGCTGAAAATGTTTACAAATGTTAACGCACGATGAAGGGCGAAAATGGGATGCAATAAGTCACCTGATTTATTCAGGTGACCTAAAAAAATACCCACTTCATAATGAACACCGTATTTTCTCTGAAAAGGTAACTTTTAGATTAGATAAGTCTTTATTTTCTAAAGGATAAAACTATTTTTATTTTCATCCATCACTTACATGGTATTCCAGAGTTGACACATTATTTAAACAAGAGGCCCAGGGGCCACATTGCTCACCTGAGCAACAATTGCCTTAATTCTGATCAAATAAGCATTACAGTATCAAAATATCTTGACAACTAAGTACAATAGATCTTGCTAAAAAATATTGAAAATCTGCCAATTTTTATCCACCTCTTTTTATTTTTTTTGGGGGGGGGGTAAATACCAAGCCCCTTTTGTTGTTGTACCTGTAAGAAGATTTTTCTCTATTCCTATATACCCCCCCCCCCCCCCATTTTGTGGCCCCACTTTTCTCTAGGGAATCATGGTTTCATCAAACTTGAATCTGCATAACCTGTGCTTTCACACTAAGTAATGTGTTTTGGACCGAAAACTTTTCGAGAATATTTTAAAGATTTTCTCTATATATTCCTATGTAAAAATTCAAACCGCCATCACGGCCCCGTCCTACCACTAGGGACTGTGATTTTGGAAACTTGAATTTACACTACCCGAGGATGCCTCTACACAAGTTTAAGCTTTTCTGGCCAAATAGTCTTTAAAAAGAAGATTTTTAAAGATTTTCTCTATATATTCCTATGTAAAAATTCACCCCCCCCCCCATTTTGGCCTCACCCTACCCCTGGACTATTATTTAAACAAACGTGAATCTATACGATCAGGGGATGCTTCCACTCAAATTTGGGCTTTCCTGGCCTTATAGTTTCGAGAAGAAGATTTTTAAAGATTTTCTCGATCTATAAAAATTTATCCCCCATTGTGGCCCCGCCCTACCCCCAGGTACCATGATTTGAACAAACTTGAATCTACACTATCTGAGGAATGCTTCCACTCAAATTTGAGCTTTCCTGGCCTAATATTTTTTGAGAAGAAGATTTTTAAAGATTTTCACTATACATTCCTATGTAAAACTTGATCCCCCAATTGTGGCCCCACCCTACCCACCGGGACCATGATTTTAACAAACCTGAATCTACACTATCTGAGGAATGCTTCCACTCAAATTTGAGCTTTCCTGGCCTAATATTTTTTGAGAAGAAGATTTTTAAAGATTTTCTCTATATACTCCTATGTAAAACATGATCCTCCTATCGTGGCCCCACCCTACCCACAGGGACCATGATGTTAACAAACTTGAATCTACACTATCTGAGGATGCTTCCACTCAAATTTGAGCTTTCCTGGCCTTATAGTTTTTGAGAAGAAGATTTTTAAAGATTTTCTCAATAAATTCCTATGTAAAAATCCATTCCCCCATTGTGGCCCCACCATACCACCAGGAACTATGATTTGAACAAACTTGAATCTACACTACCTGAGGATGCTTCCCTTTTAATTTGAGCTTTTCTGGCCTAATAGTTTTTTAGAAGAAGATTTTTAAAGGTTTTCTCTATATATTCCTATGTAAAACTTGATCCCCCAATTGTGGCCCCACCTTACCCCCGAGGACCATGATTTGAACAAACTTGAATTTACACTATCTGAGGAAGCTTCCATTTTAATTTGAGCTTTTCTAGCCTGATATTTTTGAGAAGAAGACTTTTAAAGAATTTCTCTATATATTCATATGTAAAACTTGATCTACTTCTTGTGGCTCCTCCCTACCCCCGGGGACCATGATTTGAACAAACTTGAATCTACACTACCTGAGGATGCTTCCACACAAGTTAAGCTTTTCAGGCCGAATAGTTTTTGAGAAGAAGATTTTTGAAAAATACCAACAATTTTTCAATAATTCTTAATATCTCCCCTTTAAAGAGGGCGTGGCCCTTCATTTGAACAAACTTGAATCCCCTTCACCTAGTGGTGCTTTGTGCCAAATTTGGTTGGAATCTGCCCAGTGGTTCTTGAGAAGAAGATGAAAATGTGGAAAAGTTTACAACAACGACGACGACGACGACAACGACAGACAACGGACAAATTGTGATCAGAAAAGCTCACTTGAGCCTTTGGCTCAGGTGAGCTAAAAATATTCTCCTGTTTTAGGGTAAAATGCTTTACTCACATAGAAAACTGTCAGCAAGCATTTGAGGGTGTGCATATCTAGAAACCCGTAGCCTTCCACCAGGGCTCTCTAGCAGGTTCTTTTATCACAGAGCCCTCCCTCCTCAATGTTTACTCCATACACTAGTGAGGGTTTGTTCAGGTCAATGGAACAATCCTTAGCTCCAAAATCTTCATCACATTCACATGTTCCTGAAACAAAAACATGTGAACATCCAGTTATTTTTTGTATGGTAGAAAAAAGTGTATATGTAGTATTTGTTCTTGCTTTTCAACATTTATTCATTTACCATTAATACAGATTCCATGTCCACTGCATTCATTTGTACAGGTTTTCTTTTTAACTTGTTCTGCTATGGACGGCTTTCCTTCCTCTGTAACTGCTTTAAGTTTGGTATTATGAGGAATTTTCTTCATACAAGTTGTTCTCAAAGCCTCTCGACTCCCTCCAGCCCAAATCGTGGAATTGGTCATCTGAAAAGTAATTAACTATGACCTGGTTTCAATCCGATTACATTTTTTATTGTTCCGTGCCTTGATTATATCGAGAAAACAAGCTTGTTAATACAGCAAATGATGTTAAGTTGATATCTAAATATCTAAATAATTGTTTCCTGTATAGAAAATCATATTTAGTCTCTACTTAAATATCTTAAATGCAGATTAAATCATGTTGAAGATTTAAGATAATTGTTAGTTATCTCAATACAAATAGTTTAGAAAAATACTATCTCTTTTCCTTGTTAATTTCGCTGACTTAATTTTTTGAACCATTTTAATACCAAACACAGATTTATACGAGAAAATAAACACACCATGATATCCAAGACACAGTTTTCTATGAGAGAGTCAGGAGATACACTTGGAACTCGACTACATGCTTTGCAAGTTTGAGATTGTTTGATAAAGTTATTGCAAAAATCGCTTGCTTTTCCCGCGTCCAAATAACACAAGTTTCAAAAACATTTTAAGTTATTCAAATGATGCTATAAATGTTTGTCCATTGTTATCCTTAATCTTTTAAACGTTTATAACTTCTCTTTAACTTCAAGTCAATATCATAACCATCTTCAGGAGTGACCGTCATCTCAAATTGTTAAATTCCTTGTCCATGCCACCGGGTAAAAAATGTGTGTTAAAATCCATTATATCTTTTGAAAACTTCTTTATTCGTAACACAATTTAATTTATGTAGTTGGTTCATCAATTTTATTTTCTGATAGAAAGTTATATTATTCTGCATATTAATACCGTAATCAAGTGATGTGACGGGTTCCATGACAATCAAATGCTACGAAAATCAGTGTAATTAAAAACAGAGAACATTTTTTTTTTCAGAAAGAAAAAGAAACATAAAAACTGTAACGTGTAATGTGGGTTCAAACCACTGATAATAATATTCCCTAAACGTTTCCTACGTTTTTAAATGATTGGAGTAAAATCAACTCTTAAACACTTTTCATCAAATTAAATCAAACACGATGATTCTAACGGATTTATAACTAATTATTTTCCTTCAGCTATCCTTGTACAACCCTTGGTCTGAAACCACTGTTTTAGACCCGTTTCAGACCCTGTTCTGAACCTAGTCCGAACTTATTTATTTCTGAGCCTATGCTCCCGGACTATATGATATACCGTAATGTTTCAAATGGTCCACCCGGAGTATTTTGGGTCCCGCAAATGAAACAAAAAGCGTACCTACTATAATCGCTGTATCTCTGCTTTCTGAGGTCTTCTCTCCTCTGCGTCTATCAGCAGACTAACTACTATGCGCAGACGCTCTTCCTATTTATACCCTACGTCAATTCTGCTGACCGATCGCAGGGTCATCAAAACGTTTGAGACAGTTACCCACACCCAAGGAATAGCTTATGATTGAATAAATTTGATTGACCCTGATTGCTCTATTTACATAATCAAAGGAATTTTCATTACAAAACGAAATCTGATTTATCGCTTACCCTAGGTACTTTCTATTTATTGCTCAAAGGTTGAAGAACTTTTTACTATATAAAGATAATACACATACCTCTTCGGTGTCTGTGAATTCGCTCAGTTGAATGTCTTGTCTCTGGTACATTTTGTAGGAGAACGGTTTAACAACAGACCGTTTATTCCGGATTTGACATTTATTTTTATTTAGTGCTGGGTTGTCCTCCTTGGCACATTTTACATTGTTATACTTTCATGTTAAATACTGAAATCTGATTGGTTAAGACGCAGTTAATAATATTTACTATTACCCTCAGCGTTAGCAACGCACTTGGCAACGGGTAACATTAAAAAATGTTACATGCGCGAAAATTATGCGCGTACGGTTCGCTGTAGAATTCACGTTATTCCTATATAAAAGCAGTAAAATTTTCTTAAAAATTTTAAAAAAGACATTCAGTATAACAAAATAAATAGTGCCTGTTTGGGAGGATAACAGTTGAAATTGACACCCCTCGAAAACCATTGTCAACCGACGCGGGGTGTCAATTTCAACTGTTACCCTCCGAAACAGGCACTATTTATATAATGGTGTCCTCAGAGCATTCGCGAATTTCTTTAGGTTTGTTTCCGCGTACTTGTTCATATGGACATGTACGGTAGAATACATCGTGTTTCCAGCGAGGCAAAGCATTCAACTGGTCCTCGTTCATGTTTCCCAAAAATTCAGCCATGTTGAGTCTATCGTCAGGAAAAGGATATAAATGTATTTCATTCAGGGTACATTGAAGTCTTGATGCTTTCAGCTAAAACTCATCATAGCACAGGTAAAAACCTTGATGGTTTTAAAAGTATTTTTATTTTTTTAAAGATTAACCTGGTTGTTTCAGTACTCCACAGTAAATTACCGCCCCTGTCCATGAAATCATCCCATATATTCCCGTTCAGAGTTCCACACAGTCCGCCCGTCAGATCACGGTCTGATTTGGACGGATACACGTGTACGTTGACTGTCCGTACGTTATCTGTGGGGTAATCCTCCAACACCGCTTGAACATACGTACCACTCGGAAAGTATATCTAAGGATGAAGTTGAAGTATCAGTTTGTAATGGTAGACATAAAAAACACTATCTTTCAATTAATAACCCACACATTATTCATTGTTTTTATTTGACCAACTATACTTATCTTTTAGTTTAATTTATAAATCCTTTATAACGTGGTTATTTTGAATCAAATGAAGCTTAATAAAAGATAAGGATAGTGCATTTAAAAAAAAAGATAATTAGTCTCTATGAAGTATTTTACTGAATAAAAAAACCAACTCTATAGTTTTTTTCGTCAAGTTTTCGGGCGTCCAAAAGGTTCTCGTTGCAGGACAGGTATTTAATCCGTATGGGTTTATGTGGACATCGATCAATGACGAACACATCCGCCCCCGCCCGTACGGCTACAGCGCAGACACAGAAGGGGTCCCATGTGGGACGTCCTGGTCCCCTGTTACACGCTGTTGTCTCAATCTGAACCTATAGAATAACAATGAATAGTATCCCCAATAGTCTTTCATTGTTAGAAGTCTATATTACGATAAAGATGGAATACATTTTTTTTATATCCAATCTTCTAGTCACAATTTTGTATGTATATACAGTTAAAGTTTTATTAGCTTTCATTTATTTTTGTGATTAAAGGCGCTCCATAGAGTGCTACAGTCAGCTAGTCACTGACTGTTAGACCAGTTTTCGTGCGCGAGTTAGTTCTCGCCAGGTAGTTGAGAGATGGTGTGTTCTTTAGTAAGATCCTTCGTGGTATTGGACCAGCTCCTCCTTTGTCAGATTTAACGAAAAAAAGGTGTCCAAACAAAATAGATTGGCAAGATCATCATGAAAAAACTTGAAAGGGGAGGTAAGTCACAATTTTGTATATATGTTCAATTAAAAAGTTATTTATTAGTTAGTAGTTATTATTTATTTTTGTGAGTAATGGCGCTCCATAGAGTGCTACAGTCAGCTAGTCACTGTCTGATAGACCGGTTTAGTTCTGGCCAGGTCGTTGAGAGAAGGTGTGTCCTCTAGTTAAAACCTTCGTAGTACTCGTCAAAATGTCTTAGAACCTACATGTGGCCTATGTCTATTTCTATTTGTGCGAGACGAAATCCTGTGTGGAGTGTTTGAAAAAATTATGATGATGAACCAGTAACGTACAAAACATTAAGTCAAAAAAGTGATTTTCTCTTACATGTAATTTAGCCTATTTGGCTGAAAATTGAAAATCCAAATCTGATGGCATCACTGGCATGGTAGTATGTGTTTCCAATTCCGGTGATGTGATGTTAGGACACTGTAAGCTAGTATAGTGAATTGGGGTAGTGGTAAGCTCGTTGAAATTTGGAAAATGCACTCCTTGTACCTCAGGAAGGAGTCTTGCAGCATTCCCACGTTTGTTTTCAAATGAAAAATGCGTCGACTTTTCAAATTTCAGAATGTTTTGGGACGTTTACGAGGTATCTTCTAAATTTCTAGGTACCGCACTTTGAAAATACTATTCAAGAACAGAAATATCTGGATGGATTACACCCATTGCAAGTGTCCGCAATCCAGAATTTTACTACGAGGTAATACTTGTCGATGTTTGTGTTAACCAAATAGGACAAAACCTTGCTAAAAAGTGTTGCATTGTTCTTCAAATGCGTTTCTTTTATTGTCATACAATGTTTTAATTTATCCAACTCTCTTGAAAAAACTTTCACGGCACTTTGGTTATCAATAACTTGTTTCTTCTCAAATCCCCACAATACTGCGCTCCCTCACATGGCCCTTAAGAACAACCCCACTTTGTGTGTCCAAGTCTAAAATGACAGTTTCCACATTTGAGTTCAGTTTGATCAATTTTGACATTTAAGTTTTTCTCTAGATGAGATACGTGGTTTCGTGCGCTATTAATTTCTACAGACTTCATCTTTTAATTCATCAATAAAAATTTGTAGCGGTGACTTATGGATAAGTGTTGATAATTGGCGCTGGTCATGTTCATGAAGATCTACATTGATAGTGATATCAGGTGAATCATTTTGCTCTTCAACAAATAATAATTTCGGTTTTAAAAGCTTTAGAAGCTACCTGAGTTTGCTAGGATACTTGCTGGGGGAACATCCATCAAACGTTTTCATTTTGAACCGACGCAAGGACGATCCAGCGACAGGGACGGCGCACCTGAATGCCTCGGCAATGCACGTGTTGCTGATTGCTATTATACAGTTAGCATCATCGTCAAGATATTGCTTTTCAAAAGTCCTTCAAACGATTAATTCTTGTCTGTATTTCACACTATAACTCTTCATTAGTACACAGTTTATCTGGTACATTGAACTTGATTATCTCCCCTGGCCCATATTCCACTTGCACTTGAATATCCTCCATCTTGTTTCTAGACATGCAGTTCGGGCGATTATAATTTAAATTGTAGCAAGTTTTAACGTAATCAAATATGGGGTTTATAAATGAGTGTTCGCTGATAAAATAAAGATATACTATTTCAAAGTTTCGCGCTGAATTATAATATGCAAAGTCGTTTGTCGTTTTCTAAGGGATGTATAAAAGTTAGGTTTAAAACAAACAAAATGGCAACCGCAAAGGACCCCAAATGTAGAGAATACAAGAACAGCGTTGGTACAAGCAAAGACCTGTGACTTCTGATAGTTCAAGAAATAATAGAGCATGGAGAAAAACTGGATACGGTGATGTTTCCAAGGGTATTTTTACTGTCGTTGCTAATAAATATCGAGTTTCATCCATGACTTCTTCAAAGCTGTAAAAGGTATGTGTCCAACGGAAACGTAGAGGCGACCCCGCAACATTTGAATGGTCGTCCCAAACTGACACCTCCAGATGTAAACGTGATCGAATTTGTAAAAAATGAGTCGCCAACAATGACCGGAAAAGAAATACAAGATAAAATTAAGAGATACTTTCCTGTTTCGGGTACCTATCTGTTTAAAATTGTTTTAGTAATATAAAACCGCATTCATAAATGTTGTTACAAAATTACAATATAGACTACACAAGGCAGGTAGTGCGAGTTTTGTGGGAAAAGTTGTTGGTAAATTCGTTTATTAGTCTTCTTTTTTATCTTGGGATCTTTTGGTGTGTTTTGTATTTGTTGTTTTGTAAGGGCCATTTCTGTGAAAACGATCTAAGTGACTCTTTCGAAAGAACTGAACTATATGTACAAACGTGTGAGCCGCTCAAAAGGTACCGGATTTACCCAATGTGATATGGTGTATACCCAGGCATATATAGATTTTGGTCAAAGAAAGACGGCAAGACAACTTAAATTTATAGATGAAAGCGGGTTTAAGGTCACATGCGGTGACAGAAATTTTGGTCATTCTAAACAGGGGAAACCATGCATCGAAATCGGCCGGAATCTTGCTGGCAGAAATTTGCCTTTAAATTTGTCGTTTGGTGTGATTTTGTTTTGTATTTCAATTTCGTTGATGGTTCCTCAAACACAGCCTTTACCTTTACTTTTGGCACGAGTCATCATTCTCTCAGGACGACTTCCGACGACCAGCATTTTTCCCGGTGTTGTGGTCATCGTTGACAATTGTGCCATTCCCCAGAAGCGTGTCGAGAGAATATTAACTCAATTTCTTGGGTAGTAGAACATGGAGTACACGTTACTTACGACATATTAAAAAAATTATAAAAACAGAAAAGTAGAATTTGACCTAAATCGTGACCATGTCCCTTTCGTTATTGTATCATATCTAAACTTTGTAAGACAATAAAGCAAAAATACGAGAATACGTAAATACCTCCATAGAGAAACCTTTTCTCATTCCCCAGTAGAGAACGAATCTTCCAGGGTTTTGATTTTCGTATCTTACAAAGAAGATGAATGAAATCAATTTAGACGGTCATTTCTTCTATGAAATACCATAACATTCTGATGAAATTGTAAAGAATTTAGGCAGACTTTTCAAACTAAACGGTATCTACATTGTAGAATATGTGAATAAGTAACCATTTCATGATCTTGTATCAGAAAATATTAATACCAGAGGACTTACCTCCTTCCATCAAACGTCAGTACGTGTGGATCATTGACGGCGTGACATTCCTTGCCATGCCAAATATCAGGGCTATGTAAAATCTACAAAGTACACCCCAGGTAAATGTAGAGCTTGTATAGAGCATATACAGTCATTTCTGGAGAAAATGTAAGGGAAAAACGTTAAAACTTTTATTATATTTTTAAAATTTATCAACTATTAATATTATTAACTGATTTGCCTTCATCAAATTATGTAATTGTAAATTATTTCTACATTATCATAAATGAAATATAGCTTAAGTAAACACATGAACATAAACATCCTGGAGCTCGATCCCACTCCACTCAGGACTTCCTTCCTTCTGTCCAGTTATCATTCCGATCCGGAAAGCGCCATCTGGTGAATCCGGAAGTACCAAATCGTATTCAGGCGTGTCAATAAATGCAATTGGAAGGGTGACTTTTTTATCCCAATCCGTTTGGAAAATTCTAAACCCACAATTTTTTCCTTGACTTATTAAGGTTTTTGCAGATTTTAAAACTGAAGAACATTTTTTCGGATCTCTTGGAACGTTCATCTCAATATCCAACCCACAGTTTTCTACACTGCCATCTGGCTTGAAAGGACAACCGAAAGGAACTGTTAACTTGACTTCAATATGCCCCTCTGGTTTGTCTCTTTTGATGTTAACTCTAGTGGACACGTGACCTGCGTTTAAAAAGTTTTGTGTTCTTAACAATTCGTTAATTGATATTCCCAAAATATTTATTTCAATTTCACAAATTAGAGAATTAGAGATTTATTTACTTACTTGTATGCCAGCAAAGAAATTTTTACTTATCTCTGAGAAAGGTCCGGGCACCTCGTCTGGTACCTCTTTTAAGCGCACAGAGCACTTCATCTTAAATAAAGGTTCATCAATAGGACTCAATTTTAAATATGAAATTCTATCTTGTTTTAAAGATTAGTTTCCACAAAAATAACAAATATGTAAACAAAATAGAAAAACATACAAAATACCAGGAGAACCATAAACTCAAATATGCCACAAAAAAACCCCAACAACAATTATTAAAAATAAGTAATGGCAATAAATGACCCCAATGTCTGAAAGTATATTATATACTTCACTTAAACGCGGGATTTATGGAATGATGGGTGTAGTAGGCGTCCAGATCCCCTCAGTCTATAGGTATTTCAGGTTTATACTATGTCTGGGTTTATGTATCGGTTTTTATTGTACTTCTGTGACAGGTGAGTGCATCATCGATTTACATCGTCAAAAAGTGACGGAAACGATAACCTCTGACGTACTGTAATTTATTTAGTAAAGTAAACAATGGTTTCCGTGGACATTCCACTCCCTTCTCTTTTTAGAAGAAAACGAATCCTCTTTTCAAGGGGGAGGGGGGATTCGCATGCGTGCATTTTCAATGTTATACATTATGATTAGCAATAAAAAACAAAAACTAAATAAAATTTAATTTGTTGTTGGAAGCTAACGCACAGAAGGGAACATTTTGAAGTGTTATAACTTACGTTGATGCCAAGCTTCTGATATCCTTTTGTTCTATCTTTATCGTTATAACCCAGATCTGTATTTCTTATTGACTCCTTTTTGACGGCATCTTTTATCACAACAGGCGTGTCTTCTATATACCACATCACCTGATAGTAGTAGCCGAATTCTTTGGCAGTAAAGGAACAGACGAATTGTAGTTGCTGCAATGCTGTCTTGACCTCCACCATCACAAATTGGTGGCCCACCACGGGCCGTTCCACCACATCAGTTGGTGGAGTACCTAAATTCGACTTTATATTTGTTAATGAATTTCGCAATGCTTCCCAGAGTAAACGAAAATAAAATATGAATCCACTTTGTATCCAGATTTTTGTTTATGTTGTTTCTTAATTAGGAGATAAAAGTGTTTTACATAAAAGTACAAAGTTTTAATGTTTAAAATGGATAAAAATCACGTGAATTATTGATAATCTTGTGGTTTGCGGTGTTAGGACTTTATGTTCTTTTTTTACAAAAATATTGTACTTACCTTTGGCAGAATATTCTGAAAATTAAGCTTATAAAAGTAATATTTAACGACTTAAGAAAATAAATTAAATCTAAAAACGACTCATCAAAGAAAATAAATTAAATCTAAAAACGACTCATCAATAGATCGTAGCACATAAAAAAGGTCTTTTTCCATAACCCCGGGTGCATATTGGAACTCTTGGCCGACGTGTAATATTCCTTACATTGACGTAAATTTTGTACATTATTTTACTGTTTTATGTAAATTTTCAGTTTATATTCTATATGCGAACCTGCATAATTGTTGTTATTGTTTTTCTGGCTTCGAATACGTGCATAGTGCATGTATTAGATAGCTAATTTGATCTCGACTGAGTTACAGGGCAATGCGAGATGTAAGCAAGACCTTTCTAGCAAACTACTTTGAACTGTTCAATGTTTAGAGGTATTCAACTTATAAACGGGATGAAAGGATAGCGGTGACGATAGAGAATTATGGAGGATAATGCCTTTTACAAGACAATGGAGTGGTGTTCAGCTTTATTTAACTTTAAATAACTATTGTCATTTGAGTTATCGTTTTAAGATAACTATTCTTGATTACCAAAACAATCTTTGCTTTGATAATAGCACTTAAATGTATAGAAATAAGATCATACCATTGGATTCCAGGGAAGAAAGCAAGATATGAACGTAAACAGGAAGTAAATGCAACTTGAATTTTTGTTTTGTAAGGCTAAAAAATAATTCAAAAGGAGCTTTGGTGAATTTTAAATTTAGTTGCTAGTCCCAATGAAATTGTAAAAACTCACGGAAACAGTACGCCTTGTAGCAGCTTGTTGGGGGTGTTAGGAAATAAACGTTGTAGCCAACACATTTCTTGATCTTGATTGGCAGTGTTTGGGCATACGAGTCCTGCAGTCCCACGACGCATGCGTCCCTCTCAACTTCCTCGCCAACGTTGAAATTGTGACCCCTGACCAATACTGGGAAACACGAGAGGTTCAAATTTTAACATAGAAATAAATATGGTAAAAAGGTTTAAAGATTTTCTTTTCATGAATTACAATGCTACAATTTGTGAAATTACTATGCAAGCATCCTAATATCATGTGGATTCAAAATGATTAGAGTTGTAACCCCTTGACTGGGACCAAAAGAGGTGTTTAAAGTTTAACATAGAAATATATTGGTAAAATGTTTAAAAGAAACTAATATGAAATGATACAAGGAACTGTTGTTTAGATGAGCGATGTGGCCCATGGGCCTTTTGCTTATAATGTGTTTAAAGTGGCATAAGGCCAGGTGGCCTGGGTGTGAAATCATACTAATTTAATAAGTGTTGATATTCCATGTAAAATTGTTTACACATGTCACAGTAAATAAATAAATTACTTACTTATACAAAAAAAAGTATTTAAATAAATACAAATTTTTCACAATTTTAACACAAAATGTCAGGCAAAATTAAACAATTTTAATTGTTTCCACTTATTAAACAATAAAGTTAGGTCAAGTTGAATTGCTTGGGGAAATTATATATCAGGGGCAGCCAAGACGACTCACCTTTCATCCAAATTGGATAGCGAGTCCCACACCACTCAGGTGTTTTGGTTCGGTCTGTAATAAGTCCTGTGCATCAGCTCTGACCCAGCGGCCGTCCCCCAATGAGTACCGATCACACAGCATCAACGACCGGTCGTGAATATGATTTTCCTTAAATCTTTGGTCCATTTTTTCAAGAATAAATGCCGTTATGCAGGGGTCGTCTGGATCTGTTTGAATATATATATATATATATATATATATATATATATATATATATATATATATATATATATATATATATATATATATATATATATATATAATTTTATTTTTGTCAAAATCAGTTTCTTCCAAAAGAAAAACAAACTTACAGTGTTGATAATTACAATATTTCCTGAATTTATTTTACTATTGAAAAAAAAAAATACATTTAAGACAAGTTCATTGACATTGATTATGCACGATCAATTGCAAGTGCATAATTCTACTGTTGATAAATGCTGTTTTATATATAAAATATCTTCATCCACTGAGTACATTTTCTCATATCTTCAAGAAATTTTATCTGATGCAGGTATTGTTTTCAACTCTAGATACTTTAATAACCGTTTGTATCACCAATTTTCTTTATTCGATACCATGCAGATAACATGCTTGAATTAGTAGATATACTAGGCAACACGTCCACAGACAGGGAAGGGAGTGTCAAGATGGGGGAGAATGAGCATGTGCAAGGAGAGGTAAATGATATATTGAAGAAGGCAAATATGAAGGGTTGCAGAACACAACAAGCATGGAGCCTAAATACGATAGGGACTTCTACAACACAACGTTTCATTGTTGGAGTTATTGAAAAAGGACCATTACAAGATTACATTTCTGTTACAATAAGTGTACGATACCCTACCGTCACCAGCAAATCAACAAAAATAAGGATTAATCGAAGATTCTGCAGGTAAACTGTGTGGAAAAGTATAAAGACAGCTGGTTTCCACTTGAATAAAAAGGGCGTAAATCTTGAAAATAAGGAGTAACCATCAGTGTTCGACAAAGGGGGAGACTGTGAGCTGACGATAAACCTCGACAGGAACTTGTTTGCCAGACATCGTAGAAACAACTCTATGTACGAAACGTTATGGTCTAAACAAGCTAAGACAAGAGTTGCCATAGAGCTGCCATAAAATGGGTGGAAAACTGAGACAAGGCGCACCATTGAAAGATCCCGAAATATACGGACCTACTTGGAGCATGCAGGGAGATGGGTTGGAAAACTTTATTGTCTTTTGTCAATGTTGGATGCAGAGATTTATAAGACTAATCAGCGTGGAAGCTGTTTAAGAAGCTAGGAATGGTGCGCGAAGGGCTGCAATACAACGAATAGCAGACACAGCAGAGCAGTCATCTTGCCTGGAACCAACGAATTGTGGCTGGTCATCACCGCTGACTAACCGAATTGAGGATGTTCTTGGTACATAGTCGAAACATCCAAGATAAGACGTTACAACGAGGTCGACTCAAATCAGGCATATACTTATCAAATGCAGGGGACCAAATCAGCAAAATAACATCTTCTGTAAGTAACTTTTTTTTATTGTTTTAAATGTCAGATATAAATATTGAAAGTGTAACCATGATATTTTGCATTATACAGTACAGTGTAAAAGAGTTTCATGTCTTTTTTCAAAACGGTGTCCTTCAAGCTAAAAAAAAAAAGATATTAACACATTTGCACGCAATGCATATATTGTAGTTGTTTCTTTTCTTAAAGAAGCAGTGACTAGGTATATTGGAATTTTAGCAGTTATAAGGCTGAAAAAAACTACACTCTTTTGAAAAGTTGAAAGAAAACTAGAGCAGAGCTCGTGGCAAAGCCCCGAGTAGGTCTTCCGTTGTTGCTGCGAGTTGAAAATATATGTTACGATTATAATGACTATACTTTCAGTTCTGCTTTTGTTATAAAAACGTGTTGTGATTGAAAGTCTGTATATAAAACGTGTTTTGAAAAAAGAAAGGAAGAAAATATTTTAGGAAAACTATTTGTCGAGCAGAGTTTATGTAATCGTTTCAAACATTGTTTAAAAAATGAGATATTTAATGGCGAGTTAAATTTTCAAAGGTTAGCAAGCATTGTTATAAACATTAAACAGTATGTACTCATGATTCATGTCAGGAATTGTATTTCTTTTTTAAACTGAACTCGCCTACAAAACACGTAAACTTTTCTCAAAGATAACTTCTATATTAAAATATTTCTAAATTTTAGAAGACTATGTGCATGTTTAGAATTGCGTGCTGACAAAATTTACAGACCCTAAAACGTACTACTACACCAAAAAAGCGTGCGGCTAACGTGCGAGAAACGTTTCGTGTAAACCTTTTAGAGTTTCATGTAAACCGTTTAGCGTTTCGGGCAAAGCGTGTAAATCGTTTCGAGCAAAGCGTGAGAGAACCGTTTGAAACGTTCATCAGATTTCATTCGGAACTCTCTGACAAGTTAATTGTTTTAAAATGGCGCCCGTGTTTTACATTACTTTAACAAAATTGAAGGAATTTTTAACAAACAAAAGAAAGGTATATGTATTAAAAGACGACTAGTTACAGAGTACATGTATATTTAACGTTTTCATGCGATGTTTTAGTACTGAAACAATATTAAAATTCGCTATAAATAAAAAATATTAAATACAGTTAGCGAAACATGATTTCTATTGGAACAAATTAAATCAACTTTAACTTGCACGATAATGTTTTGATAAGCATGTATTTTTATTATCTATTTACATCGATAACTCTTACTGAGACCATTCGGCTGTGTACAAGTAGCGACATCGGGGCGAGACCTGCACCTGGCTGAACCTGACAATCAAACTCTGTGTATTTGTTTTCATTGGATGGTCAGGCGTCTCTCTTTTGTCAAAAGCCGACTTCAAGGTAATCGGAATCAGAATTTGATGAAACACACAATTTAAATGATAGAAAATTTATTAATTATTTGAACAAAATTAAATGTAAACATTGAAAGGAAATAAAAAAATTAATTATTATGGGAATCTATACGCATGGTACTCAATTCAAATAGATTATATTATGATTTTATTATTTTGTGTAGTAAAATCACCCTTCCAACTGTTACTCAATTACATAACAATTGATGACCTGGGGCTATAAATGTTCTGAGCTGTGTGCGCTAAAGCGGCACAAGATTCTCGGTCGCATGCGGCAATAGAATTAATACAGACTGGCCGAATAAACAAAGGGGTGGGAAAGTGAAACAAAATGTTACACAAAAGAAGAAACCACCAAAAATGATTTTCGACAGATCTTGCTATCTTTTCTCCAATTAGAAAAAAAACCCAGCGCGGGCACCTGTCAGCGGGGCGGGAGGAGGGGGGGGGGGTGGCAATGAGTTCGCTTCCACAATGAAACTACAGAAGTGATTAATATGTGACCGATAGAATCTAATCTAAAGTTGTTTAAACTCATGTGAATATTTTCTAAAATAATCATCGAATGCCTCAATTCAGGGCATTCCTTTATCGTGCTAGCACCTACCGCAAACATGTAACATGGAACTTTGATTATAATTTGATTTGATTTTTAAACTACCTTGTACGCTATCGTATAAATCAATGCTTAATCAACTATACATAATAGTTGAAAACATAATAAAATAAAGTTGTGTCCGTGCGGAATATGAAACATAAACGCGTCATAAGGTACATGTACAAGAACACGAACCGACCGCGGATCACTTAACCACTCGCGCCGGATCTCCTCAGCCATGTGCGAGGGATGAACATTATTCAAAGGTTTAATATTTGAGGGGGGTGGGGTGGGGGTGTTGATTTAAAACATTAATTGTACAGTTTTTAAAGTAGTTAACATAAACCAACCAACCATTAGTTTATGTCTAACGATTTTTCCGATTTGGAGTAATATCGTTCATTAATATTCATTTACACTCAAATATTTAATTAAAAATATACAAGTAGGACAAACCTTTATAACATAAAGTTAAAACAGTTCTTGTATATTCGGCTATATAAACTCAAACACGTTCATATGCATGTAAGTGTAAGTCGCGGTGTGCGAATCTTGTGTATTAAATAACCGCTTACCGCTAGGTAATGCAGCCGTGGCTGATCTCCTCGGCCGTGGGCGAAGGATAGATTACGTAAAGGTACAACGCACAGAAACACACAGCTCAGAACCAAGGAAGATTTGAAAAGTTTGCAGTATAATGACCTTACTCTATCAAATAGAAGTTCTTTATTTTCAACTAAAAACCCACAATTGATCTATGTCATTATTGCTTTAGAGAATGACATTGCTTTCATTAATTAAATGAACTATTTCTTACTTGACATCCAATCGTTTAATCCACAAAAGATTTTGTGTAATCAAAACTAAAACAATTCTTGAGTTCGCGGCTAAATAAATTCATATATGAGAGACGCAACTCTCGTGTATTAGATAACCACTGACCGCTAGGTAGTCCAGCCGCGACCACGGTGACCGATTTTCTCGGCCGCGGGCGAGGGAGAGCTTACGTAATGGTACACACACAGCTCTGATTCAAGGTAGATTTTGAATGCATGGTGTTTATAACAAAAAGGTAATGCATATATTTTTTCATTCCATATTTTGTGTTTTACTAGAAAAGAAAAAGAATGTTTTGTTTTCCAATTCCCGTTTTTTAAGGATTGTGCACTATAACACTTAACAACAATGACTTAAACTCCTAAAAAAAAGCATGTATTCTAAAAAAAAAAAAATCTTATGAATTAATGCCTCCTGTATAAACCAGCATACTTTCTGCGGTAACTTCATGCCAGTTGTACTCACAAAGTCTTTCGTTAACTTGTCAAATAAAAACAGGTACATGCTAACATGTAAAGCTTTTTACACTCATACTACACAAATCACTTACAAAATAACATTGAAACGACCTTCATGAGATCCCAACAAACAACTTTTCCAGCGACAGCCATGTCAAAATCCTAACCGTTTTTGAGTTATTAAGCAAAATATTTTAGGGGCCATTGGCCCTTAATTTAAGGGGCCAGCCCCTTTTTATTGGTGTCAAATGAAAGCCCTTGATATTTTGCACAACTTTTATTCTACATGTCTTAACAAAATGTTTTTCGTTTAAAAGATATAAAGGAAAACATGTCTAAATTTTTGCACTTTTTTAAATCCTGTTTTTTGACCCCCTACCTTTTCCTAAATAAAAAACGTAATCTAAAAACAAAAACAAATGTGCACAACTACAATGTCTCTGTTATTCAAATTCGTTGGATTCCCAATCCCTGCTATCATAGTCTCGGAGCCTTTGTCTGGAAACAAAAGGCCCTAAAAAAATTTAAAAGGGAAATAACTCTTTAACGGAAAGGGAATTCTAAATTTTATGAATTGCTTAAGATAGTGTTTTGTAAAGTACATTAGCCCTGAAAATTTGAGCAAAAACCGTTCAGAAATGAGCAAGATATGAAGCCTCAAAGTTAGCGTCTAGGAAACAAAAAAAACTAGAGCAGAGCTCGTGGCAAAGCCACGAGTAGGTCTTCCGTTGTTGCTGCGAGTTGGAAATATATGATATGGTGTCAAATGATTTTATTTATATTCAAAATATTTTTTGCTTGTAAAGTGTGCTGAAAGCTACGGCAGTTTTAACACTGTAATGTACACAGGGTACTCAAAGATTAAAATGACGAGTTTTATTATGACGTCACAAACGTTGAACGCTGTTAACTGCAACGTCACAAGCGAAAATCAAAGTTCACACTTGCAGCTGTTACTGTGGCTCTTCAATTAATATGAACTAACCCTTAGAATAAGATAGGAATTTTAAGGTATAAATCACATTTGCAGACAAGGCATGAAGTTGAAATAATGTAAATATAAGCATTAAATCATGATTTTTTAAAGTATACAGTCTTATAACTGCAGCAATGTTTGCATACAAATTTTCATAATGCGCTAACGCGAGTTACTCAATTTGTATGCACACACCGCTGCAATTATAAGACTATATACTTCAAAAATCATGGCTCAATGCTATAGTAATGACTAAACTTTCAGTTCTGCTTTTGTTTTAAAAACGTGTTTTATTTGAAAGCCTGTATATAAAACGTGTTTTGAAAAAGTAAGAAAGAAAATGTGTTAGGAAAACTATTTGTCGAAAACAGTTTATGTAATCGTTTCAAACATGTTTAAAAAATGAGATGTTTAATGGCGAGTTAAATTTTCAAAGGTTAGCAAGCATTGTTATAAACGGTATGTACTCCTGATTCATGTCAGGAATTGTATTTTTTTTTTTTCGAACCCGCCTACTAAACACTTAACATTTTCTCTAAGATAACTTCTATATTTGAATCTTTCAAATTTTTTTAAGACTGCATGTATGTGAAAGTTTAGAACTGTTGCGCGCTGACAAAATTTACAGACCCTGAAACATACTACTACACCAAAAAGCTGCAAATTACGTGCGAGAAACGTTTCGAGTAAACCGTTTAGCGTTTCGTGTGAATCGTGAAGCACTTCATGTAAACCGTTTAGCGTTTCGGGCAAAGCGTGCAGGGTTTCGGGCAAATCGTGAAAATCGTTTCGAGCAAAGCGTGCAAGAACCGTGTGAAACGTTCATCAGATTTCATTCGGAACTCTCTGACAATTTAATTGTTTCAAAATGGCGCCCGTGTTTTGCATTACTTTAAACTGTTTGTGATTGGCAAAACTCTTTTGTAGGTATTTTTATTAAAAAAATATATAAGAAATGATATACTTATCTTTTTACAAAATTGAATTAATTTTTAACAAACAAAAGAAATGTATATGTATTGAAATACGACTAGTTACAGACTATATGTATATATAACGTTTTTATACAATGTTTGTACTGGTACAATATTAAAATTCGCTATACATAAAAAATATTAAATACAGTAAGCAAAACATGATTTCTATTGGAACAAACCTAAATCAACTTTAACTTACACGATCGTTTTGATAAGCATGTATTTTTTTAAAATTAATTTACATCGATAACTCTCACTGAGATCATTCGGCTGTGTAAAAGCAGCACACATAACCTCTGACATCGGGTGAGACCTGCTTCTGGCTGAACCTGTCAATCAAACTCTGTGTATTTGTTTTCATTGGATGGTCAAGCGTCTCTTTTTTTGTCAATAGCCAATGGAAAATTAAAGAGACAGTACGGCGCATCTTATCGAAAAACCGACTTGAGCAAATTTTCCGATCGGGTTCGGTATTTTTGTACTACTCATGAATGTATAAACTTTTAGAAAATTACAAAGTTCTCCGTGCAATAAATCTAATTATTTCATTAAAATTAATAATTATGTATAACCTATCACATAAATACATCGCAACGTGTTCGGGGTTCAGCCTTCTATACTATTACGCATGCGTATTTACTGTAAACAAAACACATGCAGGGCTCGCGAAGAATCTTCTGGACAGGTTTGTTGATAAAAATATGTTTTTTTTCTACTTCTCATAGGTAATAACTGTTCAAAGTTTTTTAAACAACCACATTTATTATCTTGTAAGCATGTACATGTATTTTTCGTGTTTATCATAGGAGTTGCTACAACCTAAATCTATTTTTATAAATGAGGCCCCTTGAGGGGTTAATTGACATATTTATGTCTATTCATTTTAAAATGAACCTAAATTGGTAAACCATTTATAAATTATCGAGTAAGTAAGGATGTGTTTCATTTAGAGAATCGCTTAAACCTCGTTTTCCATGATGACTGTAGTGGGACGAAGATCTTGTAGTTTTCAGCACGTGTCAATTACTGTCAATCAAATTTCACGTGGTACAAATAAATGATATAAGATTATTCCGGTTTGTACGGCCCTTGAATTTCCGGAAGCTCATAATTACGTTAATTAAATATGTGAAAGGGATTTTCATGTATTTCAACTATTATAATAAACGTTATTTCTTATTCCCTAACGATACAATAGGTAAATCTGAAGTTATTCACATATGTGTTTTCAGCTGTACTGTCTCTTTAATGACCTCAAGGTAATCGGAATCAGTATATGATGAAGCACACAAATTAAATGATAGAATATTTATTAATTATTTGAACGAAATTAAATGTAAACATAGAAAGAAAATATACTGTTCTTTGGAATCCAGTTTATAGCTATTTTTACAAGTAATTATTTTAATTATTTAAACCACTGTTAACAGAAAACAAGAAGTCTTGGAAGAAATTAACACACAGGGATTTTCCTACAATGTACACAGTCGTGCATGTACATGTCATTATCATTGGAATCTATACCCATGGTACTTAATTCAAATAGATTATGATAATCTATACACTACACGCCGTTATACGGAGCGCCGGTAATATATACGAATATTGAGTAAAAAATTAAACCATTTTTACATCTTGTTCTTTTCAATACAAGGTTAAATAACTTGAAAAAAAAAATCCGAAATAGTAATTACAAATTTCTATTTTGTTTAATCATTTTAATTTTCTCTGAGGTACATGAATATGTACAGAACAAATTTATTTACGCGAATGATACGACATAGGAAAAAAATTATTGGTTGTTAGTATAACATTTTTTTCTAACGATGGAGACTAATTTAATTTTAAATATTTTTCAACATTATCGATGTAAATAATATGAGGTTTATTTACTGTTTGTATTTTTACATCGTATTCTCTGAAACTAATAAAAGTACTTATGTTAGAAGAAAAATCAAATCCAGCCGAACGCTGAAAAACCGATTACAGTTTGTAATCATACGCATTTTATTTTAGGTATTGACTATTGAGTTCCGGTAACTTTTTTCTGGATGATTTTATTGTTTTATGTAGTAAAAGCACCCTTCCAACTGTTACTCAATTACATAACAATTGATGATCTTGGGCTATATATGTTCTGAGCTGTGGGCGCTGAAGCGACACAAGATTCTCGGTCGCACGTGGCGATTGAATTGACAGAGACTGACCGAATAAACAAACAGGTGGGAAATTGAAACAAAATTTTACACATACATGTGTAAGAAGAAGTCACCAAAAAAGATTTTCGACAGATCTGGATATCTTTTCACCAATTAAAAAAAATCCAGTGCGAGCACCTGTCAGCGGGGCGGGAGGAGGGGGGGGGGGCGCAGCAATGAGTTCGCTTCCACAATGAAACGGACGACCATGTAGAAAAACTACAGAAGTGATCAATATGTGACCGATAGAATCTAATCTAAGGTTGTTTAAAACTCATGTGAATATTCTTTAAAATAATCATCGAATGCCTCAATTCAGGACATTCTTTTATCGTGCTAGCACCTACCGCAAACATGTAACATGGAACTTTGATTATAATTTGATTTGATTTTTAAACTACCTTGTACGCTATTGTATAAATCAATGCTTAATCAACTGTACAAGTAAAAAAAATTACCTTTTCATCTTAAACCAATATAATAGTTGAAAATATAATAAAATATAGTTATGTCCGTGCAAAATATGAAACATGAACGCGTGATAAGGTACATGTAGATGAACACGAACCGACCGCGGATAACTTGTCCACTCGCGCCGGATCTCCTCAGCCATGTACGAAAAATGGTTTAATCTTTTTTTTTTTTTTGGGGGGGGGGGGTGTTGATTTTAAACAACAATTGTACAGTTTTTAAAATATTTTAGATAAACAAACCAACCATTAATTTATGTCTGACGATGTTTCCGATTTGGAGAAATATCGTTCGTTAATATTCATTTACACTCAAATGTTTAACTAAAAAAATACAAGATGGACAAACTTTTATAACATAAAATTAAAACAGTTCTTGTATTTACGGCTATATTACCTCAAATACGTTCATATGGATGCAAGTGAACGTCGCGGTGTGCAAATCTTGTGTATTAGATAACCGCTTACCGCTACGTAGTGCAGCCGTGGCTGATCTCCTCGGCCGTGGGCGAAGGATAGATTTCGTAAAGGTACAACGCACAGACACGCACAGCTCAGAACCCAGGAAGATTTGAAAAGTTTGCAGTATAATGACCTTACTCTATCAAATAGAAGTTCTTTATTTTAAACTAAAAACCCACAATTGATCGATGCTTTAGATTGAGATTGACATTGCTTTTATTACTTAACTGAACGATTTCTTAATTGACACCCAATCGTTTAATCCAAAAAAAATTATGTGTAATCAAAACTAAAACAATTTTTGAGTTCGCGGCAAAATAAACTCGTACATGAGAAACGCAACTCTCGTGTATTAGATAACCACTGACCGCTAGGTAGTCCAGCCGCGACCACGGTGACCGATTTTCTCGGCCGCGGGCGAGGGAGAGCTTACGTAATGATACACACACAGCTCTAACTCAAGGTAGATTTTGAATGCATGGTGTTTATAACAAAAAGGTAATGCATATATTTTTTCATTCCATATTTTGTGTTTACTAGAAAAGAAAAGAATGTTTTGTTTTCCAATTCGCGTTTTTAAGGATTGTGCACTATAACAACTTAACAACAATGACTTAAACTCCTAAAAAAAGAGCATGTATTCTAAAAAGAAAAAAATTCTTATGAATTAATGCCTCCTGTATAAACCAGCATACTTTCTGCGGTAACTTCATGCCAGTTATACGCACAAAGTCTTTCGTTAACTTGTCAAATAAAAACAGGTACATGCTAACATGTAAAGCTTTTTACACTCATACTACACAAATCACTTACAAAATAACATTGAAACGACCTTCATGAGATCCCAACAAACAACTTTTTCAGCGACATCCATATCAAAATCCTAACCGTTTTTGAGTTATTAAGCAAAATATTTTAGGGGCCATTGGCCAGAGGGCCAGCCCCTTTTTATTGGTGTCAAATAAAAGCCCTTGATATTTTGCCCAACTTTTATTCTACATGTCTTAACAAAATGTTTTTCGTTTAAAAGATATAAAGGAAAACATGTCTAAATTTTTGCACTTTTTTAAATCCTGTTTTTTGACCCCCTACCTTTTCCTAAATAAAAAACGTAATCTAAAAACAAAAACAAATGTGCACAACTACAATGTCTCTGTTATTCAAATTCGTTAGATTCCCATTCCCTGCTATCATAGTCTCGGAGCCTTTGTCTGGAAACAAAAGGCCCTAAAAAAATTTAAAAGGGGAATAACTCTTTAACGGAAAGGGAATTCCACATTTTATGAATTGCTTAAGATAGTGTTTTGTAAAGTACATTAGCCCTGAAAATTTGAGCAAAAACCGTTCAGAAATGAGCAAGATATGAAGCCTCAAAGTTCGCGTCTAGGAAACAAATAAAAAAAAAAAAAATAAGAATAATCTTAATTTTTTTCCCGCACAATAATAGAAAGGTCTTCCGTTGGAAACGGACGACCTTAATAAATGAAGTAGCAGCAACATTTATGTAATTTTTTATGCCGTGTACATATTCAATTAGAAGGTATAATGAACAACAGTTTCAACCTATGCATTTGGTGGCTTAGATCTGCCACACTTTTACGGAAGAGTATCGGAGCCTACACTTGTGTTTCAACTTATAAACTGTCCTTCTTTTTTAATGAATTGTCAAACATAAAAAGTTATATAACCTCTTATGAATGCACATGTATTGAATTGTTTCTGTCAATGTAAGGAATTCTCTTTCATAAATCAACATTTCAAACTGTTTTTTTTAAAGTCGATAATGCAGATAGCAATAAAACTGGTAAAATCCAATAAAGTGATTTAAATTGTATAGAAATCACAAGATACAATTCAATTCATTTACATAAATAAGAGGTCACAATACTTTATATGATGACAATACAATAAAAAGAAGGACATGCAATCTATAAGTTGAAACACAAGTGTTGGCCCCGATACGCTACCGTACTTACTTGTCTTAAAAATATCCGACAAGTCGATATAAAAATTTAACAAGTTAAAATAATTATTTGACAAGATGACATAACGATCTGACAGGTTAACATGAATATGTGACAGAGAAATTATTGCAACGAGCTTGAAGAAAATGATCATTCAAATTATAAATCGACTTGTCAGAAACTGATGTTGACTTGTCAAACGTTATGTCATCTTGTCAAATAAGTATATCGATTTATCAGATAATTATATAGACTTGTCAAATAATGATGTCGACTTAAAAGATGGTTATGTCGACTCGTCAGATCCTTATGCCGACTTGTAGGAAAATATTAAGTCAACCATATGGCAAAATATTGGGCCTAAACGTTTTAGTATTGATTTTTTTCACACGTGAATAAGTTTAAAGTGGACATCAAAATCTGACGAGTCATCAAATTTGTCTGATAAGTCGACATCAAGATCTTACAATTCGACCTAATTACCTGAAAAGTTGTGGCAGACCTATGCCACCATATCGACGTCTTAAAAAATGCAATAAATTTAATAAATCCATGGATACTAAGCAGGCAATGGTTTTGTAACTTAAAAAATTCATCTTTCTCAGGTAGCAAGAAAATCATTTCCATTTTCTAATAAATGCTGAAATTTGATGGCTATGATCTGAAACAAACAGTATGCGAAACGCAAACAAAAGTATAATTTATTTTGAATCGTTAATTTGCTGTTTTCACTTCTGGTAATGAAAAAAGGTAAGTTTTTTAAAAGGTTAGATCTAATTTTAACGTTAAAGAGTTATAAAATATTTATTTCTATTTCTATATTATGTATTCACCAATCTTATTATTAAAAATTGATACCATCATTTTCCCAATCCAAGAAAACATAAGAATTTTTGCTTGATCATTTCATGATGTACGATATAGTCCAAAGTATACTCGTATTAAGGTATCCGATGTACAATTGACCAAAAAATGATGCCTGGTAAGGTATATAATCTATGTACTCGTTTGATAGGTAAGGATATGTTGTTTCTAAAAATAGATTTTGTTGTCGCCAAATCACAATGGGGAAGTAACTCTAGCGCTGCAAATCACGCACGGTAAAATACTACTTTTCTGACGAAAACATGTGTAATCATTAATAATATTTATCAAATAAAAATTGCCAACATATTTTAATAAAAATAAAGTTTTGAAATAAATTGATTAACTTTAAGTCGAAAACTAGCGCAAGTTTTCTGCGCAATGAATATACAATTTTTTCAATGGGTGGCCCTGTAGCTCTCCGGTCTGTCAATATTTTTTTCCCGGAGAGCTACAGTTCTGCAGCTAGATTACCCCAATTCAAGTTATGCACAGTCACAATATCTTCTGACCAATGATTAAAACGACCTACTCAATATTTTTCGACGAAATACTTGACTTGTGCACTGCAAACTTTACTCTATAAATTAGTTTTTTTCTTCACGCTATTGCAAGTGCGCCGCGGGAAAAAAAAATTACGTCATACAACGGCAAATGACGTAAAGCTGATACAACGTCACAATCAGCGTAAGGGGGGGGGGGAGTTAAAATAACTCGTTTTAAAATTAAGAAAAAAAAATTGCTTGACTTTGTGCATCAATTGTTGATTCTTTATTGTTTATTATGTTAAATCAAAAATATTGCGCCTTTTTGAAAATTTATTTCAAGCTCCGTAATCTATCAAGCTCATCCCGGAAAACCCCGAGCTCTCAATTCTACATCCGATACCTTAATTGTGTGACCTAATATTCCTAAAAAATGTCGATTTGGTCTGTGTGGTAGGTGGATAAAATGACGACCTCCTTTTCACCAGTTTGTCATCGTTTTAAATTGTCATATAACAATAGCCAACCCCTACCATAATGCAAGATATTTCGAATTCTAATTTAAGCAAACAAGCAGTAAGACCTGTATCAGAAAAGGTCTTGTTTACGCAAAGATTTGCTTTTTGCTGTCGCCTTGAGTCTGCATATTGAATTACGTGTTTGATTTTTAAACATTTAAAATTTCAATGTTCCTCCAATTATTTCTTTCACTGTTTGACTGAGTTTGATACAATCCAGTTCTATTTCAGGGGTGAAAGAGTTCTTTTTATAGATCTTTTTATCGCATACAGATGTGTCGTTTCTTCAATGAATGCATGCAACGTGCTTATGTATCCTCCCAAAAGAATGTGTATTTTATATTTGCATTATTGTGTCTTAAATTGTTTTTGATCGTTATCGAATCTGTTTATTTGTCCTTATTTTTCCGTTGATTGTATTATCATGTGATGACACCCTTGTACACCTAATCGATATTTTTAAGTTCATTGTAAGGATCTACATACAAGCAAAATAGGGACCTTTTGATCAATAGCATTGTATTTTTTTCTTTCTTTATCTGATAGCAATGTCAACTATGTTGAGGAATCTTTTCATATATATCTGCCTTGTCTTGTCTGTAACTTCTTTTTAAATGGTTTGTAAAAAAGTAAAACAAAAAACGGATTTAATGGTTAATTTGTTGACTATAAAGTCTCCTTTTTAAAAAAGCGTCAAAATTCCAGATTAATGATGTTACAAACTCGCAGTGACTATACCCCAAACTCTCTTTAGCATCCCCCCCCCCAAGAAATCATCATGTTACATTAACATTTTCAGATCTGAATGAAATATTTAATATTTGAAAGGGCTTTTTACGACAAGATTTCATGATTTCAGCGCATGTGGACTACTTTTGAATTAACCAGCATATAACCAACCTCGCAATGGCAGCCGGTTATAAAAATTGAACAAGGAACGCTAGGACTACATTTTTCATCTTTAAACAAGATTTTAAAAATATATTTCATCGAAATTTATCATTGCCTTAAGTTTGATGATTCAGTATGTTCTTCACAATTCGGAAAATTGCAGAATTATTATAAATGCTTAGAACCGGATTTGTGATGGAAAAAAACATAAACTTTATTTAGTGTTGGGTTTCTCTTTAAAAAAAAAAAAAGAAACAATAATTCGAATATGAGTTAAAGTCTTTTTATTAAGTTATTATCTTTCCTTGTTAGAGATCGTAAACAATTGTCTTTAAAACAAAAGTCTTTTCATTGGAACGAACATGTTTGTAAATAGATTGTAGAGATACGTTAATGCTGGTTTACAACATCTTGCAAACCGGAGCGGAACTAACAACTATAATTTGGAAGGAAATTTATATCAAAGAGCCGATGAAACGGTACTTGTCTTTAGAGATATACATTCGAAGTGTTTTAAAACCATATATATTGTAATGCGTTTATAGCATAATGCAACTATTTCACAAACTTCTTGTTGTGCAGCCGCTTTTACTTTTAAAAAAAAGCATTGTCTAGGCGTTTTAACTTATTCTTAACCTTTTGTATAGAAATAAGCTCTCGAAAACATTAAGATTAAATCATACCTGCACTATGTACAATTGTGCACAGAGAAACTTATTCTTAACATATTGTATAGAAATAAGCTCTCGAAAACATTAAGATTTAACCGTTAAATTAAATCATACCTGCACTATGTACAATTGTGCACAGAGAATAAAGACACAGATGCCACAAAACCCCCATATCGTCTTTGCTGACACTTGCTGAACCAGAACCGAGTTTACCTTATATAATCTTCCATGCACGGGAAAAATTACGAAAGAGCGAATATAAGAGAGGACCGATGTTAGTTACTTTCTAGAAATAGTAATCGACATTCCAGTAGTTTTTTGTATTTAGAAATTACTTAGACGCCAATGTACTCGTGAATAATATTATTTTTATTACTTTTATTGAATTTAGAACAAGCATTCAAATTGCACAAATCAATTACATGTAATGTTTAAAGACGACGTTTTAATGTACAGGAAGCTGGTGACTCCATAGCGATGCTGCAAACTGGAATGTCACTTGAGATATAGAGAATGAAGAGGTCACTAGGATATAGAACGGCAAACTCTACTAAGCTAAACCGTTTCAATTCAGCTGTTGCCTTTAACGGGGACTTTCATTGGATCAGACAGGGACAGACAGATAAAAGATTTCTAATCAACCTTGCTGAAACTCTATGAAGCTAACTTGAAATCAAGACGGTTAGCCGTACGTCTAATTGTGACTACAGATCACAGAAAACGGGGACTAGGGTGTGCAAGAGATCATGCAAATTTGCAAATCTGTCACTTGTGATCCATACTTATTACTGACATATAAAAATTCTGTGTAGATTTTATTGATGGAAGATGTCGAATATAAAGACAAAATAATGAAGAATTTAGTGACTGCTTTGTGGCTTTTTCTGATTACTTATATGGAGGTTATTATGGTGTGGGGAGCCATTTCTATTAAGGGTCCTAAGAATTGTACATTATCAAGAATGAATCATTTACAGGTACATGTACTAGTATCGGAATAAATTCTAATGGATGATAATGCAAAGCCACATAGAGCTAATATCGTGAACTAGTAATTTGAGGCAGAGACTCAGAGTGTTTTTCAAATGCAGATGCAGCAATGGAATTATACTACATTCAATACCCAAGGACAGTCTCTTCGCTCAGTTCAAGGTTTTTCATGTAAGGGGTAGCAACACACGTATTGACGTATATCAAATAAACAACTCACAAAAATATTGGATATGGAAATTCAAACTAATTACGAGGTTGTCCATAATTTTAAATCTTGCTCTTCTGTTAAGGTGAAAATTTAGAATTAATTTTTATTATCGAATGTGTTCTTGCTTCACAGTAGAAGCTTTGAGCTTAATTTTGCAGACTTTTGACACATGGTATTTTCCCTCATAACCATAATATTCAGCAAAACCTCTTTTCCAGCGCATTGTGGGTAGGCTTAAAAACAGGCTACCAATAAACGGTAGATACCTGGCCTTCTTTTACTGAAGTATTATGGGTAGTTTATAGACTATGGAAACAGGCTAATCGTTAATTTCAAGTTTTGAGAATTACCATGTTTTGAATCCTTTAATAAAGGTTGTTTATCATAGAAAATTTGAAATTTTGCTTTTCAGTCGTATACTGAATTCATTTAATGCTCAAATATTCAATCCTGTCAATAACCCTACATTGTATAATTATTGAAGCCATCTCACTATATCCGGCGCCATGATCCGGTAGTGATGCACCCTATGCAGTGTCAATATTACTCAAAACTACACAGGATAACACGGTCAATATAAGCAATGTAAGTAGATGTGTTTGATATAATTATAATGTAATAATTACCATTGTAAGCTTTTCAGCATAATGCTTATTAAAGCTTTCATTACAAATTAAGTTGAATTTGAAAGGAAACTTTTTATTTTCATTCAACCAGCTGCAGTAGCTGTTGTAACTATGTTTGGAAACAAAACCCTCTTGTGATAACCTGCTTCTCTAACATCATCCACAATCAGTACAAATTCTTAGTCAATCTTTAATGTCATTATTACTGATTATTACTAAATAGTGACCAGCTGCTTCACTGTGGGGGTTCCTGAGTGACTATCCACCCTCTTCCTACTACTTGTACTTCACTACTTGTACATCTATGTTTAATATCTATATTGATGATCACATAGATAACTCAGGATACAGGCGGTAGAGAGAGGAAAGATGGATAAGGAGAAGAGAGTCATTCTTATACATCTAGTTATAGAATTATTACTGTCCCAGTAGTAACATACCCGGTTCTAGTAAAGTAATAGTAGACATACAAATGTAATTACATGTAATGTCATTAGTACCGGGTAAGTATAATGTAATATAAGCTCAAGTTGTCTTATTTCACACAGAGAATTGAACAAAATCAGCTTGCCCTGGTTAGAATGATGTTGTCGAAAAATTAGATAAACAAGTAAGTTCAGAATCATTGCAGCTATTAAATTGATAAGTTGGTGAAAGTAAATTTAAAGATGAAAGCTCAGGAGTGGACTAGATTCTGTATCTGAAAAAAGTCATGTGCTCTTCTGTACCTGTTTCCTGGAGCAAAGAAAAAGTATCTTATAATACAGAGCTTTGTGACATGTGGTGATAACGAACAGTGTTCAAATTCAAACGTAGGATGGCTCATAATTCAATGTACCACTGAAGTTTAGATTCAAAATGAGTACATTTTTATGTTTGTAAATGTTGGTGAGTCAGTTACAACATGTTTCTGATTAATCTTTTATTACGACGTCAGTTTTGTTGGCTGGATTAAGGTTAACCGTTTTGGACTTTTCCATTTCAAGACTGTTCGTTATTATATAAATAGTGCCTGTTTGGGAGGGTAACAGTTGAAATTGACACTCCGAGAAAACCATTGTCAACCGACGCGAAGCGGACAAACAGGCACTATTTATTTTGTTATACTGAATGTCTTAATTTTTAAGAAAATATTACTGCTTTTATATAGAAATAACGTACAGCGAACCGTACGCGCATAATTTTCGCGCATGTAACAATTTGTATTGTTATACTTTTAAGTTAAATACTGAAATCTGATTGGTTTAGACGCAGTTCATAATCTGTTCTATTACCCTCAGCGTTAGCAACGCACTTAGCAACGGGTAACATTAAAAATTGTTACATGCGCGAAAATAATGCGCGTACGGTTCGCCGTAGAATTCACGTTATACCTATGTAAAAGCAGTTAAGTTTTCTTTAAAATTAAGACATTCAGTATAACAAAATAAATAGTGCCTGTTTGGTAGGATAACAGTTGAAATTAACACCCCTCGAAAACCATTGTCAACGAATTATGAACTGTGTCCTAACCAATCAGATTTCAGTATTTAACATGAAAGTATAACAACACCAAATGTCACCTTATAGGGGTTGTTAAGCGTTAGTAAAAAGCTGTTCATCATTACTACTACTAGAAATCAGCTTTATTTTGCTTCATTGAATTTAGGGGGGGGGGGCTACTGGGTAATTTCGAATTACTGGGCAGGGTATCCATTTGAATTGTTCTTACATACGCATTTAGGTTTTTATTCCTTACCAAAGTTTCATGGATATAAAAATGCAGGATTGTTTTAGAAGTCATCCATCTTTTTATGCATCCTACGGACCCGGTTTATCTGAAGGCAGCCCGCTCACTGTAAGATTATTCTTTCTAGATCCACCTCAAACACTCTACTTCACCCCCCCCCCCCCCCCTACTTTAAAAAAATGTTTTCTTAGAGCATATACTTAACTAAATTATTATTGCAATTGTCAATTCCAAGAAATTGAAATATTGAAATAACTTCCTCATTTGTACACATATCAAGTTTGTAAGGTGTGCCAGGTAGTTAAGGTTAATATGCTGTACCTGCCAGACATGACATATATGAAAAAATAATGCCCACGTGAGAAAATAAAAGTTCTTATTTGTACAATGACAAATTACGTTAAGTATTGAGTCCGTATTCTTCAGTGTGTTGCATCAATACAGTTTTTTTGGACAAATGTACCATTTTTTGTTACCTTTTATTGATTTGGTTTTGGGATAAAATCAAAAGTTCTTGAACAATATGCAGTACGTTTAATTGGAAATGGTTCTATTTGAAAAAAATTCTGATACTATGTAGAGCAGCAGGGTATTTTTTACAAACAAAAAAGTGTGAATCTTAAAGGTTTTTGAATGCATAGTAAGGCAGCAGTCAAGTCACATACTCATGCTGTGATTATTCTGATGTCATAGACACTTGAACAGTTTGAGAATTTTTTTTTTAAACTTTCTAGGTTTATAAGGAAGGATATTTGCAAATGCAAATATTCCTCATTGTAAAGACGTGTGTGAAATGTATTGTTGATCAGTTGACCTTTTTTTAATTTTTCAGACCTTTGCTGACGGATTGATAGTTTAAGCAATGAAGGAGTCGGAAAATGTAACAGGATTATTTTCCTGGGCCTACAGTGGCGTTAACTTTGACCTAGCAGGAAATGGAGGCATAGAGTGTAGGGATTTCATCAGTGTGAAGCAGCGAGTCATTGAGACAGTCATTAGCTGTGCAGCAGCAGGTCTTATCTTATACAGAGCGATCACACACCTGACTCTGCCAAAAAACTCGGTCCTCCTACCAGATCCCGTCGGAAAACGAATCCTCTTAGTAGTTCATTGTCTGATATTTGGCACCGAGCTGGGCTTCAAGTTCGCTACTAAGCAAATGATTTATATACTTAATCCATGCCATGTAGCAACCATGATGCAGGTAGGGCTAATCGATGAAATGTGCTGTGTATTCCTTTTTTGATTTGAGCATGTGTGAATGTACTGAATGTCACAATTTCTTCCTAATGCGTAAATGTAAGAGATGGAATTAAAGTGGAGTCCACTGAAATGAGTGCATTCTTTGTATGATCAGAATAGCTGGACTGTTGGTGTAAAATTAATTCTACTCTTGCACAATATGTTATTGAAAGGAAATTTTTTTGTCATTAAGGATTACGTTTACTCAGGGGCGAAAAAAAAATCCACTAATAGGAACGAAAAATTACTTATTCTACATTTTAGCCCCACTATTGTGGTGCTATTTTTCACTTTCAAATAACTAGGTCAATGACCTACTTTTTCTGCTAGTGACCTCTGATTGTTTTTTGAAAAAATTGTCAAAATTTGTCAAAATTGTCAACCATTTTCAAGGTTTTCTTTATTTTGTAATAATTAAAAAAAATAAAACAATTTGGAGGTTGGGAAATGATAAAATACGAATAGCTTTACTAATTTTATATTTGATTGAATCGTTTTAAGCTCACATTTTAAGTTTAATTTAGTCCGAATTTCCTCTCTCAATTTCCAAAATTGTACTCATTTTTGATCGAGATTTACAAAAAACTGACTAATAGGAGCTCCAAACCATTGATTGCCTTAAACTTTAGTTGTTGTCTGTATTATGTTGACATTAACATTATATAAGGTCAATGATAAAAATTTCGATATATTTTATCTTGAATCGATTTTATGTATTTTAAAGATTTTTCCAATTGCGTGCCAGCCAGTGATTTAAATTTATAGACGAGTAAATACAACCATAAAATATGTAAAATGATATGAAATAACATATAGAAACTTAACTTTTGCAATTACATTGTAACAGAAAGTTTTTAAGAGAAAACAAGAAAATGAAAAAATTAGTCCGAATTTCCTCTGTTTTAATATTAATCTACCTTTGTCGGAGCATTTCTTCCTCAAATAAACACATCATGGATATCAATATCGATATTTGTTAATAACGTTGTTATTTTGTGTTTTTAAAACAACTTTGGACTTCAGATATTGAACTTTGAAAAAATATTTTTCGAATTCTCAAACCCTGAGTAAACGTAATCCTTAAAATAAGCCAGCAACCCCCGAAGTTCCTTTTATAATGATGTAAAGAAGAAGAGAAAAGATCCTGTGATATCCTATATACAGCTGTAGACTAAGTCTTTTACTGTAAAACAACTGAACTGATGCATTTAATTTACGTTGTCAGTTTGTAAGAGTTTTCTTTTTCGCTTTTTCAGATATTCTGTCTGGCGGCACCGTCAGGGAGACTGACTACCACAGTTTTCCGGCTTCATCTACACATGTTAACATGGGCTCCTATAGCCATCTTGTTCCCTGTAATAAATACTCGATTGGTAAGACACACGATTGGTAAGATTTTATGATAAATTCAAAATTAATTGAAGCAAGAATCTGTTTTTGATAATCATTTAGTAAGATTACAATTCAAATTCTTGTTTGGTAAGATCTTTCATTAAATGTTTCATTGCTAAGGTTATATTTAGAATAAGTCTGTGAAATTAATTTTTAATTCCAAAAATTATATTCAGAATACTTGATTAATAATTGTATTAGATTGGTAAAATTTTTGCTTTCAATAACTAATAAGTAAATGATGTAATTACTGATGCATTTAATGATGGTAAAAAGACATTGACTCTACAATTGCCGTTTGAGACAGAAGTAAATTATATCCAACATTTGTTGACTTTACAGTTGCCGTTTGAGACAGAAGTGTATTATATCCAACATTTGCTGATGCTAGTAATTCCATTCTACTTACTCAAAATTGGAGGTAAATCACATGGTCGTTGATAATCTGTACTATATACTCTTACAAGAACCTGGTTTTTTTCATCAAATTTTTTGCAACACAAACAGTAGCAGTTAAAACATTGGGTTTTTTTAGGTAGATTATTTCCTTTTGTATAAAATTAACAAGGTTTGTCATGGTCATTGGGTATAAATTTTTCTTGACAAGGTCATCTGCCATGATTTTCTGTCTGTAATTTCCTCAATACATTGTATATATGGTTACAAATATCGCCATTGGCCACTTACTACATGCCCTTTCGTTTATATACATGTACAACTATTCCTTTAATTAAAACAATTTTTAATTCAGTTAACTTATTTACATTTGAAGATATAACGGTACTATGGAAATATTGTAAATATACAGGGGAGATTTTGCCCCAATGCCTTTATTGACAGTGGGCACATTTAAAATAGGGCCATGATAACTGCAAATTATTTCTTATTATCTGAAACTTGGATAGGGCAGATTGAACACATGGTGAAATCTATATGAACTGTGTAATGGCAAAATTAATATGGGGCAAGATAAACCCACATTCTATAGTTTTTTTCTAATTCAAAAACATTGATGAATTTATCTTTCCTTTCGTCAACTGTTTACTCACAGTTCAGGCCATATTTAATGTTTTTCTGTGGTTTGTAGGTTCCTACACTGCTGAACCTGTTCACGACTTCAGCTGGGCTCTAGTGTCCATGGGAGTCCTGTACATTATATACTTCGTACCAGTACAGTATCTAGCATATGTAAGTATTTGGAAATACTTAGCCATTCTACTAATAAATTAACTTGTTAAAGTCTACTTGTAAGAGAAAATCTATTTGTGCAATTAAAATATGAATATGGTTTGTCAAAGAAGAGTATTAGAATGTGATAAATGAAGCTTTAACTACAATTTTTACAGTTTAAAAAAAAATACCAAAAAAAGTTTTCATTTATTACTTAACGATGTATTTACAGATGTTGCCTAGAGTACAATCATTTGTAATCATTGCAGATGTAAATAGAATGCAATGCTTTCATTATTGCTTATAGAAATGTTTGCCATTGATCAGGACAACTCATATTTCCTATTCAAACTTTACAGATCTCATTAGTTAATCTAAACAACATGCTATGTCCAGCGGTGTCAGACCCGTTCTACGGGCCGTACTACAGAATCTGTGCAATGACTCACCAGGCACTACTTATACCAACGGGGGGCAAGTTTTACACATGGCTGTCACAACAATTCCTCACCCCCTCCGCACGGGACGAAGAGGTGTCTGTGTTTAGTATAGACTGGAATGCCGAGACCCCCGCACCGGACAATCTCAGAGGGAAGAATGGAGTGATTAGTCATGGGGATCGCCAATCCAACAACGGACACCTCAAGTCCTCCTGAGGAAACCTAGCTTTAACTGACCACTTGTTATCGTTGACTTTATACACACGTTTTTAATAGCATTTTGTGATTAGCATTGTGTATGGGGGACGAGGCAAAATTTACAGAATTTTTAATCCTTTATTTGATGGATATAATAATTGCACTGTTTTCAGATTTGTTGATGTTAAAACATCAGTTGCTGCTGTGAATTCCATAGTGGACCTGTAGAGGACTTTCACAATTTTTAAAAAAGTTATCTTCCTTTGCTAAGATAACGAGCATTAATTTTCTTAATCTACATTGTTTATCTATGTAACTTTCAAACCTTCCAATGCTGTCTGATTGGGATATTATTAGACAGTATATGAAGCACAGTGGACAGAGTTTATTTGATGTGACAATGCCCTATAAATTGGTAGGTTAGAGAACGTATATTAGTTGACGCATCAAAAGTATAAAAAAAATTTATTTGTTGACGGGAAAGTTTTCTATGGTATAACTAACCTGAGAAAGTGGGAACCTCTAGCTTTTAAGGATATTGAAAAATTTTAAATAATATTTATTATTATGTAATTTTGGTATGTTAGATGTAAATCAAAACCTCTTTTTATTGGGGGTGGGGGGTTCGAGGCTATGAACCCAATTACCAGTAGTATGCAAGTGCAAGTTTTCATGTAATTTAATGACAAAAACATCTACTAGCATATATAAAAATTATTTATCTGTTGGAAATGACTGTTGGTTTTATACGAGATATACTTGGATACATTTGATTATAGCTTTAATTCTGCAGTTGATAGTAACCTACAGTCAAGCTACATAGTACTTGATAAGAGGTATACAGACTGTATCAGTGCTTGATAAATTTTTTTTATTGGTTTATTTTTTCCTGGTGCACTAATATTGGAATTATTTTTCTAATCTATTGATTTTGTTTGGATTACTAAATTGTAGGGTAGACAAGTAGAATTTAATTTAAACAATGTGTCCAAGTTTTTTTCTTCAAAGTTTCCAAGGAATGATGTTATTGAATTTAAGATAAATCTATGGAAATGCTTTTAGTTAGTTAACAACTTCACATGGATGTTGATTTCGCGTGTCACTTCGTCAAAATGCATGTTTTTGAATTATTTATAATCTGTAGGACTCCCACAAGGAATACACCTTTATGTGCTTACAGACCTTAGTTGAATTTTATAATAGTATAATTTATAATATGTATTATAAACTCCCCCCCAAAAATCATTTTTTTTGTGTTGAATTAACAGCATTTTAGCATAATGAATTATGTTCAGGTTTGTGCAATATCTGTAGAAATAGTACTACTTTTTTGATTTTTAGCTCACCTGAACCGAAGGTTCAAGTGAGCTTTTCTGATCACCCGTTGTCCGTCGTCCGTCGTCCGTCCGTCCGTCCGTCTGTCCGTCTGTCTGTAAACTTTCCCCATTTTTGACTTCTTCTCAAAAACCTCTGGGCCAAATTTAACCAAACTTGGTACAAAGCATCCTTATGAAAAGGGGATTCTAAATTGTTAAAATAAAGGGTACAACCCTTTTTAAAGGGGAGATAATTACGGAACAGTGAAAATAGGGTGCATGTCTTTAAAAATCTTCTCCTCAAGAACCACTGCACCTGAAATATTTACACAAAAGCTTGTATATATAGTGAAAATTCTAAATTGTAAAAATCGTGACCCCCGGACCAAAACTGGGGCCCGAGGCGGGGTTTAAAGTTTAACATGGAAATACATTGGAAAAATGTTTAAAAATCTTCTTTTCAAGAACAGGTGAGCAATGTGGCCCATGGGCCTCTTGTTCTGAATTTATTTTTATTTTAATTAATGATATTATTTGAATTCATTACATTTATACAGTATTTCACACTATGTATTTTTCAGAGGACATGTTGTTGTCTTAAACATTCCTACAAGTCTCTCTAAGGAACATTTTTCACTCTCTGAAGTTATTTTTATGAAAGTCCTATGGTGAATATATAAACACAGACCAAAAGATAATGAGAGACCTGTATAGTATTACTCCATTGTGTGTAATTTAACTATTCTTGTTATAAAGCTGTGTAACCAGAATCGTATATTGTATAAACTTAATACTACTGCAATTAGTGGAGATATCCATGAATTTGATACATTTTAAAACGATAAGTTCATCAAGAAAAAATTGACCATGCTCCACATGTTCAGAAATTGAAAGTTGAAATTGTAGCTGTCTGAAAAATTATACAACGAGAATATTCATAGATTTTTCACTTGGTCTGACTACAAGAGCTAAGAACCAATAGTTTATACCTATTATCTTAATGTGTTATTTTTCCCTTGCTGTCTGTGATTTTAATAAATATTTAAAATCAAAAGATTTGTTTGCCTTTGTTGAATTTATCAGACAGAAACAGTGCTTTATTTTATATTAAACAGTATATATTTTAAACACTGTTTATACCTGTGGGCTCGTATAGTCACCCGAGTTCTGTGAAGGATGTATAGAATTTAAATTTACTCCTTCATATAAATATATCGATCTACTAGTATCTTGAAATGCACTTCTCTTTTGAAAAAATGTCAACCTTAAAAATGTTGTACCCAGGTACAAGGTTCTGCAACGTATACATGTACATAGAATGTGTTTTTCAGCACAGTAGTTTCATTAGCTCACCTGAGGTGAGATTTTCTAATCATATTTTGTCTGTCGTCTGTCTGTCCGTCTGTGTGTTGTAAAAAGCCCTGAAACGGATGTTAGGAATGTAGGTTTTCAGCACAGTAGTTTTATTTTTTTGACAAGACACTTGAGGCATACATATCATGTCACTGTTGTATTCCCGTACATGAATTGTGGTAGGGCCAATGTCGCACCATCTCAAGGTCTAGAGTCCCCATACGTAGCTTTCCCCCAGATAGGAGGGGTGGTACATATTGACCGCTGCCTGCGACAATGGATCAGTCATAACCGAGGGTTGTCCCATATTTTAGTAACATTTCGTTTACTGATTCGGAATACTGAAGAAAAAGAACACGAGTTCGATGTGAACGTGAGGAAGGGGCAACCCATGTCCAGTATTTGTTTTGATAAGTTGGAATAACTTACTAGTATCTAAAGAAAAAAAAAACCCGGTGATGAGAAGTAAAAACTAAAGTAGCCAAAGGGAGGAATCTAGAGTTAAGAGAAATGGGCGAGTGAAGTTCGACAAGCTATCATAATGGCTGTGAGACTAAGTCTTCATATAGTACATGAATAAGTGGGATGTTATACAGAGGTCACTCAAGCGCGCATCAGGAATGATTCAGTTCGACTTGCTTTCCTATGGAATAAAGAACACCCACAAAACCAACTACAAGAGATGGACCATGAAAAGCTTAATTTTTTAATGTTTATAGTGAGGAACGTTGGAGTTTATTATATCATCCTGTCAAGTAGCGCTAACCCAAGGAATAACATTTGGTAGCTGTACAATGTCTTGAAATTCAAAAATTTTTGAAAAAAATAATACAAGATCAAAAAGATGACCCCTTACAACAGAAGTGCAGTACATTTCTGCAAGAAAATCTCGGAAAATTAGAAAGACGTACAGAAACCCAGGAGTGAAGGAGAGCCAAATATGAGGATTCAGTGGCAGAGTAAAAAAAAAGGAGAAGCAAATTTGTAAGTTCCATTCATGAGGTGCAAGGGAATAATAATTGATGGCTCTGCAAGGTCCTTTTTAAATATTAACAAATTCTTGGCAAAGAAAAAAAAGGGATCGAGAAAGATAATCCCAAAACAAAAGAAATGGAATTATTCACTTCAGCTTGAAAGTACAAGGATATAATAAAGATGAACAAAAGCCCAACAAAACCGGGCCCAGGAATTTAGGAGAGCCAAATATAAGAATGTTTTCACTGACAGAGTAAAGATACGGGGTAGCAAACTTGTATGTTCCATTCGAGAGGCACTTAAATGAAAACAGAGATAAAAGTAAATTAATTATCATATTTTTTATTAGTTGTTTTAAATGAATATTTGATACATGTAATAAGAACACGTAATAAACAATATAATTGAAAATTATATGTTAGCAAAAATATAATTACACATGGGTATCATTCTAGTTTTACACATATATAAACGTAATATACCATTACTATAATTGTACATATTAGTTTGAGTAATCAATAATGGAACACATAAATCTAATACAAAAACAAAACTCTATCTGCATATCTATATGTTATTGAATACTTCAGTACACGATTTTAATAAAAGAACGAGGGTATGGTTTACACGAAGAGTTCAGCGATCAAAGAATCGGGTCATTTATCACACACAGTACACAATAGATGGTACAAACTTTAAAGGTACTTTTTAATATCTATTTTCCATGTTTTTGTAGGCCTCTGATTTTAATGAAAAGCTGCAAAACAAAGAAATGTGAATATAAGATCACAAAAAATCAAAGAATTGCAAGAATTCAATTACAAAATTAAAGGATTTGAAATATTTTCAAAGAGATAAACTAGACCATATGTTATTGATAAAACAAATTAGTGGTCAATGTAAAAAAAATTCGATTGCACACCAGATCTAATGATATTCATTCCTCCATTATCAAATGATACTTCACTGCGGTTCATAAGCAAGTTACAGAAAATGAACTGGATTTATGTGAAAGTTATCCAGATACACACTAGTATATATTAAATGAAATGTATTTTTTTTTTGGAAAATAGTCAAGAAAAAAGGTTTTCAGATACAGTTGTAGGATTAAAAATCCTTTGAGATTTGGTTTCACATTTCATTAAAATTCTGCTCCTGTACACTCAATTTGAGATAATTTTGTCAAGTATCAACGGTAATCACATTTCAAACATCAGAAACACGTATTAGTATGTTCCTTTCTTGACTTTATTGTGATCTTAATGAGTAAAAAGATTCGTTGTTACCTGGCCGAGCGTTTCATCTTGAAGTATAGGACCACAGATGTTACCAAGGCCGCCAGCACCAGAACACTCACTAGAACTGTGACCACAATGGTTGTCGGAAAACTGTCTCCTTCTGGTTTGAGATTTCCATTTACTTCCAGTTTGTCATCAACGGCCTCCGTCACTAATTCACATCCTAAAAGTGAAAAACGAATGAAATTTCTTATGAAGCTTATTAACCATTTCTGTAATTAGAGTTAGAATCGTTTATTGGCGTGCAAATTATTAACCATGTTTCAAAACATACAACATAACCTAACCATCTACTTTGCTCCATTCTGTGGTATTCTTTTCGGTGTTACAAGCTAAACATTCCTCAGTTTCATGGATGCTGCCATCACCATAACATTTTCCATTGATGTAACAATATCCTACCTACAAACATTTGAATAGTTGGTTTGTAAACATTTCATAAATTTTTGAAAATCTGAAAACAACATATCTAATGACAAAATAAGAGCGTCGTACCCTGAGAGTGAACTGGATATCCCCGGACACATTGACCGTGTCCTGACAGACCCCGTCCAGCACAAAGATAGTGTGATGTGTGCTGAAGTTACGGCCGTTGTTGGCCACGGAGAGGGTGATTCCCTGTACGAACCCCCGGGGGACAGAGCGTCTTCTCCTGGCCGGTCCAAGGGGACAGAACACCTCGGCTATACTGTCGTGTTCAGCTTGAACCATGTACTCTATGAAATCACCGACTACTGTCTTGTTTTCTGTAACCTACATTACAATATCATCGTCTTTGAAATTATTTTTTGATATATGCCAAGTGCACTGACAAAAAATCACCATTCGGGTTCTTTTTCTCGCCTTAAATGCTTTTAAACATTTTAAGTTAAGCTGCTTCGTCCACAGTGCCACAAATCTTTTGAATTTGACAGAGTAATTTTCTGTAATAAAAAAACCCAAATAAGCCAAAACAAGAGGCCCACAGGCCTTGAGGGTCACCTGAATACCACAATGTACTGTAAAATAGTTAACGGATGACATACGACCAACGGTTAAAGGTTTCCCGAGTGACTCAAGTGACCTCAAACCATTCTTGTTCATTATAAAGCCATATTTGCATCGAGCCATCCATCTATCCCCAAGTAAAAAGCCTGAATTTATGTCCTATGGACGGTGCATTTACAATTTAAATAACACATCATCACAAAATGGCTAACTTCTGATCAGATCGACATATCGTTTTATTAAAAGAATTTTATCGACAGCAAAATGTAACTTTCTACATAGCAGAGTAAATAAAGTGTCGGGCATGTGGTCCGTACATTCCGAGTCCGATTCCCGCTGGTGCTTTTGTTGTAACTTTCTAATTGAATTTTTTAGATATTCATTTTTTATCCCCGAACTGCATTTTTTTTCGCTTATTTGACATATGTACATGCATTTAGATCATCTTTCTCAAATTTAAAAGTACAGAAGAAAATATTATATAGAGGGCTTTATAGAAATCATAGTCATGCATTTTTTTCCCTCAAATGGGAGTAAGAAGAAAATTTGCTAAGATTAGATAAATTTTCCTTATAAGGCAATGTTGGCCCTTCCATAGAGCCAAAATCCCTTACCCAGAGGCCATGAACTTCACAATCTGGGTAAAGGCATCCCTCATCATCCTAACCATGTGCTTTTAATTTCTCTGCAGTCAATGTCTAGAAGATTTTTATTTACAAATTTTTATCAAAAATGTATGCCCCTGGCGGATGGAGGTCATGAATTTCACAATTTATGTTCCACTTTTCCTATGAATGCTAGACACCAAACTTGGTCAAAATAACCCTAGTAGTTTCACCGAAGAAGCTGAAAATGTTTACAAATGTTAACGCACGATGAAGGGCGAAAATGGGTTGCAATAAGTCACCTGATTTATTCAGGTGACCTAAAAAAAATTACCCTCTTCATAATGAACACCGTATTTTCTCTGAAAAGATAACTTTTAGATTAGATAAGTCTTTATTTTCCAAAGGATAAAAATATTTTTATTTTCATCCATCATTTACATGGTATTCCAGAGTTGACACATTATTTAAACAAGAGGCCCAGGGACCACATTGCTCACCTGAACAATAATTGTCTTAATTCTGATCAAATTAGCATTACAGTATCAAAATATCTTGACAACTAAGTACAGTAGATTTTGCTAAAAATAATTGAAAATCTGCCAATTTTTATCTACCTCTTTATTTGGGGGGGGGGGGGTAAATACCAAGCCCCTTTTGTTGTTGTACCTGTAAGAAGATTTTTCTCTATTCCTTTATACCCCCCCTCCTATTTCGTGGCCCCACTTTTCTCTAGGGAATCATGGTTTCATCAAACTTGAATCTGCATGACCTGTGCTTTTACACTAAGTACTGAGTTTTGGACCGAAAACTTTCCCAGAATATTTTAAAGATTTTCTCTATATATTCCTATGTAAAAATTCAAACCGCTATCACGGCCCCGCCCTACCACTAGGGACTGATTTTGCAAACTTGAATTTACACTACCCGAGGATGCCTTTTCACAAGTTTAAGCTTTTCTGACCAAATAGTCTTTAAAAAGAAAATTTTTAAAGATTTTCTCTACATATTCCTATGTAAAAATTCACCCCCATTGTGGCCTCAACCTACCCCTGGACTATTATTTAAACAAACGTGAATCTATACGATCAGGGGATGCTTCCACTCAAATTTGGGCTTTCCTGGCCTTAGAGTTTTGAGAAGATTTTTAAAGATTTTCTCTATATATAAAAATTTATCCCCCATTGTGGCCCCGCCCTACCCCCAGGGACCATGATTTGAACAAACTTGAATCTACACTATCTGAGGATGCTTCCACACAAGTTAAGCTTTTCAGGTCGAATAGTTTTTGAGAAGAAGATTTTTGAAAAATACCAACAAATTTTCAATAATTCTCAATTATCTCCCTTTTAAAGAGGGCGTGGCCCTTCATTTGAACAAACTTGAATCCCCTTTACCTAGTGGTGCTTTGTGCCAAATTTGGTTGGAATCTGCCCAGTGGTTCTTGAGAAGAAGATGAAAATGTGGAAAAGTTTACAACAACAACGACGACGACGACAACGACATACAACGGACAGATTGTGATCAGAAAAGCTCACTTGAGCCTGTGGCTCAGGTGAGCTAAAAAAATTCTCCTGTTTTAGGGTAAAATGCTTTACTCACATGGAAAACTGTCAGCAAGCATTTGAGGGTGTGCATATCTAGAAACCCGTAGCCTTCCACCAGGGCCCTCTGGCAGGCTCTTTTATCACAGAGCCCTCCCTCCTCAATGTTTACTCCATACACTAGTGGGGGTTTGTTCAGGTCCATGGAACAATCCTTAGCTCCAAATTCTTCATCACATTCACATGTTCCTGAAACAAAAACATGTGAACATCCAGTTATTTTTTGTATGGTAGAAAAAAGTGTATATGTAGTATTTGTTCTTGCTTTTCAACATTTATTCATTTACCATTAATACAGATTCCATGTCCGCTGCATTCATTTGTACAGGTTTTCTTTTTAACTTGTTCTGCTATGGACGGCTTTCCTTCCTCTGTAACTGCCTTAAGTGTGGTATTCTGAGAAATTTCCTTCATACAAGTTGTTCTCAAAGCCTCTCGACTCCCTCCAGCCCAAATCGTGGAATTGGTCATCTGAAAAGTCATTAACTATGACCTAATTTCAATCCGATTACATTTTTATTGTTCCGTGCCTTGATTATATCAAGAAAACAAGCTTGTTAATACAGCAAATGATGTTAAGTTAATATCTAAATACCTGTAAAGAAACAATTTTTAGTCTCTATTTTATCTTAAATGCAGATTAAATCATGTTGAAGATTTAAGATAATTGTTAGTTCTCAACACATATAGCTTAGAAAAATACTATCTCTTTTCCTTGTTAATTTCGCTGACTTAATTTTTTGAACCATTTTAATACCAAACACAGATTTATACGAGAAAGTAAACACACCATGATATCCAAGACACAGTTTTCTATGAGAGAGTCAGGAGATACACCTGGAACTCGACTACATGCTTTGTAAGTCTGAGATTGTTTGATAAAGTTATTGCAAAAATCGCTTGCTTTTTTCCGCGTCCAAATAACTTCCGCTTCACGCTTCGTCCTTGATATATTTATCTGTCAAAGAAAAAAACCCACAACTTTAAAATTTTTCACAAGTTTCAAAAACATTTTAAGTTATTCAAATGATGCTATTGATGTTTGTCCATTGTTATCCTTAATCTTTTAAACGTTTATAACTTCTCTTTAACTTCAATTCAATATCATAACCATCTCCAGGAGTGACCGTCATCTCAAATTGTTAAATTCCTTGTCCATGCCACCGGATAAAAATGTGTGCTTAATCCATAATATCTTTTGAAAACTTCTTTATTCGTAACACAATATAATTTATGTGGTTGGTTCATCAATTTTATTTTCTGATAGAAAGTTATATTATTATGTATATTAATACCGTAATCAAGTGATGTGACGAGTTCCATGACAATCAAATGCTACTAAAATCAGTGTAATTAAAAACAGAGAACATGTTGGGTTTTTTTTCAGAAAGAAAAAGAAACATAAAAACGAAATCTGATTTATCGCTTACCCTAGGTACTTTCTATTTATTGCTCAAAGGTTGAAGAACTTTTTACTATATAAAGATAATACACATACCTCTTCGGTGTCTGTGAATTCGCTCAATTGAATGTCTTGTCTCTGGAACATTTTGTAGGAGAACGGTTTAACAGCAGACCGTTTATTCCGGATTTGACAGTTATTTTTATTTAGTGCTGGGTTGTCCTCCTTGGCACATTTTACAATGGTGTCCTCAGAGCATTCGCGAATTTTTTCTGGTTTGTTTCCGCGTACGTGTTCATGTGGACATGTACAGTAGAATACATCGTGTTTCCAGCGAGGCAAAGCATTCAACTGGTCCTCGTTCATGTTTCCCAAAAACTCAGCCCAGCTGAGCCTATCGTCAGAAAAATTTCACAATTTACAAAGAAAAAGGATGTCAATGTATTTCATTCAGGGTACATTGAAGTCTTGATGATTTCAGTTAAAACTTCTAAAACCTTAATGGTTTTAGAAGTATTTTTATTGATTAAAGATTAACCTGGTTTGATAAAATTTAACAATTATATGAAATATTTGAAAAACGATACCTCCAATGTTGATTAAATGCTTCAGTACTCCACAGTAAATTACCGCCCCTGTCCATGAAATCATCCCATATATTCCCGTTCAGAGTTCCACACAGTCCGCCCGTCAGTTTATCGTCTGATTTGGACGGATACACGTGTACGTTGACTGTCCGTACGTTATCTGTGGGGTAATCCTCCAACACTGCTTGAACATACGTACCACTCGGAAAGTATATCTAAGGATGATGTTGAAGTATCAGTTTGTAATGGTAGATATAAAAATCTCTATCTTTCAATTGATAACCCACACAATTATTCTGTGTTTTTATTTGACCAATTATGCTTAACTTTTAATTTAATTTATAAATCCGTTATAAAGTGGTGTATTTTTTAATCAAATGAAGCTTAATAAAAGTTATGGATAGTGCATATTTTAAAAAAGATAATAAGTCTCTATGAAGTATTTTACTGAATGAAAAAACCAACTCTATAGTTTTTTTCGTCAAGTTTTCGGGCGTCTAAAAGGTTCTCGTTGCAGGACATGTACTTAATCCGTATGGGTTTATATGGACATCGATCAATGACAAAAACGTCCGCCCCCGCCCGTACGGCTACAGCGCAGACACAGAAGGGGTCCCATGTTGGACGTCCACGTCCCCTGTTACACGCTGTTGTCTCAATCTGAACCTACAGAATAACAAAGAATAGTACCCCCCAATAGTCTTTTATTGTTAGAAGTTTTTATTACGATAAAGATGGAATAATTTTTAGCTCACCTGAGCTGAAAGCTCAAGTGAGCTATTCTGATCACATTTTGTCTGTCGTCCGTCTGTCTGTCCGTCTGTCTGTAAACTTTTCACATTTTCAAGCATCCTTAGCCTAAGGGGATTCAAAGTTGTGAAAATTAAGGACCACGCCCTTTTGCAAAGGGAGTTAATTAGGAATTTATGAAAATTTTCGAGAAATTTTTAAAAATCTTCTTCTCATGAAACATAAGACCAGGAAAGCTTAAACTTGTGTGGAAGCATCCTCAGGTAGTGTAGATACACAATTATGAAAATTATGACCCCCAGAGGAAGGGTGGGGCCACAATGGGGTCGAAGTTTAACATATAAATATATAGAGTATATCTTTAAAAATCTTCTTCTCAGAAACTAATCAGCCAGGAAAGCCGACACTTGTGTGGAAGCATCCTCATGTAGTATAGATACGAGGTTGTGAAAATCATGACCCCTTGGTGTAGGGTGGGGCTACAATGGGGGGTCGAAGTTTTACATAGGAATATATAGAGTAAATCTTTAAAAATCTTCTTCTCAGAAACTAAATGAACAGGAATGCTAACACTTGCGTGGAAGCATCCTCAGGTAGTGTAGAAACAAAATTGTAAAAATCATGACCCCGGGGGTAGGAAGAGGCCCCAATGGGTGATCAAAGTATTACATAGGAATATATAGAGTAAATCTTTAAAAATCTTATTCTCAGAAACTAATTGGACAGGAATGCTGACACTTGCGTGGAAGCATCCTTAGGAAGTGTAGATTCAAAGTTGTGAAAATCATGACCCCTGGGGATAGGGTGGGGCCACAATGGGGGCGTCGAAGTTTTACATAGGAATATATAGAGTAAATCTTTAAAAATCTTCTTCTCAGAAACTAATCAGCCAGGAAAGCTGACACTTGTGTGGAAGCAACCTCAGGTAGTGTTTATTCAAAGTTGTAAAAATCATGACCCCTGGGTGTAGGGTGGGGCCACAATGGGGGGTCGAAGTTTAACATATGAATATATAGAGTGTATCTTTAAAAATCTTCTTCTCAGAAACTAATCAGCCAGGAAAGCTGACACTTGTGTGGAAGCATCCTCAGGTAGTGTAGATTCAAAGTTGTGAAAACCATGGCCCCCGGGGGTAGGGTGGGGCCACAATGGGGGGTTGAAGTTTTACATAGGAATATATAGAGTAAATCTTTAAAAATCTTCTTTAAAAAAAATAATCAGCTAGGAAAGCTGACACTTGTGTGGAAGCATCCTCAGGTAGTGTAAATTCAAAGTTGTGAAAATAATGGCCCCCGGGGGTAGGGTAGGGCCACAATGGGGTGTCAAAGTTTAACATAGGAATATATAGAGTAAATCTTTAAAAATCTTCTCAGAAACTAATCAGCCGGCAAAGCTGAAACTTGTGTGGAAGCATCCCTTCTCAGAAACAAATCAGCTAGGAAAGCTGAAACTTGTGTGGAAGCATCCCCAGGCAGTGTAAATTCAAAGTTGTGAAAAAAATAACCCCTGGGGGTAGGGTAGGGCCACAATGGAGGGACGAAGTTTTACATAGGAATATATAGAGTAAATCTTTAGAAATCTTCTTCTCAGAAACTAATCAGCCAGGAAAGCTGAAATTTGTGTGAAAGCATCCCCAGGTAGTGTAGATACAAATTATGTATTATGTATTATTTTACATTGTCCAGATAGTTTGCATTATGACTCCATTAAGCTGATTTTATCATACCTATTGTTTCTCAGGTGAGCAATGAGGCCCATGGGCCTCTTGGTTTATGCCCATCTACATATCTACATGTCACAATTTTGTATATATGTTCAGTTAAAGTGTTACTAGTTAAGATTCCAACGGAAGACCTAATAGTGATTTTTAGGTTTTTACTTTCTTTCTTCTTCTCATTTCCCCTCTTTTTGTCTCGTGAATTTCTCAGAGATGTCTTGATGGATTCTCATGAAAATTTCAGGGATAATTGAAAATAAAAAGTTCTAGAAGATTTTTATTCAATTTTTTCAAAATCCACTTCTGTTCGTCCGTTTCCTGTCTCGCGAAGAAAAGCTTGTCACCTCGAGATCTCAAAAACTGTAAAGTCTTGAACAACCAAACTTTGTGGGATGAAAGACCTATAGCAGTAGATGTGTTTAAATTATTTTGTTTTGTTCGTCTTAAGTTCCGGTCGTCACCGGAAGCACTTCAAAAATAATTATTTTTTACGCATTAAATTCCTTTTCCATAGAATAAATATATCAGTAAAAATCTATGCATAGATTATCTATGAGATCTCAAATTAACAAAAAAATTCTACTTCCGGTGAGACATCTCAATTATTTCAGGTAGCTTTTTTAAAACACATTTTGTACGCGAGATCTCAGAAACTATAAGTGATCAAGACACGAAACTTTCCTGGATGATAGACATTTGATTGAAGATATATTTAACCGCTTTTATTTTGTCTTCCGTCACTTCCGGTCCACCCAGGAAGAGTTCAAACAAATCGAGCTGTTTATCAGTTTAACTGTTTTCCTTTGATATTTTTAGTTAGTTCAATTAACAATAATGTACAAAATTCAAGTGTACAAGAAATATTTAATACAATTACATTGAGCACTTCCGTTTGTCCGTTTGCTGTCCCTAGACAAAAAACCTTATTTTGACGAGATCACAAAAACGGTAACAACTTGAACAACCAAACTTTGTTGAATGATAGACACATGTACATTAGTTAACACTATTTTGTTTTGTCCAGCGTAACTTCCGGTCATCACAGGAAGTACACCCAATTTTGATTTGTTAAAAATAATTTGGTTATTTAGCATGGAAGTAACATTTTAGCTATTGAAATACAAAAGGTAATCTACACATGGTAAAAAAAAACCAAAACAAAAGTTCTGTTTTCGGTGAGACATCTCAAATATCTCAGGAAGCCCTCTTTTTTAAAGTACCCACAAGATCTCAGAAACCGTGAGAGATCAACTTAATACACAAAATTTATATGGATAATGGACATTTGATTGAACATGTGTTAACGGGTTTCATTTGGTCGTACGTCACTTCCGGTTCTCACTCGAAGCGTTCAAGGAATCGAATTTTTTTTTAATTTAGATTTGTTTTAACATTTTATTAAATTGATGAACAGTAACGTACCGTAGGTAAATGTAATAAAATCTCTACTTTCAATTTCTTAAATCATTTCTGTTTGTTCGTTTCCGGTCCCGAGACACAATCCTTTTCTCAACAAGATATTATAACTTACAAAAAATTGAACATCCAAACTTTGAGGAAAGACAAAACAATATATAAATATATGTTAACTATGTTCTGTATGATACGGCGTAACTTCCGGTCGTCACAGAAATTACTCAAAAATTGAAATTTTGTCTTTTTGTTTTGTTTATTTCGTGGGATTTCCTTACAGTATATTTTATATCCATTTTCTGTTTACAAGAGAAATGGACTTTTTGTACAGATTAATACATGAGGAACAGAAGACCTTTTTGTTGCTATAGCAACAAGAGTCTAGTTTTTATTTATTTTTCTGAGTAACGGCGCTCCATAGAGTGCTACATTCAGCTCGTTCCGACTGTTATCTAGACCGGTTTTCGGACACGAGTTAGTTCTGGGCAGGTAGTTGTGAGAAGGTGTGTCCCATAGTAAGAACCTTTGTGGTGTTGGACAAAATGTCCTGAGACCTGCTTATCCTCTGGCAGATTTGACAAAAAGTGTCCAAAACAAAATAGATTGGCATGATCATAATGAAAAAACTTGAAAGGGAAGGTCACAATTTTGTATATATGTTCATTTAAACAGTTATTAGTTTTTATTTATTTTTGTAAGGAACGGCACTCCATAGATTGCTACAGTCAGCTAGTCACTGTCTGTTCGACTGGTTTAGTTCTGGCCAAGTCGTCTAGTAAGAACATTCGTGGTATTCGTCAAAATGTCTAAGGACATGTGTGGCCTATGTCTATTTCTATTTGTGTGAGACGAAATCCTGTGTGGAGTGTTTGAAAAAAAAAATATGATGATAAACAAGTAACGTACGAAAAACATTAAGTCAAAAAGAAGTGATTTTCTCTCATATGTAATTTAGCCTATCTGGTTGAAAATCGAAAATCCAAACCTGATGGTATAACAACTGTTACAACGTACTACTATGCATGGTTCTCAAACCTTTCTCTTTTTTTTTTGGTGGCATCACTGGCATGGTAGTATGTGTTTCCAATTCCAGTGATGTGATGTTGGGACACTGTAAGCTAGTATAATGAATTGGGGTACTGGTAACCTCCTTGAAATTTGGAAACTGCACTCCGTGTTCCTCAGGAAGGCGTCTTACAGGATTCCCACGTTTGTTTTCAAATAAAATATACGTCGACTTTTGAGATTTCAGAATGTTTTGGAACATTTACGAGGTATCTTCTAAAGAACAAGGTACAGATTCAATCATATTTTGCCCTATTTTAGAGTGATTTTTAAAGATATCACAAGAAATTGAAATGCAACGTTTATTTACACAAGAATACCCCTAGATTAAGGATCTATATTTAGTTACCCGATTAGACTTCCACAAGTTTATTTGTGACGTCACAAACAGTGCATTTTCCCGTTTTTTTTTTATTAAACTGAGCAGAAGACACCAATTCCTTAGTGGGTTTTTTTAAATAGAAAAATATGTCCGCAGCTGTCGCCCACGATGAAACCCACATTATAAACTTTTCATGTGATATCAAATAAAATTTATTAATTTCGTTGTGAGCGACAGCGGCGAACACATTTTCCTCTTCAAAAAACTTTGAGAAAATGTGCCATTTTTCATCACTTTTTATATAGTATATAAACACACGTTCAAGATGGTACATGTGTATTTTCATGAGACATAAACAACTTTTGAATTTTAGGGCAAATATTAAAAGAAAATGTACCTTTTTCTTTTTAGGTATCGCACCTCGAAAATACTATTCAAGAACAGCAATATATGGATGGATTGCACCCATTGCAAGTGCCCGCAATCAAGAATTTTACTACAAGGTAAAACTTGTCGATGTTTGTGTTAACCAAATAGGGCAAAACCTTGCTAAAAGGTGTTGCATGGTTCTGCAAAGGCGGTTCTTCTCTTTATCATACAATGTTTTAATTTATCAAAATCTCTTTTTGGGCATCAATAACTTGTTTCTTTTCGTAGTCATGCTTCTCAATATCTCCGCAATACTGCGCTCCCTAACATGACCCTAAAGAACAAGTCCGCGTTGTATGTCCAAGTCTAAAGAGACAGTTTCCACATTGGAGTTTAGGTTTATCAATTTTGACATTTGGGTTACTATACTTTTTCTCTAGATGAGATAGATGGTCCTGTGCGCTATCAATTTCTACGGACTTTACGTGGACGTCGTCTTCTTATTCATGAAGATCTACATTGATAGTGATATCAGGTGAATCATTTTGCTCTTCAACGAATAATGATTTCGGTTTCAAAGTTAAGGTAGCTACCTGAGTTTGCTATGATACTATCTAGGGAACATCCATCAAATGTTTTCATTTTGATCCGACGCATGGACGATCCAGCGACAGGGACGGCGCACTTGAATGCAAGTGCTCGCTGATATAATGAAGATATACTATTCCAAAGTTTCGTGCTGAATTATAATATGCAAAGCTGTTTGGCGTTTTTTAGTGATGTATAAAAGTCAGGTTTATATACAAACAAAATGGCAACCGCTAAGAACCCAAAAGGTAGAGAATACAAGAACGGCGTCGGTACAAGCAAAGACCTGCGACTTCTGATAGTTCAAGAAATAATAGAGCATGGAGGAAACGTGGATACCGGTGAAGTTCCCAAAGGGTATTTTTACATGTACTTATCGTTGCTAATAGATTTCGAGTTTCGTCCATGACTTCTTCAAAGCTGTGAAAAAGGTATGTGTACAACAGAAAGGTAGCTAGAGGAGGCCCCACAACATATGAATGGCCGTCCCAAACTGACACCTCCATAAGTAAACATGATAGACTTTTTGAAAAAAGAGTCGCCAACAATGACCGGAAAAGAAATACAAGATAAACTAGACACGATCTCGTTGCGAGCAACGAATGGGTCTTCCGTCCGATTTTTGAATAGATTAGATTAAACTTATCACTTCAAAGATAAAAACGTAGATCTAAGCAAAAAATAGTAAAAAAAAAAAAAATTGCGGCAATCGGGGCTTGAACCCGGGTCACCTGGGCCATGTCCACGACTCTATCGACTGAACTACTCAGATTCTCGCTTCAGAACTTTGACGCTTAATTTGTCGAGAATGCCTTGATCGATTTTAAAACAAATTACATATTCTGAATCAGTAAGAGGGTCACTATAATGTGAATAAATTTCATCATCATATTAACTTCCTTTTAAACTAATTTTTCAACCTACACTGCGAAATGCAGATTTCCGGAACACGTCATTTTTAAACTTCAATATCCCTGCAATGCGTTGTCCGATTTTAAAACAGTTTTTAGTGTTTTATTCAGTACAAAAATGTCAAAAAAATGCATTTGCTTTAAAATTTCAAAAATCGAAAGATTAGAGTCACTTCCGGTGACGATCGGAAGTGACGGACGATCTGCTCATATTAAAATTTGATAAGTTTAAAACATATTCTGATGGGAAAAAAATTGTAGATTATTTGATTTAAAACAAATTAAAACACAATTTTCCAAAAAATGCTGTTTGAGCGGACCAGAAGTGACGGACGATCGTAGTTTTACCTGATCGGCCCTAGAAATTCAAAAATCTATCATTCCTGAAACTTTCAATTTTCTATCTTTAATCGTTTTTGCGAAAAAGGGAGGACAAGATCACTGATTACAAAAACAAAAACGAATATAACGGCCGACCGGAAGTGACGTCATCAGCAAAAATGTACATGATAAAATACCTTGATATTTTGTATTATTCGTGAAATTTTCATAAAAATCCATTGTAGCATATTTGAGATATTAGAGTTTTAAGAAAAATGTTAAGAAAAAAAAGAATAATAACTAGACACGATCTCGTTGCGAGCAACGAATGGGTCTTCCGTCCGATTTTTGAATAGATTAGATTAAACTTATCACTTCAAAGATAAAATCGTAGATCTAAGCGAAAAATAGTAAAAAAATTAAATAAAAATTGCGGCAATCGGGGCTTGAACCCGGATCACCTGGGCCATGTCCACGACTCTATCGACTGAGCTACTCAGACTCTCGCTTCAGAAATTTGACGCTTAAAGCTGCTTGGTCCGATTTTTTTGTAATTACATTATCAAAAATTTTTCCATACAAATCATTTATCTTAGAAAGTTATGGGCTTTCTCCTATTTACACCAGCAGAATCAGTCTCCTTTCAAAGTTAGAAATATTCAAAGTAAATAAAAATAATTTCTCTTTGGGCAAACGAAAAAACAAACCAAAATGCATCACGGGAATGTTTACAAAAGGAAACCGCTTGGTTTCGTCCCCCGAATGATTGGGGTTATTCAACCCGCATGCTATGCATCGATGGTAAAGATAGCAGACTTTGGAAATATTAACGAACAAAATGTACACATGTTTATTTGTAATTTGTCTGATCATTTCGACCTTTATTTAAAGCGATGTCAAAGTCGTAATACAACCATATCCGTCTCATCGTCAGGGGTGAAATTTAACATGAGGCGAAATAACGCGGTATCTTTTAATGTCGTTTGTTTTGTTAGCAAATTTTGTACGTATTTTCACACTTTTATCCCATATGTATTGGACGGGTAAAACTACTGCAATGTCTATTATTATACATATACTAAGCATAGCCATCGTTTAAAAGCGTGCGTAAAATTTTATATAAAATCGGACCAAGCAGCTTTAATTTCTCGAGAATGCCTGAATTACGTGAAAGCACCTTGTTGCGAGCAACAAGTGGGTCTTTCGTTTGATTTTGAATTGATAGGGTTCAATTAAACTGTTGACATTTATTACGATTTACTATCATATTAACTTCCTTTTAAACTAATTTTTCAACATACACTGCGTAATGCAGATTTCCGTAAAACGTCATTTTTAAACGTCAATATCTCTGCAATGCGTTGTCCGATTTTAAAACTGTTTTTAGTTTTGTATTCAGTACAAAAATGTCAACAAAACGCATATGCTTTAAAATTCCAAAAATCGAAATATTAGAATCACTTCCGGTGACGACCGGAATTGACGGACGATCTGCTCATATTAAAATTTGATAAGTTTAAAACATATTCTGATGGAAAAAAAATTGTAGATTATTTGATTTAAAAAAATTTTAAAACACAATTTTCCAAGAATGCTGTTTTAGCGGACCGGAAGTGACGGACGATCGTAGTTTTACCTGATCGGCCCTAGAAATTCAAAAATCTATCATTCCTGACGTCAAGACAATTTAAGTTTATAGATGAAAATGGTTTTGAGGTCACATGCGGCGACAGAAATTATTGTAAATCTAAATAAAGGGAACGATGCATTGAAATCGGTCGGAATCTTGCTGGCAGAAATTTGACTTTAGATCTGTTGGTTGAGAGTATTAACTCAGGTTTTCTTTGGCAGCAGAACGTGGAGTACACGTTATTGCCGACATATTCAAAAATTATAAAAAACAGAAAAGTAGAATTTGACCAAAATCGTGACCATGCCCCTTTAATTATTGTATCATATCTAAACTTTTTAAGACAATAGAGCAAAAATACGAGAATGCGTAAATACCTCCATAGGAAAACCTTTTCTCTTTCCCCAGTAGAGAACGAATCTTCCATGGTTTTGATTTTCGTATCTTACAAAGAAGAAGATTGAAATCTTATTTAGACGGTCATTGCTTCTATGTAATACCATAACGTTCTATTGAAATTGCAAAGAATTTGGGCAAACTTTTCAAACTAAAACAGTATCTACATTGTAGAATATGTGAATAAGTAACCATTTCATGATCTTAAATCAGAAAATATTGATTCCAGAGGACTTACTTCCTTCCATCAAACGTCAGCATGTGTGGATCATTCACGGCGTGACATTCCTTGCCTTGCCAGATACCAGGGCTCTGAGAAATCTACAAAGTACACCCCAGGCAAACTGAGAGCTTGCATAGTGCATATACACAAGCTATTTCCGGAGAAAAATTATGGGGAAAATGTTAAAACTTTCATATTTTTAAAAGTTTGCAAATATTAATATTATTAACTGATTTTCATAAAATCCTAATTTGCATTTCATCAAGTTATGCAATTTTAAATTATTTCTATATCATCATTAAAGGAACATTGCTGAAGTACACACATAAACATAAACATTCTCGAGCTCGATCCCGCTCCACTCCGGACTTCCTTCCTTCTGTCCAGTTATCATTCCAATCCGGAAAGCGCCTTCTGGTGAATCCGGAAGTACCAAATCGTATTCTGGCGTGTCAATGAATGCAATTGGAATGGTGACTTTTTTATACCAAGTCGTTTGGAAAATTCTAAACCCACAATTTTTTCCTTGACTTATTAAAGTTTTTGCAGATTTTATTACTGAAGAACATTTTTCCGGATCTCTTGGAACGTTCATCTCAATATCCAACCCACAGTTTTCTACACTGCCATTTGGCATGAAAGGACAACCGAAAGGAACTGTTAACTTGACTTCAATATGCCCCTCTGGTTTGTCTCTTTTGATGTTAACTCTAGTGGAAGTGACCTGCGTTTAAAAAGTTTTGAGTTCTTAACAAATCGTTAATTGATATTCCAAAGATATTTATTTCAAGTTCACAAATTAGAGATTTATTTGTGATAAAGGGTTTACTTACTTGTATGCCAGCAAAGAAATTTTTACTTATCTCCGAGAAAGGTCCGGGCACACCGTCTGGTACATTTTTTAACCGAACCGAGCACTTGATCTTAAATAAAGGTTCATCAATAGGACTCAGCTTTAAATATGAAATTCTATCTTTTTTTAAAGATAAGTTCCCACAAAAATAACTAATATATTTACAAAATAGAAAAACATACAAAATACCAGGAAAACCATAAACTCAAATATGCCAAAAAAAAACCAACAACAGTTATGAAAAATACGTTATGGCAAAAAATGACCCCAATGTCTGAAAGTATTTTATAAACTTCACTTAAACGCGGGATCTATGGGAATGATGAGCGTATTAAGCGTCCGGATCCCCTCAGTCTACAGGTATTTCAGATTTATACTCTGTCTGGATTTATGTGTCGGTTTTTATTGTACTTCTGTGACAAGTGAGTGCATTTTCGTTTTACATCGTCAAAAAAGACGGAAACGATAACCTCTGACGTACTGTAATTTATTTCGTAAAGTTGACAATGGTTTCCGTAGACATCCCACCCCCTTCTCTTTTAGAAGAAAACGAATCCTCTTTTCGGGGGGGGGGGGTGGGGAATTCGCATGCGTGCATTTTCAATGTTATACAATATGATTAGCAATAAAAAACAAAAAATAAATATTATTTAATTTGTTGTCGGAACCTAATGCACAGAAGGGGAAATTTTGAAGTGATATAACTTACGTTGATGCCAAGCTTCCGATATCCCTTTGTTTCATCTTTATCGTCATAACCCAGATCTGTATTTCTTATGGACTTATTTTGGACGGCATCTTTCATCACAAGAGGATTGCCGTCTATATACCACTTCACCTGATAGTAGTAGTCGAATTCTTTGGCAGTAAAGGAACAGACGAATTGTAGTTCCTGCATTGCTGTCTTGCCCTCCACCCTGACAAATTGGTGGCGCACCACGGGTCGTTCCACCACATCAGTTGGTGGAATACCTAAATTTGACTTGATATTTGTTAATGAATTTTGCAATGCTTCCCAGAGTGAACGAAAATAACCTATAAATCCATTTTGTATCCAGTTTTTTGTTTATGTTGTTTCTTAATAACGAGATGAAAATGTTTTACATAAAAGTATAATGTTCTTATGTTTAAAATGCATTAAAATCACTTGAATTATTGAGGACTTTTTTTTCTTTTTACAAAAATATTGTACGTACCGTTGGTAGAATATTCTGAAAATTAAGTTTATAAAAGTAACAATAAACGATTTAAGGAAATACATTAAATCTAAAAACGGCTTATAGATCTTAGCAAATTTAAAAAATCGTTTTTCTTACCCCAAGTTGCACACTTAGAACTGTTGGCTGAAGTGTAATTTTTCTTACGTTGACATAAATTTTTGTACATTATTTTACTGTTTTATGTAAATTTTCTGTTTACATTCAATATGAGGACCTTCATAACTACTTTGATGTGGTCTATGTTATGAGGTATCAGCTTATAAACGGAATGAAAGGATTGCGATGACGAAAGATAAATATGGAGGATAATGCCTTTTACGAGACCAGTCGTGTTCAATTTTTTTTAACTTTAAATAACTACTGCCATTTGAGTTATCGTTTTAAGACAACTCGTTTTAATTACCATAACAATCTTTTGCTTTTATAATAGCACTTAAATGTATAAAAATAAGTTCACACCATTGGATTCCAGAAAAGAAAGCAAGATATGAACGTAAACAGTAAATAAATGCAACTTGAATAATTCTTTTTTTTTGTAGGGCTATAAAATGATTTAAACGGAGCTTTGGTGAATATTTAGTTTAGAAGCTTTTCTCAATGAAATTGAAAAAACTCACGGAAACAGTACGCCTTGTAGCAACTTGTTGGGGGAGTCAGGTAATAGACATTGTAATCAACACATTTCTTGATCTTGATCGGCAGTGTTTCGGCACACGAATCCTGCAGTCCCACGACGCATGCGTCCCTTTCAACTTCCTCGCCAACGAATTCAGGAGGAGGCTCTATAAGATTGTGTTATAATAGTAACTAGTAAAGTGCAAGTATTCCAAATAGATTGTACGTTTGCATTATTTTCTCAAGAACTACAATGCTACAGTTTGTGAGATTACTGTGCAAGCATCCTCAAATAATGTAGATTCCAAATTGTTGAAACTTTGACCCCAGACCAATACTGGGAAACACGAAAAGTTCAAATTTTAACATAGAAATAAACAGGTAAAATTGTTTAAAGATTTTCTTTTAAAGAATTACAATGCTACAATTTGTGAAAATACTAGGGGAAGATCATATAGATTCTAAATGATTAGAATAGTAACCCCTGGACTAATACTGGGATCCCAAGAGGTGTTTAAAATTTAACATAGAAATATATTGGTAAAATGTTTAAAAAAACGAATATAAAATGATACAAGGAACTATTGTTTAGGTAAGCGATATGGCCCATGGGCCTCCTGTTTATAACGTGTTTAAAGTGGCATAAGGCCAGATGGTCTGGGTGTAAAATTATACTTATTAGTGTTGATATTCCATGCAATTTTTTACGGAAAATTAAACAATTTTAATTGTTTCCAATTACTTAACAATACATGTAGGTCAAGTTAAATTGCTTGGGGAAATCATATATCAATCAGTGCCAGCCAAGACGACCCACCTTTCATCCAAATTGGATAGCGAGTTCCACACCATTCATCTGGTGTTGGTTCGGTCTGTAATAAGTCCTGTGCATCAGCTCTGACCCAGCGGCCGTTCCCCAATGAGTACCGATCACACAGCATCAAAGTCCAGTCGTGAATACGATTTTCCTTAACTCTTTGCTCCATTTTTTCAAGAGTGAATGCCGTTTTGCAGGGGTCGTATTGATCTGTTTGAATCGATATATATATATATATATATATATATATATATATATATATATATATATATATATATATATATATATATATATATATATATATATATATATATATATATATATATATATTTCGAAATCATTTTCTTCAAATAGAAAAACAAACTTACAGTGATGATAATTACAATATTTCATGAATTTATTTTTTTTATATAATGAAGAAATAATACATTCAAGGCAAGTTCATTGACCTTTTATATGCACGATAATTCTACTGTTAATAAGTGCTGTTTTATATATTAAATATCTTCATCCACTGAGTACTCCCATATCTATAAAAAATTTAATCTGATGCAGGTAATTTTCTCAATTCTAGATACCTTTATACCCGTTTGTATAATTAATTTTCTGTTTTCGTTACCAAGCAGATAACATACTTGAATTAGGAGACATACTTGGCAACACGTCAACAGGCAGGGAAGGGAGTGTGAAGATGGGGGAGAATGAACATGGTGCAAGGAGAGGTAAATGATAGATTGAAGGAGGCATAAATGAAGGGTTGCAGAACACAACAAGCATAGAGCCTAAATACGATAGGAACGTTTCATTGTTGGAGCTATTGAAGAAGGATCATTACAAGATTACATTTCTGTTACGATAATTGTACGATACCCTACCGTCACCAGCAAATCAACAATAATAAGGATTAATCGAAGATTCTGCAGGTAAACTGTGTGGAAAAATATAAAGACAGCTGGTTTCCACTTTAATAAAAAGGGCGTAAATCTTAAAAATAAGGAGTAACCATCAGTGTTCGACAAAGAGGGAGACTGTGAGCTGACGATAAACCTCGACAGGAAGCTTGTTTGCCAGACATCGTAGAAACAACTCTATTATGGTCTAAACAAGCTAAGACAAGAGTTGCCATAGAGCTGCCATAACATGGGAGGAAAACTGAGACAAGGCGCACCATTGAAAGATCCCGAAATATAAGGACCTACTTGGAGTATGCAGGGGGATGGGTTGGAAAACTTTATTGTCTTTTGTCAATGTTGGATGTAGAGAATTCCAAAACTAATCAGCGTGGAAGCTGTCTAAGAAGCTAGGAATGGTCCGCGAAGGGCTGCAGTACGACGAATAGCAGACACAGCAGAGAAGTCATCTTGCCTGGAACCAACGAGTAGTGGCTGGTCATCACCGCTGACTAACCGAATTGAAGATGTTCTTGGTACATAGTCGAAACATCCAAGATAAGACGTTACAACAAGGTCGAGAAAGGGGCTGACTCAAATCAGGCATATAATTATCAAATGCAAGGGACCAAATCAGCAAATTAAGGTAGTACGAAACACCCCTGAAATTAATTATTTGAAATATTTTCTCAAATACAATTAATTTCAGTCCATTATCTTAAGAAAAAAATATAAATCATACCCATCAATCACTCAAGGCCAAATAAATTTAGGATACAACGTATTTCGAATATTTTGAAGCATACATTTGGATGGTGTTCATATGATTTTTGTGCAATTTAGCCTTATATCATTTAAAAATGCGTAACTTGTGTTCTTTTAAAAGTAAAGACCTGAAATTTAGACACAACCACCACCAGCATTTAAGCTTTATGTTAAACAAATTTCAAGGTCATATCAACAGGTCAAAGGTCATATATGATGACGTCATCTAGAATTTTAATCAATTTATACCTCGGTCAGACATACTTAAACCTTAATTAATCTAAAACCAATGGTTAAATTTTCATCATTTTGATATATTTTAATAACAGGGTCATGCCAATCATAAAGATAAATTTTAATCAAATTTGAATTATACATTTTCTTTTTAGATACCGTTAAGTGCTGCAAATTTTCGTCTTAAAAGAGCATTCACAAGCACTAGATTTACATTATATTGCATGAGAAATTATCTTAAGTTACCAGTTAGAATTTATTTCAGTATTTTTAAGTAACAAGAAGGTCTCCTGTTTAAATAGCAGCACAAATATTTGTAATATCTTGAAAAATAACTTAATGGCATAGAAAATTATAACAATGACTATCTCATTTTACACTACACTGAATGAAGATTCCAATGGTAGGTTTGGGGCGATGTGGGCAAAAATTGTGAGGTCGGATTTTTTTCAAATTTTACGTATTAAAAGATTTCATTCCAAAGAAAAAAATATAAAACTTTCAGAAAAATTGAATGATAGGAAAAATTTTGCTGATCTGTTTTGTACTACCTTAACATCTTCTGTAAGTAACTTTTTTATTGTTTTGAATGGCAGATATGAATATTGAAAGTGTATCCATGATATTTTGCATTATTATACAGTACAGTGTAAAAGATTTTCATGTTTTTTTAAAAACGGTGTCCTTACAGCTAAAGAAAAACATATTAACACATCTGCACGCAATGCATAGATTGTAGCTGTTTCTTTTCCTAAAGAAGCAGTGACGAGGTATATTGGAATTTTAGCAGAGTTATAAGGCTGAAAAAAAGCTACACTCTATTGAAAAGTAGAAAGAAAATAAATGAAGTATCAGCAATATTAATGTCATTTTTTATGTCGTGTACATGTACAATTAGAAGGTATAATGAACAAAAGTTTCAACCTATGCATTTGGTGGCTTAGATCTGCCACACTTTTACGGAAGAGTATCGGAGCCTACCCTTTTTGTGTTTCAACTTATAAACTGTCCTTCTTTTTTAATGAATTGTCAACATATAAAGTTATATAACCTCTTATTTATGCAAATGTTTTGAATTGTATCTGTCAATGTAATGAATTCTCTTTCATAAATCAACGTTTCAAACTTCATATTTTTTAAAGTCGATAATGCAGATAGCAATGAAACTGGGAAATCCAATAAAGTGATTTGAATTGTATAGAAATCACAAGATACAATTCAATTCATTTACATAAATAAGAGGTCACAATACTTTATGTGATGACAATACAATAAAAAGAAGGACATGCAATCTATAAGTTGAAACACAAGTGTTGGCCCCGCTACGCTACCGTACTTACTTGTCTTTAAAATATCCGACAAATCGATATAAAAATTTATCAAGTTAAAATAATTATTGGACAAGATGACATTACGATCTGACAGGTTAACATGAATATTTGACAGAAAAAACAATATTACCACAAGCTAGAAGAAAATGATCATTCATATTATAACTCAACTTGTCAGGAAATGATGTAGACTCGTCAAATGTTATGTCATTTTGTCAAATAAGTATGTCGATTTATCAGATAATTATATAGACTTGTCAAATAATGATGTCGACTTAAAAGATGGTTATATCGACTCGTCAGATCCTTATGCCGACTTGTAGGAAAATATTAAGTCAACCACAAGCAAAATATGGGGCCTAAACGTTTTAGTATTGATTTTTTTTCACACGTGAATAAGTTTAAAGTGGACATAAAGATCTGACGAGTCATCATAGCTGTCTGATAAGTCGACATCAAGATCTTAAAAGTCGACCTAATTACCTGAAAAGTTGTGGCAGACCTATGCCACCATGTCGACCTCTTAAATAAATGCAATAATGTTAATAAATCCATGGATACGTAGCAGGCAATGGTTTTGTAACTTAAAAAAATCATCTTCCTCAGGTAGCAAGAAAATCTTTTCCATTTTCTAATAAATGCTGAAATTTGATGGCCATGATCTAAAACAAACAGTGTGCGAAACGCAAGCAAAAGTATAATTTATTTTGAATCGTTGATTCGCTGTTTTCACTTCTGGTAATGAAAAAAGGTAAGTTTTTTTAAAGGTTAGATCTAATTTAAACGTTAAAGAGATATAAACTATTTATTTCTATTTCTATATCATGTATTCACCAATCTTATTATGAAAAAGTGATACCATCATTTTCCCAATACAAGAAAACGTAAGAATTTTTGCTTGATCATTTTATGATGTACGATATAGTCCAAAGTATACTCGTATTAAGGTATCCGATGTACAATTGACCACAAAATGATGCCTGGTAAGGTATATAATCTATGTACTCGTTTGATAGGTAAGGAGATGTTGTTTCTAAAAACAGATTTTTTTCTCGCCAAATCACTATGGGGAAGTAACTCTAGCGCTGCAAATCACGCACGGTAAAATACTACTTTTCTGACGAAAACATGTGTAATCATTAATAATATTTATCAAATAAATATTGCCAACATATTTTAATAGAAATAAACTTTTGAAATAAATTGATTAACTTTATCAATATATTTTTAATGACGACGTCACTCGATTTTTCCCCACCCCCCCCCCCCCCACGTCAGCCGTCGCATTCATAATCCAACGCATGTTCCCGTTACCTGGTAATTTTTCTGTTTTCTATTCCTTTACGATTGAGACCTTGTTATTTTAGAATTAAAAATCTAAATTGTTGATTTTTTTTCATTCAGCAAAATGTTTGCACAAAAAATATTGTTACTAATACAACGACATCGTGAATTGCGGGTCACATGAGGTGTGTAAAGCGTTACGAACAAAGCGTGCGAGAACCGTGTGAATTCATTCCAAAACTTTAACTCGTAGAAATTAATATACATTGTATTATCTTTTATTCAAAATTGTATTCTTTTTCAAAAAAAAAAGTTAAGTCAGTTTTAAAATGGAGACTGCTGATAAAGTCTGACTACGACGTTTCCGTATCGGTACGATTGTGGAATGCACAATACATCGACATGCTTTACACAGTTATAACAACATATGAATCAACCATAAATGACGCTGTGATGATGTAATAAGCATGCATTTTTAACACGATAAGATTGTGTACAAATACCACACATATCATCGGACATCGGCTATCTGGCTGAACCTGTCAATCAAATTTTGAGCATTTGATTTCATTGGATGGTGACGCGCCTCTTTTATGTAAACAGCAAAATGAAGCGAATTGACTTTAAAGCAGTCGGAATCAGTATCTAATAGTATTATTAGAATGATATAAAATCCAGCAATTTGAAAAAGAGTAAGAAATGTACCGTTCATGCACATACATAAAATGTGATATGCGAGAGAAGAAAATTGTTTGGAATCCCGATGAAAAAATACAATTAATGATTAGAAATTCCATTATTTTACGGAAAATAACAAGATGTTTAAACACAATAATTACAATAAATGTGTACAAGCATTTAACCACGAAACCCGTGTGCATGGTACTTATTAAAAATAGTTGGTCGCAAATACGTCGTTATACAAATCTTTGGTCCAAAACACTCTGTATGTATAATGAAATTATGTACACAAAAAAATTGAACAAATTGAATAGGGCCATACAATTACCAGATTACCCCAATTCAAGTTATTCACAGTTACAATATCTTCTGATCAATGATTAAAATGACCTTCTCAGTATTTATCGACGAAATACGTGACTTGTGCACTGCAAACTTTACTCTATAAATTAGTTTTTTTCTTCACGTTATTGCAAGTGCGCCGCGGTAAAAAAAAAAATAACGTCATACAACGGCAAATGACGTAAATCTGCTACAACGTCACAATCAGCGTAAGGGGAAAAAGTTGAAATAACTCGTTTTAAAATTAAGAAAAAAAATATTGCTTGACTTTGTGCATCAATTGTTGATTCTTTATTGTTTATTATGTTAAATTAAAAATAGTGCAACTTTTTGAAAATTAATTTCAAGATCCGTAGTCTACCAAGCTCATCCCGGAAAATCCCGAGCTCTGAATTGTACATCCGATACCTTAATTGTGTGACCTAATATTCCTAAAAAATGTCGATTTGGTCTGTGTGGTAGGTGGATAAAATGACGACCTCCTTTTCACCAGTTTGTCATCGTTTTAAATTGTCATATAACAATAGCCAACCCCTACCATAATGCAAGATATCTCGAATTCTGATTTAAGCAAACAAGCACTAAGATCTGTATCAGAAAAGGTCTTGTTTACGCAAAGATTTTCTTTTTGCTGTCGCTTTTAGTCTGCATATTAAATTACCTGTTTGATTTTTTAACCATTTAAAATTTCAAGGTTTCTCCAATTATTTCTTTCACTGTTTGACTGAGTTTGATACAATCCGGTTCTATTTCAGGGGTGAAAGAGTTCTTTTTATAGATCTTTTTATCGCATACAGATGTGTCGTTTCTTCAATGAATGCATGCAACGTGTTTATGTAACATCCCAAAAGAATGTGTATTTTATCTTTGCATTATTGTGTCTTAAATTTTTTTTTTATCGTTATCGAATCTGTTTATTTTCCCCATTTTTCCACTGATTGTATTTTCATTTGATGACACCCTTGTACACCTAATCGATATTTTTAAGTTCATTGTAAGGATCTACATACAAGCAAAATAGGGTCCTTTTGATCAATAGCATTGTATTTTCTTCTTTCTTTATCTGATAGCAATGTCAACTATGTTGAGGAATCTTTTCATATATATCTGCCTTGTCTTGTCTGTAACTTCTTATCTGTAGCCTTTCTTTACCTTAAAACTATCTAGTTTTTGTAAATGTGGAAACTACTGGAGCAATACTTTATAGACCTTTTTAAATGGTATGTAAAAAAGTAAAAATAAAAACGGATTTGATGGTTAATTTGTTGACTATCAAGTCTCCTTTAAAAAAGCGTCAAAAATCCAGATTAATAATGTTACAAACGCGCTGTGACTATACCCCAAACTCTCTATAGAATTCTCCCCCCAAGAAATCATCATGTTACATTAAAAATTTCAGATCTTTCGAATTAACCAGCATATAACCAACCTCGCAATGGCAGCCGGTTAAAAAAATCGAACAGGGGACGCTAGGACTACATTTTTCATCTTTAAACAAGATTTTAAAAATATCTGTTATCGAAATTTATCATTGCCTTTGATGATTCAGTATGTTCTTCACAAGTCGGAAAAGTGCAGAATTATTATAAATGCTTAGAACCGGATTTGTGAGGGGAAAAACATAATATGTTTATTTAGTCTTGGGTTTCTCTTTAAAAAAAAGAAACATTAATTCGAATATGAGTTAAAGTTTTTTTTTTTAATTATTATCTTTCCTTGTTAGAGATTGTAAACAATTGTCTTTAAAACAAAAGTCTTTACATTGGAAGAACATGTTTGTTAATAGATTGTAGAGATATGTTAATGCTGGTTGCATTGCAAATCGGAGCGGAGCTAACAACTATAATTTGGAAGTAAATTTATATCAAACAGCCGATGAAACGGTACTTGTCTTTAGAGATATACATTCGAAGTGTTTTAAAACCATATATATCTTGTAATGCGTTTTTAGCATAATGCAACTATTTCACAAACTTCTTGTTGTGCAGCCGCTTTTACTTAAAAAAAAAGCATTGTCTAGGCGTTTTAACTTATTCTTAACCTTTTGTATAGAAATAAGCTCTCGAAAACATTAAGATTAAATCATACCTGCACTATGTACAATTGTGCACAGAGAAAAAAGACACAGATGCCACAAACCCCCCATATCGTCTTTGCTGACACTTGCTGTTACAATCTTTATATTTTTACATTTGCCATGATCTGCACATGCGCAGTTAATCATGTAGTCATTCATGCAGTATGCTAAGTAAAGAGAAACTCTGATCATAGTAATAAAGGGGATTTAAAACGAACCAGAACCAAGTTTACCTTAGATAATCTTCCATGCACGGGAAAAATTACGAAAGAGCGAATATAAGAGAGGACCGACGTTAGTTACTTTCTAGAAATAGTAATCGACATTCCAGTAGTTTTTTGTATTTAGAAATTACTAAGACGCCAATGTACTCGTGAATAATATTTTTTTTATTACTTTTATTGAATTTAGAACAAGCATTCAAATTACATGTAATGTTTCAAAGACGACGTTTTAATGTACAGGAAGCTGGTGACTCCATAGGGATGCTGCAAACTGGAATGTCACTAGAGATATAGAGAATGAAGAGGTCACTACGATATAGAACGGAAAACTCTACTAAGCTAAACCGTTTCAATTCAGCTGTTGCCTTTAACGGGGACTTTCATTGGATCAGACAGGGACAGAGAGATAAAAGATTTCTAATCAACCTTGCTGAAACTCTATGAAGCTAACTTGAAATCAAGATGGTTAGCCGTACGTCTAATTGTGAGTACAGATCACAGAAAACGGGGACTAGGGTGTGCAAGAGATCATGCAAATTTGCAAATCTGTCACTTGAGATCCATACTTATTACTGACAAATTAAAATTCTGTGTAGATTTTAATGATGGAAGATGTCGAATATAAAGACAAAATAATGAAGAATTTAGTGACTGCTTTGTGGCTTTTTCTGATTACTTATATGGAGGTTGTTATGGTGTGGGGAGCCATTTATATTAAGGGTCCTAAGAATTGTACATTATCAAGAATGAATCATTTACAGGTACATGTACTAGTATCGGAATAAATTCTAATGGATGATAAAGCCAAGCCACAGAGAGCTAATATCGTGAACTAGTAATTTGAGGCAGAGACTCAGAGTGTTTTTCAAATGCAGATGCAGCAATGGAATTATACTACATTCAATATCCAAGGACAGTCTCTTCGCTCAGTTCAAGGTTTTTCATGTAAGGGGTAGCAACACACGTATTGACGTATATCAAATAAACAACTCACAAAAATATTGGATATGGAAATTCAAACTAATTACGAGGTTGTCCATAATTTTAAATCTTGCTCTTCTGTTAAGGTGAATATTTACAATTAATTGTTATTATCGAATTTGTTCTTGCTTCACAGAAGAAGCTTTGAGCTTAATTTTGCTGAGTTTTGACACATGGTATTTTCCCTCATAACCATAATATTCCGCAAAACCTCTTTTCCAGCGCATTGTGGGTAGGCTTGAAAACAGGCTACCAATAAACGGTAGATGCCTGGCCTACTTTTGCTGAAGTATTATGGGTAGTTTATAGACTATGGAAACAGGCTAATCGTTAATTTCAAGTTTTGAGAATTACCATGTTTTGAATCCTTTATTAAAGGTTGTTTATCATAGAAAATTTAAAATTTTGCTTTTCAGTCGTATACTGAATTCATTTAATGCTCAAATATTCAATCCTGTCAATAACCCTACATTGTATAATTATTGAAGCCATCTTATTATATCCGGCGCCATAATCCGGTAGTGATGCACCCTATGCAGTGTCAATATTACTCAAAACTACACAGGATAACACGGTCAATATAAGCAATGTAAGTAGATGTGTTTGATATAATTATAATGTAATAATTACCATTGTAAGCTTTTCAGCATAAGGCTTATTAAAGCTTTCATTACAAATTAAGTTGAATTTGAAAGGAAACTTTTTATTTTCATTCAATCAGCTGCAGTAACTGTTGTAACTATGTTTGGAAACAAAACCCTCTTGTGATAACCTGCTTCTCTAACATCATCCACAACCAGTATAAATTCTTAGTCAATCTTTAATGTCATTATTACTGATTATTACTAAATAGTGACCAGTTGCTTCACTGTGTGGGTTCCTGAGTGACTATCCACCCTCTTCCTACTACTTGTACTTCACTACTTGTACATCTATGTTTAATATCTATATTGATGATCACATAGATAACACAGGATACAGGCGGTAGAGAGAGGTGAGATGGATAAGGAGAAGACAGTCATTCTTATACATCTAGTTATAGAATTATTACTGTCCCTGTAGTTACATACCCGGTTCTAGTAAAGTAATAGTAGACATACAAATGTAATTACATGTAATGTCATTAGTACCGGGTAAGTATAATGTAATATAAGCTCAAGTTGTCTTATTTCACACAGAGAATTGAACAAAATCAGCTTGCCCTGGTTAGAATGATGTTGTCGAAAAATTAGATAAACAAGTAAGTTCAGAATCATTGCAGCTATTAAATTGATAAGTTGGTGAAAGTAAATTTAAAGATGAAAGCTCAGGAGTGGACTAGATTCTGTATCTGAAAAAAGTCATGTGCTCTTCTGTACCTGTTTCCTGGAGCAAAGAAAAAGTCTCTTATAATACAGAGCTTTGTGAATTGTGGTGATAACGAACAGTGTTCAAATTCAAACGTAGGATGGCTCATAATTCAATGTACCACTGAAGTTTAGATTCAAAATGACTACATTTTTATGTTTGTAAATGTTGGTGAGTCAGTTACAACATGTTTCTGATTAATCTTTTATTACGACGTCAGTTTTGTTGGCTGGATTAAGATTAGCCGTTTTGGACTTTTCCATTTCAAGACTGTTCGTTATTATATAAATAGTGCCTGTTTGGGAGGGTAACAGTTGAAATTGACACCCCGAGAAAACCATTGTCAACCGAAGCGAAGCGGACAAACAGGCGCTATTTATTTTGTTATACTGAATGTCTTAATTTTTAAGAAAATATTACTGCTTTTATATAGGAATAACGTACAGCGAACCGTACGCGCATAATTTTCGCGCATGTAACAATTTGTATTGTTATACTTTTATGTTAAATACTGAAATCTGATTGGTTTAGACGCAGTTCATAATCCGTTCTATTACCCTCAGCGTTAGCAACGCACTTAGCAACGGGTAACATTAAAAATTGTTACATGCGCGAAAATAATGCGCGTACGGTTCGCCGTAGAATTCACGTTATACCTATGTAAAAGCAGTTAAGTTTTCTTTAAAATTAAGACATTCAGTATAACAAAATAAATAGTGCCTGTTTGGTAGGATAACAGTTGAAATTAACACCCCTCGAAAACCATTGTCAACGAATTATGAACTGTGTCCTAACCAATCAGATTTCAGTATTTAACATGAAAGAATAACAACACCAAATGTCACCTTATAGGGGTTGTTAAGCGTTAGTAAAAAGCTGTTCATCATTACTACTACTAGAAATCAGCTTTATTTTGCTTCATTGAATTTAGGGGGGGGGGGGGGCTACTGGGTAATTTCGAATTACTGGGCAGGGTATCCATTTGAATTGTTCTTACATACGCATTTAGGTTTTATTCCTTACCAAAGTTTCATGGATATAAAAATGCAGGATTGTTTTAAAAGTCATCCATCTTTTTATGCATCCTACGGACCCGGTTTATCTGAAGGCAGCCCGCTCACTGTAAGATTATTCTTTCTAGATCCACCTGAAACACTCTACTTCACCCCCCCCCCCTACTTTAAAAAAATGTTTTCTTAGAGCATATAGTTAAATAAATTATTATTGAAATTGTCAATTCCAAGAAATTGAAATGTTGATATAACTTCCTTATTTGTACACATATCAAGTTAGTAAGATGTGCCAGGTCGTTAAGGTTAATATGCTGTACCTGCCAGACATGACATATATGATAAAATAATGCCCACGTGAGAAAATAAAAGTTCTTATTTGTACAATGACAAATTACGTTAAGTATTGAGTCCGTATTCTTCAGTGTGTTATATCAATACAGTTTTTTTTTTTGACAAATGTACCATTTTTGTTACCTTTAATTGATTTGGTTTTGGGATAAAATATCGAAAGTTCTTAAACAATATGCAGTACGTTTAATTGGAAATGGTTCTATTTAAAAAAAATTCTGATACTATGTAGAGCAGCAGGGTATTTTTTACAAACAAAAAAGTGTGAATCTTAAAGGTTTTTGAATGCATAGTAAGGCAGCAGTCAAGTCAAATACTCATGCTGTGATTATTATGATGTCATAGCTACTTGAACAGTTTGAGAATTTTTTTTTTTTTTTTACTTTCTAGGTTTATAAGGAAGGATATTTGCAAATGCAAATATTCCTCATTGTAAAGACGTGTGTGAAATGTATTGTTGATCAGTTGACCTTTTTTTAATTTTTCAGACCTTTGCTGACGGATTGATGGTTTAAGCAATGAAGGAGTCGGAAAATGTAACAGGATTATTTTCCTGGGCCTACAGTGGCGTTAACTTTGACCTAACAGGAAATGGAGGCATTGAGTGTAGGGATTTCATCAGTGTGAAGCAGCGAGTCATTGAGACAGTCATTAGCTGTGCAGCAGCAGGTCTTATCTTATACAGAGCGATCACACACCTGACTCTGCCAAAAAACTCGGTCCTCCTACCAGATCCCGTCGGAAAACGAATCCTCTTAGTGGTTCATTGTCTGATATTTGGCATCGAGCTGGGCTTCAAGTTCGCTACTAAGCAAATGATTTATATACTTAATCCATGCCATGTAGCAACCATGATGCAGGTAGGGCTAATCGATGAAATGTGCTGTGTATTCCTTTTTTGATTTGAGTATGTGTGAATGTACTGAATATCACAATTTCTTCCTAATGCGTAAATGTAAGAGATGGAATTAAAGTGGAGTCCACTGAAATGAGTGCATTGTTTGTATGATCAGAATAGCTGGACTGTTGGTGTAAAATTATTTCTACTCTTGCACAATATATTATTGAAAGGAAATTTTTTTGTCATTAAGGATTACGTTTACTCAGGGGCGAAAAAAAAAATCCACTAATAGGAATGAAAAATTATTCTACATTTTAGCCCCACTATTGTGGTGCTATTTTTCACTTTCAAATAACTAGGTCAATGACCTACTTTTTCTGCTAGTGATCTCTGATTGTTTTTTTAAAAAATTGTCAAAATTTGTCAAAATTGTCCACCATTTTCAAGGTTTTCTTTATTTTGTAATAATTAGAAAAAATAAAACAATTTGGAGGTTGGGAAATGATAAAATACGAATAGCTTTACTAATTTTATATTTGATTGAATCGTTTTAAGCTCACATTTTAAGCTTAATTTAGTCCGAATTTCCTCTCTCAATTTCCAAAATTGTACTCATTTTTGATCGAGATTTACAAAAAACTGACTAATAGGAGCTCCAAACCATTGATTGCCTTAAACTTTATTTGTTGTCTGTATTATGTTGACATTAACATTATATAAGGTCAATGATAAAAAATTCGATATATTTTATCTTGAATCGATTTTATGTATTTTAAAGATTTTTCCAATTGCGTGCCAGCCAGTGATTTAAATTTATAAACGAGTAAATACAACCATAAAATATGTAAAATGATATGAAAAAACATATAGAAACTTAACTTTTGCAATTACATTATAACAGAAAGTTTTTAAGAGAAAACAAGAAAATGAAAAAATTAGTCCGAATTTCCTCTGTTTTATTATTAACCTACCTTTGTCGGAGCATTTCTTCCTCAAATAAACACATCATGGATATCAATATCGATATTTGGGCTATTGGTACTTTGCGGAACGGAACGGAACGGAACCAGTTAAGAGGCCCCAAATGGGGAAACAAGATTTTTTTTAAACGTCATTATTTCAATTTAACTTATCGTAAATGGAAGATTGTTTTACAAATTTTGCTGTTTTAATGAACTGTGTATTACATAAAATATGCTACTCATTGCTCTATAAGTCAATACACGCTTCTTTCCCGAGAAAACCTAAAGTCACTAGTTGTTTTATGATGTTTGATTGACACTGTAAATATAAAGTTGAGGTTTAAACCAGACTCAATTAATCTGTGTGTGTAACGTCGATGAAAATTACTTAAGTAATCTTTCTTCTGAATATATTTCTTCTGATTCCGTTCCGTTCCGCAAAATACCATTACCCGTGTGGATATTGGTATTTAACGGAACGGAACGGAATCTTTCAAACTTTTTAAATAAAGGAAAACATCATAACAAATACTAGCTGTTTGTTTATTTCTATGTTCTTTTGAGATAAATGAAGCAAATCATTTCATCAATTCAAACATCTTGCATATGTGCATATCACTCCTGTGTTGTGTATAGCTATAACTTTTATTTCATCTATGATACTACATTACTTACACGGATGATATTACTAGTTTGTTCACCAAGCTAGCAATAACGCAATGTGCATCCCATATTACGTAGAATTCTAAAATATAACGAGCACATTCGCAAGGAAAAAGTTTAATATTCATCACTTACCTTCCGTCTGAACAATTTTCTTCTGGTTCCGTTCCGTTCCGCAAAATACCATTACCCGTGTGGATATTGGTATTTAACGGAACGGAACGGAATCTTTCAAACTTTTTAAATAATGGAAAATATCATAACAACTTCTCATCGTTCCTTGATTTTTTTTATCAGATTCTTTAAAGATGAATGAGTCTATCAATCAAATCAATTCAGTCATCTTGTGTATTTGCTGATTATTAATTTTAGCGTTTGTCTGCGTGTGCTGCATACAACAACAACTCTGTTTTCATTTTTTTTTTATCAATTTCATATCATTGTCACGGCATAACTAACTAGTTGGTTAATTAAGCTAGCAAAAACACAATGCTTATATCAAGTAGAATTCATATTATACCAAGATCATTCGCAGCGCAGGGATAATATCGATAAAAATACTTGATAGTCTTATTTGAAATAAATTTGAATGAATGATGATATAACAAATGTTGTTACCATACTTATAAATAATTTTCTTCTGGTTCCGTTCCGTTCCGCAAAATACCATTACCCGTGTGGATATTGGTATTTAACGGAACGGAACGGAACCGTTTAAAAATTTTGAAATATAAAATATATCATAACAACTACTAGCTGTTTGTTTATTTCTATGTTATTTTGAGATAAATGAAGCAAACCAACAAATCATTTCATCAATTCAAACATCGTGCATATGTGCATATCACTCCTGTGTTGTGTACAGCTATAACTTTTATTTCATCTATGATACTACATTACTTACACGGATGATATTACTAGTTTGTTCATCAAGCTAGCAATAACGCAATGTGTATCCCATATTACGTAGATTTCTAAAATATAACGAGCACATTCGCAAGGAAAAAGTTTAATATTCATCACTTACCTTCCGTCTGAACAATTTTCTTCTGGTTCCGTTCCGTTCCGCAAAATACCATTACCCGTGTGGATATTGGTATTTAACGGAACGGAACGGAATTTTTCAAAATTTTTAAAATGTGAAACCTATTTTTACAAAGGCAACATTTATTTATTATATAATAAATCATTCGATTTTTTTAAAGGAAGAATTAGCTTGTTGGTTAATCAAGCTAGCGAAAGACATTGTTTACATCAAGTCGAAGTTTATATCAAATCCATTTGCAGGGTTATAATCATTTTTAAAAATAAATACTTGATAGCCTTATGAGTGGGCTGACTTATCAAGTTGGGATTAAACTTCAATTGTGCTTCCGTAAATTAAAATTCTGGGAAGGAATTAGACAGTCCTTGTTAGAGAAACTCGAAGATTCTAGGTCAAACTGGATACTGCAAAACTCGGTTATAACGAAGTCACTGAGACCTAAGAAATTACTTCGTTATATCCGTAATTCGTTATAACCGTATAAGAAATTCATTAGATTTACATAGCTGGGGATCCAAGATGACTTCGCTATATCCGTGAATTCTCAATATCCGTGTTCGTACTAAACGAGTTTTACTGTATATATCTTGAAAGACTGCCCATAAGTATCGTCTGCATTCACGGGCCGGGGTCTTCGGAATCAGCTTAGTGAGATTGGAGAGAAAATGCATTGGCAGTAGTTTGCGACAGGACCATGAAATTCAGAGTGCAATCTTGCAAATTACAATTTTAAGTAATAAGTAGATTTGCAATCGTACAATGTAAGGACTTTGCTATAATATATAAGCTTCTCTCCGCACATATGCAAACAGACATGAAAATAAGAGTGCAAACTAAAAATACACTTGCCTATTATCATTCTTCTGAAAACTACATAACCCGTATTTTAATAGATTGTGTATTCACGTTTGACCTAAAATAATATTCCGCTGGCTGACTTTCTTAACTTTCTTTTTAAAAAGCTAACCTATAGCTTGTTTGTTATACATTGAAATGAATAATGATATAACAAATGTTGTTACGAAACTTTTGAATAATTTTCTTATGATTCCGTTCCGTTCCGCAAAATACCATTACCCGTGTGGATATTGGTATTTAACGGAACGGAACGGAATCTTAAAAAAAAAAAATAATGGAAGTATCAAAACATCATTTTGGGATATAAGAAGCAAGCTAACAAACCATTTCATTAATATAAAATTATAAATATCTTGTGTGCTTATCTTGTGTACAACGTTAACTTTTATTTCTGTTATGTCTTGTGCATATCTTATTTTGATTACTACATGTATTTTGTACGAAAGATTTTGTGTACGACTTGTTTGTTTATGGGTGGAGTACTGCGCCATATTTCTAAACGCTCGATTACTACAGTTTTTTGTAAGCCTTGAATTCCACTGTGTAAGTGTTTTGACTGTTATAATTAGGTATTATTAATCTTCTAGTGATGTAATTTACCTCTCTCTTTATTGTCAAGTATGCTTAGATTTGCATATTCTTGTTACCGATGGATTTTAGTTTACCATGTGCTTCAAGTATGGTGCGCCATTTCGTCGACAAACATTACATTTTGAACTTGATAATTACGTACTGTCAGTTTAATAAAGTCAATTGATTACGGTTTTAACTCATTATTTTCTATTCAATTAATGAATTTATTTATAGAATATATTTAAGATATGTTGCATTACTTAATTCTATGTGAAAGCTTTATTGGATTGTTTTTCTATGGAAACCAATACCTGTCATTTTTATTTGTATTTTGTTTATTACAGATTCTTATCGCATTGCAGTTATCTGTCAATTAAAATCTTTAATGCTTACTTTATGTCACATTTTGCACGAGAATACTTTAATCACAGGGGCTTGGTTGTTGGATAGTGAATTTCCTAATTATTTGTTCCCGAAGAAAAAATTGATTAAAATTGGTAATCTTATGTGTATTTTTGTGTATTGCAATAAATAAATTCACCGAAACCCCCCGTTTCAATCATGTTAAAAAAGTTTATTCAATGTACATTAAAAAAAGTAAAGGGACGACACTCGCCATTTTGGATTTATAGGGGGTCCTCATTTCAAGCTATGTTTTAAACAAGTTCTTCCGTTTCTCCAACGATTTCTGACGATATATAGGTTGTAAAATGTTAAAATTACTTATTCCTATCGTCTGACTACATCTGTACGCTGCATAATAAACACATCTTTCCGAAATGTACTAGATACTTGCCAAACTTATCGAAAGTAAAATTTTGAAGAGTTTAAATGAGTTAAATTGCACGAGATGTTAGACATCTTGTACATGGCTTTGCGTAGATCATCGCTATTTGTGAATGAACATGTCGCTTGATAGTCCTTGGGAAAACAAAACACTTATAGGTTAGTTACTGACTCACTACGGAAATATATTGGGTTGATCAATCTCATAGATGGCGAGGCGTAGTGAGTCAGTAACTAACCTAATAAGTAATAGTATGACGTGCCATAAGGGTAATCAGTTGTCGTTGTGATTCAAGTCTGTATGTTGGTCTAGCGTTGGTGTGTGATTTGTGCTTTGAATTCATTTGTCTTTATATGTATATTTTAGTTTCTACCGTCGATGAGAGATTTATTGGCCAATAAATACATTTCCGAATATTTTGTTTTATTATAATTCTATGTTAATTTTTGAAAGCAAGTTTTCGAGATTGTTTGTGCATATATACGTCTGTCTGTCGGTGTATACACTTGTCTGTACATGTGCTTTTTTATCTTCGGTATGTGACTGTGTCTATATTATACTTATATTCTAAATCTCAAATGAAGTGAATATATGATGTGTATGCACTGTAAAACTAAATACTAGTATATAAGATGTGAATAACTTGTACATGTTCATTTTACTGAAATCTAATTGGTTTAGACGCAGTTAATAATCCGTTATATTACCCTCAGCATTAGCAACTCCCTTGGCAACGGGTAACACACAAATTGTTACATACGCGTACGGTTTGCTGTATAATTCTCGTCATTTCTATGTAGAAGCAGTAAAATGTTCTCTAAAATTAAAACATTCATTATAAAAAAAATAATAGTCCTGTTTTGGAGGGTAACAGTTGAAATTGACACAATTGAAAGTATTAGATAGGCGTACATGGTAACATCCATTTTTATAAAACTTGATATAAATACAACACAATCTATGATCTGTTGAGATCTGACATAGACTTCATTAAAGCCAACGATATATCCTAAACTATACCACGAAAAACGACACACAAGGCTGTTTAGTCTATCCTTATTTAAATGGGAAGCAACTCCATTTTGTATAAAATTCTAACATCCGGTAATGTTAATGCATTCATGTTTTTCCGAGCCTGTCGGGAAGGCCCGAGAAGTTGCAATTAGACTACACTGATTAGTAACACAAACTTACAAGCGGAATACAGAGACACATGATTAAGCACATTTAATCAACATTATGATAATATGTCTCTTGCTGTATCATGGATATGAAAATTCAGTGACATGCAATCCATTTAATGTGCACATTATATTTTTAACATATAAAGCATGTAAATGTATATTTAGCCATGATCAGTGGCAGTTAATCTCTATTATAAAACTGATCGTACGAACAAAGCCCTGAGATGGCTTTAAAAAAAGGAAAAGATTCCGTTCCGTTCCATTAAATACCAATATCCACACGGGTATTGGTATTTTGCGGAACGGAACGGAATCATGAGAAAATTATTAATAAGTATGGAATCCATATTCTTATATTAATATCTATTTTAATGTATTACAAATAAAGCCATCAATTATTTTTGGAAATAATGTTATCCCTCAGAATATGTTTGATATAATATAAAATTCTACTGGATGTAAACATTGTGTATTTTTAATTTGATAAACAAACTCGTTAAATCTCCCGTAAACTCCCGTAACAAATACATGTTCGTTATAGATTGAATAAATGCCGTGCTTGTTATGATATTTTCCATTATTTAAAAAGTTTGAAAGATTCCGTTCCGTTCCGTTAAATACCAATATCCACACGGGTAATGGTATTTTGCGGAACGGAACGGAACCAGAAGAAAATTGTTCAGACGGAAGGTAAGTGATGAATATTAAACGTTTCCCTTGCGAATGTGCTCGTTATATTTTAGAAATCTACGTAATATGGGATACACATTGCGTTATTGCTAGCTTGATGAACAAACTAGTAATATCATCCGTGTAAGTAATGTAGTATCATAGATGAAATAAAAGTTACAGCTGTACACAACACAGGAGTGATATGCACATATGCAAGATGTTTGAATTGATGAAATGATTTGTTGGTTTGCTTCATTTATCTCAAAATAACATAGAAATAAACAAACAGCTAGTAGTTGTTATGATATATTTTTTTATTTCAAAATTTTTAAACGGTTCCGTTCCGTTCCGTTAAATACCAATATCCACACGGGTAATGGTATTTTGCGGAACGGAACGGAACCAGAAGAAAATTATTTATAAGTATGGTAACAACATTTGTTATATCATCAATTATTCAAATTTATTTCAAATAAGACTATCAAGTATTTTTATCGATATTATCCCTGCGCTGCGAATGATCTTGGTATTATATGAATTCTACTTGATATAAGCATTGTGTTTTTGCTAGCTTAATTAACCAACTAGTTAGTTCTGCCGTGACAATGATATAAAATTGATAAACAAAAAATGAAAACAAAGTTGTTGTTGTATGCAGCACACGCACACAAACGCTGAAATTAATAATCAGCAAATACACCGTGGGAAGATGACTGAATTGATTTGATTGATAGACTCATTCATCTTTAAAGAATCTGATAAAAAAAATCAAGGAACGATGAGAAGTTGTTATGATATTTTCCATTATTTAAAAAGTTTGAAAGATTCCGTTCCGTTCCGTTAAATACCAATATCCACACGGGTAATGGTATTTTGCGGAACGGAACGGAACCAGAAGAAAATTGTTCAGACGGAAGGAAAGTGATGAATATTAAACGTTTCCCTTGCGAATGTGCTCGTTATATTTTAGAAATCTACGTAATATGGGATACACATTGCGTTATTGCTAGCTTGATGAACAAACTAGTAATAGCATCCGTGAAAGTAATGTAGTATCATAGATGAAATAAAAGTTATAGCTGTATACAACACAGGAGTGATATGCACATATGCACGATGTTTGAATTGATGAAATGATTTGTTGGTTTGCTTCATTTATCTCAAAAGAACATAGAAATAAACAAACAGCTAGTAGTTGTTATGATATATTTTATATTTCAAAATTTTCAAACGGTTCCGTTCCGTTCCGTTAAATACCAATATCCACACGGGTAATGGTATTTTGCGGAACGGAACGGAACCAGAAGAAAATTATTTATAAGTATGGTAACAACATTTGTTATATCAACATTCATTCAAATTTATTTCAAATAAGACTATCAAGTATTTTATCGATATTATCCCTGCGCTGCGAATGATCTTGGTATTATATGAATTCTACTTGATATAAGCATTGTGTTTTTGCTAGCTTAATTAACCAACTAGTTAGTTCTGCCGTGACAATGATATAAAATTGATAAACAAAAAATGAAAACAAAGTTGTTGTTGTATGCAGCACACGCACACAAACGCTGAAATTAATAATCAGCAAATACACCGTGGGAAGATGACTGAATTGATTTGATTGATAGACTCATTCATCTTTAAAGAATCTGATAAAAAATTCAAGGAACGGTGAGTAGTTGTTATGATATTTTCCATTATTTAAAAAGTTTGAAAGATTCCGTTCCGTTCCGTTAAATACCAATATCCACACGGGTAATGGTATTTTGCGGAACGGAACGGAACCAGAAGAAAATTGTTCAGACGGAAGGTAAGTGATGAATATTAAACTTTTTCCTTGCGAATGTGCTCGTTATATTTTAGAATTCTACGTAATATGGGATACACATTGCGTTATTGCTAGCTTTGTGAACAAACTAGTAATATCATCCGTGTAAGTAATGTAGTATCATAGATGAAATAAAAGTTATAGCTGTACACAACACAGGAGTGATATGCACATATGCAAGATGTTTGAATTGATGAAATGATTTGCTTCATTTATCTCAAAAGAACATAGAAATAAACAAACAGCTAGTAGTTGTTATGATGTTTTCCTTTATTTAAAAATTTTTAAACGGTTCCGTTCCGTTCCGTTAAATACCAATATCCACACGGGTAATGAGATTTTGCGGAACGGAACGGAATCAGAAGAAATATATTCAGGAGAAAGATTACTTAAGTAATTTTCATCGACGTTACACACACAGATTAATTGAGTCTGGTTTATACCTCAACTTTATATTTACAGTGTCAATCAAACATCATAAAACAACTAGTGACTTTAGGTTTTCTCGGGAAAGAAGCGTGTATTGACTTATAGAGCAATGAGTAGCATATTTTATGTAATACACAATTCATTAAAACAGCAAAATTTGTAAAACAATCTTCCATTTACGATAAGTTAAATTGAAATAATGACGTTTAAAATAAATCTTGTTTCCCCATTTGGGGCCTCTTAACTGGTTCTGTTCCGTTCCGCAAAGTACCAATAGCCGATATTTGTTAATAACGTTGTTATTTTGTGTTTTTAAAACAACTTTGGACTTCAGATATTGAACTTTGAAAAAAATATTTTTCGAATTCTCAAACCCTGAGTAAACGTAATCCTTAAAATAAGCCATCAACCCCCGAAGTTCCTTTTATAATGATGTAAAGAAGAAGAGAAAAGATCCTGTGATATCCTATATACAGCTGTAGACTAAGTCTTTTACTGTAAAACAACCGAACTGATGCATTTAATTTACGTTGTCAGTTTGTAAGAGTTTTCTTTTTCGCTTTTTCAGATATTCTGTCTGGCGGCACCGTCAGGGAGACTGACTACCACAGTTTTCCGGCTTCATCTACACATGTTAACGTGGGCTCCTATAGCCATCTTGTTCCCTGTAATAAATACTCGATTGGTAAGACACACGATTGGTAAGATTTTATGATAAATTCAAAATTAATTAAAGCAAGAATCTGTTTTTGATAATCATTTAGTAAGATTACAATTCAAATTCTTGTTTGGTAAGATCTTTTATTAAATGTTTCATTGCTAAGGTTATATTTAGAATAAGTCTGTGAAATTAATTTTTAATTCCAAAAATTATATTCCGAATACTTGATTAATAATTGTATTAGATTGGTAAAATTTTTGCTTTCAATAACTAATAAGTAAATGATGTAATTACTGATGCATTTAATGATGGTAAAAAGACATTGACTCTACAATTGCCGTTTGAGACAGAAGTAAATTATATCCAACATTTGTTGACTTTACAGTTGCCGTTTGAGACAGAAGTGTATTATATCCAACATTTGCTGATGCTAGTAATTCCATTCTACTTACTCAAAATTGGAGGTAAATCACATGGTCGTTGATAATCTGTACTATATACTCTTACAAGAACCTGGGTTTTTTTCATCAAATTTTTTGCAACACAAACAGTAGCAGTTAAAACATTGTTTTTTTTAGGTAGATTATTTCCTTTTGTATAAAATTAACAAGGTTTGTCATGGTCATTGGGTATAAATTTTTCTTGACAAGGTCATCTGCCATGATTTTCTGTCTGTAATTTCCTCAATACATTGCATATATGGTTACAAATATCGCCATTGGCCACTTACTACATGCCCTTTCGTTTATATACATGTACAACTATTCCTTTAATTAAAACAATTTTTAATTCAGTTAACTTATTTACATTCGAAGATATAACGGTACTATGGAAATATTGTAAATATACAGGGGAGATTTTGCCCCAATGCCTTTATTGACAGTGGGCACATTTAAAATAGGGCCATGATAACTGCAAATTATTTCTTATTATCTGAAACTTGGATAGGGCAGATTGAAAACATGGTGAAATCTATATGAACTGTGTAATGGCAAAATTAATATCGGGCAAGATAAACCCACATTCTGTAGTTTTTTAAATCAAAAACATTGATGATGTATCTTTCCTTTCGTCAACTGTTTACTCACAGTTCAGGCCATATAATGTTTTTCTGTGGTTTGTAGGTTCCTACACTGCTGAACCTGTTCACGACTTCAGCTGGGCTCTAGTGTCCATGGGAGTCCTGTACATTATATACTTCGTACCAGTACAGTATCTAGCATATGTAAGTATTTGGAAATACTTAGCCATTCTACTAATAAATTAACTTGTTAAAGTCTACTTGTAAGAACAAATCTATTTATACAATTAAAATATGAATATGGTTAGTCAAAAAAAAATATTAGAATGAGAACAAATGAAGCTTTAACTACAATTTTTACAGTTTAAAAAAAATACCAAAAAAAAGTTTTCATTTATTACTTAACAATGTATTTACAGATGTTGCCTAGAGTACAATCATTTGTAATCATTGCAGATGTAAATAGAATGCAATGCTTTCATTATTGCTTATAGAAATGTTTGCCATTGATCAGGACAACTCATATTTCCTATTCAAACTTTACAGATCTCATTAGTTAATCTAAACAACATGCTATGTCCAGCGGTGTCAGACCCGTTCTATGGGCCGTACTACAGAATCTGTGCAATGACTCACCAGGCACTACTTATACCAACCGTGGGCAAGTTCTACACGTGGCTGTCACAACAATTCCTCACCCCCTCCGCACGTGACGAAGAGGTGTCTGTGTTTAGTATAGACTGGAGTGCCGAGACCCCCGCACTGGACAATCTCAGAGGGAAGAATGGAGTGATTAGTCATGGGGATCGCCCATCCAACAACGGACACCTCAAGTCCTCCTGAGGAACCTAGCTTTAACGGACCACTTATTATCGTTGACTTTATACACAGGTTTTTAATAACATTTTGTGATTAGCATTGTGTATGGGGGATGAGGCAAAATTTACAGAATTTTTAATCCTTTACTTGATGGATATAATAATTGCACTGTTTTCAGATTTGTTGATGTTAAAACATCAGTTGCTGCTGTGAATTCCATAGTGGACCTGTAGAGGACTTTCACAATTTTCAAAAAAGTTATCTTCCTTTGCTAAGATAACAAGCATTAATTTTCTTAATCTACAATGTTTATTTATGTAACTTTCAAACCTTCCAATGCTGTCTGATTGGGATATTATTAGACAGTATATGAAGCACAGTGGACAGAGTTTATTTGATGTGACAATGCCCTATAAATTGGTAGGTTAGAGAACGTATATTAGTTGACGCATCAAAAGTAAGAAAAAAAAATTATTTGTTGACGGGAAAGTTTTCTATGGTATAACTAACATGAGAAAGTGGGAACCTCTAGCATTTAGGGATATTGAAAATTTTTAAATAATATTTATTATTATGTAATTTTGGTATGTGAGATGTAAATCAAAACCTGTTTTCATTGGGGGTGGGGGGTTTGAGGCTATGAACCCAATTACCGGTAGTACGCAAGTGCAAGTTGTCATGTAATTTAATGACAAAAAATCTACTAGTATATCTTAAAATTATTTAACTGTTGGAAATGACTGTCAGTTTTATACGAGATATACTTGGACACAGTTGATTATAGCTTTAATTCTGCAGTTGATAGTAACCTACAGTCAAGCTACATAGTACTTGATAAGAGGTATACAGACTGTATCGGTGCTTGATAAATGTTTTTTATGGTTTATTTTTTTCTGGTGCACTAATGTTGAAATTTTTTTTCTAATATATTGATTTTGTTTGGATTACAGAATTGTTGGGTAGACAAGTAGAATTTAGTTTAAACAATGTGTCCAAGTTTTTTTCTTCAAAGTTTCCAAGGAATGATGTTATTGAATTTAAGATACGTCTTTGGAAATGCTTTTAATCAGTTAACAACTTCACATGGATGTTGATTTCGCGTTTCACTTCGTCAAAATGCATGTTTTTGAATTAGTTATAATCTGTAGGACTCCCACAAGGAATACACCTTTGTGTGCTTACAGACCCTAGTTGAATTTTATTATAGTATAATTTATAATATGTATTATAAACTCCAAAAAAAATTCATTTTTTTGTGTTGAATTAACAGCATTTTAGCATAATGAATTATGTTCAGGTTTGTGCAATATCTGTAGAAATAGTACTACTTTTTTGATTTTTCTGAATTTATTTTTATTTTGATTAATGATATTATTTGAATTCATAACATTTATACAGTATTTCACACTATGTATTTTTCAGAGGACATGTTGTTGTCTTAAACATTCCTACAAGTCTCTCTAAGGAACATTTTTCACTCTCTGAAGTAATTTTTACGAAAGTCCTATGGTGAATATATAAACACAGACCAAAAGATAATGAGAGACCTGTATAGTATTACTCCATTGTGTGTAATTGAACTATTCTTGTTATAAAGCTGTGTAACCAGAATCATATATTGTATAAACTTACTACTACTGCAATTAGTGGAGATATCCATGAATTTGATACATTTTGGGACGAAAAGTTCATCAAGAAGAAATTGACCATGCTCCACATGCTTAGGAATTGAAATTTGAAATTGTAGCTGTCTGAAAAATTATACAACGAGAATTTTCATAGATTTTTCACTTGGTCTGACTACAAGAGCTAAGAACCAATAGTTTATACCTATTATATTAATGTGTTATTTTTCCCTTGTTGTCTGTGATTTTAATAAATATTTAAAATCAAAAGATTTGTTTGCCTTTGTTGAATTTATCAGACAGAAACAGTGCTATCAACATTCCAGTATTTATTTTAAACACTGTTTATACCTGTGGGCTCGTATAGTCACCTGAGTTCTGAGAAGAATGTATAGAATTTAAATTTACTCCTTCATATAAATATATCGATCTACTAGTATCTTGAAATGCACTTCTCTTTTGAAAAAATGTCAACCATGAAAACGTTGTACAAAGTCCTGAGATGTATGTTAGGAATGTTGGTTTTCAGCACAGTAGTTTTATGTTTTTGACAAGACACTTGAGGCATACATATCATGTGACTGTTGTATTCCCGTACATGAATTGTGGTAGGGCCAATGTCGCACCATCTCAAGGTCTAGAGTCCCCATATGTAGCTCTCCCCCAGATAGGAGGGGTGGTACATATTTGCCGCTGCCTGCGACAATGGATCAGTCATAACCGAGGGTTGTCCCATAACAGAGAATACATTTTAGTAACATTTCATTTACTGATTTGGAATACTCGAGTTCGATGTGGACGTAAGGAAAGGGCAACCCATGTCCAGTATTTGTTTTTTATAAGTTGGAATAACTTACTAGTATCTAAAGAAAAAAACGGTGATGAGAAGTAGAAACTAAAGTAGCCAAAGGGAGGAATCTAGAGTTAAGAGAAATGGGCGAGTAAAGTTCGACAAGTTATCATAATGGCTGCGAGACTAAGTCTTCATATATTACATGAATTAAGTGGGATGTTTTACAGAGGTCGCTCAACCGCGCATTAGGAATGATTCAGTTCGACATGCTTTCCTATGCAATAAAGGGCACCCACAAAACTAACTTCAAGAGATGGACCATGAAAAGCTTAATTTTTTAATGTTTATAGTGAGGAACGTTGGAGTATATTATGTCATCCTGTCAAGTAGCGCTAACCCAAGGAATAACATTTGGTAGCTGTACAAGGTCTTGAAATTCAAAAATTTTTGAAAAAAATAATACAAGATCAAGAAAGATGACCCCTTACAATAGAAGTGCAGTACATTTCTGCAAGAAAATCTCGGAAAATTAGAAAGACGAACAGAAACCCAGGTGTGAAGGAGAGCCAAATATGAGGATTCAGTGGCAGAGTAAAAAAAAGAAAGAAAGGAAGAAGCAAACTTGTAAGTTCCATCCAAGAGGTGTTAGCTCAAGGGAGTAATAATTGATGGCTCTGTAAGGTCCTCTTTAAATATTAACAAATTCTTGGAAATGAAAAAAAAAGGACCGAGAAAGATAATCTCAAAACAGAAGAAATGGAATTATTCACTTCAGCTTGAAAGTACAAGGAAATAATAAAGATGAACAAAAGCCGAACAAAACCGGGCCAAGGAATGTAGGAGAGCCAAATATGAGAATTTTTTCCCTGACAGAGATAAGGAGTTAAGAAACGGGGTAGCAAACTTGTATGTCCCATTCGAGAGGCACTTTAATGAAAACAGAGATAAAAGTAAATTAATTATCATATTTTTTATTAGTTGTTTTAGATGAATATTTGATACATGTAATAAGAACACATTAATTGAATAATTGAAAATTATATGTTAGCAAAAATATAACAACACATGGGTAGCATTCTAGTTAAACACACTTATATAAACGTAATATACCTTTACTTTAATTGTACATATTAGTTTGAGTAATCAATAATGGAACACGTAAATCCAATACAAAAACAAAAATCTATCTGCATATCTATATGTTATTGAATACTTGAGTACACGATTTTAATAAAAGAACGAGGGTATGGTTTACACGAAGAGTTCAGCGATTACAGAAACGCGTCACTTATCACACACAGTACACAATAGATGGTACAAACTTTAAAGGTACTTTTTAATATCTATTTTCCATGTTCTTGTAGGCTTCTGATTTTAATGAAAAGCTGTAAAACAAAGAAATATGAATATAAGATCACAAAAATTCAAATAATTGCAAGAGTTCAATTACAAAATTAAAGGATTTGAAATATTTTCAAAAAGACAAACTAGACCAAAAATCGATCACACCAGATCTAATGATATTCAATCCTTCATTATCAAATGATACTTCACTGCGGTACTTAATGTTCATAAGCGAGTTACGGAAAATGAACTGGATTTACGTGAAAGTAATCTAGATACACAATAGTATATATTCAATTTGATGTAATTTTTTTTGGGAAAATAGTCAAGAAAATAAACTACCGTATTTGGATACAGTTGTAGGATTAAAAATCCTTTGAGATTTGGTTTCACATTTCATTAAAATTCTGCTCCTCTACACCCAATATGATCTATTGTTGTCAAGTATCAACGGAAATCACATTTCAAACATCAGAAACACGTATTAGTATGTTCCTTTCTTGACTTTATTGTGATCTTAATGAGTAAAAAAATTCGTTGTTACCTGGCCGAGCGTTTCATCTTGAAGTATAGGACCACAGATGTTGCCAAGGCCGCCAGCACCAGAAAACTCACTAGAACTGTGACCACAATGGTTGTCGGAAAACTGTCTCCTGTTGGTTTGAGATTTCCATTTACTTCCAGTTTGTCATCAACGGCCTCCGTCACTAATCCACATCCTAAAATTGAAAAACGAATGAAATTTCTTATGACGCTTTTTAATCATTTCTATAATTAGAGTTAAAATGGTTTATTGGCGTGAAATTTTTTAACCATGTTTCGAAACAAATAACATAACCTTACCATCTACTTTGCTCCATTCTTTGGTACTCTTTCCGGTGATACAAGCTATGCATTCCTCAGTTTAATGGATACTGCCCTCACCATAGCATTTTCCATTGATGTAACAATATCCTACCTACAAACATTTGAATAGTTGGTTTGTAAACATTTCATAAATTTTTGAACATTTGAAAACAACATATTTAATAACAAAATAAGAACGTCGTACCCTGAGAGTGAACTGGATATCCCCGGACACATTGACCGTGTCCTGACAGACCCCGTCCAACACATAGATGGTGTGATGCGTGCTGAAGTTACGACCGTTGTTGGTCACGGAGAGGGTGATTCCCTGTACGAACCCCCGGGGAACAGAGCGTCTTCTCCTGGCCGGTCCCAGGGGACAGAAAACCTCGGCTATACTGTCGTGTTCAGCTTGAACTACATACTCCAAGACGTCACCAACTGTTGTCTTGTTTTCTGTAACCTGTAGCACAGCAATATCGTCATCATTTTAAAATCACTTACAAGCAAAATATGCCATGTTGATTGTGAAAAGGTCCGCCATGCGGTTTTTTTTTTTTTTATCTCGTTTAAAAATATATTTTGAATAGTTTGCGCAGTCTGTTCGTTTATAACGCCATTAGAAGTATTTTAAATTCGACAAGGTGATTGTTTGTGTAACACCCACTCCAAACCACCCACCCCCCCCCCCAAAAAAAAAAAAACAAAAAAACAGGAAAACACACAAAAGCCCGATCAGCTAAGGACACAGTTACTATTTTTCTTCTTTGACTATTCAAAAGACTAAACGATCGGTCTTTGCGCACCAAATTGGGATATGAACCAACAACAAAAGGATATTATTTACTTTGGAGTGGATAAAAATCTTTTAATTCTCTTTTACCAATCACCCAAAGAAAAATCCAGAAATGACATAGTTACCAGAAAGCAAAATCTTTATATTTAAATATTTAAGGGAAAATCCTTAACTTACATGGAAAACTGTCAGCAAACACTTGAGGGTGTCCATATCAAGAAACCCGTAGCCTTCCACCAGGGCCCTCTGGCAGGTTCTTTTATCACAAAGCCCTCCCTCTTCAATGTTCACCCCATACACTACTGGGGGTTTGTTCAGGTCCATGGAACAATCCTTGGCCCCAAAACCTTCATCGCATTCACAAGTTCCTGAAACAAACAAAAAATGAAAATTGAGTTGCTCTTTATGTTAAGGTAAAACTCTCTCTCTCTCTCTCTCTCTCTCTCTCTCTCTCTCTCTCTCTTTCTCTCTCTCTCTCTCTCTCTCTCTCTCTCGTTTTTGTTCAAAAATATGGAATATTTTTTTTCGATTAAATTTCAACTTACCATTGATACAGACGCCATTGTCACTGCATTCATTTAAACAGACAACTTTTTTTATTTGTTCAGCTATTGATGGCTTTCCATCTTCCGAATCTTCTTTTAGTGTAGTGTTTTGTGAAAGTTCTTTCATACAAGTTGTCCTTAGGGCCTCTCGACTGCCTGCTGCCCAAACCGTGGAATTAGTCATCTGCAATGACAATTAACTCTCATCAATAATGATCAAGAAACCTATAGATATATATGAATTGTTTCATACATTTTAATAATTACATGCCGGTATTCGTTCTTATATTCTATATTGACCACGTCATCAAATACTGATCACGTAAAAAATATTGTAAAAGCAATCAAGCGGAACTTAACTTTAGATTAAGCATTTGTAAGAAATATTGATCATGGATATTGATGTAATACATTCTTCGAAAATGTTTATGCATATTTTTTCAGATTTTTAAACCTTCAAAATAATCCAGTAGCTGCGCAGTTCAACAGCTGTTTTAATTAATTAAAAAGGCATTGTCAAGTCCTTGTATGCATATTTTTCAAACAAAATGGCAAGTAAGACTTCAGATTTATTGCTTTGATATCTTTTGGTAACATTTTTGGCCAGTTTCGGGCAGAAACAAGGCAGTTCAAAAAATGTTTACATTTTTATCCTCAAATATGCAAGATGGCCGCACAATCCCCTTAATGTTTTCAATGGAATAAAAGAAAATTGATGAAACGACCTTTGGAATCGCGTCACGCGAGACCTTTGATAGTCGCTTATGTGTCCCTGGTTGTAAATAAATGCATAAAAAGCACATGAATCGTATTTTAGAAAAAAACCGAATTTTTTTTTAAAGATAATAAAGAAAACAAAGCATCCATAACTCATACTGCTCGGAAAATGGCTGTGAAACTTTTTTTTTCAATCATTATACATTATAAAAACTACAACCTAAGCGTTTACTGTGTATGGCCTAAAATCAAGAAGTAAAACGGAAATGTGAAGACAGTAACCAATACCGGCCCTATTGGTCATTTTTTGTTATAAACAAGTGATTCTTTTACATTAATCAAACATCATCAAATGAATCTAAGGGTACGTAAACTCACCATAATATCCAGCACACAGTCTTCAATGAGAAAATCGGAAGATACGCTTGGAACTTTATTGCAAGCTTTGTAAGTCTGAGAGTTTTTAATGAAGTTATTGCAAAAATCTCTCGCTATTTTCTGCGTCCAATTGACCCCCGTTTCTCGCCTCAGCCTTGGTAAATGTACTGGTATCTTTTAATGAAAAAAATTGTTTGTATAACATCTAATTTTGTAAGTGGTGGATGAAAAAGTTCGGGTTTTACCAATAATTATGAATTTGATATGATAAACTTAATTCTACTACAACTGTAGTCCAGATATTTTTGTTTAATTTTTTTCTGAAAGAATTTGCCTTGTACATAACAATATTTAAGGAATAAGGAATCATTCTTTGAGTATTATGAAGTGATAATTTCGGTCGAGTTGTGGACAAAACCAATAAAGCCCGAAGTCTGATTGTTATTGTTTTATCTCAGGTGCCAACTTCCTAAATTACTTTATACTCTATTATTAAGAAGTCATTTGACCAGTAATTTTTGCGTGATTTAATCAAGAAAGAAATTTAAAATACTGGTTCTTATCATATTTTGATATGCAAAACCCCCACTTTTTAAGGGAACCAAAATTATCCGATTAACTTAACAAAACGTTTAGCCTCCCACCGGAAATTTTGATCCTAATACCTGAAAGTCAGAACGATAGGAAATATATCTCTGATTTAAGAAATATATTGGATATATCCTTCTAACTATTTTTAGAATCGGTAGGCCTTTAAGCAAAATAGTTCCTATACTTGCAGAATGTATATAAATTTATTGAGACATTGACACATGTCAGAAAAAAGGATTTGCAATTTAAAAAGCAAGTGTCGAAATTGAATTACCATTTCAAGGAATGAATTGAAATTGTTTGATGTACTCCCTTTCCAAAAATGTGAAAATTCCAACTTTTGCTTTCATTTTCAGAGTTTTTCAATACCTCATACAGACGCATTTTGCCGGAAAACGAATCTGACTTCACACCACAAAATTTTAACAGGAGAGAGACAATTTGATGAGTTTTTGGGACCAGGCAAAATTTATTACAATGATGGGACCGGTACAAATAAAAATATCTATTAAAAAATTTGACATGTCTCATGGCTTTCACATTGAAAAAAATATGTGTCCCAGCCGCGGCCATGCTTTTAGGCTTTAAAAAAATTTACTGTCCCATGGATAATCATATACTTCTTCCTAAGTAAATTGGCATAGAAAGTAGGAGTTTCCTATCCTGGTGACAATTAATAGGCTGTAGTTAATTACTGAGATAAGAATAAATACTTTAAAACAGTTTTAATCATTTTAATCATTAAATTCATTTTGCAGCAGTTTTGTTGTCTGATTATATAAAATAACATTAAGCAACCTGACTTAATAATATTTTTCTTTTAAATGTAGTTTACGTGTAGACAAATGCAGTTAAAATAGTTTACAAAATCTCTAAAATCCCAAGTATATGCTCATTCCTGTCCTAAGTGATATTTTAGATATATTTAATATATACATAGTTGACACCCCCCTCTTCATATTTCCAATTGTCTCCATTAACATTACATGGAGGATATGTAAATGTATATTTGACCATCAAAATTACATGTGTATTACTATTGCAATGAACAAGAATCATCATATTTTTACCCTTTTATTGTATATATGAATAAAAAATGTAGAAACGCATGTTAAGTTTGAATATTTTTCATGACATTCTTATCCGTCTCCAACTACCCTCACTGTCGTGTATCAGCACCGATAGTGACATATTTGGATAACGTGAAAATGACGTATCCATTGCAAAAACAATGAGTGTTGTGTTCTTTTTTCTATCGACAACGAGGTACGTATTAGTTAAAATATCGTAATAGTCATTCATATATTTGTGACCCTGGTGTGTTTGATTTGCAGGCATCACACTTGTAGGTCTTGCTGTTTTAGCATGGTTTAATAAAAGGAGACTAAAAAGCCAGAATTTATATTAAGATATTCACTTAATATGATTGTTAGCTTCCTCTTCCATGAAAAAAAAGAAACCACATGCAGGACAGCATATCTATATGTGAATAAAAATAATGCTACAAATCATGATATCCAATAATCAAAAAGGAACAATTCTTAGCATCAGTGATGATTATTTCAAATATGTGTGAGAAATGACTCAAGGAAATAACCATACGTTTTATAATACGTGTATAAGGTAAACTATTTCAAACTAATGCCTTTAATAAAAATCAAAAGATAGGGGGGGGATATACATGTAAGGGTATTTTTAAGTGAAGTGATTCTTCTATCATGATAATATCATGTAGATGTATGTGGTAGTATTGAATATAAGGTTTTTATTAAAGGAGGTAAAACAACAATTGACTTCTGACAGATTAAGTAAATATGTTTTATTGAAGGAAAGCCCATTGAATCTGTGTTAAATACAGAAAGTTCACTTAAATGGCCATATTTCTATTTAACCTCAATAAGGCATACTTTTTCTCAGAATTGCATAAGCTTTCTAATTTTAAGAAGACAAAATATCTTTTCATAGAATGCTATTGTAAGTTAAAGGTAGCAGTTTCGGATAACAAGGGGAGTACAGGTAACTCGGATCCCTCTTAAATGAATTATTTTGTTTAAAAATTGGAATATGTTTAAAAATAATAAATGTTTCTCTTGAGTTGAGAACTGTTACTCATTTTAAAAAGGTATTGTCCCATGGGTACTTAATACAAAAAAAGTTTTTGTCCCATGCTTTTTTTTCATGAAAAAAGTCACTGTCCCATGCTTGTTTATACCGGTCCTATCATGGTGATAAATTTTGCCTGGTCCCTTTATTCAAAAGGTCCCTCGTTGCTGAACGAAAATTAGGGTCGGAGCTATGAACCCTAACGTTAACATTGCCGCCTATTGAAAATGCGTTAGTTGACTACACCCAATTGCTTTTATATCAATGCTAGCCAAAGTACCGTTGCTATCTAGTATCGATCGTATCAATCATTTGTTCTCAGTTTAAATCTTAACAAAATAATGTTTAAAAAAACCCATTCAAAATGAGTTGCAAAGATTAGTATTTGTGAAATTTATCTTTTTTAAATCAACTAATATAAAAATATTAAGAGCATGTCTACGAGAAAACCATCCAAATATGGAAAAAAGCTGTTGTAGCAAGTCTCAAGAATGAACAAAATTTTATCATAGATATAAAGGATACCCATATAGAGTCAGATATATGATGTTTGTTTTTGTACTGGATGTTTCTATTCATAGTGACGGCCAGTATTGCATTCTGGTTAGTTAGCCTCTAAAATCCAGAAAAGTTACGAGAAAAATTGTCAAATTAAGTAATTAATTACAAAATGTATAAACACTGTTTGAAAAAAAATAAGACTATATTCTTGAAGAGGAAGTTTAAACCTTTAATCGTTGCATACTTTTTTTTCATATTTCTATATACATCATGAAATCCCAAGGGTGTAAATGTTGACAGGATGCCAAGATATGATAATTATACATTTTTGTAAATTTTTGAGAAAGAATTTCTCAGAAAGTGGCGCATTATTTTTTTAAAATTTTGTATTAATAAGAAACTGTCTGATGTATTGTTACAATTAAATAAACAAAAACATCCCAATAACAAATAAATTAAAGATTTTAATCCACTGAAAAATTTGTTGTTATGATTGTTTCTCAAAGAATTATTATTCATTACATTTGCATTTCATTACTACTGTTAGAATTGTCTCCCCTGTTGCGCTCTTCTGTAGAGAAGGTAAACTAGTCAGAATGTTGACAAAGCTATACAAGTTCAAGTTCAGGCAAAGTATTGAGAAATGCTATGAGTGTTGCTAATAAATATTATGATATTGAATGATTTTAATCGCATAAAAATTGTTCCGTCTTGTTAGGGTTATTCAGTGTATTACATATTGAAGTTTGAAGGAGACTTGTATCTAGTCTAAACTGCTATTTTCTATACATTTGGACGGCTTTTAATCAAAATATACAAACCTGTGATCGAAGTGCAATTAAAATAGATGAAGTGGAAATTTTTCAAGATAATCTCATTCACAGATTATCATATTTTACTCGAAAAAATCCACAGAAACGAGAACTGACTTCTTGCAAAGATTTATAATGGGGTATGTTGACATCATTCGGAATTCACTAGGAATGCCTCCTGCAATTTTTCATCGTTATCATAGGAGTCGGTTGCAATAGACATCACATTTTTGTACATGTATATTTCGCTGACCATCTACAAACAACTCTGCAGGTGTTATGGTTAGACTCCTATAAGCATTAATTTTGACTGTTTGAATTTATTAAGCAAACAAATACTTGTAAAAGTGAGTAATAGCACACCTTTTCAATATGATTCGCATTTGAATTTTAAAATCGTTATTAAATCACTTTTATCAGTTAAAGTTTATAACTATACCTGTACGCAGTATCATTGCAAGTTTTGATCCGCGGATGGAAGAATTTAATGATAGCTATAGTTCTTTTGTTCGATCCTTCTTTTTACATTTTATTTTCATGGATCAGACTTTTTTCTAAGTTATGATATTCATGGAATCTTGAAATGATGGAGAGGGGGCCAGGATTTTTTTTAGTTCTTGAGAATGTAACACAGTAAGTACATCTGAAATAAATAAAGAGCTCTACTCCCTACCTCTCAGTCTCTATTATAGCAGTTTATCTCCTCTTGGAAAAAATTAAAGTCTGTACCTTTTCTTAAAATTAAAATATAGATGTAAAGGAAAAAAAGGAGGTGTTAGGTTACCCTTTCCCCCGGGGATCTCAACCTGCGAAAACCGCATATAAATATAAACATGAACTATAAAAAAGTTATCCCAAATATTATTATAGACATCATAACTTGTTTTTGTGGGATTGTTATTTGGGATGTTATTTAATCATAACCCATCATAAGAAGACCTGGTCCCAGAATTATGAAGCAGTCTAATAAAAAAGTTTTTTTTACACTCTCTTAAAGGGACTTGGACACGATTTAAGATCAAAATTTTTATTTTTATTTTTATGTATAAAAAAGTTTACGGGTGCATTTTAAATGATTGACCAAAATATTTAATGTTAAAGTCAAATTGGTTGTTAAGTAAATAAAGCTCGAGTCTTATAGTTGTTTACAAAACATGTAAACTACTATTTCTTTGACAAAATGACAAGTGAAAACAATTTAAACTGATTCAGTATCTTCATAAATACTAGTATCAACAAAAGAAAGATACATTTGATTGAAACTTACACCAATACAACATATATGTAAAAAATGACAATATTCGAGTTTGTTTACAAAACAAAGAATTATGAACTCTGAATCTTGCTTATAACTTGATATTTGACTTCAAATTTTGACATAGCATTATAAACTTCTATATTTATCAGTATAAACATTGAAAATGGAAAAATACAATTTGAATATTTTAAGTCAAATCGTGTCTAAGTCCCTTTAATGTCTTGTAATTTAAAAAAATTAAAAATGAAATGCTAATAAAATATGTCTCTATATTATATTACGCTGATGTTATGCTGATATTTACAAATTTTAAGCGTAATTTATGATCTATTATTTTTTTATTAACGATTTATTACGTTTGATATTGGGTCCCTCCACCCCTCAAGCAATAAAAATTCAATCCTTTATACTGTCGGACAAAAATAATTACTAAATCTACCTTATTCTATGATAATTTTGTGTGATGGACATTCATTGGCAATGGGTTCCACACCAATTCCGCATTTTAAAAAATCGTCTGTTAAATTCAACAAATATACGTTTAATCATTTTTTTTTCCATGGAGGTGATCTTTTAGTTTTTTTGGTTTTTTTTTGTTTGTTTGTTTGTATTTTTGTTTTTTGTTTGTTTGTTCGTTTGTTTGGGTTTTTTTTTGGGGGGGGGGGGGCTATGAAATTTGGTCCTACTTCCTAAACCAAAAGATGACTAGTTCAAGTATATAAAAAATGAAAAGATCAATACATGTATCACTATGTTTATCAAATTAGCAGAGAGAGAGAGAGAGAGAGAGAGAGAGAGAGAGAGAGAGATTTTGTTAATCTTTAGCAAACAATATGTATAATTACACACCAAAAGAGCCCAGCTTTAAGTACTTCAGTACTTTGAATTTTGTAGTTTTGCTCCTGTAATTATTCGTGTATCCAATGGGTACTCTGCCTGTCTTTATGTATAGCATTGGCAAATAGTGTGGTGTGGGGGGAGGGGGGTATGTAAGCTTGCTTACTTTTTCTTTCATTAATAGTGAGATATATTTATTTTTAAAAAATAGTTAAGTCCACTTCAGCTTATATTCAAATTCCCATTTTCCCATGATAAAAAAACCTGAAATGTGTTGAAGCAACCCTTCAGTTCAGTATGCCCAATTTTAAGACTATATATTTGCAATATTATTGAGAGACCAAAGCCAGATTTTTGATATATTGTAAAAATAAATGTCCTTTTATAACTGGAAACAGATGTAGTGAATTTAAAGTGCCACTTTCTGACTTTTAAGCATTTAAAAAATGTATATTTTTGCAATTTTACAAAAAGTTGGAAACACGCCAGATTCGTGACCTATCTGCACTTAACAGAAAGAATATTTGGTAATTCTCACAAAATGATTTACACTAGTGTATCTTGTTAGTGCTAACTCTAAATGACTTTTTGAATTTATATTTAAACTCAACTCAGAATTCTTAACAATAATTTGGTGAATTATGCACAATTTTATTCTTAAAAAGGTCAAAATGCTATTTTTAGTACATGTAACAGAGCTGCAGAACCTAGTTTAGACTGACCACATCAAAAAAAATTTTGTGGCAAATTAATTCATATAGATGCACACTGTTACACACAAAATATGAAGTTGATCAGAGAACCTTGTTCCTACCACCTTTTGCATGGTTTTCTCGTAGACATGCTCTTAAGCAATGACGTTTTATCTTAATTTCCAAGTAAAATATATTTATTTTAAATTCTCTGTGAAAATTCACATTTTTAAAATTTAAAAAGGAAATAATGCATGGGTAAGGAGATACTTTTCTCAAATAAAGTTTTTACGAACTTTTAATTATAACAAAGGTTAGCAAATAGCATTTCGAAACACCCAAACTCTTTTTACTGTATATGAATCTATTACAGACAATATTTTTATCATATAATAACAAAACATCCACAAATCCAAAAAGAAGATAGACAAAAAAAAATAAAGCTCTTTAGACAATGAGTTTATTTTATGAACTTGTGGTTTAAACATAAAATTGATCAGTTCTTTTTTGGAGCAATACTAGTATATAAGTTTTCTTGCACTGTTTCCCTTTATCACCAAAATAAAATTCGTATTTAAATGGTTATTTGCATTGCAAAACGCCGTCCCCGTGTGTACACAAATGATTTATTGCATATCTTTCTAAAATTCGATTAGTATACATTGCAATTCATTTTACTTTAAGGTTTAAGAACTTTTTTACTTTATAGATATTGTACACATACCTCGTCAATGTCTGTGAGTTTAATGTCCTGTCTCTGGAACATTTTATAGGAGAACGGTTTAACAGCAGATCGTTTAGACCGGATTAGACAGTTGTTCTTGTTGAGTGCTGGAGTGTCTTCCTTGGCACATTTCACAATGGCATTACGGGAACATTCGCCGATTGGTTTCGGTGTATCGTTCTGGACTTCCTTATAAGGACATATACAATACACTACATCGTTCTTCCAGTGAGGTAAATTATTCAACTGGTTGTCACTCATGTTCAAAAGAAACTCTTCTTCTTCCAGTCTATTGTCAAAGATATATATATATATATATATATATATATATATATATATATATATATATATATATATATATATATATATATATATATATATATATATATAATCCAAAAAGAGTGAAAGGTGATATCACACAGTATTAATAATCAAAAAAGAAAAAGGAAATGAACATTCCAAAGTTTCTATTCACTAGCGCTTTCTGGATTTTAACATCCTTCTTCAGGTGAACGTAAATAAGTTCTTTTTCTTTTTTGATTATATATACATATATATTTGTTTTGCCTCGGACTGGAATGTCTCGACGTCATTGGATGAATAGCGTCACGTGATTGCCTTATAAATTTCTTTACACGGCAAGCGTCAACATTTATACGGCAACATGGCGGACGTAACGTTATTTAAGCTGATTTTTTACACAGATGTTCAACCATACCTTTGATTTTTAAGCCCCAAAATATTAAGAGTGACCCCCCTTTGCCCGTGACGTTATATTATGATCCTACAATATGGCATCCAGGTTTGCACAGACGACTGACGAGAAAGGTAAAAAATTAGAGAATTTAGCTATGAATTTTAATATTATGTATTTTCTTCTGTTTGTTTACATATCAAACTTTAGGTCCTCGACAAAACAAAACACTTATTAGGTTTGTTACTGACTGTGTAAAGAATTTGTGGGATCGGTAAAGTCCATGGAAGGCTCGGCTCCGCTTCGCCTTCTACGGACTTTATCGACCCCATAAATTTCTGTACACAGTCAGTAACAAACCTAATAAGTAATTATATATATATATATATATATATATATATATATATATATATATATATATATATATATATATATATATATATATATTAGGGATGTCAAATCGGTCAATTTTTAGTACTCGGTTACTCGGACGTTTTTCCGATCGAGTACCCGGGTACTCGGTAAAAGTATAAATAAATATGAATAAGTACATTGAAACTTTTTGTTGCGTTGATGTCCAAGTATCAGTCGTCAGAGCTACAGTATCAACTCTATCAAGTTCTCCTAACAGAGCGGATTTACGATCTTCGTACACTTTTTCGATCCTAGATTTTTTAGTATTACGGGACGGTATGTTGTAGTTTGGTGCGACGATGGACATCAGTTTTTTAAAAGCCTTTGCTTTCGACCATTTGTAACGGCATATAATCAAACAATCACACGTGTAATATCATCTGTCTCTTTTCCCGAGAATTTACGGTTTATTGGAGAATTGACAAAATTCGATAAAGTCGATTGTTTTTCTGGAGTTTCTGGCCTGTCAAATTCCTCCTTATGTTTAAGACGAATGTGATTTAACATGTTTGTCGTTACTCCCGTATAGGATAATTTTACTTCGCACAGCTGACATTTTACGTTTTTTGAATCTTTAGTTCTTTTAAAATATTTCCAGACCTTTGAAGTCGGTGGCGGCATTTTAGGTCTGTTCAATTTATAATAGATCATATAAACGATTTTCACTGAAAACAAATCATTAAAGTAGGCCAAACATAAGGGTAGAAGACAGCCAAAGGTGATAAAAGCTAGGTAACAGGTGCTTGGTCACGATAATTACTATATAAACACTGCCACAGGCGATAACGGTCATTTAGCATATTTAGCAGTTTAGAGGCGTAGGTAATCCTAACTACTGTATGTACAAATGCAATGGACATTTTAAGTTTTGAAACCGATGTTTTAATGCATTATTAAATAAACTTAGAAATATTAAAAAATATACATCCGAGTAACCGAGTACCGATTTTAGTATTTGATACTCGGACGTTCGATCCCTAATATATATATATATATATATATATATATATATATATATATATATATATATATATATATATATATATATATATAGATTTAGATATATATAGATATAGATATATATATATAGATAGATAGATAGATAGATAGATAGATAGATAGATAGATAGATAGATAGATAGATATATATATATATATATATATATATATATATATATATATATATAATTCCCCAATATAACAACAAATAAATCGGCAAAGTTTTATATAATTTAAAAATAATAAATATCCAGAATATAATCACAAATTGATCATTTTTACTGAAAACGTTTGCAGTAAATAGGATCAATTTGTGATTTTATTCTGGATATTTAATATTTCAAAATTATATATATAAATATTTTATATATATATATATATATTTGTTATATTCACTAGTATAATCTCACTTTATAACTCTATATAGACGAATAGTCAATAATTGTAATATTAGCTCGTCCGAAAAATATTGACCGGTCAATATTTTTTTGATATTGACCGGCTAGGAATAATATCTAGAGAACATTTCCTCTTTTTCAAATAATCGCCTCTGATTTGTTGATTCATAAACGATGACGTAAATAACTCTTCACTACTCCAAAACAAGGTGACGTCATAAAAGACAGTCAGTCAAGGCAAGTAAACAACGGACGCGCAATGCGACAGTTTGCTATCAAAACGGATATAAGCATTTGCGAATTACTGTGAAGTAAAATCAGGTAAAACATCTGTATGTAAATTCTTATGGTCGGCGGAATATCACCTTTGACCGTTTGATGCGGAGGATATTTTGGAAATGAACTTTGCACAAAATTGAATTCGTGAATTCTTTGTTGAGCTTAGAAAATTGCGGCGATCTGTTTACAATAACTTTCTTAAATTTTGGTTGGTTTCTTCATATAACAAAACAAATGTTACATGTGTTTTCGGGCAACATTCGTGTCGGTCAATATTTCTTCCGTCGGGGGCTTATATAATCAATGTTGCCCTCAACCCCAGTCAATACACACACACACACACACACACACACACACACATATATATATATATATATATATATATATATATATATATATATATATATATATATATATATATATATATATATATATATATATATATATATATAATGCCAAAAGAATTTTGAGTCACAACTAAAATTTTTAAAAGAAAGTTAATTAAGTTATTAGTGGCCATGGGTGTATTTAGACAATTGACTTATAACATGTATGATCTATGTTGTTTAACCGGACAATTAAACAGTCTACCCATTAAGTAGCATATTATATATGATAAGTAAAATAAATACCTCCAATATTCATTAAATCCCGTTTCTCCATTCAGTAAATTTCCGTCCCTGTCCATGAAATCATCAGCCGTGTTTCCGTTCAGAGTTCCACACAGTCCGCCTGTCCGGTCGTGGTCGGATTTGGACGGATAAACGTGTACGTTTATCGTCCGTACTTTGGGGTAATCCTGTAACAGCGCGTGAACGTATGTACCGCTCGGGAAGTATATCTAGGACCAAAAATATAGAATATGAACACAAAAAAATATTTTTCATTCAATGTGTTAGTGATTTTAATATATCAAACAATAATACAGTGTAACATCGATTCACGACACTAAAGACGACTTGTGTTGTTTCCACAAGGTATGCCTCTTTAAAGATATACATTTAAAGATATAAAAAGTAACTTCAGGTAATAATCATTTGAATACAAATATTTTGCTACTTTAGCAATAGCAGCACAATACAAAACATGCATAACTCTGACATTAGTTTTAATAACTTTTTTCTCTTTGACGTTGTAAGATTGTCATATTCAAGGGTAAGGGTAAAGATTTGTAAATAATTTATTAAAATAAACTAATTTCTCTTCTCTGTCTTCTAACTATTTTCAACTGAAACACTTGTGCACTAATTCTATCATTAACCAACTTTATATTCCATCTCTGTTTCTTTACGAGCGTCCAAAAGGTTCTCTTTACAGGTGAGGTACTTAATCCGTATGGGTTTATTTGGACATCGATCAATGACGAACACGTCCGCCCCCGCCCGTACGACTACAGCGCAGACACAGTAAGGATTCCTGTTCCAACCTAGAATACATTCTGTTGTTTCGATCTGAACCTTAAATAGGAAACAAAATGCGTGTAAATTCATATTTTACAAGTAGATGTAATAATCCGGAAAAGAAAACTAAAAATCTTTTTTCTAATTGCATTGAAGCTATATATAAAATGGCAGATATTGATTGACAACTTGACAAAACAGAGATGAATCACATCGATTCTCTCTATCATATATAGATATAGTTTATTCAGGCCTATGTCATCTTGTTTGTTGTTCAGGTATGCGATGTGGCTCATGCTTAAAGTGAAGAGGGGGCACGCTTATCAACAAATTTTGACAAGCCAATAAAAAAACCAAAGCAAACAAAAAAAAAAAAAAAAACAAAACAAAAAAACCAAACCAAAACAAAAACAAAACAAAAACAACCCCCCGACAACTATAACAGCAACCCAAAACTAATAACAACAACAACCTTCCCGTACATGTTCAAAATCTTAACCCATACTTTTGATACTGTACATTCCTTATTTTACGCGAGTACTTAATTCCGCGATTCAACGATTTACCATCAAATCGCGAGAACATAAAATCGCGAATGCCGAAATTTTATCTTACTTTCATGTTGTTTACATGTGTCCCAAAGCGAGATTTTATAATTCGCGAAACGGACTTCTCGCGATTTTACGCGTATATTAATTCCTCGCGTTTAATTAGGAATTTACAGTAACGTAAAAAAAAATCTAAATTTACTTGAAAATCAGAACTTTCTTAATTTACCTCCATTGGAAAACCTTCTTTCTTTCCCCAGTATAGAACATATCCTCCTTTGTTTTGATTTTCGTACCTTTGATTGAATGACGAAAGATATTATTAGGGATACTTTGATAGATATTATTTTCACGTAAAGAAATCTAAAGATATTAAGATAATTTATTATTGTTGGTGGATTTTCCATACATATCACGGCCAATGATAGTAAAACTGTAGGAAAGTCCCGGGCTTTTTTAATATGTGTATTTATTTAAGTACTTTTGCTTTACTAAATTAATTTGAATATAAGGAAAGCCAATTCGCAAAAAGCGCCATAATAGCATTACTTCAAATCAGTAAGCCAGTGTTAATTTATTTTCTAATTCATTCTGTAGTAAAGAATAATGCTTATTCTTCAAGACATTTTAGCATTTGCTGATTATTGCTTAAACTCGTTAAACATCCTCACCAGCCAGCGGCTATGTTTTACAGATAAATATCAAAAATTTCGCTCCGATTTTGCCTTATGTGGAATTTGCTGACGAGGTATAAACTAGGTCAACTACAAACAATGCAACTTTGAATATATCAGAAACATAAATACTTGATCTTTATAGGTGTTGTATCGGAAAGACTCAAGGTTAAACCATGAGATATAGAAAACACCAATCAAACCAACGACACGATCGACAAAGCTTTATAATATTTTCGGAATAACCCTTTGCATGAACTCTTAGTGACCGCTTTTAAACGATGGTTATGCTAAGTATGTATATAATAGAATACATTGCAGTAGTTTTCCCGGTCAATCAAGCGATATTTTAATGAAAAAATGATGTACAAAATTTGTTTTAAAAAGAAACCACACAAAAATGGTACCATATTATTTCGCCTCATATTGAAATTCGCTCCTAATGTCGACACGACTGTGATTGTATTACGACTTTGACTTGATGACTTCGCTATAAATAAAGGTGATAATGTTTGGAAAATCGAAAATAAAACTGTGTACATTTTGTTCACTAATATTTTTGGAGTTTGCTTTCTTTACAATCGACGTATAACATGCGGGTTGAATAAACCTGATCATGCAGTGAACGAAATTAAACGGGTCCTTTTCTTCAAAATTCCCAACATGCATTTTGGTTTAATGTTAATTGTATGCCAATAGAAAAATTATTTTATTTACATTTAATATTTTAACATTGACAGGAGACCGATTCGGCTGGGGTAAATACGCGAAAGTCTTTAACTTTCTAAGATAATTTGATTCGTATGGAAAAATATTTGATACTGTGAAAGCGAAAAAATCGGACCAAGCAGCTATAGGAAATAAATGTCAAACTAGCACTCAACTAAAACAAGTAAAATAATTAATTTAAAACACTAAATTAAAGCGTTTTGGATAAGTTTTTACTTAACATGACTCCCCTAAAATCCTTTATTACGAGTTATCCTACAATTTATTTGCGTAATAACGTAATAGTAAACTAATTAGTTCATCCATTTGATCCTTAAACGTTAACACTCTAAAAAAAAAAACCGCCTGACTTTATTTTTACTTCTTTGCCTTTGTTCTTAGATGAGCGCGTGATTTCATCTCGCTTACATTTGAAATTTTGCAAAAGAGTAGTAAAGTTATCTGTAAGATATACTTACGGTCTTCCATCGAATGTACGCATATGTGGATCATTAACAGCGGAACAGCTTTTTCCTTGCCAGATATCTGAACTATCTTCAATCTACAGATCGTAAAAATGTCTAAAACATTTTATTTTCGAAGTAATTGTATAATATCTGATAGATTGGAAAAACATCAGTGAAATTTAAGACGTTTCGATCATTATCCAGTAAATGAACCTCCTTTCCTAATTAAAGAATACTGTAAACGTATTACAATTATCGAGTACGGTATTTGGCTGATTTGAATTTTCAATAATTAAGTGTAGTTAAGCGTACATTTTTATACATGTACATGCATAACCTTTGGCGATGTACTTGATTAAGAAAAGGAGAATCTTGTCAGAAAGGCTTGTCGGAATAAACAGCCAAGTTTTTTTTTAAATGTGTGTATATACATTATTTTTCATGTTCGCAAATGTATTTGAATTTCAAAATAAGTTTTATAATCTTTTTGACACATGTAGACAAACTGATGTACATTTATTTGTAAATATTGATCTTACTTTGTGGAATTATAACTTAAATAATTATTCATTTATACTTTAAAATGACTGTAGTTTGAAACATTATACACTATTCTGGTATGAAAGTAACCAAATTACATAATTTACAATAATGCGATAACATGAATTAAAATCACATACATGAACATAAACGTCCTGGAGTTTTATACCACTCCACTCTGGGCTTTCTTTTTTTCCTCCAATTATCATTCCTATTCGGAATGAACCATCTGGGCGTTTCAGGTTGTATTCCATTTTGTCCTTAAATGAAATGTTTACAGAATTTTCCATTTGCCAATCTGTATGAAAAATTCTTAATCCACAATTCACTCCTTCTCCGTTCTTGATTTCGACACCTGTTATGACTGGTTCGCATTTCTTTGGATCTCTCGGAACATTCATCTCAATATCTAAAAAACAGTTAGGATCGGCACTGCCATCTGACTGGATGACACAACCTAAAGGAACTGTTGACATAACGTTGATATTCCCTTGTGTTTCCTCCCTTGTAAGAGTAACCCTTGTGGATGTAACCTGCATTTAAGCAATATTGTTTGATGAATAATCGCTTATTTAAGCCTTTGGTTTATCTTTCTCAAAGTTCACATAAGAAAATATTTTTAAAAAGTTGGTATACATATTCGATAAATTGATAATTATCAAAATGGTTTGCATACTTGGATACCAGCAAAGAAATTTTCACTTAGCGGGGAGAGAGGTCCTGGGGCACCTTTAGGATTCTGTTTTAATCGCACAGCGCACTTGATCTGAAATAAAGTTTAGTTACTGTAATACATAATTTCTTGTTTGAAAAACAATTTTTTTTTATTTTGTTTTTTTTCATATGCATATAAACATCTTAATAATATAATTCAAAACCATTTTTTATTCATCCACTCACACATTCATGCTCACATTCACCCTGATTTGGCAGTGGTTGTTTGTTTAACAATGGCAAACGGTTAATATTAATAATAAAAAAAGAAGGAACAAAAAATGGAAAAATTACTGAATTATACCAAATATATGTTTCCATATATGCCAGTTGTTGGTAAACTTTTGCATTTGAAATCTCTGACATGAAATATATTTTTCAACGCTGTATTTGTTATATACATAAAATAGCAGCGTTTTTAAGACAGCAAAATAAATATTGTTTTGTATACAAAATTATAAAGTTTACAACTTTATTGTCTTTTGATAATGGGAATTCACCCAATAAAATATTGATAACATTGAAACCAATTCGTATAGAAGTGTATTGGTAAATATGCATGCTTACGTTGCTCCAAATTGTTGATATTTTTTCACAGCTTACAAAAAAATGTTGGATTGTCTCAACATCACGTTCACAGAAGGAACAGCAATCAGAAGATACAACATTGATTTTTTTCAAATAGTAATTTACAGGAAGAATTCTATGAAGTATTCTGTATTGTAACCATTGAATAGATGAGTCATTGGTTGTCTTAAAACATACATTAAAAGCATCATAAACACATTCTACCCCATATTCTACCAATTCTGAATTCCACTTTGGTATTGCAGTTGGGGTTATTTTACAGGCAATTAGTTGTTTATAGATGGGTTTTGTACATTTGTCTTGCAAAAGAAAAGGTTTGTAATATAATGGAATATATGGAGTAAAGGATATCTTAAATAAAAATTTGATATTTACTGGTAGAGAGGATTTTAGATATGTTGATATAACACTAACTATACTGTTGTATTGCATTGTACAAATATGCAAATCAATTTTTTTTGAAAACATACATGTGACAAAAAATTTCCATTATCATCTAGAAAGTCATTGATGACCTTTACACCTTTTTTGTACCAACTTTTTATAAACAATGTTTTCATACCAACTCTAATGTGACTATTATACCAAATAGGCATAAATGAAAAGTAAATAAAAAATATAATTATCATCAAAAGTTTTATAGCATAGAACATTGATTTAAATACATTTTTCCAAAAATTATTATTTTTGGGAATAACACATTCAGTAATAAATGCATGACCAAATCAAGTAACAAGTTGACAAAGTCTTCACCATTAATGGCCTTCAATATGGAAGTCCATTAACTATGTCCGACAATTAATATTTTAATCCATGGTAAACCACATGGTACCTACTTACCTTGAAAATCTTTTAGAACCATGTATTCCACCTATAACCCCATATCCTTTAAGAAATCATGATGAATCTACTTACACTATCCCTCAAGCCAGAACAACTTCTTATTTAAAAGGTTTCATACCATCTACAGTTAAGCTATGGAATGATCTTCCACTAGCTATTAGAAGTCTTCCAAAGTTGGCTTGCTTTTCAAATGCTATTAAGAAACATTTTTTTAAGACTCCAACAAAACTTTTTAATTTAGGGAATCGGAGGGAAAACATTATACATTGTCAACTAAGAAATAATGCTAGCAGTTTAAATGCTGACTTATTTTGTGATTTTATTCGAGAAAATTCTGTTTGTGATTATTGTGGTTTTCATACTGAAAATGCAAATCATTTTTCTTTGAGTGCCCAAAATATAATGATGAAAGAAATTGTCTCTTTCATCAAATATATATGTTAAATCTCCAAAAACCAATTACCTTAGATCTATTACTGTATGGAGATAATGATGTTTCATATGATGAAAATGTTAAATTGTTCAAGCTTGTACATGAATACATTAAAAAATCCAGAAGATTTGTGTAAAGAAAATAATGTAATTAACACATATACTGAAAATGTAAACAAAATTATGCATATACCTATATTTATATATATATGCTGTAACCTTATTGACAAAACTTGATAATTCTGTTCTACTTTTGTTATAACCGGTTTTGTCAATTTTATCTTTTTTTTCCCTCTTTTTTTTTCTTTTGTTCACTTTGCTACACAAAAAAATCATGTATTCTTAATTGTATCATTTAACTCCACAATTCTTGTATTTTATACATATGACTACCTTGTACCTAGTGGAGAAGGCTTGAATAGGCTTTGCCTGCTGCCCAATCCTATTATGTAAATATTATTTTGCATAATAAAATATGTTCAAATCAAATCAATCCATGAACATTTTAATGACATAATAAACTTGTTGATATCCAACATTTTTAAACCGCCTTTTTGATATTATTGAATAACTACTGCACGTTTTATTTTATCACATATGGCATTCCAAAAAAATTAAAAAATATCTTTGTTCAATGTGGTGATTACCACTTTAGGAGTAAGTAAAGACATAAATAAATGATTGATTTTTGGAATAACTAGAGAATTTACAACTGTCACACGTCCAGTTGGTTGTAAGGTTTCTTCTTTTACATTGTTGAAGCATGCTTTTAATTTTTGGAACTTGTATAGAATAGTTTAACTCAGTAACTTTTTCAAGATCGACAGAAAAGTTAATACCCAGTAAACTAAACGTTGTTGAGCCCCAATCTAGTTTCCATCTCGTGTGGTGAAAAACCTGATTTGAGAATTTTTTTTGAGCCAATTTTTGTTTTTGAACTATTTATTTTCAACCCAGAAATAATGTTTGAATAAAAGTCTAGTGTATCTAAAGATGCAAATAGTGAAGTAGGTGAACCATCCAAAATAAGAGATGTGTCATCTGTATATTGACTTATTTTATGTTCTTTACTGCCTATTGTAATAACCTTTATTTTATTGTTTTGTTTAATAAGAAATGAAAGTATATCAGCACAAAGGAGGAATAAATAGGGTGCAATAGGGTCTCCCTGTCTACAACCTCTTTCAATAGAGAGGTAATTAGATTCACATTTTTCTTTACTTAAATACAAATGAAAAGATTGAGAAAAAATAAAATAAAATTAATATAACGACAGGACATCAACCAACCAACCAACCAAACAATCACAACGCAAAAATAACACAGCTCAAAACTAGCAAAATAAGCAAGTATCGGCATTGATCAAAGACTATTTTTTTTAGTTAAAAACAAAGATTTTTTTTTTAAAACTAGATATTGACTTATTAGCTTATTCATTATGAGATTACAAAACAGTTTTGATAACGAGATCAACGATTTTCATCGGTTTATACAGTGTTATGGCTTACGTTAATTCCAAGCTTTTGATATCCTTTTGTTGTATCTTTATCGTCATAACCTAGATCTGTATTTCTTATGGACTCCTTTTTGACGGCATCTTTTATCACAACAGGCGTGTCTTCTATATACCATACTACCTGATAGTAATAGATGTCTTTGGCAGTAAAGGCACAAATGAATTTCAGTTTTTGACCAGTTGAGTTTGATTTTTCTAAATCGTAGCGCACCACTGGCTTTTCTACGACTTCAGTGGGTACAGGACCTGAAACAAATCTCGCAGGTATTAATGAATCTTTTCAAATAACATGTCTCTAAATATGTTGAAACAATTATAGGTTAAAATGCATGAAAAGATTTTGCTTTTTTATTTAAAATTTTGAATACAGGTAACTTAAAGTATTTGACATATTAATATTTTATTTAAAAAAAGAGTATATTGTTTGATATGAAATGCTGTGATTTTGCTAGAACAGATTTTGTTAATGCATTCAATTGTTATAAGGGAGTTCATTATATCTTGGAGAAAAAAATATAATTTTTACTACGGAAACATATTGTCTAGAAAGATTAAACCTCATTAAGGTGGAATAATACATCGTCATAAAATGGCTGATCTCTGATCGAAACGACATTTTATTTTATTAAAAGGATTTTAACGACGAAAGCATATAAATTTATAGCCGAGTGGATAAGGTGTCGGGCTTGTGATCCGCACATACTGAGTTCGAATCCGGCAGGAACTTTTGTTGTTACTTACTGCATTGATTTTTTTAGATATTCATTTTTTATCCCCAATTTGCAAATTGTTCGCTTATTTGACATGTGTATAGTTTATTTATCAGTATATCTTTCATAATCAAATAATTTACAGTTAATTTTGGGTGACTTTTTCCAGGTGTGTTATTCCACCTTAAAGAATCATTGGCCAAGTATTTACACAAACAAGATAAAGAATACGTGTAACAAGCGTTTAAGTGAAATTAACTAGAACCTGCTTTACAATATTTTATGTAGCAAGATTTTCTTGTTGTTGCAAAAATGTTAATTCAGTCAAAATTCAAAATGTGACTATTCTGTCATCTCAAATGAAGATTTTAAACATCTTAATTTTGATTGTGATAATGTCATAAGGGTGTGGCATAATTTGAACACTGTTTTAAATTTTATTATTTAATGGAAACATGATGTAATTGATTTTTGTTTTGAAACAATTCCAAATGTACTTTTTATAATACAATCATTTTTTATTTAGCTTTTAGGATATAAAGATTGGAAATGGGATGCAGAGTAAAAAACGATTGTCAAGATGATTTAAAATTAAAACAATTTGTTAAAACTCTTTATATAAGAATATGAATATGATACTAGAATTTCAAAAACGACTATGTTTAAAAACACGGTATTACGTTTGAAAAATCTGTTATAAAATAATTTTGCTTTGTTATTTTCATAATAATAATGCTAGCGTTCCTAATACCCACGCTGTCTGGTATTTTAAATGGGTATTGTTGTTAAAGTGAAATAAATTATAAAAAAGAATTTTTTAATTCAGACAAACTACAACATATGTTATTAAAGAAAAATATTAAATATAAATTGTCAAAAATAAGTCTTGAAAATAAATATTGTACGCACCTTCAGCGGAATATTCTGAAAATTAAGAATACTACTTTTTACATTAACATGAAATATGCAAAATGTTTAGAAACAAACACTTTCAAGCATTAGAAAAGTAGAATTTCTTACTAAATTTTATTCATTTAGGTAAAGTATTAACACAAGGACTTTGACAAATAGGCACTGATTATATTTCAACTACTTTATATCAGGCATGGGGTAAAGCTAAATGTAATGGTAATGCATTGCAATGCATTACATGTTTTCAAAGTAATGCTAGTAATATGTAATGCCACAAATTTAGCATTACAAGTAATGGTAATGTAATGCATTACTTTCCAAAATCTAGTGTAATGCTGGCATTACATGGCATTACTTTGCATTACATTGCTTTTTATGCATGTTTATTTTCATAAAATTGTGATGAATTGAATAACTGAAATTGTATTTGATTAAAATTGTTTTAAAGAAAAATAATAATTCTTGAGATAAAAATATTTAGTTGTATGATTAAAAAAAAAATAAAAAATCCATTCTAAAATTGTCATTATAACTTGCTATAACAACTCAATTTCATAATATTTGAAGAGTGTTATAATAAGAATTTAATTTCATTTGAAAAATTTACTCCAATTAGTTGTGCATATAATTAATTCTTTACTTTAAAGAAAGTGTCAACAACACAATTCCCCAGGCTAAAAAAGGCCAAAAGGGTGGTGACTGGGGTGTTTAGCACCTCTTAAAACAATAGATTGTTTTGATACTTAGATTATCTTGGGGGCACTGTGTGTTGTTGACACATTCTTCACAGTACATAATTCATTGAATGTTCAACTAATTGGAGTACATTTTTCAAATGATTTAAAATTCTTTATAACAACACTCTTAAAATGTTATGAAATTGTGTTGATATAGCCAGTTATATTGACAATTTAAGAATGGATTTTTTAATTTTTTTGTAACATGCTTAATCTTAGAACTAAAATATTTTTATCTCAAGAATTATTTTTCTTCTTCAAAACGATTTTTAATCAAATACAATTTCAGTTATTCAATTCATCACAATTTTAAAATGAACATGCATAGAAAAGCATAGTAATGCTTTGTAATGCCAGCATTACACTAGATTTTGGAAAGTAATGCATTACATTACCATTACTTGTAATTCTAAAATTGTGGCATTACACATTACTAGCACTTTTTGAAAATATGTAATGCATTGCAATGCAATACCATTACATTTAGCATTACCCCAAGCCTTATATATATATATATATATATATATATATATATATATATATATATATATATATATATATATATATATAAATATATAATTATATATATATATATATATATATATATATATATATATATATATATATATATATATATATATATATATATATATATATATAATCCAAAATGAGTAAAGTTAATCCACACAAGTATTAAATAATAAAAAATAACAGAAAGCCGATTCAAAACTCTACCGGTTTCATTATAATCTTCAGGAGTTTTGAACAATCACCATAGATACATAAGTACATACATTTCAAATGATCATTGTGACGTCATATAACATAAAGTATATGTTGCGCTTTTCAGAGTTCATTAAGACGTCATAGTATAAGCGTTTTGTAATAGTACGGGAAAAACATATAATATATTCAAATATTCTATAATTGTACAAGAAAAACATAAAATATATTCAAACATTCATAATTATAATGCATTCAGTTTTGGTTTATATAATGAAATGAAATGTTTTTCTTTTGTTTCACGCTCTTTTTCGGTTGTTATTTTATAAAATTTATAGATAGGACACACTGTAAAGTTCGGAAAAATGTTCTTGGCACAGTTTCTGAGATGTCCGCTAACAGCCGTGCACTGGTATTTTGTTTCACGAATTTGTTGTCGGTGGACGGTCATTCGATGTCTGAGGGTATCCCCGGTTTGACCAATATAGTTTTCTCCACATCCTGCACATGTTATGACGTAGATTAGATTAGAACTTTCACATGTAATAGAGGAATGTATATTAAAATTTCTGCCGTTTTTGAACTCGAACTGGTGGCCTTCTTGTAGGTAAGGGCAGATGGCACATCTTGGCTTCTGGCATTTACGGACATCTGGTGTTTCTTCGATATTTTCAAATTTGGCACGGGTTAAAATCTTTTTTAGAGACGGACTTTGTCGTTTACTTTTAATGATCTGAAATTTGTTTAAGACTTCTTTCATTTTTAGCTAACCTGAGCTGAAAGCTCAAGTGAGCTATTCTGATCACATTTTGTCCGTCGTCCGTCTGTCCGTCTGTCTGTCCGTCCGTCCGTCTGTAAACTTTTTACATTTTGAACTTCTTCTCTAAAACCGCTGATCCAATTTCAACCAAATTTGGCACAAAGCATCCTTATGGGAGGGCAAATATAAATTGCAAAAATAAAAGTCCGATCTTTATTCAAAGCGGAGAAAACCTTGAAACTGTAGAAAAAGGGGGGTGCATTTTTTAAAATCTTCTTCTCAAGAACTACCGAGGCAAATTCAACGTAGTTTAGCATAAATTATCCTTATGGGAAGGAAAATATAAATTGCAAAAATTAAGTGCTAATTCTGTTTCAAATCTGAGTTATTACGAAAATAATAATAAAGGAAAGGCGTGTTTCAGCTTCGCGTTCGGCATCCGGTAAAATGGGTAGGCAAGACTTGGTCTGGGCAAAACAAAAGATTGGCAGTTATTGATCTGCCAATCTCATTAAAATTTCAGGATATTTGATGGACCAGTATATTTGTATTCGCTGTAAATATTGTGCAAAATAATGCGTATTTGGAATTGACGATTGTCGATCTGCCCCGGCTTTTATTTTGCCACGGCCCGGGTTTGCATACCCATTTTACCAAGACTCGTATTCCATACTTCTAAAACGAGGTTCTTTGTTTAAAGCAGCCATGGCATTATACGAAAAAGGGTCGATTTGACTATGATAAATTTGCATGTTGTGCAACAGTTTGCGTATGAAGGGAAATTTTTGAAACATGCAAAATATATTGGTGCCGATTTTGTGAAGTAAATTGAGGCTAAATATTTCAAGGCGTTGACAGTTTTCACACATGACGTTGGTGCATGCTAGCTTGTTCTGATTTTCGTTTCGTTTTCATTATTTCTGCTTTGTAACCTGGGAACTATCGTCTGTATTTCGTGATTTTTACGTATCAAATCAAACAGAGACTTCGGTAAATCAAACAGTTAACTGTTTACCTGCGCACATTAAGCAAAATCTGATGTATAAAAAAAGTACTGAAATATAATTCATTCTATCGGTAATTCGGCAGTATCTTTTGGTAGATTAATGCAATAGGTTTTGTTGAGATGCTCGGCATTTTCTCGAGTTTATTCAGTTTAAATAGAATTTGATATCGCTGACGGAAATATGTAGGTATATACTTGTATATATATGATTCATTTCGAAAAAATAAATTGTGTTCTTTATTTGTTATAGTGCATGTTTCTTGTGTTTAATTGTTTACAATTTCAATTTACTAACCATATTTGAGTGTTAAGCTTCGAATTATAAGCAAGATACAGAGATTTGCTCACAATTATATGTTTGTACACAGATCTTAAAAACTACAGATTAAAAAAGTAAAAAAATTGTCAATATTTATTAAGAAAATTTTCATAGTCTGTTCTTCCAGAAACCAACTTGAACAACTAATTGTATTGTAAACTTAACCTTTTTTCGTCATTATTACTCCTACTGTACATGTGATCCTGGACTGTGTTTATGTACATTTGTATAAACTGATTTTGAACCTCAAATACCAGTAAACTGGTCTTCGAGTGAATAAAAGAATTGAAAATCTTAGACCATTCTTTTTTCCCATTTTAAATGCTGAATAGGAAATAACAAGTTAAAAATCTTTAGCTGAATGTAATAAACTCATGTGAACAAAATATGACTCAAACCTAGGCGAACTGTGAGCTCTGTATCTTGCTTATAATTCTACGATTGACGCTGAAATTTTGGTTGAACATTAGAAATTCTATATGAATTAGAGTATGTTAAATACTTGTAAAAACAAAATAAAAGAATGATATTCTGTATATACCTACTCTCTGGGGCCCCCTCTTTATACAATAAATAATGTGAAATTTACATCAATTTTGATAGTTTTTGAAACACGAGTAAATAAAAACGACATTTTTAAAACAGTTTCCATAGTTATGACACATTTTTGTTGCGGGGATAAAGTAATTATCGCTATTCCTAAGAAAATATCACAGCGGAAAATTATCTTGGTTTGTACGCGAGGTAATTTATTTTACTGTTTGTCGTTTTCGCTATCACCTCCACAAAATCCAAAAAGAACTTCATTACACAGTCATTAAATTATAATGGAGAAGACAAAATTAAATTTTTGAATGTTTTAAATTTGAGGAATTGAGCACATTGAGGTATAATTTTCTTCTTCACATCTATACATGCAGTATTTTTTAAATAAAATACAATAACTATTATATATTTTTTAAAAATACGATAACTAGTAAGTAGTTGATGAAAAAAATGTACCTATATGCTTTCATATATTTTGATCGCTTTACAAAGGGGGGGGGGGGGCAGAACGAATATATATAGGGAATTGGAAGTTACAATGTAACAGTGTACACCTACTTAATGTTTAGTTTTATATCTTGCGTAGGATTTTCTTATTCTGGTAAAAAACAGTATCTCATGAAGGTACAATGTCAAAGATTACGTGTATGCAAAAATAAGTGTAAAATTCGAATACTTGACAATATTTATTTTTTGTTATTCTACAGAGGGACCATATGGCACAATATCTTTTGAACGCCCATTGTTGCTCAGGTGAGCGATGTGGCCCCATGGGCCTCTTGTTTTATCACGTACTAAAAGTTGAAGGTTGCTTTTTATAATTTGGTAAAACTCTTGATTTTTCGGGTTGTGTGTTGAGACGTATGGAATAACACATTTCTCTGATTTATCTTTTATCTGTAGTAGCTCATTTCTATCATGGCATGTGGCTTTTTTGATTCCATGTTCCACTAGTGATTTGGGGTAGTTCCTTTGTTGTAGCAGGTAGCGTAGTTCACTTAGTCTGGAATTTAGAAGATTTTTGTCCGATATTATAGTACAAAGGCGCCTGGCTAAATTATAGGGTATGTTGTTCTTAATGTGTTTTGGATGGCACGAATCATAAACAAAACACATTAAGAACAACATACCTTATAATTTAGCCAGGCGCCTTTGTACTATAATATCGGACAAAAATCTTCTAAATTCCAGACTAAGTGAACTACGCTACCTGCTACAACAAAGGAACTACCCCAAATCACTAGTGGAACATGGAATCAAAAAAGCCACATGCCATGATAGAAATGAGCTACTACAGATAAAAGATAAATCAGAGAAATGTGTTATCCCATACGTCTCAACACACAACCCGAAAAATCAAGAGTTTTACCAAATTATAAAAAGCAACCTTCAACTTTTAGAACGTGATAAAAAAATGAAAGAAGTCTTAAACAAATTTCAGATCATTAAAAGTAAACGACAAAGTCCGTCTCTGAAAAAGATTTTAACCCGTGCCAAATTTGAAAATATCGAAGAAACACCAGATGTCCGTAAATGCCAGAAGCCAAGATGTGCCACCTGCCCTTACCTACAAGAAGGCCACCAGTTCGAGTTCAAAAACGGCAGAAATTTTAATATACATTCCTCTATTACATGTGAAAGTTCTAATCTAATCTACGTCATAACATGTGCAGGGTGTGGAGAAAACTATATTGGTCAAACCGGGGATACCCTCAGACATCGAATGACCGTCCACCGACAACAAATTCGTGAAACAAAATACCAGTGCACGGCTGTTAGCGGACATCTCAGAAACTGTGCCAAGAACATTTTTCCGAACTTTACAGTGTGTCCTATCTATAAATTTTATAAAATAACAACCGAAAAAGAGCGTGAAACAAAAGAAAAACATTTCATTTCATTATATAAACCAAAACTGAATGCATTATAATTATGAATGTTTGAATATATTTTATGTTTTTCTTGTACAATTATAGAATATTTGAATATATTATATGTTTTTCCCGTACTATTACAAAACGCTTATACTATGACGTCATAATGAACTCTGAAAAGCGCAACATATACTTTATGTTATATGACGTCACAATGATCATTTGAAATGTATGTACTTATGTATCTATGGTGATTGTTCAAAACTCCTGAAGATTATAATGAAACCGGTAGAGTTTTGAATCGGCTTTCTGTTATTTTATATATATATATATATATATATATATATATATATATATATATATATATATATATATATATATATATATATATATATTACGTGTTGTGTATATTACCCGTGTGATAAACATTTGCTATATCAAACGCGGGATGCTTTATCAACTACTTCCGGTCTGAACTATTTTGACACAGCTTCAACGCCTCAGTGACTTATTTTCGAAGATTTGCTAGTACTTTCAACATAACTATATCTACTACAAAAATTGATATTAACTCGTTTTTGTCAAAGACTTAAATAACAAATATGAAGGAAAATACAAAACTGCGTAGCATAGGCGTCGGAACCCGGACTATTGGGGGGTGGGGGTGGGGGTGGGGGCTTAGCCATCTCTCCCCTCGCCGTAAATTTTTTGCAAAGTTATACATTACCGTATCCAAAAGACCTTATTTTGTTTGTCAAGATTTTTGATAAGTTTAGCCCCTTTTAAACTTTCAATTAGTTTTGTGTAGTTAATAAAACTAGAAATTACGTTAACTATCGAGGAGTTCATCCTGACGACGCAATAAAAACAGAGCGTACTGGTTGTGTTTATATACAAGAACTTACCGAAATAATGTTTATAAGACATTGATTTCACTACCAGTAAGCATCCTTATTCACTATTTTCAATCTTGAATCATTAGGCTGGTGTTTGTGTTATAAAACATCAACAACTGTTCCTCGTTCAAGTCAATTCAAACTAACGAGCATTCGCAACTTCGTGTATGTCAACAAACTTGGTTATTCAAGTCATCTGATCAGTATTTCCATTTAGTAAAATGAATAAGCTCTAAGAAAAATTATTCAGAGCTAAAAAAATTTATTTCTAAGTTTATTTCAGTGAAACTTTACATTAAAACAATTAGATTTATCTCAGAAATGACGTACTAAATTGTATTGCGCAAGGTCACAATAACCGCTTAACACAACGTTGCATCATCGTTTTTAATCTTTGAATAAAAAATAAATTCGGATCATATATAAGGAACTGTCTCAAAAGCTTCATAATATAAATCAAATTGTTGAGATAAAATAGAACATCTATAATTGTGTGATTTTATATTTGCTTTATCCAACTCGTTGAAATGGTTATATTCGCTCGGCAAGCCTCGCAAATATATACACCATTTCAACTCTTTGGATAAAGCAAATATAAAATCACACAATATAGATATCCCCCCCTCTCTCTCTCTCTCTCTCTCTCTCTCTCTCTCTCTCTCTCTCTCTCTCTCTCTCTCTCTCTCTATATATATATATAAAGGCACATATTATATAAACTCTTCCACACGGCACGGCCCGTGGAGGAACTACATATATATTATACAAATATTGACTGGGGTTGAGGGCAATATTGATTATATTAGCCCCCGAGGGACGAAATATTGCCCGACACGAAGAAGAAAATAGATGTAAGATGTTGAACTCTCCTCCACTGCGTCTGTAGTAGGTCGTTTTTGTTTCCATAATCAGCGAATGTCGAATCCTTAATGCTAATTTCTGGGTAAGTACAGTTGAAAGGGATAACATAAGGTGATTTTCAGGATCTGTAGACACTGGCATAGAGGTCTTAAGTTGAAAATGATAGAAGCTTTCGACAATAACGTACTGAGAACCGCATGAGTTAAACTCCTAGATCCATAATCAAGAAGTATCGCATCCAGTATGCCGACTTGAACTTTCCCGCAATTCTTGGCCTTTGAGTATACCATTGACTAAGGTTTTACCAAGTGACGATGAACTTGTGCGTAAATTTACATTTCGTGCAATCGTGAATGGTGAACCTAAAAACTATGTGCGACCAGTTACTGAACTTATCGTAATTCGTGAACAGTGATCGTTTAGTGACTCTTATTTATAATTGGCTGAAAATGGACTGTGTCAATTTATTACCTGTAAGTGAATTTGCCAAATGTTAGGGTACTTTAAAGTATAATAGTGGGTGATATTGTCAATATCAGGCGAGGACTGTGCCGTCTTGTAGCCAAATATTTTTTATCCGGTAAGGCTTAGTTTTTTCTTTTGTTAATAACTTTCTATTTCCAAACCTGTATGTTGCACGGGATTTTTGGTTCACTCGCCGCCTTACCTCAGCTCTGTGCAGTCAAGTACTGTTTTCTACTCTGCCCACAATCTTTTCACTTAACTGTCTCCTTATCAAAAACTGCTAACTTACACATGTTTTTGAATAAATTTGATCATCAAACTTCATGTGTCAGCTAGTTTGGAAAAGGAGACAGCAAAGCCAGCGTATTCATCCACATTTAGTAAGTCTGAAAAGATGTTGTGACGATAAGCATGAAAAAGCTATTTTTTCCGATTACAGTCATAACATTAATCAGAAAATGAACGAATCAAAACATGATGTAATTGATGAGCTATGAGTCAGGTGAAATTCACTAAAGACAGCTCAGTCATTCGGTCGTCTTTCCAGACCTTGCAGTGACCATTCAATTGATCGAATGGCATAGTTTATTCCCGTGTAAACTCATTAGTATATTTGTAAAAGATGTTAATGAGGCAAGATTATTGTATTGTCAATAACTATCACAGTAAATTGAACTTACGGAAACAGTACGCCGTGTAGCAGCTTGTTGGGGGAGTCAAGTAATATACGTTGTAACCAGCACACTTCTTGATCTTGATCGGCAGTGTTTGGGTGCACGGTCCCTTCAGTCCCATGACGCATGCGTCCTTCACAAGTTCCTCACCATCGGTCTCAGGAGGAGGCCCTTTAAAATGTAATGATATAAAGGAACAAGAGAATTTTTGTGAAACATTGTTGTATTATAAATGTGCAGGTTTTAGAACAAATTATCTAACATCCCTCTTATGAATTGTTTTTTGGGAAATCTATAGCGTAGGAGAATTATTTTTCATTTCATTTCGAAGAGTTCAGTGCTGTAAGACATATCAACAAAGTTATAGACGATAGTCGAACTTATCTTTCCTCATCTCGCATATATATCACTTATTTTTCCTCTTTGGTTGATTTTGGAAGCAGAAAATTTTACATAGAGTTTTTGAATATAATCTATATACGTCAAACTTTTTTGAATATTCACTTGTATTATTTATACAAAACTTTCAACAACATTAGTGTACACGTACACAAATAAATTCATATTATATAAATTCTTTTTGTAATTTCACTGAGAAGTTATACTAAGATTTGCCTGTAGCCAAATTCAGTTGATATATTAATAAAATATGTTTCATGAAATAAACAAGGCAGTTGACTGTTGTGGTTTGATTCTTATGAAATGATGCATTTTAATGATATGGTGCTTTTTACAATATTATATATTATAATATATATATTATATGTAGTATGCTGTGTCAATACCATGTTATTAGGATAGTGTTTTGTAGAATTGATACCAGTACAGGTATTTAATTAAAAAACCTACATAAACAGAATGTTCAAGACAAAAGGTCACAAAAGGCCAGTAGAATGATTAAAAAAAAATAGTTGAATTTTTTATAAGAATGTAAATTTTTTATTTAATTTTATTAGTATTAAGAAAATTAAAAAATCATCAATAACATCAAAAACTTAACTCTTTGACTTTTTTTTTTTTTAACTTTTTGAAAGTATCGGATATAGTTGAGAAAGTTTACGTCTAATCTTTAAAGGATAATATTTGTTACTTCATTAAATACAAAATGTTAAAATCATCCTCTCCTAAGTAAAAATATACCGTATAAAATCAACTTGAGTATAAGCCAAAAGGGAAATATACATATTAACAAATAAGCATGCAAAACTGCATGACTTCTCCAAAAGTTGTTTAAACAGTACAACCTCATACATAATTGTATTATTAATAGTTGAAGTCTATCCACAAATGCAATAAAATTATATCATTAATGGAAAACGATGTACTTATTTTGAGTTTGTTTTCAAATAGTTTGTAATGCAAATTCTGATCATTAGTGATACAATTTTGAATACTAGGTAGTACATCAATGATATAATTATATCACAAATGGTCAGGATTCAGACCATAAATGCACCTTTATAATATTAGAGGATACTGCATCCTAAGAGTTTACTACATGGAATTCACCATTGATGAAACAATTATGTATGAAAATGAGCATTGTTTTGATATCATGCATTTTGATGTCCCTCTGTCTGTTTCTTTGTTGTTTCTTAATTTGTAAGATTTTGAATACAATCCTATCGCTTTTAATTTAAAAAAAAAATAAAATAACAAAAAGATCTCGAGAGTATAAGATAAACCATTAATAAGTTATCAAATTCATTTGAATGCGCACAATATACATCTTACTGGATTTTATAAAAAAAAAAAAAAAAAGAAGTCAGAGGGCAACGTTGGTGTTTACAACTTGCGATCACATATTTGTTAAGTTAAAAAGTTATATTTTGGATTTTTTTGAACGTATATATAGTTTGTATTATCAAGTATATATTCATATATTTAGCACAAAATCACCGATAGTCTCATTACATACCTAATTCTCTAATGCATTCAGAACCAGAGGACGCTTTCTATGTATGATGTAGTATGCTACATTATTACTATTTCCTCAAAATTATTATTTTTCCAAACTACTGATCCAATTAACTGTTGTCATAAATGTTGTTTTATTGTCCTACTCTGGATCAAAATTCAAAAGTAAATGCTTGCTTAATTCAAAAGAACAATTATTATGTTAGCTTTTATTAGATAAATCATTCTTGTTAAAAAATGGTATATACACAGATCAAACTAGCCCCTCATTCAGTACGCTTAATACTTTGATTCAATGTAAGTACATGTAGATTGTATTTGATATTGATCAAAGCCAGCTTTACCAACCTCTCATCCAAATTGGATAGCGAGTCCCACACCATTCATTTGTTTTCGGTTCTGTCTGTAACAAGTCCTGTCCTTCTACCCTGACCCAGCGTCCGTTCCCAAGCCTGTACCGGTCACATAGCCAGAGAGATGGGTCGTTAACATAATTTTCTTTAAATCTTTGGTCCATACCCTTGAGAATATATGTCGTTTTGCAGGGATCATCTGGATCTGTTTTGATTAAATACAATACATTGTATCGTTGTATCAATTCTTGATACAGTTTGAAAACAAAGCTAAATGATACGTTAAAATCAAATGTACAGTGAATCTATGTAACCATGGCATTTTTCGAGCTAAATAACAATGCTTTGAGGGTAAAAAGTTAATGAAAACAAATTAAAAAGCAGGAACAAGGGTAAAATCACTTTTTCCGGTTTTATAACTTAAATTGTACTACCATTGGATTATTTTCACCTAAGGAGGCGGGTGTTCAATAAAATTAACCATCACATCTATCTTAAATTTTAGAGAGCTATAAGATAATTATATAGTAAAGAAACCTCCATACAAATTTAGCTTTATAATTTATATAAAGTTTATTTCATACAGAGCTCTTCTGCTAAAGGAGATGAAGATAGTGGGAGAATGGCCGTGACCATCCAGGTCTATTGATTGGCCATATGCCAAGCTACAAAGATGCACATACATGATCAACAGATATTGACCCTTAATATTTAAAAATCAACAGGTTTTAAGACAACAATAGTTGTCAATTTGTGTATATTCATTGCCCAAACCTTACTAAATTATTTAATTTAATTAAGGAATAAGAAATCATTTTTTATAGTATCATGAAGTGATTGAATACGGTCTGGGTGATCAGATTCCAATAAACCCCATACGGCTTTATGATAGATCTAAACACAAATCGTATTTTATGACCTCGTCATTATTCTAGGACCCACCAGAGCCAAATTATTACTTTAAGTAGTATTGGGTTTTTAAAATTTAGATCAACATAATCAATAGACTTAATTGGTGAAAGTATTGTGATTCTTTTAATCAAGTAAATACTGCAATGTTAGTTAAGACAGGATCAGGCTCCGCTATTGTAAACTATGCATGAAGCCGAACAAAACATGTATGACTATTTAAATATTAAAGGCAGACATGGCATTGTTTTGCTAAGAATTGACAGGAAATAAAGACATTAAAATATCACTTTATAATTATGTATAAAAAATACAGGAAAACATGAAACTTTGGCGCTTGTCTATGGTGTTCCGATGGGGCCACTTCGACCTTCGCACTTCCACCTTTTGAGCGAAGATGCGAGTGTGCGAAGTTGCGACGGCGTAAGTGCGAATGCGAAGGAGCGAAAGTGCGAAAATGCGACGGAGAAGCGCAAAGATGCGATGGCGAAAATGCGAAGATGCGAAGGCGAAAGAGCAACTATCGATCCTTCGTCTTCACAACTTTACACTCTCGCCTTCGCAACTTCGTACTTTCGCCTTCGACCTTTTTTATTGCATTCAGCAAGTCTCGGTCGTTTACATAGAATTCGATGCAGGCACCGTACTTGCTAAAATTGTCTTGAAACGAGTGAGAGCTCCACAATTATGAAAAGGCGAAGCCAAAAGTGCGAAGATGGGAAGGCGAGGGTGCGAAGTTGCGAAGACGATGAAGTGATAGAAGTACCGCTTCTTCGTCTTCGCAACTTCGCACTTTCGCCTTTACATCTTCGCGCTTCGCCGTCGCATCTTCGCACTTTCGCTTTCGCCGTCGCATCTTCGCACTTTTGCTTTCGCAACTTCGCACTCTCGCATCTTCGCCCTATAGGCGAAAGTGCAAAGGTCGAAGTGGCCCCGTCGGTACACCATACTTGTCTAACCATTTCCAGCAAATCTTGTTGTAGAATTTATAACTCTTGAGACAAGCCAGGAACAAGACGTGCGTTTTTTTTAAATTTAAAATAATAGATTAAGTAATAAAAGTACGAAGGCCTTGAGCTTTTTTGGTAGGTAAAAAAAATATTTTTTCGCGAATAAACGCGAAACTTTCGCGATAAAAGGCGTAAATTTCGGAAATAAACGGTAACTTTCGCGATATGATGCGTAATTTTCACAAATTAACGGGAAACTTACGCGATAAAACGCGTTATTTTCGCGAAAAACCGCGAAGTTTTAGCAATATAATGCGTAAATTTCGCGATATAACGAAATAACGCGAAACTTTCGCGAATAAACGCGTAACTTTTGCGATATAACGCGTAACTTTTGCGAATTAACGCGAAACCATTTTATAAATATTGCCATATCATGCAAGAACCTTTATGAAGACAAACAATTGAAAACAAACACATTTTAAGTTTTAAATGATAAAATACTTATTATTCATTATTATTATAATATCCGTGTTACGTTGATTTATGAAGTATCTTTTTGACATATAGACATTTATAAATCTGATAAAACTTTATAACATTTTTAGATGTTATATGTTCCAAGTAGATAAGAAGATAGAGCATCATTTATCATTTTTCATTTGTTCGCCGACCCTGTGTTAGAACAGGCATACATTGATTATCTTCTTCTTATAAAATAAATATAAATTTAACCGTCGGAAACCTATAAAATCTTAGTACTGAATTTAAAATGACATATGATATGTAATTAATTTAGAGGACGAATTTACGTCATCTAGCTATAGATTTGAACAATATCTTAAGCATTTCAATTCACGGCTTGACTTAATTTTCTGATATTAAACTAGATGTTAATTTATGTCGCGGCAATATAATGTATATTATAACGTTTTGAACAATGATATCCTTTCAATTCTAAAATGATACTTATAATACTTTTAATTTGAATTAAAATTGTTATAATTATAATATGTTGATGCCTTATTTTCTATAATACAGCGCCCATTAGAATGTGAGAAGCGCGATGCATTATGCCCTTTGAAAATCAGTACTAAGATTTCAAAGATTTCCTACGTTTGAATTTATATCAATTTGTATAAGGTTTTAATCTGATTCATTTACATCTTTATATAATAAGATTATTTTGTTTTAATTAAAATTGATATGTTTGTTTTCAGTTATTGTTCTTCATATGGGGTCATTGTATGAAATGGCAATATTTATATTTAAGTTTCGCGTTTATTTGCGAAAGTAACGCGTTATATCGCGAAGTTTCGCGTTTATTCGCGAAAGTTTCGCTAGCCCCCGGTTATAAAGTTACACCTTCTGTATTAAGTTCTCTCCTATTCAGAGCCAGATTTTTCCTGTTCTCACTACTTAGACATGGTCTACTGCTTTGTCAAGGTAAATAAATTTACGAGATTTATTCTTTGAAAGCAGTTATTAGTAATGTCAAAAAGCATGGACTTTAATGCACCGTATGGTATGGTTGTACAAAGTGTAGAGAAGCCGTAGGTTTTGATGCTATTGCAGTTTGGTAAAATTGTGTGATATCAAATATTTTAAAAGTTCCTTGGAATTTTTAATTAACCATATATGATTTACACTGCTTCTTGAATATATTGTTGCACAGGACTCTTGTAGTTTTTCCTTTCTGCTGTTAATATTTTAGTAAAATTAAAGAAAGAGGTTTGGTAAAACTTTTACTGGAACCTGCTATGTATTTTTGTTTGTAAGGATTTTTTACTGAAGTTTAGGTATCAAATATAAGTTATGTAAGTCAAATTCATTTTACTTCTAAGTTAGATATTCACAATTTATTTATAAATTTTTATTTGTATCTAAATCCTTATGAGCAATATTTATTTTAGACTAGTTAATTCTGTAAAACCCCCACCCCCAGACCACTCGTAAAAAATAATAAATTGGTGCAAAATTAATTATCATATCGGATAATACTATCTAAAAATTAGAATAAAAGCAAAACAGGTATTCCTTTTCAAGTAATGATCGGCATGTAATATATCTTTCGTCAGCTCTGTCAATGGAATACAAATGCATCACAGTACATCCAATAAACAATATATAAGATATAAAGCACCGTTTTGTTCATTTCAGAAATAGCAAGACATGGATAAGCTTTATTTTTGGTGGGCGAATTATACTTTCGATTAACATTCTTACGCATATGTAAAGAAAAACATGATTTGAATCATTGTGTATGTGACTGTTTACATGTTTTACTTTCAAGGCAAACGCTAAAGTGTAACATTTTCAGTAATCTACGTCTAATTAAAGATTTGACTGATGTTGTCATTTGTCATTGCATTTGTAACTAAAGTAGTGCAAGTTGCAATCCATTCGTGCGCAAATAGTAAAAGGATCATGTGCCGAAACTATTGCCTGCAGCCCCTTTTTGTACGACAAATTAAATCAAATCTTCAGAAATGTTGATAGTTTTCAAACAAGAGTATATCGATATGATGCATTTTGAATTGTTTTCAGTAGTTCTAACACATTATAACTATGAGGGTATTTGTATTATCGTTGTTTTTAAGACCTCATCACGACGGGAATTCGTCATGGTTCGTGGCCATTTGTTGTATTTAAATAAAGATAAAAATGATGGGCGGGTCTTAGTAAAAATAGAGTGGTGTGCCTGTCAATACATTGATCAGATTTGGGTTGATATTGTTTTACATATCAGGTGACAACATTTTCAAGTCGAAAATCAAAGTACCGAGTATACTCATGGGAGTATTACTCTTTTCGTCTTTTCTTGGTTTTTTGTTTTTAATTTTTTTTTATTTGTTTTATTTAATTGTACAAGTGTGTGTATGTTTGCATGAGGGGGATTAAAGGTTAGTGAAATATTTTTGATTTTTTAATCCGATGATAATTCAGATGAAGAGTCTGTTACATCACTAGATGAAGATTAACTACTACAGTCGCGTGCCATAAATGAGTTCGCAAAATGGCCACCGCAACATAGGATTTTTCTGTAAGGGAGGTTTTAAAAAGAAAAAAAACCCTATTTTTAGGATAACCAGAATTAAAAAATCGTCCGATGATTATCCGAGTTTTTCACTGCTTTCGCCGATGATATTTTTTTTCGTTATTCCCCTTTGGTAAACAATTATCGTCTGCAAACCAACATGGCACCAAACCGGAGAAAAAATACGGGAAGGCAGAAACAAGTCGCCATACGGATGTCAGATGTTGGATTTTAAATGTCTTAAACTGGAAGGATGATCGGAATATACAGCAAAAACTGTGAGGTAAAGTTTTAAAATACTAAAGACCGGAGTAATTCTAAAATCGTAATGAAAGTTGTTGAAAAAGGGCACCGCAAGATGACCTAATGCCGTTTCAGAGTCCCAATAAATAACAAAAAACCAAGCTTTTAAGAATAAAAAACTGGATTTACTGCAAGATCAGAGTCTAATGTGTTGAATAAAACCGTAATCAGACCGCTTCTCAACAGTCGTTCTTCGTCACTTAACAAATCGCCGATAATGTGTTCATAAATGATAACACGAATTCTGTGTCCAATTAGACCGTAAAGGAACACAATTTCAACACAATTTTGGGCATACATAACGTTCGGACATTAAGATCATTAACACAGTGCAAAAGTATTGATTACACAAGTATAAAGGTAAAAAAAAAAAAGAAACACGAAATTTACGTGACCTAGGAAGAGTTGTGGTTTACATTTCGAGTAGTCTCCCTTTTTACTCAATACAAAGCCTGTACATCGCTAAACAAAGAACATTTTATGATTATTTCACTCCAAAGGATATAATACAAAGTATTATATATGTTTGCTACATCATTTTTACTTTGTTGTTAGATATAGATGGTCCAAAAACTTCAGCTGATGATGAGACCAAAGTAAACGTCAGTCATTTATGGCCAACTACTGTAGATTTATTATAATCCAACAAATTCTCTGGCATTATCTGAGTGTTTAATGACATGTCCTTGTGCCTCTGTATGCCTATTTACCAAAGAAGGGAAGCGACGTGGGCACAACTTCCCACGAGACTAGCCCCGACTAAAATTGACATAATAATTCGTCCTCGGAATCGAATTGTACCGACAGATAATGTGATTTTGAGAATACTTGTGTTGCAACTACTTTTAAAATAAAATCAGTATTGAAAAAAATTTTTTCAATAGTGGTTGTGAATGTATTTCTTTAGAAAAATCACTTTGAAACCACTATTGAAATAAAACCACTATTAAAATGAATTATTTCAATAGCGGTCATGGATCTACTTCAATAGAAGAATCATTTGGAACCACAATTGAAATACAACTACTATCGAAGCTATTATTTCAATATTAGTTGGGGATGTATTTCATTATAAGAATTATTTTACAGACACCATTGAAGTACAACTACTATTAAATTTATTTTTCAATCGTAGATAGGAATAAAATTCTTTAACAATATTACTTTGTAACACATTTGTAATGATTTTTTTTTATATACAGAGGGTTTGAATAGAAGTTCTGGCAATTTACAAGATGTTCCCTCGTGTACAAATCATTTACAATATTCATAGAACATATGTCTATAGAAAGAAAAAAGTAAAGAAAAAATATGAAACAATTCTAAATGTATTCTGCGAAAACTACTTATTTCTGCACAACATTGAAAATCCTAACATAAGTACACTAATTAAGAAATGAATTTAATAATTATTCAATTGATCGACGTATCAAGGGCAAAATTGATGAAAAAGTTTTCTGGTCAATTTTTTCTTTGATACGTCGATCAGTAGAAAAATAAAAGCTGCTTTGTCCGATTTTATATTAAATTTTATGCACGCTTTTAAACGATGGTTATGCTAAGTATATGTATAATAATAGACATTGCAGTAGTTTTCCAAGTCAATTAAGCCAAATTTCATTGAAGAAAAACACGTACAAAATTAGCTAACAAAACAAACGACATTAAAGGGTACCGCGTTATTTCGCCTCATGTTAAAGTTCATCCCTGACGACGAGACGGGTATGGTTGTATTACGACTTTGACATCGCTTTAAATAAAGGTCGATATGATCAGACAAATTACAAATAAATGTGTACGTTTCGTTCGCTAATATTTCTGAAGTTTGCTTTCTTTACAATCGATGGAAAGCATGCGGGTTGAATAACGCTAATTATTCGGAGGACGAAACCAAACGGTTTCCTTTTCAAAACATTCCCATGATGCATTTTGGTTTGTTTTTTCGTTTCCCCAAAAGGAAATTATTTTATTTACTTTGAATATTTCTAACTTTGAAAAGAGACTGATTCTGCTGGTGTAAATAGGAGAAAGTCCCTAACTTTCTAAGATAAATGGTTTGTATAGAAACAATTTTGATACTATAATAACAAAAAACTCGGACCAAGCAGCTTTAATAAATTCATTTCTTATCATTTAATAAAACATTTTCAAATCATAAAATGTAAAGTGTCATTGATCAAAAAATGTAAATAATGTAAATGAAGCGGCGCCTATGAATACAAAACAACAACAGCAACGAAAGGCCTGCAGCTGAGAGGAGCTGAATTTAATGGTTTAAACACAAATAGAGGGTTGAAATCTGAACCGGCTGAACTGAAAACGAAAGGGAAATGTGATGGCGTGTGATGTTATTCACTGTGCAGCAAGATTCGTTAAAACTGGTTTTGATGTGAGTTAAATCACTGGAATGTGCGACTGGGGATAACCATACAAGGAGACGCGATCGTGGACGAAAATAGTTGATATGTCGGCAAATAATAGTATGTATGTGCGACTTTTGTAAATATTGTGGTTACTAGATAGCCTGTGGTGTACTTAAATGATATATATGCCGCTAGGAATACGCCGAAGGAGTTCACTTGATGCACTACCCATAGCTTTGCTTTACGATGCTAATTCTATGACAGAGCATGTACGTGTGTTAATTTAAAACTCATTTTTATTTACTATGTTAATAATAATCATCATTAACGGAAGATGAGTGCAATTAACAACACAAGATGCATTATGAAATTAGCCGCCAGTAAAAAGGGAGTTCGCTCTTCTACAGGTTGAAAAGTAAAAAAGGACAACTAACATCTTTGGGTTTTGCTGAATTGTCGGATTAAAGTAAAGAATTGGCACATATCTAAAGGTAGTAGAAATAACTTCAATGAAGGTACACACGCATATATATATGAACATTAATACTTCTTTTATCGGTTGTACTTATATGTTGAATTCAAAAAAGACATTGGACTTTCCATATACGTGTAAATGTACTTTTAATTTCCTTTATTTTAGCATTTGAAATAGATAACACTTAACAAGCAAATGTTATCAGACAATCTGGTCCGTTTAGTTGATTACCCTGTACCCTGATTTTTTTTTCTGCTGTAAACAGGTTTAGATGCAAGTAAGTAAATAATAATTTATCATGGAAACATATTAGATAAAACATCAATTTACACGTATTACCTATAGCAACTGATTGTGTCTATATTGGACACATACATGTTACTATAATGATACGATTATAAAGAATGTTAATATTAAACGGACGACCTAGAATTTGTCACAGGCAAACTTTAATTTACCTCTGATGACTTACGGGCATGGGAATTTTTTCGCGACTCTTTATATGCTCGTTTTTTTGTTTGTTTTTTTGTTTGTTTAAATTTTCTTGAAAATCAATTTAAATAATTTCTAATGACATGTTAACATAGCTACAGAATATCGTATCTCTGTTGCATTAATAACGGTTAATTAAAAAAATTGAACAATATGTGAAACGTTGTGTATTTTGATACGAGTAACCGGTTAATCGGAATTTATTGCGATAAACCGATTAGCAATTCAGCAATCGATTGCCGCCCCTAGTAAATTCTAAATTTTGAATTTTGGACTGGGATCCGAAGGAGATATCAAACGTAAGATATTTACAACTACCGATTATGATTCCTCTATTTTTTACGGAAACTTATAGTTAATTCATAGTTCTATAAAACAGTTACAGAAACTGACAGGAATGAATTCTACACGACCTGTTTATCGTTTTTTGGTTATTTTACTTACTTTTTACAATGATTATATTAATTTGTTAATATAAACAATAAAACGCTGTTTTTGGTGATTCATGCAAGTTATAAATATATAAATGTGGCGACATTGCAAAAAAAAAAAAATAACACAACCAACTAACGCGGGTTATGTATTTTTTCTGCAATGTCGCCACCATCTTATTTCATATGAATTATCAAAAAAAGCATTTTATTGTTTAAATAAAGGAATATAGTTTACAGATTTGGTTTAACAACCACTGAAACAACACTGGCTGAAGTATTTGTACTTTTATAAAACTAATATGATTATAGTTATGGCTGATGTTTCTTAGGTGAGTAAAATGGCGCCTGGGCATATTACTTAAACTCGGTCCGTTTTTCTCATGCGCAGCGACTTAATCGTGCAACATTTTAAAAAAAGGAACTCTTGTCCCAGTAACATATTAAAACAAAATGTATCAGTAGCCATATTTACATTATAATATAACGTCTCAGGTGCAATATTGCAAACTAATTAGACTATGCATGATAAGGGTGTTGTTAGTAAATAGAAAGTTCTTTTTCACCAATTTGTTATTTTGATATGTATAAACTATATATCTTGTTTAAAAAGAAGTCCGGAATGTTCCCTCTTCTCTAATGATTCCCTGATACAGTTATTAAATGTATGCTGATTAATGTAAGGTAACGTACGTCGACTTGAATTTCAGTTGTTGACTTTTGACTGCAAGTGGTAATCAAAAAGTATCAAGATTGAAGATAGAGAATAAAATTTAATAAGAGTCTTGAAACAATAAGGAATTGTAAAGACAAAAATTGCATAGATATACAATATAAGTATGATATTGTATTAAACACCTTATACCCTAGAGGTGGTTAAGGTTGACTTGGGAGAGGAAACTAAACTAGGATTTATATCAAAGTCATAAAAATTGAAACAACAATATTTGTTGGTTTCAATAAGCAGAAAAATATTTTTAAAATGCATGTTATATACAGAAAATCATATACATATATACATGATCTTTTCAACCATTAGGCATTTAAAATTCAACAGCATTGTAGATTATCCAGAAAGATTTTTCGAAAAATCCTTGAAAAAAAATATGCTAAGTTAGTTTTGTATAAAAAATCGAATAAGGCTATTTAAGGTGGAAGGCTACATCGTCACAATATGTCTGACATCCGTTTGAAACGCCATTTTGTTCCGGATTGATAGCATTATGTCGTCGTACAAAATAGCTAAACACCGTTCAATTGAACTCTTCTAACGAGGGAGATGAGATAAGAATGAAATCACCAAAACGATTAGAAAATTTGTCAATTCCCTTCGTGATTAAAGCTTTCAACTAACATTGATTATCAGCTATTATGTAGAGAAAACGTGAAATCGAAATAATATACTGTTTCCCTGCTAATGGCAATACATATTTGTCATGTCATATGCAACAGACGATCATAAATATGTGACGGATTATCGATAAAGGTGAGCAGATAATTTTCACTTGAACCCTATATGCATGATTAATATAAAACTAAAGTTCTGTAGTACCATCTCTTGTATTAATTGATTCCAACTTCCCAAATTTAAAACATTTGCAGTATAAGACTTGCATTGAAAGTTTGAAACGTAACTAATGTATCTTAATTAAAATAGATATAGCTAGGTAGGCTAGCAATAGTAGTGGAAGCCGGATTTGCAAGTCAAATGAGGGAACGACACAATCTTGAGAAAGATCATGTTTTTAATTACCACACATACATGTGTATCACTATGGACATCTAATGTATGTATAAATATGCATATGGTTGTTTATAATTTGCACTGTATATAAAAAAGCAAAGGGCAATGTAACTACTAACATTTTGTTTTAAAGAGTTAAATATGAATATAATGCATTCATCAAAAATATAATTTTTCAGATTCAAACATTATCATAAGCACTACTAACCTTATTCCTATATTTTAGCATATACTTTTACCTTTTTAAATTTTTTCTTCGTGATTTTTTTTTAAATTAGAAAATTGGTCCAAAGATATTTGAGACCAAATAAAATCAAGAAAGACAACTCTTAAACAGGATCTTTCAAACCAAGATTTTTGAAATAATGCAGTATTTCTTTTAATACTTCAATTTCATTCAATTTCATTCAATTTCTTTTTTTCATCTCATTAACCAACGGATTTTGTTTCTATTTTTAGATTTTTGTGGGATTTCATCCAGCAGTTTGCCTTAAAAGAATTTTTAAATGTTTTAGTTTCATATTTATGTGGATTCCAAAAAAAATCATACAAACTTCAATCATGATTATTTTGATTTTCATTTTCAAACTTTAAAACATTTCACTTTCATAAGAGTTTTAAAACAGAAGTGTTTAAAAATTTGACATATAAGGGGTTATCTGGAAGAAGATTTTAAAAATTCTCTTAAAAATAGAGTATTGTACTTTGAGGTATATTATTGTTGAATATTTTGCCTATTATTAGTAACAAATGCATGCAACAAAAATCTCCTACACTTATTTGGTGTAGACATCCCCCTTAATGTAAATTTTCAAATATATATTAATATCATCTTCAATGTCATTTCAAGAACAAAATGTTTTTACTTTTAGAAATTTTGAAAATCTCATGACTGTGTACATGATCTTTTCAACCATTAGGCATTTAAAATTCAACAGCATTGTAGATTATCCAGAAAGATTTTTCAAAAAATCCTTGACAAAAAATATGCTAAGTAAGTTTTGTATAAAAAATCGAATAAGGCTTTTTAATGGAAATTTTCAAATATATATCAATATCATCTTCAATGTCATTTCAAGAACAAAATGTTTTTATTTTTAGAAACTTTAAAATTCTCTATTTAACGTGTAGTTTTTCTTTATCCACGCATTAGTTTAATTTTATTAACTGTTCAAATAAATTTAGAAGACACAACATATTAAAAAAGAGTACATGTATTTAAAAAGCTAATATTAAGAAATAATTAGGACTGAATCTTAAATTATTTTGGGAGTTCTTTATGCTTCTTAGAATAAAGAAATAAGGTTAAAAAGAGTTTTGAAAAATAAGGTCTACTTTAATCATTACAAACAATGATTTCCGTATACACGTAGTCCCACTATTATCCAAATGCAAAACATTAGTGCAATTTTTACCTAACTGATCTTTTTATACATAAAGTCAACGGAATATTTCAATAAGTATTTATATAAAGTATGTCCCCTTAAACTGTTAAATAGTTTTGATTAGTGTGGTTGGTAAATTGAAAAGTCCCTATTTTCAACAATTTATCTTTCAACAATTTATCTTTCTAATACCCCTGTCGATGTTTAGCAAAAGATCTAAAATGGAAAATGACCACGATTCTAATATTAACAACCAAGGTCCACCGTAAAAAAGGTATTGCTTACATAGAAAATACTGGTTGTGTTTTGATAATGTTTCAGGTTTGCATATCAAATTACGTGTTTGTGTTGTCACTATTTAGGATCCCAAGGTTATGTAAATGCTTTTGATAATAGTCGACACTGTTTCACAATGTTTCACTATGATTCTATATCCTGGTAGTAACTAGGCTATTAATCAAAAAGAAAAATGTCATTTGGTCAATGATGCATGCAATGTGCTTATGTAATCTCTCAAAGAGGAATTGGAGTGCATGTCTCTTTACTGCGTCTTAATATTTTCTTTATTCCAGCAACCTGGTGCACAATGTAAAGAACATATTAAGACGCAGTAAAGAGACATGCACTCCAATTTCTCTTAGAGAGATTACATAAGAACACTGTATGCATCATTGACCAAATGACAATTTTCATTGTGATAAAAATATCTATAGAAATAGCTTTCCGCCACGCCATTTTTTTCGTATGATTACACCTTTTATATCTAGATATGATAAACAAATATACATGAAAGCACAAATTAGGTCTTTTGATCAATGTAATTTGATCTGATATTAATATCACTAATGTGGATGAATCATTTAAAGCATCATCCTCGTGTCTTCTCTAATCCTTCAAATTATTACATTTTATAGTCAAAATATATTCAAATGTTCCACATAGCTTAATAGAAAATGATAAACATATTATGTCGATTGATAAATATTTTCATTATAATTTAATTGACGTTTAGACTTTGGAAACATAATTCAACGATATCGTTAAATTTCAGTACAAATCGATGATAAAGATAAGAAGTTCTCTCCTTCAAAAAAAAAGAAAAAGATTATACACATGCAATCTAAAGTTAACAACAAACGAAAGTTTTTAACTTTTACAATATAACATTATTTGCTGTAATTTTAGATTAAAAGCTGATAACTATCAAATCTATCAAAAAATACTATTTAGTATATTTTTAAATTGCGAATAACAAACCATTTTCTAAGAATCTTTAATCTTGCCAGCTCAAATTCTCTATTTTATTTAATGAACACTTTAAACCAGTGGAATTATTTTGCATATGTATTTCATTGATGTTGATAACTATGGATGTACATAAACAAAACAAATCTAAAAAAAAACCAAGTCACTTAAATCATACCTGCACCATGCACAATTGCAGGGATAGAAAGTAGACACAGATAACGCAAGAGATCCATTTTTCCTTGTTAGTGCCTGCTGTTACATCCTTTTTAACTTGGCATTATATGCACATGCGCCGGGAATTGCCCATGTAGTAGTTTGTTTAAACAGTGATTCTGACTTTAGTAGTTAAGCGGATTTTAAATGTAGCAAACTACATAATTATATGAAAGCATACCAGTACAAATTGCAAAAGCACAAGCATACATCTGCAAAGGGAGAATTGCATAGATTCTATAGCATTTATTGAGAATGTAATATGTGAGTTAAATCAAAACTTTTCAACAGGACGGCAAATCTATATAATCTCTAAGGATGCCGTTTTAATTTTATTTTACATGTAAGTTGCATATAAAAATAACAGTCAGTTTCAACGCTCTCCCAAACAATTAGTTTTCTTTTTGATATTTTAATACATCAACAGCTGCGACAATTTGCTCGAGTACATTTCATATAGTAGCTTATAATATACATATATTACATGGCATCGAGGGCGACATACCAGAATATTTGCCCCGAGGTGGCAGGAAAGCCCTGGAGTGTTATGTCGCCCGATGCCGAAGGCAGAGGGCGACATAACACTCCAGGGCTTTCCTGTCACCGAGGGACAAATATTCTGGTATTGTCGCCCGAGAAGACATGTAATATATGTTATATAACATTTTTAAACAAATCAAAGTCGGGTTATGAACATATTTATTTAATTCACAAGGGAGAGGCAAATATTTTTAAAACACTAACGCTTGAGTTTATCACTTTTGTCGTATTTGCCGAATGTTTTCATCAATTAAACTATCGAGTTCATCTGAATTTAGATGAACAAACCGCAGACGTTGGCCTGACATATTTAAAATTCGCGGATCTGTTTACGTTTGCTTAGCAACTGGCTCGTTGAATTTCGAACCCGACGTAATTAATATGCAGAATTCTTGCACGCGATGGTGATATTACAGTTTCGGGAGGGCAATATAACTATTTCCTGTGAAATATAACTGTTTCCGGGAGGGCAATATAACTGTTTCCGGTGTGATTCAGCAATTTTCGGGGCATAGTAATAAAATTATCTCATTTGTGACATAACGAGAAAACTTATTCAAAAATGGTATATTATACAAATATTGACTGGGGTTGAGGGCAACATTATTTATATTAGCCCCCAAGGGACGAAATATTGCCCCACGCGAGATGAAGCCAAGGAGGTATTCAGAACATTTCTTTATAGACGAAAATACTCCAAGGACTTGTGGCCGAAGCCAAAAGAAATGAAAATCAAATACCAATTTCAGAACTACGAAAATCAAACAGGAAGAAAACACCCGGAAAGAGTTCAACAGAGATCCCGTTTGTTGCACTTCACCATCCTAGAAATCATAGATATTTTCAATGCCACGAAGTATTGTTTACCGGTTTTACCTCAGTCCAAAACGTTAAAGGATATCATAAAGGAGAAAAATCTTATCTAGAGCAGAAGACAACCCCCTAACCTTATAAATCTTTTTACAAGAGCCAAATTTACTTCAACGAAAGAAATATTCCAGGTTTCTAAATGCGATGATTCTCGATTTGGGACTCGCACCTATATTCAAACACGACAAACAATTTCATTCCAAAAAAAAAAATTACGGTTTTCAAAGTCAACTTTAATATGAACTGCAAATCCAAAAACATCATGTATTGCAAGACCTGCGATAAATGCGGAGAAAATTACATTGACCAAACAGGGACCAAATTAGCCGACCGTGTGAGGGTACATAAGCAGCAGATAAAATGACTGAAAATGACTGAAAAATGACAATAACAAACCGTCATCCATCCTAAAAATCCATAAAACTAAATACTAATTCAAAGTAGAGCAACACGGACCACGGATAGAGGAAGGATCAGGTGTCTAGGAAGAGTAAACATCCTCTGCTGACCGTTCACTCCTGCCATGTGCTCTTTGTCGTAATCGGGAGGAAAAAGAGGAAAAGTCCGTAAACAATTAGGTGATTATTATGGTCCAACAATTAGTATGAAAAGGTCAGTCAGCATGCAACCCAGTGCAAGTTGTATTTGCTGAAAAGGTCGTTGTATCAACCATAGACCTGACGAAAAGATGACTTCAAACAAGACTGTTGATAGTCCTGTTTTATCAACCTGTTTGTCAGTAGCTTGCATCGCCTTAGAAACTGTTCATACGAAGAACATGCCCTTGCGTATTGAATGAATGAGAGTCAAAAACACCATATGCAGGTGATGAACGTATATTGCTACATAAGTAAGGAAAGTTGACTATAGAAAAATTGAAGTCATCGCGTTTATCATGTTTTGTTGTATGTCCATTTCCAGTAAAATGTCCAAACATGAAACAGTTAACGCAGACTCTGTGGTATCATTTATTTTAAGTTCACTGGGATATATCGAGTCGACGTAAGAATGTTAATAACAATTGTTAATTGATAATACGTCGTCGATCATCTTTGCTAGCCCAAGGATTTTCGGTCCACTTTGCTCCCCATAAACTCCTGGCGGATGTCATTACGAAAACTCGGTGATATAGTAGCGCTATCTAGCGAGCAACTTGAGTTGTACCCCTTGCATATTTAACAACGGGTTATATACACATGGCATTAATACAACTTGAAAACATGTTGACTACCGAATATCGGAACATTATTAACGATGCTATTAAATGCGAATTAAGTTATAACCTAGGGAATTAGCATAGAATGTTTTATTCATGGTGTTTTGTAAGGACCTGTACCGGGAGTGAAAAAGTCGCCAATTTATATGAAGGTTTTTATGCCATAAAACCAGGTATCGTTGTCGTGAATATTGCGGACCAAAGAAATTTAAATAAAACGCAGCTCACTGAACCTTTAAAAGCAATAACTATAGGCAGGAACGTATATACTAACGGGATAGGCAACTTCTACATTCGCCATGTTTACTTCCCATGCTATCACGCGAGCCTTGACAAGTTTGTAGAACTATGTTCAATCCCAGTAAAATATATAGATTTTTAAAGCGATCTGGTTAGACCATCGTTTGGGAGGCACTGTACTCGAGAACTTGTGTCTCAACTTGTTAAAAGCACCGAATGTTTACCAAAGATCACACGTGTGTTTTCTTTTAAAGTTTATATTTACAAGCACTGCGATTGGATCAGCTACTCGCAGCTGCAGCCAATCATTGTCATCGAGTTTTCGTAATGAAATCCGCCAAGGGTTTATGGGGAGTAAAGTGGACCGAAAATCCTTGGCTAGCAAAGATGGTTGTCGTAATACCTGAATCTTTAGTTGAAGGCTACAGCGAGTGATTTTTTTTTTGACGTACAAGTTTTTGAATAAATTCTGCTTCATAAGTATTCCAAAATAGGTCTGTTAACAATAGGGCACAATTGGTACCCATGGGGATTCCAATAGATGCTGCCTATCAGAAACTCAAGCACCTTTTAATGTCGACTTCAGAGTACTTGTGTGTGCAATCAGAATGGTTTTTAAGAAAATAATTTTTTAGATTTCCAATGATAGTGTAAGCATTTTTACGACTTCCATTTCATTGAAGAAACAACTGTCGATGATTTGAAAAAGCCTACATTTTAATTTGTCATGGGATATGGTTGTATATAGCTGAAAAAATAGTACGTTTTGATGCTATTGATTTTGGTAAGATTTCCATTTAAAAGGTACGCGAAGAGAGTGATCAGCTGCGACTTGCAAAAGAACAATATTTCATAAATAAATTTAAACCTAAACTTAATCGATGATTTCATTATTTACTCTGCATTGACTTTATTGAGTTTTCATTTTAATAACCTCTTATTTAATACAATACCATCTGTACATATTTCATTACGTTTACACTAGTTTGTAAAAATCATCTGCCGCATCTCCAGATATTGTGTACACTGATCGTTACGTTGTCTATTTTATGACGTCATAATAACGAAGTCAATATTTGTTATTTCTGTTACGATTTAAAATCCACTGAAGAGCCGATCAGGCGAAAGCGCTCCAGGTTAAATTTGAGAGAAATGGAGTATTGTCTGTTCGTCTGCTGAAAACTTTTTTTTTGTATATCGTTACCAATACCAAGGACTTATTCGTTTATATATACACACAACCACTATTATCCCAATGCAAGCAATAATGTGCAATTTAAAGTCTACGGAATATGTACATTCAATGTTTATAAAGTAGTTTTGGTTTTCGTGTTCGGTCAAAATGTTCACTATTTTCAATAATTTAACTTCCTTATACCACTGTTGGTTTCAAACAAAACATCCAAATGTAAGATAAATTATGTTCTAATATCAACAACCAAGGCTTGTCTCTAAGCTTAATTGGTTGGACTTGTAAAACAAATAGTACTGTTTGCTTTTCACAATGTCTCAGGTCAGCATACTTGAATTACGTGTTTGAGTTGTGATCATTTGCAATTCCAAGGTTCTATAAATTTGTTTTATCTGTAGTCGACACCGTTTATCAAAATTACAACACTATGTATCTATATCCTGGTGCACAATGTAAAATAAGCTATTTCTATAGATGTTTTAATAGATTATGCGGCTGGGTTTTTATTTTTTACTCGTAAGATTAATAAAATTCTTAAATATTATTAAATTGGAGATGTTGACTTTGAAGCATGATTTTTAAAATATCGTTATATTAAAGTACAAATTGATGAATTAAGATCAATTGTTAGAGTAGGGCGCAGTTTGTAAAGTGTTTATTAAAATAAACATTTTCTGACTTCAATTTGTTTATAGTCGTCTTTTTTAAAACGGGGATTTGTGCAAGGAGACCTATAACACTGTCTATGAATTAATCAATTTTTTTTATGACTGAAGGAAAATCACATATTTTTTAAAGTGATCAGTCTTAATTTCTATAATATGTATAAAACACATTATCCTGCAAAATAAAACATATTGTAAGTTCAACTCCATCTTGGACACATCTGGTTTGGTGTGCAAGAACAATGTGTTAAATCTGCCTTTTATTTGCATCTTAATTATAAGCATATGTCAGTCATGTTATATGATATACAATTTGTTCCACGAATGTGGTTTCTTATAAAAAAAAAATATCGTATTTAAAACAAATGAATTTAACTTATGGAGTATAGAAAAGACCTTTTTCAACACGACCATAGGTTTGCATTTGCAGTACCATATCGTTTAAGTTATGAACTTTGTTATATAATATAAAAATGTATCAATCAAAAGTTCATTTTAATGCTCATTGCTTTGTAATGCTTTGTCACAAATTATTTTAGCACGTTATTTATAGTTGTCAAACATTTCTTAATAGACTCAGGAGATTTCTGCAAAACGCCATACGTTTTAGAAAAACGGATCAAAGATGTTTTGTAATCGTATACGGTTTGATTTTTTACCATACGCGCAGGGATGGTTTACGCGGTTATAAGCATACTAAACATATCCTCAAGGCGTAAATAACCACTTTTAAAGTATAACAAATTGTATTATTATACCTTAATATAATTTTTCTATATAACGCGTTATCTGATTTGTTAATAGAGTCACCTGAAAGGGCGAACAAAACATCGTGTCTCCTGAGGAATAAATATCGTGCCTCATCTCTTCGAAAATCTTTGAGGATATAGGATTTTAATTAGGGGGAAGAAATCTTCATATTTCCCTCACCTTCGTGCATTAAATATATAGTGTTTTTTCTTCTAATTTTACGGACTTTAAACCCCTGTCAGGGCCTTTTTCTGTTGGGGTCAGAATTTGAATAAACTTGAATATAAAATACATCAAACTGTTAAATTGGTACAGTTTGAATAATTCAAAATTTTTTTGTTCTTGAGAAAAAGACCAGATTCTATCTCTACGCTTTCCTCCTCATGTTCCAATTGAACGGAATATTGCTTTTCATGTGAATATACTTGAGAGCCCTTTCCCCAAGGATGTTTAAACTAAGTTTGGTTAAAATTGGTCCAGTGGTTTTGGATGAGAAGACGAAAATGTTACAAGTTAATGACAACGACGACGCTAACGACAGACAACGGACACAAATTTCGATCAGAAAAGCCCAATGAAGCCTATGACTCAGGTAAGCTAAAAAGGTTGTATTTTTGGGATTGTGTGGTCGGTCAATAAAGAAAAGACTTCAAATGAACCGGTAAGTCATCTTAACACACATGTCGTTAATTAAACGAAAATAAAAGTAACCTGAAAAAAGTCACTCAAATTAACAGTAAGTTATATGATTATAAAGATATAATGAGAAATAAACTGTTCGTTTGTCAAAGAAGCGAAAAAGTTGCAGTTTAGGGACAAAAAAATCAGTAAGTAACAACAAAGGCCCCTGCGGAATTCGAACTCGGGATGTACGAATCATTTATCCGACAGATAAATTACATACAGCTCTCGATAAAATCTTTCAATAAAGCAAAAGTCGTTACGATCAGATGTCAGCCATTTTGTCATGATGTGTTTTCCACCTTAAAGTCTGCCTCTGAGCAAAAAAGATTCAACTCGTATAAAGAAAGTCTTGTTTACACGAGGTGTTTGCGTTGATTTGTATCTTCTATAGTTTTATGCTGAATTTCAGGTCTAATATATCTCAATTTAAAATGCCAAAGTTTTTTAAATTACTTTAATCATCTGCTTGGTACTTAAAAAGAATAACAATAAACCAACATGTTTCTACTCTGGCGGTAGCTACGCTCTTTTGTTATGGATATATAGCATGCACGTATGTCATTTGGGCAATGATGCATCCAAATTTCTTTTGTAACCTCTCAAAAAGGATATTCTACGGATCATTATTGTATCTTTACAAGTTTGTGTCATCGTTTTGCCTCTGATATTTCCGAAATTCATTTTTTGGCATTTGGTTACAGCCTTGAGAAACCTAAATCATGTTTCTATGTTCATTGCAAAAATTGGGCTCTGTTGATCAAAAGTATCATCGTTTTGGTCTGATAGCAATGCCCTCTTTGTTGAGGAATCATTTCATATGACTCTCGCGTTTGTACCTTCTTTGTCTGTATTTTATCTTCACTTTAAACCCATTCCTTGCAATGGTAGCAAGAGTCTAAGTTATAATTATCTTTCAAGGCTATCTATTCACAAAGTTCTTTATTGCCCTCGATGATTCAGTCAGTTCTTCGCAAGCAGGAAAATTAAGATGATTTTTTTCGGTCAAAACCGGTTTTCTTAAAAATATTTTGAATGTATTTTAAAAGTTTTCAAACCGTATATCTTTATGTAATTCATCTATTCAACATTCTCCTAGTCGTTCAGCCGTTTTTGCTTATAAATAAGTATTGGCTATGCGATTGAATATATTGGTAACCTTTTCTTAGTGAAAATCCTAAGATTAAACTGTACTCCTACAACACATACAAAACAATTAACTCTAATCCTACCTGCACAGTGTACAATTGCACACAGAGAAAAAATACACAGATACCACAAACACTCCATATCTTCTATGCTGTCGTTTATTGTTATAATTTTGCATTTGGCATGATTTGTACATGCGCAGGTAAACATGCAGTGATTCATGCGGTATTCCATGAAGAGAGAGGTTTTGATCATAGTCGTTAAGGGGATTTAAAAGGAGCCAGTACCCATATTTAAATAATATCGTGTTCCATATACAGAAAAAATAGCAGAGGAGTGAACATAACAAAGGACAGAGTATAAACGTTAATCGACATTAACAAGGCGTAATGAGCATCGACATAAACAATTGTTTTATAGTAACAATATCGTCATATTCATATTAAAGACATGATTAGATTATGAGTTGTACAAGATTATATTAAAAAACAAATTTCCATATATGATTCTAAGTGGGTTTTATATGAAAACTGACAATAACAAACTGTCAACCATCTTAAAAATCAATAAAACGAAAAACAATATCAAAGCAGAGCTACACGGACCTCTAAAAAGATAGGGGGTAGGATGAGGTGCTTAGGAGGAGTGAGCATCCTCTGCTGATCGGTCACACCCGCCTTATTCTCTTTGTCGTAATCGGAGGGGGGGGGTGTCTGCAGCCAATTAGGTGATTAATTATAGTCTAACAATTGTATGAAAAACGTCAGTCAGCATGCGACCCAGTGCAAGTTTTAATTGCTGAAAAGGTCGTTGTATCGACCATAGAACTGACGAAAAGATGACTTTAAACGAGACTGTTGATAGTCCTGTTTTATCAACTTGTTTGTCAGTAGCTTGTCTGACCTTAGACACTGTTCATACGAAGAGCACGCCCTTGCGTATCGAATTAAGAGGCAAAAACACCATATGCAGGTGATGAAGGTATATTGCTACATAAGTAAGCAAAGTTGACTATAGAACAATTGAAGTCATCGCGTTTATCATAAAGTTTAGTTAATTGGTTACCATCAATGTCCATTTCCAGTAAAATATCCAAATATGAAACAGATGACGCTGACTCTGTGGTATCTTTTATTTCATGTTCACTGGAATGAATGGAGTTGACGTAAGTATTGAAATAACAATTGTTGATTGATAATACGTCATCGATATACCTGAATGTTGAGTAGAAGGCTACAGCGAGTGATTTATTTTTTTCACGTACAAGTTTAGTTCTGCTTCATAAGAATACAAAAATATATCTGCCAACAATGGGGCACAATTGGTACCCATGGGAATTCCAACAGACTGTTGGAAGACATAATTTCCAAAAACTACATAGACGTTGTCTATCAGAAACTCAAGAATCTTTTTAATGTCAGCTTCAGAGTACTTGTGTGTGTAATCGGAATGGTTTTTAACAAAATAATTCTTTAGATTTCCAATGACAAGGTAAGCATTTTTACGACTTCCATTTTTAGCTCACCTGAACCGAAGGTTCAAGTGAGCTTTTCTGATCACCCGTTGTCCGTCGTCCGTCCGTCCGTCCGTCCGTCTGTCCGTCCGTCTGTAAACTTTTCACATTTTCAACTTCTTCTCAAAAACCATTGGGCCAAATTTAACCAAATTTGGTACAAAGAATCCTTATGGAAAGGGGGTTATAAATTGTTAAAATAAAGGGCACAGCCCATTTCAAAAGGGAGATAATTGCGAAACAGTAAGTTTAGGGTGCATGTCTTTAAAATTCTTCTTCTCAAGAACCACGGCACCAGAAATGCCAATATTTACACAAAAGCTTGTATATATAGTGAAGATTCTAAATTGTAAAAATGGTGACCCTCGGACCAAAACTGGGGCCCCAGGCGGGGTTCAAAGTTTAACATAGAAATACATAGGAAAATGTTTAAAAAATGTTCTTCTCAAGAACCACTGCACCAGAAATGCCAATATTTACACGAAAGCTTTTATATATAGTGAAGATTCTAAATTGTAAAAATGGTGACCCTCGGACCAAAACTGGGGCCCCAGGCGGGGTTCAAAGTTTAACATAGAACAACATATGGAAAATGTTTAAAAAATGTTCTTCTCAAGAACCACTGCACCAGAAATGCCAATATTTACACAAAAACTTGTATATATAGTGAAGATTCTAAATTGTAAAAATGGTGACCCTCGGACCAAAACTGGGGCCCCAGGCGGGGTTCAAAGTTTAACATAGAAATACATAGGAATTTTTTTTTAAAATCTTCTTCTCAAGAACCACTGCACCTGAAATGCCAATATTTACACAAAAGCTTGTATACATAGTGAAGATTCTAAATTGTAAAATTGGTGACCCTCGGACCAAGACTGGGGCCCCAGGCGGGGTTCAAAGTTTAACATAGAAATACATAGGAAAATGTTTAAAAATCTTCTTCTCAAGAACCACTGCACCAGAAATGCCAATATTTACACAAAAGCTTGTATATTTAGTGAAAATTTTAAATTGTAAAAATCGTGCCCCTCGGACCAAGACTGGGGCCCCAGGTGGGGTTCAAAGTTTAACATAGAAATACCTTAGGAAAATGTTTAAAAAATCTTCTTCCCAAGAACCACTGCACCAGAAATGCCAATATTTACACAAAAGCTTGTATGTATAATGAAGATTCTAAATTGTAGAAATCGTGACCCTCGGACCAAGACTGGGGCCCCAGGCGGGGTTCAAAGTTTAACATAGAACTACATATGAAAAATGTTTAAAAATTTTCTTCTCAAGAACCACTTCACCAAAAATGCCAATACATACACAAAAGGTTGTATACATAGTGAATATTGTAAAAATCGTGACCCCCGAACAAAAAGTGGGGCCCCAGTAGGGGTTTAGATTTTAACATATGTAGGAAAATGTTTTAAAATCTTCTTCTCAAGAACTATAGTGCAACTGTTTGGGATATTACTATGCATACATGTACATCCTTAAATAATGTAGATTCAAAAAATTGTAACTCCCGGACAATTGATGGGCACCAAGAGGGGTTCAAAATTTAAACATTTTAAAAAACATAAAGGAAAAGTATAAAAAAAATTTTCTCAAGAACTACAATGTTTTAGTTTGTGGAATTTCTATGCATGCATTCTTCGATTATGTAGATTCCTAATTGGTAAAATCGTGACCCCCGGACCAATACTGGGGCCCCAAGATGGGGTCAAAATTTATTAAAGAAATATAAAGGTAACATGTTAAAAAATCTTCTTCTCGAGAACTACAATGCTTCAATTTGTGAGATTACTATCATGCATACAACCTTGGATAATGAAGGTTTGACAGTTTTAAAATAGTGACCCCTGGACTAATACTAGAGACCCAAGATGGGTTTAAAGTTAAATGTAGAAGTACCGGTATATATGGAAAATGTTTAAAAATCTTCTTTTCGAGAACTACAATGCATCAATTTGTCAGATAACTACGTCAGCACCCTCAAATAGTGTAGATTCGAAATTATAAAAGCCGTGATCTCAATCTAATACTGGGGCCCCAAGAGGTGTTCAAAGTTTAGCATAGAAATATAGAGGGAAAATGTTGAAAAATCTTTTTCTAGGGAACTATAATGCTTCAGCTTGTGAGATAACTAGGCAAGCATCCTTAAATAATGTAGATTCCAAATAATTAAATCTTTAGCACTGGACTAATACTGTGGCCCCAAGAGGGGTTCAAAGTTTAACATAGAAAGATATATTGAAAATGTTTTTAAAAAGTTTTTCTCGAGAACTATAATGCTACAGTTTGTGAGATTACTATGCAAGGATCCTCAAATTGTGTAAACTCTAATGTAGTGGAACCAAGAGTTATCTTTCTTGTGTTCTGTACAGTCTGAGAGTTATTCCTCTTGAAGTGGAACTCTGCTATGTTCAGTTTTTCAGGTTGTGTACGTGCGGTCCCACCGCAGTGCTTCACATTTTCATTCCTATGTTACTATTTATGTTGTTCAAGCCAACCATAAACCTCGGACCATAACTGGGTCCCCAGAAAGGGGTTCAATGTTTAAAATAGAAAAAGCATATGCTACGAAATGTAATGTTACAAGGAACTGCTGTTCAGGTGAGCGATGTGGCCCATGGGCCTCTTGTTATTGAAGAAACAACTGTCGATGGTAGCGAAAAGCCGCGATTTTAATTTGTTATGAGGAATGGTTGTACACAGCGTTGAAAAATCGTACGTTTTGATGTTATTAATTTTGTTACGATTTTGTGACCTCAAAGTTTCCAATAATTCTTTAGAATTTTTAACTATCCACATCTAATTCACACCACTTCTGGGGTATATTGTTGTACAGTACTCTTGAAGTTTCTCTTTCACTACTGTAAGATTTTTAGTAAGGAGTAAAGAGAGAGATTTGGTAGAACATTACTGGAACCTGCTATATATCTTTGTTTGTAAGGACTTTTGTGATATATTCTGTGCAAGAATACCTATGATAAATGAAATGTTATATTTTTTGCTTGATTTATAAAACTAAAAAGTCTCTCTACTGCAGTAACGATATTGAGCATAAACAATATAATTAGATGTTTAATCAATCTTGTTGGAATAAGCTTCATGAAGCTTACTAAGCGGTTAGCGGTTTGTCTAATTGTGACTACAGATCACAGAAAACGGTGACTAGGGTGTACAAGTGATCAAGCGTATTTGCAAATCTGTCACTTAAGATCCATTCTTATTACTGACAAATTAAAATTTTGTGTAGACTTAGATGATGGAAGACGTCGAGTATAAAGACAAAAGAATAAACGATTCAGTGACTGCTTTGTTGCTCTATTTGATCACTTAGGTGGAATTTGTTATGGTGTGGGAGGCCATTTCTATTAAGGGTCTACTCAGTTGTACATCATCGGGAATGATTCATTTTCAGGTATCAGATGCAGAGATGAGATTTTGTTTTACCTAATCGTGAGACTATTTTGAATAGAATACATTCTAATGAATAATTAGGCCATGCCAAACAGAACAAACATTGCAAACCAGTCCTTTGAATCGGAGACTCTCAGCAAATTGGAACAGCCTTTAAAGACACCAGACATTTATCTTACTAAACATGTCTGGGATGTTTTTTCACATGTCGATGCAGCAATGGAATCTTACTACATTCAATACTCAAAAGACAATTTGTTATTCAAGATAAGGGGAGCAACACAACTATTGACATTTGTTAGATCAATTATCCTTCTTTAATTAAACAACTTGCGGAAATACTGAATATGGAAATTCACTCCAATTAAGATGGTGTCTATTATTTTCAGTCTTGTTCTTCCATTCAAGTGATCATTTATAATTCATTTTTTTACTTCACAGTAGAAACTTCAATTCCCTATAACATAACCATGATGCTCTGCAACACATCTTTTCCTCGGCATTATGGGTACGCCAGGAAAACAGGCAACCATTGAACGGTAGATGCCTGTCCTACATTTTCTGAGCATTATGGTTAGACTATAGAAACAGGCTAATCATTTACCTTAAGTTTGGGATTCGACTTTTTTAAAGGATTAAAATTCTTTCTTTGGAACAAAGCAGATTATTATCTTAACATTTAATAAAGGATTTCTATCGAAGAAAATTTAAATTTTGCTTTTCAGTTGTATACTGAAATTATTTTGATGCTCAAATCGTATTTTTTCAATGCGGTCAATAACTGTCTTTATGATTACTGAAGCAATCTCACCACATCCGGCGCCATGATCCGGTAGTGATGCGCCACCTACGGAGTGCCAATATAATTTAAAAGTTCACAGGATAAGGATTCAGTTGAAGTCTACAATACAGTATAATTTAAATCACTGCAGATAGGTAAGTTGTCAAGGTTCATTGATTTTTTGAATTAGTGGGATTTGATTGTATAACGTGTACATAATTTTTTTCAATATAAACATAATGCTTATTGAAGCTTTCCTTACGAATGAAGTTGAATTTGAAAGTAAACATTTTATTTTCATTCAATCAGCTGCAGTAGCTGTTATGTCTTGGAATGCTATGTTTGTAAACAAAACCCTCTTGTGATAACCTGCTTCCCTAACACAGCCACAATCAATACAAATTCTCAGTGAATCTTTAATGTCATTATTATTGAACAGTGACCAGTGGCTTTACTCTGTGGATTTCCGAGCGACCATCCTCCCTTTCCCTACTACCTGTATATGTACATTTATTTTTTATATCGATATTGATTACATAGTTAACACAGAATGCAGGTGGTAGAGGGAGGGAATATATGTAAGGAGAAGAGAGTCATTCTATACATCTAGTTATAAAATCATTATTATACGTGTAGTAACATACACCATACTAGTGGACATTACTACATGTAATGTTATTAGTACTGGGTAAATGGAATAAAATAAAAGCCCGGGTTTTCTTATTACACTGTGATAATTGAACAAAATCAGCTTGCTCTGTTCAGAATGATATTGTCGAAGAATTAGATAAACAAGTAAGTTCAGAATTATTGGAGATATTAAAGTAATAAGTTGGTCAAAGTAAATGGAATAAAATAAAAGCCCGGGTTTTCTTAATACACTCTAATAATTAAACAAAATCAGCTTGCTCTGTTCAGAATGATATTGTCGAAGAATTAGATAAACAAGTAAGTTCAGAATTATTGCAGATATTAAAGTAATAATTTGGTCAAAGTAAATGGAATAAAATAAAAGCCCGGGTTTTCTTATTACACTCTGATAATTGAACAAAATCAGCTTGCTCTGTTCAGAATGATATTGTCGAAGAATTAGATAAACAAGTAAGTTCAGAATTATTGCAGATATTAGAGTTATAAGTTGGTCAAAGTAAAGGAAAGATGAAGACTCAGGAGTGGACTAGATTCTGTACCTGAAAAGGTAATATGCTATTTTGTACCTGTTTCCTGGAGCAAAGATAAAGTCTCTTATAATAAAGAGCTTTGTGACATGTGGTGATAACGAACAGTGTTCAAATTCAAACGTACGATGGCTCATAATTCAATGTACTACTTAAATTCAAATTGAGTACATTTTTATGTTTGTAAATGTTGCAGTTTAAGAAATGATAGTTTTTGGTTGCTATTTAAGTGTGAAAGATGAGGTCTCCAAAGATATTTTTTACACATAAGGATTAATTCCTATATCTTTATGTATATGAAACAGCACGTGTATTTGCGAAATATAAGACTTTGTAAGTCATGAACCAATTTATAATCTTTGGTTAAGAAGTGTTGAAATATCTTTGTCAGGAAGGAAAAAAGAATGATGCTTTCATACACGTGACACCTATGTCAATGTCTTATCATTTTCTACCATAGTCCTTACATGTTTGGAGGATAATTGTGAAAGGTGTTATAAAAATCACTTTCAGGAGAACCACGAGCTTCTGAAGTGACATGAGGAAGATAAGAATATTTAGGAAGACGCGAGAATGACTTCTAAAGCTTTTGATGTATTGATTTTTGATGTTAGTTTATAAGTTATTGGGATTAACAATGACTAAAAGAACAATATTTGTGCGTAGGTTACAATGTTTCTGATTTCTGACCAGGCGGTTTGGACTTTTTAATTTGAACACTGTTCGATATCACCACATGTCGCCTTACAGGAATGGATTGGAGGTGAAGCGTTGATACAAAGCAGTTCATCATTACTACTAGAGATCAGCTTTATTTTGTTTGAACATTTCCTTCATTGAATGTATGCTAATCCATCTTTCTCAGTTTCTGTCTTAATTTGCCGATCCGAATATTCATAACATTTTGTAGAGTGAATTCAGTTCAACAAGTGCGATGTTTTTGCTGGTGAAATAAAAACTTTTTCCTTTAGCCATCTTGTCCCCTGTAATCAATACGCGATTGTTAAGATACACATTTGGTAAGATTTTGTTATGAATTCACGATTGAATGAAAATTCTGTATTGAATAATCATTTGGTAGGATTTGTTAAGAACACATTTGGTAAAATTTTGTTATGAATTCACGATTGAATGAAAATTCTGTATTGAATAATTATTTGGTAAGATTTGAATTGGAATTCTTGTTTGGTAAGATGTTTTATTGAATGTTCGATCGCTAAGTTTATATTCAGAATAAGTCTGCGAAATTAATTTTCAATTGGAAAATTGCATTTGAAAAGAAAATGATTCCTAATTGTATTAGATGGTTAAAATGTTCTTTTACAAAGATTTAAAATGTCATATTTGAAAATATCTCCGGTAATATATATTTTTTTTTAATTTTTGCATGGTTTTCTCGTAGACTCCCCCTTAATAAGAAAATGATTTTGTAAATGTTGAAACAATGATTAACGGTAATGCGTCGATTACTTTACATATATGCAACATTTACTGATGCTAGACATTCCATTCTATTTACTCAAAATTTGAGGTAAAACACATTATTATTGATAAATGATGATATATACTAAATACTTAAACTAACTTGATTTTTTTTTATCAAGTTTGTATCAGAACCACTTAATGAAATATTTGACATCACTAAAAAATAACAAAGTTTGTCAAAGTCATCTCCTTGAATATTTCTAAAATGGTTCATCTGTCATGATATTTTGTCTATAGCTCCTAGGAAATTCATGATTATAAATATCTCTGTTTACGATTTACTCCATGTACTATTATTTAAATATATGTGAATCTTTCATTTGTACACAGTAAGGAACTATTCTTCTTATTAAAATAATCCAAATTAGTCTACTTCAAATTAAAAGATATACCAGGGAAATACTGTTTACATTAAAGTTTTCGGCCCTACTCTCTTATTGACAGTCGGCAAATTTAAATTATGGTTGATTGAAAACTGCAGATCATTTCTATTTTTCTAAAGTTGTGATAGGGCAAATTGAAAACTATATGGAATATTTAAATATTGTGTATTGACAAAATCTATATGGGGTAAAATAACCTTGGATTCTTTATTTTAACATTAATGTAATTACCTTTTGTTAGTCGTTCACTGGCTGTTCTGGCTACATGGTTTGGTTCTGTTTCAATCTCAGTGGTTTTGCTCTGTGTTTTGTAGGTTCCTACACTGCTGAACCGATTGACGACTTCAGCTGGGTTCTAGTGTCTATGGGAGCTCAGTACATTACATGTATATACTTTATACCCGTACAGATTCTAGCATATGTGGGTGTTTAGAAATACTCAAGCATTCCACATAAAAGTTATTTTGTCATCTACTATACCTTTTAAGAACAAATCTATACACACAATTAAATAAATAAAAGATATAAATTGTGAACAAATAAAGCTTCAATTTCAGTTTTACAGTTTCCAAAAAAATATCAAAATTGGTTTCAGATAGCAAGTTTTTGTTTAATGCTAGACGATATGTTTACCGATGTTGCTAAGAGTGCATTCGCTTGTATTCAATGTAGATGTAAATAAGATGAAATACCTTGATTATCAGTATTTTTAAAGAAATGTTTGCCACTGATTAGGGCAACTCATATTCCCTGTTTAAACTTAACAGATCTCATTAGTGAACCTAAATACCATGCTTTGTCCCTGGGTGTCGGACCCGTTCTACGGGCCGTACTACAGAAGGTCACATACCACTATTTTTACCCCGTGCTCATTGACCACGCAAGTAGTTCCATTCTAAAAGTGTATATATTATTTCAAAAATTCCTAGGGGTACTAAATTGTCGAATTTGGTTCCTTTTATGGCATGGATGGAAAGAAGAAGGTTTGAAAAAAAATACAGACAGGAAAAAATTTAGAAAAATTATCTTTACAGGCGCAATAGAAAGGGTGTAAAGAGGCCAATGTTTACACAAATTCCAAAGTGGAAGTGAATTTTTCATGGTAGGGGTTATTTTAGGGGCCATATCTCAGTCCCCTCTCGATTGATTTTCCTGTAGTTTGGATATGTTGTTGGACTAGTGTCATTCTATAGGTATGCTGAATTTGAACTCATTTGAGCCGGTGGAATTTTTTATATGATTTATTTTTGTATAAAGGAATAAGAGGGAAAAATAATTGTGGTCTGTGTCCTATCAGGTCAAAGGTCAAAATCCACGTTTATCAACTTAAGTCTAATTTTTCGTTATTTTTCAAAGAATTAGGATGAATAATGACATTTTGTGGGGTTCTTTTTCAATTTTGGCAGAAAATATGAAAAAATAACGGTAAAAATTGTGTGGAATGGATTTGAACGGAATGTGAACAGCATGGTGTCATCAAGGAGTCAAACAGGGGACGTAAGTACTTGCAAAATGTCTAAAAACACTTTCTAATGTTAACTTTACTTATCACCCAAATCATAAAAGAATTGGTCGATTTGTCATTAAGTTATAAAGCCTTAAATATACCCCCCTCTATCTCTCTCTCTCTCTCTCTCTCTCTCTCTCTCTCTCTCTCATATTAATCATAGTACATGTAAAAGTATATGTATATTGCCTTTAATATTATTTTGATTAAATTATAAGGAGGAAAGTAGGGCTTATGTTACTTTATGATTCCTATGAATGATGACATATTTCACTGCCTAGCAGATTGCATGACAGGACATACAAGGTGGTAAAGGGGCACCTGCTGCCCCCCCCCCCCAATTAACACCATTTTGACAGAGAAATAATGTAGAAAACAACAAATGGTAAGTTGATTTTATTCATTTATTCATATTTTTCTTACAATTTAACACTTGGAATCTGATGGTGAGTATAGGCATCACACCATTTTCCTCAGTACTTTAGAATATGTAAACCTTCATGTATACATATTTATATGAGACATATACATTTTACTGGTTAGAAATAGGCATTTTAGCATCTAAATTATCAATGCTTTGCAAACTTTTATTTAAATTACTGCTTTAAAGTCTTATTATGTCAGTTTTTTCCCCTCTTTGTGTCCTAGAAATGTAACTACCAACAAATGTAGCATGTGTATGAGTTTGGTTGCTGGCATTGAACAGTGATTGCCCAAGACATATGAGGTCTGCTAGAAGCTTTACTATTTGTAATACTGTAGTAATATCTTTTTGGCACTCTCATCATTAATTTGAGTCTTGGTCATCATTGTTCATGGTAACATACCAGACATTTTCACCTCTAAATGCACAATGTATGTAGAAACCCTTGACTTTGAATGGTGAATCCTCGCTACAAAAGGTATGATCTCCTCAAGATTAATCACACCAGATAATGCTGAAAGAAGGTGATGGACTTGTAATTTCTAAAATAGTTTCTCGTTAATGTTTGTAAAAAATCCCTACTTTGGATTTTAATGTGTAGAGTTATCTCCCTGTTTTAAGAGTAGTCAGTTTTCATGAACCAAGGCTCCTTATGAATTAGGGTACATTTAAGTAATTTATTCAGTGTATATGTAATGAATGGACAAATAGAATTCATTCTAAATTCTTCTAAATTGTTAGTTTTGTTTCAAAAGGCATTTTATGCCTATCCATATCAGCCCTGTGTACTCTGAGTTAATCTACTTTGGTCAGCAAGTGCCATTTCCTGAAAATGTGTGAATGGTTCTATGTGATTATCTGCTTAATGTAAACGGATTAGCCACTGTATATTTATCAAAATACCTGATTTCTATAGCAAACTTAATGCAGAATTTTTAAAATATTTTTTCAAGCTCATAGCATGTGATTAAATGTTTCATTTTTGGCATTTTCTGAAAAATTTAGCCATATTTGGGGTATTTTTTTCAAAAATTTCCAAAAAATAGTTCCAGGTGTAAAAGAATTAAATCATCATTAGCATCATCATGTAGACATGTTAGGTTAATGAATGTAATAGATTAATGAAACTTTTGACAAGTAATTAATGTTAAATGTAGCTCTTGAAATTTGAATATTGTGTGTAACGTGCTAGATTTTGCATGTTATTTCAGCCTTCCTGGACCATATTTCAAAGGCCTATAACTCTGATGCAGAAAACACAATTCCCGCCAAATTTCACAGGGAGGTGTATTATCGGTATAAGTGTCTACCTACCAAGTTTCATCAAAATCAACGAAGAATTGTGTAATTATTAGGTCACATACCACTATTTTTACCCCGTGCTCATTGACCACGCAAGTAGTTCCATTCTAAAAGTGTATATATTATTTCAAAAATTCCTAGGGGTACTAAATTGTCGAATTTGGTTCCTTTTATGGCATGGATGGAAAGAAGAAGGTTTGAAAAAAAATACAGACAGGAAAAAATTTAGAAAAATTATCTTTACAGGCGCAATAGAAAGGGTGTAAAGAGGCCAATGTTTACACAAATTCCAAAGTGGAAGTGAATTTTTCATGGTAGGGGTTATTTTAGGGGCCATATCTCAGTCCCCTCTCGATTGATTTTCCTGTAGTTTGGATATGTTGTTGGACTAGTGTCATTCTATAGGTATGCTGAATTTGAACTCATTTGAGCCGGTGGAATTTTTTATATGATTTATTTTTGTATAAAGGAATAAGAGGGAAAAATAATTGTGGTCTGTGTCCAGAATCTGTGCAATGACTCACCAGGCACTACTTATACCAACCGTGGGCAAGTTCTACACGTGGCTGTCACAACAATTCCTCGCCCCCTCCGCACGGGACGAAGAGGTGTCTGTGTTTAGTATAGATTGGAGTGCGGAGACCCCCGCACCGGACAATCTCAGAGGGAAGAATGGAGTGATTAGTCATGGGGATCGCCCGCCCAATAACGGACACCTCAAGTCCTCCTGAAGAAACCTAGCTTTAACTGTAATTGTTGACTTGAAGTATCAAAAGTTTCAAAATATTGTTTTTTATTTAGTTAACTATTTTGTGCACAAATACAACTAAGTTTGCCTGTTTATGGACAACTCGTCACCAAAGCATAGGTTTGCTCAATCAACGATATGTTGAATCGCGGGATGACCACAATCATAGAAATTGTGTTAAAATTCACCGAATTAAAGTTTATGGTTTACATTTTTGAAGACAGTGCCAGGTTAGAATTTAATTTACAATATAAACTTTCTGACTTTGTTGCAATAAAAATCAGAAAGCACACTAAAAACAACAATTTCAAATATAATATGAAAAAATATATGTAAAATATGCAATTGTATAAATTTTGAGAATTTTATACATTACGTGAAAAGCATTAAAAGTGATCTTTTGCCGATAAATAAACGTGATAATTGCCGTTGGTTTAGTAGAGCATTATTAATTCGGCAGATTACCGTGGTGTGAGTTTGTTTATATATATATATATATATATATATATATATATATATATATATATATATATATATATATATATATATATATATATATATATATATAAATCATGATTTCGAGCTGTCAATATTATTTTAAAATTACCCATCAAAAATATTTGCATGATGGAATAAAAAACAATTTTCTTAATTTAATAATAATAGTTAAGATTATTCATACAGAAACGTTTAACACGTATAACACGTAATGCCTCAAAGACCGACATAGGGATGCTGCAAACTTGATTGTTACTAGTGAAAGAGTAATGAACAAATCATTGCGATGTACGAGGCCCGGCAGGACCGCCAACTCTACCAAAGGAAAACTGAATCAATTCGACTGTTGCTTTAAACAGGGACTTTCGTGGAATCAGACAGGAACAGTCTGAAGACAGATTACTAATTAATATTGCTGAAATAAGCTCCATGAAGCTAACTTGAAGGCAAGGCGGCTATCCGTACGTCTTATTTTTACTGCAGGTTACAGAAAACGGGAAATAGATTGTGCAAGTGAACATGCAAATTTACAAATCTGTCACTTGAGATTTATACTTATTACAGACGAATTAAAATTATGTGTAGACTTTAACAATGTCTAGATTTTGTGTTTAAAATAACAGAATGTACAATTCAGTGGCTGCTTTGTGGCTCAATGTGATCACTTGGGTAGAGGTTGTTATTGTGCGAGGAAACATTTCAATCAAGGGTGTACTGAGTTGTATGTCAAAGAATAAACCATTGATAGTTATTGGGTGAAGAAATCATAATTTTCACCCAATCGTGAGTTCATTTGCTGGGTCCATACATAAGTACAGAATACGTTCTACTGTGTGGTAAGGCCATATTACACGTACAGAGCTAACATCGTGAACCAGTGTCTTAAGGCAAAGGCTCCAAAGAAAATGTAATGCTACGTAGTCATCGAACCTTACCTATACTGAACATGTTTGGGATGTTCTACAGAGGCAGATTCAGCAACGGAATCATATTCCATTTTAGTACCCAAAATACAATCCGATCACTCAGTCAGCTTTCACGACTGATGTAGGGCTGTTATTCATATGGGGGGGGGGGGAGGGGGCACCAAGGTATTGATATTTGTTTTATCAATAATCATATTTTAGTTTAACAACTTATGCAGATACTGGATATAGTACTTCCCTCTGATAAGGAAGGTGTTCATTATTGTTAATCATGTTTTTCTATCAAAGAAATTAATTACCATTAGTCTTTTCATCGAATGTTTTGTTTCTTTCAAGAAGAAACTTTCAGATATATTTTGATAGGACACCTTTTCCAAAAAAAATTCATAAATAAAGATTTTCTCAACTCTTAATGGGGCATGGTCCCGATTTTGGTCAAATTCTATTTTTATGTTATAAATGCTTTAGAAATGCATTTCTGATGATCAAATAAAATTTGAGAGTCATTCGTAGAGTTATATAAGCAAGATACAGGGGCTGAGGGCTCACAATTCTTTGTCATGTAAACGAGGCTCGTGCCCTGTTTTTGTTTACATAGGTTTAATAAACCAGTAAAAAAATCTTTTTCCAGCTTTTTTGTCCATTTTTTAAAAATTTAATTTAAGCACAGATAAACAGTTTCTAACGTTAAACACATTTGTTTTAGGTTTAAAACTGAAATTTTTACTTCAGTGTTCAAAATGTGAACAAACATTTGTTAACATAGCGAAAAATTTGAAGCTCTGTAACTCGCTAATAACTCAACAAATGACACTCAAATTTCGGTTGCCTATTTAAAGTGCCTTTGTAAAGCATTGTATATATTAAAATCGGAAAAATAATTTTGACCAAAATCGTGACCATGCCACTTTAACTTTGTTGGTTATTTTTTTCTCTGAATCATAACTATGTAAAATATGTTTTCAAATTGATTTGAGAGAATACTGAAAACCTGCAAGGATGAAATGAAAGTCAATATCAGTTCTCCGAAAGGTTGCATTTAAAAATGGATGAATGAGACCCGCAAAATTTGCTTGTAAGCTACTTGGACAATTAGAAACACATTTCGTTGGTTAGAGTTTAAATATTACACAGTCGTTTTACTGTTTGGATGAAAGTTGATTTGAATTTTTTTTTATTTTTATTGTTTATTGACATTTGTTCTTAATACAATAGCAAAAGTACTTACTGCATAATTTTTCAACATAGATGTATAGGATCTTTAAATATAAGTAGAGAAATGCACATTTTCATACAAAGTATTCGACATAAGTCTTATAAGTAAAAAAAAAAGATATTTGAAAAAAATAAATAAAAAAATGATTCACAAAAAGGTAATGAAAAAAGGCTACAGAAATGTTAAAACATACATGTATATTTCACTTTTAGTACAGCAAGATAATGCCTATGCTAACATGAAGGGCCACAATCTACTAACTATAAGTCTCTAATGCCCCATGTTAGCAAGACAGCTACCACACCTGGTATGTTGACCTGTTGGCACCTATTTGTATAACAAAACATATATAGAAAAGATATATGAATATATATAAAATAAAAATAAATTATGTATCAATTTACCTATTATATGAATTATAAACTGCTTCTAATACGTTTTAAAAGGATTGCAAAACTCCTTTGTGACAACGATTTGTATACCTCAGAGAAAAAAATTAGTACATATTTTATATTATTACATATTTCTTGAGGTTTTTCCTCTTTGTTTTCAATTCTACAATACATTTTATACTTATATATCTTACAAGCAATCAAAGAAATCAAACTGTTAAGAAATAGTGTTTTCTCATTCTTTTCAAAATAAAAACCTATTAATACTGTTTTCCATGATACATCAAAATTTAAACATTTTTGAACAGTGTCCCATATTTGACTTACATTCTTACATCTCAGAATGAGATGCTCGTTGTTTTCCTTTACATCTTTACAAAAGACACACATATCATTTTCAACAATTTGCCATCTTTTCATCATTTCTCTATTACATAATAAATTGTTTAGTAGTCTGAAAGTTGATTTGAATTTGATACAAGGGTACAATGTGTCTGGACTTAAACTGTTCGCCTTGTATCATAAGATGATTTTTTTTACATTTAGGCTGAAATAAAAGGGTGAACCTTAATTTCGGCATTGCATTGCATCCGGGAATTAATTCTACCGGGTATGTACATGTTAATATGAAACGTTGTTTCTGTAGTTCATTTCCTACAAGATAAATAGCTCGCACCCTCTGACGTCATGAGGGTACGTTACCCTACGAATCTTGGAATACAAATCACAAATGACGAAAGTAAAAATGTTAAACAAACATTGAACGAAATATGAATCAACAATTTACCGAAACACGATGCCTTACAGATTACAATTTACAAATGGCTATGTATAATGTTCAAAGACTCAATAACAGAGTTAAACATTCAACATTACTCTATTCACATTTAACAAATAAATCATTTAGAATAGACAAATACAAATACATAGATAAAATATTGAATCATTTGGCATTTCATAGAATTTGGCATGAAGAGCATTTTTGATTAATATTAAACACTGTGCCTGATAATTATGCCAGTGCCAAGGAGGTTTTTCGCACTCACTGAGATGCAGTTTCGTAAAACTCCGTATTAACTAAATGATAGACCATTGGCTTGAAAGTATGTTGTTTTTTAGTGTGTCTCACCTGATCTGTGATATATTCACTTAAACAATATCCCATAGGAAAACAAAAAAAACCAAAGAAACAAAAAAACTTTTTTACAGGAAATATTAAAAAATACTATAGGATTTTCTAAAACATAAAACATTTATCAAAATTTCAAGCATCTGCAATGAATAGTTGCTGAGAAATCTTTGAATGAAATATAAGGCTAAAAATCAACAAAATCGTCACTCACAAGGAAATTGACGTCCCATTGATACCAATAAAAAAAAAAGGTCTCAACATATGGCATGCCTAAACAAAGAGTGTGTTTAATTTTCAAGCTCCTGCAATGAACAGTTGCTGAGAAAATGCGACAAACATTTTTATTATGGACAGACAGACAGAAGGACAGACGGACAGACAGACGGACGGACAGACAGACAGACGCAGCTAAACAGTATACATGAACCCCCTCTCCTTCGTAGCGGGGTATAATAATAAAAGTGTTTATAAACCCCTTAATTAATGTTTTAACATATAGCATGTTTGAAATTTTGATAAATGCAGCTAAGACGGGTGCAAAAATGCCACCTTGGCACAAGCATTATTATTCGTAAGAGGTATATTTAATTTTTAAACTAGGAACATGCTAAAAAGTAAAATGTATTCGAAGCTGCATTTTAACACTGCGCACCAACGATTTCATTTGAAACAAACATTTTAGAATTGCTACTTGTCATTTTGTCGAAACATTAGAACATTTAGATATCATTCTTCAATTTGTAAGAATCACGCCTAAATACGTGGTACATCTTATAAGTTTATATAAACTTATTAAATATAACTAAAGTAAAATCTGTTTGTCGGTTTCTGTTTCTTTCTGTGAGTATGTGGAACAATATTATATAATTAGTTATTTTCACGCTGCACATGCGCACGACAAGCCTGGTTTGAAGTCAGACAAACGCGGTAATGATGTCTAACAAGTTGCAGTGAAAGAAACATGGATCGTGTTTGGTGTTTGTTTTTCCTTTTTACGTGTGTAATTGTACAAAATGCACAAGGTAGGATTTCTGTTATCAATTTAGATCAACGCATTCTACCTGTTTAAGTTGTACATAATGTTTGAATCATATGCAGATTACTCCTAAAACGACGTAAAACCAGACGCATGCACTTTAAGTTTTTATGGTGTCTTCAATTTTTATGCAATGGCTGCATGTTAGTATGACTCATCGAGATCAATTATTAAAGCAGGACGATGCTCTAACATTAACATGTCCTTGACTTCAATTCGTTTATTGAAGTACCTTAAAAACAACGATTTGTAAAAATGAAAGTAGCTAACCTGATTAAAGTCAAGAGTGGATAACAGAAACTTATGATCAGAACAACGAAACAAAATACATATGTATATATGGTATCGCAAAATCACTGTCAATTAAATCAATAAATTGATCAATCAAAAAATCATAAAAAATATTAAGTTATAAAGTAAACGTTGTCGGTATGAAAACCATTAACCCCTTAGATCTAGTCCTAATTTTCATGATGTTTATAAATTACATTATCTTGCAAAGACAAGAACATGCTGTAAGTTCCGCTCCATTTAACACATCTCTGCTCGCTTTAAATCGGTGTGCAGTAACGGTGTGTTATATCAGTTTTACTCTGCGTCTTAGTTATATTCAGCTGATAGTAATGTTATACTTTTTAAAAAGTATTGCTGTTTCTGATAACAAATATTTTATTAAATATGAAAAAATGTATTGAGTATCAAAAAAGACCTTGTTAAGCAAAAAAATAATGGTTTGCAGAATCATATCTTCCAAGGTTAGGTATTGAATATTTTATTGAAAAATATTTTTAAAAAAGTCATTATCATATTGTAGGTATGTATTAATTTTAGAATTAAAACATGCTGATTGACGTTTTTCATACTAATTGTTAGACCATAAGTAATCACCTAATTGTCTACGGACTTATCCGGGGTTTTTTTCGATTACGACGAAGAGCACACGGCGAGTGTGACCGGTCAGCGGAGGATGCTTACTCCTCCTAGGCACCTGATCCTACCTCTATCTATTTGGAGGTCCGTGTTTCTCTGCTTTGAATTAGTATTTCGTTTTATGGATTTTTGATATGGTTCACAGTTTGTTATTGTCATTTTTCATGAAATCAATATCATGGTATCACATCGGTTAAAACGTGTATCTAATTATTCCAAATAGACGTGGAAGATCCCTGCAAAACGGCATACGTTTTGGAAAAAATGGATCAACGATATAAGGAGAACATCGCCACAGGTTCGATGCTGTGTGATCGTTTCCGGTTAGGGAATGGACGCTGGGTCAGGGCAGACGGACAAGACTTGTTACAGACAGAGCCCCAACCACACGAGTTATGTGGAACCCGCTACCCTATATGGATGAAAGGTAGGTCGTTCACAAAGAATTTATACATTAAGTTTATTATGATAAACAATTGGAAAGTTTTACAATGATCCATTTTCATAGTTTTAGTAATGTGTAAGATGCAGCAGTTTTCTGAACAAATTTCACATAAAACACTGCTTGGAAACTTTTTCAACATTAACTAATATTTTGCTTTGTTATTCCGGCAAATGAATTTGATAAAAACAAAGTTAAAGAATAGCTGATGTTTTTTTTTAAAAATTGGCTATTCTTAAACTTTTTTTTATCAATTACTTCGTTGCTGTAAATTTGCAAAGACCTGTAAAAAATGTAAAACATGTTACATGTAATCATTTGTTTTGGTTTTTTGTGTTTTCTTTGATTCGACTCTTGTATTGTATTTTAGTATAATAAGCAAACTGTTACTACATAGAATAATCCCAACAAATCATGGTGTTTTTAAAATTTAGCTTACGTATCACCCCTTTTCAATGGTGTTAAAGCTTATAAGATCCATCTGTATTCAAAACGTCAAAAGTTTACATTTCTTATGTATGTTGAGAATAACTTGTACAAATCATTTAAAAAGTATAATATAAAATTTAGAAACTGTCAGAATTCTTGATGACTATTAATAAAAACCCTTAGTAAGGTTTACATGCATGCGTTTAAAAATAGATACAAATATATTGAATGATATAAGAAAAATATCTGTGAGTCAGTACAGGGTAACCCGTGATATACGACAACATGTTTTAAATCTCTAATCCTTTTCGTATATCTCTCTTTTTTATCTCACTGTAGTGTAAATTGGTTCTTATATATGAAAGCTTCAATTCAAAAAAGTAGCAGTAGGATAAATAAAACCTAAAACTACTTGCACATAACAAAACAAAAGAGAAATCATAGGGATACCTGTATAACGGTCGATTTTTTTCTCCAGGTGTACTTGCAGTAAAGATAAAACTTCGTTTTCAGCAGTTTAAATCTTATTCAGTGTGAACTTCTTCTCTTTTTGACAATCGCATTTATGTTGATTTGATGTTTGTGTTTTAAGATAAAAGTAAAAATATAAAGTAAGCAATCGAACGTTTTGTCGTTACAATGGACATATTGATAGTCAGTTTTTCCCCATTATTTGTGAAATTGAAGAAAAATGATAAATGACAATCGCATCAATTACCAGCTTTTGTCTTTTACTTTACCGCTCTCTTTATTGTAAAATATACATGTATTTGTAAATTTAAAGGGGCATGGTCAAGATTTTGCTCAAAAATTATTTTTCTGATTTTAATGTTTACAATACTTCAGTAGAACATTTTCAATAGGCAACTAAAATTTGTGTGTCATTCGTTGAGTTTTTAGCGAGTTTCAGAGCTTACAATTCTTTGGTATCTTGAAGTGAAATATCTAGTTTTAGACCTAAAATGAATATGTTAAACGTTAGGAATTGTTTATATATGCTTAAAATGAATAAGAAGATAAACAAATCAGCTTGAATTTTTTTACAGGTATATCAAACCTATGTAAACAAAAGCAGGGCACGGGTCTTGTTTACATGACAAAGGATTTTGAGCTCTGTATCTTGCTTATAGCTCTACGATTAACTCTCAAATTTTATTTGATCATTAGAAATGCATTTCTAATACTTTGTAAATAATAAAAATAGAAGAAGAAAAATGACCAAAATCGTGACCATGCCCCTTTAAACATTTGAAATATTTTCGTTACAAAGGAAATATAAATACCAAGTTTGTTTTATTTCTTATTTATGAAATTAAAGGAAAATAATAAGTGATAATCCCATGACTTATAGACTTTTGTACCTTACCTTACTGTTGAAAACGTATTTAACCTCCAACTGATAAGCTCACCTGAGCCAATGACTCAAATCAACTCTTTATCCATTAAAATGTCTGTCGTCGTCGTAAACATTTCATCTTCTTCTCAAAGACCACTGGGCCTATTTCAATAAACTTGGGGCAAGCATCCTTGAGGAAAAGGTTTTTAAGTTAATTAAAAGAGAGGGCCAGTCCCCTTAAAAACAAGATAATAAGGAGAAAGTGAAAATAGACTGGGTGTTTAAAAATCTTCTCCGGAACCATTGGGCCAATTTCAACTAAACTTGGCACAACGCATCCATGTTTATAGCGTTTTCATGTTTGTTCAAATGAAGTGCAACATTTTCTTCGAAAAGGAGATAACTAGGAAAGAATGAAAAAAAGGTTTGAGGTTTTGAATATTTTTCTCCTGAACGGGGCAAATTAAAAAAAAAACTTGCCATAAAGCATCCTCTTGGAAAGGGCTTTCAATGTTTGTTGTTTTTTTCAAATGAGGGACCAGTTTTCTTTCAAATGCGCGATAATTAAGAAAAAGTGAAGATACGATGAGGAAGTATAACCATGTTCCTCTGTAGAACCAAATATCTCGTATAATTCAACTTTAACATTAATTATCTGATACATTATAGAAATCAAAATTTGTTTTAATCATTACCCCAGGGGGTCAGGAAGGGACCCTAATAGATTCAAAGTTCACAAAAGAAGTGGTAAAAAACAATCATGCTTAATCGCAAAAATCAAAAGGATATTATTAGTGAAAAAGAAAAACATATTTACACTAAATTTTAACTCCTTGAGGAATAAGTGGGAAAATGCCAGAGACTATAGGAAAAAAAATAAAAATTACAGTTAATCATTGAATTTTCAAACACTTTAGGATTTCTTTTGCAGAGCCTCCTCCAGAAACTGTTGGTGAGGAGGTTGAAAAAGAGGCGTGTGTAGTTGGATTGATGGGCACATGCGAAAAAAAGCTGCCGATCAAGATCAAGAAATGTGTCGGTTACAACGTTTATTTCCTGACTCCCCCAACAAACTGCTACAAGGCGTACTGTTTCCGTAAGCTAAAGTAGAACTTTAACCGCATTTTAAAATGTAAATGAGTTTTGACAGCTCTTTAGTTATCATATTGGTATACGTTTAGCGACAAGAGTTGGAAAAAATATGGGTAGATGTAAATTAAGGCTGCTGTAGCAATTTTAATTTGGTAATTTACCAAAATAAATAACTAATATTGATTGTCATATACGTTTCCTTTTTTTTTTTTTTGGAATCCATATATTTATTAGCAAATAATTCCAATGTATAAGATGTAGATAATTGGGAGTCATCAAATTTTAATTTAATCTCATTTCACAAGTTGCAGTATGAATTTATGAACTGTTTATAGAAAAATATTCAATGTTTAAAATCGTTGAACTGTTATGAATTTTTTATGTATAGTATTGAAGAAATGTTTGTTATGTTTTCAAAAATGATTGTTTTTTTTATAAAGTACACCCATTTATAAGAATTCAACTGACCTATTATTAATGTAATAAACGTATCCTTACATTTTAGAATATTCTACTGAAGGTAAGTGATATGAAACTTTATTTAACAAAAGCAAATAAAAATTAAGAATTCGCTTACATATATAACATACAAGCATTGAATGTTGGTCATTTCTGCAAGGATAGGCAGATAAAGTATTAATTGTAAAATGCACATAAGTCTTAATCTAAGAGAACATAACCTTTAAAATGCATATATCTGTTCAATAATCGTCATCAATTCCACTTCTATGCTGTATTTAGATGCTCCACCGACTGAGGTGATACCACAGCCAGTAGTACGTCATGATTTGGTCAGGAAAGAGGGTAGGATAGCCTATCAAGAACTACAATTCATCTGTTCCTTTCCTCCTGCACATGAGGACACCAATTTCTACTATCAGGTGGTGTGGTATATTGAAGATAAACCTGTGGTGGTGACAGAGCCTGTCAAAAAAGATTCCATAACCAAAACAAATCTAGGCCGAAGCCTTGTAGATCCAACGAAAGGATATCTGAAACTTGGAATAAATGTAACATATTTTTGTTATGCAGAATAACATCTATTCATGAATACATCAGTTCATTTAATTTTTTGCCCCTGTGTTTAACTTTACTACAAAAATGGTTATAATTGTAGGATCAACAATTTTATTTTTATAAATGGCCATTGCATTTTGAATAAAAAAATCATTAAGGGTTAAAATATATACTTAAATTTAATTGATTTTAGATAAAGTGCGCTGTGCGATTAAAACAAAAACCTGAAGGTGCTCCAGGACCTCTCTCCACGCTCAGTGAAAACTTCTTTGCTGGTATTGAAGTACGCAAAGACGTTCAGAACGAGATTTCTCTCCTATTTGAATTTGAACGTAATAAATAAAATTAGATTTTTATAATTCTTTACTGATTGTATAGATGAAACATTTTTCAATCGCAGGTCAAATCAACGAAGGTTAAAATCAAAAGAGATGAACCACGTGGTCAGATTGACGTCAAGTTAACGGTTCCGTTTGGTTGTCCCTTTATGCCAGACGGCAGTGTAGAAAACTGTGGATTGGACATCGAGATGAACGTGCCAAGAGATCCAACAAAATGTACTTCTGATGTAAAAGCCGCCAAAGCAATGGATTTGATTGGTCAAGGGAAGAACTGTGGGTTTAGAATTCTCAACATGGAATGGCAAGAGACAGTTGCTCTTCCCATTTCATTTATTGACACACCAGAATACAATTTAGTACTTCCGGATTCACCAGATGGCGCTTTTAGGATCGGAATGATAACTGGACAGAAGGAGGGAAGTCCGGAGTGGAGTGGGATCGAACTCCAGGATGTTTTTGTCCATGTATGCCATTTAAACTTTCAGCAACAGATAGCGAAAATGTTTAACTCCTGTCAAAAGTTAATTTCGCTCAAATCTACAACTTATGCATCGAATCGATCAGCTATCTATTCATCAAATTAAAATAATTGAAATGTATGATTTTATTTTGTTGTAAATAAGTGGAAAAAAACCTGATAATTAAAAAAGAATTCCTCGTTATTTTAAGATTGCTGACAGCTCCGACATCTGGCAGGGCAAAAAATGTGCCGCCGTAAACGATCCCCATATGTACACGTTCGACGGAAGGGGGTGAGTCAATTGTATTAGCAAATTTGCAATTAATTTGCCCCTCAAGTAAAAAACAAAATAAAACACACAAAACACACACACACACACACACACACACACACACACACACAAACGCGATACTATTACAATAATCCCGAAACTGACATTTGTGATTTGGTGTCTTTATATGAATAAATGCTTCTGAAACGAACATTTGCATAATAACGCCTTTATCTGAATAAAGTAGTATCGTTTGGAATGTGATATAATTCTATATTCTTACTTAATTTGTAGTTCTGAGTATCAAATGTGTCAACCGAAGTACTTGTGATATACTCGGAAAAAGTCTAGCTTTCATTATATTATAAACAAAGAGAAGCATTTGAAAAATGCCATACTAAACATAAATAAGACTTCAAAAACAAAAGCAGAAATATAATTGGTGTAATTCTCAAGGCAAGGAGTAACCCTGGATTAAATTTATTTTTAATTGCTTTGTAATTAATCTTTAAATATAATAGTTATAGAATTCTTTCCTTGACAACGTAGAAAGTTCACTTAAATGGTTAAACAGTCAGTTATGATCAGTCTGCCTAATTGTAAACGCCTGCCATTTGTGTATGAAAATGAAAACAGCAGAAAAATATTATGAATTTGAAAATAAATATAGTACTGCTCAATCCTTTGATTAAAGTCGATTGAAAGTGTTTATACGTTATTTTGTCTAAATGTGCAGGCAGTCAATTCGAAATACCCGACAAAAGAATAGTGGTGATTCAAATCAAGCACATTGTCCATTCTGTCCACACATTGATCAAATTAATTGTGTTATGATTGACATTACATCGCTGTTTATAAGAGTTACATGTACTCTAATTATATCCAAAGGTACGAAAACCAAAACGAGGGGAGATTCGTTCTGTACTGGGGAAAGAGGAAGGATTTTCCAATGGAGGTAGATAAAATCATATTAGAGCTAATGGAAGTAATCAAACTCAAACAAAAGTCTTAAATCCTCATTTATATTTAGTGAAACGCACCTTGTTAAGTGGTAACTGTTTCTGAAAACACTTTAAATACTCATGGATTTCTAGTCTTTTTTCTCTGTAATTTGTTTTAAACACGCTTTCTATCTTTTCGGTTTGTCCATCCTCTTAGACAAGGTCTAGGGATGTTTAAATTCAGGTTAATATATTTGTTATCCTAGGTACAGATTGAGACAAGAGCATGCAACAGACATCCGGGAAACCCTAGATTAGATATAAAAAAAATTATTCCATCTTTATCGTTATAAAGATTTTTAACAATGAAAGACTATTGGAGGTACTATTCTTTGTTATTCTATAGGTTCAGATTGAGACAACAGCATGTAACTCAAACAGAGGAATTCGTCGACAGCCCTACTGTGTCTGCGCTGTCGCCGTACGGGCGGGGGCGGACGTGTTCGTCATTGATCGATGTCCAAATAAACCCATACGGATTAAATACCTGTCCTGTAAAGAGAACCTTTTGGACGCTCGTAAAGAAACGGAGATGGAATACAAAGTTTGTCCATAGAATTTCTCAGATGAACATCGCCAACGTTTTACCTTATGTTTTCAATCAGTTGATTTCTTTATCAAAATTTGAAAATCAGTCGTCAGTACAGAGCTCCCCATTCGTTGTTATTAATCTCGTACTTGTTAACTAAATAAATTCCACATTTTGATGCAATTTAGCAAATGATAGTCATGGAAACAGTGCCCATTATTAACTTGCAAAATGAAAAAAAAAATTAATTGATCCCCCCCACCCCCCAAAAAAAATTATTGACCTAAAAAAATTAAATATGACAAACTTTGTTTACACATCACAGAATCGAGAAATGCATTCAACGATTGATATAACATAAGAAATTACAAAGATGAAGCATTGTTTAGCTTTAAAAATTGAAGCTTTAATCTTGTTTTGTTTTTTTCTGAACAAATCATGACCATGCTACCTTACGACAAATTTGATTAAAATAGACTAATTTCACATTGTTTGAAAGATTTTAGTGCAAAACAGAGAAGTGGGAAAATAAGCCATGCTTGAAAGGGAAAGTTAATTCTTTGAATAAATAATGAACTCAAAAACTAACATTTGTTAAGGATCTCTTTTTGTTCCTAGATATATTTCCCGAGCGGTACATACGTTCACGCGCTGTTACAGGACTACACTGGAGTACGGACAATCAACGTACACGTGTATCCGTCCAAATCTGACCACGATCGGACGGGCGGACTGTGTGGAACTCTGAACGGAAATAGAAATGATGATTTCATGGACAAGGATGGTAATTTACTGAATGGTAACGAAGAATTTAATCGATATTGGAGGTATGTCCATCTGAATATCAATTTTTTGAAAGTAAAAACTGCTTTTGCTTTTTTTTTTGGTCGTTTCACAAAAATCTGGCTACTAAAATAACCAATTTTAAAATCATGTTGAGTCAATTATGCATTTATCATTATATGCATTAATTTTTATTTTGATTCTCTGACTGTAGTCTGAAGGAGGACGAGTTTCTTGGAAACATGAACGAGGACCAGTTAAATGCTTTGCCTCGCTGGCAGAACGCTGTAATGTACTGTACGTGTCCTCACAAGCAAGTCCAAGGCGACACACCGGAAGAAGTTGGCCAGTGTACCGAAGACGCTATTGTGAAATGTGCCAAGGAGGACAACCCAGCACTCAACAAGAACAACTGTCGAATCCGATCGAAACGATCTGCTGTTAAACCGTTCTCCTTCAAAATGTTCAAGAGACAAGACATTCAATTGACAGACTTTGACGAGGTATGTGTATATTATAAAGTAAAAAGTTCTTTAACCTTAAAGTAAAAAAGAAATGTTATAAAGATACGCAATAAATCATCAAGGGAACGGTGTTTTTGCAATTACCATTTAAGGAGGATGTGCGGTCATTTTGTAAATTTGGGAATAAAATGTGAACATTTCTTGAACTGGCTTGTTTCTGTCTAAAACCGGCCAAAAATGTCAGAAGATGAAAAAGTAATAAATATGATGTCCTACATGTTGTTTTGTTTGTAAATTACGCATACAAGAAAAGAGCAATGCCTTTTTAATTACTTAGAACAGCTGTAGAACTGTGCAGCTGCAGACTTATTTTGAAGGGTTTAAAACCTGAAAGAATATATGAAAAAACGGTTGATTGGTGTCTTCTCTACAATAATTTGTTGAGAAAAAGGTTTAATCTTGCACAGTGTTGGAGTAACCTTTACCTCAAAACAGGGTACCCTATTTTTGTCAGTCGGAGTGGAATCTGTTTTTAGAACAAGAAAAATCCAGTCTATACTTAGAACTCCCGTGTTTATAGAGGCATATTGACGTTATATTGTTTCTGTCTAAAACCGGCCAAAAATGTCAGAAGAAGAAAAAGTAATAAATATGATGTCCTACATGTTGTTTTGTTTGTAAATTACGCATACAAGAAAAGAGCAATGCCTTTTTAATTACTTAGAACAGCTGTAGAACTGTGCAGCTCAGACTTATTTTGAAGGGTTTAAAACCTGAAGGAATATATGAAAAAACGGTTGATTGGTGTCTTCTCTACAATAATTTGTTGAGAAAAAGGTTTAATCTTGCACAGTGTTGGAGTAACCTTTACCTCAAAACAGGGTACCCTTTTTTTGGCAGTCGGAATGGAATCTGTTTTTAGAACAAGAAAAATCCAGTCTATACTTAGAATTCCCGTGTTTATAGAGCCATATTGACGTTATATTTTCATAAAAAAAATAAATTTAATTCAAAACAATCTGTTTTGAATGTGATATGCATATCATACCTGTTCCAAAGTTTTTTTTTTCATTTCTATAAGTAAAAATTAATTGAAGTTCTTTTTAGAAGAACGGTAGAGATCTAATAACTTTAATTAAAAAAAGGCAATCATACATTTTTCACTGAAAATTGCTCCAGAAAAGGTTGCTTATGAACTGATTAAATTAGTGTTCGGACCAGAAGTTTCTAAGATAATCTCAATGTCTAATAAGCTTTTTTGTCTCTTTTTTATATTGGATTTTTAAATTTTCCTTACTTGTTTTTAATGTTCATGGTATAAATGCTGTGTGTATTAAATTTTTAAAAGTTATTTTTAAAGTTACAATAATTTGAGTGTTTCCAAATGCTACTAAGATGCACTCAATAAATCAATGCAAGTTACATCGTTACATGAATATTACATACGATATTGCCTTTCATACTAGGTTCCAGAATACCTTTCAAGGAATAAGCGAGAAACAGAAATTATTTGGACAAAGGAAAAAGCGACAGAATTTTGTAATAACTTCATCAAAAAGTCTCAGACCTACAATGCTTGTAATGAGGTTCCTAGTGTTTCTGCAGATTTCCCCATAGAATCCTGCATCCTGGATATAGAGGTGAGTCCAATTCTTCAAAGAAACCAGGCATGGGAGACACCAACGCTAGGACTTTTACATGTTTATGGTCCCGAGGCCTATGCGTAGGATAAGAAAGTAGGTTATTTTGCTCCTGGAAACCTATGCGTAGAATAAGAAGGTAAGTTTTATTACTCCAAGAAGCATGTTCGTAAGCTACGAAGGTAGATTATATTGCTCCTGGAAACCTATGCTTGGAATAAAAAGGTAAGTTATATTACTCCTAGAAACCTATGCATAGGATAAGGAGGTAAGCTGTATTACTCCCAAAATCATGATGGAAGGTTGGTTGTTTACTTGATACAGAAGAATGGTTGAATTCCTTTTTGAAATATTTGTAATTATTGTAATACCGGTACCAAGAGGAATACATTCCTCGAAGAATCACTGGGTTTGATATTGAGTAGGTATCAACAATTTGATGATGATTGTGGATAATATTACTGAAAATTGTAAAGTTTTTATAAAAATTAAGCTAATTTATGAAAATAATAAAGGTTTGAAGAAGAATCTTCTCTCCCCTTGCATTTAAATTAAAGCATATACATTGTATCATATGTTATACATGTTTTAAAGAACGCTCGCTCGCTACTTACATAAATGTTATAGAATGTATCCTCCGCTGTTGTCTATGCGTTTTATTTTCCTTTATTTTGTTTTGTTTTGACTAGTTGACCAATTCTACAGTTTGGGCTGCAGGTAGTCGAGAGGCTTTGAGAACAACTTGTATGAAGGAACTGTCACAGAATACCACACTGAAGGAAGTTACAGAGGAAGGAAAGCCATCTATAGCCGAACAAGTGAAAAAGATTGCCTGTGTAAATGAATGCAGTGGCAACGGTGTCTGCCTTAACGGTAAATTGAGAACTACAATGATAAAATACCCTTAATCCCTTTCAAAGACCAGTCTGTTTTCCATGTTTTGATAATTAGATAATAAAATTCGCCGTAAGATAAAAAAAAAACAGTTGTACACTTTTAAGTTGATCATATATAACAAATTTTATCTTTATGGTGTTATTTTCTTTAGTACTAATGTTATGGTCTTTTGAAGCCTCTATCTGGTAATCAAAACAACACTTCAACTAATCAATAACTTCAAAGCAAAATATTTTAATGGGATTCCTAAAATTATCATATCTTAAAAGTCCTGTAATATCAAATAAAAAATTAAGCCTTTCCTCTCTTCAGCAATAAACAAAATACAAATCTTCTAAAAAAAAAATAAATAAAACTAGACACGATCTCGTTGCGAGCAACGAGGAGGTCTTCCGTCCGCTGAAGACGGAAGACCCTAATAATAAAAGACTGTCTTTGTCTAAATCTTAATTAAAAGTGTTTTTCAACTTGTACTACAGTCCAACACCCTTTTATGTTGAATATTTTAGTTAGAAAATTAGATAAAAAGGAGAGAAAGAAATAGAGAGAAATAAAAAATCTTGGCTCCGGCGAGATTGGAACACACAGCCTTTGCAGGTGTCTCAAAACATGGCTGACCCGAAATAATTCCCGAATTTGTCTTTGAATTTTGGGAGTTTCCGCACGGGAGAGGAGCTGAGTTTTTGTATGAGATGAAAAACAACGTGTAAGATGTCTGACTATTCAGGTTTGGTAACAGTGCGAGGTCATTTGAAATATTGATGCGTGTTTGTGTCTGGAGGGGGGGGGGGGTGAAAAGACCTGAGCTTAAATTTCGTCTTAAATAAATCGAAAATAGAATTTTGAGGTGTGGATCTCGGATTCGGTTAACAACAATTAGGGGAAGTCCTAAAACAATGACTGATGCATTTTACCCATGTATTTCAGTGTTGAGAATGTTTTTTCGTGTCGTTTACTATTATGTTTGACTGTTTTATTTCAGCAGGATTGATAAAATCTTTATAAATGTAGAAATAACGAAATCAGTAACACGTAAATTTATTCGGTAAAAATTTGATGACAGTAATTTCCACAGTTCTAACATTCATAAGTAGTTCACACGCTATCGTGCATACAGACTAAACGGAAAACAAGACATATACATCAACAGAAATATTACGCGGCTGCTTACATCCCTTGTACTGTGTAAATTTTAAGTCCCCGTACAGGCTATACTCGCCGTTTGATCTCAGGAATTTCTTCTTAATTGTTCAATCCGCTGCATATTTCACAGACAATAAGAATGGGGTCCGAGGTACATTTACACAAAATTTCATTAGGATTGAGTGAAGGGCTCGGGAGTTAGAATTTTTTTCTACAGTACATGTCAAGCAACTCGAATGCCCAAAAATTCATATCTCTCTTAAAAATCAACGAACAGGTCTGGTCATTAGTACAGTAATCTAGACTTGAACTAGGTTGAAAATAAAGGTTCAAGATGACTGATCCAGTAAAATCAGGCCAGGAAAACTAAATGTTTTGTGAATAGGAAGAGGCGGGGGGGGGGGGGTCGGTGCGTGTACTGTGTAAATTTAATTTCCAGGTATAGGCAATAAGCGCCGTTTAATTTAAGGAATTATGTCTTAATTGTTCAATCCGCTGCATATTTCACAGACAATAAGAATGGGGTCCGAGTTTCATTTTCACAAATTTTCATTAGGATTGAGTGAAGGGCTTGGGAGTTAGAATTTTTTTTATAGTACATGTCAAACACGACAATTGAAACTCAAATGCCAAAAACTTCATAACTCTGTTATTAATGAACGAATCGGTCTGGTAATTAGTACAGTAATCTAGAATGGTAATTAGTTAAAATTAAAGGCCCAAGATCAAAGATCAAGTAAAATCGGGCCAGAAAAACTAAATGATTTATAAATTGGGAGGGGGGGGGGGTCGGTCGTTGACTGCTATATTAAACGTAGAATATTAAATTCTAAATATCACATATTACACAATTTCTAAATAAAATACATATGTTAGAACAATATATAAGCGTTGTTTGAAAGATGTAACTATTGATTTTTTTTTTACATCTATTTATTCTTAGGCTCACACACTCATAAACGGGTGGTCAGTTTTTAAACCTTGTCGCTGTCACCCGTTCGTTTGTATAGTTACGTGTATAAACTTCGGAGGCTTTTCTTAATCCCGACAGGCAACAGATTTGTATCAGTTTATAGACATGCACAAAAAAGGAAAAAGTACACCATCTTTAATAAAAATGACTTTTTAGCGTTGACTTCCAATCAGTAAGAAGACAATCATTTAACAATGAATTTCAAATTATTTGAATCCATAGACATTATCCCCTAACTTGATATAAAATATGTATAATTTTTGGACGCCAATGTACCTTTAGCTTCTATCCAATTTACTCCACGTTACCTGTACTAGTTCTTATTCAAATGCTAAAACATTTGTACTTGAGAGAGAGAGAGAGAGAGAGAGAGAGAGAGAGAGAGAGAGAGAGAGAGATTACATAGCGTTTTATAATGTTCAGGAAATCAGTTCAGTTCAGTTTATTTTCACTCAACACCATATAATGGTACAAGAGGTACATAAGAAGAACAAACATATTTACATATATACAATATAGTTGTAAAGTTCAAGAAAGTAAGTGGGGTGAACGAACAATATGATTAATTTTTGAAATAAAGAAACACAGTTTTCTTAATGTGACATAATCGACTGAAGACATGATTTCATAAAACTTTTTGGTGTTAGGAGAAGAACAGTAATATGTATCTAAAAACTGACTTCGTAATTTACTTAATGCCTTGCATTCTAATATAACATGAAATTCATCACCAATTTTGTTACAATTACACAAATTACAATAACGTTTACTTCTTTCAACAATACCCCACCTTCCTATTTCAACCGGAAGATGATGATTTGTAGTTCTAAACTTAACTAATATTTTTCTTAATTTACTGGGTAACAAGAGTAAGTAGCGTTCACATTCAAAATTTGTTTTATAAATTCTATATATAACACCCTTAGTCGATTCCTGAATATCGTTATGCCATTTTTGTAAAAATTGATCTCTTAACCTTTGGTTAATAGTTGTCTTAATCCAACTGGAGTTATAATGGTACGATTCATGATCACACCATAAATTTGAAAGCCCACATTTATCTAAAACATTTTTTATAGAGCATAGCCATGGATTTAATATTTGTCCCTTATCAAAAAGAATACGTACATACATATATATGATTTTGCTTAACTTGTTTTCACTGCTATTGATTATGTTGGCCCAGAATGAAATCATTCTAGTAAAAATGGTTATATACAGAGGAAATCGTCCAGTTTCGCCATATACCATATAACTAGGTGTACAACTTTTCAGATTAAGTATATGTTTCAAATATTTTAAATGGACACGTTCAATAATCTCAATATTTTCATAACCCCAGACTTCGCATGCATACAATAAAACTGGTACAACGATTTTATCAAATAAATCTAATTGACACTCAATAGGTAAATTAAAAGTTCTTATCTTCCTTATAACTCCATACATTGATTTCTGTGCTTGCTCACATAGCCGTTTTTTTGCTTTAAAAAATGAGCCTGTTCTTGAGAAAATTACACCGAGATAATTAAATTCCTTAACTATTTCAATAGGTAAACCATTATATGAAAAGACATATTTGGGTTGACGACCTTTAGAAAATACAACAATTTTTGTTTTACAAATAATATGTTTTACGGTGCGACCGTTGGGGCGAGCACAGCATGTGATCAAACAATGAATTATAATAAATTAATAAAATAAAATTAACAACGTGAAATTTGAATGCCAAAAAATAAAACATACCTATTTTTCAGTAAATTTTCATTATTCATCGTTTATAAGATTTGTTATAATTTATTTATTTATATGTAGAACAATAGTTTAATCTCAGATACAATGTTGTTAAATAATAAAGATTTTAATATATAAATATTCATTGCACTGCATCTCCTCTTTTAAAGTGATTGTGATTATGATTGATTGATTGATTTCCCCCTTTTTTTTTGCAGCAGACATTTTTTCTTAAACTTACATATAAAACTTGATTCATCATAGAGCTCCCCCCATGCTAATTTTTTTTTTATTTTTGTCAATTTATACATAGAAAATCGACTTACCATGGATTTGCCCCTCCACTTAAAAAAAATAATAAATGTTTAATTTTATTTTTAATTTACGCTTAAAAATATTTGCTTATCATGTTAAAAGAACATGGTGTTGTCCCCCCCCCCCCCCCTGCGGTGAAAATAAAGAAACCATTGAACTGCTAAAGAGCTGAAGGATTAGAATTTTCATGATTTATTTTTCTTTTTGCTTGCAAAGATTTTTTGGATGAGGCTGCCATCCACCCACCCACCCCCTTTAAAAAAGGCGCTGCTACGTATAACGTTACGTTTCAGGAAATTTTATAGTGAATAAAATATTTGTGAGCATTCATCCAAATTAGTGCAATTTACAACTGTTTCCTGTATCTGAAGAAATGTCCTTATTCGTCAGCTGTTCTTTATCTTAGCCTTTGCAAGATTTTAAGAGGATTTTGGTCATTTCAGCAGATTTACAATAACTTCAATTAGAGTAATTTCCCCTTATCAGTGCTTATTGTGACGTCAAAGCTGACGTTGGTTAAGTGTCGTCTTACTCTTTAAAACTCCCCTTAGGAATAAAAGTATGCGAAGTATACTGTTTTATTTACTTAAAAAGCATGATGTTCTTAAAATTACACATCTTATAAGCTTTTCAAAGGTTTTACTTTGATTCTCGGGAGAACGTGATGTTGGAACGTGAGGTTGGAAACCATTGGTACTATGAATTGTGGGTCAAAATTTACTGACTCCGAAAAAATATATCGGATCAATGTGTAAACATTTGTGACGTCACACGATTATTTTTGATTGAAAGTGTACTGAGGTGAACTTTAGAGGTAACATTGACTGTATGTCGCTTACATCGTTATTGTTTTTACTGTCTAAATTTGTCTTGCTGATTCTCGTGAGAGTGTGAAGTGATAAAATTGCCATGTTTACAGGGAACTACTGGGACGATTAAAACGATGCATTACTGGTCCGATTTACTGACGCCAAAAAAATCCGTTGAATGAATGTGCAACTATAGTCCGAATTTTCTATTCACACACGCCTTGCCGGTAGAGCTCGCTTCGCGCCGGCGCTGCGCGCCGGCGAGCTGCGCTCGCTATTAACAGTAAGTTTCCACGTATCACAGTATCTATAGAATTCATTAAGGGCAAACTGGAAATCAATATATAAGCAACCTAGGTCAATAAACGCATGTATACATGCATGTGTGTATCTATATATGGGATTAAATACTAAGCACTCCTTTTTAAGCCGAGTAGAATTAACGTGGGTGCATTCCTAAATGTTGTGTGCATACAGTCATTGAGATGGCGGCATTTCTTTGATGCCGGCAAAGCGACCCAGCGAACTCTAATGCGGTCGAACTGCAGGGGCACTTCGGCGGCATGTCTTTGATGTCGGCGATGCGACGAGCGTCGTAATTTAGAGAGCTGCTAACAGAAAAGAGCTCTATATTTGTACTAAAAAAAGCCGGTATCTTTTTTTATATATGACAAAAATAAAACGGAAAACATTCAAATTCATCATTTTAAAGATAAACCCATTAATCAAAACACAAATGAGAGAGAAAAAAGATTCGGCACTCAGGGACTGAACCCGGGTCGCCTGGGCACAAGTCCACCACTCTAACGACTGAGCTACGCGGACCCTCGCTTCAGAACTTTGGAGTCCAAAATCTCAAGAACTCGTGGATCGATTTTAACACGAATTTCATATTCTGAAGTTTTGAGAGCGTCTCTATCGAATGAAAAAATAAATAAAATTCAAATCCAAAAAATTAAAAAAGTAAGGTTTTTCATTTCCTTCCGGTGACGACCGGAAGTGACGGCGGATGTTCGGATATGCGAAGGGCACTGCGGCCGTTCACTCTCTACCTTCTCTGAAAATTTGAAAGTCCTATCTTGAATACTTTTTGAGAAAAATTATGAACAAGCAAAAACATAAAATCTTTAATATCTCGGTACCGGAAGTGACGATAAAAAAAATCTCGTGTAATTTTCTTACAAATTTTGTCATAAATAAGATCTGAAAGTTTCACGAAAATCGGCTGAAGCATTTTTGAGAAAACGTGACAGAAAAAAAAATTAATAATAATAATAATAGAGGAAAAGAAACAAAGCAAAAACAATAAGGTCTTCCGTTTCCAACGGAAGACCTTAAAAAGGCATTTAACAGCTTTGTTAGCGAAATCACAATCAGTAATGAGTCTCCTAAAGTAATATTCGTATTTAATCAAGACAAATTTCATATTGCTTTTGTTTCAGGTACATGTGAATGCGATGAAGGTTTTGGGGCCAAGGATTGTTCTATGGACCTAAACAAACCCCCAGTAGTGTATGGGGTGAACATTGAGGAGGGTGGTCTCTGTGATAAAAGAACCTGCCAGAGGGCTCTGGTGGAAGGCTACGGGTTTCTAAACATGGATACTCTCCAGTGTTCTCTGACAGTTTTTCAGGTAAAGCATACCTAGTACAGCTTTGAGCCTAAACAGAAATTCCATTTTGAAATATTTCCTAATAAAAAAAAGGAAAGTGGAACAAAACACAAACAAATTAGATCTAACTTTTCCATGTAAAGTGGAACAAAACACAAACAAATTAGATCTAACTTTTCCATGTAAAGGTTGTTATCGTGTTGAAAAACATTGTTGAAATCGGTTGACGAAGATAATGTATATAGGTTACAGAAAACAAGACATTAGTCGGTGACGTCATGGAGTACATGGTTCAAGCTGAACACGACAGTATAGCCGAAGTGTTCTGTCCCCTGGGACCGGCCAGGAGAAGACGCTCTGTCCCCCGGGGGTTCGTTCAGGGAATCACCCTCTCCGTGGCCAACAACGGCCGTAACTTCAGCACACATCACACCATCTATGTGTTGGACGGTGTCTGTCAGGACACGGTCAATGTTTCCGGGGATATCCAGTTCACTCTCAGGGTACGCTCAGATAAAGTTTATCCCAAAAGTATAATTAATTCTTAAACGCAGGAACAATTGCCTGTGGCTCAGGATTTGTCTTCAAAGTAATTATATATAGGTTTAATTTTTGGTTTCCCAATGTCGATTGACGAACGAAAAACTTTTCTTAAATTTTTAATATTATGGAAATACTTTGAATATTTCTTTCATTATTGAGGATAGTTTTCAATAAATCAGACAATGCTTAGGAATGTTAACTAACATCAATTTTTTGAACAATTGGGAACTGTCTATTATCAAGTTGTTCAGCGTACATGAAGTTCTGGATGTTTCTGATTTCTAACTTTCAATACCACCAGTGACAAAACCTCCTATCGTTTGTAGAGAGGGCATTGTTACATCAGTAGGAAATGTTACGGCGATGGCCACATCCATGAAACCGATGAATGCATGAACTGCAATGCTGAAAAAAGTACTAGTGAATGGAGCAAAGTGGAAGGTATGACTTGTCATTTAGTACTAGTAATTAAAACTTATCAATCGAACTAAATGTTAATGAATTAAGTTTCAGATAGTTGATAACAGTTTATGATATCGTGTGATCACAGGTTGTGGCTTAGTGGTAGAGGAGTCTGATGGCAAACCGGAAGTGGAACCGGAAGAGGATAGTTTTCCGACAACCGTGGTTGTTATAGTACTAGTGTGTGTTCTAGTTCTAGCGGCTTTGATAGTAGCTTTAATACTATACAGGAAGAAGAAACACTCGGCCAGGTATTCACCAATATATTATTGAAAATATATCATAGTTTTTTATGTAAGATTGTGCATAAGGGTTCTACAAGTATAAACTACCTTTTCTTCTTGTTTCGCTTTATAGAATTTTACAAACAAAGTTTAGAACAGCCACCTCGATAATTATGATTTTATAGGCATATGATTAAAACGTCCGATTGAAGCTTTGAAAAGTGTAAAATAAAGAAAACTGCAGTACTTCTTAATAATTTCATTGCATTTACAATCCATTGGATGTGTTTAAACTTTTAATTGTTTTATGATTGTGAAATTAATATTTTACAGCCATTCCATAAAATTAGAAGATAGGGTCGCCTACAGCGAGGTAGCTACACATGAAGAGACGTGAAAGTTGGGCTGTCTGTTTGCCTGTCTGTCTGTCAGTCCGCCAGTTTAGGTTGTTTGCATGCCGTTTGTCCTGCAAACAAAGTTGGTCGAAAATAAACTGAAGCATTTTAAACGAGAAGAAATCGTCTTTATTACAAGCGATCTCTGTCATTTATTCTTTGATGTCATTTTATTTACAAAGTGAAATTGCTTTGAGCTTGTGAACGACCATTGCATCTACACATTTTTTTTTAATTGTTAAAGGCCTAAACACTGTACATAAAGTGGTTCCCGGATTTTATGACAAATAGAGTTATGTGCAAAGATGCACTGAATAATGTTTTTTTTTTAAATTGGTTATTTTTGTAATATGTATAACGCAATGTTCAAAGAAAAGATGTATTATACATGTTAATTTATAGAGCATTTCATTCTTTTCTTCCAGAAAATTGACTATATTTTTTCAAATATACATGGAGAAAAAAAAATTACCATATGATAACATATGAAATATAAATCAGTAATTTTATTTCCAAAGTTAAAAAGTAATTGCGTTTCTAGCTTTTTTTTATTTGCATGTGTATGAAAGTTGTGTAAACATTTCAGACTTTACCGTGATGTCTGTGTAAATTGTGTAAATGCGATTGTATACACCAACGTGCAATAAGTACTAGGAACCCTGAGTGGTGCCTATTTGTAGGCTTGTAATTTTTATTTTACTGAGGGGCACTTGCAATAAAAGCTTTGTCATGTTATATAATATTAGTATTAGCTGCCTCCCGGTAGATTATGTGTACCTTACAGGCTCATTTGCCAGAGAAAGGTCTATTACAGATATTGTCAAACAAGTCAAGAGTAATCTCATGCAGATTTGGCCAATGAAATGGGTATATGCGCGCGTTCACCAAATCTTCTTGAAAATTTCAGCCCAAAATCTGGTGGTTTTCTGGAATGAAAATCGGATAAATATTACAGTTAGGGGGTACTATCCCGAGATTTGGTGAAGGTATGTGTCCAAATTATTCATTTCAAGCTTAATCATTCCGATATTAGATTGTTTTTTGTTCATAAATTAATATCGTTTAATAAATGGATATTTTTAAGGAAATAAATGTTACCCTTATTTTTTAAATTCATTTCATGTGTATGACTTTCATTGGGTGTTTACAGCATACAAATGTATTTTAAGGAATTTAATTTTTCTTTGTGTTTCATTATTGTGCGTCGTTCCATAATCTGCGTGCTTACGTATGTAACATAAGGTGCTTTAATTCAGTATTTACAATATATCTTATTTTTGCCTATTTATACAACCATTTTTAAACATAAGCATGATAAATATTTTAATTATTTTTCATTACTTGCAACTCTGTATGAATTTTTCATACCTATAATGTTTAATTATCCAGAAAAAAAATATTATTTTTGTTTATTGTAACGAACTTGTGTTTCTTAGAAGTAAATTCGATTGAGGATTGGATACACTTCATTGTATGTATGTCTCACTGTAATGACAAAGCATGTCTAATGATGTTTTAATCGTCTGTTTCACTTGACTTTCATTTCTCATTTGATGCTGAGATCAATTTTGTAATATAAGAAAAATTAAAACCAACTCACAAGTGTTGTTTCTTATTGTTTGGTAGTGTCCTTAAATGACACGGGACACCTTGAGATTTTATTATTGATAAAAGTACCCCACATTCAAAATACATGTATAATCATTGTCTTAAAATTTTAAAATTGTATGTGAACAAATATGTAAAAGTATCAGGTGGTTTCGAACTTATGACTTCAGTGAAGATCATTATCTTAATCTTACATCTATTAAAAGCTATATATTTTTAAAGGTATATGTGGCGTATTTGGAGAAAAAATATACATCATGCTTCTTATAATTAGACGTTTCACAAACTCTAGGCCCGTAAAACATATTTTTTCTTTAGTTATTTGTCTCTAAACTTTGCAACACGTCTGATGAATATTAATGTGATCGGCCATTTGTAATGCCATTGCGCATGAGTGCGGGAAAACCTAGTATTGAAAACACGATGGAAGAACAGTTTGTTTACAAATTAGAATCACGTTTATCATGTCTTAAATTAGATAATTCTTATATAGATGATACCCAAAGCATCATTATTCCGTTATTCAATAATGTAGAACGATATAAATTGCTAATTATGTGTAATAAAGATGAAACACTATTTTAGCATCAACGACACGGTAAAATGAGTGAATACCCCCTTTCCCTGAGGGATGTACTGAGAGTGTTTATTTTTTCTTTATTCAAAAATTTCTCTAAACGAAAATCCACTTGTGGTTCATAATTTATAAAGTAAAGACATGGAACACATGGAGCACTAGCAAAACCCCTACAACTTCTTAATTCTTTAATTCCTATTCCATCAATCTACATGGTCTCCGATGACAATCTTCCCTTTGTTCCTATCCTTGTCAGTCTATCTCTTTTTTCTTTCTTGGCTAAATCTGTCTCAAACTTAACGGTATTACGGGTATACCTATCTTTCTCGTCGTCGCCATTGTTGTTGTGAAAGACTGAGCGTGGTATCACGTGACCGATTTAAGGCGGGGTTTATATTCAAATGCTCTATTTACCGTGGACTTATTTATTAATTTATTTATTTATAAAAATGATTTATTAATTTCTATATCTTTTTAACCCGATTGATATAAACTGCGTAATTTATTGTGAAGATATATTTTCTTATAACATATTTAAATAAATCAATCAATCAAATAATTCTAAGCATGAAAATTAAGCTACATATACCTTTAATCAAAAAGAAAGTATGTCGTAAAATGGTGGTGCCCCATGCCTCCTTAAATTAGTCCGGTTACATACTAGTAATAGTCCTTTTTTACTGATCGTAAAACGTAGCTTGTTAAATTAAATTAATTTTAAATTTTAAATTAATTTTATTAATTTTTATCAATTATTAATTAAATTAATTTTAAATTACACGTCTCGGTATTCCGCAGTATAAATCAAGTCAAATTTATCAATTTTATGTTTTCGTTTTGTTGTTGTTGGTTTTTTTTTTAATTTGGTATTGGAGAACACCAAGACAATGTTGTTAAAAGAAGTCGCGTATTGCATAAGTATTTAAATCAAAACGAAATCCAATTTAGAATAACACCATCGTCTTCCTTCTTTTGTTTGTTTGGTTTGTTTGGGTTTTTTTGTTTGTTTTTTTGGTTATTTGGTTTTTATTTTACCGTCCCTCATCTCTATTTTGAAACAATTTACCAATTCTCGTCCTCCGTTTAATTCATAATTTGTAATCACAACTAAATTTGTTCAATAAGGCAAGTTTTTACTTTCAATGATGGTCCCAGTAAGCAAACAAAATGATAATGAGTTTTCGTTTAAAACTTCACGCCAGTTAACACCGGAGTACTTTATAATACGTCGCCAATATAAGTCTTGATCGTGGTTGTTACTTAAACACCAAAGTCCGAAAGACACAATGCCAAGGAAATGATAGTGGAGTTTGCCAAGCAAAAAGAACGACGAACAGAACTATGGCCTATGATGTTACGACGGACCATGAATGAAGCAATGGGACCGCGCAGAAGCTCTAGCCGCACGTACATCCCCCGGACACAAGCTCTGACGTCCCGACCGTCCGGAGAGGCACGGCCTGTAGCTCCACATCTGACTCAAGTCAAGGATCAGTACAACAAAATCAGTGCAAGTTATAACTCGTATATTTGTTTATATAAAATGGAGAAGTAATAAAGACATCACATGATACTCGGTGTGCATATAGAAAATCAAACACACTAGCAACAAAAACTAGACATTCTTCCACTCTGCTTATAACTTTTTCTTCCATCGTTCGTCAGTTCAACAGGACACACTTATTGAACCGAAAAAACTCATGCTTTTTAAGCCTTTGGCACAGAACACAAATAAAAATGTGACCAGCTCTTGTACATGAACAGTCTGCGCACGCACTGCTTTCAGCAGGAACAGCCACTCCCTTCCGGTTCCTGTCCCACGTGGTCTATGGACGACGGAAGTAGTTCTATATCTGAAGCTGTCGTCAAGGATATCATAATAAATTTATCAATTTGTAAAAATTATTATTTGCATGCTGTTATTTTCTTCTAATCTTAAACAAGGGATTTATAACTAAACTAAATCGGCATTAAATTTATTTATAAGTCTAGCACGTTTCTTTAACAGTCATGCATTCAGTTTCATGGAAGGAAAATACGTCTTCTCTTTCATTTCCAAGCACATGAAGATTGCAAAATAACATTTTAAACATAGTTTTAAACATAAACATAACCTGGACATTCTCGGCTATTATTTCATTCATTATTTGTTAAAATCATGATATTATTTCTTTTAATGTATATGCCCCTGAGGGCCCTTGATTGGTGAATAAATGAATAAACATAATCATTCATAAGATATATTTTATTATTCTTACTCCGTCTCAGGCTGTATAAAAGGGCTAAACTGAAAAAATGTCCTCGTATGTAGTCGTGCACACGAATATTATTTTTTTTTTCTCTTTTTTTTCAAAAATTGACTGCATTAGAAGGGCAACGATCTGATTTTTTGCACAGATTATTAAATTTGTGAGAAAATGGGATAAAGGACAGAAAGTTATATACTGGGAAATATTGAATTTACGGACCTAGATAGTTCTAAATTTGTAGTAAGACAACTAGTGGGCCTACTGCGTCTAAAGTATCACCTAGGTAATACAAACTTTAAATTACAGAAGACAACACTTTTAAAAATTTCTCTTGACCTCTTTTGACCTCTTAGTAAGACAGTCGCGCGGCAAATGCTGATTAGGTTAATTAATTGATTACAACAATCTGAAACTTATATACTGATCAATCACAAACCCAAGTCTTGCTTGTTTACATTATTTTATTCCATACCTGGGTCTAGTGGTCCAGATAGAAGGAAATACCAAATTATTATGATGGATATCTGACGTTAGTTATGTGTTTATTTAATTAGCACGCGGTTAAAAAAAAACCTCATTTAATTTTTTTAGGTTGCACATAAATGTATAATACAGTGTACAAATAATTGGTTTTAGAAGATTTGGCCCATGGATGTATAAAGTTTTATGTGATGTCCCTATAAGACCATTGCAAGACCGACGTTCAGAAACAAGAGAACCATGCGAGAGCCACATCCATCACATAAGAAACAATGGCAATCTAACATACCTCTCGCCAAAACAACGTAACTTAACACATTCAACAACACAAATATGGCACTGGTTTAAATATTATTTTCATACCTCAGTTTCATTTTTCAATCATGTTCCCTCGGAAGTATGCCTGACCATTTATATGAACCATTTAAAAGCTTTGTGCCAAGTTTGGTTGAAATTAGCCCAATAGTTGTAAAGAGGACGAAAATGTAACCACAGCATCTGGTTGACCATAAGGGTTAACGACATGACTTAAATGACTTAAATTCGTTTTAAAGTTGTTTATCTATTATTTATGGAGTACTGTAGACACCTATAGGGTCCCTTTTCAGACTCCTAATAGTCATGATATGAACAAAAGTAAATCAACTACAAATAAGGAAGCTCTTGTAAAAGTTTAGACATTACAAGTTCTTTAGGTATTGAGGAATAGATTCTGAAAAGCAACGTCATTTTCATTCTTTCATTCATCTATCCTTGGAAGTGGGTCTGGTTCTATATTTGCAACGGCTTAAAATTTGTTGCCTAAGAATGTTTTGTGTCAAGTATTTTTTTTTTAAATTAGCTCATTCGATCCTGAGAACACGAAAATGTGAAAAAATACTACGCCACAACAAACAATAAATTAAATTCTAGCATTGTTAAGAAAAGAGCGACGGCGTGATGGGTCTTTGAAGTTTTGCAAATGGCCCTATCCGGACATCATAGTTTTACAATAAAATCGAGATAATTATCACAAAAATTGCCGTGGAAGCAGATTTGTGTTACAGCATGTGTATAGTTTATATAATGCATTTCTTCCTTTAAAGCTGAACACCGCTCGTAAATGGGCACTGTCCGCCATATTTCTCTTTCATCACTGCTGTCCCTACAACCCCTATATAAAGCACAGACCTCTAAACAGTTCAAAGTACTTTGCTGTAGAGGTCTCACCTGTGTGGACGTACATCTCGCCTCGCTGTGTTATTTGGTCGCGATGAAATTATCAAATTTTACGCACTTTTTTAAAGCCAGGAGAATACTAATATCAAATAATTTGGTCAATGCATTATTTCCAAACAGAGTATGCACATAGAATAAGAAATAAATGCATAAAATCGAAAGACCACGAAAGGAATACTACACGTCGACCACGAGTTTCAGGTGTGCAATCGGGTGTATCGGAATCGAAGGGTTTATATACCAGAGGCGTGTTCAGCAGAGTGAGCGCCCGCGAGCGCTCGCCAAAATTTGTGTTGCAGGTATAGGGAATTTTGGCGAGCGCTCGCGAGCACCCGCTCTGTTGAACAGGCCTCAGGTATCTGTGTGACGGTGCCTATTTACGAGCAGTGTTCAGCTTTAACTTACCGGTATCCAGGTAATTACAGGCAAGCAACAATCTGCTTTATGCATTTTTTTCGGAACTCCACAGAAAAAAGATTGAAACACGTCCTAGAATTGGGTCGAACCTGACGCAGTGTAGGAGGCTATTGACATAAATCTGATCCAATCAGAAGTATCCATCTGACCCAATATTCTTAAACATGCAGTGGTTGTAGTTATGTCAGACACTAGTAATCCTATAATAATTCCCCCTTTTATCATACAGCTGCTCTCTGTATCCCTCAAAGTGTCTCCAAAGCCGAAAAAAAATAATAAATCATGGCATTAGGTCTATCCAAAAACTAATCATGCACCACATTGGAGTTCCTATCCAGCTAAAAGCAACACACTTATACTAGGTAAGCAATTTTTTTAGTCATCCTTTAAGGTTTGTCACTCTGCACACAGTGCAGCAAGTTTGATTTTTTCCCTTATCAGTAATCACTAGTACACAGATTGTGAACATCACCATTTCCGTACTAAGCATGATTAATGTTTCCAATAAACCTCCATAGGTTTGACCCTGGGACAATGACAGAGAATGTTAACCCTGGGACAATGACAGAGAATGAATCAGAATTCACAGTTTATTGGTACCAACAAGAACTTTGATGTTATCCATCGATCATCACAATTTTACATTCTTTTTCCCTGCTGGTCACAAGTATTTAATATACAATGTACATGCTAAAATGCAATCATAAATAGCCAGATATGTAATGAAATTCATAAACACACCTTTCATGAAATAAGACTCGATGCCTGGAGCATTAATGAAGAGTTCAATGCATAGATTTGGTACATCCTTTCTTGCAATAGTAAACCATTGTACATACAGATTCATTCTCCCATCAACAAAGGCAGGCTCTGATTAATTAGTTCTCAACAACATCCCGTTAACCAACAACTTATTAGGGTTCTTAAATTAAATCATGAATAAAAAATATACAAAATTCATAACTCAATATATTACATGCTCTGCTTGTTAAAACGTTTGGGCTGTTGTATCAAAAGTGACATGCAAACTTAATGAAGCAAAATGTAAATGAATTGGTGTTCATACTTCAGGATGATGAAAACTGAACACAGGTAAATTCTTACTCACAATGCAAGCAAACAAAACTACTCATCAGGCTAGCCCTATTTCAAAGTTCATTATTCAACAAACACAGTCAAATGAAATAGGTTAATGGAATTTGATCATAATCAAAAACATGCATAAAATAAGAAATGGTTACAAACAATAGACATCAATTTTGATACAGGTGATATCATAGAGAATGTGTAGTATGTCTCTCAATACAGCACCTAATGTCTCAGTACAGTAAGTTAGCAGAATTTCGGAGGGCGTATTTATAAATAGATATAGGTGGTGGTCCTGCCCAGGGGACCTCTCCTGGGGGTCTGCTGTTTGACCTGATTGACCGTCTTCCTGTGTAGCTGTCTCCGCCTGATGTTGCCCCGCCCAACCCACTCAACACGAACACCCTCCTTCCTTGTGTTCCGGTTCAATCGGCCCGGTGTCCTTCAGTTTAACCTCCGTCACTGCGGCAAAAGGTTAAGGAAACAAAAAATAAAATAATCACACGAAAATGAAAGCAGTAAGCTTTAAAACTAAAAAACTTGACAACATTAAAAACAAAAATCTTAAACAGCCACCTCTGCATCCCCTGGAAAGGATAGCTGAACGCTTAAAACTTGAAATTTATAATTAGCTGTCAACCTAAAACTTTATATATATATCTTGAACATTGGTTTGAATAGTTCATTTTTAAATTAACATGACTTTCTTTAATGTGTTAGAATCATCCTATTTCTATTCCCTCTTTTTTTGCCTGCTTTATTTGTTTGTTGTATTTTTTTTAATGAATGGTAATTTTGTTCTTTTTCTTTTTTTCTTTTTTTTTGGGGGGGGGGGGATTTTTCATTAAAAGCAGAACAAATAGCAAAGATGTTTTAATTCCAACTTAATCAGAGAGCCTGTTGAGACCACTTAACTTGAATATCATAAAATTTCTTCCATAAAAAATATCTTATTTCATATAACAACTTCTTTCTTAACCTGCAAACAGATTTTTAGGACAGTTGCTGAAAGAATGCCTAAGAGTAATTCTATTACTCCAAATCATCTTCACTGCACCTTGTTAGGTCGAGACATAGACAGCAGGGTGGGAAGAAACATTGTACTATCATAAGCGGCTATTAATATATGACTATTGGAGGCCATGCACACATAAGTAATGCAACATCATGCCATGCAAGCATACAAACCACTGGATCATTGTTATGTGTGTACAGTCAAGACACTGGTGTTGATCAGTGTGAAGCGCCAGATACAGAGCACTAGTTGAAAAAGCATCAGAGATAACTGACCGACCATGCCCCTACTGATCGAAACCAAGCCCCCTACTGACATAGGCCACGCCCCCTTACAGCTCCCTGCTAGTTGGCTGTGATACCTAATACAGTACCCACACCTTCTACTTGTACATAGCACAGGGTCTTTAAGCATTATGCTTCATCAGCTGTTTGACGACACGTTTTGTAGCACTAGACTGGGTCCCCAATCTTCACAGTGTAACAGTTTTCAATATGTACACCATATGCGCAGCCATATTTGGTTAGAGTTTTTTTTCATTTTCAGGGGATTTTTCATAAAACTAATCTTTATATATTTATGTCATTACAAAAGAGTTAAAAACTGAATTTTAATTTCAAGAAAGTTTTAAATTTTAAAAGTGTTGACTGCAACTGCTATTCGTTGTCTTCAAAGAATTTATTACCATCATGCCAGATGTAAAGATTGGAACACAGGCAACCAAATTACTACGACCGATTCCACAAGCAGCCAAGTCCTGTACCCCTCTCTTCCACCAAATACTCTACCTACCTACGTCACCTGCATAATGACTATTGAGCATAACGAGATACATGTAAATAAAACAACAAAGGATACTCTCTCCTTTCTTTGGCTCGGTTTGTTCCATTCCAGGCAGTGCTGCGGCTACCCTCCTAAACAACTGGAAGTGAGAAAAAGCAATCAGTATCTACTATAAAAGGTGTAATGTGAAAAACCTATATCTAAAAAAAAAAAATAGTGGAAATATGACTTGGGTGGATTATCTTCTTGTGAAGAAAAGTATAACAATCATAAAGAAGTTTTCTGAAGTTAAATATTTTTTTTAAAAAGTTCTTGAATTAAAAACACATCAGAAAAGATTTTAATACAAATACCAAGTAAGCGCCCCCTTTTCACCATTTCCAAGCACCATGGGTACTTTAATATTAGGGATAATACAGTGTAGATAATCCTTTAAAAGTTAAAACTATATCAGAGAAATGCTTGCTAGCCTGTCTGAATGTGTCCTACCTGCTTGACATTGTATCCAGCCTTTGCACTTGTCTCAATGAACATGACACTCAATTCTTTTGCCTTCCTCTCTCCTTCTTCTGTTGTTATTTGCCTGAAAGGTTTCATATGAAGATCATTATTGATATTCATGACTCAACTGAATTGGGACACACACAAAAATTAGTAGGATAATTAGGATAAAAAAATAGTAGGATTATACTCTGTCCCTAGATATTCGTGCAACATATTTTCCCTAGTTATTCAATATTCATAAATTACACAGAGTTCAAAACAACTATAATACATTCACTGGAATAAAAAATCCAGATTTCTCCTTTGAAATTTCTTCATCTGGTCAATGTGATAAAAATAAACGTCATAAGAAATTTTTGCATTGCAAACAAAATGAAACAACTAGCATGAAAACATTGAAAAATTGTGCAAGGTGTTCTAGAAACTTATGAATGGAAATAATATGTTTTCCATTATAAATCTCCCTAGTAGAAATATGGGGTTTTTTTCATTATTGTCAATTTCTCTAAGTTAGAGGAGATGACATGTTAATAAAGAAATCATAGATTTTTTCCTCCGATATCTGGTTCAATTTGCACTTCTTTGACAGGCATGTTTACTTTTGTTAAAAAGATCAAAAAGTGACGAAAATGCTAACCTGGAACAGAGTATAAAACAATATAAAACTCCTTCTTTCCAAGCTGTGCCAACCTACCTTTTGTCAGACAGATCTGTTTTGTTTCCCACTAACATAATTATGACATCACTTCCTCTTTCTGTCCGAACATCATCAATCCACTTTGATGTTTGTTGAAAGGAATTTGCATCTGCAAAAAAATGATAAATAAATATTGATATTGTTATAGCCTGAGAGAGTGGGCCCTTGGTCTTTTGACATGAAAATAATACAAGTTACATTGTTAATGGGACTTGTACCATAGCTTGGCAAGTTTTCTATTGTTAAAAGTGTGGGTTATATGTACATACTCCGCCCACTATCTCAAGTAAAAACAACATCAACAAAGTTGTTTTGAAACACGTCCATAATACTCCACAGTAAGAGATTCCTCCAGATTAAAATTACCAAAACTCAACACGGATAACTGACTCGACTAACTTAGTCCATCAAATATATAATCAAAAAAAGACTCTATTCTAATATTTTCTTCCATGTGTGGACAAGAAGAAAAACGCTTGTTAGATGAAATAGGGGTATCCTGTATAAAGGTTTCATTGAAAGTCAATCACGTGATAGGAGCGTGTTTGAATTGTAAACTTGTTTTGTGGACTGAGTGAATAGCGGAAGCCAATCAGATTTGACATTTACCATTTATGGTTTCACGACATGCATATCTCAGATAGTTTTTTTTTGGCTTATTGATTGATTTTGTTCAGTATATATATGTACATGCTTTAAAAAAACATACATGTATATTATTGATACAGAGTATAATGTGATGGAAAAAACTAATTACCTTCATCAATTTAAAATTTAGTTGTTTACACAGAAGCATTGCACAATATAGGTTTCGTAATATGAAATTGTGTTAATAAGTTTAATTCTTTGAAGCAAATATCGATACTTAAGTCGGAAAATGATTAAATATGAAATAAAAATATAACAATGCGAAGTCGATCTATTCATTAGGGCTAAGAATTTAAAAAAAAAATAAAGAATACTTAACGTTTGTTGGGGATAAAAGTCATTTTGGAAATTCACAGAGTACAATGTACATATATAAAGACAAACGCATTGGCACCCTATTGTTTAGAGGCAAGTGCACTCTTGATAACTATAATAAGATATAATGAATAATCGCAAACTATGGTACAAGTAACTTACCCCATATAATATTGTTGAGTATGTGCAGATACCTGATGGGCGTTGTCTTAACGACACTCTGGAGCTACGCTCCCTATGTCATTATGACCACTTCCATCACGTATCTGCACATAACCAACAATATTATATGGGGTAACTTCTACATGAATGAACATTTTATTCATGAAACAAGCTGAAAAGGAAAGATATTTACTATCAGCTGTTGATTACTCAAGAACCAAGGGAGAAAATACTTATACACCAAACAAATATTATTCCCACTTCTGTTGCATTAGGATGAGAATTCTCATATCAGAAAAATCCTCTACTTCTTAAAGACTGAAATTACTTGGTGGAAAAACATCACACTGCTACTTTAAATTCCCTAAATGAGTTACGACATGTACTAGTAGTAGACACAATGATACGTACTTGTAATATCGTACACTACTACTGCTACAGATGAGTCCCTTATATAACTGGGTATTAAGCTTCGAAATCGCTCCTGGCCAGCTGTGTCCCAAAGTTGTAGCCGTATCTGTAAATACACAGACATTTAAAAATGAATAACAAAGAAGTCACTGCTAACAAACTGTAGTGTTCAGATTATTGCGTTCATGAACTGGGATGCCCTTGAACATTAAGACATGGAAATAATATTTCAAACAACCAGAAAACGTCCATTGGAGAGCAAAATTTTAAGGGTCTAGTTTGTACTGATTAGTTTTTAGTGCTGAAACGAATACCATAAATCAGTATTCGAATATTAGTGAGTGCTATTCGATTCGTATTCGAATATTTCTAGATGTCATTGACAAGGTATTAAGCATGTTTGATAGTTTGTATTATTAAGTGGGTGTATGTGTAGACTGCTTAAACACGTCAGTTCGAAGTTGACACTTAATGCATGAGTATCCATTGAATTATGTGCACATTTATTTTTTATGCAAACAATATTAATATACTTAATTTTTTTAACTTCCATCAACTACAATCAAAAGATTTATGACTTCTTTAATAATATACTGCAGTCCTGACTCCTGTATGAGACTGATACGTAACTTCGTAAGTCATTCCAAATATTTCCGCCATGTTTGATATAGTATTAAAAAGAAAACTAACAACGCTCATTACTCCGGAAATGTTCCGTTTATTTAAAAAAAAAAAACAAATTACATTGAAGTATCTTTTTTTAAAAAAAAATTTCAATGTACCTTTCAATATTAACACTCGGTAGCTCACACTCGTTCAAACTTTTAAGCAAATTATTTCTCCATCGTCTGATATGAATTAAAAAATCCAGGATGTTTGTCTCCATTTGATGAAAACCCTGCTTTTACTTTCAATGTAAACAAGCGTGGCGGAAGAGTCTATTACTGGGTTAAGTAATGCATGGCAATAATAGATGGCTTTGTCTTTACTTTCGTTCAGAGTAAAGTTTTCCATAGTAACAAAATAACACGATACTGCATACTTTACAGCATTTTATATGCCATTGGGTGTTAAAAACACATGATCGAATATTCCAATGCTAAATATGCATTCGAATTTTAGAAATTTACTATTCATTGGCGAATATTCGAACATTCGTTTCAGCACTAGTAGTTTTATTACACTTACAGTTCTGTCCTCTAAATACATGGTCTTTGATAAAAAGTCAATTCCTATTGTGGCCTGGAAACATATAAAAAGAAAAAAAGTTATATTACATCAATATCATACAAGATATATAAATTTTAAAAAATTTCACACCTATTTTTCAAACACTATCAAATTTTTATTGATATAAAAGTACCCTTGTTGATGCCATTTTCATTTTGATTCTATCAAAAGACATGTCAAATACATGCATTGTCTTTGAACTAAATAATGAATCTTTTAATGATGTGTCTAGAACAGAGCAGAAAGCAGCCTGCCTTATCGACCAATTCATTGATTTTCTGAGAAGCATGCATTCAATTTTTCCATCCTTTGCATTGTAGATCTATATTATGCAGCAGCCTTTTACTTGATGAAGTTGATGTGTGTATTGCTGGATATTCCACAAAATATTTTATATTGTTCATAAATGCACCTGTTTTTGTAGAAATCAGTAATTGTTACAATACCTGATAGGTGTTGTCAAAACTGTCATACATGAACCTTGTAATTAGGGAAGTCTTTCCCACTGAAAAAAGATGAATGATCAATATCAAATTGGATGATATAAACTATACTTGCATGATTCAAAGACAAATAGGGCTTCCCAACTGACATTTCACTCAACCATAATTTTATTGATTTTATTTTCATCAATTCAAAGACCAATAACATGATTCAAGACACCCAGATACTTTTCTTAAATATGTGTGTGTAAGAATCAACAAGATCGACTTCCTTCTCTTTAATTATCTAGAACTATTCAGGTAACAGCAATTTTATAAATCAGGTATTATCAATATCAAACAGCTAATGATTTCACTAACAACCCATCATCCAGTAAAAATGTTGCCCTAAGTATGGTCACTAGTCACTAGAGATTACATTTGTAACAGAAATTTGATACCTTACCTCCCATTTCACCAAAAAGAGACAATTTAAATTTGTCAATGTGATTCCAATTATTCATTTTTGACACAATAATACGACTAAAAACACACGGGATATCACAAAAGCAGTTCACTTGTTTCCTCTTTTAAAGTTTACTCATGTCTCCACGCTGGAAGCAGGCAACGGAATACACACGCGCATGACTCATATGTCTAATCATGGGTTGTTTACAATATAAAGCCAAATTCTTTCAATAAAAAATTTGAGAGAAAATCTGCCAGTTGATGCATATATTCTCCAAAATCAAAATCTGCACATTATGCAATGGAACACCCAAAGCAAGCCCTGCCTCAATGTGAGACGTAGCAGGATGCGTTTGACAAGTATATTGACAGGTTAACTTACCACTTTGTTCCCCCAAAAACACAAGCTTGAATTTCCTCAACGGGTTCCCGAATTCACCCGAAGAACTCATTTTAAAATGTTGTAAAATATAATATCACAGTCTATAGCACAGAGTTTACAAATAAATAACAAATCTCATCTGTATTACATTAATTATAATCAGTCTTGACGTAGACACGTTATACGACTGGATATTCCTCAATGCGCTTGCGTGAAAATGACGGATGGTTGTCTTAGTCTTTTCAGCGCTTTGGTTTCGATAGCGCGAAATTTTGAAATCGCTAAATTTATGCCACTGAAGAAATGTCAATTTCCATATGTTGAAAAAGATATGTTAAATAAATAGTTTAAATATACCTTATCATAATATAATTTCGAATTCGCTAAGTTCACACCACTGAAAAAAATTGTTAATTGTCCATAATGTTAACGTTATCAGTATGGCACGCCAAATTCACAAAATTAAGTTAAACATAGTTTCACAGTCGATAAACTAGGTTTATCGACTGTTAACTATAGTTTACTAACCGTAAACTATAGTTACCGACGTTAATCTATATTTCACATCTGTAAACTATAGTTAACGCGATAATCTATGTTTCACATCTGTAAACTATAGTTATATAACACTGAAAACAATCATTTGCGGTTGTTAAACATAGTTTATCTGATAAATAGGGTTTTATGATCAGTAAACTACGGTTTACAAATCTAAAGCACGCCAAATTCACATAAATTAGCAAAACATAGTTTCACAGTCGATAAACTAGGTTTATCGGCTGTTAACTATAGTTTACAGATCCTAAACTATAGTTACCGACGTTAATCTATATTTCACATCTGTAAACTATAGTTTACGAATGTAAATCTATGTTTTTCTGTCTGGAAATACACGTTAACAATAGATTTTGCTGATAAATATAGATTCACATCTGTAAACTATAGTTTACATTCGTAAACTATAGTTAAGAGTTGATAAATATAATTTCACGATTGTGAAACTATATTTATCAGATACAATTTGCATTCGTGAACTATAGTTTAGAGTTGTTCATCATAGTTTCACAATGGTGAAACTATATATATTTATCAGATAAACTATGTTTAACAATCGCAAATGATTGTACATGTTTTCAGTGTTACATGTAACTATAGTTAACAGATGTGAAACATAGATTATCGTGTTAACTATAGTTTACAGATGTGAAATATAGATTAACGTCGTAAACTATAGTTTTCGATCCGTAAACTATAGTTAACAGTCGATAAACCTAGTTTATCGACTGTGAAACTATGTTTAGCTCATTTTTGTGAATTTGTCTGATAAATGTAGTTTCACGATTTGTGAATCTATAATTAACAACTCTTAACTATAGTTTGCGATTGTAAATTATAATTAACAAATGTGAATCTAAATTTATCAGCAAAATCTATTGTTAACGTTTTTTACAGATAGATAAACTTTGATTATCATTCGTAAACTATGGTTTACATTCGTGAAATATAGTTTCACAGATGTAAACTATAGTTAACGAATCGTTAACTATAGTTTAGGATCCGTAAACTATAGTTAACAGCTGATAAACCTAGTTTATCGACTGTGAAACTATGTTCAGCTCATTTTTGTTAATTTGGTGTGCCATATGTATGGTAAAACGGAAAAACTATGTTAAAGCTGCTTGGTCCGATTTTTTTAATAATTACAGTATCAAATTTTTTTCATACAAATCATTTATCTTAGAAAGTTATGGACTTTCTTCTATTTACACTAGCAGAATCAGTCTCCTTTCAAAGTCAGAAATATTCAAGTTAAATAAAAATAATTTCTCTTTGGGCAAACGAAAAAACAAACCAAAATGTATCACGGCAATGTTTAGAAAAGGAAACTGCTTGGTTTCGTCCCCCGAATGATTGGGGTTATTCAACCCGCTTGCTATATGTATGCATCGATTGTAAAGAAAGCAGACTTTAGAAATATTAGCGAACAAAACGTACACATGTTGATTTGTAATTTGTCTGATCATTTCGACTTTATTTAAAGCGATGTCAAATTCGTAATACAACCATACCCGTCTCGTCGCCAGTGGCGAAATTTATCATGAGGCGAAATAACGCGGTACCTTTTAATGTCGTTTGTTTTTGTTATCAAATCTTGTTCTTTTTTTTCTTCATTGAAATTTGGCATAATTGACGGGTAAAACTACTGCAATGTCTATTATTATAAATATACTAAGCATAGCAGTCGTTTTAAAGCGTGCATAAAATTTGATATAAAATCGGACCAAGCAGCTTTAAGGTTTATGTAATTATGAATTCTTTTAATGATCTATGTTTGATAGGGTGTGTCAGAACCTAAATACTTGGTAAACATAATATAAAATCTTGTTTTAACTTGTCAATTTCAATAAAATATCAAGGAAATAAGTATATATATATATATATATATATATATATATATATATATATATATATATATATATATATATATATATATATATATATATATATATATATATATATATATATATATATATATATATATATATATATATATATATATATATATATACACAAATATCAGTTTTGTTAATTTTTGATTAAACTCTGTTCCAAGATATTCTCGATTCACATTTTGCTTAGTAACTCGATATTTATAAACACCTCAGGGTTCATACGATGTTCATTTAAAAGTATGAAAAATTTCCAAGATTTCTTAGTTGAAATGCCCCTGTTAGCTTATCAGGTTTATCAGGGGCCGGACCCTCCCTGATGCTACGTGATTGAAAGTTATGTCTAACTTTGCCACACTCTGCAACTCTGCAGAAGTCACATCATTTACACTACAATTAGTTCATGTGCAGATATGTCTGGAATATAGAAAAACTGAAGTCTAAAAACAAAAAGTATTTGGTTGGGAGATAATCTATATATGAGGGTAATTTTTTTTACTGAATTCATACCTTGAGTTTTGATTTTTTTTTTTTAGTAAAGGTTACGATAAAAAAATTCCGTTACATGGAAAAATTATGAACTTAAAACGAGAAAGAAGGCAATACACCTTATACTTTTAGGGAAAATAACATAGGTCTATGCAGTTTTTAAAACATTTAGGTAGTAAAAAAAATGGACCATTTATGTTGAACTCTTCCAAACCATAGAGTGGAATTTGTTACAGGGTACATTGTATTTGGAATGCATTGCACAGTTCTAAGCGTATTAGTGCCACGCTGTAAAAAAAAAAAAAAAAATTAAAATTCCAACTTTTAGGCAAACGAATATTATTTTTTTTAAAAAGTAGTCAGCATGGGATTAAATTTGATCAGCTGTCGTCAAACGTAAATAAACAACATTGCTTTGTTTCTTGTATGAATAGTGCCATCTAATAAGTGACAATATCATGATTTTTAAATACATGTATAAGAATCATTGGACATATATGTATCAGGCATGTAGCATCGTTTTTGAAAGTGTGGGGGGGGGGGGGGGACAGACTCATCCCGAAAAAATCTTGACAAGCAAAAAAAAAAAAAGGGGAAAAAAAGGTTACTTTCCAAAATGCTGAAAATCCTAAACCGTGCTGGGGGGGGGGGGGGGGGGTAGTATATTTTAAACTTCAATTTCACTGATTATTTCCTTATTTTCAATGCAAATTTTTACACGATCCCATAAAAGTGGGGGGGGGCCCTCCTGCCCCCCCCCCCCCCCCATGCTACTAGCCTGTGTATCTTTCGTTCACCCAGCCAACCCCCAACCCCCCTTCCATCTACTCACCACCGTAAATATAAAGTACCTTCCGACGCCTCAGAATTTTTATATAGTGGTCAGCGCGGATCCAGAAAAAATTACATTGGGGGGGGGGGGTTCAGGGATAATTATGTTTGCCGCTCGGGAGGGGTACAATTTGTTTCCATATTGCTACTCCTCCACAACCTCATCGAATAACCTGAAAATTATAAGTGATGAGTAGTAATATTATTACTTCCCCGTTTCTCCTTTTTTCAAATGCTGAAATAATCGAGACAGATTTTCAGGTTATCCCCCTTTACAACAGTTTTTCTATAAAGGAGATAGAAAAGTTGTTGCAACGACATTTTCCTCTAGGCGCACTTGTTTCATTAGCCGGGTCAAGCCGGATGATACTTCCGGAAGCGGGTAAGTTACTTGTTTCAAATATTTCTAAGCCGCCGGGCGATCAGAAAGTAGCCCGGATTGCCCGAAAAAAATCGAGCGGGCACATGGAAAACAACATGGCGGAAAACTGAGGTAAACGTCTTCTTGCACGTACAATATCCGTTTTATAATTGACTAAAATAGTTTTATTTTATTAACATTAACAGCTGATTAGTTGTGATACAACGGGTAATCTTTTCGGGCATTTTTTGTTTACGTTTAAACTATTAACGTTGCTTTTCTCTCTATTTTTGTGGAAGCTACATCTCAGTCTGTGTATTTTATGAACAAATAATGCAAGAAAAGAAAACTTTGAGTGCAATTAATTAATGAAATGTTTTCTTGTAATATTATAAATAATTTTCGCCTTTACATTTTGATAGATGGATGTTGAAACACGATTAAATCGTTGGAGGTGCTATATCTGTCAACAAAGAGCTCCAGTCCACTCCTTAGCTTCATTGGAATCGCAAGAAATCTCGAAAGCAACAGAAATTTATATAGACGGAGATTATAGGTGAAAATAATTAATATAATATTTTCAAAAATTAAGGAAAACAATAATTATGTAAATTAGATACAAGGTTATTAAATTATTAAAGTTAACAATTTATCCTACCGTTGAATCTCATTGGGTGATGATGTGCAAATATTTATTATTGACTATGAACAGCCTAGAGTATGGTAAACTTTGGGATATTTGTGTTTCAGGGTCTACCTGCGTTGTCCTTTGTGTAGCTCTTGTTTCCATGCAAATTGTGCTGAATACGAAATAGAACTTTTCCTCACGAAGGAACTCTCAGGAACACTGTGTGAGAAGTGTGCTTGTGCAAAAAACTAAGGTATCTTAATTGAACAGCAAATATTAATTTACTTTTCACTTTAGTAGAATAAAAATTTGTTTTGAGGCAATATAACGTTATAAAATTTAGAGAACAACAGTATTTTGTTCTAAAAAGAAATAATTTAAAGATTGTTAATTTATCCTAAATGATTAGTTAATTCCAATCTAATTTGTTCAATAGTGATACATGGTATCAAAGACACATAAAAAATGTACATATTATTTTAGATGTCTACAAGGAAACTTGTATCTGTCTCTGTGACAAGAAATGGTGTCACTACTAAAATTCCCTGTACCCAAGAAGTTGCAGACATGCTGATGTCCAAGGAAATAGGTAATATAATGTGGATGTTATGTTTCTTTGACATCTTTATATTATAACAAGAATGCATATAAGCTGATATAGCTACTGATATCCAACTTCAGAATCTTTTGTTCATATTTATCTTTTGAATTTTGAATAAAATTGCAACATATATATATATATATATATATATATATATATATATATATATATTACCGGTAACTGGATGCATGTTCATATAAATTTGCAGTTAAGGAAAATGAAGTCACCCAGATGGTGAATAATCTTTTTCCATCTTATCTTCATTTATGGGGCTGTATAGACTTTCTTTTTCAACAGATTCAAAGGTGAAAGAAATAATTGTAAATGAACTGATGTTGTCTCCATCCACACCTCCATCTACTGGAGAGACATCAATGTTGCCTAGTCCTTCAACACCACCATTGCCTGGTCCTTCAACACCATCATTGCCTGGTCCTTCAAAACCATCATTGCCTGGTCCTTCAAAACCATCATTGCCTGGTCCCCAAACACCATCATTGCCTGGTCCTTCAACACCATCATTGCCTGGTCCTTCAAAACCATCATTGCCTGGTCCCCAAACACCATCATTGCCTGGTCCTTCAGCACAGGATGAAGATACAAGTATGTGCAATCTTATTCATGTATAAAGAAATAAATTAAATCTTGGTTTAAGGTACTTCAATACACATAGACTTATACTTTTTAAGACACTATGTCACAAGATGGCGATTTAAATGTTTTTTTAAACTGTTTGTATCAATCGATTTAGATGTATATCGTCATAGCTCAGTGGTTAAAGTATCAGGCTTGTGAACCGCAGATCATGAGTTCGAATCCGCCTGGGGCTTTTGTCATGTTTACTGAATGAAATTTTTGAAAATATAATTTTTTATCCAAATTTGCAATATTTTTCGCCTATTTGACATATATACTTCTTATCCATCATGCTCTCTATCATAATCAAGTAATTTTGTGCTGATTTGAGAAACTATTTGAAGGTGTAGTGAAGAACCTTAAGTTGGCTCACTACACCTTGAAATATTTTCTCAAAACAGCAAAAAATTACTTGATTGTGTTATAGATATCATAGTGAATAAGAAGTATTATTAAAGTCAAATAGGCAAAAAATGTGCTATTTTGGATGAAAAATTACATTTTCAAAAATTTAATTCAGTAAACATTAACAAAAGCTCCAGGTAGATTTGAACTCATGATCTGCGGTTTAAAAGCCCAATACTTCAACCACTGGGCTATGACGATATACAACCCAGTCGAACGATAAAAACAGTTTAACAAAACATTTAAATCGCCATCTTGTGACGATGAAGTGTCTTAAAAAGTATAAGTCTAGGTGTAGTGAGATACCTTAACTGCTGGGTTTTTTTTTTTATACAAGATCATGTTATATTCTATAGACTGCTGTCTTACATTCAAACTAAAAATCTTAAAATTTATGTACCCAGTGTCAGTTGGAATCTACATTTTTGGCTGATTTAATAATACCTGTACATGTATGAAGACTAATGACTACCAGTAATTATCAAATGTTTTCAAGTGCATTCCGAAACATATTTTCCTTAATATTTTTAGATGAAAAGTGGGATGTGCAAAGCATAAAGCTGTTGAAAAAGTCATTTCATGATATAGAAAGGACTTCAAAACCTCTCAAGAACAAGTGGCAGAAGGTGGCGTCTGAGGTCAATAGAGTCGGAGGGTACAGTTTTTCAGCAGAAAAATGCAGACTAAAAATAAAGGGTCTTAAATCAAAATATGAACGTCAGAAGAAAAAAAACAACACTTCTGGTGAATCACCAGCTTCGGATGAAGATGATGAGGATTTCGATGTTTTTGAGAAAATACCGGATATGAAACCAAAAGCAGTTCTAGAATCTGGAACTGGAACCTCAAAAAAAAGGCCAGCTGCTGATGATTCATCTTCTGAAGAAACAGAGCCTCTACCAGGTAAATTTCCAGATATTCTATACCATCTTTAGTAAAAACATACAGTATCATGTAGTTCTCCCATACTCAATGTGAAATATTGAACAGATGAAATTGCCTTTCTATCATATCATATACTGAAAAATTTAATGTAATTATTCATTTCTATTTAGTGAAAAAGAGAGTCCATCCGAAAAGATCTGCAGAGATTTTGCAAGTCATGTTAAAAGACCTGATGGAAAAACGAGAAGAAAAAGCAGAACAAAGACATCAGGAAAAACTTGCCACTGCAAACTCCCTCATAGAAGTCCTGAAAGAGTTGGCAAAAAAATAATTTTACAGGGTCAATAATTTAAGTTAATGTACTACAGACAGTAGAAAACTTTATACATGTACTTTCTTGCCTTATGGTTAAACAATGTAATAAGCTAAGTCTTATTATAATGGTTCCAGTTTAAAATAAGTACTGTTTTTTATGCTTTTTATGATGACTGCCATCCCACTTGTAGGTCATTTGTGTACTTGTTAGAAGCAGTATGTTGCATACATCTACGTCAATTTTTCATAGTTAATCTTCATGATAACCATATCAGAACAATATGAAATCGATTACTTTTGTTTATGTTGATTATTTTATTTCTTTTTTTTTGTTGAAAATTATTTTTTATTTATGTTGACAACTTTGTTTATGTTGGTAAAATACAATAAATGATTAAAAAACAATGAAGTAGCTTCTGAAGATTTTATATACACGTAAAAAAGAGTTGTATACAATGTATATAATCAAGGTAGTCATGATCTTTTGCACAAGGTACAGTATCTACATTCTGTTTGTAATTTGTATTCTTTTAAGGGTTCCCTGGGCATCATTCTGAAGCCATGGATAAACATTTACATGCCCTTGACCATCTTCATCATCAGAATCTACATTGATAATGTCATCCAATCTGTCATTCTGTAAAATACATATATTGTGAAGTATGCATGTACAAACTACAGTTTGACACATATCCATTTCTTTTTTAATATTGAGATACTTGAGTCTTCTAAAGCGTCCTTTTAGTAATGCAAATGCACGTTCGATAACTTGTCTTTTAGAGGACAACTGCAAGTTGTAGCGTCGTTGTTGTTGGTTCAAATGGCCATTATCGCGGTAAGGCGTAAGAAGCCACTGTTTGAGGGGGTATGCTGCATCTCCTAAAATATGGTAGCGTCCATGTGCACATTTTTCGAATCCAGCTTCCCAGAGATTAGAATTTCTTAGTACTTTAGCATCATGTACCCTTCCAGGCCAACCAACATTAATATCTGTAAACAGAAGATCATTTTTACAAACACCCTGAAGTATGATGGAATGGAACTTTTTTCTGTTATAATAAGAACTGGCATTCTGTAATGGTGCTTCGATTGGTATATGGCAACCATCGATGGCTCCAATCACACCTGGAAAATTATATGCCCCCATTTCATCAAATTCTCTTGCAATGTTGGGAAAATCTGCTACATCTGGCCATTTTATACATTTGTTGAAAAAAGTATCAATCACAGCCATTATAACCTGCTTTTTGCTCTTAAGAAAACAGTGTTCACTTACACCAAAGCGGTCACTTAGTTCGCAAATAGTTTCTTGAGATGCCAGGTACCTTAAGGTCATTAGAATTTTTTTCTCCAACAGAATTTGGGGTCTTCCACCAGAAACAATACGTGTACTTAATGTTGGATGAAGAGCAAGATTTTCACATAAAAGTTCAAGAGTTTCTCTATTTACTTTAAAAAACCGTTTAAAAGAGTCTGGCAGGTAGTTTCTAATTGTTGTCTCATAGTATCTCTGAGACTTTATTCTGTCATCTCTTACACTGAAAAAAAAAAATAAAAAAATTAAATATAATAGTTTTATTAAAATTAGAATAAGAATTGCAAGATGGAGTGGATCGAATGCCCCTCCTCCATAATACGATACTTTAGGAATGCATTTCTAATGAGAAAATGAAATTTGAGAGTCAGTCGTAGAGTTATAAACAATATACAAAGCTAAAAAATCTGTTACATGTATGTAAACAAGGCTTATTGTTTTTGTTAACATAAATTCAATATAGCAGTAAATAATCATTTCAAGCTGATTTTTCAATCTTTTAGTTCGCTTTAAGCATAAATAAACAGATCCTATCGTTCATATTATGTCTAAAACTGGAATTTTAGTGATTACATTAATCTTGCGTACATTAAACTTGCTCCTGAAATGGCAAAAATATCTTCCAAATCGTCGTCTTCCTCATCACTTTCGAGAACATCATTTATAATGTGTAGGCCTATCGCTCCTACTACAATGGCAGCCATTTTCCGGCTGAAATTTTACTCGTTTCAGAAATCTTGCCGCATCAATGTGATCATGTGATAAAAGTGAACCGGCTCGTCGCCCGGATGTCTGAAACAAGTGCGCCCTCTGTTAACCATTTGCCTCACATGATGTTTAATGTTATCCTCATCTTTTTTTCACATAGACGATAATCCCAGAAACACAAATGTAAACAGGATAGTATGACGTGTAAAGATGCCAAGTTTTCTCCTTTATTCTGGCTGAAGAAGAGAGAACTTGGACACAAATTTTCCAGCTTTGAAGCCAGAAGTTTCCGTGGAGGGCTATATTCCTCATTGAAAGCTGTCCATAAATGGGACCCGCAGAAGACTGTGGATTCTACACACCACGGTGGAATATTTAACTTTGACTTCTCTCCTGATGGGTAAGATTATTCAGTCATTATTTTATGGGGTGAGTAAAGAACATGAACAGATGAATAAGCGCTTATACCTGTATACAGCTATGTACATACGAATTACATGTACTATACTGCAGGAGGACTACATAAAACTTATTCTGTCTCTCTCTCTCTCTCTCTCTCTCTCTCTCTCTCATGTAACGGGGTTTTTTTGTGCCGAAGGATAATAAACAAATGCCTGTTTGGGTTTTACAGGTTAAGACAATCGCCCAAATCAACTATATAGCCTATTTGGGATATTATCCCAAATGAAATATAAATTAAGAGTGCAAAAATTGACAATTTTTGATTGGTTAATTTTTTTTATAATTGATAAATCGGCATTAAATCATTAATGTATATGAACTGAAACAACTTTTGGTAAGCAAAATTTTCCTGTAAGCCTACAGTTTGTATGATTGATCCCCAAGAAGTTTTGGATATACTGAGGGATTAATCTCCGTAAAGGTACAGTTTCAGAAAAAGTTGTTTACCATCATTACTATCATGCTAATTTATTCAAGAAGTTAATTATACAGCATGTATAATGTACATGTAACTTGGTCTGGAATCTTCGTCAATTTCTATGCCGTGCTTTCTCTTTATCAGTTAAAAGTCGTATTTTAATGTCAAGGTTATTATGGTACTCATATTTGGAATGTAAAGAAAATGATAAAAGTCTCCACAGTTCACTGATGTCTAGGACACTAATTATTTTTAATCAGAATTGAAAGGACTATGTGCGGTATAGTCAAATATCTGCCCCCGATTTTAACCAATTTTTAAATAGTATCCTATAAAAATAAAATCTTCACAAATTATTGTATAGAGGATGCCTATAACTATAATAATGATTTTAGTCATCATTGCTCTTTCGCTGTGTATCTATGACGTCACCTAAATGGCCCAATTCCCGCAAATTTGCAAACAAATGAAAATATTCTCATTTTTGCTCTATATTTTGCATTCGGAAGTATAGAGCGCAGGTCTGCTCAAGTGCGATTTTAACATATGTTTTTCTTCAGATAGTTATACACATTATACTAAAATATGGTACTTGAGCAAGCCTGCGCTCGATGTTTCCCAGTCGAAAAACCATCGGAAAACACCCATATTTTGCTACAAAACATCAATTTATCAAAATAATGCAATATTCATGACGTCATTTCTACATTATGATGTCACTGTGGTGATAACCTTTTACACCTTTATTTCCAATATGATTTTAACTATCTTTCACCTTATTTTCAAGCTCTTTCTAAAACTTTGATTTTGGGGGGCAAAAATTGCATAAAACCGCACTTAGTCCTTTAAAACTACTATGCCTTATTGATAATCCAATTTTAATTTTAATTCACACCAATATACATGATGTATTTTAAAAAATGATAATCTTTGGTACATGTACGTATACACTTTTAAGCTTTAATTTTTGTAAGAAAAAATACACATTTCTAATATCAGAGGGATGAAACTCAGTTTTTCTAATTTCAACATTAATTTAAATGCTTGTCAAGTTTGTTAAGTCCAAAATGGAATATGTAACAGTTTCTGGCTCCTAAAAATTTTTGATGAGTGTTGAATTAAAAAAAAACCTCAAATTTTCCTTGTTTGCATGAAAGAGATGACAATGGGTTTGTTTTGACTGTTTTGTATTTGGTAGATCTTTGTTGGCAGCAGCTTGTGAAGGACAGAGCATCTTGTTGTTTGATCCCTTCAATGGCCGTCTGATCGGAGAAAAAAGCAAAGCACACACTGACTGTGTCAACATTGTTAAGTAAGGATATCTGTATTTTAGAATTACTGTATACAGGGTTATTTTCACCCCATGTAATTTTTGCCCTTTTATACAGTGGTAGCAACGTTACTGTTTACAAACGACACGCACGATTCTGATACACGAACGATCACGCATGATACACGAACGATCACAAACAATACACAGACGATCACTAAATTACTGAATTTTCACGATACACGAACAATAGCGATAAAACACGCAAACAAATGATTCTACACCATTAAACACCCAAAATCAAAATCAATTTTTAAGATTAGAATTAAGGAAACATATTGCTTTAATTTGTACCACAATATACTTGTGTTTTGTTGAAAAGCAGCATATAAATTAGCCATGCCTTGGTTTTTTGTTTACGAGCAAACATTATTATATAGAATTCAAACAGATTATTTTTTTGACTCCATAATGAATATTTACTTCTATCATATAGAAAACTAAGAATAAAAGAAATTAAGATAATGCATAAACTACACAAAATTATTTATATTACAAGTTGATATTTATGTAATCCGATTCCCTTACCCACAATTTATTTATGCGAGATACAGGTAAATTTGTTACCTGAATTTCGATTTTACACATCCCATACTTTTATAATTTACAAAACAAAATTGATTTAATTTTATCTATTCTAAATTTTAAAGCGTCTAAATACATTGAATTTCTTCCGAATGTGTATACAATGTACCAGAGATGAATGCGTATCTCATTTGAAAGAAAACTTCTGGGATAATTGTTTAGTTTTAAACGAGGAATAGGTGAGCTTGACCGCTTGCATTCAATGTGTCTCTCCTGCTAATATGATCAAAATAATGTGTCAAGATACAATAGCTGCTTGATATATGCTGGTTACAAAAGTATGCAAAACTAATTCTAGTTCCTAAAACAAAGGATTGAATGAGTTGTTGAAATACTGACTAAATGTATTTAATGACGACAGAGAGAATAGTTTCAAAGGATCAGCAATCACATATTACATAAATGTTGACATTTGTCAATGTTCTTCTAAAAAAAAAGTTTTCAATTCACACTGTTGCATTGTTTAAATAAAAACTACTTGTCGTTGTCTTTAGAATAAACCCTGGCATTCCGTAAAAGAAGTTACAAAAAGAAAAAAAACGCACGATTACGCACGGTTAAAAAACGCAAACTAATTTTCCTGATACACGCACGATCCCGCACGTTACTCGAATGATCAACCACGTTACACAAACTATTCAACACAATAAGCTTGTCAACAATAACGTTGTAACCACTGTACTTGCAAACAGTTTCGCCCCATCTTAAATTAGCCCAGACACAGTTGTTATTAAAGAAGGATACTATGAGATCTTGGAAATTTGGAATTTGCCATCTTAGATTTGCCCACTGACAATGAGGAAGTAGAGGGTGGAAATAAAACAGGGGCATATATTTTCCTCTATACAGTAGGAAGACCATACATGCTTTATTCAGATGAAGTTTTATATAATTACCGGTATGTAATTTACTGTAACACTATCAGATATACAGAAAAATATGCATTCTACATGCTTTTGAATCATTAGAAATCATGGTGGCTCAATTTTTGTGGATTTTCACCCATTCATATTCAATGCATTTAAAATGCATTCTTTATTCATAAAATGTTCAACTGAATCAACAAAATTAAATCCATACTTACCTTTATATGTGTATGAAATTGACAATTTACAGAAATTGGCTTCAATGAAATGAACACACATTACATTCATTATGTTTATTCTGTTTTTAAAAGATAACGTATAAACAAAAAATTGTTTGTGTTTGTAGGTTTCTGGACTCTAGATTATTTGCTACTTGTTCAGATGACTCGACTGTTGCACTCTGGGATGTCCGGTTCTTGAAACATAAACTGCATGAGCTTAAAGGTCACACAAACTGGGTCAAGAACATTGAGTATGACCGCAACACTGGCCTCCTTCTCACCTCAGGTTTTGATGGCAACATTTTCACCTGGGATATTAATAGGTAAAGAAAAAGATGCTGCCTGTGCCAATTCATCTCAAGCTCATTAAGAAGTAGTTTGTTAGGGGTAACATAACTTCCCTGGCCGGTCCTGTTGATGCAAATACCTGTATACAAACAAACCTACAACCTGTGTAAGAGTAAATTATTCACACAAAATGTGGGATTCTTTAGAACAAATTTCCTATAGTCTGTTGCAAAAAGATGAAGGATGGTATACAAGTGTTGGAAGATAAAAAAAAAATAGTGCTGAATTGCTTTTACCTTGTTGACAAGGAAATATATTTCCTGAATTTTCTTTTTTGGGTGCATATCAGTTTTCAATATAAAATGAAATTTGTATCATATTAAATTTTTGGCCCTTGTTAGCATTTTTGTAGTACCACATTGCTACTGTTTGCCTGCATTGTCCCTATCATGCAATGGACTGATGTCCCAACCAGGGTGGGAGTCAGTGACTCTATTCTGCTTTAGCCTTAGCACCATATAGACAAAGTATAACCTCTAACCTTATTTGCTCTAATGGCTTAAGCTATAGCTGTTTTAGCAAGAGCTTTAGTTGGGATGTTACTATCTAGTTTGAGTATCGAAACAAGATTTTAATTATTGACCTCCTTTCATCTTTTATAAGCTCAGTAATATTCATAGACAGTTAAAATTGGGGAAATATTTTCCAAGATCTGTTCTGTTGTGTTAAATTGACTCTGTTTCAACTTTAATACACAGCCCTGGATAAAGCCGGACAAGTGTCATTGCGTTCAATGTATTCATATCTATTAGGCAATGACCATACAGTTTACTATAAATAGATCCTGTCTTCATCAAATTGGAGTTTGTGACACACTGCCCAAAGTCCAAGCTCTTGTTAAGACAGCTGTATTTAATTGTCCATTAACATTTTTGTGCAGGTACACAGATACTGAGACAAAGGGCACCAAGGTCTTCACCTACAAACTGTTGATGAGATCCAAGCTGTCTCCTGACTCCTCCAAGCTTGTTGTCTCCACCCAGAATGGTTACATCATAGTTATTCACGACCTTGACCTACTGACCCTGGCAGATGACCTGAAAAATTTTCCTCCCTATGGATCTCCATCTTCGTTCCCTTTCCAGAGAAATCAGCGCCGGAACCGAGTGGAGTTGATACGGGAGTGGCCGTCAGGGGACAATGCCAGCGACATCGCCTCCCTGCAGGTTGTCAGCTTATCCTTTACTGGGACGGAATCATTGCATATATCAATCTGTACTGGGACAAAGTCATAGCATTTCTACACACTGTCATAATAACTACATGTATTACTGGGACAAAGTCATAGCATTTCTACACACTGTCATAATAACTACATGTATTACTGGGACAAAGTCATAGCATTTCTACACATTGTCATAATAACTTTTACTAGGACTTAATTATGGCTTTTCTACACATTGTTATAATAACTATTTCTGGAACTGAATCATGGCATTTCTGCACATTGTCATTTTAACCTTTACTGTTAACGTAATGTTCACTGTGGGAGAATTATAGTACATGGTACATGTATTTCTACTGTAACACATCAGATAAATCAATGATTGCATATTTAAGTACCAGCTCTGTGTGCAAACTAAATATAACGTAGGGAAATGACGTAAATGTGAATTGACCAGAACTGATGAAATCTTGTGGGTCAAGTGTTTGTTCTGGATAATTCATGGTGTTGTTTTTTTTGTAGATCCATCCACAAGGCTGGTGTGTGATGTCTAGAAATGTCAGCAGGGACAAGAAATCAGAGGTAAACAAAATCAGTTGTAGAAAATTAACAATATTGTAAATTACAAAAATAGAAATTATTTATTAAAATGTGCACAGTTTATAGAGCAAGTCCATTATTTTCAGTGGACCTGCATTCATGACCTCCAGGAGCCAATCAGGAGACGGGAATCCCAGGAGTTTTCTGTGATGCCCCACACTTCCTGTAGCCAGTCCTCGTCCACCTACACTCCTGCCTCAGCCTCAACTGCCCCCACCACGCTAGTTACCACCTCACCCTGCACCTCAACCTCCCCAGGGGCGTCCATCAGGACCCAGACGCCTCGCTCCATCATCATCAACCGCAGCTTCTCTGATGACAGTGCAATGGGCACAGTCAGTGCCCCCTCTATAGTGATCAATCCACCGACCTTCAGTGTGGAAGGACGGCAGGTATCGGACAACTCTCCACAGACCGCTAGAAGCGGGCAGTCTGCGTTAGTGATCAATTCCAACCCCTCAAGCGGATCAGACGATTTCCAGTCTTCTGTCACAATCCACATCACAACTCAAGCGGGGCCGTCCACTTCTCAGGGTGGGTGGAGGAACCTATTGACCTCATCTGAAACTTCCCCCCCGAGCTCTGTAGACTCAGACACCCACCAGGAGTGGGGGCTGAACCACCCAAGCGACCGTGAGATTGAGTCTCTTCTCCAAGATGAGTTGAGTTCTGAGTCCAGTGCTGATGACAGTGATGGTGAGTTTGTGGCTCCAGAGGTGCAGCGGAGCGAGGATAATCCCTCTGACAGACCCCGCTACCAGGATCTTGTGGCATTGATCGTCAGGTACGACGTGACGAGGGGCATTATCGATGTCAATCATAGGGTAAGACTGGGCAGTGCCTACGAGAGCCCCACTGCACGGACAACGGACAGACTCATGTATTACACGGAGGAACCTAATGTGGCTAGGGGGTTCATCAAGGAGCTGTGCTTCAGTTCAGACGGCCGCTTGATCTGTTCACCGTTTGGATTTGGCGTGCGTCTGTTGGGATTTGACCCGCTGTGTAGCGAGCTTTGTGACGTGGTGCCCAGTCAGCCAGTTAGACTGTATGAAGTAGCTAACTGTCTCTCCCACAGTAACATCGTGGTCACCTGCAAGTTCTCACCCAGACACTGCATGTTTGTGTCGGGCTGTCTGAGTGGCAAGGTCATGTTTCACCAGCCTGTTCTCTGATTCCAGAAATCTCAGCGTACTCTTTTATTTGGTTTGTTATTTAATGACTTATGAGTCTTTTTCTGAAAGCTTTTGTTAATGACTTCACACTGTAGTAATGATCCTAACGGTGTGCTTGCGACATGCATTAAAAATATTGGACATGCGCACATTGATGGTAAGTTTTTGTTGTGTAATCTTGAAGCATAATATGAAATTGAATTATATATATATATGATAAACATGCCTGGTGCTTTGTTTAGATTGTAAATGAATGAATGTTTCCACATGTGAATGAATAATATTAATAAATCTGTCATATGATACTGAGTTTTGGCAATGGCAATATGATTTAGAATACGGGTCTCTTCATGCTAGGTTTCAACTGTTTTGAATATTTCATGAACACCACGATGGACAAATCGTAGTTGATCGTGGAATATCTCTGTAATTTCAGACTTAGATGGAGTCAATGCGTCTTTGTGTGATTCATTGAGTTTAAATATGTTAAAGTCACGATATATACGTATTTCAGGTGACACAATCTCTGACGATCTAAGTCCTTGTTTAGATACGATAACATACGTTCTAATTCGAATATCTGCGTAAGATTCTCGACTGGATCTCGATCCATTCCGAACATCGCAATAACTTCCCGATTTGGGACGCATGTGTACGTGCAAATACGTCTGTATACCAGTACTTTACGATGTACATTAACTGCGAACGGATGCGCTCTGTTGCGATAGGGCATGATAATAATGGCGCTTAAATGCAACACGTTGCGCTTGGTAACGACAGAGACATATTAAAAACACGTACGTCTATGGTAACCATAGTAACGATGGAATGAAATCTGACACGATGATAACAATTAATTTCGACTGAAAATTTATTGTGTTGATCGTAGAAAATTTTTGAGTCAAAAGTTTTTCTACGATCAACACGATTGCCGCGACAGACCTCAAGATGAAGTGAGATCTGCATGATACGATAACAACGACTGATCAACGATTAACTCCGCGATTTTAATCGCGCCGCCGCGAATCGTGATAGTGAAACGTAGCATCATAATCTATAAAACACATCCCATAGTAAAAGAAGATTCCTTCCGTAGGTTTCACTAAATAGATCTTTATAATAAAGCAGGGCTTTATTTTTATATTATCGATTTCACACATGCAGGACAACCAAACAGATTGTTTTCGCATCAAAATAAATTACACAGAAGTTGATGCAAGTCAACAAATGTAAATGTATAGTGACGATATATATTTATTCTTGAATGAAGAACACATGGGGTGCGTTCAGAGTACTGCCGTTGGCAAATATATACCACTGGTAATATTTTTTACCATTGGTATGCCAGCGGTACCAATGTTTGCCGATAAAATTTACCATAGGTAGACATTTCTGCAGACGATCTAGAGCTCTGTTAGCGATGGTAACTTTTTTATGACGTCACAAAAGTGGCGGATTTTGTGTATGCATTGAAGGCAACATATTAATTTCACAGTTAACAATTCGTTTTAAGCATTGTAACATGCCAGAAGTACAGCTAAATAAAATATCTTTCCGTATACTAGTATGTAGACATGTTGTAGGTGTTTAGGGACATTGGTTGGAATATGACTTTCATCTACATGTATTTAAAGCACCCTAAACATTTATAAATTGAAAGTTTTCTAATTTTTTTTGCTTCTGGTGTAAGCTATCTGTTCGGCCTTAATATTTTTCAAGGAGGAGAATATACTGTACTCTTTAAAATAAACTTCCCTTTATGGATGTTCTAAAACCGATTAGCTATATATCGAAAGCTCTCAAACGTAGTTACCAAAAAAAACAAACCAAAACCAACAGAGCCTTTACAAAATTAGGGGTAGGGCCCTATAGATTGATTTTGGCATGAACCATAGCATTTACTTTCAAATGTGTCCTTGGACAAACGGTATTAAAATCATCGGGTGTATAGTATAGTATAGTAATCTAGATCATTCTAGGCATGTTTTTTCAAAGATCAACTCACGTTTTACAGGAGAAAAAAAAATGATTTACTGTACACAAATTATATTTCTGAATGTATCCTTTTGGTGCAAAATGATCAACGAGGCAAAAATATTGCATCTTGGTTTGATATTTTCCGCTAAATAATCATCCAGTGTAAACAATGGTACACCAAAGGTACCATTGTTAACATTGGTAAATTTCCTACTATCTGTACCCTAAAACTCGTTCAGAGTACATATGGGTCCAATGGCACAAATTGTTACCATTGGCAAACAGGTATTGGTACCACTTGAAATACTCTGAACGCACCCATGAGCAGTTTGTTTGGTCGAACGATGAATGTGGTCAGGTTTAGGGCTATCGGCCGAGACTGAGAGTATGAGGGCCCTTCCCCTACACAGTTTAGGTATCAGTTACCAAAATATGTGTCTCCCGAATATGTTTAGATATATTTGGAGATCCGTTACGAGAAGGTTTAGATATATAGAGATAGTTGAGTTAGTTTATGAACCGTTCTAAAATGTTTTGATAGTTGGGATCCCCGGGCTCTGTAGACATGATGGCGTAATCTGAAAACCATAGCTTGGAAGGTGCAAGAACTTATGGTGAAATATTTCGTAAAGTTATACACCTGTATGTTCAGATTAGTAAAGACATCCTCTTTTCTTAGAAGATTTGATTATTTGTAGAGATCCTTCCCGAAAAGGCTCAGACAGGTTGAGGTCACCGCCGTAGGGTTTTAATATTTGTAGATACGAAAGAAATTTGATTAATGATTTAAAAGATCAACTCCTATAAATTCTTATATATTTGGAGAGCTGCTCTTATAAATTTTCATATCTTTGGAGATCCGCTCCTATAAATATTTAAACATTTCGAGATCCGCTCCTGTAAATTTTCATATGTTTGGAGATCCGCCCATGTTTGTGAGATAATGGTCTCTTATCTAACGCGACAAACACTTCCCTGGATAGAGAGAGAGAGCGAACTACGTCCTGGTCTGGATACTTCACACTTTACCGGAGTGCGCACCTGACTCGATCAGAGGAGTTCAAGTTGTTTTCCGGAGATTCTAAACTTCTAACATGGATACACTAAGAAGGACTTTCCGGAGACGACATCGAAAGGATTACTCGGAAATCAACCCGATGCTGAAGTATTTCTTGTTCTTTGAAAATTTTCTTATTTGGGTAAGTGAACAGGTGCCAGATTTATCTGTGAAATTGATTTATTATGACGCGATTGGCGGATTAAATTTGTGTTTCGGAGCATTGTTATTACAGATAAGATGACAATAAAGTAAATATAAATATACAGGTAGGAAACCCAGTATCGATATCACTGATTGTGTGCACATACCTGGGTCCGGTCTACAGGTGCTTGTCGTAGTCATGTTGAAGTTTGCGTTGTCTCTGAGTTCTGCTATGGATGTATTGTATTGTACTTATATACAGTACCTTTATTTGATCGACCACGACTTTTGATTTTACTTTTATAGATCTACGTGTAGTTGTATTGAATATATACTACAAGAAAGAATTTTTGAACTACCTGGGTCTTGTCATTGGTTCCTGACCTTAAGATAAATATTGGAGTTCGACGGCTTTAAAATCAGGCTACAAGTTCTTTAAAACCTATGCAGTATACAAGACATAGGAAACTTGGAAGTCTGATGTTTGGATTGTAGTTTGAGTTGGTATGGGAGTGGGGCAGTGAGAATTCAGGGATTTTTAATAGGAGTTCTATGTTTATTAATTTAATAAGTACCAGAACTACAGAGAGACAGTAGTAAATGTGAATAAAATGCAAATTCAAATATTTTGTTTGCAAAAATACATGTACATCTACAATACAACTGGCAAAGACCTATCTAACATCGTCGAGTATTGTTTACATAATATAAATATTTATATTGTATATTTAGACGTGACATTATCATAGTCTGATAAACATTCTATACAAAATATTATCAAAATAGTTGATGTTCAATAAAGAGGTATAGCGCACTTAATACCCCGGTATACGATTTGGCCTAAATATAATAGCCATTTGCAACCATCGGACATCTTCAATATTATACAATATTTAGTTTAATATAACCAAAAAAAATGCAAATTACACAATCACCATGCTCTAAGAGTCTTAATTATCTTACACGACATCATTAAAATATTCAGGTTTTGTTAGGGATATATAGGAAAGTAGTTAGTATACGATAAAAAATTGAATATTTGATTATTTGAACCACTCTAAACCAAAGACATCCGATTAAAATTATGTTCTACAGGTATTGTAGTACACGTTTACATTGAATTAGTTTTGGTTTAACGTGGCCTTCGTACTGAAAATTAGACAAATATTTCAATTAGTGTCTTTTCTATTAAAATCAGGTACATGGCCGTATATATTAAAAATGCATCTGATGAAATTGTTAGATGCGTGGCCTAGTGGTAACGTACGAAAGACGAATAGGGCCACTTAAAAAAATATTTTTATCTCGTAATTACGAGAAAAGATCTCGTTATTACGAGTTAATTATCTCCTTATTATGAGTTAATATCTCGTTATTACGAGAAAAGATCTCGTAATTACGAGAAAAGATCTCGTAATTACGAGTTAATTATCTCGTAATTACGAGTAACGAGAAAAGATCTCGTTATTACGAGTTAATTATCTCGTAATTACGAGAAAAGATCTCGTTATTACGAGTTAACTATCTCGTTATTACGAGAAAAGATCTATTTTTAAAATGGCGCGTTTTATTATTCTATTCTTTTTATGTAAAGTGTATGAATTACTGCAATGTCTATTAATATACACTTACATGTACTTTGCATAATCATCGTTTAAAACGCATAATTTGATATAAAATCGGACCAAGCAGTTTTAAAGAAATTTCGGAAAAATTAGCAAAGCAGATTGATTAATAAATTCATTGAACTATTTGTCAATAATTAAGAAAGATACGTGTAATTTGTTTTCAGACTCCAAAATGTTAATATACAAAATCAATTACATTCGGATAAATCCTGTATATCCATATCCATGACTGAAACTATATAGTCATTAAAGTTATCTGTAACTAATAAAATTGTGTTTTTACGACTATAGGACTACCTGGTATTTACTTCAGAGTGGGATTATAATATATATAAGTTGAATAGAAAAATTACATGAAGTTCTTTCCTTTTATTAATATCAGATAAAATGTCAAACCCAATCCTTTTGATATGTAGAAATTAATGAATAATGATCGTTGTTAATTTTAAATATTTATTCAAAATTTAATCAACGTTTCTGGCATGAAAAAGATAGACTGAAAGTGTGATCCAGTCGAATCCTTTTCAGAAACGCACCATTTTATATAGATTTTTTCTCGTAATAACGAGAAAATTAACTCGTAATAACGAGAAAATTATCTCGTAATAACGAGATCTTTTCTCGTAATAACGAGATAATTAACTCGTAATAACGAGATCTTTTCTCGTTATTAAGAGATCTTTTCTCGTAATAACGAAATAATTAACTCGTAATAACGAGATCTTTTCTCGTAATTACGAGATAAAAATATTTTTTTATGTGGCCCTATTCGGCTTTCGTAGTAACGCGGGGGTCCTTTTGATTTTGTTGTCGCTGGATCGAATCCACTAAGTAGTAATTTTTTTTCATTTAAATTGAAACATGAACAGAATAGAGAAGTCAAGTTACATGTATCTATTCTTCTGGTGTTTTTTTTTTAAATTATTTTGTTTAATTCAGACTGAGTATGAGCACACCTAATATATATATAGATCTCTTCATTAACACTATACATGCACTCTATTTACACTTAGATCCATTGCATTTTGCTTGATCTTATCACGGTTCAGAATATCAACTACTGTTTTACATAGAGTTTCCCGAATTTATGGCAAATCAGTTGTTACAGACACCATTATAAAATCAGTACAGTATATCCGCGTTTCGAAAATCATATTGCGACAGCTAGGTACCTGAAGCTATTTTTAGTAACAGGTACTTTCCGTCCAAACACATATGTAGGCGAAATAATGGGAAAAGGCGCTATACCTCTTTTACAGAACTTCTCAAAACATTGCAAAATCAGTAGAGATAATTAAGCTTTGGATGTTGACCTGTTATAAGTTTTGAAAAGATATATCTAAACTTAAAAACGCTTATTTCGATATTTCTTTTATCCGTCTATTGATTGATACTTATTTCACGTTTGACGGTAGTGATAGACTTCAGCTGTTTTATAATTTTAGTAGTACTATAGGATTTATAATGTTGTACTAACATGTAACAACCAAATACGTTACATTGTTCTTGCTGCAACAAAAACGTTTGATATGTTCACCTAGAAAAAATAAACAGCATGTTGAAAAGTTTACCAGGATATGAACTTGGTTGGTCACGTGATCAAAACCTGTGAAGTCAGAAGGGCTACTCAGAACATATTGGAGACGTCTTTCTTTGTTTAAGATCTTCAAAACATGTCTTGCTTTTTACACTTTTTAATTATCAATGTTATCCAAATGTCCACCATGTTGGCACACACCATCCTAAGCATTTTAATTAAAATGTCCCAAAGAAGGTCCACTAACGTCCAACGAATGGTGAATTTATGACAAATATTTTAAAACTCCCTTTGTTATTTTCATTCTGACAATACTTTCAGAATATATTGAACAAGTTTTGAATTAAGAACCACGCGTGTTTCTCGGACTCTCTCCTTGTTTATGATAGCATCCAACAGATCTTTGTGGTCAAGAGTGGGGGGAGGGGGAACCAACAACTTCACATCGAGATCATGATTTACGAATACAAATCCATCAGAAATAAATAAAATCTGTGATAAATTTGATTGCTGATGGCTACCGTGCCCTGTCTTTCTAGCTCGTTGGTCTTGCGATGACTGCTATAGGCGCCTATGTCCTGTATATCAAGAAGAAGGTGGTTAAGGATGCGTTCGATTTCTTCCTGGACCCGTCCACACTGATGACGACAGGGGGCGCTATCATCGTCTTCATCACATTCTTTGGATGTATGGGGGCCCTGAGGGAAAATGTGTGTTTTCTTAAAACAGTAAGTACAGCAGTTTTAAGTTTAAAGAAATGTTAAATTTTAAGTTGTTTAGTTGATGAAAGTAAAATATTGCATGCGTACAAACACCGTGTACTATAAGAAATGGTATAATCGTTCTAAGACTTACAAACGCTTTGTTTATATCAAATAACTATATCTGCTTTCAGTACAACTACATTTTGGGCTTCATCTTCTTGGGAGAGATGGCGCTGATCATTCTCATCTTTGTGTTTTATTACGTCCCCGAGTCACGTGATAAGCTTGGAATTTTCCCGGAAAAAAGTTTGAGTGAGGCGATAGTGAAATATGGCGTTGAGGATGACGATGATATGGTTAACTTGATAGACAACATTCAAAAAACGGTAGGTCCCTAAGTTCCTGATCTACAACTCTCTAACAGACGTCACAACACCCCCAAAACGGCAGGCCCATAAAATCCCTGAAATTAATATTTTGATGTGACGTCAGTGACGTTTACGTGTTAATTAAGTGACGTTTTTCTTACGCCTCAAATTCCAGACTACATGTAATAAATACACGTAGGCCCATAATATTCTGGAACTTTTAAAGCGCAACAAATTTATCACATTTTGAATTTTTTTTTAAAGTTTCAATTGCAAAAAGTTCATTTAATAGTCTACATATATATACTCCCGACTTGGTTGATGTCTGCCTCATAATGATTTTAAAAGAGATATTTAATGTAGTTAAGGTCAATCAAAATTGTTTAATTCACCTCTGTTATGGATGGACTACCTTAAATAAACAGTTCCACTTACCCCAAAGCTTTGCCGATAGAAAACAAGGAATTACTTCTTGATTAGCACAATTGCAAAAGCTTGTTTTGCAACTTTTGGGAACGTTTTTGAAATTTTATTGAGGATGGATGTTGTTTGATTTAGATGTTGCTCTTTTGATTCTTTTCCCTTTTACTTAAGTCATTTTTCATATACATGTATGTACTAGGGTCGCCTGTAAAATACCCACTTCTGTACTTTACTATGTTTAATTTGTATAATCTGATGAGCTGCAACGCTTAAAGAAACAAAGAATGAGTGAATGGATTAAGTAAAAAAGCATGACTTAATTAATTGAACAGATTTTACGTTGCTCCTTCATCACTGCGCAATACGATTGCCACGCCCCTCTACTTACTTGTTCTGTACAATAAATTCCTTACTGCATATCTGTGCAATGAATTATTAAATTACTAGATCTATGCATTTAATTACTTAAGTACTAAATCTGTGCAATCAATTCCTTACGAAATCTGTACAATAAATTCATCACCAGATCTGTGCAATAAATTCCTTACTAGATCGATATAATAATTTTCTTACTAAATCTGTGCAATAAATTCCTCATTGGATCGTTAACACTGTAATCAACTCCGTACTAGATCGGTACAGTTCAATAATTTTCTTAATAGATCTGTGTAATAAATTTCTTATTAGATCTGTGTAATAAATCCCTTACTAGATCTGTGTAACAAATTCCTTACTAGATCTGTGCTATAAATTCCTTACTAAATTTGTGCAATGAATTCCTTACTAGATCTGTGTAATAAATTCGTCACTAAATCTGTGCAATAATTTCATTACTAGATTGGTACGTTTCAATAAATTCCTTACTAGATAACAATAAATTCCTTACTTAATTTGTGCAATAAATTCCTTACTAGATCTGTGTAATAAATTCCTTACTAGATCTGAGCAATAATTTCATCAGTAGATTGGTACGATTTAATAAATTCCTTACTAGATCTGAGCAATAAATTTCTTACTAGATCTGAGCAATAAATTTCTTACAGTATAACTTACTCTACAGCTTCAGTGCTGCGGCATGGACAACACCGATGACGGATACAGGGGCTGGGCTAAAAACATCTACTACAACTGTTCAGAATCAAACAACAGTCCAGAGGCATGCTCCGTGCCCCACTCCTGCTGTAAGATCAAGCCGGTGGGTGGAGAGAGAGAGAGAGAGAGAGAGAGAGAGAGAGAGAGAGAGAGAGAGAGAGAGAGAGAGAGAGAGAGAGAGAGATTACAATAATCATTTCATGATGCGTCATTGTTTACAGGGAGAGGAAATAAACATTCTTTGTGGTAGAAAAGTCATGCAGTATGATAAAAACGTAAGTATATAATGATCTTAAAAACTAAATGATTCAATACCATTATTTACCAATAAAAAATTGACAACAGATATATAGGCATTGGTACCCATTCAGAACATTTATTTACTGATTGTAGGGTAATATTATGGATGGTCCGTACATCAGTCGTATTAACAAGGAGGGATGTGTGAAGTCTCTCGGGACGTGGATTCAGACCAATGCTATGGTTCTAGGGGGCATTCTGCTGGGGATACTCCTTCCACAGGTAAACACAATATAATATAATCATAAACATAACAATTTCATAATAAAAATATACACCCCTTATACCTAATAAAACAACGTGTTTTATTAGGTATAGGATATTCGTATTTAATTAAGAAATAAACAGAAAGTTTAAACGTTCGCCGGGATACGAACTTGGTTGGTCACGTGATCAAAACCTGTGAAGTCCCAAACGGATTTGATCGCGTGACCAACCAAGTTCATATCCCAGTGATCTTTGTAAATTGCTGTTTATTAAATATTTAACTATGAGAAAAAATTATAACGTTATAAATACATGCCTGTGCTTTTAGCTGCAATTCTCGATGTTTTTCCTTAATTACTGGGCATCTAAATAAAGTGTACTTTTTGTCTGAATTTTGCATTGCAGATGTTTGTGATGTGCATGTCAAGATCTCTGAGAGACCAAATCAAGATACAGAAATCAAAATGGAACCGACCGAAACGTTACCATGACAACCGAGCTTTTGAGCGGTACTAAATCTAATTGCAATGGAACCTTGACAAGATACTTTCATGACTATTTAGAGATTTTTTCATCTCAGAATTTCAAGTCAATACAGTTATCATAAAATTTAGTTTTGACTAATATAAATACAATATTTGATTTACATTGGTTATTAGCAATATACGAAGTGTTGTGATGTTTGTTATGAAGTTTTTAATTTTTACATTTTCTTTTAGAGAGAGAGAGAGAGAGAGAGAGAGAGAGAGAGAGAGAGAGAGAGAGAGAGATGTGATTCTTCAGAATGTTTCTTTTTTATAAAAAAAATAAATACTTGTTTAGTGATGTTACTTTTTTTTTTATTTTTGTATTCATTTGATTAAATTTGTCAACAAAATCAGCCATAAAACAAGGTACAACCATATTGTAAATACTGTAGAATAATCCCCTGATCCGGTGAATTCAAACATCAATTAGCAGGAGGACAATCTGATGTAACAAATTAGTAAAAAAAACAAAAGCAAAAATAATCCCCCTTCCCAACATCATTTTCTTTGGCTAATAAACTTTAATCAGTCTTAATAAACTGGTGTTGATAAGCTTAAAATATGAGATTTTTTTTCTTTAATATGTGGATTTTTGGTGATATAAATAAAATGAAGACGCAACATTAAAAAAAAAACAACTTTTGAATAAGATGTGTAAAACATAGGTATATACTGGTTCAGAACATCTTCAACTTTCTCCCATTGTTTGGATATTAAATTCACTGTTAAAGTTACTAAAAACATACAGTTCTATATATGAAACTTATGCAAAACCTAGAGAAGGCATTACTAAATATCATAAATATTTTCTAACAGTTAAAAAAACAAAATAAATAAAAACAGGAATAAAAGAGAACAATAACTGGAGATTGAGGCAATCCTGAGTCGCACTCTAGTACTGGTCACGGAATATGCCCTTAAACTTTACACTGAATTCAAAATCAAACCAAATCAAAACAATTAAATAAAACATTTAAATTCTGTCAACAAAAAATGTAAACATAATATTACTGTAAAGTGCTAAAAATAAGATGGTTCAAGATCAAAACAATGTAATAACCCCATTCCCCGACTCCATCCCGATATCATTTATCTAACCTGGATTTAACTCCCTTTGTTGCAATATTTGTGATGTACGATTCTATTTCCTGGTTATGAAAATCATACAATGTATGTTGCTAGCAGCATAAGTCAAAACTGCTCAAAACAATATATAAATATAGTATTAAAATATATTTAGAAATCCAGATGTCAGTGTTTATAACTGAGAAAATATGATTATAACTTTTAAAGAGATCAACCCAATACAAGTAGCAATTTTCTGTTAAATAATATTCAACCAAGAGATGTTTCTTATGTTTGGTCATTCAATCTTTCCAGAGTAAAGGCTAAACTGAGATTGATTGTTCTATACATAAGGAGGATTTAATATTCGACTTCGGTTTTGTCAAAATATATATATAAACTAGAGTTACAATGTATATTAAACAACTGCAAGCATCGTTTGGTCCCAGGATCTACTCCGAGTGAACATGAACCGGCATTGCCTTGTTGGAGGGCCATCGACACACCGGACAGTAATGGTTGTCTCTCTGTAACCAGACCACGATACAGCGCTGGTGAAAGCTGTGCTTACATGGAAGCCCACACAGTAAGACACCTTCCTCGTAGTCCTCCAGACATATCACACACTGGCTACACTCCACATAGTCCCACACACACAGAGGGCGCGTCTGGGCCGGGGGACATCTCTCTGTAGTAATGTAAGACTGAGAGGGTGTGACGTTATCAGATTGTATCGGGGGATGATCTTGCTCGGTTCTGTTATTAGTTGTACTGTATGCGGGCTGTGTATTGGATCCAGCACATTCTGTACTCTGGTCCCTGATAATGTATGACCAGGTGGGCAGCAGTTTAATGTAATCAGAAGACATGTGAGCGGCCATCCACAGCGACGGAATCTCCTGTTGGTTCCACTCCAGGAACGCATTACGATCCAGGTGACTCAGGCTCCGCGGATGTAGAGGGTAGAAGAGATGCTCTAAAGTACGAAACTGTGCGAAATTCCATTCCTGGTCAGCCTCTTCCTCAGATCTCTCTTTATAGAACCACAGCCCAAGGAATAGTAAATACAGGCCCAAGGATAACTCGACCAGTAACAAATGCTGACAATAAAACTTAACATCAGCCCTAATGAACGTCATGGTATCAGTACTACCAAACAAACGAATCAACCTAAGGCCGTAGGGAACAAGATTAGCTATAAATGGAATTTGGAAAAGTGTTAAAAGCCCCATCCAAAGGAGAATCAATACAATATTGTACTTAATAGCACAGTATAGTAACATTACAATTCTCTTAACAAATGAACCTTGAATTAAACAGATTTCAAAAATAGTAAGACTATTACAGATAAAAAGTGTCAATATAAATACATCATTAAGACTCGGATATAAACATTTTAAATATGTCTCCATGGATTGAAAGGTGATGGATTCAGACGGTCTCATTCCATATTGAAAAATTTTCTCTTTTGTGATAATAAAGTATGTCAAATTTTTCTTTTCCCGAAGTATCTTCCAAGCATTACTTCTTATCAAAACTTCTTTGGAAGTCACTCCAAAACGAATTCTTCCAGGAAAGCGTACACTCAGTGCAGAGTAAAACAGCGGAACTTGTGAATGTTTGGAGACCATGATGATTCGAATTTCGGGGTCCTCTGCCTGTGTGTAGGAGATCCAGTTCCTGTTGAGTTCGCCAGGGTCGGAGATGACCAGGACCTTCCTGTTCACGGTGTCTTTGATCCAATGACTGATGCTGGCCAGGCGGTGGTTGCCGCTGTAAGTGTAGAGCTGGACTTGTGACTTGGACTGGAACTTCTGGGGTAAGCCAAGGATCAAGCGAGTGGAGTCCCAGTTTTTCATATGGCAGAACCTGCACAAAAATTTAATTACTGTAATGTAGTTTTAATCAGTCTTTAGACTACCGGTACCTCTGAATTTGTACATAAATTCCTTGTTGCTAACCATTTCATTTATTTAATACTTAAATGATTTTTAATGTTTTTAACTGATAAATACCGTATATACGTACAGTAATAACATGAATAACTAATTATGAAGATATGGTGTTCCTAAATACTTTAACATCAATGATTCATAAAATAAAGTATATACTAAATGCAGTTGGTTAAGGTAAGGTTTACGGCTCGCATTTTTTAGAGGTTGTACCAAAGTTACATACCATTTTGTTCACTATGCTAAATCTTTTTTTGTCATGAAATTCAAATGAATTTTGCCCGTCCCGTTTTATAACTACAAAAGGTCAAAGTTCATGATTTCAAATTTTCATTTTGATGAAATGTAAACAATTTCGTGAAAATATGTACATTTTATATGTGACTATTATGGGGGTTATTTATGCTTAAAATGTTAGAAAATAATATCACTATTAACATCATGATTTACTTTTATTTATTTCTGATGAACTATCTAAAAATAGAATAAAATGCAACAAAAATCTTAATTTTGGACTACTATTATGTAAACAAAACATCTTATTTGAAACCTTTCCAAGTCCACCGATTTCAGGAAAAACGTATCTTAGAATATGTGTAATCTGATGTTTCTAAGACACTATTTAAAACCATATGATGCGGATTTCGTTTTCGTGGAAATTGATTAAATGCTTGTGTCCTCTTATTTTTTCATTGAAACTAAAAAAAAACGCGAAATACAAAAAAAAATTAAATCAATTATGACGTCATATAAATTTTGAGAATAAAACTGTTAATTTTGTATTTAAATGATAATCCCACTTATCATTCCAATGTTTCAATTATATACCTGTAATCAGTCTTGCAGTGAAAATTGCCGACTCTAACCCCAAACTTTGTGACCTTGTTGATAACAGACGTCCATGTTCTTTCAGAAGGAGGCTGGAAATTCCACTGCTTAGCAATGACTCTGACCAGCCAAACACTGTCCTTGGCATCCTCCACCTGCTCCAGGAAGTGGGACCCACCTGTGAAGTTGGTGGCGGTACAGGATTCCTCCGATCCAGCATCAATCACCTCCCCCTCCGTCACCAGGCCTACAACATTAATCCAGTTTCATAAAATAGTTGGTCCATGCAAACAAGCTCTAATTCATGCCATTCAATTCCTATTTTGACCCGATACTTACAATCTACACTGTCTTTTAATTCCAGTTTTTGTGAACAAGTATTTGCAAACTCCTTAGAAAATGAAATCTTCACAAAAATAGAGAGATTCTATTACTTTTGCTCTACCATATATGTACATGCATGTTTAAAATAGGTGTTTTGATATCTAATTCTCTCTCTCCTAGAATTATTTTAACCGCATTGTCTACAAACAGATCCATTGCAAAGTTGTTTTTTTTTTACAACAACATGCATGCATATACTCTCGGTGTACTAGGGTATAACAATTTGTCACATAGAACATTGCAATATCCCTCCTTGTCTCTCTTATGACCGTTTATATTTTTCCCTGTGGGGTCCCTTCCCTCCTCTCTCCTATGACTGTGTATATTTTTCCCTGTTGGGTCCCTTCCCTCCTCTCTCCTATGACTGTGTATATTTTTACTTGTGGTGTCCTCTCCCCCCTCTCTCCTATGACCGTTTATATTTTTCCCTGTGGTGTACCCCTTCCCCCTCTCTTGATTGACTGTGTTTATATTTACCTGTGGTATCCACAAGCTCACTGAGTTCTGGTTTCTCCACTACTCCTTCATAACTGACCCCCCTCTGCTCCAAGAGTGTCTTCAGCTTCAGCACGGATAGGGTCATAGGGTCAAGCAAGCGATGTGACAAAACACCCGTCTCTATCCAGCTCACCGCCTCCAGCACACGTGCCAAGACAAAAAGCACGGCTACGTAAATCAGCAGTAAAATTAACTTAAACCACATTATATTTTTTTTCAAGATTCAGAAGAGGGGACAGAAATATGACACGTCAACTATGTTTCCTAATCTTCGGATATGGAGACATGACATCCTTTCTGTGGGTTCGAATATAGTATTTAGTAGTTAAATACTAATACACCGATTGTTTTGCTCACCAGACATCAGTAATTAAAACAAAAATGGCCAAGGAGGGGGATGGCGAAAGCTGTCAAATTTACCGGAAGTAAACAAAAGCAGTATTGTATTTCCTGAGTTGATCGCGTTTCCTAATCCCGGGATACTTGACATAGTCGCAAACAATTTTATTGTGAAAACGAAAATGTATTTATTTTACGGGATTGAGAATTTTTGTAAAGTGCAGAAAATTTTATTACTGCCAATGATGTAGCAATATCAAGAAATGACACTATAACTTACTGACTGTAAAAAAAACCCAAAAAAAACCCAAAACGAACAATGTACACTAAGCCTTTAACTATTTTCTTTGGGTGCATAGTACAGGACTACATGTACAAAAACTAAATACTATATAGCACATAAATTTCAAACGATCAGTGTACATTTTATGTAAAAAAAAAAAAAAAAAAAAAAAAAAAAAAAAAAGTCACATCATATATTTTACAATGTGAGGTATTTACCACGTGTTACACGGTTGGTAAACATATATACATGTATATATATATACGGTAAACATGTTTTACTTGGAATTTTCTCTGAAAGGTATTTATTTATTTTAGATGTACATATATTCGAACCTTATAAATGATCACATTTAGAAGAAATACGATAAAACTTTCAGAGGCAGTGCCGACATAAAACATCAAGCATTGTACAATTACATGTATTATAATGCTGTGCAAATAATTTCTCAAATATCATATTTTTCTTTTTCTTTAAAACTTTGTATGAACGGGGACGTACATGTATAAAACTAAGTTGACAATTTAATTGCCGGTTAAACACTCTTAAGAAAATATTACAAATTAAAAGCAGTATCGTTGAAAGCAAACTGAGAGTGTGTGTAAAGGGGGGAGGGGGGGGGGCTAGGCTTATCAAAATCTTGAGACTAGCAAAACAAAGTTTTTGGTTATGGTTATGTATAACTTTGCACACAAGTGTGTGTGTGTGGGGGGGGGGGGTCCAATTTCTATGAATAGTGATTGTCTAACCAAATTACTTATAACAGTATAGTGTATCCCCCCCCCCCCCCCCCCCATTTTTAAAAAAATAAAAGCATTCTGAATTTTCATTTTAACTGTTTAATATTATCATTTTAATGCTAATCAATATACTTTTATCAACTATTTCATGTTTTCATTAAGCATGTCACCCTCCCCTTTTCATTTAGATAAAAAAGGGGTGGGGGTGGGGGGTACCCCTACCTTTTTGTGGAATAAGTCGATCCGCCACCTTTTACTAAAATCCGGAAGTTACGTTTTATTTAGGAGCAACAGCAAAAAACATGGCGGCTGTTCTCTTTCGGAAAAGCAGACGGGTAGCATCGAAGCTTAGTGTAGAAAATGTCACTAAGGTATGTTATATATTTGCATTGCCATCAATATTTTTAATGATATGGCGAATTTAATTACTTGTTATTTGTGTAACAGAAGCTGCTTTATGTTAAAAGGGTTATTATCGGAATGACTTTTTGTCCTTGTTGAGATCCCGATGCCGATCTTAATAAAAACAATCTTAGAATGGTTTAATAAAATTAAAATCAAATCCACCAATTTTCAACCTCTTGAAAATTAGCCGTAATACATTTTTTTTGTTGGAAGTTCTGTAATTCTTTTTGAATCTTAAAGTTACACCCAGCAGTTTCCATGTCAGATAACTTCTGATGCTGTCTTCTTCTAGGTGCTGGGCACAAGTGGTGTCAACCATCAGGACAGGCGTCACCTGTCTTTACATGAGTACCTGAGTTTTGGACTCCTTAAAGAAGCCAAAGTACCAATCCCACGATACAAGGTCTGTGACCACACAGAGGAAGTGGAGAAGGCCGCCAGAGATTTGTGTAAGTAGTGGCAACTTATTATCATTAGTATTCACGAAACATTGCTCTAAATTACATTTAAACCTCTTTTCAAAGTCTTCATTGAATTACTTGAATATCTCCCTCCTATATGATAGTATTATCTTGATATTAGCTAGACTTACACTGTAGTGCTGAGGTATGCTGTTTTATTTATTTTTGCAGTGGAGCAGACTGGCTCCCCAGATGTGGTGATAAAGGCACAGGTTCTAGCTGGAGGGCGTGGCAAAGGGCATTTTACTAGTGGTCTCAAGGGAGGTGTCAAAATATGTTTTTCGTAAGTCATGTATTATAAAATAAACTTTCAGTAACGATTTTAATGTCAGACATTAAAACAATTATATAAAATTTCAAGGAATTTCACGTCAGAGATGAAAAAAAAAAACAACAAATGAATATAATTAGTATTTGATTTGTGTCAAATGAGATATAACATTCTGGGATATGTGTTCTTGTCTTTACAGTCCAGATGAAGCATCAGATATTGCATCCCAGATGATTGGCTCTAGGCTGATCACTAAACAAGCCCCCATGGGTAGAATCTGTAACCAGGTTATGCTTTCAGAGAGATTGTATGCCAGGCGAGAATTCTACTTTGCCTTAGCCATGGAGAGGTCATTTATGGTATGAGAATCTGAATTGCAGTAACATTTTTATTGACATCCTGAACAGTTAAAATTGCATTTACATGCTTTATTGAAACAGAAAAAAATGCTATAGAATATTGTTTGTAAAGTGTTCTTTTCATAGGTTTAGCTTTATCTATGAACATGCTTTCAACCAACTCTGGTTTTAAAAAGTGTTAAGAGTTGGACCATAGGGCATTTTCTTATATACTAGGTAATGATATGTATATATTAGAGAGGTTAAGCATTTGAAAATAAATGTCTATACATGTAAGTATGTGAAGTTACAAGTACTCTTTACAGGGTATTTTTATCCCATGTATTTTTCACATTTTTACACTTGCAAAAGGTTTTGCCCTATCTTGAATTTGCACAGACACAGTTGTAATTGACACAGAAATAATTAAAGACATTGGAATTCACTCAGTCTTAAATTTGCTCACTGACAACAAGGGCAAAGGGGCAGTAATAAAAAGGGGGCAGATATTTCCCTGTATACAGAATGTTTACAAGTACCGGTACACGTAACAAAATTTGGGTTATATTCAATGAATTATACAACATTTCCAACATGTTTACTTTCTATCACTGTTTTTGAAATAATCATATAAAAGGCTTTAAAAAATCACTACAAGTTTTTACTTCTGTGTACTTTTGATTCTACACATTTTGTACAACTTGTAGAATTATGCAGTATTCAGAAATAATGATGTTATCTGCATAAAATTATGGGATTACCCTAGTTACACGTACTTGTATACATACATCAATGCTTAACCTCTCTAACCTTGGACACCCAGTACCCTTTACAGGAAGTATTAGACAATTCCAAAATTCCAGTTTTGTACCAGCTCATCGTACATTTAGTGAAACATCATTAAATAGATAACCAGTTTAGAAATCTTTGCATGTTTTGATCCACAGGGACCAGTGATGGTTGGAAGTTCCCAGGGAGGAATGAGCATTGAGGATGTGGCCCAAGAAAACCCAACGGCCATCTTAAAGGAACCAGTAGACATCTTTGCAGGACTGACGAGACAGCAGGCTGTGAGCATGGCCGGAGAGATGGGCTTCAGTCCCGCGTGTATTGACCAGGTTTGAACATCAAAGCTCATTATTTATTAAAAGAATAATATACAGTGTGCAATGCGTATGGACATATTTTTGACATTTATATTTGTCATGTACCGCTATGTATTACAGGTTGCTGGTTGTCCAATGAATGTGTAAAAATTTTAAAATTATAAACATTTAAAGTTAATAAATTAATTTTTATTGGATAATATAATAATTACAGTATATATACATATGGCTTGTGTTACAGGCAGCAGATATTTTCCTTAGACTCTACCATGATATTTTCCTCAAACATGATGCTACAATGATAGAAATAAATCCAATGTCAGAATCTAACGATGGAACAGGTACCTGTCTTCTTCTTCTGATTGTGTTATACGTTATCTTCTACACACATGTACCTAATATTTCAAAATGATATTATATTTTCTGATGTACATAAGTTTTATAAGTATATATTCACTTTACCATTCTAGTGATGTAAATTATGTTTTCACTCAGTCATTAACAGGTATAATCTTACCTCTGCCCTTAGGCAGATAAGGGGCTTCTTGGGCTGATACAGTGTATTAAATATGACATGAATGTTAATTTATAGTATTTTAACATAAAGTCAAACTTCGTTATCTTGAACTAGATGGGACTGTTTAAAAACTTAAAGATATCTGAGTATTCAAGATATCGAGGGTATAATACTTTAAAAATAAGTGGTAGGGACTTACAAATCACTTCAACATATCCATTGTTTTCAAGATATCAGTGTTTCACTTTGAAATATGGAAGTTCAACTATATTTAGGTGACGTAAATGAAATGATCCAAATTAAAGAAATAAATGATGACTCAATGCGTATCATGTTTATTTTAGTGTCTGATGTAATATGTACTAATTGCCAGAATGTATATTGCAGTATACTGCATGGACTGTAAGATCAACATTGACGACAATGCATCATTCAGGCAGAAACAGATCTTCCAGCTTCGTGATTGGTCACAAGAAGATCCTCGGGAAGAGAGGGCTGCAATGGCCGATCTGAATTATATCGGACTGGACGGGAACATCGGTTGTCTTGTTAACGGGGCTGGCTTAGCCATGGCCACTATGGACATTATTAAATTGCATGGAGGGAGCCCGGCCAATTTCTTAGATGTTGGAGGCGGAGCAACAGCCAAGCAAGTGATGGAGGCCTTCAGGCTCATCACCTCAGACCCTAATGTAACTCACAATTTACTTTCTTCTTTTCTTCAAATGTGAATTAGAATCAAAAGAAGTTTAACTACTATTTGTAGGGGTTTTACAAAGTCATTGTTGCACTACAAATTTGTAATGAAAAATACAGAAAAGATATAGAAGATTTGTGTTGAAGTAATTAGTTTGGAAAAGCAAACAGGAAGGTTGAACCTACAAACTTCTTACATGATGGAATATAATGTCTTTAATTATCTTCCTAATTAACCTCTTTCTGTAATAAAGTATCCAAATCGACAACTACACATATTCTAACATAAAAGGTAAATTTTAAGATAAATCAAAACTAAAGGTTTTCAGAGTTATTTAAGAGTTAACTTAATTTTGCAGAGGGATAGACAAATTTATTTATTTCATGTATATGAAATACAGATGTAACTGACAACATTTTCTTGTCAGTCATTTATTTCTAAATGTTAAATGCCTTCCTAACATAGTTTGGAAAATTCATTTCAAATGATTAATGAATAGAGGAACTTGATATTTTATGTGACAATTTTTTATACATCTCTATCAATTTGGGTATTTTTTTTAGGTGCAAGCAATTTTAGTAAATATTTTTGGAGGCATAATGAGGTGTGATGTTATTGCTCAAGGCATCATAGCTGCTGCAGAAGAACTGCACTTAAAAGTTCCCATAATGGTGCGACTTCAAGGTACAGTATCAAGTGCTCAAAATAGTATCTAAGTATACCTCTAGTTTCATTTAGATCAAGGTTTCTTTAATATGCCAACTGATTTTTGCCTAGTGATCCAGTAATTCAAACCATTAAAAGTGTATAGAGAGAAAGTTATGAAGTTATTTGTCAAAGAAACTCATTGATGTCTTACCCTATCAATAAGAATGTTTAATATGAAGCATGAAATATCTGCAGGAACAAAAGTAGAGGATGCCAAGGCTTTAATGGCTGCCAGTAGTCTCAAGATAATGGCTGATGATAACCTGGATGCAGCTGCTGCAACAGTAAGCTTGTTTATTCATCAGAATAGTGTAGTTTATATACACTGTTTTAGCCTTTATTGGAAGGTTTTTACCAAGATGGAAATATATTTTTTTATTATAATCAGCTGAATTGAGAAATTTTTCATTTTTGGAATATCAAATACTATGTCAACATGTTCTATAGTTGTCATTTATGCATTTGCATGTACACACTACATAAATGTAGTCATGTACTTTCATATGGGTACCGGTAGCTTAAGAATTTGATATTGATTCCATAGTCTTAAAAGTGTGTGAACTGTTTATTAAATAATTGTAAAAATGTTAGGTGTTTAAAAAAGTTTTTGCATGTCAATTCTTGATGATTGCAGGTGGTGCGACTCTCCAGGATTGTGGGCCTTGCCAAAGAAGCCAACATTGCTGTGAATTTTGAACTACCACTCTAGGATGTCTTTTATCAAAGTTGTTACAGTTAAATATCAAATGATTATATATACAAAATACAAAAGAAACAAACTGTGCAAGTGAACTGTCTTATTTAAACTTAAAAACTCTTGCTTGCATTTAATTGATCTATTCTACAGAATCTCCATTTCTTGAAGCATAAAATATGGGCAAAATATTGATATTGAGAAATTGCTTAGAATAACAATCTGCCAAATTCATTAATCTTTCCAGCTACATTTTAACATCCTCATTAAGTTATATTGTCCAAGTGCAGCATAATAATCCACCATAGCTTGGCTGTCCAGTCAGTCACCTAGGACTTCTTGCATGCTGCAGTGGTTAAAACCAAGTGCTTTTTTAGACTCAAAGGAACAATATTTTGTTATTTATTACTACTATATGCAGTCATTTGTATTGAAATGTTTTGCATATTTGATGTGTTAGGTTTATAAAATAATAAAAAAGTTAAAAATAAAAGTGCTTTTCTTTTAAAAAAGCGAAATGAATGTTATGCTCTTTTTGTACACACTGGTGTAAGAAGGAGCAATGCATCAGTAATTGGTTGCTATGGATACCAGCTGACATAAGTGTGACTGTGAAAAAAATTAACTATCATGGTCAACAGAAATATCATTTTGAAAAAGCCGATACCTATGGCTCTGGTAACAAAACTTTTATATGCAATTTTTACTGCTAAAATTCAGTTTTATTTGATATCAATTTGTACATATCTGGTCTTTCATAACAAGTAGTATTAAAAGTATCCTGCCAGTAACATGTACATATTTGAATGGGGGCATGAAAAATTCTTTAAAAAATTAAAATCTGGTTTTAAATATGAAAATGCCTATTATTGCATCATTTCCATTCGTCTGCACTCAAGCGTTTTGGAGGTGAACGGCTGGTGCGAACTTAAAAAGATTTCATAAAGTTATTGATCAACTTTTCTAAAACCACAAAACAATCTAAAAAGGTTGAAACGCTTTAAAAACTCGTTTTTGAGGGGCTAAATTTGATTGAAATTATCACCATGACCATCTATTACTCCTATTACCATAGCAACATGGCCGTTTTTTACACCTAACGTGTTACCAAAGGGATTATAAAACCACACTTTACTAGCATCAACATAATAACATTCATTATGATACTATGGAATTTTCAAAACAATTTTAGAAATATTCCCTTTTATACGATCTCTGTTGATCTTTGAACGTATTTTGTTGGTTTGCAGTAGCTTACTTGTGAATGAATTCAATTTTTTTGACGGAATTGTATGTATAAAATCATATTTGCACTCGTCACCGAAATACGGTTTGTCCCAGCTCATTTAAAAGCTGCTGACTAAATCAAACATTGTACATGCAATAGAAAATAAAGATATTTATTGAAACAAGTATTTGTAAAAAAAAACATGAGATTAAGCACAGGTTTTACAACACAGGACGTTTCTGGAATGATCGTCGTACGTAGAACATTTGGACCTCTCACAGGAACTCGTGTGGTCGCCATACTCACAACCTACCGACAACAATACACACAGATAAACATCTACTACTGACTGAGTAAACCAATAATTATGTACAAGTAAATTATGATTCAGCCATTTATTTTAAAAAGCATTTAATCATGTTAACAAAAAATAGAGAATTTCTGTGATGATCAGGCCTAAGTAAAGGTTTGATCTTAAGTTAACCAAACAGTTAAATTGGTTGACTATACAGGATGTAAGGAGTGATTACCCTTGTTGTTGGGGGCGTGGACTCTGTTACACATATCGCAGCACTCGTCCTTCTGACTGGTGTAACACACGTAGGAGTTCTTGTAGGAGCCGTCAGCCTTCTTGGTGGAGCACCAGCTATGTAGGTCTCCAGCAACACAGGAGTCTGAACGACATGACAAGTATTCTAATATAGGCCGCCATGGTCAACAACATGACCTATATACACGAATTTAGGTCGCCATTGTCAACAACATGACCTATATACACAAGTATAGGCTGCCAGTCAACAACATGACCTATATACACTAGTAAAGGCCGCCATAGTCAACAACATGACCTATATACACAAGTATAGGCCGCCATAGTCCACAACATGACCTTTATACACGAGTATAGACCGCAATTGTCAACAAAATGACCTATACACGAGTATAGGCCGCAATTGTCAACAACATGACCTATTTACGAGTATAGGCCGTCAATGTCAACAACATGACCTTTCTACGAGTATAAGCCGACATTGTCAACAACATGACCTATTTACGAATATAAGCCGTCATTGTCAAGAAAAGAACAATGCAGTATACGAGTATAGGCCGCCACTGTTAACAATATGACCGGTATACGAGTATAGGCAGCCATTTTGAACATTATGACCAGTAAATGAGTATAGTTTGTTGCCAACAATATGACCAGTATATGAGTATATACCGTCTTTGGCAATAACATGATCAGTATATACGAGCATAAGCCGCAATTGTCAACAACATTGCTTATATATGAGCATAAGCCGCCAATGTTAGCAACCTGACCAGTATACGAGTATATGCCGCCATTGTCAACAACCTGACCAGTTTATACGAGCATTAAGCCGCCATTGTCAACAACATGACCAGTATAAACGACTATAAGCCGCCATTGTCAACAAAATGAACAATATACGCGTATAAGCCGCCATTGTCAACAACCTGACCAGTTTATACGAGCATAAGCCGCCATTGTCAAGAACATGACTAGTATATACGAGTATAAGCCTCCAATGTCAACAACATGACCAGTATAAACGACTATAAGCCGCCATTGTCAACAACAAAGCCATTTTACGAGTATAACCTCCCTTTCCATTACTGGTCAGTATGAGTTGTAATTGTTCTATGTGAACTGGTCTAGTACTCACTTGGAATGTTTGGGGCGTTATCGTCATGGACACATGTTGCATTCAAACACCACTTTGTTGGAAAGAGAAAGAGATGCTGTTTTATAGTTAACATAAAACAATCTTATTTCATATTTCAAGGAGTTCTACATATTTAAAGATGCATTTATGGATACATCTTTTGATATTGATGTTGAATGTTGGGATAAAAATAAACCTCTGACTGTTCTGCGATCGCTACCCACCTTTTTGGGACCACAGGGCGTTCTGTCCGCTGCGATGACTCCGTGACACGTCTTCCCAGAAGCATCAGCACAATACATGGTTCCACAGAGAGGCTCAAAGGAAGCGGCGTAATCGTCTACTCTCTGCAGAAATACAGTTCTAAGTTATCGACCCTTATAAGCGGCAAAGCAGCTTAATTAATATACACAGCATGTACAGGTAGTTTACAGTTACTTGTTTACTCTGTCGTGTAAAATCAAACAGGCAAACAAAGTGAAGGTGATAATGTAAAGATCCCCTTACCTTACAGAAGGATGAGCTAGATCCAAATAGAACATGACACTGCTCATCTAATGATGGGGGTCTTGACTTTCCTTGAACACACAACGAAAGAAACAAAATAAAAACAGTTTAATCCTTTAGAAAATCACCCGTATAGATCTACCATTATAAGCTGTGGTGATGTACGATACCCGGAAGTGAGGAGGCGACGTTGTAGCAGGACTGACAACATCTCTCTCGGACGGACGGCTCGTAACACTGCTGGGGGGACGGGGTCACCAGCTGGTCACAGGACAGATGGTAGCGCGTGTACGAAAGTTCATCTCCATATCGACAATCCGCTGCAAAAAAAGATCAGTTTTAATTCTTGTGTTAGTTCAGCAGCGGTAGGTGTTTATTTAAACTTACGATCTGACAAAAATGAACCCATGGTATTGCTGCTGTAATTTTGGCGTCCTTCTTAAGATACAGTCTTAGGTATGCCAAGTAAGCAATTTGTACAGGAAAGTACCTACTATATATCCGGTACATACTTCTAGGAATTGTACCTGTGTAAAGTTGAACTAACCTGGCATGGACATGTTGGCGTACTTCTGACAGGTGTAACAACACACGTTCTCATTGTTACCGAATGTACATTTATAGGCGGTGTCCCGCCCAAGAATGTTAGCTGGGCACCAAGTACTTTTGTCAACAAAGAGGCAGTCGTCTAGAGAACGACAAGAAAAGAAAAGAATCAAAATGGTTCTAGAGAACGACAGGAAGAGAATTGAAATGATTTTTATAGCTTTCTGAACAGTAAAGGGCTTGGAACACATGTTACCGAAAGTTCAATATCATAAAGGCAAGATTAAGGTTATAAGTTAGTTTTGCAAATAAGAAACCGATCGCACGTACTAGTTGCATTTTCACTACGAGTGAAAGTAAAAGTACCTGTAATGTTCAATAAAATACATGACTTTGTTTTTATTTTGTGAGTACATTGTATTTTGCCCGCCTGATCTGGAATGTTGTCTGTCTTACCTGGCAGGTCCAGTCCGTGATCGCTATGGACACACTCCCCGCCCTGACAAACCTGTACCGTAAAACAATGTAAGTACATGCATATATTCTCCTGTACGCGCTGTATTTTATTATAATGATTATGCATGATCCAATACGTCGGGAAACTTAAAGCATTCTGTATATGATTTGATAATGAACACCACCCACCATTTTCGTACCACACGGCGTTCCATCTAACGCCATGATGGAATGACACAGTTTTTGTTCAGGTATTATGCAGTAAAGGGATTTACATATCTCGTGATAATTGGTAGAGTATGTATCTGTTCTCTGAAAAGTTATTTGAAGAAAAAAATTAAGGTCAAAACTCATATTAAATCTATTAAAACGTATAAAATAAAGAAGTTTTTCATATCATTATTCTTTTACTTGAACTTTCGGTCTTCAGGTTGGGACTTAATTAATTATATATTCTCTGCTTGTACGGCAGAAAAATGCTCAGTTTTTCGCTCGTACATACCCCGCAGAATTTGCCATGCGCGCCGTATGAATCTTGGCACTGCTGCTGAGGACTGGGAACATGCCTGTAATCTGGCGGGAAAAACAAATGTTCAACACCAGTAGGAATTTGTCATATTATTTACTCGAGTCTGATCAATGAATCTGGTTCTTCTTACAAAATTTTCGTATGTTTCAAATTTTACCTGTAGGAAGTAGAGCTCTTGGATCGTCCATGCATGCGCCATTTACACACCACTTTAACAGGAACAAGTGATATAAGTAATATAAAGTGATATCATGCTTTACTTTATTCATACTATCATATATTAGTAAAGTAATGTTTGATAAAGACGAACGAAGGGTTATAAAATTAAATGATCACTGCATTAATGTTTTCATTATACATGTATCTTCTATAAATACGGCACAGCCACTGTCTGTTACCTACCTTGTTATAAGAACACCTGGTACCGTCCTGGGGCACCAGGTAATGACAGAGATCATCTATCGGCAGGTAACATCGCAGCTGGGTACAGAAAAGGTCAGTCTCATTGTCACCGTACACCTTTCTCTATGAAACCAATAAAACGGACCAGTTGAAAAAAACAAACCATGGTTTGAAAGAATATTGCAGACTGTGTGATCGATTGACAATCGCTTTCTACAAGTTAGAGACATTTCAAACAAAATACTGTTAACCAACTTTTATTCGCGTGCAAGAAATTTTCGCGAGAGCCTCAATATCACGAATACTTCTCCCCGGGAACCAGTATTTACTAGTACCTTAAAGTTGTAATAAAAAGGGCAGGTATGGATAAGGCTTGTTTGCGAAAATAAGTCACCGCGAACCATTTCATCTCCAGTTAATCGCGAAATAAAGTCGTCGCGAATAATAGTTGGTTTACAGTATCCAAAACTAAAGAACTCCTTTTAGTCACTCGTGTTGTGTAAGTACGTGAATCTGTATCGGCTTTGTTTACTAACCAACAAACACTTTATTTCGGATTTCTTTAAAGGCCAAGCTACTTGAACCTTACTATATTGGTTTGCTAGTGACTGCCAGACCTACCCCACAGTAATAGGACGAGCTCCCGAGAGTCTGTTTACACTGAGCGTCCTCCGGAAGTACGGCATTGTATACAGATTCTGGCAGGACACCTGAAACCAACACAAATTCGGCCAAGTAATAGTATTGTACATCACTAGCAACAAAACTATGACAATTGCACTGATATTCCTATTACCAGTACATTAGTATGTCGTACACGGTCATTAATTTCCTCTATCAACTGATAAACGTGTTTTTATCAATATACAAATGTATATCTGAGTTAAAGTTACAGCAACATCAACACCATGATTCCAATGATTTGGACCTAATGTAAGCACACCCAAGGTCATAACACCAACTAACTTAACAATTTCAGTGAAACCAGAATTAAATTTGGTGTACCAATGAATAAAAAAACAGGAGTACACCAGAATGGTTCCAAACGTTAGGATACCAATATTTGAGGTAAGCCTTACCGTTATTGTACCAATATTTGAGGTAAGCCTTACCGTTAGTGTACCAATATTTGAGGTAAGCCTTACCGTTAGTGTACCAATATTTGAGGTAAGCCTTACCGTTATTGTACCAATATTTGAGGTGAGCCTTACCGTTAGGATACCAATACTTGAGGTAAGCCTTACCGTTAGTGTACCAATATTTGAGGTAAGCCTTACCGTTAGTGTACCAATATTTGAGGTAAGCCTTACCGTAAGTGTACCAATATTTGAGGTAAGCCTTATAGTTAGTTTACCAATATTTGAGGTAAGCCTTACCGTTAGTGTACCAATATTTGAGGTAAGCCTTACCGTTAGTGTACCAATATTTGAGGTAAGCCTTACCGTAAGTGTACCAATATTTGAGGTAAGCCTTATAATTAGTATGCCAATATTTGAGGTAAGCCTTACCGTTAGTGTACAATATTTGAGGTAAGCCTTACCGTTAGTGTACTCTGGTACATTGCTACAACTTTGGCAACATGAGTATCTTATTTCTGGAATGTAACACTGCTCGGGTCTGGCTTGTATGTAAGCCATACAGGATGACGTGAAGTGAAAGGAATGGAGTTCTGGAGAATCCTCGTAGTAATAAAGTCTTAGCCATTTATCGGGGACCTCGCCTTGGGGACAACTATCTGAAACGAAGACAATGCGCCATTTCTTCAGAAGCTGTTTGATTTTAACGTACATGTATAATGGCATTTGTTTCCCTTATTAACCCCCCCCCCCCCAAAAAAAAAAAAACAACAGCAAAAAATCCCCCCCAAAAACCCGAAGGATTCTAAAAACGTTACCAGAACTATGCGTCAAAGTCGGTTGATGAATACACGCCCCTGCCATGCACCACTACAAAAATAAAAAAAAAGTGGGTGAATGCACGCTTTTGCAGAATACTTGTTAAAAATATGAATCGACAATGAGAGAATACACCGCCCTGCCACACACCACTACAAAAATAAACAGAAAGTGGGTGAATGCACGCCCCCTGCAAGATGCCTGTTAAAAAAATAAATCGACAATGAGAGGATGGGCACGTCCCTTTCATACACCATGCACGACAAAGGTAAAAAGAAAGTGAACATTAAAAGCAAAGAAATTGTTGTTGTTGTTGCATATACATGTATGAACATTGTATGTATGTTCAGTTGTATTAAATCCTATCAGACATAGGTATATGATTGGTGATTCCTACAGGCGCGGATCTAAAAAGGGTGGGGGTAGGGGGTCCGGATGCCCCTGGGAAAATTCATATTTATCAAAATTGGCAAAAATAGGCCTCTGAACCCCTCCCCCCCCCCCCCCCCCCCCCGTCCTTGGAATACCCCTCCCCTGGAAAAAATTCTGAATGCGCAATTCTTTAAAACATACGTATAAGATATTGCTGTTAAAAAATGAAAAATTAAGATCTGAGGTAAGGGTATAAGTCAAGATTAGGTAATTTGGTCAAAACGTAGTGATGTCTAAAAGATATGAACGTCTTTGCAAGTTATGTCTAAATATAAGGAGGGTATGTCTGATAAGGTTTTGACGTCTACGTAAACCTTATGTAAAAACATCCAGGTAAGTTGATAAAATGTGGTCTATGGAAGCAATGATGATGAAGAAATAAATTAAATCGGATTCTGTCTTAAAAAAAATTCACTGAATTTTCCCTAGCTTAGCAAATAAAACTGTTTCCCGCTATGCCAAAAAACCCTCTAAAATACAAAAGGCTCCTTCGATATTCGAATCTCAAATGAGCCTTTTGTATTTAAGAGGGTTTTTTTGGGACAAAGCCCTACTGGGCTTTCCTAGATAGGAGTGATATCCGTGTAATTCAGTAATGCTTGGGTAAGGTAGGACTAAATATTTCGGTAAATAAGTAAGTATCAGAGTAGATATCAATCTCCAGAATATGAAGTAATGCCCTTATTAGGATGGTGTCACTATGTCTTTTATGGCATAAAAGAAATGTATTGATAAGCTACAGTTTAATAAAAAAAAAAGTGAAACCATGTTTGGTTAGTCAAAACACTGGACCAGGTGATATATGATTAATAAATTACGTCCCTTGACTGTCATGATGGATCGTTCTATCTGAAAAACGGATACTGTTATTATATTGGTATTGATTCCTATCTGAATTAAACATGATTTTATTCTCCGTCAACTCTAGCTGTTTAAAAAGCAACTCTTATCGACTAACAGAATATCTTAATTTCCTTGGATATCAAGTGCATTTGGAATTGATTACGAATTGATAAGAGCATTGATTCATCGGTTTTCTCCGCGTCAACATATAGGGCAAACAGACCCAGAGAGACCGCAGGCTATGTAACGGTGTTTGTATATCATAACTAACACTGGAGTCAAATATTGATGCTTGTCTTGAGTGTTCTATTAGGAAATATTTTTTTTACATATGTAAACAAGACATCTGAACTAATTGATTCTAAGGAAGATTAGGCAATGTAATATTGAAAAATAAAAAAAAAATAATTCAATTGATAGAATCGTTTACTATTTGTTGGAATACAGATTTAAATGCAGTAACCAAATTATATTTTTTTCGGTCAATTTCAGGTGCATGCAAAATGGCCTTTACTATTATGTATAGTTATTGCCATATAAAGAATTACTATTTTATTTACAGGAACCCCCACCATTTGGTTCGATACCTTTTGGTGCCCACATGTTGTTCCGTCCCCGGGCACGGCGTACCGATTGAACTCCTCATGGTTGACCGGATCGTAACAGACCATTTGTAGACAGAACGCCGTCTGGTAGGCCCCGGTGAAGTTAAAATCATCCTGCAATTGTTAGTTAAATGGAGAGAATTTATCATCAATTGTTGTCTATTAATAAGTTGACAGCAACGATACAGAATACAGTATTATACTCTTAACAAAAACTTCTTAAGAGACTGATAAATATGACAATTTGAAAGAAAACTGTGAAATAAAATTATATGAAATTTTCAACATTTCGTAACCGTCTTCTCAACAATATCACAGAAGAAATAAAACAACACAAATTGAAATCAGTTAACCGTGACAATACTTCAAAACAAGAAATCGGTGTTTTTCAACAAGTTTTTCATATAAATGGCAACTTTTTGCGATCGACATCACATTGTAGTCTTTAGTAAAAGTCTCAAAAGAAAAACACTTTTAAAAAGTGCAGAATGATCATTAGGAAAAAGAATGTTAGAGTCTGAGTTGTTCTAACGATAGCTTTTACTCACTCCTGATCTGCTGTTCGTTTTGACCTCGATTATTTTTTTTATATTTTTCAGACCGTATAAAAAATTATTTTAACATAGTTTTTCAATGCTATAAGTATATTATTATTTCAATCGACCAACAACAAAGCCTCGAAGAAAATTCAACCAATCCGGAAGTGTTCATGTTATCCAGTGAAGACCTAGGTCTTGGGTCGCAACCATACGTCAAGATTGTTACTTGAGAGTTAGATGGAAATGAGTCACCCCAATGGCAAGGGAAACAAACGCATTTATTTTATATTATAAGTTCTCTCATCGTCGGAAGTAAAAGATCACCCGTGGGTATCCGACGATGAAGTACTCTATAATGGGTGAACACTTCGAACTTTGATTCAGTATAAATGAACCAGTGGAGAGATAAGAGGAATCTGTTGAGAGAGTCTCACCCTTTCCATGAAAGAGTCGTGGCCGAGGTAGATCTGGCACTGCTGGTCGGCGGAGTAGATCTGTCCGTACAAATCGTGCTCGTGTACGGTCAGGGACGGGTCCACGGCGTGGTTCTCCTGGGTCAGCAGACAGTTCTTGTGGGTTCTGTCAGTATAATGTTGTAATGAATAGAAAGATCGGGGATACAAAACTTAAGACGAACTTACACTTGATCTCAATATCACTTTTCTACTTTTTTTACCTTTGTAAAAGTGACTTAAAGACCAAAATTTTAATAATCCCTTTGCCTGGTACCAAATAACCAAAAATTCAGTTACAGTTTGCAAGAGTAAAGGGGTGACAATTACACGGGGCAAAAATAACCCTGACACAGTATTTATATTCTCTTGTACACGATGTATTACATTCAAAAATTGATAATGATCCTGTATTTCCACTTAACAGTACTCTACCGCTGTAATATTTCTCAATTTTTTTTATCTGACAGAGTTTCTGATGCTTCTGTCAAACATTGACGGTACGTTCTATAATAATGTTCATTACTCACGTACGTCTTATAACGTTTGATAGTTGAAATACTTAATGAGTTTGAATATTTCCTTTATATATTTTACATCGTTGGTCGATAAGGATTAATTCGCTATGGTTAATGTTAACGTCTATACAGGTGTATAAAGATGTTAGCAATAGATTGCGTAGACTATGGTACCGATTTCTTACCGTGACACAATTGAAATTGACAGAGATATAATGAAGTAAAGCTAAGTAATTATAGTATTCTTTCTAGCTTCATAAGAAAGAGATGACATGAGATATAAGTGAAGGACTTAGGTCATAACCTGAGTTTCTGTATTCTACCTGTCTAGTTTGTGCAGCAAAGTTTTTATATAGGACTCGGAACAAGAGGAGAACTGCCAGATATTGGATGTATTTCTAGCGGAAGTGGAATTCATCACGTGACCATCCTCGGGACAAGTATTGTTTTCACCATCATGTTCGCATCCAAAACTGCAAAGCAACAAAATTATTATTAAATATTCGACACCAAATAAATAATGTCTAACTACATAAATCATCCCAGAAAGGAACAAGTATTGTTGCAAAATTATAGTTTTTTTGAGAAGTAAAGAAAATACCTGTGTCCGAGTTCGTGAGCAATGGTGAAGGCGGGAGTGAAGTCAAACTGTGAGGAGACGACGGACTGGGACCTTCTCCCACACATCGCTGACAGAGAGGCGATACCTGAAACCAGGGAAGGAACCCACGGCCTTAATACATGTACGTAAAGCTGATCTCTCCTTGATTTTCAAGAGATCTAGGAAACTCAGTTTCGTATCTTTACGAAGTTTACAGCAGAAACATATAATTATATAAATATATTACAGCTGAATGTGATACATGTATCTGATCCATTTCTATATTTTATGTGAAAAGTTTTCATAATGATAAACAATGTAATAGTTTCTATCTGTACATTGTATAGTGTGCGTAGTACTTAGTGTAAAGAAAATCGACCGTTTACCTAAAATGTTCGTGTAGTTATTCTTTCCAATGGTGCTGTCTTTCATTTTATATCTGTAAAAAGAAAAAAGTTTATCTATCAATTCTGAGCTTTTCATCATATAAGTTTCAAAGATAGCAAAAGAAATATATTTTGGTTTTGAATGAAGCCTTTCAATTTTCATGTAGTTTATATTTGTTTTCTTGAAGACCTTTCTCTTGTGCAAAGTGTTGTAAGTTACCCGATGAGGAAATGACGTGGTTATTATAATATTAGAACCATTTTAACAAGACCTTGGACTTTCAGTAGGAAGTCTAATTCTTGCGTCAAAACAAGTTAAAAATGACGCGGATTCAAGCGAAATATGCACCGATTGCGTAGTCTTAGCTCAAAAGCCAGACAAATTTGGTTGATTTCAAAGAGCCATGGCTGAGAGGCCGACACTGAAATAGACAGGCCTACGTCACATTGCTGTTTAACACAACTACTCAAAGTCCAACCTAATGTTAAAATGGTTCTAATTTTATGTTAGTTATTGGATGAGGAGCATGGCGTAATTGTTGTCATATTAATCATATGTCATTTACACTGTGAGGAGTATGGCGTAATTATTAAGTTTATAAAATGGTAGTTACCAGAGGAGTAGCATAGCCTGGTTATTAATAAATAAATCATATGATAGTAAACCCAATGAGGAAGGTGGCGTGCTTGTTATCATATCAATTATTTGCTAGCCACCCAAAGAGGAGCAAGACATGTTTGTTATAATATTAATTATATGTTGGTTACCCAATGAGGAGCATGGCTTGGTTGTTAATACATTATTTTTTTTTTGCTACCAGGTGAGTAGCATGGTGTAATTGCTTTTATATTGATTATACATATATGTTAGTTACTATGTGAGAATAATGGCGTTTATTATTATATTAACTATATGTTGGTTACCTTGTTCGGAGCATGGCGTGGTTGTTGTTATAATTATCATACGTTACTTGCCCTGTGAGGAGCATGGCGTGGTTGTTGTTATAATTATCATACGTTACTTGCCCTGTGAGGAGCAGTGCGTGGTTGTTGTTATAATTATCATATGTAACTTGCCCTGTGAGGAGCATGGCGTGGTTGTTGTTATAATGATCATACGTTACTTGCCCTGTGAGGAGCATGGCGTGGTTGTTGTTGTAATTATTATATAATTCTTGCCCAGTGAGGAGCATGGCGTGGTTGTTGTTATAATGATCATACGTTACTTGCCCTGTGAGGAGCATGGTGTGGTTGTTGTTATAATTATCATATGTTACTTGCCCTGTGAGGAGCAGTGCGTGGTTGTTGTTATAATTATCATATGTTACTTGCCCTGTGAGGGGCATGGCGTGGTTGTTGTTATAATGATCATATGTTACTTGCCCTGTGAGGAGCATGGCGTGGTTGTTGTTATAATGATCATGTGTTACTTGCCCTGTGAGGAGCATGGCGTGGTTGTTGTTGTAATTATTATATAATACTTGCCCAGTGAGGAGCATGGCGTGGTTGTTGTTATAATTATCATACGTTACTTGCCCTGTGAGGAGCATGGCGTGGTTGTTGTTATAATTATCATATAATACTTGCCCTGTGAGGAGCATGGTGGGGTTGCTGTTATAATTATCATATAATACTTGCCCTGTGAGGAGCATGGCGTGGTTGTTGTTGTAATTATCATATAATACTTGCCCTGTGAGGAGCATGGTGGGGTTGCTGTTATAATTATCATATAATACTTGCCCTGTGAGGAGCATGGCGTGGTTGTTGTTGTAATTATAATATAATACTTGCCCTGTGAGGAGCATGGCGTGTTTGTTGTTGTAATTATCATATAATACTTGCCCTGTGAGGAGCATGGTGGGGTTGCTATTATAATTATCATATAATACTTGCCCTGTGAGGAGCATGGCGTGGTTGTTGTTGTAATTATCATATAATACTTGCCCTGTGAGGAGCATGGCGTGGTTGTTGTTGTAATTATCATATAATACTTGCCCTGTGAGGAGCATGGCGTGGTTGCTGTTGTAATTATCATATTATACTTGCCCTGTGAGGAGCATGGCGTGGTTGTTGTTGTAATTATTATCAATACTTGCCCTGTGAGGAGCATGACGTGGTTGTTGTTACAATAATCATACGTTACTTGCCCTGTGAGGAGCATGGCGTGGTCGTGCGGAGGCAGGCCTTTGTGGTGGACCACGTAATCATGGAATTTATCCAAGACAACAGACGCATTGGCGATATCTGGGAACTCCGTGGAATTTAACAAACTTGTTTCTGTCCATGGTGATGCAGTTTTTTGCTGTAACAGCGTCATAGTAATCACTTCGGATTTTTTTCTTATTGATTTAAGCTAATTCATAATTAATAAACCAAAATTGTGTCTAATTTATTATACATATATCAATTAAATACATGCATGTCTTTAGTAATATTACCTTAGCAACAACAATTCCCACGGGTTTTAAAACAAGGTGTATTCCACCGCTAACCAGGTTTCTGTATGGGATATTTGTCTATAACAGAAAAAATACATTTAATTATGATTTATGTGAATCGAATCGTAGAAATTATGTCATATATCATCTAGGGCTGTGAACTTCAGCGAGGCGGGTCTGCATGTATACCGGTTTTTCCCCCATAGTAGCTTTTCCCCCCGGAAAACCTACTATATAGTAGCCTTTCCCCCCGGGGGTAAAAGCTACTATATAGTAGCTTTTCCCCCATAGTAGGGTTTCTACCTCACGTTTTTGGTTCAGATTTAAAAAAAAAAATTATGGAAATCCAGTAAGGATTAAAATCAATGTGTCTACACTCCCATGTTGCATACATGTATATCTGCATTCATTTGTACAGGTTAAGTTTCGTTTTGCCGATTTATTATTTTTATAGACAATGCTGAAAGTTGAACATGTGTGTAATGGAATTACACCTAGAACTTAATTTAGGACAAATAGTATAAAATATTTAGGTAATTGAATCGTATATCTTGATTTATATGGCATCGTTTTCAAAATTGTATATTTATAAATCACGTTGCAAAATTAAAAGTGGAATAATTAGCAAATAGTGAGTGACAATATAAACATAAAGTTAGTTCAAGCTCCATTTCACATTTTCCAAAGTAACCAGCAAAGATACCGACATTGTTCTGGTTGTGAAGACATTTCATTGTTTTTTAAAATGTTTACATCATAATACAATGTATCTCGCGTTTCGTAGAAATGTGCTTAAAAATATGAATATGCGTAACTTTAAAACGAAATGGTAAACACTAACTTTACACATGCTTTTAATACATAATTAAAATACCCCTCACCCATGATTTAGAACCCCATCAATCAAAGTAAAACTAAAACATTTCAGTTTCTCATCATATCATTGCATCCTGTCTCCCGTTTGATATTTAGAAGAAGAAATATATAATTGTTTTTAAGATCGTCAATTCTAACGGTATTAATTTAAAATTGATAGCCTTTTGGAAATAGGGAGTAATACATTTCCACTTTTTATTCCCTTCCTCTACAAAATTAAGTCAAGATTGGACAGTTAGTTCCCTGGGAGTAGCTTATACATTGATGGTAATACATTGGAAAATTAAAGTTCCAAACCGGCGTATTTTCACTCAAATGTGTTCTCACGTGTTCATAACGCCGAAGTCAAAACTGTAGATAAGCATCGATTAGATGAAAAAGATTCGAGGTATTCCAAAATCCGTGTAAAAGGTGTTCCAAAAAGGTGGGAGAACAGGTGAAATAAACGATGATGACGCATGAATGTTATGAAAGCGCATGCCTTAGTTCATATTTGGGGTTGAAAAACCATGTATTTTATTCTATGTATTAATAAATGCCATAATTATCCTTTTCTGTGAGAAATTAATATCATATCAGTTATTGCAAATTATTTTCACGAATGGTCCGCAATAAACATGGCCGGAAAGTGAAAATGGGGGAAGATCCACTATATAGCAGGTTTTCCGTGGGGGTAATCTGGCTATAAAAAGGGGGAAAGCCCACTATAAAGTCAGCTTTCCGTGGGGGAAAAACTGCTATATAGCCATTTTTCCGGGGGGAAGAACTGCTATATAGCCATTTTTCCGGGGGGAAAGATGGCTAGGGGGAAAAGGCACTGTATTGTTATGCTTTTCTGTAAATTTAAGACAAACATGTATATACATTTATCTCAAATTTCTTTACAAATATACATGTATGTATATATACATCCTACCGTGTCAAACAGGAGAGAGATGTACTCGCTGAGGAAAGACGAGACACCAGAGGTTGTTCCGTGCGTGAAGTCTGTTTCATTTGCAACGAGGCTGAAAGGATGAAGTGGAAAAAAAATTGTAAAATCAAAGTTACGTTAATATATATATATATATATATATATATATATATATATATATATATATATATATATATATATATATATTAACAGTCTCAAACTCTTTTTTAAAGTATTTGGACCGTGTTAGCGGTCTTCAACAGTCATGTTTATTAAACATAGCTAAAAATTTAAATAAATACTTATAGTAATACCTGCTATAGAACTTGTAATCCACCACCACCAGGATCTCGGCCGTCTGGAGGGGTAGGGTGGCGGATCCCTGGGGAGCGGCTCTTCTGTACGTCTCGTGGGAGGAAGCGAACCTCTTATCTTTGAAAAGAGTCCACAATATTTGATATTACAGGTGTGCGCAGTGCATCGATTACTTTCTTGTAGATACATTTACATGTCGCAGTAACAACGGAACATACTGTAAAGCCATTAAAAGTGGGCATTGTTTTCAGACTTTTTGGTGGAAGGTTAAGTACATCACTAAATGTCCTGTATAAACTAGCATGAATTGGTGGACACAAATCAGAAATGCGTTGACTTTAATGGATAATTATCACCAACCAGCACTAAACACCATATAGTCTTTTCTCTAAAGACTCTCCAATTTGATATGAAAATTCAAATTTAGTCAACATACCTGTGATATCATACTTCAGATTTGACTTATAGTGCAAGTTTCGAGGAATAGCAATTCTGTGGTCCTCTCTTCCAGGCAGTGGATGCAAGATCACATGACTCATTTCTCGAAATGTATACCCTGTCTGAAAGAATAAAATAAAATTTAACTGGTTGAACTTTTTCATAAGATTTACCGATGCAACATAATGCTTGCATAACCAACTAACACTTAGTCTTGCTCTTTATACAACCTTTGTTTGCATTCACACACATAGTTTCTCACATTAACAGTTAAAAAGGTAAATTAATTATAAAACTCAAATATAAGAAGTATACAGAGTTTTTTTAGAGTTCATGATTTTGTGAACTGCAATTCATACTTTCCTAGTTTATTTAGAGAAGAACGCACGTTGCCAATTTGTTTAAAAAAAGAATAACTAATGATTAAAATTAAGGAACTCACTAGAGTATAATGTTCACCAGAATTGGTTTTGACTTTTGAGACTTTAAATGATGCAGTGCCATCCTGGTTTTGGTAGAAGTCTGTTGGATCTTTCTAGAGGTAGAAGTGAATTCACTCAGGTAAAAGAATGTAATGAATAAATATAAATCAATACGAAAATAAATTTGTTAATCCCCTACAGTAAATATTAGTTTTCTGATTTTTTTTTTATTAATGATGCTGTTTAAAGTACTTTTTTTCAATTGGTGTATATTAGAATGTATGGGACAAAATGGTGTGACCCTATTTGTCTCCATTAATGACTTCCTTTTGGGTTACCAAATGTCAGATAAGAATTCTGTGTCAGATTCTGTTCTGACCTTGGCTTCAAGGTCGTGTCTTGTTTCCTGTTCAACTTTCTGGTCATTGAACGAGTACACAGGAACCTGGTATCTGTGAGGACTATTACGGATGAGGTCCAGCTTGACCTCCTCGCCTCGGTGGTGGAAGCTACACTGCAGGTGATGGGGCATCCCATGGTTTGTGAATATAGATGACGGTAAACAATCGACTCTAGAAAATTCTGGAAGAGAAAAAAATCAAACAAAGGGGTCGTCTGCAATTGTTTTACTTTTTAATAAATATTAGATAAATAACTTCAGCTTTGAATTGATTTTTATACAAAAAAAGATCAGTTGGTTGTTCTTTTTGGTTGTGTATTTTCTACTTTTTGCCGTTGATTTTACAATTACAATTGATTTTCTGAAAAAAAATTGAAAGAATATTAAAATTTGGCCGTCCAGTTGTGTCAATTTGTTTGACTACTCACTCGGTATTCTATATGCATAGACTAACGAGCAAAACATAAGCCAAACTGGGTTTTGTATGGATTCAGAGATTAAACTGATTATGCTGTTTCAATTTTTTAAAATGCACAAACCTTCGTACTCCACCTCGGTTACGTGTTTCTGTAATACCTCTGACAAATCAAGACCCTGTGTCAAAGGGGCCAGTAAAAATATACAGAGACACCAAACCATGGCCAGACTACCTGCTTTGATTTCCCTGTAGTATTCTTGAAGTATCACGTGACTTTATCTATCACAGATAACAGTTATCTTGCAGAACTTCCTCCCAAAAAAGACCAAACTCGGGACATAAATTAAGGTTGATTCAGGTTTCTTCGTTAAAATAGAATTTCATAAAAACCAACGTCATTTTTAAAATTGACTAAAGACCAATTCTATGTAAGAATCAAAATTCAGTGGCTACGCATAGTCACGGATTTTCTTCATACTTGACAATTTGATAGACATTGGTGAGTATAAAAGCCTAACACCATTTGTTTGTTGCTATGTGGTCCCGTTGCCATGGTAACCGAGGGTAAAGATGTAAAAATGCCATTTTAATGCTTATTTAAGAACATACTGTGAGTAATGTGCCGAACTTGGGGTTTCCAGGGTAGAATATATAATTATTAAAAATAGTTATCATTTTTCAAAAGAAAAGATATACTTTCATTTTGTCAATTATTTCTGTGTTCTCATGCATAAAATGACAATAGTAAGTATCTGCTCCCTATCGAGAAAGCTTTTCTCCTAGGCTAGCGACCAAAGGTTGTCATCTTATACCGTCAATGCCGGGAGGAGTGTGGTCCTCACCGCTGGCTGCTGCACGGAGTGACCTACTGCTGAGACCAACTCTTTTGATGAAGTAATTAATCACCAGCTCTGGCGATAAATTGTTTACAAAAATCAATGGCTGGGTCCTGCCGTTCCTTATGTATCATTTTTTCAGGTTGGTTGGTGCCATTGAAAACACCAGATATGCTTTGATCAACCTTGTTCAGTCAAACGTAGAGTAGATATTGGAAAGTGCACACCCATGGCAGACCGTATCTCGTATAAATATATATTAATTTAAGATAGCAGCAATGTTACTGAAAATCAAATATGATACAGGAGGACATTTCCTACATCTACAAGTTGTTATATTTGTATTTCTCACAAAATTGAGCAGTATTTTTTTTTCTATGTACAAATTGTAATTTATAAAGAAAAAAAACAATTTATCGATGTTTCGCCAATTTGATGCACTTTAGGAATTTTTTAAGAGGTGAATGTTTAGACAAGTATTCAGTAAATCCTTTCGAAGATCCGGAGAAGAATTGACACAGGCAAATGAATCTGGAACTAATTGTCTGTAGTAAATATATTTTAACACCCTAGTGCTTGTTCTATGTGATTAATGACATCTGTTCTACCAGTAATGAAGAGAAAATCGATGTGTGCAACATTAAATATCTAAATCTCTGTTGATCCCATTGAAAGGACACCCAGTGTGATATAAATTGTATAATGTGTGTTTTATGAGAAAAAAGCTAACCAACAATCAATCTCTCTCTCTCTCTCTCTCTCTCTCTCTCTCTCTCTCTCTCTCTCTCTCTCTCTCTCTCTCTCTCTCTCTCTGAGAGAAGATATTCACTAATTTGAAGATACTTTTTGATTGTTTATATAGAATGTGTATTTTTAATTTGAACTAGATGCATTTCTGAGAAAAATATAACGAAGATGTGATTTTAGAATTACAATAAGCAAAAAATCAGAAGCGGAAAAGGAGAAAACGATAAAGCCCAAACCGTTTTCAGGATAGCTATCAGGCAGCAGGCTGCTACGTCTATGTAATCAATAGTTCGGCGGTGATGCAACCAGCACCAATAGACTATCCCATTCTCTGCAAGTTGATGTAACTGACACGAGCTCTTTTTTATCATTGATTGCTTTCGATGTCATTGTGTCTTTCATTACAACTCACTTCTCTACTGGAGGAACCATTAGTAAAATTATAAATCTAAGCTTGGAATCAACATACATGTAGTGTGCACACCTACAAGACTATTTCCTCATCCTACTAGCTATGTATAATTGTTCACCAATTATCTCCCCTCCTCCCTGCTCTTCAACACAGACAAATGATATTATTATAATCAAAGTGGATTCACTGCAATGTTTTAAAAAAATATTTGTTTTATTTACGTTTACCAAACTGCTGCTATGTTTTGAACGGATTAATATCAAGGAATCTAACTGGGCTGTGACAAACATGAAAAATTGATAGATCGAATTATTTAAAAGCAATTATCGCAACAGAGGTAACCAGATCGATATTGAACCGAATAAGCATTGGAGGTTTCAAAACGACAAATTACACCGGCGTCGCAGGTATTTCAGGAAGACTGGGGTAAAAAAAAAGGTAGATTTATTTGACGGGTCCCAGTCATCCAGTCAGGTAAGTCGTTATCAATTTTACAGAGGGGAATCATTTACAAAATCAGATGATATAAAACGATATCTGTATGAGGCGAGGAGCAATTTTTGTGGATTGTGTCAGATTTACCCATCTACAGAAGGTTTTTTTTAAAATTCTGAATATGAATATTGTTAAATTAAACGTCGTGATGGTTTTTCTTTAACAATATTTTTATAAAGACATTTATAGTCGCGGATAGATTCGTTATTTTAAGAACTTAATGGCGTTTGAATTTCACAAAAATATTCGAACCAAAAACGTAGTGAAATTGCCCAATGGGGATGTTTTCTTAAACGGAGCAAATGTTCAAATGAAATCCATAGCCCAGTGGATGATGGTGGCAATGAAATCCACATTATTTTGGAAAATGGATGACAATTAAATCCACAATTAAGGGATTTCAATTAAATGAAGCCGGGTGGGTGAAGGGGCACAATAAAATGAAAAAGCTGTTTGATTAACGGTACTACATTGTACAATGTAGACTATGGATGATAGTTCCAAACAATTCAACATAGGGAGGGGAAACTGGTAGATGAGAGGTACATTCACCAATGGAATCTAAACGATCCTGTTCGTGAGATATGAATACACTGTTTGTTTCTAAGATATATTTTATACAGACCCAGTCATTGTATTTAAAAAAGTTCACCGTCAACAGAAAAAAATTGGATATATGATTTCTGAATTAAATAAGCAAGTTTGCTGGTAAAATTAATCAAGTGGGCGTTGACCATCTGTTAGATGTGTTTACTGAGACGTAATACAGACATTTGAGTTTTTGATGAAATAATAATACTTCTCTATGCAAATATAATAGATTTCCATATTTACCTATTTTTCTAAGGCAGTCCTTTTCGTTCTATTGTGTCACACCACACCGATTCTCGGGAAATATTTTGAAATGAAATGTACCATTACATGTATTTACTTGTATCCTAAAAAAATGAAAATACATGTATACATCTAAAAATACTTTTTATCCATACGAAATGCTGGTCATGCCAATTTTCTTGTCGACATTAATATTAACATATCAACTTAATATCAGAAAGAAACGAAGCGTCTAGTGACTTTTAAAGAAATAATATACTTTTATTGGTCGAACTTTAAAAATGTCAGAAAGACATTAGGAATACAATTCCCACATTAGTCAGTGAAGTAAACTAGTGCTTTGTCGGACACTTTTGAAAATAATGGCGGACGATTTCCCATGACTTCTTTACAAGAACAGCGCACCATGAACATGTAGAATTGAAGTTCATATATTTTTTCATGGCAGAAAACCAGGCGCCATTGCATCCATTGAACTAATTCATCTACTGACCGGGGTTTTAGACCACTATTTCATCAATCTATATATTTGAACGAGATGTTTATTAAATGTTAAAACTGGTTGCTATAAGAAAAAGAGTATTGATTAAAGGGACCTAGAAACAATTTGGGGTCAATATCTAAAATATTAATCTATTTTTAATTTTTTGGAATAATTAATATAGGTATTTTTAATGCTTTGTCAAAATTTGAAAGTCAAACGTTGAGTTGTAAGCAATATACATGTACGGGGTTTGACATTCTTTGTTTCGTAAACAAAGCTCGAGCCTTGTTATTGTTTACATGTGTGGTTTATTAGTATAGGAGTCAAATAAATGTTGATTTCTTCTGTTGGTAATGTTATTTATGAACACATTGGATCAGTTTACTTTGTTTGCCACGAGTCATTATGTCAAAGAAAATGGTAATTCCATACTTTACATTATTTGTAAACAAATATGAGACTCGAGCTTTGTTTATACAACAATGAATTCTTACCTCTGTATCTCTCTTATAACTTGACTTCTAACATTCAAAGTTTGGTCAACCATTCAAAATGCGCAATTTAAACATTTTATACATAAAAATTAGAAAATAAAATGTTGATCTAAAATCGTGTCTAAGTCCCTTTAATTGAATGATTGATAAGGTAATTGTTTTGTCTGTACAAGAGATAAATTAACTAAAAATAGATGCATATTTGAAGAAAGTTTACATATGTACGCGATGTTGAGTCTATACAGTGATTGTAGTCTAATTATAGCCCCCCCCCCCCCCCCTTTCCCAAACGTTCACACGAAAATATGACAATATACGAGCTCTGAACCATTGGAGGCTACTACTCAAATTTGTTTATTGACTTTAAACAACATAAAAATATACATGTATGTAAACGAGTTAAAAGAAAAAGTTGAAATCAAGAGATAGATTTGAAAATAAGCATTTTGTATTACATACTACAAGTTAATATAACTGATAGTTCATACTTACTCGTTTTAACTAGTTTTGATGCTTTACATTTTTTGGTGTGTACCGGTGAATCTGTTGATTTCACAGATAAACACGAGCATTTCTAAAGTATCCAAAATGACATTTAACTTTCTTTGTTTTTTCTTATATTATTTTGGTTGTTTTCGATTTCATTGGTGAAAGGTTTTTGTTTTCTTTTTTTTTTATTTGAACATATTATATCATGCAAATATTTATTTACATAAATGGATTAGGCAGCAGACAATGCCTATAATGTAAGCTTTCTCGTAAGATGCAAGGTAATACAAATAAAGTGCAGAATATTAATGACAAATAAAATAATACACTTTTTATGATATAATGTGATGTAGCATAAAATATATACTCAGATGGGAAAAACAAGATTGGCAAAAACCGGTTTGAGGAAAAAAGAAAGAGAGTAAAAATTCAAAATAATCAAGAACTTAAACAGTACTGTTACAGCATAGGTATAATCTACTTTTGCGTACATGTATTAGATATATAGCTAAAGTTAAAGTAATTTTAGTTAGATAAATCTCTTAGATTTTGCAATATAGTTATGAACTGATTTAAATAGTACAGCATTTTCATCATATGAAATTTTATCAACTCCAAATAACTATATATCTAGAGTTATTAATTTTAGTAAGTCTAACATTGATATCTGATTTAAAAACATCATCATATTAAGGACATTCAAAGAAAAAATGATATGCATTTTCAGTATGATAGCCACAATTTTCGCAGATTGAATTTTCACGAATAGAATCATCAAAAAGTTCTCTCCATTTAAAAATACTAGCATTGTTTCTTAATTGAAAACGTATAATATTTTCTCTGCGATTCCAAAAATTAAAAAGAGACTTCTGATGTCCAAAGGGAGTTCAATGCCCAGCTTAATAGTAGAGGGTATACATGTTTTAAGTAAGAAGTAGTTCTGGCTTGGTGAAAGCTGGATTTTCAGGAGTTTACAGATCAATACGCGTCATTTGTTAACTGAATCTCGATCGTATAAAGAATTTTTCTGGAGGCTGGGCACTGACTTGTGGCATCAGCAAGTCAGGCAGGTATTGGGCACTGACTCGTGACCTCAGCAAGCCAGGCAGGTATTGGGCACTGACTCGTGACATCAGCAAGTCAGGCAGGTATTGGATTGTTGCTGTTCTGTGTTTCTGCTGGTGAAGCGGATATTTCACCTTTTTATCAGTTGGCTTGGTCCAGATACCAATATTTGCAAAAAATAATGAATTTATCAAAATATTTCATTTTGTAAAAATGATAGGTTGTAATGTAGATCAACGAAAAAGTGTATTTTCTGATTATGTTCTTAACGATGTAGTGCTTAACTTTCAACAATGGTATTGTGAAATTATATAATTTGTCAGCGTGTTTATTCCCTCAAACATACACAAACCGTACATTTCCATGAATTTTATGGAAATATATCAGAATCATCAATTATAAAAAAGGTCCTTAGTTTGCGCAGAGAATTGACATTGAGTTGTTAGTTTCCGCGAACGGTTTTTCAGTGTTCGTGCTGCATCAATGGGTCCCACTGGCGGAATCAATATATACCTATCGAGCTCTTGGGAAGACGAGATCATTTACTGATGCCGGTGTTTTAAATGACAGGTGTTAATTATTTAACATGTTGGATTTTTAATAATTGTTACAGATATATCCATCATCAGGTGTGTTGTCAGTAACCATGTAATGAATCTCAATATATCGAACTGAGATCACTCACCGGCTTGCATGCAGTGTATCTGCAGCACAGGTTGACAAACATTTGGGTAAAACGGTCTGTTTTCAATCAATTATTTATAACACAATCCTAGGCCTCATAAATTGACGTAGATTAAGTTAACATTTTACACTTGATGTATTTTGGCAGATTTATAGCAAAAATTATGTTATTCATAGGAAAATTAAATTTTTTTGCTTCCATATATTAACCCAATCAGATTAAAGGTTACGATAGAAAACAATCCTATAGACTTGTAGTCGACACATTTCATTTGTTCAGTGATAAAAAGGAAGCTATATATCCTCTAATGATTTTTGGTTCAACCATTGAACGGCTCTCTGGCGGTTCATGCAGTTATGATGGTAGCACAAATGTCATTCCGTTTGGATGTAAAGAAATGCATCAAGTCTATCATGTCGCATCAATCTACTAGCATTTCACGTCCTTCTTTGTATGTTGTGTGGTATTAATCATTAAAATGGACTTTGTTTTAATAAGACTGGGTAATCAACGGATCTACCTCAAAGTTTTAAGCATGATTTCTTTAACCTTAAACTATAATTGAGTAAATAAAAAATCTAAGTACTTTAGCGGTAAAAGGACTATATATGATAAGGGCCTAAAATGGCCCCCTAAAATGAACATCATCATTTTACTATCATTCTTTGTTTTCTTAATACAGCTATGTATGTGATGTGTTTACATAATATTCATTTTGGTTCAAGTGCCCACAATTTAGAAATATGACATTGTAAAGACAACCTTTTCCCGCCATTTTTGCATTTTTAACGTAAAACAGCTTGTTTTCAAGCAGTTTTTCCTTCCGAAAACATAGAGCGCATTCTTGAACAAATAAAATATTTTAATCAGAGATGTATCTAGCCAAGACTAATAAGTGACAAAAATTTTTTCCTTGTTCAAGCATGCGCTCTATATTTCCCATTCGTAAATATATAAGAAAAATGTCAATTTTTAGCCGATTTTGATTGAATTATAGAAATGGCGTCACTTCTGATGTCATATACTGCTAGGGAGTGCAAATAAATCAAATAAATAGATGAAAAATATATTTTATATCAACTCTTCTAAAAAATTAGTTAACATTTTATTGTACCCGAAACGCTTAAAAAATGGCGAATTATGGGGGCCAAATTTAACTCTTATCGTATATAGTTCTTTGAATATTTTTCGATATTTTATTCAAAGCTCTTCTTCTGAATGAGATTGATATAAATTAAAAATGGCAACGACCATTCAGCCCCCTTAAACAGTTTCAAAGTATTTCAACGACCATCCATTCTTCTTAATAAATGTCCACTACCAAGCCACCTCGTACTGAATGGTTGATGTTTTATTTTTTAGGACTTGTTGCTATGGCATCGGTGACGACAGACAACGTGACCAACTCACCGTAAGTGAACATTAACAATATATATATATTTTTTTAATTACCCAGTATTATCTGTCAGTTTACAATTATTTTTCTTAAAATATAATCTAAATGACAAAATAATTTCCCATGCTTTTGAAATGAGTCTCTTTATTCATAACAAAATAGCTCGTACTTATATGTTTTCCAAATGAATCTGCATGTATTCATGTATTTGTTTACCACGATAATAATGTACTTTCTTTGTACCAGGTCAAACGGCAGCTTGGTGGGTCCGGCGACACCAGTCGACAACTCACTATGGGGACAGATAGAGCAATTCTATTCCGACAAAAACAACATGGCCATGTACCTGGTCCTTCCGCTAATTGTTCTTGTATACGGCGGATGCAGTTTGATATTTTGCATCTACAAATGCATGGGATATTGTAAAAAGTCTAAGCGAAGGAAAGACCGCCAACTTCTAATCAAAGAAAACCGAAGGAGAAGTATCGTTACACAGCGCCAAGTGGATAACCGCCCCCGCTCGACAGCAAGCATCCACCCTGAAATAACCCAGACCACCGAACAGAAAACCAGGACTACCCCACTACCATGGGAGGTTCCTGATAATTCGGAGACAAAGGTGAAGCAAATGGACGCAAGGTCTAAACATGGAAACACAATGCCCCAGAAAGGACCGAAAACGCACACCGGTAAAACCCCACCACCACCGTACCAAGAAGTAGAGGACGTTATTTATTTAAGCGGCCCGAAACAGCCGGGTTATCCGACTTCCGGTTACCAGCCGAAGAAACAGGAGTACTCTCCCCTGGAACTTACCAAACAACTTCTGAGGATCGGAGACGAAGAGAAAAACCTGATGAGAGGTCGGAAGAAACGTCTTGTGTTTACTACAGATTGAACCCGAACAGCTAATAACACGAAAATATGAATAAATGTGATATGTACAAAGATTCCTAAAGAAAACAATGAAATGTTATTTTGTATTAATCATTCAACGTCTATTTATAATCTCTTAAGGATATACAACCCTCAGCAATGTCCCATAACTCATTCAATCCGTCAGGTTAATACTTACAGTGAAATCATCATGTTTGATCATTTGGAGATATACTTCTGTACAATCAACAAATTTTGCGCGGTTCAAATGTTCGTGATTTTCGTGACAAACACGAATCTGGATCCCTAAAAACTTTGCAAGCGCAAGCGGCATGCACAAAAGTCATCTGTTCTACAAGGAAAAAACCTTTCCTGAGTATTTATTCTGCTATTGATCTCTTGCCATCTACATGTATAAGGGAGAATACCTTAAATAAATTTACCATTTTTAAAATTATTACCATAAATTCCAAGATTTTGGTCAACTTAAATAACCTCAAACAGATAACTTTAAGAAAAATTGTAATTGACAAGCAGCATGAAGCAATCCTGTGATTATTTCTGTGTTGTCACATTTTTATTTCTTGTCATATTATTCATTTGTAAATATTTACCATGCTCTATTCTTGTTATTCAGCTTGTCAGGGGAAGTACATGCGATAAATGATAATAAGTGATAACCACTTTCTCAATTTACCATTTATTACATGAAAATATCGTTTGTTTGTAAATCTTCTGGAGACATTTCGCAGTTTCGTCAACTTTAAAGAACTTATAAGTTATGAAAATAATTTATGTTTAAAAGCGGCAGTAAGTTTTCCTTTAATTGATGTCTCCGGAAACATGAGGATAAATGCTAAACACAAATTGTGATATTCCTGTAACAAAATCAACAAACCTGAAACTAACTGTTCTGGCTTTTTAACTTAATAACTACCCTCACGATGCATGACGTCAAAGTCACTAATTCCTTAACTCAAAGTAAAAAAGATGTAAATATTATATGAGCTTTAGCAAATGAAATTGTGACATTGACGGTGAAATTGCCACATTTCCGCTGCGCTCGAAGTTCACCGTCGTCATATTTCGATCGTTAAATCAAAGAAGTTTCCGGGCGTTGTTTACAAAACCAGAGCAGTCGAATTGATTTATACCCGTGTTTTTTTAATATTGAAAACTCGTCTTATCCTTTATTTCAAGATACATATAAACTCTGTAATATACTCTTCACATCTCCGTTACCGTGTTTGACAATTTCTCCTATATAGTTTTTAGATCACAGATCCTGGCTGGAATGCAGTCTAGTCTTCTCAAGTGAAGAATCCTCTAATTTTCCATTAGTGATAACGATTTCAAAAGAGAATAATAAATCATTAATACATGACAGTCTATATTTGGTACAGCAAAAGGGAGGAGAGGATTTGAGAGACATCGCAGTAGAGGTAGTTATCTTTGTAAAAGTTACCTCCCTTGGCAGAAGGCCGTTGGATTATTGTCAAGCATGTTTTCACATAAAGATCATACATCATCATATTCTTTTTATCGTGTTACTATAATTGTATTCATGTAACTAGATGTGATACAATGTTCGTAATCTTGATTTATCTTTGATCTTGGTACTGTTGTTTTAATAAAACAATTATTTTATCATTGGTTTTGACATTTTTAACAGAAAAAATATCATAAATGTCCAAATCCCTTGTAATATTTGTTAAGATGTATTTCACATAATGAATATGATCTTTTTAAAAGAAAAAAGGAAAGTCAACATTTATTCATACAACTTTATCATAACAAACAGAATCATTCCTCTCTCTCTCTCTCTCTCTCTCTCTCTCTCTCTCTCTCTCTCTCTCTCTCTCTCTCTCTCTCTCTCTCTGGGTTTAAAACCATTACCATAAGAAAGACGATAACTAGTTTACCCCATACATGTTGTAATTATTGTCAGAATTTTCAACAAAAGAATCACTATGGAGATGGTTGTATATTTCCGGGTCCTCATTACCGCTACACCCTCCTACGTCATACTCGTTCTCACTCAGTAATTCATTTGATGAGCCTTCTCTGAGATGATTATAAATATCTTCGCCATTCCGACCATTCCCACCACTGACGTCATACATGTTATTTTCGGATTCATCGCTCCGGTCGGTTTTCGTCCGGAGATGGTGGTAAATATTTTGGTTGTCTGATTTTGAACCTTCGCCTCTTCCATTCGTTGGTCCTTTGCTTTCAATGTGATCGTATGTGTCTCGGTCTGAATATCCTTGACCTCGGTGGTTTAAATCTTTAAGGTTAAGGTCATTTGTAGTGTTTTGCCTCTGTGTCGTTGCGTCGCCACCGTTAGGTACAGAATTGTCAGTTCTTTTTCTGTTCCTCTTACTTCTTAATCTAATATAAAATATTACATAATGGTTAAGTCACGGCCATCTTGATATCAAGTCTTATTCATCACATGCATTCAGCGACGATAAAATACTAGTAAAACTATACGGATATATTTAAATACTGTATACAGGGAAATGTTCGCCCCGTTTAATTTTTGCTTCTTCGCCCTCGTTGTGAGCGGGCGAATTTAAAACTGGGCGAATTCCTATGTCTCAAAAAATTACCCTGTATACAGTAGGTTAGCGTATCACCAAAAACTATCATTACGCAACCGAATGCGCTATCTATGATGAATCAAAGTATTGATAATGAAATCTGGTCTACGTTATGTGTACGTGCACACATTTTGTTTTTGGTTTTTTTAACAAGCATGATAATTTCATTACAACACAGGCACGTAGCATCAGGGGGGGCCAGGGGGGGGCTGCCCCCCCCCACTTTTTCTAGCAGCAACAAATTTTTTTAAATCTACATATAAAAAATTGGATTATCATTGAGTTGGCCCCCCCACTTTTTTGGGAGTATGTAAAAAAATGATATGAAAATAAGGAAATGATGAGTGAAATTGAAGTTATATTATATACTACCCTCCCCCCCCCCCCCCCCCCCCCCCCACGGATTAGGATTCGGAAGATTTTGAATTATTTTTTTTGCTTGTCAACATTTTTTGGATGAGTCTGGCCCCCCCACTTTCAAAAACGATGCTACGTGCCTGCAACAGTATTATTTACACTTGCTAACCGCTTTTCAGTACTTTGAATTTTATCATATTGTACACGCACGTCCTTCCTCTATAGTTGCACATGGGCGGGGTGGGGAAATGTCTCACCTGACACAGGTAACGACAGAAATCACCAGCAGCAGAATCACTACAGCGCCACCTATCGCAGCAAACAGCACCAATAGCAAGGGAAAGTCATCTTCTGGGGTTTTTACTGCCGAAACTAGATTATTTCTTGTTTTAGTACACGAGAAAAAATGCCTTATGAGTTATATGAAGAAGGTAAAAGAGTGAAGGATAAAAAAACCCATTAACCCCATTTGATTGATAGTGTCCTTTTCCGCAGAAACCGAAAACTCTGATTTATTTTTTAGAAAAGTATAGTTAACTGTAACTATTGAGAAGAGATAGTTGGGAATCTGTTGTACTGTAATGTGGTGAAAAGTTCAGGCAACGCCATTACCAGCGACATTTTTTTTTATCATCAGAAAGCTCGCTTGAAAATGAGTTCTAAACCAGCCTGAGCAGCAAGGAATCTTCTTTGAGTGTGACTATAGTCACCCAAGTTACCGTTTTATACACCTTTCCACGATTTTTAACGAAAATACACATACATGTACCTGTTACACACGAGCTAAAACAAATTTCTTACGGGAATTTATAATGGGGAAAATATGACATTAATTAAGTCACTTTGAAGTTGTCGGAGCACCTCGCACAATTTTTCTCAACGTTTCCGTCTGAGTACTTTCATCTCCCTTGCAAAGCATAATTTTTATATTTGCCTGACAAGCTAGAGCGGTGTTTTAAAATAATAAATTCTTGATTTTTAAAGTACTGAATTATCATAGTTTGGGCCGGAGGTACAGAATTTATAAATATCAAATAATTTAAGAAAATGTGCTGCATGAATATCTTGAGTACACATACTTATCTCCCTTGTTGATTGATCAGAGGTTGTTGCCGCTGTTTCTAGGTATATTGTCTGGAGCGTGGTTGTTGGTGTGTCTGAAGCGGGGACCTAAAGAAACAACAAAAGAGCGGATAGTCATAACCAGGGTTCATTACTCGAGATAATGCAGTTTTACAACAAATATCAATATAAAAAGTGTTTACCTTACAGGGGACCAGTTTTTTGACGCTTTGGCAATCTGTTTGAAATTCACAACTTCCGGAAGTGTTACAGCTTTGACATTTTTGAACCGAGTTGAATTCGACGTCGCCTATGTTAAAAAAAAGATGAAGTCTTATTTTAGACAAAAATGTAAAAGAAAACAGCAGTGGTCATATAATGAAAAAGGTGTAAGCAAAGTAAAACTGGTTATTGTAGTGAATTGGAACCTGTCCCATTGAAAATTTAGAGCTGAGTCGGAACGGACGGGTTTTCTATAAGTTATAAAGGAATGCAACGGATAGAAAAGCCAAGTATTCTGATAATGGTGTTTTAGGCTTGATGGTCGTGATCATTTTTAGACCTTTCTGATCTCCTTCAGAGAAAGATTTCTGTATAAAGAAATAGGGATATATTCAATTTTCTAAACTACCATGTTTTTTTGTAATATACATATAGCTTAAAGCGTATTTAAAAGAAAATTACAAGGGCCTGGTTTATAATAAGTGACTTACCTCTACCTCTGTTTATAATTCGTGCCTTACTTCCATCGCTCCGTTAATTTTTAGTGTCTCACCTCTATCGCTCTCTTTATAGTGCAATACCTCTTTCACTTTTAAAATGTTTCTGTTTAGTGCCTTATCTCTACCGCTCCATTTATAAATAAATGTATTTCATTACTCCTGTCTCATCGTTTAAATATTAAATGCATTACCCCTGTCGCTTCGTTTATAATTAGTGCCATACCTCTACCACACTATTCATATTAAACGCCTTACCCTGCCGCTTGTTTATATATCTTTGTCTTACCCCTGTCACTCGTTTATACATCTTTGTTTTACCCCTGTCGCTCATTTATACATCTTTGTCTTACCCCTGTCACTCGTTTATACATCTTTGTCTTACTCCTGTCACTCGTTTATACATCTCTGTCTTACCCCTGTCGCTCGTTTATACATCTTTGTCTTACCCCTGTCACTCGTTTATACATCTTTGTTTTACCCCTGTCGCTCATTTATACATCTTTGTCTTACCCCTGTCACTCGTTTATACATCTTTGTTTTACCCCTGTCACTCATTTATACATCTTTGTCTTACCCCTGTCGCTCGTTTATACATTTTGTCTTACCCCTGTCTGTCGTTTATACATCTTTGTCTTACCCCTGTCGCTCGTATAAACATCTTTGCCTTACCCCTGTCGCTCGTTTATACATCTTTGTCTTACCCCTGTCGCTCGTTTATACATTTTGTCTTACCCCTGTCTGTCGTTTATACATCTTTGTCTTACCCCTGTCGCTCGTTTATACATCTTTGTCTTACCCCTGTCGCTCGTTTATCATCTTTGTCTTACCCCGGTCGCTCGTTTATACATCTCTGCCTTACCCCTGTCGCTCGTTTATACATCTTTGTCTTACCCATGTCGCTCGTTTAAATATCTTTGTCTTACCCCTGTCGCTCGTTTATACATCTTTGTCTTACCCCTGTCGCTCGTTTATACATCTTTGTCTTACCCCTGTCGCTCGTTTATACATCTTTGTCTTTCCTCTGTCGCTCGTATATGCATCTTTGCCTTACCCCTGTTGCTCGTTTATACATCTTTGTCTTACCCCTGTCGCTCGTTTATACATTTTGTCTTACCCCTGTCTGTCGTTTATACATCTTTGTCTTACCCCTGTCGCTCGTTTATACATCTTTGTCTTACCCCTGTCGCTCGTTTATACATCTTTGTCTTACCCCGGTCGCTCGTTTATACATCTCTGCCTTACCCCTGTCGCTCGTTTATACATCTTTGTCTTACCCATGTCGCTCGTTTAAATATCTTTGCCTTACCCCTGTCGCTCGTTTATACATCTTTGTCTTACCCCTGTCGCTCGTTTATACATCTTTGTCTTACCCCTGTCGCTCGTTTATACATCTTTGTCTTACCCCTGCCACTCGTTTATACATCTTTGCCTTACCCCTGTCGCTCGTTTATACATCTTTGTCTTACCCCTGCCACTCGTTTATACATCTTTGTCTTACCCCTGTCGCTCGTTTTTACATCTTTGTCTTACTCCTGTCGCTCGTTTATACACCTTTGTCTTACCCATGTCGCTCGTTTAAATATCTTTGCCTTACCCCTGTCGCTCGTTTATACATCTTTGTCTTACCCCTGTCGCTCGTTTATACATCTTTGTCTTACCCCTGTTGCTCGTTTATACATCTTTGTCTTACCCCTGCCACTCGTTTATACATCTTTGCCTTACCCCTGTCGCTCGTTTATACATCTTTGTCTTACCCCTGTCGCTCGTTTAAACATCTTTGTCTTACCCCTGTAGCTCGTTTTTACATCTTTGTCTTACTCCTGTCGCTCGTTTTTACATCTTTGTCTTACTCCTGTCGCTCGTTTATACACCTTTGTCTTACCCATGTCGCTCGTTTATACATCTTTGTCTTACCCCCTGTCGCTCGTTTAAATATCTTTGCCTTACCCCTGTCGCTCGTTTATACATCTTTGTCTTACCCCTGTTGCTCGTTTATACATCTTTGTCTTACCCCTGTCGCTCGTTTATACATCTTTGTCTTACCCCTGTCGCTCCGTGTATAGTTCTGCCTCTTTAGTCCAACCCAGTAACTTGTTCTTGCCATGCGGGGTGTTTGTACAAATGTTGAACACCATGATATTTGAGTGACATAGAGAGAAGAGACGGTCAAACAGCTCTCATAGGCTTGGTCCCAGGTACTGCGACTCGTTTCTGTTGAAACGATAATCAAATTATAGACATTGAAATAATGAAATTAGTCTGAATGTTTCGGATGTATTAAAATAAATTTAAAACATTATAATATACCCATTAGATGGGTACGTAATTTTTTCTGCAATGCTAGCTACCTTCATAGCCCGAATGAAGCACTAAAAAAACACCATTTACTGTTTATATTTTCAGTAAAACACGCTTATAATGAAGTCCCAGGGACGGACAATTTTACTTCGTTATTCGTTATATCCGTCAAGTATTCAACATGTAACAGAGTCTTGGGGAATGAAATTCACTTCGCTGTAAGCGTCAATTCATTATAAGCGTGTTTGTTATAACCGTGTTTTACTGTACATCTATCTTTTAATCATTTATTCATAAAAAAGAGAGTAAAGGTAAGTACATCATTATTATTGTTAATTTGAATGTAACACATTAGGAACAGCAAACATACGCAGATCAAGAAATTTTTATTTTCCAGGAAGGAGGTCCGACGGTAATTTAAATTATTTGCCGCGGAGGGGGGGGGGGGGGGGGCATGGGCCCGAGGCATATGGCATATTTTTGATAATTTTATAATAATATAATTTAAAGAAATTTCAATTTTGCAGGGGAGGGGGGTCCGGACACAGTGAGTACTTCACTTAAAACAAGAGGCCCATGGGCCACATCGCTAACCTGAGGAACAATAGGTATGATAAAATCAGCTTAATGGAGTCATAATACAAACTATCGGGACAATGTACAATAATACATGTAGATCCTGTATAAATAAAATCCATTTTCCCCCCTGGATATTCTTATGGTTATAATCATTAGTCCCTTTTCTAACAAGATGATTTTATAGTCATATCACATGTTGAGTATTGAAGTTCTCAAAAGATCCTTAACGATTGTTTATACGTGTATATGGGATATAAAGCTACATCAAACCATGAACTTTCTTCTGAGGCCAAAGTCTTAACAATTATAAAGAAATATCTGGCTGATTAGTTTCTGAGAAGAAGATTTTTAAGATTTACCCTATATATTCCTATGTAAAACTTTAACACTCACCCCCCCCCCCCCCCCAAATGTGGACCCATCCTACCTCCGGAGGTCTTGATTTTCACAACTTTGAATCTACACTACCTGAGGATGCTTCCACACAAGTTTCAGCTTTCCTGGCTGATTAGTTTTTGAGAAAAAGATTTCTAAAGATTTACTCTGTATATTCCTTTGTAAAACTTCAATCCCCCATTGTGGCCACACCCTACCCCGGGGGTCATGATTTTCACATCTTTGAATTTAAACTACTTGAAGATGCTATCACACAAGTTTCAGCTTTCCTGGCTGATTAATTTATGAAAAGAAGATTTTTAAAGATTTACTCTATATATATTCCTATGTAAAACTTCGACCCCCCATTGTGGCCCCACCTACCCCCATGGGTCTTGATTTTTACAACTTTGAATTTACACTACTTGAAGATGCTACCACACAAGTTTCAGCTTTCCTGGCTTAATGGTTCTTAAGAAGAAGATTTTAGAAATTTTCTCAAATATTTTCATTTATTTCCAATTATCCCCCCTTGAAAAGGGTGTGGCTCTTAATTTTCACAACTTTGAATCCCCTTTGCCTTAAGATGATTTGTGCCAATTTTTGGTTGAAATTGGCCCAGTAGTTCTTTAGAAGATGTTGAAAAAGTGAAAAGTTCACGGACGGACAAACGGACGGACGGACGACAGACAAAATGTAATCAGAAAAGCCTACTTGAGCTTTCAGCTCAGGTGAGCTAAAAATCCACCACATGCAGTGATCTTCTCTTAATAAGTTATTACCGGAATATCAAATAGTACCAATTAAGAAATGTTGAAGTAAGACTGAATTCCTTCGCAATACAAATGAAGGAAACTAACCAGTTGATTGTTCACAATTATATGGGAGGTTTGCCTGACAGTCATAGCCCTGGACTGTCGGAGAACCTGACGTAGAACTGCATCTTGCCGTGGCACAGTGCCCGTCTGTTTCGCTGACGGTCACACCTTAAAAAATAAGGTGGGTAGTTATTAATTTACTTCAAACCTATTGTTGCGAAAAAAATCTAAGCAGATTTAAATATTCAAGATATAAAAGAATGTGTTCAAAACAAGAATGTCAATCCTTCAAAATCACGATATCTTTTTTTCAATTATTTTTATTTTTTTTATTACGTAAGCACAGAAATGTGTGTTTTTATCATGAGTTGTAAACATAATGATAATGATATAAAACATTTCAATATAACCAAATTATGTTTAAAAACGCAGCAATCTGATTCATAATTTGGTGTAATTAAGAAGTTTCCAAGGCAACAACCTTTGAATTTTATTTTCCCGATAATAGATTTTAAAAAATTTACACATAGAGAATAAATCCAATTTTTATTTTACCTTTGATAGCTTACATATACCTTTATAAAGAAGTATTACCATACCATCGATTTATAACTCTTAAATATGTTAAATATATGGAATAGGTTGATTTTATCTGGCGTATGCTTGTCAAAACCTCCAAATACTGTCATTTTTAGAGCTTCAATGCATTTTTTTTATTGAGAGGGTCTTAGTTCCATATTTTTGTCATAGTCATATAAGGTTAAAGGAATCAAACCGATTTCAATCAACATGAACGTGGAGAGATGACCCACTATACTTTAAATATAATTATCATTTTGTATTGCAACAATTGAACGTGTTAGAAAAATAACACAAGTCCGTAAATTCGTGGTTGAAGTCACATATAGCATTTACCAATGGATTTTTTGTGACTGAAATGGCTCAGTGGTTAGGGGATCAGGCATTAGGTAACTTTATAGAGCTAGGGTTTTTAGGTTGTGGGTTCGATACCACTTAAACTTAATTTTTTTTTCTTATCGCTTGTTAAAATATTCAAAACTGAATATAGTTAGAAATTGTGCTTTCGTAAACATCTATTATGACATTATCAAGTATATTTAGTTGAATAAAAATTGAAATTGTATTTTACGACTAAACAAAATGGGCATCTGCGCTATCTTGTTCCCCCATCTTCTTTATATAAAGGTTTAAATTAGCTTAGTTTTGTCACATTACCATGCACCTTTGGTTACCATAACTACGGATTCCATAAAAAACAAATTTATTTGCCTTACTTCTATTTATATCAATCGTCGTGAATGTTCGCAATATAATTAAAATTACAGCATAATTAAAGAATGCACAGTAGTGTGCTCCTAACCTTGTAATACGTATTCTAGATCCCCGTACAGACTTGCAATGTCATAGTCAATTTGTTTTCCTCCGCAGGTATTTGGTGTCTCTGAATTATCACACTGCTTCCAACTTGACGCTCTGTTCGAGTATATAGTGAAGGCTTGATTATTGCTGTCAGGTATGCAAAGACAAGTCGAACCATTCTGAGAAAAAAAGAAGAAAAACGAAAAAGAACAATGTGGTTAATAACTCGATGAATATTTTTTAATAAGACTCGCTTGTTGAATGTGTAGGTAAATTATAGTAAACCACGTACCGTTATTGCATACAATGACGTTCGACATAACTCTTGGCAAGCGCCTGGAGACGAGATATCCATCTCAAAAGTAACTCCAGCGACATTCCTTATACTGCTATCGCGAACCCATCCTTATAAAAAATATATACCTAGTAACCGTAACTTCTGTGTAAAATAGTATAGCACAAGAACGAAGATATAAAACTATATCCCTCAAATGAGACACGATAGAGACTGTCATTTGTTAATTAAAAGTATCGATATCGCTCTTTAGTGTACATAAAGTAAATTCAAAGAATTTCAGCAATTATGAGGAGGCGTTTTCCGCTTCTTTGTCTCGCTTTTGGTTTTACAACAATGCTTCAGTATAAGTTTGTAATGCAAAATCAATCAGCTAATAGAATTTATTTATATTTGAAGCGTAAGGTGACCAAACCCAATTGTTTCTCTTACTTATTTGGTAACTCTTGACTTAAATTCTGTATAACTTTTAGTATACATTTTTTTTTACATTTATTTATATACTATACATGTCTTTGGAGTTAAACAAGTTCTACTGAGATGTATCCTTAAATACCAATGGCGCCCAACCAATCCGACTGGTACTGGTGCATCCCGGTCCACAACTCCTGTTCTGATTGGTCGCCGTTAAACATCGTGTTCCAGTCCACAGACTCGGCTTCCTCCTGGGTGAGCAGTGAACCGTTTCTGTCGTGACACTCTCTGTGTCCATCCCCCCAGGACTGGCTCTGGTCCAGTATAATAACCTCGGTGTCCGCCCCCTCACATTCAACTACAAAGTCCGAACTCATAGAATTTCTACTTACTTGTACAAAACCAATATGTCTGTCTGCTTGAGTGGTTTTCAAAACTCGATATCGACCATTTGATTTAGTATTTGAGGATAGAAAACGTCTAATAATAATTGGAAATGTGTATGTACGTATATCATGACTTAATCTTCGTTCTCCTACATGTATGCCAGTGATATAGTATGCTTTGTTCCAACTAAAATGTTCATGTCATTTACGTCTACGATTGTTTACAAAATAACACTACATGCATGGAATTCAGATATATAAAAACTATTAAATCTAAATTGCATTTTAATTAAATTTATTCTAATCTACTGCTGAATGAAATTTGAAATTTTTTTTGTGATAAAGCCGTTATATCAATAAACGGTACAGATGTTTTATTTACCGATTTTTACCTGAGAGAGAGAGAGAGAGAGAGAGAGAGAGCTCACCCCAACTACAGAGCCTCGCTACCAAGCTCAGTAAAACAATCACTTCTTTTTCCATGGCTGCTCGGTGGACATCGTACTATAGACATGTACAAATTGTCGTGTTCAATATGACAAGTGTAAACGGAAGGTGACTGATGTCCGCAGACCTCTGACCCGGCCAGCCATTCTTTACGGCCTGTTTTTAAAATTCAGGGAAAACAAAGTGCGTTCATCCGTGATTTCCCATTAAGAACATAAACAAGTAATTACATTTGAAACTGTCGCCTACCCGGCTGTTCCCTGGTTCATTGTCTGGTCATCTTTAACCAGGAAGTCCGTACTACAAATCAAGGGTTTGTTTAGGCCGTAGACACTAGACTCAAATGTAAAATGTGAAACTGGGAAACATGCTATTTATTAACTATTTGTATTCCTGTCATCAAATGTCACTCTTTCCTCTTGGATTTAACTATGCACAGAATGCACAAATAAACTAACAAACCCAAACAAGAATATAATAATAATAATATTAATAATAATAATAATTTTTATAGCGCCCTGTATGATAAAATTATCACTCTAAGGCGCTTTACATAAAATGGACATTACAAAACATAGAATGCATAGTTATAAAACAAAAGAAGAAGTAAATAATATAGGACGACAGATTACAATCATCTATGGTAAAAAAAAGTTTGCGCATACATGAATATATATCTTAAAAATTAATCAAAAGCCAGTTTATCAAAATAAGTTTTCAATTGTTTTTAAAACATTGAACAACAACAACAACAAAAACGAACAAGAAAGCAAAAATTTAGGCAGTAGATTTCTGTGAAATACATTTAGTCTATGCATTCACATCTTTTAAAGAGCATTTCAAATCAAAGTCAATAATATACAGTTTGAATGGTGTTTAGCGGTTCTCTCGATTTAGCGTACGCGTAAACTTGCGACTTTCCTCCAAAATTCTACTTGAAATACACAGCAAAATAGAGCTTTGTAGCATGTCAAACGTTGCAATATTTTATCTTTTCCATTTGTATTTATATAAATATTCATTTTTTATTTTTGTTTAATTTTTTATTTGTTTTGTATAATTTTCCAATTGCATTCTATAATTTCCATTTGCATTGTATCAATTTAATTTGTATTGTATTTGAATTTGAAGTAAATTGTTCACTGTAATTTCCCATATATACGTATACAAAATTTTTAATTCGTATACATGTGTAAATATTTCATCAACAAAATATTGTAGATGGTGCTCTGTTCATTTGTGAAAAATCCACTAAGGAACAGATTCAATTGCACATAAAATATGTAATATGTAATCACCCCCCACTCCCACTCTACCCAAAACAAAACAAAATGATGACCAGTGTCTGTTAAAGGCGCTCAACCCTAACAAAACATTGAATGCGGAAGTTGGAACTGAAGTAATAGTTTAAGAATATTATCATCTAAAAAATAAACATTAGGGTACTTTTTGCGCTGACATTCTTAAAAATCATACCTTGTTTGGCAAACACAACTAACGTACATGTATAGTTTTTACATCGTGTTTGTAAGCATTTGCAATTTATGTTACGTATACAATGATCTCCATGATATAATTCATTTCCCTTTCTGACATAGCCTAATACTAGAGATCCTTCACGAAGAAGTAAATTTGCTGTATACATATTCCAAAGGTAAAAAGAGGAAAGAAAAGAATATGTTCCAATCGAAACAGTTGATGTCCTATCAGGAGAGCACAAACCTCACGAGTTCTTAATGGTAAATTGTTGACCTGACTGGACAAGGTTAAACATAATTATGTAGTTTATTTACAGGTATCAAGGATCAATTATTAGCCGTTTCAAAAATACACCAGGGACACCGATTTGATAGAGTGTAATTTACGGATCAAACGTGTCGAGAAAAGAAAACTTTTTACTCCATTACGAGTGACCGACTAAGAAACTGTTAGTCGATGAACTATGTGATCGAGTGATAGATATGGCACATAGTTTCACAGTCGATAAACTAGGTTTATCAGCTGTTAACTATAGTTTACGGATCCTAAACTAGAGTTAACGATTCGTTAACTATAGTTTACATCTGTGAAACTATATTTCACGAATGTAAACTATGGTTTACGAATGATAATCATAGTTTATCTATCTGTAAAAAACGTTAACAATAGATTTTGCTGATAAATATAGATTCACATTTGTTAAATATAATTTACAATCGTAAAATATAGTTAAGAGTTGTTAATTATAGTTTCACAAATCGTGAAACTACATTATCAGACAAATTCACAAAATTGAGCTAAACATACATGTAGTTTCACAGTCAATAAACTAGGTTTATCGACTATTAATTATAGTTAGCGGATCAAAAACTATAGTTACCGACGTTAATCTAAATTTCACGTCTGTAAACTATAGTTAACGCAATAATCTCGTATGTTTTACATCGGTTAACTATAGTTAACACTGAAAACAATCATTTGCGATTGTTAAACATAGTTTATCTGATAAATATAGTTTCACCATTGTGAAACTATGATTAAAAACTCCAAACTATAGTTCACGAATGCAAATCGTATCTGATAAATATAGTTTCACAATCGTGAAACTATATTGATCAACTCTAAACTATAGTTTACGAATGTAAACTATAGTTTACAGATGTAAATCTATATTTATCAGCAAAATCTTTTGTAAACGTGTATTTCCAGACAGATTTACAGATGTGAAATATAGATTAACGTCGGTAACTATAGTTTAGGATCCGTAAACTATAGTTAACAGCCGATAAACCTAGTGTATCGACTGTGAAACTATGTTTTGCTAATTCATGTGAATTTGGCGTGCTTTAGATTTGTTAACCGTAGTTTACTGACCATAAAACCCTATTTATCAGATAAACTATGTTTAACAACCGCAGGTGATTGCTTTAAGTGTTAACTATAGTTTACAGAACTATAGTTTACGATCTGTAAACTATAGTTAACAATCGATAAACCTAGTTTATCGACTGTGAAACTATGTTTAGCTAATTTTTGTGAATTTGGCTTGCCATAGATAATCGAGCAATCGAGTTCCCGTTGACATCTCTAGTTCTTACTTAATATAATGATTAATCTGTTGAAATGGTTAAGTTTGGCTTGTTTTTTTTCAAAATCAAGTTCATTTTTGTAAAATAAAATAAACCCACTGTGTAAGCAAGCACATAAATCCACGTTCGGATGTATTAGGACAATAACGTCCAATATTAGAATTTCATTTTGCCTCCCTCTGTAGGATGTCATGTTTCAGTCAATAAGAACGTTATATCTCATTATAAAAAAGACACATTTTGTTCTAAAAAAAAATACGATGTAAGAATAAACTTGTGCCAGTATATTCTTGTTGCCCAATGCATACAACGTACGATTGAACTACAAACCGGCGGTCGATTCCATGAACGACCTAACAAATACAAAAAGGGGCAGATCCGCAAAAATGGCTGTCAAAGCAAAGTTGTTGTGTTGGATATCATTTTTATGTTGCGTTTTAATACAGCCCTTTACTATGGCGAATGCTCCTGCACATTTAGAGCCAGCTATCGAAAAAGAAGAAGAGAAACAGGTGATACAAACGCATAAAATTGACAGTTCCACCATTTTGATGTTACTCGGGCTGCTTCTGCTCACTATCCTGACGATATGGTTCTTCAAGTTTCGCCGTTTCCGATTTGTACACGAGTCAGGACTATCGATGATTTACGGTAATATTAATATTTGGAAGAATGTGAATTGTTGCTTTGTTGCTGGCGAACGTCTTGCTAAGTTTATGGGCATTGATCAATACTGTATTCATGGTCATATGACTGTGTTTATAAATATTGCGAAACGCTATGAAAAGACATATTTCATGTTTAATCATGAGATTTTAAATCTAGACTGAGTATTGGGTATCATTCACTTAAACACTGTTTGCTGCATCTTACAAATATTGGTATATTTTATTTGATCGACATGAAAGCAAAATCCCCATGTAACCTGGTAACTTAGCTAACTTAACAATGAAGGGGAAACAAGGCAGATGAATTCACCTGGCCTGATAAAAACTTCTTTGAACATTGTGCAGATTTCCCAATCAAATTTCTGCTCATTGTACACATTGTCTATGGAGCTTGGTATGCAAGTTGCATTTATAGCCGCTCTCTGAGCTCGCTATAAATTAAAATATATATTTTTCCAGGAATGATAGTTGGGATTATAATTAAATATGGCAGTTTTCAACCAAGCACAAAACCTCCCCATGTGGAGATCATCAACACAGGGAATAATACGTACCCAGATGATCAGGCCCCAGAATCTGTGCTGCTGTCAGTGAGGAACAAGTCGACGACTATCAAGTACAACATCTGGGGCGAAGTGACGGAAGAGAACAAGGCCCTGTCACAACTTGTAATGGCTGTAAGTCACCAATAATGCTTCAGAATCTTGAAGTCGCACTGGATGTTACATACAAAAACAGTAACGTAGGGTCCTACAGGGCTAAAATTATTTAAAACTTTTTTTCTCTTTCAGGTGACATTTGATCCAGAGCTATTTTTCAATGTTCTACTCCCATTCATTATATTTGAAGCTGGCTATAGCATGAAGAGGGTAAGTTATTCATTTGATTTAATTTGATGCATCTTAATGTGTAAGTTTCCCCATAAAATACAGGGATGCTTCTTCATGCTGAGCACTTTTATTTAGCAATGAATTAAATCTGAAAAGCCAGCCAAGTTCTTCACCACATGAAACAAGTTTCAGCATTTTCTTTGAAAAAAGAACCCCCTCAAAACTTGTTTAAGAGAGCCAATAATTTGGTAATTCATTTTACTCCAGATTATGAGAACAGACATGAATCAACAGTAAAGAATACTTTATATTCAAGTCATTTATCTCTAACACATTTCTTCTGTTGAGACACAAGTAAGGATAGGTCATTTTTTTTTTTTTTTTTAGATTTATAGATATTAAATTCTTTTGATTGGGCTGTAAATAATTTTGCAGATATTTTTATAAAAAAGAATATTGGACTGAAATTTTCACATTGGGTTTAAAATATGATGTTTATGACGAGTGTCATTCACAGACTATCTTTGCAATACAAGTACATAAAAAACAAGCTGTTCTCCCTTTGCAGAGACATTTCTTCAGAAATCTAGGATCCATCATGGCCTTCGCATTCATTGGTACAACGATTTCCTGTGTTGTGGTGGGGTGAGTAACTGAACAACTGAGTATATCCACTTATAAACAATCTCGAACTTACAGAAGAGAAGGATTTCATTCATTTTTGACTGTACATTGTCAGTAAAAAAGATTGTGCATTTTCCCATACAATACATTGTATGTTCGTGCATTTTAGTTGTTAGTTTTAATATTTAAGAAGATCATTTTGAATAGATTTTACAACTTTTTTGAAATTCATAGGGGGATCTCATTTATAAATAATTTTCTATTAAGAGGTATCATGTGAAGTTAGTTTCACAACTTTTCTTACTATAAGGTAATATCATACGTGTTTATGGTAATTTTCACAACTTCTTTTGTAGAGGATTCATGTTTGGTGTTACACGTCTGATGAATCTGACCTCTTTCTCGTTGAATGATTGTTTCTTTTTTGGAGCTATAATCTCAGCCACAGATCCAGGTAACTAAGAGAAGAAACTCAAACAAATAGCTTAGTAATAATCCAAAAGATGTTTCTATTTGAAATAAAAACATGGAAAAGAAAGTTGCTGGTTTGCTGATTACATAAATCTTTTCTCATCCATGCCTTAATGTGGGAAATTTTTTTTGTTTTCTTTTAAATTATTTGGTTTTTAGGATTCAAAGAAACCTTTGTTAAAACATAGAAAGATTGAATCCTATGAGTCTTTAAATTAGTCCAAAAGCATATTCTAGTATATTTCACTCTAGATTCAAGTTATTGAAATGTCCATGTTTTAATGCATATTTATACAATGTATTTTTATACAAATTATTTAAGGATAATAATTTTTTTCTGAATTGTTTTGTTTCAGTTACTGTACTGGCCATTTTTAGTGATTTAAAAGTGGATGTAGATTTGTTTGCTTTCATTTTTGGGGAGAGTGTGTTGAATGATGCTGTAGCCATAGTTCTTTCAGGGTGAGTAAACTAAAACGCAGAAAAAAAGTTAGTAAGATTAAAAGTTACAAAGACATAATATACATGACATTGTGTATAAAGTGTGTGTGTATGATATGGCTTATATTTGTAAATGAAACAACCATGGCTTTCACAATGACCATACATGTACCTAGCTATCTTCTCAACAACTTATATGGATGTTGTCTTTAATTTAGAGCTGTAGAAACTTATGGGTCCTCGGCATCCCAATCTGAATCCCAGGGTTTCAGTGTTCATGCCTTTTTCTCGTCGCTTGGAAACTTTGTTGGAATATTTGCTGGGGCATTCGCCATTGGGTCTTTGATTGGATGTGCTACAGCGATCATATCCTTCAGGCAGCAGTTAAAGAATTATTAAGTTAAAGAAATTAATATTTATATTATATAATAATATATTCAGAAATATGTTATCTGAAAAGAAATAATGATATCAATTTTATAAATTAAACTGGTATTTTAGAAATTTGAGAAATATATTTAATGTTGGTTATCATGAGCTCATGCCATAGCTTTTAATTTTGGCTCACTTTAATGATATTGATTTTGATAACTATGAGCTAAGTTTGTTACCTGGTGAAGTGTAGCTCAAGCTCCAGTAAGATTGATGGTCCTCAGTAGAGCCAACAATTGTAATTTGTTGTGTGCTTGTTCAAGCAACAAGTAATTACCAGTGTTGCTGTAGTCTTGTTGATCCTTGACTTTCCTACTTGACTAAATTCACCAAGATCCGGGATTTCCCTCTGCTGGAGACAGCCATGTTTTTCCTGATGTCCTACATGTCTTTCCAAGCATGTGAAGCAGCAGGACTCACAGGTAAAAAGAATCACCTTGACCAAGAAAGCAGTCTAATAAAACTAAGACAGGATCAGATCAGTTTGTAAAACAGCACTAGCCATCGTCTCTCTAAAAGTTTCAGTACAATACCATTTAGAATTATATGTAATGTACTGTATATGGGGAAATTTCAGATCAGCAGAAATATTGGGCTTTGTACTTTAAACCTTAAAAACATTATACTTATGAAAAGTCTACCAGCTTTCAGGATTTTTAAATAGTTATGTTATATTTTAAAATGATTTCAGTTATTAAAATAAGTTGAACATTTCAGTTCTGAATTTACCTAGTTTTTATGAAACATGTATTAATCATGTGCCTTTTTGTATTGTCTGCCTCTGCTAAATAAAATTTTCTTTTGTTTGCAGGCATTGTAGCGGTGCTGTTCTGTGGGATTACACAAGCTCACTACACGTATAATAACCTGTCTGTGGAATCCAAACTCAGGACGAAGCAGGTGGGTGTGGTACTCCACTGATACAGTAAAAATAATGCACCCATTTGATTTCTGATAAAAGAAAAAAAACAACAGTAACTGTAGCATCGTTAATTATAGATAGACTTTGTGAAACCTTTCAAAATTGATGTTTTTTGGGGTAGGAAGTTTAATTCGTAAGTGGAGGGATTGTCAGAGAAGACAATGGCAAAATTTATGATAATTAAAGATTTTTGAAACTTTTGAAAACTGAGGTACATAATTACAAAAGATGTATTTTCTTCTGTATTAATGTAAAAACAATGCAGGGTTTATGAGATCTTCAGATATTTATAGTGATTCAATTTTTGAGCAGCCAAACAAAAAGATGTGTTTGCTGTACAATGTTTGTCCTTTTGTGTTTAATTAATCTATAAATTAAAATTAGAACTTCCATCTGCTCCCCAGTTCTGATACGTCATGTGGAAGATCAGGGAGGCTCGAGCGGATGGAAGTTCTGATTTTAATTAGATTTGTGTTTCATTAGATTGACATGAGCTTAATGTATTATTAATGAGAAGCCTTATTAGTCCCTAAGTTGGTTTTTATCTTACAGTTGTTTGAGCTGATGAATTTCCTGGCAGAAAACTTTGTGTTCCTTTACATTGGAGTAGCTGTCTTCACATTTCATTCGCAGAAGTGGAACCCTCTTTTCATATTAGCAGCTCTCGTATCCTTTTGCCACACAAGTCATAAATGTTTTTTGCCTGGGTTTTGTCATACTCCAATAAATTATTCCAGTTATCATAGGTTTATCAAATCATTTATAAAGGATTGCTGTTACCGTACAAACCCTGTAATAATAGTGAATAACGGAACAATTTCAGTATTCTGTTTTCTGTAAGTAGAGGAAAAAAATCTAATTTTAAACACTCTCTATCGCATCAAAGGAAAACTAATGTCTTTTAAGTGGGTAAATAACAGAAAAGTATCACTGTGAATAGTCTCCCTTCACTGCATACACCAGGGCTGCGTTCAAGATCGTAGCAGCTATCCTAGCCGCTAGGTTGTAGATATCTAGGTCTATTGAACGGACTGCTAGGTTAGCTGCTAGGTCCCAGATTTGAATTTGGAAATATTCAACGAAAGACTAATTACATCGACATAATTTGATAATCTCAAGCGGAAATATACATGTTAAAATTCATTATAACTTAAGGGACGAACAAAATATCATTAAATAAATAGATTTCATGTTTGTTACAAAGTGGTAACTAAGGTGGCCATCTTGAATTTCATACTTAGCATAAAATATTTAGGCTACGAATGTCTGTAGCGGCTAGGCTAGCTTACCATTCAACTACGTAGCCCTATGTAGCAGCTACGATCTTGAACGCAGCCCAGATGTATAATTCCTGTTGTACGTGTCACTTCCTGTATCGTAGCCATAATGGAAAAGCAGACATTTTCATGGGGGTGAAATTTTTCTCATCTTTGATCTGAGATGGTTCCTTATAGAGTTAAATTCTTGTATTGAAATAGCCGTATTTTATAAGACAATACCGGATGTACATTTTATTTGAGATTAATTTTTTTGTTAATTGTTAACAATGAATTAAACAATTGGATTTAATCAACAAATAGTTCTGCTTTCACAGTATTTTTTTTAAAGTAATATGTAGAGTATACCCTTGTACAGTTCTTTATGTATACAGATTATGTCATATGTCAATATATGTAAATATATGTCAAGGGATCATTAAAATCAGCTGAAAAATTGCCCTTAACTTTATGAAGATATCTATTTTCATTGCAAGATTTTTCAACATTTATCCTTTGTCATTGTTATTGAATTTGGGAAGGAAAAACAAAATCACCCGCCCATTCATGCATATGATGATGTTCTCGGGTGAGTAGTCTTAAACTCACATTCTATGTAATTGAATAATTTCATGCCAGAGTAAACATAAATAAATGATCTTTAAAACTTTTATTTAAAAGCATTTACAGTAAATTTGTGATCAAGTCAAAAAAATTCTTTCCAAGTGCTTTAGTATTGACCATAGGTGTGTTGACACCTGTATTTGTACAGCATGTCACACATTCAGTTCTTGTCATGCCTCTATTATACACCATGTATTCAGTACACACATAATATAGATGCTTTATTTACGTAGGACTTAGAGGAGCCATAGCTTTCGCTCTGGCCATCCGGAACACGTCTACAGAGTCTCGCCAGCTGATGGTGTCCGCCACCATGATGATTGTGATTATCACTGTGATACTAGGGGGTGGTCTCACAACCCCAATGCTGGGATGGCTACAGATTAGGTCAGATTTAGAACTTATGTAAATTGGGATCATCAAGGAAATACGATGGGGGGGGGGGGGGGGGGGGGGTGGTCTCACAATCCCAATGCTTGGATGGCTACAAATCAGGTCAGATTTAGAATTTATGTAAATTGAGATCATCAAGGTAATACTGGGGGGTGGGGGTGGGGGTAGGGGGGTCTCACAACCCCAATGCTTGGATGGCTACAGGTCAGGTCTTAGTTTGTAAATTGCAATCATCAAAGAGAGACTGGTCTGATATAGATTTTAATTGTTTGATAATTTATGTTGTATTTAGTCCTTATGTCTGTGTTACAGAGTTGGGGTGGAGGAAGAGAAAGAGATGACAAGCTTTGCTGGTCCCGCGGGGGTAAGTTCTTTACCCTGTCATCTTATTTCTGACTTTGTTACACCAGTATGGTATTTTTAATTCTCTTCATGGGTGTCTGTACATGTGTGAATCACAGATGATACATCTCCATTGATGATTCTGATTGTTATCAAATTGGTCTTTTTTTATTTATTAATGCACCTCAAACAGCAGGATAATGACAAAGTTAGTATACAATTTTATTGTCGTACAAGAAAACACAGAATTCACCATTTTATTTTATGCCTAATCTGATACAGAAAATTTCAAATCACAATTTAATTAAAACCTTAAATGGATCTTCTTTCCCTCTTTTTTGTACTTTAGATTTTAAAATGATCCCAAAGCTTTCATTCATTATCCATATCTTGATCAAGCACATATCATTTGGCAGAGCTTAGCTATAGAGGTCATCTATTGCTCTTATTTTCAGTTCTCTACAATACCTCTTTTACAATCAGTAAATATCTAGTTCATATATTTCCTTGGTAAGCCAATAGTCATATGTATATAAATCATGTACTCTGTGGGGTAAACCCTTGGTTAATCTCTCTCAGACTTCTATGCATTAAATGTGTAAGTAATGCATGGACTGATGTGCGTTATTTTTTGCTGGGATGTAGAAAGGAAAATGGCAGCGACAGTACAGTACGATGGAGAACATGCGCGACGACGCTCAGCCACAGATGGTTTGTTCGCTCGCCTTATTGACATCTTGTGTCACTGTGCTCTCTGATACTTGTTTTTATCCTCTTTTGTTTCTGTTTGATAAAGAAAGGTGGATTTGTTTTCAGATAGATATATCTCATTGATCCAATATGATCTAAAACTGAAGAATATTTCATTCTAAAGCAATCCTCAAATTGTTAATATGATGGTTGATATTAAACCCATGAGACATTCATTTTTGAAACCAAATCCATGATTCATATTTAGCATGTACATGTACATTATGACCTATATTTTTAAGAAGCATGATATTTATAGCTGTATGACCTAGAATTATTCAGCATGACTTAGCTTCCTGGTTGAGGATGTGCTTGTTAAGTAGAAGAGATTCCCCTACATTATGTGGTCATGTGTTTATATCTATTAAATAATACATACATTAAGTTTTTAGCTGTTATCAGCCATTCCATGGTGGGATTTTTTGTTTTTCTTTCAAACTCTTAGCTTTTTGACTGGAGTTTTTAATCGATCACCAGTGAATCAAATTTAAACCTTTTGTAAAAAACAGAGTCTATTGATTGTTCTGTCAAATGAGTAACATTTGAAATATTACACTTTAGCTTGTTTTGAATATAATCCAAAATTAAAGTGAATGAATTTATAAAGATTTCCTTCTGAATAATTATTCTATAATTCTTTAATAATCTCCTTGGTAACCATTTGATAGTTGATGCTAAGCAACCAGTGAATAAATATCTCCTGGTGTGCTCTGGATGTCTGCTGCCTGTAGATTGGGTTCTATAAAGTACTAACAGACTCTACTGTAATGCCAATTATATATTATTTTATTTTATTATTCAGATCATTATTTAACAAACACACATATTTGAAAAGACAGTTGACAAGCTCGCCTAGATTTGATTGAACTTGCTCTGTCCATGTAACAAACCCTCCAACTCTTGTCATCACTTACTGTTTTGTTTTTCTAGCAAGAAGAGAGCACTTCACATCAAGTTGTACCTTTGTTAAAGGTATTCTTTGAATCCAACTAGACTCTGTACACACTGACCCTGGGGGTTTTCTTTTGTGGGTCTGGTCAACTGACTGGATGACTTGTGGGTGACATCTCTGTCTCTCAGCACTGGTCTCAGTTTTGATGTATGTAGCCTCCCCTAACCCATTGTCAGTAACATCTTGTCCTTCTTTTTTCTTTTTGGCAGTTAATCCTTTATCTAATTTTGTTTTTTTTCAGCTTTTCACCAGTCTTCAGTTTTATTTAAATTTCTGATCCAGTTTTCTATCATACCAAGTGTCATTATCTAGTTAAGAGGCATATTGAAAAAAACCCACACAATTTTCTCTTAATTTTAAACAATTTTTTTGTATGGTCAGATGTCAGTCAAGGTCAGCTGATGAAGGTCAAGTTCATGAACTATAATTTATCCAACTGTCTGACCTTAACCCAGGTTGATTAATAATCAGTGGGCAATGTACTATACTGTGTAGTTTTCTTTTGTTTGTCATTGGAGTTTTATTGTCTAATTTTATCAATTTTATTATTTCATCACTAAAAATCTTGCCTAATAGCTTATTCTGACTTGATTTAACAGACATGCATATTTGTGTCATTTTGATTATGCAGTATGTTAGGAAAGAGTTGCCAAAAAATAAAACAAGGGAGACAAAATAAAAACTATAACAAAACTTTTGGACAATACATGTATGTACAGTGTTTAGTCTATATCTTTAAATTAACAATAAATGATGCCAGAAATCTCAGAATACAAATCTACATTTAAGTGAATTTTATGTTCCTGTGAATAATACATTATCTTAATTTGAGGAAAATGCAAACAAAAAACTAAACAATTATGCCACAAGAAGTCTTACTATGGAATGGTGAAGGTTTTTGATTTGATCTTGATGATCTTGTCTTCAAGTTGTGTCTTGATTTCGCAAGGTCATCAAAATTTATCCAGTAGATATAAACACTGACCAGATTAATGGTTACGAACAATGATATTTTGTTAATTTTTTTATATTATAAAGAAACTTTTTAATTTAATCAGGGGTAGAATATCTTTGGTTTGCTTCTCCTTTTCTTTGCAAAGTATTGTCACACTATTACTCAGATCACAGACTAATTTGACTAATTTTTAGCTACACTATAGGCATGCTGGTTTTTATTCCTCTATACCTGTAAGTACATTTATCATATTAACTACTGTGGTTTCATCAGTATTCAGTTAACATTGATTTTTGTGGATTTTGTTGGATTTAATTTATGAATTAGAAATCAACAGAACATCAACATATAAAATGAAATGTAACAACAGATTTTTTTTAAAACCATTGTCAAAAAATTTGGACTTTACTATCTCTCAAACTGTAAAAAGACAAAATCCATGAAATTCAATGTCCATGAATATTGTTGACACCCCAGTATCAGCACACTTTCCCACCCCCTCCTTATTTCACCATTTTTTTGCAGTAATTTGATAACCCAAGCCAGAATTACAACAACACAAATATTTGCAGGAATTTTCTACACTGTTTTCTGATGATGATTATAAAGAATTTTTTTCTGAGATGTTTTCACTGCATCAATATTCCATTTTAACGGAATAGTTTTCTGCTAACCACCAACAACTAACCATATCTAACCCTAACACCCCCTTCCCCCCCCTCCCCCCCCCCCCCCACACACACGCAAACACACACAAACACACACACACAATACATCCAACCTAATACTAAAAGAGTCAATTGTCGGTTATGTATATTAATGTGAGACTCGGTCACCCCTGTCACACCCTGAATAGATAAAGCTTCTGGTTGTGGTGTGTATTCAATGCTTCTGGTACTTTTATAGATGATTGTGTATGAAAGTAGTGAATATCTGTTAATCTCTTTGATACTCAAAACTAAAATTTAGTTAATATACTCTCAATTAAAAAGCAACTGGAAGCTGTATTAGTAAATATAATGATGATGTCATTTAGGTTTTGAGGTACTGGTAGTTCAAGACATATCTATATATTGAAATGAGTGTTAAGTTTGCTATTAAGTTTCATTCGTTTGTTCAATTCTTTGACTGTTGTACTAGGGTGTTTTCTAATTTTTTTCTGTTTGTCAATCTGTACATTTTCATTGTTTCTTTTGATTTCAAGAGATATTTTCATGTAAAAAGTAAAAGTTATTAATGTAGAACTAAGATGATATAAAAAAAAATTGAGGAGAAATTAAAAATAATGACCCGTCTATGAAAAATATCCATTTTTATGATATGTTTATGGTTTAGTAATATCCAGCCATGGTGTAGCCATATTTGATCCCTACAAGTGTTTAATCTGTTAAGTTGTGCAATAGCTATTTACCGTTCAGATATACCAGTACATTATCAAAATATATCTTACAAGCTTTCATTCAAATCCTAAAAACCACGTAACAGTAGACTGATGAATATTTGAAATGTCTTTGCACCAGTCTTGTTGGTGAAAAATGTACTATATAAACAAACAAAAAAATACAAGAAATGTGTTTATATGGGTCAATTTCAATCTTGAATAGGGAAGTGGTCAGGAATCGGAACAGAGAAAGAGAGACAAAGCCTACCTGGTGGGCAAGTGGCACAACTTTGATGTCAGGTAAATATTTATAAAAGTCAACTTTGATGTCAGGTAAATGTTTATAAAAGTCAACTTTGATGTCGGGTAAATGTTTATAAAAGTCAACTTTGATGACAGGTAAACATTTATAGAAGTCAGTTCTGATGTCAAGTTGACATTATATAGAAGGCAAGTTTGATGTCAGGTTAATCACTTTGTAAAGACAAGTTTGATGTCAGGTTAATCACTTTATAAAGGCAAGTTTGATGTCAGGTTAATCACTTTATAAAGGCAAGTTTGATGTCAAGTTAATCACTTTGTAAAGACAAGTTTGATGTTAGGTTAATCACTTTATAAAGGCAAGTTTGATGTCAGGTTAATCACTTTATAGGAAGCAGGTTTGATGTCAAGTTAATTACTTTATAGGAAGCAAGTTTGATGTCAAATTAATCACTTTGTAAAACACAAGGTCTTTGTCAAGTTAAAACTTTATTGACAACATGTTTGATGAAAGTTAACCATTTTATAGAGGACAGTTTTCATGTTATGTAAATACTTTATAGTAGGCAGGTAAATACTATGAATAGGTGAACAGTAGATGTGTTATTTCTTGATTTCAGGATACTGAAGCCGTTATTGACCCACAGTCGTCCCACACTGATGGAGACCCTGCCAGCGTGCTGTCTACCCATCACCAGGTTACTGACCACGGAGGAACAGCTCCTGGAGGTACTTTACTCGGTCTACAGTCTACTCATAGAGGTCCTCACAAGCTGGGGAAGTGGGATCAACTTTTATCTATTCCATCTTGATAAAAAGATTCCTAAGATACTCGAGATATCATTATAATTATCTTTATTTATTGTGCGTCTCTTTGGAGTGTTATCATTGAATCTTTGGTAAAAAGATTTTTCATTCATTCTTAAAAAATTGGCAAGAAGTTACAACGGTTTTTATTTTAATACACATAGTTTGATTTCAGAGTTTATTAAATTGCCATATACTTTGTTTATATAGAGCCATGTGGCAATGCACTTTGATAAAATTACAAGATAACAGTTCACTTTCTGTATCCTCTTTAGCAGAGAAAATATCTAAAACAAAAAGTGGTTACCGACCAAAGGTCTGAGGCATCACCATTTTTATCATAACAGTATTCCTATTTGCTATCTTATTTTTTTATTCTCTGTTGTATTCAATTCTATTCCTATGTAATTCCCATTGTTCATTTACTACATAAAATTAATGCAATATACTTGGGAAAGTTTAATAGAAATGCACTAAGTAGATGATGTGTTGGTACACAGGGTAGATCCCACATTGAGGAGGACTCCGACACAGACATGATTATTGACCATAGAGAGCTGTCCATTGGGGAGGGGACCAGTAACAATACCAGTGCTGCCTCCACCCCACAACCAGGCTTTCAGCAAGTCGAGATTCACAATCCAACCAATCAGGTAAAGCCTCACATTCAAATCACCCAATCAGATTAAAGTAGGTCAACCAAATGAACCAATAAATTAACTGTATTAACAGTCAAATGTAAATTTAGAAAACATGACTGATCCAATTCTAACAAATGAAGAAACAATTCAGTTGGTTATTACTGCATAAACATGTGTGGAATGTATTTTAACAAACTGAAGTAGTGAAAGCAGTAGATTTAAAGTAACTTAAAGCTTGGTTAAATCAATCAGGTGAAATCAAATTGTTTTGCTTCGAATCTGAAATCAAATATCTCTAGACATTTCAAATATGTAAATAAGTGGAACTGTATTTTCTTTAAGCATGTTTATCCTTTTTTTGTCAGCTTCTATGATTTGATTACCTGGTTTAGATCAACTTTCCAGTAGCATTGTATGCTTTATTAGACATTGTATGTTACTTGTTAAATTATTGTTGTTACTATGTTTCAAATGCATGTTGTTTTTTATCACATGTTTGATATACCAGTGGGTACAACATATTATTAAAAAAGTGAAATTTTTTTTTTAGCCCCCGCATAAATTGATTTTTCAAGAAGGAATGAAAACGTGATGAAAAGAATCTTCCATCATTTGTGTTTGATGTTTGATGTTTAATTCTTTTTTTTTTGGAAGGGGGGGGGGGGGGGGGTGTGACATTTAAAAATTAATATACTTGATTGTCTGTCAATCTGTCTGTTGCATGTCCCACATTTGAATTGGACTATAACTTTTCAACAACAACAAAAAATAGATGTTAAATATTTTAATATTCAGCCTATTACACATGTTGCATATGAACTGATTGTGTGTTACTAAGCTTTTATCAATTTTTAGACATAAATTTTCAAGGTTTTCACTATTGAAGTTAACAGATTTTAAAATTGAAAAAGCTTTTGCTTAAAGGACAATTTGCCACAAATCAACAATCTTGAAACTTTGAAATTTATGAGATCCACAAATTATTATCAAATTTGAATGCTCACGAAATACATGTATTAAGAAAATGACAGTTTAGTGCCCACCCCATCAGAAAACTCTATGTAAATCGATCGCAATAATTATATGATCACAAATAATGGAAGGTGATTTATATATTAACAATACTAAATGTTGTTGTCATGTACTACCAATTTTGTAGATAACCCCACAAACACAACCAGCTGATTAAATGAACTAGAGCTTGAACAGCCCCGTGTATGTCCAGTTCTTGTCTTTAAGTTTGAGCACAAAACAGACTGCATGGAATTCAGTATCATAATTTTTAATTTAATTTTTTGTATTAATTAGAATTTTTCAGTCTGACAGTTTATTGTTGGGGACTTATTTTAAAGCTTAGCAAGGAAGCATGCTTGTGCACACCTCTTTGCAACTAATGCTGTTCATGCCTCACCAATGCTGCATTTAAAAGCATGGCAGGTCAGCTGGAGGTGTTGAATGCTGCACCCTGTCTCTGGTTTCCAAGCATTGTAAGGCTGTGACCTCTGATCTTACAACATACCATGATAAATGCCTGAATTGTTGAAACATTTGTGACAATATTTGTTTTACTGGATGGAATTGTGAAAAAGTGGGGATGAAGCACTTCACAATCTGTATAAAATGAATGATACTTTATTTAAAAGAATAATACAATGATTACAGTGTTGAATTTATCTGAGTTTTTTTGGCGCAGTGCTGAAAACACAGATCTTGGATAATCCTCCTATAGCTACCATTTATTTAGATAGAAGACCATTTTACTACAATTAAGAAAATGCATTAACATAAATTGCAAAGATACTATAATAAGGTTATAAACAATTTTTATTTGGAAGAGTTTTATTGTATTCCAATTATTTTTCAAAGCTTCTTCAAACATTTTTCAAAAAACCCCAAAAACCTGTCCGGCACACTACAGCTGTAGTAATACATATACTGTATTTAGGATTGATCTTAGTATCTTTTTTGAAAAACTTGGTGTCTAGATACAAAAACATCAGTGTTAGCAGCTTTGGCACCCTTGGAAACCAGAAACAGATGAGAATCAAAAGGAAAGTTCTGGTATTCTTTTATTGGATTTCAGTTGATATGATAATGTACTCACATTCTTTCTTTTTTTGGAGGTGGATATTTCTCCAATAGACCTTCACAATAATAAATCCTCGCCCTCAAGTGATGACCGACCTTTAACCCCATGATCTTGACCCGCTTCAATATCTTCTCTGAAAAACTACAAAAATGCATTGCAAGTAAGAATCTCTGAAGGAATTGTGTGCATCAATTCAAGATAAGGTAGTTTCAGACGCACTAACAAAAGATTACTAGCTTATAGCCAGGTTGTCAGAACCAAAGTAACCTCCCAAGCTTGTCCTGTGGTGTGATCAGGAATCATGTTAATGCTTGAAATGGGTTGTTGCCTGGTTATGTTGCTTGTTGTGTCTGTGAACAAATGATTCGTATTGTCAAACCTGATTTTTGAGGGTCCTTGCTCTTTTTCATGTAACTGGATATGAATGGGGTCCTGTTTTATAATCAATTCATTATTTACCTGGATTTGAAAGGGGCCCAGTTGAGTTTTATCTACCTGGCTTTGAAAGGGAACTTGCTCAGATTTAAAATTGACCTAACTTTGGGTTAAGGAACAATTGCTGTGGGCTGGTGTCCAATGATGTCTCTAACTTTGAATTTGAATTAAAATTATTTGGTTTTTATTTATCTTAATAAACAAAGGACTATATGTGATATGGACCTAATTTGGCCCTCTAAAATGAACATCATCAATTTACTGTAACTCTTTGTTTCCTTTGTAAAGTTCTTTTATAATTATCGTTTTGATTCAAATGGCCTAATTTTGAAATATGACATCAAAAAGTTAATCTTTTCTCGGCGTTCTTTCTTTTTTTTTTGCATAAAACTGCTTGTTTTGAAATGGATTTTCTTTCAGAAAACATTGAGCCATTCCTTGAACAAACAAAATATTTTAATCAAAGATGAACTGTGGAATCATTAGAATTCATGTTGGCATAATTTTTGTGGAATTCATGGGTAGCCCTCCCCCACGAATTTACATCCTCGACAAAAAACAAACTTTGAGTTCGGTTTCGTACTGCTACTGAAAACAGACATCCACAAAATTACATCCTCACATACAAGCAAAAAACCCACAATCCATGAAAATTGGCCCCCACAAATATAAATGATTCCACATTATCCATCAAAGACTTAAAAGTGACAAAAAGTTTTTCTTGTTCAAAGTGTCGCTCTATATTTCCCATTCAAAAAGTAAAAAAAATTGTCTATTTTTGACTGATATTGACTAAATTACAAAAATAATGTCACTTCTGACATCATATACTGCCAGTGAGTGCAAACAAATAGGTGAAAAACATATTATGTCAGCTATTCTAAAAAATGATATAACAATTTAATGTACTTTAAAAAATTGTGATTTATAGAGGCCAAATTTGACTCATATCATTTTATGTAGTTATTTCCATGAAAGCAATCAATAAAGTACAAGTTGTTCCCTTCTCCTGAGTTTGCAGTTTTCTTGTCATTCAATTTTATTAATTTTTTTTGTAGAATTGAAATTTTATCAAGTCTCCCTGAATTTTGATTGAATGTTTGATTTGACTTTACTGAGGCATCTAAGCAAAACTTGTAGGTCTTTAGGGAGGAAATAAGTTGGTTCTCATTAGAAAGTAACCTCAGGCTGGTAGTTTGTTGTGGAACTAGTGGTGTAAGAATAGAAAAAATAACAAAAATCCTGATTTAGGTCAAAGTTCAAATCGCAGGTCAAGTAATGGGGCATAGATGATCCTTCTTCATTTGAGGTAAAGTTGGCTGCTTTTTATTTAGCTGATTAGGTAGACATATATTGTATTGAGAAAAAAGTCCTCCTTTGCCTGCATTTCTTTTTTTCAGTGATTGTTATGCACATTCTTGTATGCCTTTGTCACTCTATCATATCTAGCATGTTGTCACATTCTTGTAATCTTGTACATAGATTAATTATCTTATAAAAATATGTGTTAGCTGTCATATACTTGTGTATTAATTCTATCATTAACCTGTTATGTAATTAGTTGTAGGGAATTGATAATGCATTGTAACACTTTAATGCTTGCTTGTAATATTTGATTTATTTAACTTATTTTCAGTTCCAAGAAAGAGTCTAACAAAAGGTATTTAGTTCAGACACTCACATTACACACTTAACCCTTTCTGATCCAAGAATCCATTCATTGTTGTTATGGTTATTACCCAAATAGTTTAATTTGATCTATCAAAATTATCCTTAAATACAATGTAGTAAGAAACAAAAAGAAAAACCAGTAGTCTAAGACTTAACGTAAAAACTGCTGACAAACAAATATTGATGATACAGACAATACTGAGCAATCTTTTTTCTACCAAGATGGCATCTAAGCTTTGCACAAATGCAAGAAATAACAATGTTTCTTTGCACTTAACAACCCCGAAAAATACACGAAGATTTTTGGGAAAAAAATCAAGCTCACCGCAAGCAAAAAATGCAACTCTATTCAAACAATTACAAGTAAATTCCTTGAAGACAACAAATAAAACTTGTACAAAAAAACACCTTATACCTGTGGCATACACAGTAAAACTGTACAAACAACTCTACACCACTGCAAAATGGCAAATGCAATTCTTTGGCCAATTCATCATAATGAATTGATCGCTATTACAACCATCGTCGGAACCCACGGGTTTTCTATCCGTTACACTGTTGAAAGCAGTGTAACGGATAGAAAACCCGTGGGTTCCGACGATGTATTACAACAGGAAACATCACAAATGGCAAATACAACTCATTTTTAAACATAATTTCTTGCAGACAACAGTTTTAGTACAATTTTGCTCCAACAAATATAAGCTGCTCTATATACACTGGTGACCACTACTAACACAAGATAAAAAGGATCACACAATAAGGACAACATAATACAGCCAGGGCATTAAACAGTAGACAACAAAAATAACACACTGAAGTAAGCATATAGAACACAGCCCTGTTCACACAACACCTTGTGTCACATTAAATCAGTAGACAACAAAAATAACACACTGAAGTTAGCATATAGAACACAGCCCTGTTCACACAACACTTTGTGTCCCATTAAAACAGTAGACAACAAAAATAACACACTTAAGTTAGCATATAGAACACAGCCCTGTTCTCACAACACCTTGTGTCACATTAAAACAGTTGGCTGTTAACTTCTCTCCTCTCTGATATTACTCAAACACTTTACACATATTTCTACAGGTTAAGTAATATAATATATAGAGCTAATGCAGAACTGCACAAACAAAAACATTTCCAGAAAGAAGTGGCTTTTGATGCATCCTGTATATGAATATTACAAGTACTGCCAGCAAGGCATCATGACATTTAGGAATCGGCTGATATATCTATGATTAAGTTTTTCATCATAGGGAAAATATTTACTGTTACAGAGATAGGGAAGGTTAACACATCATGAAGAACTCTCTTTGATGATATGGTTATGAGCAATAAGGGATCTCTTGTGTAGACAATTTTCTGTCCTGTTTCAATTGAGGTCCTCACGACAATAAATGGTTTTTAGAAACTATCTCCATGCACTGCCATTTAATTACAATACACTTCCACCATGCACCATTGGAGCAAAAGTCATTTAATGACAGACATCTCAAATAGGTTGTCACTGCAATTAAGGAATCCATATAGTATATGGAAACCATCTGGTTTTTTATTACTCTAGATGGATAGCTATTGAATTCATTCCTAGAAATTGATTTCTACTGATGCATTCGCATAGAAATTAAAACACTGTTTTTATTCTATATAGAACGATAACAAGTAAACCTGCCAGTGCATCTAAACAACTTACACTATAAAAACAGTTTCTGGGCTTTTAGCCCACAATGAAAGTTGTGATCATCAAATCTATTTGGCAGAAGCATTTATTTCCCATGTGATTTATTTCTGTAATTTCTGTGATTATGTTTGGATCAAACTAGATGCCATGAGTTTTCTCAGAACAGCAATCTTTTTTCATTCTTAATTAAATTTACTTCTTCTGTGCAATGAAAAGATGTAGATATAGTGACCATTCAACATTTAAATTTATTTTGGTTATCAGGTTACAATTCATTAAAGGAATCTTAATTATCAGATGATCTTTACTTTAGATTCATTTAGTCATGCACTTTTTATTGTTTCATATTAGACATTTCAACTTGAAGTAAACTTTGACTCTGGAGGAGCCCTCCAACCCAAGAACATGTGTATCAATATCCCTGGCCCCCCTGGTGACCGCGTGTGATACTAAGGGAAAGAACCTTTGTTTGGAATCGCTATGCACCTAGTGGACCGCCATCTGTGTACATTTAGAAGATATATGTTCATAATGTTGTGTTATGAATGAGTGAGAGCCATACTATATGTAGAGTAATTAACAAAATATCTTAAAAACCACATACATTTAATGAACAAAAGCAGCTATTGATGTGCAAAGCGAATTTGTTTGAATTTGTCCATTCCATATTGTTTTTGTGATGAATTTTCATGCACTGCCATTATGCTCAGATTGATAGGAGGTGACTATAATCAAAGAATAGATTGATAACCTTACATACACAAACACACCCTCTCCAATACCCACTCACACTAAATACCCACCTGTGTCATTTAAATATACTTGATTGTGATAATCTGTGAGATTGAGAGGCTTCATTTAGGATTGTGATAATCTAAGAGAATGGGATATAATCTGAAAGATTGAATATTGTTAGTGAAGTCTGTGTACATGCATAATTTTGATTAATCTATTTAGTTTTGCTTAATATATACAGGTTACTTTCTCTTGTGGTTACAACAATGTATTTAATACACCTGGCGATGACTCTCAGGGATCAACTATTTTCTGGGAGCCATTGTTGGGAAACATTTGAGATTTTATTTTTAGCTCACCTGAACTGAAGGTTAAAGTAAGCTTTTCTGATTACCTGTTGTCCATTGTCTGTCTGTCGGTCTTGTCTTTCTGTCTGTGCATCTATCTGTAAACTTTTCACATTTATAATTTCCTCTAGAACCACTTGGCCAAATTTAATCAAAGTTGGTGTGAATCATCCTTATGGGAAGGGAATTCTAAATTGTTTAAATAAAGGGTAAAATTATTTTTCAAAGGAAGATAGGTTCAAAACAGTGAAAACAGGTTGTATGTCCTCAAAAAAAATTTTCTTCTCAAGAACCATTTCACCAGAATCTTCAATATTTAAACCAAAGCTTGTGAACATTTCAAATAGTTAAAATTGTGACACCCAGATTAATACTGGGGCCCCAAATGGAGTTCAAAGATTAAATTGAAACATAGTGAAATGCTTTTAAAACACTTCTCAAGAACTATAATTTGTGAGATTACTCAGCAATTATTCTCAAATAATGAGGATTCTAATTGTTAAAATCATGACCCCTAGACTAATAATGGGCCCCAAGAGGGGTTTAAAGTTTAGCATTGAAATATTTGAGGAAAATGTATTAAAAATGTTTTCATGTGAGCGATGTGGGTCATGGGTATTTATTTTCATGATTTGGTGAGAATGTTAGACATTATACAGTGCGAGTTACTTACAAGTCAGCTTATATTAATTGTAGCATTTCTGTCAAAATATGCCAAACTTACTTCGATGTATAAACCTCCAGTTTTGATTGGTGGTATTGTGAGTACCTTTGTTACCTGCTTTAATTATGTTATAGTCCTACTAGTATTCATTTGGGGATTCCTTGTAATTTATTCATTGATGGAAGGGCTGCACGATATGGCTGTCAGATTAGAATCAATATCAAATGATATGAATGGAATTGTATCAATTTGATTAACATCCATTAATATGTTCTAGACCATGCATTATAGCACACTAGAACTTTGATTAATTATGTCTGTTTTTATTTAAGACACAGGTTTTGCTAAACACAAACCAATTCTACAGCTGCACGTTTCTGTTATGAATGTTAGGAGTTTTAAAGCTGTTATTACTGTGAATCTCTTTTCATAATTCATAATCTTTTAGCAGTCTCCTTTTTTATTTGTTGATTGTTTTATTCAAGAAAGATCTGAGAGAAAGAAGTTTTAATTTACAAATACTGAATCAAACTTGGATGTTGATGTTTTCTATTGCTCATGTCCCATTAAATATTTTTTCTTCTATATTTGTCAAGGATAAAAGACACAAATGAAACACACCATTCATTATGTGATAGATTTTTTTCTATCCCTTTGCTTTGTAAACAAGGACAAAGTCTGGAGATTGTTAAACTTTCAAATATATTTACTCATTGACAGGAAAAAATACTCTCATTCAAATTACAAACATCTCAGTCTAAACCTTTAATTGATTAGATAAACAGGTATTGCAAAACGACACAACAAACAAAGGGAAATCTCTCATTGTATGCAATATCATGAACAATATTTGCCGTTGTTACAAGTCGGCAAATATGTTTAATAATTAAGATAGAAAGATTTCTCCTCCCAACGGAGATATATACATAACATTTTTTCGATAAAAGTGCTTTTAAGGATTTCTTGATGTGATTTTATGGTTACAAATATGTGTGTTCGAGTTATTATTTTTATTTATTAGAAAATATTCGTATACATGTTTATGTCCCATTTTAATTGTGTGTGAATGTTATGGATGCATTGTTTAAACAAGTGTATCAATTAGATACACCAGGCGCATTCATAAATGCACCTGGGCATATTATAAGATTTTTTGTTAATAAATTTTAACTGCAAAAGTGTTTGTTTTTTTTTTTTGGTTTCATTTATATCATAAATTATAATCTTGAAAGCAGGGGCGAATATACTATATGGTTTAGGACTTGTTATTTAGAACCTAGCCAATTCATGAGATTGAAATCTATGTGCTTTTGTGTGTTAAATGAAACAGTCCGGATTTATAAACAACTCGACCTTACCCTAACCTGACAGGTCTGCGAGAAGTTATTTAATTGTCTAATTTGAATTCTACCCATATCAAGTTATCACCATCAATGAGTTGGAAAACTTCATTGTTAACATTTAAAAAGTATGATTATGTGGGAAATATCAAGATGTATAGACCTTCCTAACAATTACTCCAGTGGGGGTTGCTCGCTGTATTTGGATATTGTAATGGATTTCCAAATGTTATTAAGTGTTCCATTCTTGGCTTTAGAGTTCATTGGATGAGCTTACTGCCCGTATCCGATACTGCCCTCAGACAGGGGGCGTAGTTCACTCGAGATTGATTTCTATAAATGTTTGTTTTATGGTTCACAAATTATACGACACCTGCCTTTACGTTAGGGTAAATGGTTGTTTATCACGGCTCTTAAAACTTAATATAAATGCCCATTGTTTTCGCTCGGTATTAATAAGCTTAAAAGGTGGTGACTTGATAATAATAATATTTGTAATCAAGAAACGTAGGACATGTCTCTGTTATAGAGGAATGAGGGTACTGGAGAAGACAAAACAGTGGACTTAAACGAAACAACCATACAACTTTAACCATGTTAACGTGATGAATGTTCCGTGCGTAACTTATCCGAAAATGAAATTTTTCGTTACTTGTTTCATTATTTGGATCTGTTCTGTGAATTCACAAACTAACGAGAATCTTAAGACACTCCAAGGCGATCTTTTCGCCTCCTACTCTTCCAAGATTCGCCCTGTGATTAACCAGCTAGAACCTCTCCAGTTAGACGTCAGCTTCTACCTCAGCAGCGTTAATGAGGTCAACGAGGTCAAGGAGAAAATGGTTACCACGGGTTACCTGGAGTTGTCATGGACGGACGAGCTGTTGAAATGGACGCCCGCCGACTATAACAACACCGACACAATATTTGTTCCGCAGGTAACGATCTATTCTCTAATTTAAAGAAATTTTTTGCAACAGACATCTACGCCTTTGAAATCTTTAATATGTTAGAACTTCCTTCGGAATCATAATAAGAAAATTCAGTAGTTTAGCGTTGTATCTATCTATCTATCTATCTATCTATCTATCTATCTATCTATCTATCTATCTATCTATCTACTGTAATTCGTTTTAATTCCGATTTCTCAGATGTTTTTTTTTTAATTTCACGGTGCAAGAAAACAAATTTTAATCAGTTTATTTGAATTTGCATAAATTTATTTGAAATTCTATCTTCACTATGGGTTTAATTTTACGGGAAAATGATAAATCGCGAGCATAGCAAAATTAAAACCAATCGTTATTATCTATCTGTCTGTCTGTCCGTCTACCTATCTATCTATCTATCATCTATCTGTCTGTCTGTCTGTCTGTCCGTCCGTCCGTCCGTCCGTCCATCTATCTATCTATCTATCTATCTATCTATCTATCTATCTATCTATCTATCTATCTATCTATCTATCTATCTATCTATCTATCTATCTAAATTATAATATAGCAACTTTTTAAGATATGAATGTACTGAGGCATTGGATTATTTAAAGATCCTTCGTGTGTTAATGAGTTGGTAGTTCTAAATATTTTCTTTTCTATTTGATTAAATCCCCTTCACATTTTTAGATTACTTTTCTTCCTAATCCGTTAACAAATCTATACCCAGCTAAAAAAAATTAAATACCAATAACATGTGAAAGAGACATAGAATTTAAAAGGAATACATGACAAAGATGCATCAGCAGAATAGAAAATCTAACCCTGTATAACTGTTAGGTCGTATCTTAATCTTTAAAGCCATAAATGAAATGGAACAATTTATCGTCTTGATGACAAAATCTGTTCGCCTAATTCAAAGGTATATTCCACTTAATATTGCCCTAAAGGCTAATGTCGTGACAAGGTTATACACTGATACTCTTGTTTGTCCGTCTGTCACGTGATATAACAAGGTTACACACTGTTACTCTTGTGATATGGTTGGTTCATTTTTTTTTGACAAATTCGATGTTAATTTCCTGTTTAACTTAGCTTATTTTGTGTGCTCACATTAGGGCGGGGTATACCTAGTGAGCATTGGCTCACCTGCAGATATTTTGCTTTGATACAGTGATTTAAGGTCAGACGACACGTTCCTCGAGAATTTTTTTTGTATCTCCTCGTAATAAAGAGTTCCAATAAAATTTTTTAATTTTATAATTACTTTAAAAATGGTCAAAATTTACTTGTATTTGGTTATATGTCTAGATGGTCGAGTGGTTAGAACCGTGACCGCTCTAGCGGTTCTAGAGGTCGTGAGTTCAAGGCCCCGCCCCGGCGATGATATAGTTCTATTATAGTGAATTTTGCTGTGCTGTAGATGTATTTATTTTTATATCAGCAATTCAAGTGTATTTTCAAGAAGATTATGTAGGAAATTGCATACACTAGTATTTTGCAGAAATGCCTGGTAAGGTACCCTTTTTTGCAAGAAAGCTTGTCAAAGTAGTTGTAAACCATTAATAAATTCCTGGAAAAAGTTATCTAACATTGAGGAACGTGTCGTCTGACCTTAAGGCGGGTAATAAATTCAACTGGTTGAGAAGAACAATTGTGTACCATAGATAATCATTCTTTAGTTTGAACAAAACATAAATCTTCTAGTCCTTTCTCTATTTTATTGTCTAGAAATCTACAATTATGCATTTAATATAGTGAACGCACGCGCTTAGAGTAGTTACTTTAATTGGCTCTTTGTAGTCTTTGGGTGGTGGTGGTGGTAATCCAATCTTTCATCTATGTAGATATTTTGCAAACTTTAATTTTCATTTTATTTAAATATTTTATTTTTTTCATATTTATTATTATATTTTATAATAATATTATTATTATTATTTATTATATTTTATTATATATATTTCATTTAAATTTTTATTTTGTAGAATGATATTTGGAAGCCCGATCTCGTTTTAAAGAACGGGTTCAAGAAGTTTGAAGAGCTTGGCGGTAGTTTCTACTATCTGTATATCGATTACGAAGGCTTCGTTGTTTGGATGCCTTTTAGTGTTTTCGAATCTCGATGTTCCATGAATATTTTTAATTTTCCGTTTGACATCCAGTCATGTGACATCAAGTTCGTTACCTGGAGCCATTTTGCTGAACAGATCGAGATAACGAAATCGTCAAAAGGGATAAACTTCTATGAATATGAGGAGAATGCCGTCTGGGATATTTTGGACACAACGTCCGAGATCAAAAAGGAAGGGAGAGAATCGGAAGTAAAGTTTACTTTTAAACTGCGTCGAAAGTCGCAGTATTACGTGATGAATATCATTCTACCCGTCATTTTCCTGGGTTATCTGAATATCCTGGTGTTTGTAATCCCGGCCGACGCAGGAGAGAAGATGTCCTTCTCCGTGACTGTGTTCCTGTCCTTCGCCGTCTTCCTGACCATCATCTCTACCTTGTTGCCGACCAGTTCTGAAAATATTCCCGTCCTTGCTATGTACCTTGTGATACAGCTGGTAAATGGAGTCTTTGCCCTTGTCATCACCGCATTCCAACTTCGCTTACGTCATAGAGACGACAGTGAAGAGGTTTCGGGTATATGGGTGAAGGCCATTCGGTTGCAACAAAAACTGAGGTGCAAAAAGATGAATACCGTGAAAGGAAAACCCTTCGATTCAAATTCAAACATTGATGATCTTAAATCCAAACCTAAAACAGATGAAATCCTGGATGTGACGTTTGGTTGGAATCACGTGGCATCAACCATTGATTTCTTTGCTTTCTGGTCTTTTCTCATTACAAACATCATCATCACTATTGCAATGTTCAGTGTGGCGGCATCGTAACCACATTTTTTGTATTTTCTCTATAACTATAAAAATACTTTTAATACTATTATCATGATGTCATGCTATCCCTTTAAAAGAAAAAGTAAAAATATCCCCAAATATCCATTCTTTAATCGTTTTTTATTTAACTTAGCTATTAAGATCCTTGAACTGATCTAAAATGGAAAACAGTCACGTTGCACATGATTTATAAATCATACATGTAGACAAACAATATTTGTATTGACTAACAAAAATATATGAAGATTTTAAAACCTTTTTTTTCAAAATCAAGCATGCACATAAAACAATTGTCAGTCGCCAGAAAAAAACGTCTTTTATATAATAATATCTTTCTGAACGGACATTGATTTTTCAGCACATATTCATTTACGGTAACAGTGAACTGTTCGAACTTTAAACTGGTTTGGTATATTCTGATTTAAAAGATTGTTAGTTGTTTAATATGTAAGAAAAATCAGTACACATGTATGCAAATTTTTATGTTGATATGATTTTTTAACCAACTCAAATGCGCATGTTTTAGGGGTCTCATCCATTTTGAAGAAAAGACACTATCCTGTATTGTTTATTAATTGAGCAAAATTGTTAAAAAAGACGTGACTGGTTATTATAAATTGGTAAATTATATTTAAAATATCATAATATTAAACTTATAATTAGCATGTTGAATGTCCCATTTAAGTAGAAAAGATTTAAAAAAAAAAAAAAAATTTCCAGTTTGCTAATATTTTTCACTAAAAACGAAGGTTTTAACACAAATTTCTTGTTTTTTGCAGCTACATTTAATTATTAGGCCCTTACATGTAGGTGTTGCAATGTTGCATTGCGAGTAGATTGTCTTAACCACTTACTATGATAGTCAGCCCACTCATCCTTCCCGGATATCCGACCAATGAACGTTGGACTTAAAGGCCTGCATAATGAATTCCGTAAATTGAATCATACATAGATAGAGCTTTTTATCAATGTGTAAATAGAAGTCAATGGTGAAACAACGTACATTTTTTTTATATAAAAAACTCTTGGCTTTTTTATTTTACCTGTAATTAACATACATTGGGGTCTGCAATCGCGGCCTTTCCGGCAGGCTCGGAAAAACACCTCGAATGTATTACCTAGGCGTCCATGACAACCCCCCTTTTTATAAAACTTGAAATAAATGCAACACATTTTACGATCTGTCGAGATGTAAGCTAGACTTTATTAAAGTAAATGATATACCATAAAATATAACACAGAAACGACTAATAAAGCTGATTCTTATTTTAATGGGAAGCGACTCCATTTTGTATAAAATTCTAACATCCGGTAATGTTAATACATTCGAGGTGTTTTTCCGAGTCTGCCGGAAAGACCCGAGAAGTTGCGATTGTGGGGTGGCATCAAATCAAAATACGAATTATGACCACGTGGTTACTCTCGATTTATGACCGCCATGATCCCTATTACCTTATATTGTTTACATTTCTCCACATCTAATTTTAAAAAAAATCATTTCATTTGAATATATGTTGGTCAGAATGCAGCGTGCATCGCTCTTCTGTTGAATTTGCATATTTTATGACAAGTGAGAAATTTTGATTTAATAGGAAACAGAAACTCTATATGTACACTGTTTTAGCGCTATGTTTTAGAACTTGTGGCCAAATGTTTTGATTTTTGTCTCAGTAATGTTTCCATTGGAATTCAATATATTTTATTCTAATCTTATCGTCATAATACATTAGAGCATTATCATAACATGTTTAGAGGACATGGTCTAAATATATACCATTTATGTAGTACTTGGAGTATGAATATTTTATCATTAACCTAAACTCTTGTGCCGGGAAGTTAATTAATTCAAAACCAATGTAAAAACAAACCAATGCCCTTAAAATGTCTTGAATTGGATATACCTTAGATATCTTCAGATAAAAACGAAATGACTATAGACATATTGGCCATAGCAAAAAAGACACAGTAAGGTCAAAACTGCTATACACCAACAACAATGATTTTAAGAAGCTTTCCAGTCTTATTGACACAAAGGTTTGAACGATGGAAAGCTTATAGTTCCCTGTCCTTATTACACAGATACATCCTTCTGTTAACGAATATACGTAGTACAAACATTTTATTGATATGTATTAGCAAAGAAGATTTTCTTACCGGATCTATTGTCGCTGTGCATTAAACGTTTGTAAACATGTCAATTAGACAGGATTTCGAAAAGTGAAATCTTTTCACATAACTATCTTACATAGATAAACCACGTTTGTGCAGTTCCGTACTGACCGTCATCATGAAGACTACAAATCATTTGTGGTTGAAATTAGGAATAACTGTGTGTTTTGCATGTTTTGTGATCAATCCCGTGACGTCACAAACCAGTAATGATTTGAAGAATCTGGTCGACACTCTGTTTGACTCTTATTCCTCAAAAGTTCGCCCTGTGGTAAATCAGCAACATCCTCTCCAACTTGACGTCAGCTTCTACGTCAGTAGCGTTAATGAGGTTAACGAGGTCGATGAAAAAATGGTTACCACGGGTTACCTGGAGTTGTCATGGACGGACGAACTGTTGAAATGGACGCCCGCCGACTATAACAACACTGACACAATATTTGTTCCGCAGGTACGTCAAGTATAAAACGAAAATTATATCATGTCAGATAATATAGTTATAATCTTCAATCATGTAGTTAAAGGTTCTTTTTATGATTCATTCATCTATATAATCATATCTTGATACAATTTTCAAACAGAAAATGCCAATTTTGTTCTCCAACAACCGTCAATTAATTTCGATGCCCATAGATATATCATTATTAACTCTCTCGCTGCAATGGCGAAAAAAAAAATAGAATTGAAATGCTTCAAAAAATTATGATGTTATATCGCAGGTAAAACTGCAACGTATGTTTAACATATGTTTCGAGTAACATACGTTTAACATACGTTACCAGTGAACCTGTTTGTTTTATTAAAATTGTGAGGTTAAAAATACTTGAACACTTAAATATTTATTAGTAGTAGATTTAGATTTTTCATGGCTCCGATGATTACATTTAAATTTAAAAGTGTTCATTTCCACTGATGTCAAGTTCATATCGTTTTTGTTAAGACAGTATGCCTACTGGAATCGCGCTCCATCTAGTAGCTCCTTACAAGACTATGTTCATATCTGCCATCAAATTAAAAGGAAAATGTTTCTACGGCATTAAAAAAGAAAAAGAAAACCTATTGCAATCAAAATAACATTAATTTGAGTGATAAAAGCATGGTTTTTTAGAGCATCTACAGAGCTTATAAAACCTAGATAAGTTATAGATTTTTACATAACATAATGATGACTATCAGACCAAGTCCAAAGTTACTCATGTTGCTTTAATTTGGTTTTTTTATACTAACACCATTACAGAAAAGGCAAGGCATTGCAAATAGGGTTCTACATTGAAAGAATTTAGTCCCTTTCGGACAGGTTTGGGAATCTCCGTATTGATTACATTTTGGATTAAAGTCGTATTGTTGAGAAGACATCCCCATATCGTCTACATGCTTTTTGTTTTGATAAAATTCATACGAAAACAATTCCTTTAATCGTTAAAGTGCAATTTCATTATATTTGTAATATCCCGTGCTTAAACTAGAATAAAAGATATATAAAACGTAAGTGTGAATGGTAGACAATGCGACGAAGATCCTATAATGCCAGTTCTTACAGGGACATGGTCACGATTTTGGTCAAATTCTTTTTTATGTTTTTATTATTTACAATGCTTTAGAAATGCATTTCTAATGATCATATAAAATTTGAGAGTCATTCTTAGAGTTAAAGGCAAGATACAGGGCTCACAATTCTTTGTCATGTAAACAAGGCTCGTGCCCTGTTTTTGTTTAAATAGGGTCAATATACCAGTGAAAAATATTTTTCTAGCTTATTTGTCTATCTTTTCATTTATTTTAAGCATAGATAAACAGTTTCTAACGTTTAACTCATTCGTTTTAGGTTTAAAACTGAAATTTTTACTTTAACGTTTAAAATATAAACAAACTCTTTGTTTGCATAGCGAAGAATTTCAGGCTCCGTAACTCGCATATAACTCAACAAATGACACTCAAATTTCGGTTGCCTTTTAAAAATGCCTTGCTGAAGCATTGTAAATAAATCGGAAAAATAATTTTTGACCAAAATCGTGACCATGCCCCTTGAAAGTCCAGTAAGTCAATTACAGGCCAACGATACCAGTCGAGATACACGCATAAGAAATTACAAAATGATTTCTTTTTTAATATAAAGGCCGTTTGTATTATGTTTTAAAACCTTTATGCGAATTTCCATTCGGAAACAAGGCTTCGAATTCTCTGGTGGGTGACTTAACACAAGAACGCATTGTCCTATGCAAGGTTAACAAAAAGGAGTTACTTTTAATATGAAAGCTATAAAAGTTATATAAGTTATACTTTAATTAAATATAAGTTAACTATAAATATAGATAAACTTTATAGATAGTTAATATTAGATTTAAAATGTTCTCGTTTACATAGCATTGTAAACTGAAATAGCCTGTGGATGTATACCCAATATTTTGTTTTAAATTCAGATTAAACAACCGTAGTTAATAATGTTATGGTTATAGAATTTGTTATAAGCCTTTTTGATTTGATGTGCATTTCAACCTTGGCAGCTTTTTGATACCGTCTTTTTTAAAAGAGCAATTGCATTTATAAAGGTTTGAACTGAGCAATATCATATGAAATAAAACTAAAGAGTTTGTATTACAATATGGTAGTTTATTTGTAGAATGACATTTGGAAGCCCGATCTCGTTTTAAAGAACGGGTTTAAAAAATTTGAAGAGCTTGGCGGCAAGTTCTACTACCTGTCTATCGTTCATGTAGGCGGTGTTATATGGCTGCCTTTTGATGTGTTCGAAACTCGCTGCTCCATGGACATCACCAAATTCCCTTTCGACACCCAATCATGTGACATCAAGTTTATCACATGGAGCCACACCGTGGACCAAATTGAAATCTCAAAATCTACAAATGGGATCCAGTTCTATAATTATGAAGAAAACGGAGTATGGAAAATTGTAGATACATCTTCGATGATAAAAAAAGACCAATCAGAATCTGAAATCGATTTTACGATCAAACTACAGCGGAAGCCTTTGTATTACGTGATGAATATCATTCTACCCGTTATTTTTCTGGGTTATCTGAACATTCTGGTATTTGTAATCCCAGTAGATGCTGGAGAAAAAATGTCGTTCTCTGTGACAGTATTTCTGTCTTTTGCAGTATTTCTGACTATCATATCTGCATTGTTACCAACTAGTTCTACCAGCATACCAATTTTAGCTATTTATCTGGTAATTCAACTTGTATATGGAGTATTGGCCCTTATAATATCAGCTTTTCAGCTCCGCTTACGTCACAGAGACGAGACTGAGGAAGTTCATGCATTCTGGGTAAAAGCTATAAAGTTACAGCAAAGGCTACGGTGTAAAAAGTACAGTCAAGTCGAAAATCTAAACAACAATGACGAGAAAGAAGGTAAAGAAGCCGTGCGTAATAATTACGTTGCTCCTGCTGAAACGTTTGGTTGGAACCAGGTTGCATCTTCCATTGATTTCTTCGCATTCTGGTTTTTCTCCATCACAAACTCACTGATATCGATAGTCATGTTTGCAATGGCAGCAAACATGTAAATGGCAATGGCTTAAAAAATTTAATATGATAGTATATTCTCGCTTACTTCTTTTTAAATACTCATCAATTCTCTTCAACTTGTTACAAAACTAATAATTTATAGCTCATTGAACCAACTATTATGCAACCACATGGTTACAAGGTTTACGTCAGATTTGTGTGCTATATTTAAAGGTTGTTTATAATCATGTTCCGTACATAAATTTTCTTATATTATGCACTGTTTTTGTATTGTTATTTTTTTAAGCTGCTTGGTTCGATTTTATATCAAATTCTGTAAACGCTTTTAAACGAGATGGTTATGCTAAGTATGTGTATGATAAAACTATTGCAGTAGTTTTCCTTAAACCATATTTCAATGAAAAGAATGATGTACAAAATTTGTTTTAAAAACAAACCACACAGGAGAGTACCGCGTTATTTCGCCTCATATTATAATTTGCCCCCGACGTAGAGGCAGCTATGGTTGTATTACTACTTTGGCTATAAATAAGGGTCATAATGTTTTGGCAAATTAAAAAAAACATGTTTGCATTTTGTTGACTAATAATTCTGAAGCTTGCTTAGTTTACAATCGATAAATAACATGCGAGTTGAATAAACCTAATCATTCGGGAGATACGCCTTTTTAAATGTTATTTACAAATTTGCGTCATGCTGGATTGCTAATAAGTTAAAGTTATATAATGATAAAGTAATTAGCAGAGATCAAACTTGGCTCCTTATTGAAAGATTCATAGGTGAAAATCATCAGATTAGTATATGATCTTATGAACTATACTAAAATGAAGAATGCATATATTTCAGTTATACTTTTTGTAAAGGCCTTTAACTGTATACCATGGAATCTTTTCTTTCATACACTCGACCTTATTTCGGAAATTTAATAAACGATTTGATACAAATCTTTTATAATATATAAAAGGGCATTATTTAGAATGGAATAATATCAGATTATTTTTTTTACCTACAAAGAAGGTACAGACAGACAGGTTGATCAATATCACCCTACCTATTCTTGCTCTGTGCAGAAATATTAGGAACAATAATTAGAAACAATAAAAACATTAAAGGCATAAAAATTGGATATACTAAAGATAGAAATTTCACAAAACGCAGATGACACATCTTTATCTAAAAATTGATCACCAGAAAAATTAGATTCTAAAAGAACTAGATTCTTTTTTTTTGCTGATACATCAGGACTAAATATAAACTTTGCTAAGACTAAGATGGTAGTTAATAGTCATAAAATCACTTATCATTCCAAAACTCACGTTATCAAATCTAAGTAAAGAACTTTAAAAGATAATCATACTTATATCTTTGGGGAGGCAAAATATACAAAGTAATAAAACAAACTATTAAAAAAGAAACTTCGCGAAAAACAACTTCATCATACAAGGAGGAGTTACTGTAACAAATATCCTTCGCAACATCCCCTTCAAGGCTATTTAGTAGTTTGAGTAAAGGTTACATCGAACAAGGTACTTGACAAAATCTGAGTGGAAACAAACCATCTCTCTTGGCTGGTTCTCGTGCTATTTAAAACCACTTTCGCCACCTTGGTTCCATATTTCTACAAGGAAACGTTTACTTGTTTTCAAACGCTTTTAAATGGAAAAGAATAATCCATTTAGGGGAAACACCAAAAGTCTTTAAGCAATATAAAACAAAATTCGTGATATTTAAGATGCTGTGAAATATTTTTTTTTATAATGAAATATTAAATTTCTATAATGTTACCGCATCAAAGTTAGCAATTACAAATAATTCAATAATGTTATTTTGTATGTCTCTGTTTTCATTAACAAGCTTTTAAAATAATCTGTGATCATTTTTAATTGGTTTTAGCCTCGTTGTACAATTTAATTTAACAATGTTATCATTTTTATATGTATTCCATGATGTTTGCTCTTGTTGTTTGTGCCCTTCAAAGTGGGTTCAAATCATCAATGAATTTCAACTTGTATATAAAAAGTAAAAAATTGGGAAAACTCTACTAAGAGGATGGCTGTACTAAACGTTTCATGATAAAAATGATACCACTTTTCTGTAGAATGACGATAAAGGCTTATCAAATCGAAAAAAATTTGTATGGTTATTCATTAACTTGATTTTTATTTTTAAAACTAATTACATACAAGTGTAATGTATTGTTAGAACACCCTTTTGATTCTAAAACACTATCATAAACAAAGAGAGGCAACTGTATTGTAATGAAAAACATTAAAGTTACCAACATCGATCGACCGAGACTTGCTGAATGCAATCAAAACAGGCGAAGGCGTAAACTGTAAACAACAGTAAATATTACAATATTATAGAGACTATTTCACAAATAGTAAAAAAATATACTGAAAAACTTAAATCTATAGGTGGGTCATTATTCTACAGGGGTCACTTTTCTTCATGTAGAGTGTGCTCATTTTTATGAAAATGACACTTATTCTTCAGGCAAAAGGATAACCGAGGGGTCATTATTCTACGTCGAAAAATGACCATTATTCTACGGGGGTCATTATTCTACGTTAAACCGGCGTATACGGCCAAGATTATACTCACTTTAAAGTTACCGAGCGATCTCTCAGCGATGTCCAGTTGGTCGTACACAGTGGAGACCGGGTGGTAAAGGTACAAAACTCGTTCTTTACGTTCTCATTGGTTTCTTCGCTCGTGGTTAGCAATAAACGTCAAAGTCAAAATCACGTTGTCTTTATCTAAGCCTCGTTCTGTGCACGTCAGTATTCGGAAATCGTCCATCACCATCTAAAGCTATGTATGGACTTCCACGCATTGGAAATTTCGCTGCAGAAACTCATGATCACGGACGAGAAGTGATGGAGTTCATTGTCAATTACTTTTACATGGATGATGGCCCTACAGAACAAGAAGCTATTGAGTTCATTTCTAAACACAAGTTGCGCTGAAAATAAATGGGAATCTAAGACCTTGCATCAAACAGCTGAGCAGTAATGAATGCATGAGACCCTCAAGACCTAACCAGTAATATAGTGAGTTAGATTTTGATCAGAACACACCTACCATGCGTATCCTAGGCCTTTTGTGGGACTAGAAAACAGACAACTTAAGATTCAGCATCTCTGATGAAATCAAACCTGTGATACGAGAATTCTCTCCACAGTCAAAAGCTTCTACGACCAATTGGGGCTCTCATCTCCTGTAACCATTGCTGAAAAAATTATCATCAGGACAATTGTTGCGTCTAGTTTGGACTAGGACGATCAGCTACATACACAAATATTAAGAGAATGGACAACTTGGAAATCAACACTCCATTCATTCAAAAATTTGTAGATATCACAGGTCATGGTACCTCATCTCAATGACGCCAAATCTTGAGAACTGTTGATCTTCTGCGATGCCTCTGAGCTTTCCATTACAGCTATTTGTTACCTTAAATGGGCATGGTTACGATTTTGGTAAAAAATTATTTTTTCGATTTAAATGTTATTTGTTGAGTTATAATCGTGTTACAGAGCTTAAAATTCTTCGCTATGTAAACAAAGCTTTTGTTTTTATTTTGAATGTTGAAGTGAAAATTCTAGTTTTAAACACAAAATGAATGTGTTGATCGTTAGAAACTGTTCATTCATGCTTAAAATGAATAAGAGGATAGACAAATCAGCTTGAAAAAGACTTTTACTGATATATTGAACCTATGTAAACAAAAACAGGACGCGTGCCTTGTTTACATGATGAAGAATTGAAAGCTCTGTAACTCGCATATAACTCAACAAATGACACTCAAATTTCATTTGATCATTGGAAACGCATTTATAAAGCAATGTAAATAATAAAAACTGAATTTTTTTTTTAGCAAAATCGTGACCATGTCCCTTTAAAGTTACCTGTGTAGTGGAGGCAGCATAAGTATGGTCGCATATTTGTCAATCCTTTTCCTATTTGATGAGAGCTTCAATCCACTACTTAAGGTGGTATGGGACACTTCCATGATTTATCGAAATAAACCATAAAATTAAGTTTAATTTTATAAATAATTTTATTGATAAATAAATATTTTCTTTAACAGTTTTGACCCCCAACAACGTAGTACAGTGGGTTAGAGCGTTCACTACGGATCTGTAAGTCATGAGTTTGAATCCCGTTTTTTTTTTACCTTTCCAAAAGTTTTCAAATCGTATTTTTTATTAAATATTGTAAAATGTGAAATTCTAAACCGGTAAAAGTATTTTAATTTTAATGCTCTTTAATCCACAATAATATCGAAAGATGTCCCATACCACCTTAAGTCTTCCTTATTGTAATAATTGCTGTAATTTTTCAGTGTTGAATCATTTGTTTGAAGTATACTTATAGATTGAAATTTATTATACAGATTGACCATTCTATAAAGAATTACTAGTACACGCAATAATGGCCTTTAAGCTCATAAATAGGCAACGTCACACAGGCACCTCGTGATTTCGTTACACCCGATTGCACACCTGAAATTCGTGGCGGACGTGTTGAATTTCTTTCGTGGTCTTTGGATTTATTTTGCATTTCTTATTCTATATGCATATTCTGTTTGTATATAATGCATTCACCAATTTATTTAGATCACGGTCCAGTAATCCGAAGGTTCATAAGTCAGAAGGTCCACTAGTCCGAATGTTTATTAGTCTGAAGGCCTATAAGTTACTGCTTAGATAATACCATTTTTGAAAAATTTTCTTAGTAAATCCTTTTCTACTTTAAAATGCTTCGAAATAAAAACAAAGTATTTAATACGTTACGGATATGATAGGATATTATATCCTAACTTTGATCGGATACCTTAAAAATACTAGTAGTAACACCCATCAAAGACAAGAAGCCTGTGAGTTTTCCCTCTTTAATTGATATATTGATTGTTCAAATCTTTATTCAATTGCAAAAACTGCTTTCTTTTAACTCTTTTAACCACAATAACTTGGTTTTAAACAATTTTTAATACAATGATACACACACACAACAATAAACTGGACTTATTAGATAGATACACTATTGTCAATTGTTTTTACACTGTTGAAGTTGGTAGCTCTTTCTCTCTCCAACCATAGGATGAAAAATTTCTAAACAGAGTAAAGAATGGTATAGAGTCTTACTTATCTTCAAACGTTTTACAAATAACGATTAAATTCTAGTAGCCTGTTGAGGAAAGGGTTGTAAAACTTGAATAATTTTTTTCTGTTGCACTGTCTCATAACACTTTTAAAAATGACACACTTTGAACTGTCCGTATTTCAATGGCTTGTTAGCGGTACTCCGGCTCTTTGATAGGTTGTTTATGCACAGAGATACTGGCTCTTAATGTAGTCCCTCTCTCGCTGATATCACAACCATCACATATAATACACTAACTGTAGATTCAATTTTTGGATGGTCATGACATGTCTTATATTACCAATAAGTAACCGTTCACATAGGTACATACAATAAGAAAAACATTTCAAATCATAAATATGAAGAATAGGGTGAATAATAGGATAGTAGTATATTGTGATACATTGAAAAAAAGTTTGTTCAACTTCCAGTGATCATATACACAATTTATATTGATATATACAATGGAAAAGATCATAAGAGTGGCTAAGAATGTAACAATTTTTAGACAAAATCAAATAAGAAACTAAAAAAATAGAACAGTAATTAAATGTGGTTTTTCGTTCATAAATCAAATGAAATGCCTCCTATGAATTAAGGTAGCAAAACAAGGTAAATACGCATTAACATTTTAAACTTTCTAGATCAATTATGGATGTTTGTTTCACCTACAATATCTTGTATTCTCCTCATTCTCCTTTGTGTAGCAGCTTGTATTCTGTGTAAAGGATACTGTGTGTTAAGTGACTGTTGGTATGAGTATAGAGCAGCCTGGAGGTTCCCTGTGATCTGTTGACAGATTCCCAGGATCTCCCAGGAGATGTCTCTGTCTAGTAAAGAAACATTCAGTCCCTGATCATTGTGGACTAGGACCTGTAACTCATTTAGAGCTGCTTGTGATAATGTTGTATCAATGTGTCTGTAACACAAGAACTCTAGGAAGGGTAACATTACAAACACTGGAATGAATAATAAACACACTGTATTCTCTAGAGCAGATTGTTGTTCTGGTATTAGTTCACTGATATAACAGATTCTGTTGTAAAAACTGATATCCCTTGCTACAGCATGTCTCATTTTTGTAGACCAGGACTGTCCCCTTAAAGCCTCAGTGTACCTCTCTTTGTCTACATTATCATTACACATCAGATATGGCCGAGCTAACATGACCTTTGTCATCTCTAAAACAAATAAAGCTTTCCTGTATCTGAGTGTCTTGTAATAATATATAGCAATGTACAACATGTCAGAAACATACCCGAACTTAACTGCTAATTTCAGCAAGCGACATGACATCTTGTCTGCAATATACATCTGTTTATTGACACCTGTGTAAGTGAACATGTTTGGAATTATAAAGGCAGTGCTCTGAAGAATAATGACTGCAAGTCTTTGTAATGTTATAACTTGACATGTGTAACTTGACATAACTTTTCCAATGTGTGTATGGCTTTGGTAACTTCAAAAAGGTGTTTTGGGAAAAAAAAGGTATAAAAGTTTCATCAAAAAGTTCTAGATCAAGGTCAACTTCGGTCAAAATGAGTCTTTCATTTGTATGAACAAAACGTCTCGGATTATATAAGACATCAATGATGTAGGACCTGATAGAGGAACTCTGTAACAGACAAGCCAGACCTTTGCTGTACAATTCATGTAACTGTAAAAACAATCTGTTTTGTGCTGAGCCATAAACCTTTGTTAGAAACAGGTTGTTTTGTGGGATGAAAAAGTTTGGGCAAACTCCACAATGCACCCATTTAAGGAGGAGTTTAAAGCAGACCCAGAAACCGGCCAGGAGATTTTGTGGACACCAAGGATGTAGTGTGTTTTGTTGTATTGCCCAGAAAACTGTTGTCTTCATGTGATAGGAACACAATAGTTTACAGGTTTCTTCTGATTGTTGATCTATAACTTCTTTTAAAAATAGTTTTAACAATCCATGTGTCAAAAACTGACAGTGGTTCATTGAGTGCACAAGTTTGTATTCTGCCTGAGAAAAAGATATTCTTCACTCTTCATTTTCATGGATACCTAGTGGGTGTCCTATTGCTACAAAGTGGCATCCGTTTCTAACAATATCATGAACAACCTCAGGACCAGGCCATGTTTGACATCTATCTACCCATGAAGAGACAGAGGGAGGCCAAAAGTCACAAGCAAAACAGTGGGCATGGTCATATTCTGTTGCTCCTATTACACCACTACTACAGGGTCCATGTTCAGTAGAATCAGAAAATATTGATAAAAAAGTTAACTGTCTGTATTTAGAACTAGATATGTAGAGACTCTTATTCATTCTGACAAATGCTAAGCACATGACTCTGCTTATATATGGTGTCAGAAACTTAAGTAAAGTGAATCCTGGTGGACTCTCAGAACTGTCAGAGAGAATCAAGGCTGTATTGGCTGTGTTGTAATACTCAGACTGAGACATGTCCATGATCACCCGGTGGTTGTTTGGCCAAAACATCCAGTCCGTATCTGATCCATTCAGTTTGAATCCCTCTCTCCGACTTCCACTAAACATCTGAATTATATTGAACCCATCTTTAGGTGTCACTCGTCTCATTACCATCTCCCTGATGTCCATTGCCTCCCTCCTTAAGGCAACTTGTTGTGAGGTCCCCACTATCTCACACAATGTAACAAACACCGTCTCCGACATGTGCTGCATTCCCTCACATCTGTCAATTTTGAATAATAGTATACTGAAAACTCCCTTTAATTTTGTTTCTTTATCAAATTTTATACATGTAGGCTACTCATTAATCCATATATGGCAAAGAAAATATGGCAAGAAATATATCAAAAAGGCAATTTATGCCTATTTAAGAACCATGTTAAGCTTTAAGGAATTTACATAGTTTTTTAAAGATATTAAGTTATGTAGTGTTTTGTAAATTGTTATTTCATTTGTTTTAATAGCATGACGGCATTGTTTTCTACACAATAAAATCTGAAACTGTGCGACTTTTGTTGTGCGTGCTAAGCTATCTGCCTGCACCAGGCAGAATAAATGATAAGGTTATTATGGATGCTTTGATGTACAAAGTTTACAAATGTTAAAAGTAAAATCTTTCAAGAACACAAATTTTATATGGTAAAACTACAAAAGGTCCGTCTGAAATCAAAGTCCCTTTGACGAGAACGTATTTTTAGAATTACGTTAATGATTTATTTCTAATTAAACGAATATTTGATTTAAATCTTATTGTAAATTGGATACTTTTAAACAAATAGAGTTGCGTAGGTATGGTGATTTTCTGAAAAACTGATCAAATATTAAGCACGACTCCTCAACCGATATTTTAACATGGCCTTAATTGTATTTATGTAGAAACTAAGAAATTGTGTGTCATGATTCTATATCAAATAATATAAAATAATAACATTTCCAAAAGAATGCTGCAACATGTGGGTTTAAAAACAATTTTGATGCCAATAGGGTTAAATTTATTGATGAAAAATTATAGTTGTAAAGCATAATTGACTATTATTTATTTGCTATACTTGTACTGTACCAGTTATCGACTAAGACCAGTTATCGGCTAAACTGAGAGTTCGGGTTTATAGCACGCGACAATCCAAGATTTTTTAATTCAGTCGTCTTTTTTGAATAAAGAAAAGTAAGTTTGCTTGAAAACTTTCTTGAATATGTTTTTTTTAAATGAGCTTAACGATCATTGTTTACCGCTGATTTTACATCTTTGCACTTTCAGCAGTAGGGGAAGTGACGTAATAAGTTAAAAATAGAATATTACCTCTTTGTGATACGTTATTATATCCCTTCTTTGATTTGACATATAAAATCAATACATTTAACATGTATAAACAAAAGGAATTCACGAATTTCCGAGAAATTCGTAGCGCAATTGAACGCCTGATTGCACAATTATGTATTGAATAGTATACGATTTGGTGTATTACCGTATGATAATAAACGAATTATTTTATGAGTTTTGTTTATAATGTATCATGACCCCGAATACTTTAGTCTGACCTAACAAAGGGGCATAATTCAAACTTCATTTAGCAGAGTATAAAATCAACATGAACACAGATTTTTACTATGTTATTATCACGAAGCCGATAACTGGTACAGTAAATCGTAAAATCTCGGCAAATTCGGGGCGTGCTTAAAAGCACAATACAAGATGTTTTGGGTTCTAAATAATGATATAAACTAACAGATTGATAAATAAGGAGTTCACTTTGTAAAGTATGTCAAGTTTTATCCAAAACTATCAAGAAATAAGGAATTACCAAAAGAAAACGTTAAATTTTAGCCGATAACCGGTACAGTGCCAGTATAGTTTTTATTTAAGTTTTAAGATTCAAATGGAGTCACACTTGGATATCTACTTTAATGCTTGAAAAATACTGTACTTATATTTTAATTTCAGCATAAATGCATCTTTGTAATATCTTCTGCAAAGATAGACAGATATGGGAAGAAAGTCTAGTGCGATTTCTACCTACACTGGAGAGTAGGTAAATGAAGAATAAAGATATAAAGGCTTGACTTTGTAATTACGTGTCTTGAAACTTTACAATAATATCGACTATTCATTAATTGCTTTAAGGTAGACTCGATATCATTAACATTACAGGCACGTTTACTACACGCACAATACGATGAATCATCGCGTTGCTTGCGATAAAAAGCAAGATATTGTCCTTAATAGTAGAAACAGCGAAGGGTTAAACATTTCTATTATTAAAAATATGTGATTAAAAACGTTTTCTTTCATCTTGAAACGTAAATTTGTTTCATAATTTAACGTAAAAAACAGTTGTTGACGCTGAAGAATAATAAAGAAATTTAAAAAGTCAACACCAGAATATAATTAGAGTTGTAAGCATCCTTTTGTTATTGTACCATATTTACATTCCCCATATATTTTGCATGTAAAGCTACTGCAGATATAGCACCATAACACAAACAGGGTACTAAAAGGTAAAAACACGAGTTTTAATTGTGACGTCACAAACGTTGAACGCTGATAAAAACAACGTCACAAGCGAAAATCAAAGATCACGCTTGTGGCTGTTACTGTGGCTCTTCCATTAATTTGAACTTACCCACAGGATAATACAGTAATTTGAGGTATAATTCGCATTTGCGTCCAAGGCAAGAAGGTAAAAAAAAAACGTAAATATAAGCATTAAATCCTTATTTTTTGAAAGATATAGTCTCATAACTGCAACGGTGTATGCAAACAAATTTTCATAACGCGCTAACGCGCGTTATTCAATTTATATGCTCACACCGTTGCAGTTATGAGACTTTATCTTTTAAAAAATAAGGATTCAATGCTTAATTGTTATCTACTCTCGAGAGAAATAAATCCTAACACATTCTTTTAGTGTTGTCGTTGCTCAAGATTTTGTATTCAATATATTACAATGAAGTCTGTCCTTGCTTTGATTTTAAATTGTAACAATCGAATAATTATAATTAGACATAGAGTTATGTCAATTCTTCAATCTTTATATTTAAAAACCTGCTTCTTCCAAAAAAATTAAATGATTTTCAAAGATTTTTATATACAGAGAAAAATGTTCATATGCAAGCTTAATTGTATGGTTTACTAAATATACAACGCAAACTATATACTAGTATATATTCTAATATAAATAACTTTTTAGAAATAATTTGTTAAGCCAACTATAAATGACTTCTTATTCAACTTCACCATTCCTGATCTCTTCAGCTGCACACAAGTCCCTTTCCGCTGTTCCCCCTATTTTCTGTCTATGGTTCTTGCTTTTGCTGATGTCTGTATATATTAGTTCCTCTTTTGTATTTCTATACGTTGATTTTGGTTGGTCTAGTTTCCTCCTTCCTTTCGTGTGTCTATGCAACAGTACAAATTTTGATATTTTTTCTGTCGTCCTTATTCAATGACCTCCTTCAGTTTGGGTAGAATGACCCAAGGGTGAGTTGTATAGCATGCTGGTGCGTTCCTGAATATTTTTTTTAGTAAATATTCCTTTATAATATATTTCTGGATCTCAAGATCCATAAAGTTTCAATGAAATGTGCAGTTGCTTTAATATTTGTTTTCATAACTTCTAAGATGATTTTGTCTGTTTTTAATTTTGCCATTCAGTTTCTGATATCTTTGATTTAAAGCGCATTTTTTAAAACTAATTATTGTTTAACATCATCAAGAATATTTTCATATCCATTTTATATCAGCATTTTCATTCATCGAATTTATTGCATATCAATTTAAGCATTTTTATTCATTATATTGGAAAGTTTGTACAAATTTATTGGGATTTTACGTACGTCATTTTTATAGACACAGTAATGACGTCTACAACTTCACCTTCTGTTAAAAATAAAACATTTTTTGAGACAAACAGCTAAAACTGAAGAATAACAGGTTTAATTCTTACTTAATATCTTTTAAGTTTTAAATAGGAAATATACTTTAAAAGATATTTCTATATATATTTATTTGATATATAGCATAGATCAAGTTAGTACTCACCCTGTTCAAAGTTACAATGTGTTGTTTCGGGACAGTAAAAATACTGCTTGGTTCTTGTTTGTTTCCATTGATATATTTTGGCATATTTCATTATAATTCTTAGAAGCTAAGAAAAACTCCAATTTTGGCCTAAACTTTGCTATATCTCAAATTTTTGTAATGTGACCCCCTACTTGTTACACTTTTAAATGAGACATTCAATGTATGTCTATTTGTATGCAAAGTTTTGGAAAGAAGACATGACTATAATTTTTTTGATATGCGTTATCATATGATTACTCCAAAATTTTGTAACATCTGTTATTGTGTTCATTATATACTGGCCTTTGAAGCCACTAGTAAAGCAAGAATTTTTAAACTTTGACTTAGATTTTACTTTTATAGTCACTACTTGTGTTCAACTTCATACTGTATCAAAATCATAACTAAATATTATTTTAAACTATAAATATTTGTTTGATTTCTTCAAATTATCAATTTCCATGTCAAATTTTAGCAAAGATTTCAGGAAAATTATTATTTCTGTTTTGGGCCATATATTTCCAAAAAATGGCTTGTTACATGGGTCAGATAAAAAATAAAAGAACGTTTTAGGTCCCATCTTTATATCCAAGTTGATTTCGGATGATTAACATTACTATTATTTGAGGTGCCAACCTCCTTAAGCAGATATCAATTCACATTCAAGGATTTTCAATCAGTCGCAGCATAACGCAATGATTGAGCTTTTTATAAATATGTTCAGAGAACAGAAAAGGGATATCAATTTATATTATAAAAAGCACAATGTCCTTGATAAGAATAAAACAGCAAAGGGTTAAATATTTATTTAAACAATTATTATTAAAAATGTGATTTTAACCCTTTTTTCATCTTGAAACGTAAAGTTATTTCACGATTTAACGTAAAAAAACATAGATATTTACGCTGAGGAATAATAAAGAAATTTAAAAAGTCAACACCAGGATATAATCAGAGTTGAAAGCACCCCTTTGTTATTGTACCTTGTACTCTACTAAAACATAACACATTCTCCGAGTGTTATCGTTGCCGAAGATTCTGTATACAATGCACAAATATATCACAATGAAGTCTGCCCTTGCTTTGATTTTAACCCGTAACAATCGAATAATTATAATTCGACACACAACTATCTAGTAAATTCTTTAATCTTTTATATTTAAAATTATGCTTCTTCAAAAAAAAATCTCAAACGATTTTAAAAGAACTTTATATACAGAAAAAGGAATGTTCTAATGTATTGTTTACAGAAAATACGACGTAAACTACATACTAGTATACAATTTAACAAATACATAAATTAAACAAGTGAAAAGCTGTCAATGTGACAGCAAACCGGGTTTTCTTTTATGTAAACTGTATCCATAATCCATGTCAACCCTTATCCAGTGAAATGGAGTACCCTACATGTATATGCAACATTTTGCCAAAAAATGACTAAGTTCAAAAGCTGGTATTTTTTGCATAAATTATTGGAAATCAAAATCCTAGCAATATGCACATTTCTGATATATGTACAATTGATCTGCAAAAGAACAACTTCCTATCTTGAGAACTGTAGGAGGAGTTATCCGTACAATGAGGGTTCCCAATATGCAATATTTTGCCAAAAAATGACTAAGTTCAAAAGCTGGCATTTTTTCGATAAATTATCGGAAATCATAATCCTAGCAATATGCACATTTCTGATATATGTAAAATTGATCTGCAAAAGAACAACTTCCTATCTTGAGAACTGAAAGAGGAGTTATCCGTACAATGAGGGTTCCCAATATGCAATATTTTGCCAAAAAATGACTAAGTTCAAAAGCTAGTATTTTTTCGATAAATTATCGGAAATCATAATCCTAGCAATATGCACACCTCTGATATATTTACAATTGATCTGCAAAAGAACAACTTTCTATCTTGAAAACTGTAGGAGGAGTTATCCGTACAATGAGGGTACCCTTTTGGCAGCCGCCCATCCGCCCACCCATCCGCCAGCCATTTTCACCATTTTAATAACCGGATTTTTCCGTTGGAAAACCCGGTTAAAAAAATGGATTTCCAAAATAATAAGTTAAGCCAATCATAAAATTTTAATGAGTTCTTATTCAACTTCACCATTCTTTACTCTATGCAAGTCCCTATTTGCTGTCCTCACCATCCTCTGTCTCGGGTTTTTGCTTTTGCCGATGTCTGTATATATTTGTTTCTCTTGTGTTTTTCAATACGTTGTTTTGGTCGGTCTATTTTCCTCCTTTCTTCAGTGTGTCTTTGCAGCAGTAAAAGTCTTGGTATCTCCTGTCGTCCTTATTCAATGCTCTTCTTCAAGTTGGGGAGAATGTCCTTACGGTTAGTTGTATAGCATGCTGCTGCTTTGCTAAATATTTTTTTATCTAACCTTTCTTTTAAAATCTCTTCCTGGATCTCAAGATCCACGAAGTTACAATGGAATGCGCATTTGCTTTAATTATTTTTTATATATTCTAAGATAAATTTATATGTTTTTATTTTCTTCATATAGTTTCTGATATTGCTGATTTAAAGCGCATTTCTTGAACCTAATTATTGTCTAAGGACGACGAACCTAATTCAGCTTGCGCAAATATATCGTGCACCCAAAAAGAGCAATTGTTACGAACATCAAGTTCTCAATAATACGTTACAATCACTAAAATACAATGAAAATTGCTTATGAAGCAATATTTATCTGTTCTACGTCGCCAATCATCTACGTCATCGTATTACACATTTTATATAGACACTACGTCTGAACTTGCTATTTTTAAAACATGATAAAATCCATTTTTCAACATTAGTCAACACTAATAGATTTCTTTAGAAGATGTCACAGTACTGTTGTGAGTTTGATATTAACTCAAATTATTTATTACCATCTACAAAGATTAGTTTTCAGAGTTTGAACAAAACATTTACATTCTGATCCGCCTCGATCCTCATATTTAAAACAGCGTTAAACCTTTTTTGAGCTTAAGGTTTGAACTATTTAATCCAAAACAAATGTAAAGCACACAGCAATAGTTGATTTGTTTCATAAATCAACCTCGAATTAAAGTACATAACCTTTTTCTTAGACTTTGAACAGTATTTTTCATGCAAACTTGACAAAAATAACAAAACATCGCATTTGGCATGTGCCCCCGTAAAAACAAAGTCAGTGACATTATCATTTTTACATGAAATTAATTCAAAATCATCTTACAAGTATCATATTTCAATTTGGATAGAAAATCCATTTTAGAATTTTAAAAAAATTATTTCTCCTCTCACAAAAATACCTTTCCCATTATGTTTTACTGAAGTAATGCAACAAATTTTTGACATGGTCTCTACTAAAAATCTAATTCGATCTTCATGTTATTTTTTTTTATTGATTTCGATAGATCTTTAGTAACCCTAACTCATTTAAAATATTCATAAAAATCACTATTGTAAAAATGAATTGGGTCCGCCGTCGTCCTTAATAACATCCAAATTTAAAATAATTGCACATCCGTTTTATATCACTATTTTCATTCATTACATTGGAAAATTTGTAAAAATTTAGTTGGATTTTACGTCATCTTTATAGACACTGTCATGACGTCAGCAACTTGATCTATGTTAAAAATAGAACATTTTTGAGATGGATAGATAAACTTGAAAACAAATAGGCTTATTGTTTACTCAATAATCTTTAGGTTTTAAAAAGGGAATACACTCCAACAAATACTTACATGTATATATTTATTAAATAAATAGAATAGATCAAATTAGTACTCACGTGCACCCTGGTCAAATTTACACTGTGTTGTTTCGGGACAATAAAAATACTGCTTGGTGCTTGTTTGCTCTCGGGGACAAAGCTTTCCTGGTTCAGCATATGATGATGACATCCAAAATATGTCATTCGGACAACCCCCATAACTTTTCCATATTTGAAAGTTTCTCCATTGTCCCCTGTAGATATACATTAAAAACGTCCTTTGTATGTGTTCTTTGACATAATTATTGATGTAATACCTCTAGTTAATTTGTTTTTGATGAGTCCTTACTTAACAAAGATGCAGTTACTGACAAAGAATTTAGGCTTTGTAATTCCCTTAAGGGAAAATTATTTTTTAATGTTACTGAGGGGGCTGTACATTACTCAGTCTGCATGATGACGACATCCAAAACAGATAATTTGGGCAACCGCCCTTGTTTTTACATATTTGAAAGTTTCTCCATTCTCCTCTTAAAGGTGCATTTTCTTCAAAAGTTGTCACCATCTTGTAACTTTAAATTTTTTACGAATTTGAATTTTCAAACAGTTGTCTAAAAATATTCAAATAACATGCTGCAATATATATTTGATTTAAATGCTACAATTAGACAATGAACGTAGAGCATGCGTAGTTTGCAACGCATGAAACTTGTTCCGAGAAAGCGCGGCAGGAGAAAGATATATTACAGGTATTACCAAATTAGCTTATACGACCAGTGACCCGTCTTTTAGCAGTTCTTTTACGCTGTACGCAATTTAGTGCTCTATTGCAAAAATGTATCGTCCAGAAAAAACTCTCTTAAATTAAAATGATTTTTACAAATTTATGTCAATACCGTCTCATTTCTATACCTTCGCTTACTGCATATAGGCACAGAGGAACATTTTTAACATTTTCCAAAACCAAATAATATTTCATACGTTCGTTTTCGACATTTTGTTTAGATTTTAGATGCCTTCTTAAAAAGCAATTTATTTAGGCACTATTTTTTAATTTGAATTTATCTATAATACAAATTTTTTTTATTTGTAAACGGGGATTTTTAGTTTAATGTGTTTGTACTGAGATGACGCTATATTATCTTCATATACCAATCTGTTGACGCTCCTTAAGACTGCAATCGAAACCTACGTAACTGCTTGTGTATGAAGAAATGATACTTCGTGAATAACATTTTTTTCGAACTTTAATGTATAAGTAGAAGTCAATATAACAAATATCTTACGCATCAACATCTCCTTCAAGGCTGAAATAATTGTACGTTTGATTGGGGGTGACATCGGACCAGCTACTGGACAAGATCTTACTGGGAGAGAACCAGCTCTCTTGGCTGGTACCCGTCCCATTAAACACAACTTCCGCCACTTTTGTCCCATTTTTGTACAGGGATACGTTTACCTGTTTTTATTAAAAAGAATTAAATAACTGCACATGGTAGTTTACAGTGATTTCTGTTTACGAATATTTCCACAATATATACATACGTAACAATAAAGAAATAAAATTGTTATTTTCTTTCTCGTATATCATTCTATAGATGAAATTGATGCAATAAGTGAAGAAGACAATAGTCTTAATTATGTAACATGATTAGTAAAATGATATTTGCTCTTGCTGTGTATCCTCTTTAAAGTGTGTGACGCATCAATACGTTTCAACTCATAAATATAAGTTAAATAAATTTGGAAAACATTACTATAAGGATGGCTGAAGCTGAACGTTTTCGTGATAAAAATAATTCATCGTTCAAAACTTTTGAGTCGAATGAAAGTCAATCAAAATAATTTTATCCGAGATATAAGGACTTCACTTTTTGCATTTTTAATGTGCAAAAGCAATTGGACCGTAAATCAGATATCTATCCACATGTGATTTTGGGATTTTGTCAAAATAATTGATATCGGCTTTTTCTTAATTTGTAACTTAAAAGAACGTGTCTACTTCATCGCAATCACTGCATGATTCATTAATTTGACTTTCAGTTTTAAAATAAATCACACATTAGTGTAACGTATCTTTAGAACACCCTTTTGATACACATCATCATAGACAAGAAGAGGCTATTGTATTGCAATGAAAAACATTAAAGCTACCAACGTCGATGTTTAGTGCATTTTAGAAGGTCAAGATTATATATAGTACTCACTTTAAAGTTACCAAGTGACTGCCACCGATCGATGAGCGATGTTCGGTAGTTGGTCGTACAGAGTGGAGACTTTGTGATAGAGGTACAATACTCGTCATTTACGTTCTCGTTTGTTTCATCGCTCGTACCGTTAGAAATAAACGACAGATAGTCAGAGTCAGTTCCCCCACTCTGGCCCCTGTAGATCAAAATCCAGCCGTCCTCTTCTTTATCTAAATTAGTAAAATGAAATCATATTAAATATTATTTAATAAACTGTTAAACTGCTTTTGTTACAAAGCAATTTTTAAAATGTATTACAAGTAACTACATTTGAAATGAAAAAGAAAATTAAGTATGTAATCTTTCTTTCTATGCAACAAACAATTTTAAGCATGAAAAGAATCTATTTATCGAATAAATAAAGAAAAACATACCAGTAAGATGACTGGTTTTATATAATAATATTTTAGGAATGCAACTCTTACACATTGCAATCCAATCATTTATTTCTTACTTACAACATCTAAAGTCAGTGGCGTTTTTATCCAAGCCTGTCTCTGTGCACGTCAGTGAAGTTATGTAATTGTAGCCTGTTTCACACTGCATAGATTCCCAAGACATAAGTTGTCCGCCATTAAATTTAGCATTTTTTATTCTAGGCATATTACAACCTAATAAGAAAATGCTATCATTACTCTTCAAGGATTTTATTACTTTTTTCATCTGTGTTTAACAAAATCTAAAGCATAATAAAATACGACTACCTGAGAGTAACATAATCAAAGAAGCCTATGTTGTAAGGACATTAACAACATCAACACAAAGTTTCCTTTTGGAATGAATTATTAAATAAACTAGATACTAACGTTAAAGTAATACCGAGCAGGTTGTGTGTAATGAAATTTATCCTGAAAATAAATATTTACCATTTTTTTTAAAAACCTTGATAAGCCAGAAAACAATTATTGGCGAGTACACATTATCACAACACAATTATTCCATTACTTACACTTTCAAATCAAAACTCGAAATTGTAATCTCTGCAATTATCATTAATTATTTTTGCACGAATATAAAAAGTATAGCTAGTATTTCAATATTAAAATTCGATTTTGCATGAATATAAAAAGTATACCTAATATTTTAAAACGAAAATTCAGTTCTTTAAGACTTTGCTACCACTTTCAAAATAACTATGTCTTAAAATTAAGAAAAAAAATTTAGGATAATTGACAAATATTTTTTAAAAAATAGTCTGTCTGTCTGTCTGTCTGTCTGTCTGTCTGTCTGTCTGTCTCTCTTTCTCTCAAAACAAAACTATTGTTACCTTGGAAAATACAGGATGGTCCAGACTTTGTGACGACACATTTTTTCCTGCTTGAGCACTGAATGTCTCCACAGACCGAACTGTTCTGAAATCAAAGTTTCATAAATGAACAATTAGAGGTCTTTCCACCCTAATATTTTAATAAGTTGCTAGATTGCTAAAAAAAAATTACAAAATATTCTCATACCTATAATTCATATTGTACTATAAAATGGGAAAACCTCAAACCCACAAGTGATTTTTAAAGATTTTTTTTCAAGTCATTTAGGAATTCCATGTTGACTATATACAAAACTGAACCAAGTGAATATTCTTTACAAAGGCATATAAACAGAAAACCTAACAATAGAAGAGCGTGTTTGGAGGCTAGCTATCTTTGTATAATATGAATTGGTTGACTGTAAAACAAGTTCAACTTGAGTAACCACATGACTTGTTGTGATACCTGACCCAACTGAATACCTTTTTGCGCAATCCAGCAAGCTTTTGAAACCCTTAATATAATTCTGCTTTTCAAAAAATATGAAAATTCATAAATTAACAGATTTTCAAATGACCTTGAACTTTTACCATATGTCATTTTGTTCGGCCAAGGTAGACGCTCCCATACGAAGTAGTCCAAAGTCTTTATGGTAAGTAATAAAAAAGTTGGAAGTGGTTTTACCAAAGTTTCAATACTTTCAGGGGCAATTACTGCTAGATGGGGGCCTCAGATCTTTTCGAAATGAAAAATTGGAAAATCCTCTATTTGTACTAAAGAGATTGCTAAAAGTTCCACGTCTCTATCTCTTATGGTTTCAGAGGAGTATATCGATAACAAGCATTTAGTATTATAGAGGCAATAACTCTGTAAATATTCAAAGGTGAGAGTCAAGGCGCTATATTTTAAAATGTCTTACGATGTCCTACTACATCCATAAAAAAGTTTTTCTCTAGCACCCTAAAAAGAGATCTAAACACTTGTTAATTAACAGATTTCCAAATGACCTTGACCTTTGACCTTTATGTCAATTTGTTTGACCAAGGTAGACGCTTCCATACCAATTGGTCCAAAGTCTCTATGATAAGTAATAGAAATTGGAGGTGATTGTTTTGATGGTTTCAGAGGAGTAGCGATAACAAGCATTTTCTTCTCGAAAGGCAATTACTCTGTAAGATCTGGGAGCGACACAGGGTCAATTGGTACCATAACGTTTAATGAGCAATTACATAAAGTTTAAACTGTTTGGATAACTCTAATAACAAAAAAAATGACACCGAGGTAAGAAGAAGAAGAAGAAGAAGAAGAAGAAGATACATAAAGAAAACAAGAGGTCTTTCACCTGAAAGGTGAAAAGACCTAATAAATGACATATCAAGTGCCTTAATTTACTTAGTTGTAGGTACTTGTAATATTATATAAGTTGTTGACTTTTGTTTGTCTTTTTTAAGGGGGGGGGGGGTGGGTGGGTGGGTTTTTTGTTTCTCTTTTTTGTTGTTGTTCAGAGATGAAAACAATCATACGAATTACAATTTACATGTATGTAAGATATTTAATATTGCAGTTTTAAAGATACCAAACAGTCGTAAACCTAGTTAGCCTCAAACGCATTGTAACAGCAGAGAAAGTACTTAATTTGCAATCAAAAGGTCCCTAGAGTCTTGTTTTCTTAATCAAATCAACGTTGATCTAAAAACAAATGAGTATTGAATAACATGAATTAGTTCTCGTAGATATGGATTGGAAAATAGATAATTTGTTTTGGATGAAATCATTGTCAACGAACTAAAATCACCCTCTTTTCTACCCCCCCCCCCCCTACTCCAAATAAAACCCCCAAGAAAATGTACAGCAAGATGATTGGTCATTTGCAACCATAGAAATCTGAATTGTTCTCGAAACATTAAAAACAAAACATTTCAAAGGAAATCGAAACTCTAGGTCCAGTGATCGCAAAGGTAATAAAATCATACATACAATTTAGAGTTTTCTAAATATACTCCAACTGAAGTACATTTGCATTATATCATTTTATTACTTTATGTGCATATTTTAATACCTTTTTGCAAATATATTGTTTTTATTCCTTTCAGAGTTAATTCCTGTTATTTGTGTTTCTAAGAATAATTTTACCATAATAATATTTATGATAAGATCTTTGATAAATTAAATGCTAGCGATTGATAGTTAATATTGACCTTATCTTAAATAAATCTAGAATTGGTAAATCTATATTGGATTGGAAACACACGTGGGTATTCAAAGTAGGTGAATTATTGATAATGTTGAATGACCAAGTCCTTATTGACTGCAATGCATTGCTTTTGAAATGGAATAGTTATGGATGGGAAGAATGGTAACTAGCTATAGATTAAACTCCTGTAATATACAATATTGACGCAATATCTACAAACAGACAATTTGAATGAATAAAGGAAATGCTAATTATGTGATATGGTCATTTAATATTTTGTAAGATTTGATTTATCATTAAATTGTCTTTAAATTACTAATATATCTTAAAGTAAATTTTTTCTATTATGCTCTAATATGCATGTTCTTACCACAGAGGTTAAGATCTCTATGTAGGTACTCCCCTCTCTGTCTAAGATAGCTTCCGGTTTGTCAGTGGCACTGTCTGTATTCAAATCACAACTAAGATGTACCCGGTTATAGTTCGCAGACTTACATCGCCCGGGGTAAGATTGACACTCCTTGACACACATCTGTTTACCCATTTTATCAAGACTCGCGAATGTAAAACCTGACAGATACTTGCCATAAAACTCGGAGGATGATCTCGCAAGGCTGAAAAGCAACGCGAATAGATATGATTTAAGGAACATTTTAGACCATCGTCACCAGAGCCACTGTGGAGTAACTGATAAACTTTAATTTCCGACCGCTTACTGCTGGCTTATATTACCATTCTTCCAACAGACGTATCGACCCAATCAGAAACATTATTGCATCATTAGACCAATGAACACCGAAGAGTACTTGCAATGCTTTGTTTGTATTAATAATCAGGGGATATAAAATAACAAAAGGTGATGCTCTAATGATGCAGTCCTGGCATTCAATATATGGCGTACTTCAATCAACAACTTTAAGGACTAATAATCATTAAGGTATTCTGTATCCAACGGAAAACCTGATTGTTTTGGTACTGTTTCTGATTTTTAAGGTTTTCCGTCTACAACAGGAGACTTTATTGTTATTGTAGGTTTCTTATTCTTCTTCTTAATAAGGTATTCCCTATCTTCATACTATCTTATCTAATTGTTTGTTATTGTTTTTTGACTGGTCTTAACCAGGGAACCATTCCTGGGATTAAAAAATAAGCGCGGGTGCTAATTTTAAAGGAGATAAAAAAAAACCACAAGATGTCTGGCCGTTTAATTTTTGTACTAATACGTGGTCATTTGAATTTTTGATGAGTATTTTCTAAATGGGGGAGGATGAAAACACAAAGGCTTGATTCTGTGGTTTTTGCCACTTAAGGAGGGAATTGGTTTTTTTTTAAAGTTTTCAATTTACAATTTCTTTCTAAAGTTGCGTGTCATTAGTAAAAATATATATTATTTAAAAAATTAATATTGTGAAGACACCTAAGCGATCTCATTAACTAAAAACGTTAAGCTTTTAAAATGTAACGGGCGGTTGCCCAATGTTATACAGTACTGTATATAGTCCCGAATTAAGCACAGAAATCGATTCTAGTTTTATAACCGTTTATTAAGATATTACAACAATACTTGCACAGCGTAACAATAACAGTGCTTACTGTTCAAATGTTTTCCACCCCACTCTCTCAAATCCTGCTTCTCAACAATATATGGACATACCAAACAACGTCGGGCTACCCCGGGCCGGGACGTACTGTGACGTCATACTTAACGAATGACGTTAATTATACAACGAATGCGACAACTTGATATACGTGAACAATATTACTATAATAACAATATGCACACTAATACACATAAACATATGCTGATTAAATACAATTCAATTACTGAAATATTAATTAATACACATAAAATAAACAAGTCTACCGCCACACTCCCCCCTTCCCAAGACCTAATGTACTATGTACATTAGTCTCAATTATCAAACATCAAATGTGCATACGATAAAGAACTGAACAAGTATCAATAATACATAAGAATACTTACATATCATAATAAGCAACACGACATTTTCATATATTACAACATATAAGATATGAATGGATACACACATGTCAAATCACAAAGTAAACAATATGAAAATTATCAAAGTTCACAAATTAAAGTTAATGAAATTAAGCACATTTATAAATTGTCTCACGTTCACGGTTCGGGGAAGAGTTCCTCACGCTCAAGTAATTCAGTAATTTTCCTCTTCAATGCGCGGTTTTCGCTCTCTAGTTCGCGGAGGGACGATCCAGGTCGCTGTAGTCGTTCCAAGCGCTCCTTAGCTAACAGACGCACACGAGCAATTCTGTCAATCTGGTTACCCAGTTTTACAATATACATCTGGAGTGAGTTCTCACTTGAAGGTATGGGCGGTATAGCAAAATCGTCGTCACAATATGAATAAGTCTGCGTTGATTTAGACTGTGGTTTGTGTAAATAATCGTCAAGGGAAATTTTCTTCGAGTCGGTCTGCGTTGATACACTTGCAAGTTCCATCGTAGAGAGAAGAGGGGCTGCCATCAAAGAAGAAGGTTCCAACGTCAGAGAAGGTTCCAACGGCAACGAAGACGGGTCCAACGACGACGAAGACTGTTCCAACAAGGAAGAAGACGGGTCCAACTCGGGAGAGGACGTCTGCACCGAGGGAGAAGATGGCTCCAACGAGGAAGAAGATGGCTCCAACGAGGAAGAAGATGGCTCCAACGAAGAGGACGGCTCAATCAACGGGGGAGGAATGACCACAGTCCCGGGAGCAACATTCGCCATCGAGGGGAATCCAGGCAGGGAAAGGACGCCGGCTGTCGGGAAGGTCTCTGCACGGCGGAAGTTGTATTTCAGAAGTCCGGGGTCGATAAAATTGGTGGCCCTCACCATCTGGCTGGTTGCCTTAGCGATAGTCAAACCGAGGATGGAAGGATTCGTCTCTTTATGTGTAAACTTAAGGTGGCTTTTCATGTCCGATTTCCTCCTGACCAGTGCCTTACATCCTTGGTGAGGGCACGCCCACTTCTGTACCTCACGAACATGACGTTCTTCCCAATGGCGCTGGAATTTCGCCCTCGATGGGAAGGTCCCTTGAAAGTTGCAATCTGCAACAGGGCATCCCATGTTGGCAACATAGCCAAACTCCTCTACCTCCAAGTTGAAGATGCTTTCTTCGAAGTTGAAATCATCATCGGCCATGATGTCTAGTACGTCTATACATGCATTAGGTACAACGTCCATGAATGAACTTGACATAATTCCTGACAAAAAAAATAAACTGTTAAGTTCATAAACTCTACAAAACACCAACCTATATCCTCAAGAACAAGACCTTTCTCTAGTCTTATGTTCAAGTGAATGTAATTCACTAAGTTTCTCACAACAAATAAAACCAAGCATAAACAAAATCGCTCAATATATCAACATTCGCAAACATGTACAGATACAGTCGATACACAACCGAAAGCACTAGCCCATGGTTTTAAACTATATATATGTATGCATGTATCATGTACGAATAATATCCACCATAACTCACTTCATATGAGTGTAAAAACAATATATTAAAACAATTTATGTCATAAAGTTCACACGTCTTATTCATGTACCTACATGTATGTTCACGGACCTATATATAAATGAGTATTCATTACACTCTAATTCTCTCGATGGAAATTACAACACCAACAACAAGACTAATTTCTTTACTGAATCGCTTTAAATTTCAATATTTAACGTAGTTTATTATATTTATGGACTGAAAATAATTTTGGGTTTGAGGCGTCTGCCTCTTCTACTGAATTGCGGTGATTTGGGTCTGGGTTCAACCCTATCATCACTTTCCTCCTCATACTCATTTCTATCATAATTAAAATCCACCCCCTGTCCCTCACCTGACTCTAATTTCTGATTGAGTAACTTTAAATGGTCAACATGTACTATTTTTAGTTTCCCGTCACTGCATCTTTTTATTTCATAAGTTATATCTGATAATTTTCTGACAACCTCGTAAGGCCCTGTCCATCCTAAACCAAGTATTTGGTTTGCTTCAGGTGGATACCAGCAAGGCACTAATGTTTTTGGTTCGAATGACCTAATCTTTAATTTAGTGTCGTAGTAACGCTTTTGTTTCTGAAAACTACTCTGTAAATTTTCATGCGCGAAGTCAAATGCATTTTGCATTGCTTCTTTTAACCATTCGACGTATTTTACGGGACATTCTATAGGGGCGTTATTAGGGTGAGTCGGTGACCCTGTGATTATGTCGATAGGGAGTGAAGTCTCCCTTCCTAGCATTAGAATATTTGGGGTACACTTAGTATTTTCTTGTACTGAGGCTCGGTATGCCATAGTTAATAACGGTAAATGTTCATCCCAATCATCTTTATAATCATTGACGAACATCGCCAACATTTGTTGTAGAGTTCTGTTAAAGCGCTCTATCATCCCGTCTGATTGGGGATGAAAGGGCGTTGTCCTGGATTTTTCAATTTCAAAAATGTCACACATTCGTTTAAAAAGATTTGACTCGAATTCGCGCCCTTGGTCTGTATGAATTCTTAAAGGCGAGCCATATCGGCATATAAATTCACATACTAATTTGTCAGCGACAGTCTGTGCCGTGTGGTCTGGAAGAGGATAGGCCTCTGTCCACTTCGTAAAATAATCTCCGACCACCATAATATATTGATTGCCCTTATCAGTTATAGGGAGAGGACCCATTATATCTATTGCGACGCATTGTAAGGGTCGGTACACTGGTTCGCGTTTCATGGGCGACTTGCCCAACCCTGGACCGGGTTTCCTACGCTGACATGGAACGCAGGTCTGACACCAGCGAGATACATCGCTTGTCATCCCTGGCCAATAGTACCTAGCCCTAACTTTACCTAAGGTCTTCTCTCGACCTAAATGTCCAGCTGACTTTGCATCGTGTAATTGATTTAAAATTTCTGTTCTAAGGACTTTAGGCACAACTGTTTGTAAATATGTCAAACCGTTCTCGTTTTTCCATACTCTACTTAAAATGTCATTTTCCAGTTTTAACAGCTGTCGTTCTCGTATAAGCGCTGTCATTTCAATGCTAGTACTTTTAAGCTTTGATATATCTGTACCATTTTTCAAACACTCTCGAATTTCACATATAGATTTGTCATTAGTCTGGGCTTCTATCATACTTTGATTACTCCAGTGAGGTAACCAATTTGGTTCATGTTGATTTATTAGACCGTGTTCTGTAGAGTGAGACGACTGGTCAGCATCTTGTGCTGATGTCTCTTTGTTCGAACTATCCTGCGAATCTACGGCAGTAACGATCGCAGAGCAAACTTGCTCTTTCCCACATTGTTTGCACTCCGCACGTAAACATCTGCGTCGCGGTCTACGCGACAACGCATCCGCATTACCATGCGAAACTCCTTTGCGGTGTTCGATACGAAAATCATAAGTATCGAGTAATGAGAGCCATCTTGCTACTATACCTTCCGGTTCTTTGAAATTTTTGAGCCAAATTAAAGACGAATGATCTGTCCGGATAAGAAAGTTTTTACCGCTAAGATAGTTTCTGAAATACTTTACAAACGTTATAACTGCAAGCAGTTCTCTGTAAGTTGTGCAATAACTCCGTTGAGAACGAGAAAGAGTCTTGCTAGCATAAGCGATGACTCGTTCCTCGCCATCTTGAATTTGTGACAAGACCGCGCCGATTCCGAAATTACTCGCGTCTGTGTCTAGCACAAATTGACCGACACGTGTGGGATAAGACAAGATGGGTGCGGAAATTAAAGCTTCTTTCAGCCTTTGAAATGCTACATCGCATTCATCGGTCCAGGAAAATTTTCTGTTTTTCTGAGTAAGTTGCGTTAATGGAAAGGCTATAGTTGAAAAGTTTTGAATAAATTTTCTATAGTATGACGCAAGACCCATAAAACTCCGAACGTCGGTAACAGATTCGGGCTGCGGCCAGTCGTCGACTGCCTTGATTTTCTCTTCATCGCATTTTATTCCGTCAACTGACACAATGTGTCCCAAATATCGAACTTCATCTTGAAAAAATGTACACTTTTTGGGTTTTAATTTTAACTTAGCACTTTTGAATCTGTCAAAAACTAGTTTCAAGTTGTCTAAAGTTTCTGTAAATGTTTTACCAAATACAATCACGTCGTCAAGATAAACGAGACAACGTTCCCATTGTAACCCGTTTAGAACAAGTTCCATTAGCCGTTCGAACGTTTTAGGACTGTTGGCCAATCCGAAGGGCATAACGCGAAATTGGTACAGCCCACGGTGAGTCGCAAAAGCCGTTTTAGGCTTATCCTCCTCGGACATTTTCACTTGGAAAAATCCTTGAGCGAGGTCTAAAGTACAGTAGTATTGAGCACCTGAAAGTGAGTCTAATGAATCATCGATTCTCGGTAAAGGATAGCTATCTTTAATTGTTTTTAAATTCAATTTTCTATAGTCGACGCAAAATCGAGTGCTATTATCCTTTTTCTTAACCAATACAATGGGCGCTGCCCATGGTGATTCACTTGGCTCAATGATGTGTAAGCCTTCCGTCTTACGGATCCAATTGCGGGTCAGCTCAAACTTAGTGATGACAAGTCCAGTATTTCTTTCTCAAGCGGTTTTATTAAGCGTGATCGTATAGTTACAATTACATCAGCTAATAGCAGCCCAAATCAGGAGTCTGCTCAATCTCATTTCAATAAGCGGAATCTATCTAAATCTATATCTCTCTTAATCTGTTCAACATCATTTTACATGGGTATATATAACATTTTACTTATGATGGACAGTTCTGACTAGTTTTGCCCATTTACGACGATCATGAGTGAACATTTAGTGTTCAAAATTAAGATTAATATTTTATTTCTAAATAAAGTAACAAAACCGTCAAAACTGCCAATCAAAATGTCTGAATTAATTGTACGCGAGCGCACGAGTTTTCCGATTCAAACTCATTGGTTAAGGCCAAGTCAAAATTTTTGAACTTCAAAACACCTTTGCCGGTATCAAAAGTAACATGATTACGAGCTAAAAAGTCTAATCCGAGAATTCCTTCAAGATTTCCTAAATCAGCTACCATAACCGTTTGACTGAATTCTTCATTCTCGATACATAAATTCATAGTACAGCGACCTAACACGGTCATAGGTTCTCCGTCAGCGGTCGTCAAAATTGACGATTCATTCTCCAGTTCAACATTTCTCAAGGAATCAAACATTTGCTTCGACAGCAAAGTAACTGCGGAACCCGTATCTACGAGCATTTTAATATCTGAGTTTCCTATTGAAACTTTTATAAACCAGCAGTGTTGAGAAATAGCAGCTAATCTGAAACTATTAGTATTTGGCCTTACATTTTTATCAAAATTTGCAACACAATTGTTTGTCTGAGCTGAGCCTGTGGCCTCCATCTCAGCCCGTTCTAGTTTAAATTAGCATGCTCCTTGGACTGTTGTGTCCTTGGAGTCCTGACTGACTCTTTTCTCGCGTAATTTGAATTTTTCTTAGGACAATTACGGCTGATATGACCTTCTTCATTGCAATTAAAACAAATAAACTTTTGAGAGTCTCTAGTTTTAATTTGCGAACGCGTGTGATTTCTCTGTTCGGTTTTCTCTACCTGACGGGGTCTTTCCGGTTTATTTAATAAATTGTTTAGAGATTCTTTGACATCTCTCATCGAATCCTCTAACCTATCAAGTCTAGATGTCTCGACGTTTGAATGACATGGGGTTTTCTGAATATCCTTTTCAGAATTTCCTGTGTTTGTCAAGGCCATAACATTTGAATGTACGGGCTCATTCGGTTTACGTAGTACATTGTACGAACCTTCAAAAGCTTCAAATTCTACAGCTAACGATATAGCTCGATCCAGCGTGCTCGGATGTGCAAACTGAATGTGTCTCTTGATATCTTGATTTCCTAACCCAGAAATATACTGCTCAACGATCAAACTCTCTCTCATTTCTATAGGTATAGATGGAAATGCGCGACTCGCTAAACGCTTAAGCGCATATCCATATTCAACTACCGATTCTTCGCGATTGCGACGTCTATTTCTAAATTCACAGCGATATGCTGTAACCCGTTCAGGTGGACAGAATCTCTGCATTAATACGGACTTTAAAGCTGCTTGGTCCGATTTTATATCAAATTTAATGCACGCTTTTAAACGATGGCTATGCTTAGTATATGTATAATAATAGACATTGCAGTAGTTTTCCCAGTCAATTAAGCCAAATTTCAATGAAGAAAAATACGTACAAAATCTGCTAACGAAACAAACGACATTAAAAGGTACCGCGTTATTTCGCCTCATGTTAAATTTCACCCCTGACGACGAGACGGGTATGGTTGTATTACGAATTGACATCGCTTTAAATAAAGGTCGAAATGATCAGACAAATGATCAGACAAATTACAAATAAACATGTGTACGTTTTGTTCGCCAATATTTCTAAAGTCTGCTTTCTTTACAATCGACGCATAGCATGCGGGTTGAATAACCCCAATCATTCAGGGGACGAAACCATGCGGTTTCCTTCTCTAAACATTCCCGTGATGCATTTTGGTTTGTTTTTTCGTTTGCCCAAAGAGAAATTATTTTTATTTACTTTGAATATTTCTAACTTTGAAAGGAGATTGATTCTGCTGGTGTAAATAGGAGAAAGTCCATAACTTTTGAAGATAAATGATTTGTATGAACAAAATTTTGATACTGTAATTACGAAAAAATCGGACCAAGCAGCTTTAATGTCTCGTACTGACATAAAATTTCTCTGGGTAATTCTCCTAACACGCGCTGAGCTACGCCTCGTAGACTCATAGCAAGCTGAAGCGCTTTTTCATGATCATTCCATTCATTCCACTGAGCCACTTGCTCAAAATGACATACATAATCATTCCATTCAACTTTATTTCCATCAAAAGTGTCCGGTTCTTTCGGTTTCCTATTTATAAGCTTTGTACTTTTCTGTACATTTGTAGCTTTTTCTCCAAAGTTTGTACCTTCTAAGTCATTGTAAAAAGCATGCATGTCAAAATCATCATTTGCCCCATTTGGGCCTCTCTGAGTCACGTGATTTGTTAAAGTTGACGGCGCGACATTTTTAGAATCGAGGGGAGGATTTATGTTTCTTCCAAAATATTTTGGATTATGTGTGAATGTTTCAACTATATCAGGAGTATTCATTCTCCTATATGATACACGTTGTCTTGAATCACACGATAATTCTTCATTCCTATCGAAACAGTGGAGAGGACTTTGTTGTGAACGTGAAAACAAACCTGATTCAACATGAACTTGTGTATCTGGAAAGGGGTACGGATCGTGTTTCTGTGATGAATGATCAGCGACCGACCTACAATTTCTGTGTCGCGGACACGTACAAGTGATAAATTCACTTTCTGATTTTGAAAGACATCGATCATTGTTTTGATAAGATTTTGGTCTAACGACTGAGTTATCGTTCTTTCCAAGACTGTCAAGAGGCGGATCAAACGTTCCATTAAATAAGCGCTCGGACTCGTATTCGGTCTCTGAACAGTCAATGTCTAGGGGTAAGTTCTGAGCTTTCTTACTAACTGCTTTGTTACATATATGTCTACATTCGCCGTTATTCTCGAAAGATCTGTTCTGATCTAAGGGAGCGGACTTATCGTCTGTTGTCAATAATGGCGGAGATCCGCGCATCAAGAAACTTGGTGTGAAAAATTTCACAAACCCGTTAAAACCACTGGACAAGTTATGTAAAAATGATTCATTCGAAGCCATTGGCTTTAGTTTTTTTCCTTTGTAACAAACTATACAAAACAAACAGTTAAAACCAGAATCAATATCCCGCGGACGAAGCCCCCAAAAATGTAACGGGCGGTTGCCCAATGTTATACAGTACTGTATATAGTCCCGAATTAAGCACAGGAATCGATTCTAGTTTTATAACCGTTTATTAAGATATTACAACAATACTTGCACAGCGTAACAATAACAGTGCTTACTGTTCAAATGTTTTCCACCCCACTCTCTCAAATCCTGCTTCTCAACAATATATGGACATACAAAACAACGTCGGGCTACCCCGGGCCGGGACGTACTGTGACGTCATACTTAACGAATGACGTTAATTATACAACGAATGCGACAACTTGATATACGTGAACAATATTACTATAATAACAATATGCACACTAATACACATAAACATATGCTGATTAAATACAATTCAATTACTGAAATATTAATTAATACACATAAAATAAACAAGTCTACCGCCACAAAATGTTAAACTAGTTTTAAAGTAAAGCGAATCAACGTCTTTGGAGGATTAGTACTAGTGTTCCTCTTAAAAGAATGATTGACATGTGATACCAGTTATCAAAGTGAAATATTTGTTCATGTTTTACTTACACGTACAACATTCAAAAAATATAATAAATATATGAATAGACGACGAAGTGTACTTTTGAGCGAAATTCTTTTGCATGTAAAAAAGGAAAATATTATTTAAACCATCATATAACTGTATAAATGTTTACATCTCTATATAAAACAAATAAAATATTGCTCCTTGATTATAAAACTATCAATTAAATATTTACATGGTGCTGTCACTGTATAGTTAACAAAATAGTTCAAAGCGTGATGTGTGCGCAAATACGGAAGTTTGCCGTATCTCTCATACACCGTAAATGCACTCAGTCATAGCAGATCACAAAAGAACGAATCCTACGGCACGTGATGAACTTTGCTATAGTAAATACGTCCAGCAATAATACAATAACACAACTGTAACTGCAACTAGATATTCACTCATTTCATTTTGTCACATTGTTTTGACCTGTTTTCTTTGAAACTCCTTTCAAAGCATGGTTAATAAATATATGGATATCGGGAAATAAGATCAGAGCAGACAAGACAGAAATAAGACCAACTCCAAAAACAAATCCAATGGCACGTGATGTCATTCGTTCATCTTCTGCGCATGTTTTACTGCGGAGATACTGTGACGTAGTGTTCACTGATATTGTTAAATTTGCTTTGATTTCGTTTATCCTCTGCTGAATTTCCTCTGTCTCGTTGTTCAACAGATATTCCTTACCAAGTAAAGATGATGATGATCTGCAAATTCCTGTAAAGACTTACATTGTATATTTTATTGTACTTTAATTTATGATCATAAACATGGTGAACAACATCAAATGTTTCGCTCTTAGTAAATGCTCCAGTGTCTTGGTTTAATGCAATCTATTTAACTACAATCACTTATGCTTAATTATGATAACAATGGACTAAGGGGATATACATATCTAAAATCGTCTGAACAGTCTGATATGCATTACTTATCCACGCGTAATGCTTGGGTTCATTTAATTCTAGAGAGCTTGTGAGAGTCTAGCACCCTTTCAATATCCAGTCATGTACTCTTATTAACTTTAAGTTATTTAACAAAACTATTGATTTCAGTCTAGGATTAGTTGTGGCAAAATTTCAGGAAAGGGTCCATAACTACTAGTATATTTTTTGTTTTGTTTTAATGTTTTCCCTTTGGGGCAAATTGTTTCGACTCCATTAAGAAGCTTTAATAATTACATGTATATGTACAACTTATGGTGTCCGGATAGGGCCATTTGCATTAGCGAGACATCGCGTTCAGGTAAACGAGACATCGCGCTAACACACAACACGCCGTCGCGCTAACGCAACTTTGCATATCACGCCGTTGCGCTAACACACAACACGCCGTCGCGCTAACGCAACTTTGCACAACATGCCGTCGCGCTAACACACAACACGCCGTCGCGCTAACGCAACTTTGCACAACACGCGGTCGCGCTAACACACAACACGCCGTCGCGCTAACGCAACTTTGCACAACACGCCGTCGCGCTAACACACAACACGCCGTCGCGCTAACGCAACTTTGCACAACACGCCGTTGCGCTAACACACAACACGCCGTCGCGCTAACACAACTTTGCACAACACGCCGTCGCGCTAACACACAACACGCCGTCGCGCTAACACAACTTTGCACAACACGCCGTCGCGCTAACGCAACTTTGCAAGTTTCACAGTCTAATAGGAAGTCGTGTCCGGAAATATCAGACTGCGCATGCTTAAATATGTAGGCATGCACGCAAGCATGGATGAAAAATAAATAAAATGTACTTTGAAATATATATATTATTTTCATTTATTATCAATGCATATGAATAAAAATAAAGTTACTAGTGTGTCACTGTATAAGGATATGAATTATTATAAAATCTACCAATTGATACATTTACCTTAAATATTTAATAAAATTCATTAAATCAACAATAATATATTCATGACACATAGGCGTCGGAACCGGTGGGGGGGGGGGGGGGCCCTCTTTTTTTTTTGATAAGTTATACCTAACCATTAGGAACATAGCAGAATAAAGGGTTCAGCCCCCCCCCCCCCCACACTTTTTATCGCAGGAAACATAATTGTTCCGTAACGTACGTTTGAAATATTTAGAAGTTGGAGTAAAAGGCATAACCCCCACCCCCACGGATTAGGATTTTCATGATTTTGGGAATTAGGTTTTTCTCTCTCAATATTTCTGAGGATCAGTCTAGCCCCCCACTTTCAATTTGCTTCCGACGCCAGTGTGACATGTTATATACCTGTAATTTTACATTTTAAAATTTCTTTGCTTTGGTAATATACAGAGCACCTAATATGAATTTGTGACATGTACATGTTATAAATATATCATTGCTAAATTAATTAATTACATCAAATATTTAAGCTAAATATATCAATTGGTAGATTTATTAATAATTTATATGCACTCTAGCATATCCTTATACAGTGACATACTAGTAACTATATTTTTAGTCATATGTATTGATAATAATTGAAAATAATATATGTACATATGTATTTCAAAGTACATTTTATTTATTTTTCATCCATGCTTGCGTGCATGCCTACATATCTAAGCATGCGCAGTCTGATATTTCCGGACACGACTTCCTACTAGACTGTGAAACTTGCAAAGTTGCGTTAGCGCGACGGCGTGTTGTGCAAAGTTGCGTTAGCGCGACGGCGTGTTGTGTGTTAGCGCGACGGCGTGTTATGCAAAGTTGCGTTAGCGCGACGGCGTGTTGTGTGTTAGCGCGACGGCGTGTTGTGCAAAGTTGCGTTAGCGCGACGGCGTGTTGTGCAAAGTTGCGTTAGCGCGACGGCGTGTTGTGTGTTAGCGCGACGGCGTGTTATGCAAAGTTGCGTTAGCGCGACGGCGTGTTGTGTGTTAGCGCGATGTCTCGTTTACCTGAACGCGATGTCGCGCTAACGCAAATGGCCCTATCCGGACACCATAACAACTGATCATTAAATTGATTGGATTTGATTTAATTTATATCATGGGATTTCTCTGGATGAGCCATAGTACTCATGTGCCCGTTAAGACACATGGGGCATCTTGTTCTTTTATTCATCCATGTTCTTATTTTTGGCTCAAATTGTTGAAAAGTGAAGTATTCTTTCCTCGGTTTGATAATAGTTTATTACTGTCATATTCAATTTTATATTTAAAAAAAAAAGGTGTTGTTGTTTCACGTTAATGATGTACTTGCCTCTTTTTACAAATACTGCCATGAAATCAGCAGTCTCTGAAAAAAAAAGTTTAACAACCCTAGTGAGATGATCACTTTTATTTTATTGTTAGTATCTTAACTTACACGATCTCACATTTTATCTTGCATCTTCAAAAAGTTCACCTTGTTGTTTAAAACCTACTAGAAATTAATAATGCTGATAAATATTTAATGAGGTTTAGAAGATCTTGATTATAAATATTGTTCAGCCCATTCTTACTGCAGACGAAGTCTTATCAAGCACTTACGTCCAGGCATCAACGAATATGATGATGTATTAACGTAATAAACAGCGGTTGTAGGTAGTGTTTCATATGAACAAGGCCCTAGTCCATCAACAACATGCGTCCAGCCTAGATCTTTTAAACATTGGTAATAACCCTGGTTAACGTAAAAATGTCGATGCACCGGAGAAGTCTTAGAGCTCACTGTATCGCTGAAGAAAATACAAGAGACCTAAGTGTAATGATATATAACAGCAAATACAAAATTGAGAAAATGTATTGTGCTGAAATTTTTGCCCAAAAGATGTTATAATGTGTTATCTCCTAAATGACAGGCATAACATGAATATCAACAGATTTCGTTTCTACACTGTTTATGGTGGCTCACTACACCTTTAAAGATATTCTCAAATATGCAGTAAATTACTTGATTATGATAGAACAGTAGATAAGAAGTATATAAGGGCAACAGGCGAAACAATGTGCACATTTTTTTAAAGTTATATTTTCACAAATCTAATTCAGCAAATGTAAACAAAAGAATTCAAAGTTTAAGTTTACAAGACCAATATTTGAACCACTGAGCTACGATGATATTCAATCAGATCGATTAATACCAACAAATTATAACACATTTAAATTGCCATCTTGTGACGTAGTGTTTTAAAAAGTATAAATCTAGTTGTAGTGAGGTACTGGACAAAGTAATTTTACCCCTCGAGACTAAAATACTCTCCAAAAATGCCTGTTGCATTTCCAAACGCCGTGATATCATAGCTGGTCTCCAACAATCGATATCGACTGAACCATCCAGTTTTGTTGGCCCCTACTGCGTCAAAAACAAAGTACTGAGCTTCAACGCCTCCGAAGTAGTAGGATACCCTTATCTGAAATCCAGAAGGTATTATGAAATTATAAACACCGTCTACATTCACCTTATGTGTTTTATGAAGAAATAAAATTTTACGCTGAATATAAATTCAATAGCAAAGCAAATATCATTAAATACTTCCAGCCCTTGAATTAAAAACGAATACAAATGTTAACTAGACACGATCTCGTTGCGAGCAACGAGTGGGTCTTCCGTCCGATTTTTGAATATATTAGATTAAACTTATCACTTCAAATATTAAATCGTAGATCTAAGCGAAAAAATAGTAAAAAAAAAAATTGCGGCAATCGGGGCTTGAACCCGGGTCACCTGGGCCATGTCCACGACTCTATCGACTGAGTTACTCAGACTCTCGCTTCAGAACTTTGACGCTTAATTTCTCGAGAATGCCTGAATTACCTGAAAGCACCTTGTTGCGAGCAACAAGTGGGTCTTTCGTTTGATTTTGAATTGATAGGGTTCAATTAAACTGTTGACATTTGGTACGATTTACTATCATATTGACTTTCTTTTAAACTAATTTTTCAACCTACACTGCGAAATGCAGATTTCCGGAAAACGTCATTTTTAAACTTCAATATCTCTGCAATGCGTTGTCCGATTTTAAAACGGTTTTTAGTTTTGTATTCAGTACAAAAATGTCAACAAAACGCATATGCTTTCAAATTCCAAAAATCGAAATATTAGAATCACTTCCGGTGACGACCGGAAGTGACGGACGACCTGCTCATATTAAAATTTGATAAGTTTAAAACATATTCTGATGGAAAAAAAATTGTAGATTATTTGATTTAAAAAAATTTTAAAACACAATTTTCCAAAAATGCTGTTTGAGCGGACCGGAAGTGACGGACGATCGTAGTTTTACCTGATCGGCCCTAGAAATTCAAAAATCTATCATTCCTGAAACTTTCAATTTTCTATCTTTAATCGTTTTTGCGAAAAAGGGAGGACAGGATCACTTTTAAAAAAAAGAAAAACGAATATAACGGCCGACCGGAAGTGACGTCATCAACAAAAATGTACATGATAAAAGACCTTGATATTTTGTATTATTCGTGAAATTTTCATAAAAATCCATTGTAGCATATTTGAGATATTTGAGTTTTAAGAAAAATGTTAAGAAAAAAAAGAATAATAATAGTGAAAAATAGAGAAAAAGAAACCTAACAAAAACAATAGGGTCTTCCGTTGGAAACGGAAGACCCTAATTTCCTGAAATCCGTCAGAGTTTTTTAATTCAACCCTAACGGAATTAATCATAATGATAAATAACCTTAGTGACGCCGTTTGAATGCATATTGTCCATGACATCAGATTTGTAATGATCCAAAACCTGATTCGTCAGTTGCTGGGCTGCCAAGTTGTTTATATTGCGTGTGCCATTATTTATGAATAAATCATAAGCTCCAAATGGTCCGCCAGTCACAACTTTGAAAACTAATTCCCACCATGCATGAACGTTTCCTAAAATTGAAAAGATTAGAATGATAACATTTTGTTATCTAAATTGGAACACTTAAAGAAGTTTGTAAAAATTCCTTTAATAATTAAGGTGTTCAATGACAAGCGCTAGGAATTTTTGAAATACTTGATGAGTTAGGTTTACTGGGCTCGAAACGACAAACACATCATCTCCACGTAACATTTTTATCGACAATATGTTGACTTGTCATCGTAGTATTCGTGTATTACAAGTAGTTGTTTGTCGATGAGAATTGCCACTGTATCATGCGGTTTTTAATTTTTGAAGTATGGTTAAAAGTCACGTCGCATGTAGCCTCTCTCACAAGGTCATCTTCGCTAGCCAAGGGTTTTCGGTCCACTTTGCTCCCCATAAACCCTTGGCGGATTTCATTACGAAAACTCGGTGATGTGGTGGCGCTATCTAGCGAGCAATTTGAGTTGCGCCCCTTGCATATTTACATTTTAATCGAATTAAACAACAGGTAATATACACACTACGGCATTAATACAACTTGAAAACATGTTGACTACCGAATATCGGAACATAATTAACGATGCTATTAGATACGAATTAAGTTATAACCTAGGGAAAGCACGGAATGTTTTATTCATGGTGTTTTGTAAGGACCTGTACCAGGAGTGAAAAAGTCGCCGATTTATATGAAAGCTTTCATGCCATAAAATCAGGAATCGTTGTCGTGAATATTGCGGACCAAAGAAATTAAAAAAAAACAGAGCTCACTGAACCTTTAAAAGCAATAACCATAAGCAGGGACGTATATACTAACGGGATAGGCAACTTCTACATTCGCCATGTTTACTTCCCATGCTATCACGCGAGCCTTGACAAGTTTGTAGAACTATGGTCAATCCAAGTAAAATATATAGGTTTTTAAAACGACCTGGTTAGATCATCGTTGGGGAGGCACTGTACTCGAGAACTTGTGTCTCAATTTGTTAAAAGCACCGAATGTTTTACCAAAGATCACGCATGTGTTTTCTTTTAAAGTTTATATTTACAAGCATTGCGATTGGATCAGCTACTCGCAGCTGCAGCCAATCATAAAACAGATCTTGTCACCGAGTTCTCGTAATGAAATCCGCCAAGGGTTTATGGGGAGCAAAGTGGACCGAAAACCCTTGGCTAGCGAAGATGTCACAAGGTATAAACAGTAACATATTGCGTGGAGCAGTTTGACGGGACAGTTTTATGCTAAGACTTTCGAAATAAGTTTATAATAGTATTTGAAACCGTTTTTTTTACAAACAATATTAAGGACATTGTTTACTAAGGGTTTGAGTTCTCAAATCCGGATTGTTAAAAACTTCAATGTCATGAGTGAAATTTGTTTTAAACACAAACAGTATTTATGAAATAAATTATTATTGATATAAAACTCGCTATTTTTACTATATTATGGAATTATGCTCAAACAAAGTTTGACTTTTAGCAAAACAGTGGAAATTCGGTCTAAATTTTTCAGATTTTGTTTTCCATTGAAATTTCGCATTTTTTTGTTTGTTTTTTTATCTTGCTTTTTCGTTAAAATAACGTATGGCACATTCTAAAAACATATTGAGAAATGCTTAAAAATGATAAAAGACACCATATCTTAAAAATTTTGATCATTGACCTCATATTAAGTTTATACTAGCAGAGAAAGATCAATATACTATGAACGTTTTAGCATTATCATCATTCAGTTTTTTGTTATATTGAATTTAAAATTGGTAGGGATTTGAAAACTGATAGAGGACATTTGGACTTACATATCTATAAAAATGTGAATTAAAATTTAATGCTTTGTATCTACATGTATTTAACGTCACTGCATTTCATAAACTGTATTTCATTTGTTAAAGAGTTTATCAATTAATTTTATTTTCACAATTAAGAAAATCTCAATCATAGTATAAATTTTTTGGAACTTTTCTTAAATTTCCAAAAAAATATTCAATGGCCATTAACTCAAATATAGGTCATTGACCTACTTTTTTGAAAGGGAAGATTCACATTTGCATGTAAGGTCTATAACACACATTAGTTGGTTTTTCATTATCATCAGTGGATTGTTTATTTTATTATAAGTAAACGTCATCCCTAACACTACAGATAGCCCTGTAAACATTACAAGCCATGTTGAAAACTGGACAGACTTCTACAAACATTATAAATACATACTTCACACACTTGTATTGCAACTGTATATAGTTTGTATTTCCAATTTGTGTTTAGAAAACCTACTTCTGGAACTGGCATAACAATTTTTACGCAACTATATGCATTAAACCTTTATAAAATGGCGCATAAAAATTCAAGTAATAGTTAGATCATATTTAGTAAAATTTTCAGGATTAAATTATAATCCAATATAAGGAGATGTAATTGAGTTTGAAAGTTTAATGAAAGGATATATAAAAACTGTGTTCCATATATGTAACCGTTCTTGGTAGAATAAATGAAAACACCAAGACAAAATTAATATATATATTCTGATCGTTGCGTTGTTTTAATCGTTTCATTTTAAAACAATGCATTAAACTCATAAGCGACCAAAACTATACTAACATTATAGACATCACAAATATGTACAACATGCATTTACGTATAGGTCATTCATATGTCTTTACATTTAATCGCATTACAAGATAAATATCGATTTTATGATATATAACATTTTGAACGATTAGAATCTGTATTTTAATATATAGATTATATCAACGCTTTTTCCAATAATGAATTTCAATTTCTAAATAATGCTATCACATATATTTAATATGTTTTTTAAAGAGTCAAATAAAATTAAATAACGATTAAGATACACCTTCTTAATCACTAAAATTTTATTTAAAATTACCATTCATATATATTTCATTGAGTGATCTAAAGTTCTGCGCCAATCCGTATTATACCTCACGCACTTTTAACTGGTCTTAAAATGTTTTGTTATCAATGGTCTTCTAAAATTAGCCTTACAACCAATTTTATAATCTAAATTTACCCTCGCAGATATTTGAGCAATATAAAGATTTAGTATTTAGTTATCTGTTCTAGCAGGACTGCCATCTCTCTCTCTCTCTCTCTCTCTCTATCTCTCTCTCTCTCTCTGTTTCTCCTGTTATTTATGCATCAGTGGAACAGAAAGCCAGCATGCCAAAGTAATAAGATACGAAATGGAGGGGACCAAGAGGCCAAAAGCGTAGTAGAGAGATTGGAAATAACAACCATGGTTCACACCTACAGATGGTGTATAAGAAGTACAAAACCTAGTGACGACGGCGCCAACCTTGCTATTTAGTAATACAGCGCCGAGAACCTTTGATAGCATAGTCATTTCACAAGTCACCGTCCCTTAGGTGAAGAAATTTACCTATATAGAAAGCAGAATTCCGTTTTAATCATGTATTATTTTCAGTCTTGTTCTTTTGGATCACACTTTCAATTCTTTAATTAGACAAAAACTATTCAGAGCAACATGTACATTGATTTTGACTACATAACTTGAAAAGATTCTCTTTTTTTTTGGCGTCCACACCCCAATATTAATCCTTTTTAATCCGCACATTGTCATCATAACTTCTCAAATTGTTTCCTTGCATACTGATGTTAAAACATTTTACATAAGGTGATAATCAGAATAAGGAATATAGACGACACTTGGCTTACTGGCCGCTTTCCTAAGATCTCATTATATTTTTAGTAGTCGCCCTTTAAAATTACGTACCGTTGATGTGTCTGCAGTGGAATAAATTGCGCCTGTTGTGTTACAGAAACCGACCACATCCAAATATAAGAATTCAATGCCTATTTTAAATATTTTAGCTCATCTGAGCATCTCTGATCTTATTTTATTCGTAGTCCGTCTGTCTGTCTATATTTATTCCCATTTTCAAACTTTTCTCAAGAACTACTGGGCCAATTTCAACCAAACTTGGCACAAAGCACCCTAAGGCAAAGGGTATTCAAAGACCAATTGGTCAGGAAAGCCGTAACTTTTGTGCAAACATCCCCATGTAGTGTAGATTCAACGTTGTGAAAATCATGACCCCGGGGTAGGATGGGGCACAATGGGGGTCGAATTAATTTATAGGAATGTATAGTGTTAATCTTTAAAAATCTTATTCTGAGAATCTAATCAGCCAATAAAGCCAAAACTTGTGTAGAAGCATCCTCATGAAGTGTAGATTATAATTTGTGAAAAGCATGACCCCCGGGGATAGGGTGGGACCACAGTGGATGGTTACATGAAACTTTTACATAGAAAATTATAGAGTAAATCTTTAAAAATCTTATTCCCAGAAACTTATGTAAAAGCATCCTCCAGTAGTGTAGTTTCAAAGTTGTGAAAATTAAAACCCCCAGGGGTAGGATGGGGGCACAATGGACGGACAAACTTTTACATAGGAATATATAGTGTTAATCTTTAAAAATCTTATTCTCAGAAACTTGTATGGAAGCATCCTCATATAGAGTAGATTCAAGTTTGTTCAAATTACGATCCCTGGGAGGGGGGGGGGTAGTTTTGGGCCAAGTGGGGCGGGGTCAATTTTTTTCATTGGAATATATCGAGATAAATATTTATCATCTACTTTTTAGAAACTAATTAGCCAGGGAAAGCTGAAACTTGTGTGGAAGCATCTTCAGGTAGGGTAGATTTAAGTTTGTTCATATCTTGATTCCCGAGGGTAAGGTGGGGTAAAAACGTGTGGGTGTAGGACAAAATTTACATAGGAATGTTAAGAAGAAAACCTTTAAAAAATCTTTTTCTAAAAACCATTTGCCTTAAAAAGCTTTAACTTAACTGAAAGCAACCTCAGATAATGTAGATTTAAATTCTTTCAAATTAAAATCTTGAGAAGTAAGATATGGCCACATAAGGAATCCAACTTTACAAAAGAGAATTTTTTAGTTATTTACAAAATCTGAAATTGTTATGATATATGGTTTTACTTATATGCAAGCATTTTGACTAATTGCGTTGGCCCCTGGACTATTCTTGGGCCTCACAGGGGGTTCAGAGTTTGATATAGGTTTATATTCCATATATAAACAGTTGTTTAGGGTCTTTTTGAGAACTGCAATAGTTAACAGGTGATATGACTATAAAAATATCTTGTTAGAAAAGGGACTTGATTATAAACATAAGAATATACAGGGTGAAAAATATTAAAATTGTTTTTTATTTATACAGGATATACATGTATTATACTACATTGTCCAGATATGTATTATGGATTTATGACTCCATAAAGCTGATTTTATCATACTTATTGTTCCTCAGACAAGCGATATGGCCAATGAGCCTCTTGTTTAACACTTGCTTTTTTGTCCACAAACTTGAAATACACCTCAAAATCATCATTGCATTATTCTGAGTAAATTTAAATTAATGGAAAAAACACCGTAATAGCCACAGGCGTGAACGTTTCTGTACCCTGTGCATTTTTAAATGCAAAATTTATAAAATGAAAGTTTAGTGTTATTTCATTGGTTGAATAATTATTTCACCCCTGATTAGAAATTGTTCTTTAATTCGCCTTAGACAGCTATATCTAAATTCGTTTTCATTCAACACAACGATGTTCATTCTACAAATTATCACAGTTTCAGTTTTGATAAAGGTTTTTACTGTCTATGTTCCGATTTAATAAGGTTAGTTGGATTATAATATTCATGCATAATGAAAACAAATTTATCTGCACCAAAATGAGCAAAATGATAAATTAATCTTACCCATAATCAGACACAGAACAATTTTGACCATCATTTTTTCTTGCATACCTAACGATTTTAAATGGTAGGGTACTAATACAGAGTTCAAACATGAACAAAGATAGTTTTTTACTACCCCTCATCTTTTGTGTTGAAGTTTTTGCACGCGATTTCAACATGATCCGATCGATTTTGATAAAGCTTTCAGATATAATAGATATTGATTTGTACTTTATGTACATATTGTTTATTTAAATGACGTCATTTCCGTTTTAAATTATGTTAACATTATCAATTGTTAGAGGACCGGTTTGCCGTAGAAACGTCTAAAATGTAAAGAATATTGATTTTAATCTTTCAAGGATTGTGGACAGAAGATTGTAAATCTGTCATTAGGCATTCATATTTGTCTTGCTCAAAAAGCAACGATGCTCGCTCAGAACTAAAAATTGAGATTTAAGAAATGGTAACAGAGTGAAAGAGGTTAAACTATATCTTTCAAAAACCTATGAAGCAAATACATTTTTGGTCGCCCGCTTGGGAACCGCTCACAAGCGGTGCATAGGTATGACTCACTGAAGATGAGGCCTCAGGTACACCATAATCTATAGCTCTTTTTTGTTACTTTCAATGTTTCATAAAGCTTGTTCTGTATTAAAATCACAGTACATCTATATTATTTTGATTAAGTGAATTTCAAACAATGAATAATAATTTTTGAGATGTGGAATAGTACAAATGATTAAAAAATTAAAAAAATGTATAACTTAAATCTTTCTTTATTTTTCTTGAAGATGATGTAAATACTACATGTAAACAAAACACGATTAGTTTCATCAATTGTTCTGAGCCCAGGGACAAGTACAATATTAACATCTTTCCACAGATTGGTAAATAGAGATAAGATTCGGCTATGAAAGCATATGTCTGCCTCATACCTCAAAGACCGCCTGGTTAAATCTCTCAAAGTCGCACATCATGATCAAAGTGTTGCACAACAGATTTTAACAATTCATGGAAACCGCCTTACCATTACTTAAATTTATCATAAAGTCAATATGAAATACATGATTGTTCTCCGACGCCCGACCATCCCTCGATGTATCTGCTAACAGCTTTTCCCGCATAGGTAACCCCAACCCTGAAAACTGGCTGTAATCTTTTCCTTTACACCGAGGGTAAAAACCACTTTATCATTTATGAAGTAGGCGTTCCCCAAACGCTTTTATGTGAGATTTAAAAAAATATTTCTAGAAAGTCAGTCGGGTTTAAACCTCATTTTCTTTTTTAGGCTAGTGTTGCATATTATTTTGATACATCTGTACACGTTAAAGTGCCTGACCCGATTTATCATTTTAAATAGGCAAAATTATTGATTGTAATGCAAAGATCTAAACTGCATTATATCAATTGTACAAGGTATGAAATATTATGGAGTCATGAATAATTGTGTTTTAATTTGTAAGTAAAAATGCTTTTAGAATCTTGCATTAGAATCCTATAAGAATTGAATATGATGTAGTCTGCTGGTCTGTATGTGCAATATTTTTCGGCCCCTATATATGTTCTGGAAAATTATCGGAAGTACCTACTCTGCCTTGGTATTCTTAATAATTTTAATCGCCTTTTAACTTGCCATTTTAGTATAGAAACAATTAAAAAATCTATGAAGAGTAAGGGGTGATTTTCAGTTTTTGATTTTCATTGATTAAATACCATCCCTGTTTTCAATGTGTTCAAAGCCATAAGAAAACATGACTATACATGTACCTGGAAAGATCTTATATGCATGAATTGTTACGAAACATTGTCATACAATGCTGGATTGAATTTTCTATTTGTTAAAACATATCATTTTTACACCTTGTTGCAGAAAAAAGGGCAGAATATAGCTCAGATCATCATTCAGAGAATGATTGCATAAAATGTCACATTTCATCCTTTTTAGACACAGTTAGTTGTGGGGTGTTCGAAACCCATTCTTATCTTGACACATAATAAGTAGGAAATAAAATTATTCAATAGCTTGGTTTTGTTGCTCAAAGAAAGTTTTTAGATATATCATTTTACCTTTGGCATACGTAGTCCAATGGGAAAGTATAAGGTACATGTATCAGGTCATCGTAAAACATTTTTACTTATTGCGTTGGCCCTGGACTATTCCTGGGTCTTACAAGGGGTTCAGAGTTTGATATTGGTTTATATTCCATATATAAACAGATGTTTAGGATATTTTTGAGAACTGCATTGGTTAACAGGTGATATGACTATAAAATCATCCAGTTAGAAAAGGGGCTTGATTATAAACATAAGAATAAACAGGGTGAAAAAAATTATTTTTTATTAAATTTTTTATTATATGTATACAGGTTATACATGTATTATGCTACATTGTCCAGATATGTATTGTGGATTTATGACTCCATTAAGCTGATTTTATCATACTTATTGTTCCTCAGGCAAGCGATATGGCCAATGAGCCTCTTGTTTAACACTTGCTTTTTTGTCCACAAACTGAAATACAGCTCAAAATCATCATTGCGTTATTCTGAGTAAATTTAAATTAATGGAAACACCACCGTAATAGCCACAGGCGTGAACGTTTCTGTACCCTGTGCATTTTTAAATGCAAAATTTATAAAATGAAAGTTTAGCGTTATGTAATTGGTTGAATAATTATTTCACTCTTTATAAGAAATTGTTCTTTAATTCGCCTTAGACAGCTATATGTAAATTCGTTTTCATGCAACACTATGATGTTCATCCTACAAATTATCACAGTTTCAGTTTTGATAAAGGTTTTTACTGTCTATGTTCCAATTTAATAAGGTAAGTTGGATTTTAATATTCATGCATAATGAAAACAAATTTATCTGCACCAAAATGAGCAAAATAATAAATTAATCTTACCGATAATCAGACACAGAACAATTTTGAACTTCATTTTTTCTCGCCTACCTAAACTATTTGAAACGATAGGGTACTAGAGTTCAAAAATGAACAACGATAGTTTTAAACAACCACTCATCTTTTGTGTTGAAGTATTTGTACGGGATTTCTACACGATCCGATCGATTTTGATAAAGCTTTCAGATATAATAAATATTGATTTGTACTTTATGTACATATTGTTTATTTTAATTACTTCATTTCCGTTTCAAAATGTACATATTGTTTATTTTAATTACGTCATTTCCGTTTCAAAATATGTTAACATTATCAATTGTTAGAGGGACGGCTTGTCGTAGAAACATCTAAATGGTAAAAAATATTGATTTTAATCTTTCAAGGATTGTGGACAATAGATTGCAAATCATTCATTAGGCATTCATATTTGTCTTGCTCAAAAAAGCGACGAAGCTCGCTCAGAACTGAAAATTGAGATTTAAAAAATGGAAACAGAGTGAAAGAGGTTAAACTATATCTTTCAATATTTCTATGAAGCAAGCGCATTTTTGGTCGTGGGAATTACTTAAAGAAATGTAAAAGAATTTCCCATTAAATTTGCGAAAACTGACCAAAAGAATTTAAACAAAAAATAAAGACAATAGAACATGAAATAGGTGAATTAGAAAAAGACCAAGATGACAGTTTCAATTACAAAAAATTAAAACATTAGAAGCAGAATTAGATTCCTTGTACGATAATAAAGCTAAAGGAGCACAAATCAGGTCTAAAATCAATTGGATAGAAAAAAAGAGAAAACTACTAAGAATTCTGGACCTACAAAACCATAACCAGGCGTCAAATGTAATTAAAGAAATAAAATCAAATGAGGGATTGAAAATAAATAAAACGAATGTAATATTGGGTAAATGCATATGTTTTATCAAACTCTTTATACAAGTAGAAATAATCCAAGTGAAAATATTAATGCATATCTGTAGGAAATAAGCGAAAACATACGCTGAATAACGATGATAGAAACTTATTAGATAGTTTTCCCTCTTATGAAGAATGTAGAGAGGCAGTAAATAACATGAAAAAAGAAAAAAACATCTGGTTAAGGTGGCTTACCTAGTGAGTTTTATCAATGTTTTTTGGACGTAATCGGTCCTTTTTTCTTTTTACAAAGCTCTTAAAAAATATTTTCAAAGCGGTGATATATCATATTCTTAAAAACTTTCTGTGATATCTTTAATTTACAAAAAAAGATTAAAAGGATATTTTATAAAATTACCGACCAATTAGTTTAACAAATTCATACAATAAAATCATTGCTTTCATTTTTGCGAAAAGATTACAAAATATATTAACTGAACTAATTAGCGAACAACAAACTGCATACATTAAAGCATATGCGTCGGAACCGGGGGGCTAGGGGGGCTTAGCCCCCCCCCCCCCCCCCCCCACTTTTTTTGCAAAGTTATACCTAAGCAATAGGAACATAGCAAGAAAGAGGGTTCAGGCCCCCCCCCCCCCCCCACTTTTTCTCACAGGAAAAATTATTGTTCCTAAATTTATGTTGAAAGATTGAGAAGTTGGATTTAGAAGCATACTAGCCCCCCCCCCCCCCCCCCCCCCCCCCCCCCCCCCCCCCCCCCCCCCACGGATTAGGAATTTCAAGAATTTGGGAAGAAAAAAAAATTGGGTAATAAGGTTTTTTTCTTTTGGAGGTATAGGTATACTGCTCCCCCCCCCCCTCCCCCCCCCCCCCCCCCCCCCCCCGGATTAGGATTTCCATGATTTTGGGAATTACTTTTTTCTCAATATTTCTGAGGATTAGTCTAGCACCCCCACTTTCAATTTGCTTCCGACGCAAGTATAAAGGGCGGTATATCGGAGAAAACGCTCGATTAATTGTAGATGTTTTTGAATACTGTGAAACAGAAATTTTATTGACATAATACTTTTCTTAGACCTCGAAAAGGCATTCGATTCAGTGGAATTTCTTGTTGAGGGTTCTAGAAAAATTTAATATTTGCAATTACTTCATAAAATGGGCCAATATAATTTATTCCAATCCAATATTTAAGATGAAAAATAAAGTTTGGCTTTCAAAAACATGCACAATGACTCGCGGAATTAGACAGTGTTGTCCGCTCTCTGCCTTGCTATATCTTTTTGTTGCTGAAATTCTAGCTATTAGGATAAACTGTAATCAGAACATAAAAGGAATAACAAAAAACAGCAACGAAATAAAAAAACATGTAACCTGCAGAAGATCTACGTATAGTCTTAAGAGATGATATGTCAATGAAACATGCTTTAGAGGTGCTAAACGAAGTTTGTAAACACGCTGGATCTAACATATATATAAACAAAACAGAATGTATTCTTTTTGGAACTCTACAAAATCTGTATGATGAGCTCTATGGCATTAATTACAAACAAAGCAGTAAGATGTCTGGGAATCTTCATTGCTCACGATAAAGTAAAATGTTCTATAAACAACTGGGTGAACATTTATCATGATATTGAAAAGCTTTTTAAATCTTGGAAAAGAAGAAAACTAACTTTATTTCGTAAAACATGAATAGTTAAAACACACTTCCTTTATCTAAACTTACATACGTTGCTTCAATACCTAATTCTCCTAAAAATGACTTAATAAAAAACTAATTGCTTTATCTATGATTTTATTGGGGATAAAACCGAAAGAATTAAACGCAATACTTAAATAGGTAGTGTATTAAACGGTGGATTGGCGGTTGTTGATATAAATTGTAAAGTAAAGGCATTAAAAACCTCATGGGTTCTTTGACTTTTAAAAAACAAAAACATTTTGTACAAAATTTTAGATGTGAATTACGCTTTACAATTTTCAGAAAAAAGATAGAAAATATGCAAAAAGTGTGAAAATCACCAATGTTTTATCAACAAGTGTTATGCTCATTCAATGAATGTTAGCCTAAAAACCTATAAAAATGTTTCATCACATAAAATTGTACAACAACCAATATGGAACAACTGCAATTTTTTGGTGAAGGGAAATTTCCTATTTTTTGATAAATTGGATTACATGTGAAACTCTATTTGTAAACGACTTGTTAAATGAGGGAAGTAATTTCAAGTCTCTTGCAGACTTCAAAGACTGTATAAAGAATAAATCAAAGTGGATATCTAAATTTAAAATTCTTTTCTCTGTTTTCAAGCCAATACGTAGAAAATTTGATTTTTTTAAATTGTAAGATCACTTATATGCAAAACAATAATTATTTCAATTTTTATTCAGGTTATGAGAATGTATTAGGGCAAAGATGTTGTTTTTACTATAAGAATTTAGTAAATAAAAAATTTACCAAACCTTGTTATCAGACTGTTTTACAAAAGGGGTATAATATTGAGTCTGTTGATTGGAAATATATTTACAAATGTAAATTATTAGATATTTTTAATAAACATCTAGCAGAATATAATTACAAAGTATTGAATAATATTCTTTGTAACAGTATTTTTTTTTAGTAAAAAGAATAAAGAAATCCATAGTCAATGTAAAATATACCAGAGGAATGAAAATACAAAACATCTTATTTTTGAATGTGATGATGTATTTGAAATATGGAATGCTTTAAATGTTGACCTTAAAATTGATATAAGGTGGAAACGTACTTTTAGGTGTTTTTTTAATGAACAAAATTGGAAAATCGTTACATTGAATACCCTCATTTCATTTGTAGCATACAGAATTTATAAATATAAAATGTATTGTTGAGTACATTCCTTCAAAGAAACAAATTACATTATTTAGAACCATGTAAAGGTATCTACTGTATTCTATGCTTCTTTTTGAAAAAGTCTCAATATATTCATACGCAGACTATAGAATTTTCCAAACTTTTGTAAAATCAATTTAGAGAATCTGCTTCCATATGTATATTCTATATTTCGTTGATGTTATCTCTGTTTGTTTATTTGATGTAAAACTAATATTATGATTAAAACTATTTTTTTTTTTAAACTTTGAATTGTTTCATTACTTTGTTTTGACAAGTTGATAGCTTTATGTAGATTGTCGTGCTGCGTTCATATTTAAGCTCAATACATGACAATCCACAAGAGATAAAGACCTCAACTAATTTTTCTAATTAAGTCTTTCGTATGTGAAAACTTAATGTACATTGAAATCCAGTTGAAGTAAAAATGCTTGTTATAGGCTTTATTCACAATGACAATCTCCTCGCTAAAAACCTACATAATGTCACTAAGCTTCCTAGTGGGTCTGTTTGTATCCTTCGCGGGAAATTCGTACATGTTTGACTAGTTCACCACTGGAACCAGTCCACTACAGAAACCAAGATAGCCACATTACCAGTAAGATGTTACACCACATTAATAAAAAGTCTCATCCATACAAATTTATTAACGGTAATTAGGCTGCAAAAGTAACCTGAACAATGAAAAAATGACAATAAAAACCGTGAGCCATCTCAAAAATCCATAAAACGAAATACAAATTCAAAGCAGAACAACACGGACCTCCAAATAGATAGAGGTAGGAGCAGGTGCCTAGGAGGAGTGACATCCTCTGCTGACCGGTTACACCCGCCGCGTGCTCCTTGTCACAATTGGGCATGTAAAAATCGAGGTAAATGTCAAAATCGGGAAAATGTCATTAAAGCGAAAACCCCATTTCTTTGGAGGTAGGATCAGGTGCCTAGGAAGAGTTCGCATCCTCTGCTGACCGGTCACACCCGCCGTGTGCTCTTTGTCGTTATCGGGGAAAATCGGAAAAGTCCGTAGACAATTAGGTGATTTATTATGGTCTAACAATTAGTATAGAAAACGTCAGTCAGCATGCGACCCAGTGGAAAATTGTATTTGCTGACAATGTCGTTGTATCGACCATAGGACTTACGAAAAGATGACTTCAAACCAGACTGTTGATCGTCCTGTTTTATCAACTTGTTTGTCAGTAGCTTGCTTCGTCTTAGAAACTGTTCATGCGAGGAGCATGCTCTTGTGTATCGAATCAACTAAGAGACAAAAACACCATATGCAGGTCATACATAAATAATGAAAGTTGACTATAAAAAATTGAAGTCATTGCGTTTATTATAAAGTTTTGCTGTTAAGTTACCATGAATGTCCATGTCCAGTAAAATATCCAAATATGAATCATATGACGCAGGCTCTGTGGTATCTTTTATTTCAAGTTCACGTGGATATATTGAGTCGACGTAAGTATGGAAATAACAATTGTTAATTGATAATACGTCGTCGATATACCTGAATGTTGAGTTGAAGGCCACAGCGAATGATTTATTCTTTTCGCGTACAAGTTTTTGAATAAATTCTTCTTCATAAGAATACAAAAAAAGATCTACTAACAATGGGGAACAATTGGTACCCATGGGAATTCCAACAAATTGTTGGAAGACTTGATTTCCGAAAACTACATACACAGGATGAATGACCATCTTTAAGTCCTCCTTAAAGATAGCTTAAAGGTGTTTAAAGGTAGCTTAAAGACGATCTTTAAGCCACCTTTAAGCTACCTTTAAGCTATATGTATTGCTTAAAGGTGGCTTAAAGAAAGCTTAAAGATGGCTTAAAGGCAGCTTAAAGACTATCTTTAAGCCACCTTTAAGCCACCTTTAAGGACAACTTATAGGTCCTTAATGTCCAAACTTCTTTAAGCCACCTTTAAGCCACCTTTAAGCTACCTTTAAGCCACCTTTAAGCCACCTTTAAGCCATTAAAAAAATTTAATTCAATATTGTGCTTAATTTCCAACAAAATGTATTAACTTTATGAAAGAAAAGGTATTAAAACGGTTTTTGTTCTAGAAAGAAAAAAGAAAAAAAAAACCAAAAAAAACGGCCGCGGTGAGAATTGAACCCGGGACCCTTAGTTTACTAGCATAACCACACATCCACTGCGCCACGGCAACTTACATATTTATGAGTGTTTTTATATCCTATATATCAGTGGATATTGAATCGCTGTATTGAATGTGTTTACTTGAAAAGATTTTGACAAACCATTCAGTTTGTAACAATCAATTATATCTAATTTATAAATTACATGTATGCATGTATTTAGAATGAAATACGGAACTTGGTCTTCAGTGAACAAAAATATATTATACCTAAATGGAAACCGTTAGGTTCACTATAGTAGGCTTTCTTAGTTAATAAATTTAAACCGAGTAGATATTCGTAATTCATCTAATTTATAGCTATAAAAATGTAAGAAAGAAAATGAAATCATTTCTTTTATTATATGCATTGATACTATTAGGGTATTTGTTCAATTTCCCGCAATTTCCCGGTTTTCATGATCGCGGCGCCGTTCCAATATGTTTAAATATTTACATGTAATTGTATGTACATGATTTTTAAACTATCAATTCTTTAACAAACAAAATTACCAATTACCGGTGACGTATTTACTGCATGTGGCAATTGCAAATGACTTGTACATACAATTGTATGATGTGCCAGGCCGGGTATATTTGACATATTTACCCTTATACATATATTTAAATAATCAACATCTATTTATGATCACCGGTACATTAATTAATCAGCCTCAAGATTTTACTCTTACGTACATGTATCGTTAATTTGTAGACGTAACATCTTTGAAACCCAGAGCTAGGAAATAATACTTTGAAAATGAATTACAAATGTAAATTAACTTTTATTCACTAGACTTATCGTATACTCGTACATACTAAGATTCAACGCCTTTAGAAACCCTGACGTGCACCTGGGCACACGACACACCTGTTGTGTATATCTTGTATATTCTGTGTTAGTTCCAGGGGTTTTCTTAAGTTGGACAAACAATAGACTTTAATTAGATATACACAAACATGCACCTGGGCACACGACACATCTGTTGTGTATATCTTGTATATTCTGTGTTAGTTCCAGGGGTTTTCTTAAGTTGGACAAACAATAGACTCTAATTAGATATACACAAACGAACAAAACTATGTCTAGACAAACAAAGCAGATATATCCTGCCCGATATAACAAAGGCAGTTGAGAGTCTTTTCATCTTTAACATGTATCTAGCAGATCTAGAGTTAGAAATAATGAAAATTGAAAAAAAAAATACAAACCTTAAACCGATTAACAAATTAAATCATGCATTTTTGGTTCATTATCTTTATTTTGTTTAATAACCAGATGGACTGAGAGAGAGAGAGAGAGAGAGAGAGAGAGAGAGAGAGAGAGAGAGAGAGAGAGAGAGAGATTTTTCACCGATTAATTTATAATAGGAAACCAACATATTTTAATTAGTTTTATGCACATATTAAGATACAGAGACTGCGCTCATCCCTACAATAATTTTGAAACCCCCCAAAAATTATAAAGAATTTTATAACGGCAATCTGTGTCCATCGGAGCGGTGCTGATGATATCTGTGTTTAATGGAGCGACGATTAAAACCGCCTGGAACACCCCCCCCCCTTCCTTGGAAATTATATTATCACTCGGATGACCCCCTCCCATCTCTATAAAAGAGCTTTTGCATTTAATATATGTTTTTATTGTTCAGCTTGATCAATATTGACTTAAAGGCCACTTAAAGACAGTGTAAAGGCAGTGTAAAGAGAGCGTAAATGCCACTTAAAGATGCTTAAAGGTGGCTTAAAGGTGGCTTAAAGGTAGCTTAAAGAAGTTTGGACATTAAGGACCTATAAGCACTTGCTTAAAGGTGACTTAAAGGCGGCTTAAAGGTTGTATAGCCTTTAAGCTCCTTTAAGTCACCTTTAAGCCACCTTTAAGGACTTGCTTAAAGATGGTTTTTCGCCCTGTGATAGATGTTGTCTATCAGAAACTCAAACATCTTTTTAATGTCAACTTCAGAGTATTTGTGTGTGCAATCAGAATGATTTTTAACAAAATATTTTTTTAGATTTCCAATGACAAGGTAAGCATTTAAACGATTTTCATTTCTATTGAAGAAACAACAGTCGATGATATCAAAAAGCCTACATTTTAATTTGTCATGAGGAATGGTTGCATAAAGCGTTGAAAAATCGTACGTTTTGATGCTATTGATGTTAATAAGATTTTGTGTCCTCACAGTTTCTAAACATTCTTTAGAGTTTTTTAATATCCAAATCTGATTCACACCACTTCTGGAGTATTTTGTTGTGCAGTTCTATTGAAGTTTCTCCTTCACTACCGTAAAAATTTAAGTGAGGAGTAAAGAGAGAGGTTTGGAAGATCATTTACTGGAACCTGCCGAAGATGTTAACTTCTACATAGGAACAACTTCCGTCATATGTAGAACTGATTGTAAGTAGATATCCATTCACATTCAATGATTTTCAACCAGTCGCAGCATAACGCAATGATTGAGCTTTCCCTATATATATATCAAAAGAACAGAAAGGGGATTTGTATAACGCTCAGAAAACAGCATGATTCCCAACACTCAATTGTCTCAACATATCGACTATTCCTTAATTGCTTAAAGGTATATTCGATCTAATTAACAATCCAAGCACATTTACTACACGTACAATACGATGATTCGTCTCTTCGCTTATAACAAAAAGAAAGATGTTGTTCTTAATAAATATAAAACAGCAAATTAAAGGTTTAATATTTTAATTATCAGAAGTATGTGATTTTAAAACGTTTCTTTTCATCTTGAAACGTAAAACTATTTCATGATTCAACGTAAAAAACATAGATGTTTACGCTAAAGAATAACAACGAAATTTAAAAAGCAACACCAGTATATAATTAGAATTGAAAGCACCCTTTTGTTATTGTACCTTGTAATCTACTCAAGAGGTGTAAAACATAATACATTCTCTAAGTGTTATCGTTGCTGAAGATTCTGTATACAATTCATAAATATATCACAAAGATGTCTGTCCTTGCTTTGATTTTAACGCTTAACAATTGAATAATTATAATTCGACATACAGCTATCTTAATTTTTCAATCTTTATATTGAAAAACCTGCTTCTTATAAAAAATTAAATGATTTTAAAGAACTTTATATACAGAAACAGGAATGTTCAAATGCAAGCTTAATTGTATTGTTTACAAAAAATACGACGTAAACTACTTACTAGTACATATATATACGAGGGTCAATAAAAAATACGAAGACTTTTGCCATAGCTATGTTATTTAACGTCAAATTATTACTTAATTGAGTAGACATAATTAAGCAATTGTTACAAATTATTTCATATCATATATTCCTTAATTTCTTGTAAAAATGAGGTCACGGCGCACGGTCAAACTTTTTGTTGTGTGAACAATAAAGCATATCATGTTGAAAATAATATCTCCATATATTGGGATTAAAACAAACTAATATTGAAACTTCAAAGAAAAAATTGTCATGATATTCTATGTACCAAATAAGAAGATATATAGATTTGTTACGCAGATATCAGTAAGTAAAGACAAACAGTCTTCTTTAAAATTGACTAAAAACAGTGACGTCGCCGGACGTCACGGTGCAACAAAAAGTATAAACAGACTGCGGGGAAAGCCGATAAAAACTGCTCAATGGTGGAAAAGATAAATCAAAAATTATTTGCACATCTGTGTTCAACTCTAGATCTAACACATTTTGTTGGTTTGTGGTAAATGTATTTTGAACATTAAACAATACGGAAGTGAGCAGAATGTCTGAAAATATTTGATCAAAAAAAAAAAAAACGTCACCGGACAATCAAGGATTTCTTTTGCTGTAAACGAGGGACATGCGTTAAAAAAATAAGAAAACTTCGAGGAACTAACTTATGAATTTCGTACAAATGTGAACAAATTAGATTAGAAGTGAATTATGGCCGATTTAAATTGAAAGGTGAAAATGCACAAAAGACTCAGCTAGGGAGACATAAAGATTGGATATTTTTATCCAATGGGCATGGTCACGATTTTGGTAAAAAATCATTTTTTCAATTTTAATGATTACAATGCTTCAGTTAGGCATTTTTAACATGCAACCAAAATTTGGGGGTCATTTGTTGAGTTATAAGCGAGTTACAGAGCTTACAATTCTTCGCGATGTAAACAAAGCTTTTGTTTACATTTTGAATGTTGAAGTGAAAATTCCAGTTTAAGACTTCAAATGCGTGCGTTAATCGTTAGGAACTGTTTATTTATGCTGCAAATGAATAAGAAATTAGACAAATCAGCTTGAAAAAGATTTTTACTGGTATACTGAACCTATGTAAACAAAAACAGGGCACGAGCTTTGTTTACATGACCAAGAATTGTGAGCCCTGTATCTTGCTTAAAACTCACCGACTGGCACCTAAATTTCATTTGATCATTAAAAATACATTCCTAAAGCATTGTAAATAATAAAAACAGAAAAATAAAATTTGACCAAAATCGTGACCATGCCCCTTTAACTGTGCGTGCGTCATCTTGACGTTATGTTTTCAACGTTACCGTGCGCCGAGGTAACAAAACATATTGATTTTAAAACCAGGTAACAAAGATACCCTTTCATAAAATGGAATGAAACTTCGTATATCAGTACAATAAATATTGTTACATAAATTAATCTTTTAGTTATGACTGTACTGAAAAAATATATGTTAGACAGCCACATTGTCATTTTATTAACCCTAGTAATCTATCATAAATAATTTTTTAAAAAAATTATAATATTTCCAAAATGATAAGTTAGCCAACTACAAATAAGTTCTTATTCAATTGCACCATCCTTCATATCTTCAACCACACGTAAGTCCCTATCCGTTGTCCCCACCATCCTCTGTCCTTGGTTCTTTCTTTTGCCGATGTCTGTATATATTTGTTCCTCTTGTGTATTTCAATACGTTGTTTTTTGTCGGTCTAATTTCCTCCTTTCTTCAGTGTGTCTTTGCAGCAGTAAAAGTCTTGGTATTTTCTGTCGTCCTTAATCAATGCTCTTCTTCAAGTTTGGGAGAATGACCTTACGGTTAGTTGTATAGCATGCTGGTGCTTTGCTGAATATTTTCTGATCTAACCTTTCTTTTAAAATCTATTCCTGGATCTCAAGATCCACGAAGTTACAATGAAATGCGCATTTGCTTTAATTATTTTTTTATATATTCTAAGAAAAATGTATCTGTTTTTATTTTCTTCATATAGTTTCTGATATCGTTGATTTAAAGGGCATTTCTTGAACCTAATTATTGTCTAAGGACGACGAACCTAATTCAGTTTGCGCAAATATATCGCGCACCCAAATAGAGCGATTGTTACGAACATCAAGTTGTCAATAATACGTTACAATCACTAAAATACAATGAAAATTGCTTATGAAGCAATATTTATCTGTTTTACGTCGCCAATCATCTACGTCATCGTAATAAACACTTTATATAGTACGAGTAGTGTCTGAACTTGCTATTTTTCAAACATGCTAAAATCTGTTTTTCAACATTATTCAACACTAACAAATTTCTTTAGAAGATGTTGCAGTACTGTAATGGGTTTAATATTAACTCAAATTATTTATAACCATCTAAAAAGATTAGTTTTCAGAGTTTGAACAAATCATTTACATTTCGATCCGCCTCGATACTCATATTTAAAACAGCATAAAACTTTCTTGAGCTTAAGGTTTGAAGTATTTTATCCTAAACAAAATATAGCACACTTTTATAGTTGACTTGTTTCATAAATCAATCTCGAATTAATATACATAACCTTTTTCTTAGACTTTGCAGAGTACTTTTCATGAAAATTTAACAAAAAATAACGACACTTAGCATTTGGCATGTGCCCTGTAAAAACGAAGTCAATGACATTATCATTTTTACATGATATTAATTCAAAATCATCTTACAAATATCATATTTCAGTATGGATAGGAAATCCATTTCAGAATTTTAATACAACATTATTTCTCTTCTCACAAAAATGCCTTTCCCATTATGTTTTATTGAAGTAATGAAATCAATTTTTGACATGGTCTCTAATAAAAATCTAATTCGATCTTCATGTTTTTTTTTATTGATTTTGATAGATCTTTAGTAACCATAACTCATGTAAATTTTCATAAAAATCACTATTGTAGAAATGAATTGGGTCCGCCGTCGTCCTTAATAACATCCAAATTTAAAATAATTGCAAATCCGTTTTATATCAGCATTTTCATTCATTACATTGGAAAGTTTGTACAAATTTATTTGGATTTTACGTCATTTTTATAGACACTGTCATGACGTCAGCAACTTCACCTATGATAAAAATAGAACATTTTTTGAGATGGATAGATAAAATTGAAAAAATAGGCTTATTGTTTACTCAATAACTTTTAGGTTTTAAAAAGGGAATATACTCCAACAGATACTTACATGTATATATTTATTTGATAAATTGAAAAAATCAAGTTAGTACTCACCCTGGTCAAATATACAATGTGTTGTTGCGGGACAATAAAAATACTGCTTGGTGCTTGTTTGCTCTTGGGTGCAAAGCTTCCCTGGTTCAGCATATGATAACGACATCCAAAATAAGTCAGTCGCACCACAACCTCCATAATTTTTCCATATTTGAAAATTTCTCCAAAACCCCCTGTACATACACATTAAATAGCCCTTTTTATGTATTCTTTGTAATCGTTATTCAATATCTTTATTGCAGTTCTTGAAATACATCGAGTTAATTTGTTACTTTAATGAGTCTTTACTCATCAAATATGCAGTTTATAAAAAAGAATTAAAACTTTGTTATTCCCTTAAGGGAAAAACGAATTAAAATGCTACTCAGGGTGCAGTACTGACGTAGATCTGCATATGATGACGACAACCGAAACACATCGGCAACTTCTCTAATTTTTACATGTTTGAAAATTTCTCCGTTCCCCTCTAAAAGTGCATTTCTTTAATAAAAAAATCTTATTTAAAGTTGTCACTACCATATAGTTTTAAAACAATTTATTTTTCAAACTGTTCTCTAAACATATCAAAATAACATTCTGCAATGTATAATTAATTTCATTTCACAATGAACGTAGATCATGTATAGTTTGCAAAGCCTAAAACCTGTTTCAATAAAGCGCGGTAGTAGAAAGTTGTGTTGTATTATATGTCTTACCGAGTTAGCTGATACGACTGGTAGCCCATACTTTTGCAGTTTTATTTATGCTGAACGCAACTTAGTAGAATCATTAAAGAAAAACGCTTTATTGTAAAAAAAATTATCCACCAGAAAAAAATCTTTTAATTAAGATAATTTATACAAATTTATTTGAAGTTTATACGTTTTAATTACTAAATCTTCGCTTTCTGCATAAAGGCACAGAGTAACATTTTCCAAAACCAAATTATGTATTGTACGTTCGTTTTCGGTATTTTGTTTTGATTTTAGATGCCTTTTTATAAGTCATTATTTAGGCATCATTTTTTAATTTGAATTGATTTATTATACAAAATAATGTATTTGTAAATGGGAATTTTAGTTTAATGTGTTGACCTGTTGGAAAAACGGGTTGATTGTGGGACACTCTTTAAAATGGAAATCAAAACTTACGTGACTGCTTGTGCATAAAAAAAAGATACGTCGTGAAAAACATTTTTTTACGTTATCGTATAAGTAGGAGTCAATATAACAAATATCTTACGTGTTAACATGTCCTTCAAGGCTGAAATATTTGTACGTTTGATGGGAGAGGACATCGGACCAGGAACTGGACAAGATCTTACTGGGAGAGAACCAGCTCACTTGACTGGTACCTGTCCCATTAAACACCACTTCCGCCACCTTGGTTCCATTTTTGTACAGGGAAACGTTTACCTGTTTTTATAAAATGGAATGAGATAACTGTACATAGGTATTTAACAATGATTTCTGCTACAAACATCGATGTTTAATGCGGGTTCAGAAGGCAAAAATATAGTCCTCACTTTAAAGTTACCAAGCGACTGCCAGCGATCGATGAGCGATGTTCGATAGTTGGTCGTACAGAGTGGAGACTTGGTGATAGAGGTACAATACTCGTCATTTACGTTCTTGTTTGTTTCATCGCTCTTACCGTTAGAAATAAACGACAGATAGTCAGAGTCTGTTCCCCCACTCTGGCCCCTGTAGATTAGTGTCCATCCGTCAACTTCTTTATCTAGGTAGAGTAAAATGAATCAACGTTAATTATACTGCTTTTGTCACAAAATATTTAAAATCAAAGGCCGCAACGGCCACAAAGGCGTCGAGCTGACATTTTCTTTTATAATATAGAATGATATCAAAAATTTGAATTTCTGTGCTAATAGTCAGATAATATTAGAATAAAAAAAAAGAAAGAAATTACGTTTTGTGCTGTTTCAACAATAATCAGTATATTTCGTTATAAAAAAGGTAGTGATGTATTTCGTTTATAATACAATAACTCATCATGTTTACAAAAATCGAAGAAATTTCAAAGTTCAAAAAAAAAATATTTTCTTTCTGCTTTAAAAAGTCTTTGCACAATTTTCTCAGGCTCATAATTTGAATAAATTAACAGTGTGTCCCTAATTATAATAATAAAACATACTTTTATTTATTTCAATTCCCGTTTGAAACAAGATTACCTATGCTGTGGTTGTTTACAAACAAATCTCCAACACGTGCTATCTAAAATGCTGGACCAAACCAACTGCATTATCGTGTTTATTAATTGCAACAAAATCTATAGATAACTTTTTCGCTTACAATTATTTTGGATACCATGCCCGATAACAAATTAATTTACCTATCAAATTTTATTTCTATCGGGCACGGTCTCCAATCAAAATGTAAGCGATAAACTTAAATAATATTTTAGTGAATGTTTACATTGCACCTTATTGTATTCATCCGCCATTTCTTAATCAAGCAAATTATACTAATGCAATGAGTTGTCAATAACCAGGGAGGCAAATTTGGTTTTTTGTACACTATTTAGTTGAATATAAGGAATACAAATCTTGTAATACGTTTAATACTTCATGGAACTTATTTTTTTATGCGCATTAAAAAGGCGGTGCAGAGCATGAATTTTTGGACGATTGCCAATCCAGACGATCGCTAGAAGGCTGCCGAGCATTAGCCCGACGCCTTAAAAAAATACAAGGACTACATCTGAACTAAAAAAAGTTTCTATGCATCAAACATTTTAAGCGTAAAATGAATATTTTTAACACTTGTTTAGAAAAGTACTTGAATCAAGTTGCATGAATCGATGAACTAAGTCAATGATGATAATTCTGCTACATAGTATACTTCATAATAAGCCAGTGATACTGGAGTTATTTTATCTATTGCGACTGTACATAGTAAATTTCAGTAACACTCTTCACACATTTGTAAATGTCCATTATAATCCACGGTGCTGTATAGATATATAAAGGGGGAAAACTTGACCAACATTGTGACCTCGTCCCTTTAAGTATACCATTTATCGAATAAATACAGACATACAAACATATCAGTGAGCTGATTGGTTTATTTAATTATATTTCAGGAATGCAACTTTTAAGAATTGCAATCCAATCATTTTTTCTGACTTACAACATTTGAACTCCGTGGCGTTTTTATCCAAGCCTCTCTCTGTGCACGTCAGTGAAGTTTTGTACCTGTAGCCTGTTTTACACTGCATAGACTCCCAAGACATAAGTAATCCGCCATCAAATTCAGCATTTTTTACTCTAGGCATATTACAACCTGATAAGGAAATGTTATTATCAATACTTTGCAACGATTAAACAACCTTTATTAAGGTCTTCCGTTTTCCAACGGAAGACCTTATTGTTTTCGTTCGGTTTCTTTTTCCCTATTATTAGGGTCTTCCGTTTCCAACGGAAGACCCTCTTGTTATTCTACGGTTACTTTTTCTTTATTCTTATTATTCTTTTTTTTCTGACTTTTTTTGAGCGTTATTTCTCAAAAACTACCAAACCGATTTGCACGAAATTTTCAGGAGTGATAGAACATTATCGTCGCTACATATTATTAAATTTTTGCATGATGACGTCACTTCCGGTTTAAGATATAGACGATTTTGTAAATTTTTAAGGGTCATTTTGTCCACGCATCTCCTCCGAAACTAATCAAGATAGAAGCTTAAAATTTTCAGGGGTTGTAGATGAATGTCTGTAGATGTACCCCCATGCTTCCAATTATGAAAATTGCTCAAGGCCTCGAAGCTCGCCTGAACCTGGAAATTAGCACCAAATTTTTCCAAGAAATTTTTGCACATTTTCTGTAATACCTTTCGATGTGCACATAATTTGTTAAAACATGTAATGCAAAAGTTGTTTTAATTTTCACGAGCTTTCCTTTGATATCAAGAAAAAGGGGCTGACCCCTCAAATAAGGGGCCAAGGGGGCTCTAAAGTCCTCTTACAATAACTCTTTACTGAACAATATTTTGTTATTAATTATATAAGCAAAAATGTTCATTGTACAGCTGTTTATCTATACAGTATCATACTTAAGTCATATGTTACGTAATTAGGGGTTTCAAGGGGCCAGAAGTTCAAAACTTTGATCATTAATATCTGAAAAAGGAGAAATATTTTTAAAAGCAATGTAGAACAAAAGTTGCTTAAAATGGTGTTCTTGTCAATATGCTACCTTAAATATTTTTGTTTATGACCCCATTTAGGAGTTAAAGGGTCGGCCCCTAAAACACATTCGTACAGATATCTCAAGAACGGTTAACATTTTATGAACACTTGTAGAACAAAATATGTTTAAATTTGCAAGACCTTAAATTTGATATCAAGAAAAAGGGGCTGGCCTCTCAAATTAAGGGCCAAAAGGGCTCTAATGTCTTTTTACAATAACTCTTTACTGAACAATATTTTGTTATTAATTATAGAAGCAAAAATGTTCATTGTACAGCTGTTCAACTATACAGTACCATACCTAAGTCATATATTACGTAATTAGGGGTTTCAAGGGGCCAGAACTCAAAACTATGATCATTAATATCTGAAAAAGGAGAAATATTTTAAAAAGCAGTGTAGAACAAAAGTTGTTCAAAATAATGTTCTGAACAATATTAAACCAAAAATTTTGTTGTGAGTGGCCCCGGTAAGGGGTTAAAGGGTCGGCCCCTAAAACACATTTGTACAGATATCTCGAGAACGGTTTACAATTCATGAACACTTGTAGAACAAAATATGTTTATATTAGCGAGACCTTTTATTTGATATCAAGAAAAAGGGGCTGGCTCCACAAATTAGGGGGTACAAGGGCTACTAAGTCTTTTTATGATAACTCTTTTCTGACCAAAATTTGATATTTATTATAAAGCAACAAAGCAGCTTTTATTAAGCTTAATTTAAAACTGAAATCCGTTTTAAAATCAGACGATGCACTACAGAGATATCGGGGTTTAAAAATTGATTTTTCCGGAAATTTTAATTCCGCGTCCTTGGTTTAAAATATAGCGTAATGTTTATAGAAAAATTAACTCGTACCAAAAATAATTGTAAAGTCGTTCTCAAACACATTCGGATTTTTTTAAAGTCGTTCTTGAAATCAAAAAGGTTTTTGTTAAATCGTACTTAAAATCATTCGGGTTTTGTTAAGTCGTACCAGGAATAATTCGATTTTTTTCATCTTTTTATCTTAGTTACTCTTCTTATTGGTTTAAGAGCTCTGCTTCTTACAGGAAGTTCCAGCTTTACTTCCGACATTAACGGAAGACCCACTCGTTGCTTTGCAACGAGCTTTGCTCTAGTTATTATTTTTTTTTTCTTACAACATTTGTGCAGGCGATTTCTCAAAAATGGCTGAACTGATTTTCGTGAAACTTTCAGATCTAAAAGATATTAATTAGGACTTAATATACATTTTTTTATTTTGATGACGTCATTTCCGTTCTTGAGAAAATGACGTTTTAGCGATTTTCAGAGGGTCGGCTTGTCCAGGGATCTCCTCCTAAACGGTGAAAGATATTGAGTTCAAACTTTCAGGGATTGTAGACAAGAGATTGTAGATGTGCAATTTGGCATTCATATTTGTCATGCTCAAAAGACGTTAAAGCTCGCCTGGTCCTGAAAATTGAGACTAAAAAAACGTCGTAATTTTTCATGGTTTTCTTAGTTTATCTCTTTTCTGAAAAATATTTTGTTAAGACATGTAATGCAAAAAAAGTTTATAATTACAAGACCTTTCATTTGATATCAAGAAAAAGGGGCTGGCCCCTAAAATTAGGGGACAAAAGGGCTTTAAAGTCTTTCATCTGTAGCCCTTTACTGAGGGATATTTTGTGAACTGTTATAGAAGCAAATATGTTGATCTTACAGTTATGTTTCCAAGCAATGTAATGATTTTGTCATGTGTTACGTAACTAGGGGTTTTTAGGGGCCAAAAGTCCAGAATTTTGATCACCAATATCTCAGAAAGGAAAAATATTTTGACATGCAGTATAGGAGAGAAGATACTCAGAATGATGTACTAAATAATATGCAATTTTCAAAATTTCGTTAAACAGCCCCTATATGGAGTTTAGTGATCAGCCCCTAAAACGTTCTTTCCCATATATCTCAAGAACGGTAACGAATTTCTAAACAGTTGTTGAACAAAAAATGTTGAGAACTAAATGGCCTTTTATTTGATATCAAGAAAAAGGGGCTGGCCCCTAAAATTAGGGGACCAAAGGACTCTAAAGTCTTTTATCTGTAGCCCTTTACTGAGGGATATTTTGTGAACGGTTATAGAAGCAAATATGTTTATCTTACAGGTATGTATCCAAGCAATGTAATGATTTTATCATGTGTTACATAATTAGGTTTTTTAGGAGCCAAAAGTCCAAAATTTTGATCACCATTATCTCAGAAAGGAAAAATATTTTGAAATGCAGTATAGAAGAAAAGATACTCAGAATGATGTACTAAATAATATGCAATTTTCAAAATTTTGTTAAACAGCCCCTTTAAGGAGTAAAGGGATCAGCTCCTAAAATGTTCTTTCTCATATATCTCAAGAACGGTAACAAATTTCTCAACAGCTGTTGAGCAAAATGTGTTGAGAATTAAATGACCTTTTACTTGATATCAAGAAAAAGGGGCTGGCCCCTCAATTAGGGAACTAAAGGGCTCTAAATTCTTTCATCTGTAGCTCTTTTCTGAGGGAAATTTAATGAAAGGTTATAGAAGTAAATATGTTTATCTTACAGTTATGTATCCAAGTAATGTAATGATTTATTCATGTGTTATGTAATAAGGACTTTTTAGGGGTCAAGAGTCCATAAACTATGACCACCTATATCTCAAAAAGGAAAATATTTTGAAATGCAGTATAGAAGAAAAGATGCTCAAATGGATGTACTTTACAAAATGCAACCTTCAAATTTTGGTTCAGCGGCTCCAATAAGGAGATAAGGGACGGGCCCCTAAAACTTTTCATTTTCTCAGATATCTCAAGAACGGTGACATATTTCTAAACAGTTGTTGAACAAAGTTCTTATCCCTGAAACAAAATAGTATCTGGCCCTTAGAATGTAGACCCTGTTTTTCTATTCTAAATCATGTTAAGCTGTTAAATAGCAAAATCAAGATCGAACATATATTTCAGATTCTAAAATCAGACGGAAGACCTCCTCGTTGCTCGCAACGAGATCGTGTCTAGTTTTTTTTATTTTTTTTTAGTTTGTGTCTAATAAAATTCAGCCTGAGAATACTTTTTTTCCATTTAAAAAAATGATAAACAGACAAGAATTAAATATACTTTATTACATGAAATTCTGTCTTATAAAGCAGTCAATTATACATGTACTTCGGCTAATGCAATTTAAAGGTCATTCATAAACGCATACACATAATCACATCACAATAATTCCATTACTTACATATATGTACACTTTCAATTCAAAACTCAAATTTGTAATTTCTGTAATTTTAAGTGAAATGAATACAAAAAGCATAAATTAAAAAAGATAATAAAAAAATAAGAGAAAAATTAATTAAAATTGATAGTTGAATACATAGCTCTCTCTCTCTCTCTCTCTCTCTCTCTCTCTCTTTCTTTCTTTGTCTCTCTCTCTAAAGAAACTATTGTTACCTTGCAGAATACAGGATGATCCAGATTTCGTGACGACACATTTTTCTTTGTTTGAGCACTGAATGTTTCCACAGATAGGGCTGTTCTGAAATCAAAGTTTCATAAATAAAAGACAAATCCATATACCTTCTTACTTAATTAGTTCTCAGAGATATGGATTGGAAAGTAAGTAATTTGTTTTAGATGAAGCCATTACCAACAATCTAAATTCACACCCACCCCCCCCCCCCCCCGAAAAAAAAGAAAACCCCAGATAATTCACAGCAAGATGATTGGTGTTTTGCAACCATAAATAATCTAAAATGTTTTCGAAATAAGAAAAACAAAACATTTAAAAGAAATTGGAAACTCCAAGGTCCAATAACATCATAAAGACAATTTAGAATTTTTTTTCTAAATATGCTTCAATTTAAACGAAATACATTTACAATAAATTATTCATAATGTCGTGTGCGTCTAATTAGAAAAGATCATGCTTATATTATTTCATAATTTTATGGCTGTATGATTAACATCGTCTTGCAAATATATTGTTTTTAAACGTTTCAAGTTAATTTCTGTCATTTGTGTTTCTAAGAATAATTTTACCAGATAAAAAAGTTAGATCGATATAATAAGCTCTTTGATGTTTTGAATGATAGTCATGATGGTTAATATTGACAATACTTCAAATAAATCGAGAATTGGTAACTCTATGTTGAATTAGTAATACATATGGGTATTCAAAGTAGTTGAATTTTTTTACTTTGTTAAGTGACCAAATATTTTTTTTATTGCAAAATATTGCTTTCAGTTGGAAAGGTTTATGATAGAAACTAGTATATGTCAGAGAGAGAAAGTTTTGGAAGGATGGGAACTAGCCATAAAATGAACTCTTGGGGTCTGTTTCTCAAAAAAGGCCTAATTTTGGGCTTAAGTTAATCCAACTAACAAAGTTAGGCCAATTTTAAGTGGGGTCTAAAATGCGTTTCTAAAAGAGGTGTAAGGTAGAGTTTAAATATCGAAGAACTGAGAAATCTCCGCTGAGGCCTAAACATGCAGATTCGTGTTTTGTTTTGCTTTGAGATGGTTATGGGTTGTGGATCACATCCAATTCAAACTACATGTACTCTAACGTAAACATGTCATACATATATCGCAAAATTTGCATAGTTCACGTTGTTCTGAATAATTTAAATCAATGACTGTAGAACAAATACCTATACGCCTCTTTTTATAATGTAATTTAAGAGAAAATACAGATGATATGAAAGAGGCAGATGGTAAGAGGTTGAAAAAAGCAAATATATGGCAAATGAATGCATTGCAGACGATATTGAAGCACGCTTGTGCATAAATAAACGAAATAAGGCATAGAAATTAACCCTAATGTTCGGATATTTTGTGAAATTGAAAATATTTATGGAATGCATGGACAGCATACAGTAAAAATGCCCGCATACCTGTGCAGAATGATAAGTTATTTTACATAAATATGTATTTTAGATGCTAAGAGAAGGCTCGATAATTTTTATCATATTGCTGAATTATATATAGATAATAATATAACTGATTTAAACAGCATTATACTGAAAATTTCAACTGTATATAAAGATCTACATGAACGTTGCCAATGTTTTAAGTAGGAAAACAAGTTCCATCATTTGTTCAAAAAATAGGAATTTATGCAATGACATGAAAACGATTCCTGATTTTCTGCTATTAAAGTGATAAAAGTTTTGAAGCAATTGTCTAAAAATAGAACACAGGAATTACCCAGATTTGAGGCCAGGGTCTCCCCCACTCCTTTTACTGTTTTGTGTTTATTGAATAGATAATTTGTTTTATTCGGTATTGAAATCAATATGTACTTCGATTAAATATAGACAAAAAAGCTAAGTTCTCCCTCCCTATTTGACCACCGTTTATAAGTAAAAGGTTTCTTAAATTTTAAAGGCAAATGCATCTAAAACATCCCTATTCCCCCTCCGGATAAGAAATTTAGTGTCTTTGCATTTTCTACAACTACATTTGCATCTTACTTTTTTCTTCTCTGCTCTTGGGGGGTGGGGGTTGGGGGGGGGGCGAGGCGGGGTTGTTTTTCTTTTTTTGTTTTTTTTTGAGAGGAGGCGGGGGGGGGGGTATATAATTGCATATATACTAAGTATGACAACGGAGTTAAATTTGTAAATAATGCACACTTTTGAAAAAAAAATGCTAAAACGGTGATTTTATTTCATGCAGGTCGACAACTTCGAAATAAAAAATGACACCTTGATATATACATACATTTTAAATACGTAGAAACACAACTTTCACATGAATTCAAGTGATTAAAGTTTAATTCAATCTATTGAGTAAAAATCGACAACACATATGCATATGCCCACACATCATTGATAGTAAACCATACATATTTAAAAAGAATTACAATCAATCTTGAATATAAACGCAATTGATTAATCAATCTTAGAATTAATAAGAAAAATGAATTTGATTTCTGAAAATTCAAGAAGACTTGCATGTGATGTTTTACAAATCATCAAGAACCTTGACAAAAACTTGTCAATAAAAATGACACAAACCCTGCATTGTAAAATGTATTTTTAAAATTAAAATGGTTTGCACCTAAATGCATGTTCATAGACATTAAGAAGAACACGTAGCTTTCATACGGTTTTGTAAAGAAACTAGGAGTAAAAAAAAGAGTGAGAATACATAGTTCAGGAATTGTAAATGATAACGATAAGGAACATACAACAAAACACAAGCAAAAAAAAAAAATAAATTGTAAATGTTATGAAGTTGCTCCTTATTTAAGGAGTATTTCACTGTTTTGAAATCAGTTTCATTTAAAGTGGGTTCAAATTTGTTTAAAAACATTACATTGATCTCAAACATCATCTTAATTTTACATGTGGTACGTCTTCAAATGATGTAAACATAAATATAGGCTTCGATGAACAATGTTAAGAGGCTTTAAAAGGGGCATGGTCACGATTTTGGTCAAAAATTATTTTTTTGATTTTAATGTTTACAATGCTTCAGTAAGGTAATTTTGATAAGCAACCAAAATTTGAGAGTCATTTTTTGAGTTATAAGCGAGTTACAGAGCTTACAATTCTTTGCTATGTAAACAAAGTTTTTGTTTACATTTTGAATGTTGAAGTGAAAATTCCAGTTTTAGACCTCAAATGAATATGTTAATCGTAAGGAACTGTTTATTTATGCTTAAAATGAATAAAAAGATAGACAAATAAGCTGGAAAAAGATTTTTTACAGGTATATTAAAACTATGTAAACAAAAACAGGGCACAAGCCTTGTTTACATGACGAAGATTTGTTGGTCCTGTATCTTGCTTAAAACTCATCGACTGGCACCCAAATTTCATTGATCATTAAAAATACATTTCTAAAGCATTTTAAAAATAAAAACAGAACAAAAAATTGACAAAAATTGTGATCATGCCCCTTTAACGAAAATCTAGTCCATGCTTATTAGGTATTGATTTAAAAATCAATAATCTATCCGTACTTATATAAATCTACCTTATTGTGGAATACATGTATAATTTAGAATAATAGCACTTTTTTAATTATTGTGTTTATAACATCTATCGGGGTATACCCATCTCTAATTCTTTAGGTTTTTTAGCTTTCATACTTTAGGTTTTCATTAACGAGTAGTAATGTGTATTACATACGTTTAATGAGTTAAGGTCATTATTTGTCAAATCGATTTTATTTTATCTAGAAATAAGAACAGTTATCGAACAAAAGTTATGCGTACATGAACAAATACTTCCATAAATGTGAATGTTTTCCTTAATAAAACGTAAGATAAATCCAAAATTAAAATTCTCTGTTTATTTTGCCTTAGAAACAAAACACTGACCATTTTTTTGGTGTACATACTTAGGACTTACACCTTCCCCTTAGCAGGCGTAGATGTTAACCAAAATTTTAAACCAAGTAAGAGTCCGCCTTCTTGTGAAACGCAACTTAGCCTGGTTTTTAGGTTTTGTCTATGATTTAATCCGGACAAAGCTTACGCCTGAATGTAGGCTTTTTTGTGAAATGGGCCCCTGATTTATTCCAGACTAACCTAACGCCTAGACTTAGGCATTTTTTTTTTTAGAAAAAGATCACTGTAATTTACAACATTGACAAAATTTTACAAGCAGACATCTGGAATAAATGAGGGAAATGCTAATTGTGGGATATGGTCATTTACTATACTTTGATGATTTTTATGATTTAATTGATAATTCTGAAAAGATACATTGTGATGCAGTTCAATGAAGATAAAATAAACACTGACAATAGTGTATTTATTTATGATTAATTTGCAGTTAAATTACTTATGAATTAAGAAGTTAATTTTTTCTATTATGTTGTAATATGCATGTTCTTACCCCAGACGTTAAGATCTCTATGTAGGTACTCCCCTCTCTGTCCAAGATAGCTTCCGGTTTGTCAGTGGCACTCTCTGTGTTCAAATCACAACTAAGATGTACCCGGTTATAGTTCACAGACTTACATCGCCCGGGGTAAGATTGACACTCCCTGACACACATCTGTTTACCCATTTTATCAAGACTCGCGAATGTAAAACCTGACAGATACTTGCCATAAATCTCGGAGGATGATCTCGCAAGGCTAAAAAGCAACGCAAATAGATATGATTTAAGGAGCATTTTTAGACCATTGTCACCAGAGCCGCAGTTGAGTAACCGATAAACTTTAATTTCCGACCGTTTACTGCTTGCTTATATAACCACTCTTCCAACAGACGTATCGACCCAATCAGAAACATTATTGCACCACCAGACCAATGAACACCAAAGAGTTCTTGCAATGCTTTGTTAGTATTAATAATCAGAAGATATAAAATAACAAAAGATGATGCTCTAATGATGCAGTCATGGATTCAATATATGGCGTACTTCAATCCACAACTTTAAGGACTAATAATCATTAAGGTATTCTGTATCCAACGGAAAACCTGATTGTTTTGGTACTGTTTCTGATTTTTAAGGTTTTCCGTCTACAACAGGAGACTTTATTGTTTTTGTAGGTTTCTTGTTTTTCTTCTTAATAAGGTATTCCCTATCTTCATACTATCTCATCTACTTGTTTGTTATTGTTTTTTGACTGGTCTTAACCAGGGAAACATTCTTGGGATTAAGAAATAAGCGAAGGTGCTAATCTTAATAGAGATAAAAAAGGCACCAGATGTCTGGCCGTTTAAAATTTGTACTAATACGTGGTCATTTGAATTTCTGATGATTGTTTCTAAAAGGGGGAATAAAAAACTCAGGCTTGATTCTGTGGATTTTGCCACTAAAGGAGGGAATTTTTTTTTAAATAGTTTTCAATTTACAATTTCTAAGTTGCGTGTCATTAGCAAAAATATACATTATTTAAAAAAATTAATAATGTAAAGACACCTAAGCGACCTCATTAACTAAAATCGTTAAGCTTTTAAATGTCAAAGTTTTAAAGTAAAGCGAATCAACGTCTTTGAAGAATTAGAATGGATATAAGTACTCGTGTTCCTTTCAAAAACAACGATTGGCATGTGATACCAGTTATCAAAGTGAAACGTTTGTTTATGTTATACTTAAACGTACAACATTCATGAAATATGATAAATAGCTCTGTTTTGGTGTTTCCCGAAATATCAAGGAACGCATTAATGTTTTCCGAAAAACGAGGAACGCATTAACTTTTTATTTAGTAAGCAAATGTGGCAGGGGATGGTTTCGAAGGAAAGACCAAAATTTTGAAATAAAGGGAGAACCTGGTGTTTGGCTGGTTATTTGAGGGGTATAAATTGCTAGAATATTTATAGCATTCATTTTGTGGATAGAGGAGCTCATGTCAATTTCATTGATATATGACACAAGTTTTAGAGTACTGTTACTCTAGCTTCCTAATTTACAGAGCAGATTAAACTTCTAGATAGTTTGTGTATTACGATATATTTATGATGTTCTAAAAAACATATTTAAACAATATTTTGATGTTTCTATTGATATATTTTGGCATATTTAATTATATTTCATAGAAGAAAAACTGATGATGATTGATGATGATTAACATTACTATTATTTAAGGTGCCAACCTCCTTAAGCAGATATCCATTCACATTCAAGGATTTTCAACCAGTCGCAGCATAACGCAATGATTGAGCTTTCCATATATATGTCAAGAAAACAGAAAAGGGATATTATATTCATATTATAAAAAGCAAAATGTCCTTGATAAGAATAAAACAGCAAAGAGTTCAATATCTATTTAAACAATTATTATTTAAGATATGTGATTTTAAACCTTTTTTTTCATCTTGAAACGTAAAGTTATTTCACGATTTAACGTAAAAAACATAGATGTTTACACTGAGGAATAATAAAGAAATTTAAAAGGTCAACACCAGGATATAATCAGAGTTGAAAGCATCCTTTTGTTATTGTACCTTGTAATCTACTAAAACACAACACATTCTCCTAGTGTTATCGTTGCTGAAGATTCTGTATACAATGCACAAATATATTACAATGAAGTCTGCCCATGCTTTGATTTTGACGTGTTCCAATCGAATAAATATAATTCGACATACAACTATCTAAATTCTTGAATCTTTATATTTAGAATTATGCTTCTTCCAAAAAAAAACTCAAAGGATTTTAAAAGAACTTTATATACAGAAAAAGGAATGTTCATATGCAAATTAAATGTATTGTTTACAGAAAATACGACGTAAACTACATACTAGTATATAATCTAACAAATACATAAATTTAAAAAAATATGGATTTCCAAAATAATAAGTTTAGCCAATCTTCAATGAGTTCTTATTCAAGTTCATCATTCTTCATCTCTATGTAAGACCCTTTCCGTTGGCCCCACCATCCTCTGTCCTTGGTTCTTGCTTTTGTTGATGTCTGTATACATTAGTTCCTCTTGTGTATTTCAATATGTTGTTTTTGGTCGTTCTAGTTTCCTCTTTTCTTCAGTGTAACTTTGCATCAGTAAAAGTCTTGGTATTTTCTTTCGTCCTTATTCAATGCTCTTCAAGTTGGGTAGAATGGCCTAAGGGTGAATTAAATAGTTTGCTGGTGCTTGGCTGAATATTTTTTTGTTTAACCTTTCTTTTTTAAAATCTATTCCAGTATCTCAAGATCCACAAAGTGATAAAGAAATGTCCAGTTGCTTTAATGTTTGTTTTCCTATATTCTAAGATAATTTCATCTGTTTTTATTTTGTTCATATAGTTTCTGATATCGTTGATTTAAAGCGCATTTCCTGAGCCCAATTATTGTTAAAGGACAATGGACCGTATTCACTTTGCACAGATACATCGTGCACCTTAAAGGAGCGATTGTTACGACCAAAAAGATAACGTTCTCAATAATACGCCAGAATTGCTAAAATACAATGAAACTTGCTTATGACGCTATATCTACGTCATCGTCATACACACTTTATATAGTACGAGTAGTGACTGTAGAGAGTTATATATTAACTAAAGTTATTTAAAAACCGTTCACATAGATACAAAATTTGAGCCAGTAAACAAATCATTTACATTCTGATTCACCTCGAAAATCTTATTAAAAATAGCATAAAACATTCCCTGTGATTAAAGGGGCATGGTCACACGATTTTGGTCAAATTCTATTTTTCTGTTTTATTAATACAATGCTTTAGAAATGCATTTCTAACGCTCAAATGAAATTTGAGTGCCAGTCGTAGACGGTTAAGCAAGATAATGGCTCACAATTCTTTGTCATGTAAAAAGGCTCGTGCCCTTTTTTTTGCTGACATTGGTTCAATGTACAACTAAAAAAAATTTTCAAGCTGAATTCATTTTATTCATCTGATTCATTTCAGGTCCAAAACTGGAATTTTCTCTTCAAAAATAAAAATGTAAACAAAAGCTTTGTGTACATAGCAAAAAATTGTAAGCTCTTTAACTCGCTTATAATTCAACAAATGACACCCAAATTTTGATTGGCTATTAAAAATGTCGTACTACAGCATTATAAACGAAATTGGAAGAAAAAAAATTTGACCAAAACGTGACCACTCCCGTTAAAGGTGTGAAGTATTTTATCCTAAACAAATGTTTAGCACTCTTTTATAGTTGATGTTTTTCATAAATCAACCTTGAATTGAAGTACATAGCCTTTTTCGTAGAGTTTGGGCAGTACCTTTTATGAAAACACGCCAAAAAAATAACGACACATGCCCATGTAAAGACGAAGTCAATGACATTATCATTTTATTTACATAATTATAATTCAAAATCATCATACAAGTATCATATTTCAATATAGATAGAAAATCTATTGCAGAATTTTATAAAAATGATTTCTACTCTAACAAAAATGCCTTCCCCTATTATGTTAAATTAAAAAAGAGAAGTAATGAAACCAATTTTTACATGGTCTCTACTAAAAATCTTATTCAATTTTTATCTTATTTTTCTATTGATTTTGATAGATCTTTAGTAACTCTAACTCATATAAATTTTTCATAAAAATCACTAATGTTGAGATGAATTGGTCCGCCGTCGTTCTTAATAACATCGAAATTATTGCATATCCGTTTAATATCGGCATTTTTATTCAAAATATTGGAAAGTTTGAACATTTATATCGGGATTTTACAGAATTTAGCTCAGCTCTAAAATCTAGTTGCATTAGAAGAATGATTTTCTCAGACACAAAATGGATAAATCTTTTAGAGGCAGAATTACAAACAAAAATTAAAAAAACCTATGGGTTATTTAGGCACATCAGCCATAGCGTATACATCCATGCTATATTTGCGATAAATAATGAAACATGAAGGCAAAAAATGTGCTTCATAGATGACTGTTGTTTTCCGCTGAGCTACAGAACTATAGCTTACCGGAAATATTGCTGGGATTTGCGAACCCTAGATATAGTGTATATAGTACATGCAAAGAATAAAATGATATTTATATACACAGCTGTACGGTCAGAAAAACATGCGTTCAACTTGGATTTTGTTTGTTTGGTTTTTTTGAAAACTAATTTTGAATAATTAATCAATATCTGTTGTAAGTTTACTAGAAGAGTTTAATGTAGCAAGTAAATTATGCGAGTTAAAGTGTACTGAGAAGCGATAAAATATACTTGTGACTTTCCCAAATCCATTCAAATGATTTGAATGAATCTATAGCTAAATACAATTAATGATTAATGAAATTGCCGCGACTGTTTATTGTATGATATTTTTTTTCAAATTTTTATTCACTCTCGCTGTGAACAAATGAGAAGCGATAAATTATACATGTGACTTTCCCAAATCCATTCAAATGGTTTGAATGAATCCATAGCTAAATACAATTAATCATTAATGAAACTGCCGCGACTGTCTATTGTATGATATTTTTTTTGAATTTTTATTCACTTTCGCTGTGATCAAATGAGAAGCGATAAAATATACATGTGACTTTCCCGAATCCATTCAAATGGTTTGAATGAATCTATAGCTAAATACAATTAATGATTAATAAAACTGCTGCGACTGTCTATTGTATGATATTTTTTTTTCAATTTTTTATTCGCTTTCGCTGTGAGCAAATGGATCCACTAAAGTCGAAGATAAAATATTGATTGACTCTTCTGTTTCATGATGACAAGCAATACCATTTTTTCAAACAGGTTCTTGTAAACTATTCTGTTTTCTTTACACCTAAATGTATCAACTGACTATGAAGACAAAAGCAAGTTGATGGTTCACAAACTGCAACTGTTTCCCCGTGAAGAAATTAACGGAAAATGCTGTCGAGAGGGACAATAAACATACTACATGTCTACCAAATAATCAGTAAAATCCTGATAAGTATTTCATCCATTAATTATATCCAATCCACACTTTTCAAAAGTTGTTCCCCTTTACGGGGTCAACCCAAATGTCAAAAGGGAAAACCCCCCAAAAATCCCCTTCTTTATACAATCAAATATTTGGGCGTACTGTGATGAAATCGCTTTGGATTGGATTTTAATTATTCATTCAATCTGTGGTGGCAACCCACATATTTAATGAGTCATTCTGGGGCAATCAAAATACAAACATGTAGTACATGTATTACCTAAAACGGAGTTTTAATGTCAACTGATATAGATACAAACATAAAGATACAAACTTCTATACTACAAAGGCTACTGTGATAAATCTATGGGTTTTTCCCCAAAAGATGACGATAAAGAGAGACGACAACATTTGTAAAGTGTGGATTGTGATCACAACTACAATTTCCACAGAATTATTCATGTAGAAAACTCACGACCAGTTGTGCGAGTAAGCGTTAAGTATTAGTACATGTATGGGATAGTGGCTTTGGATTTTCGACAACAATAATTACTAAATATCATACATGTAATATGCCACTTTCAAACGGCGCCACCGTCTAACAGTACTATCAGTACTTTGATTAATGTTACCCGTTGCTAAGTGCGTTGCTAACGCTGAGGGTAATAGAAAGGATTATGAACTGCGTCTAAAGTATTTAACATGAAAGTATAACAAAATTCAAATATTTCATTATTAACCTCACCTGTAAAAATTTCGTGTCACCATTACTCAATTCACGCATGTGTGATCATGCGGTCCAGAGTCCAATAATTTTATTGTCAATTAGGACCGCACAATATAACATTTTACTTATAATCTTCATAAACGATAAATATTGCTAAGATGTTTTTAAAAATTAATATACGGCGTATTTTGTTACCAGGATAGGAAAGAAAACGACACAGAAAAAGATTTACCTTTCTTGTATTTATTTAAATCAAAATACAATCATCTCACTTTTATGTGTAGATCTTTTTACTTATATTATGTAAAGATTAAGATAATGTGAAGTTCGCCCAAATCAATGTTTTAGCAAAATGTGTGGTATTTTTTTTACTTCCTCTTTGTGGAACTTGACAATAGATTCAGTTCAAGATAACAACTATAGCGAATTTATTGCAAAGTCATAACTGCGGTCTAATATGGTAATTCTAATAGTCTGCGTGACAAATCCTTTGTATTTTCGAAAGCAGACCAGTAGACATTGAGGGGGTTTGAACTGAGGTTGAAAACACAGTAACCTTACTCATTATCATACATTGCAAGAGAGACAACTGTGCATGTATTGAAACTATTATGTCATGGGCACCATAGCAGATAAATTAAAATCTGCAGTTTAGGGACAAAATTTTAATATCTAAAAAAAATCAATCCAGTAAGTAAAAACTAAAACCCTTGCGGGATTCGAACTCGGGAGGTACAAATAACAAGCCCGACACTTTGTCCGCACGGCTAGGGAGTAAGTTACATGTTGCCGTCTTCGATCAAATCCTTTCAATAAAACGAAATTTCGTTTCGAACAGAGGTCAGCAACTTTGTGATGATGTTATATTCCACCTTAAAGAAAAATGCTAGCGATGGTTGGAATATCACACGTCAGTCTGTAATAACGTTCTGACAAGCAACATTTTCACCTTTCCGGAAGCTTCAAAAGACATACTTAGGTTATCAATTATCAAAATTTGCAATTTATAAACTCCACTAGTGGAGCAATTCAAAATATAAAGCAATTCACCACTATATTATTTTCCTTTAAAAAATTGTGAAGGAAAATCCACATGCATTGGTTATTTTTTAACAAACAACGGTAGAGGATGGTGTGATTCTGCTGGATTAAAATATTTATCCTTGCTTTATAAATGTCCGTTTCCATTTCAAAAATATATTTTCCGATCCAATTTTACAGAAAAGGACGAAGTCAATCGAGCACTGTCTCTTAGTGAATATACGATTTTCAAATTCGTGCAAAACATTATTTAGATTTTGCCAGAAATTGCTCTTCGTTTTTGGATCTGTAATTTCAAGTCTGGATGCGTAAAATTTGCAAGTGACAGCTGATAAAACGCCTGAAATAGAAGAACCAGTAGGGTTTCTTTTTCCTCTTGTGTTTGTGTTTCTTTGAGTTTGTTTACCCAATAATATGCAGCAATCCAGTATGTCAGCTGTAGCCGCCAAAATAGCAACAGATACCTATTGGAGGGTCGCAGGACAAGAAGAGATTTTTCTGGACTCGGTATAACTAAAGATGACGTCATATAATATAAATGTTTTATTCTTTGTTAGACTATTTATTGCGTATCAAAGTTTCCAAATAATATGTTTGAACAAAACATAGTGTTTTCTATTCTATACCACTCTACAGAAAAAAGAACAAAAATAGTAAATTTTGATGCTTCGTAACTAAAGAGATGTTGATATCAGTGGGATTCGCTAAAAAAAATACTGAACTTTTTTAATATGGTGCATCTGATATTGTAAAGTTTACCAAAATACGCCTTGTGTTAAATAATAATTCTTGTTTTGACAACAACTACATTGAGTGTTAGCATTTTATTAGCTATTTAACTCAAAATTATTCACATTCACAAATTTTGATCCGCCAATGCCTCATGCCTTGTGAAGTTTTCAAACTCTCAACACATTTCATTTTTATTAGTGTGCGGGGGCCCTTAAACACAGAGACTCCTACGTGGTTCCGGTGTAATCCGATCGTTTCATTTTAAACAAAGGAAGTACTGCCTAGTTCAGTCATAACAAAAGTGTAGATGAACCCAACATTATTTCTGGAGGTCGTTATGGAATTGAAAATTGCATCGTGTCTGTGTTTTATATCCTTATTTTGGACCATGCGGTGCGAAGAGCTCAAAATTCTATGTCCATCGAAGGAGTAAGCTATAAACCGAGTTAAAATATTTTACTTGACTCTAGTTATTTTTCTTCTTTTTTGTACATTTTTGTTATACGTGAAATCAAATAACTGATAATTATGCAGTGGTTGCTTTTAACGTATGTATTTCATTATTCTCTTTATTCAGTCACCCAGATAAATGCTGTGCAGGATACAGAAAGATTAATGGAAGTTGCACGGGTCAGTGATAACTTTTATTTTAATTGTTGGCCATCTTTGATAATTTCATATAGTTATTATAATAATACATTTTGTTTTTATAATGATAATGTATTTTTATATTATTATGATTCTTATCGACATTGATTACTATGCTGTGCGTACTGCTCTGTTATAAATTTATTTCCGTTTTCTTAAATTTATCACCAAAAAATCACTTAAAACTGACAAGAGTTCATCTAGCTCTTTTCGATTATACATATAGCACGAACGTGTTTATACCTCACTATTTGAAGTAGGCAAGTTTGATAGATTCATAATGCTACTTGTATTTAATACAATCCGAACGAATACGTATAAGATGCTTTTATATATACTTAATATATATACTTGATACATACAGATACAGAATACTCCACTAAAAATGCGTTTCTCAAAAGAACTTACGAAAAAAACGTAACAATTTTCAGTCTTATGGGAGGATTTACAACTAAGTTCTTTTGTAAAAAGCAGATAAATGTGTAAAGCATCTAAAACCCTCGCGGAAGTCATCAACTAAGGACCCGCTGATATAGATGTACAAAAATGATATGATTTCAGGAGCGAACTGAGGGGGTTTTTCTGGTTTAAATTGTATATAAAATAAATGCCAATTACTGTATTGATGTCTTTTCCAATTTGTTTGTTTATCTTGCGATTAATCGTTTCTAAAAAAAAAAAACCACTTTCAAGAATAAGAAAGTAATTGCCAATGCTCCTCTTTACAAAATAAGCAGTGATAGTTTCAAGATGCACATATAAGGTAGTTTTCCGGTCAATGTGTTACATGTACATATATATGCTAATTTTATTTAGTAAAATTAATTATTATTGATAATGGTACTGTGTATTATGTTCAGTCATTGTTTTTTATGGTGTTTTGTGTTTAGTGCTCATTTAATCACCTATAGTGGACACTTTGTAAATATACATCCTTATTAACATGTATTACTACCATAATCTTTTGTGCATAATTTAAGGCTTATTTTATCATGCAGTGTAGACTTTTAACCAAAATTGTCTGAATGATGTTGTGTATTCTATACTAAACCATGACGTTATTAAGGTCTTCCGTTTCCAACGGAAGACCTTATAGTTTTCGTACGATTTCTTCTTATTATTATTTTTTTCCACAAATTTTGTGCACGCGATTTCTCGACAACTATTCGACCGATTTCGCCCGTTTTTTCACAGAAGATGAGACTTGAGATAAACTTTATACATTTTTGAGATTTTTTCTGTTGTCACTTCCGGTACCGATTTATCGGCCATTTTGCACATTTTTACGACCTTTTTTGTGCAGAGTTGATCTCAGAAACTATCAGAGATATGACTATGAAATTTTCAGGATAGGTAGTCTATAGTTTGAAATTGTGCACTATTGTGTTGTTTTACACCAGTGGCGCTATTTCTTGGAGCTCGCCTAGGAACGAAAATTGGGTACCAATTTTTAATCAAAATTTTCATACGTTTTGATCTGTATCTTTTTATAAGTTGATATTTTGTTAAAATATATATAACAAAAGTGGTAGATAATCATACGTTCTTTCCAACGAAATCAAGAAAAAGGGGCTGGCCCCTTTTTTAAGGGGCCAAGAGACTCGTAAACTCTATTACAATTAACTTAAAAACGATAAAGATATTGTTATCTATTATAGAAGCAAAGTTGTTGATAATACCAATATCTATTAGAAAAGATTATTGCCACGCCCCTTTATTACGTAATAAGGGATTTTTAGGGGCCAAATTACTTAAACTTTGACGCAATATATCTAGAGAAGTAGACATATTTTTTGAGACATCATAGAAGAGAAAATGTTTGCATTTATGATTTAAATCGATTCCACTTATCAAAACACAAATATATGTCCCCATTAGGGATCTACAGGGCTGGCCCCTAAAATATTCAAAAATTTGTATCTCAAAAATTAACAAGAATTGTAGATAGGTGTAAGAACAAAAAATGTTGATATTCTTAAGACCTTTACAAAGAAATTAAGAAAAAGGGGCTTGCCCCTTTAATTAGGGACCAAGACACTCGTAAACTCTATTACAAATAACTTTAAAAACAATAAAGATTTTATAATGAATTATCGAAGCAAAGTTGTTGATCGTAACAATATCTCTCAGAAAAAATCAATGCCACGCCCATTTATTGCGTAATAAAGGTTTTATAGGGGCAAAAGTACTCAAACTTGGAAGCAATATATCTAGAAAATTAGACATATTTTGTTAAGCATTGTAGAAAAGAAAATGTTTGCATTGATGATTCTAATCATTAATCAAAGCACCAATGTCTGTCCCCATTACGGATCTAGAGAGCTGGCCCCTAAAATATTCAATCATTTGTATCTAAATAATGAACAACAATTTTAGGTGGTTTTAAGAACAAAAAATGGTAGTATTTGTGGGACCTTTTGAATGAACTCTAGGGAAAGGGGCTGGCCCCTTATATTAGGGGCCAAGAGACTCTTAAAGTTTCTTACAAATACCTTAAAAACGATCAAGACTTTGTAATGCATTATAGAAGCAAAGTTGTTGATCGTAACAATATTAGTTTGTAAAACTCCTTGCCACACCCACTGATGACGTCATTAGGGATTTTAGGGGACTAAAATCTTAAATCTCTAATGTGCTGTATGTGAAGAAGCAAAACTCTTTGTCAAACATTTTAAAGGATATTGACAATCGTATACATTATCTGAAAGGGAGGGGTTGAGTGGAAATTCTGAAATTTCTTTGATATTTTAATCGCATCGTTTAAAAAATTGAACGGAAGACCTACTCGTTACTCGTAACGAGATCGTATCTAGTTTATAGAATTATTTTTGATTTCCAGCATGCATTGGCTTCTTTGGGCAAAACTGTGAGGAGCCTTGTCCAAGTTCCAACTTCGGTCCAAAGTGCAGCGGTTTGTGTAATTGTACTGAAAATGAAGAATGCAATCCATTTGTTGGATGTTTTCCTAACATAAGTAAGATTCATAGATAGAATAACAAAGCAATATTGGTTCATGAAACAATTATAATCATGTTGTTCTGAAAACGCTAAATATTATAACGATTCATATATCACATATATAAATATATATATATATATATATATATATATATATATATATATATATATATATATATATATATATATATATATATATATATATTCAGATGCATCTACCGGGTAAAAGATGAAAGATCCTAGGGCTACGATCAAATTTAAAATTTATAAAAGGAAACGACACAGATAAAATGTTATCTCTGTGTTTTATCCTTAATATATATACATCTGACTGTATTGTGTATAACGTTTTACTCACATATGTAAAGATGAAGATAAAGTGACAAGTTGTCAAATATAGAATTATAAATGCAAATTGTGAGTCTTTTTCTTAAATTTTTACGTTACAGACGTAAGTGATAGCTACTATCGGAGGGATGACAATTATAGTCATCCTGACCCATTTCTTCCCTCGCGAAGCGATAGTTGCAGTTTGTTATTGCTGCTAGTCATCGTACTGAGTGGATCTCAGATAGTGATCCTGATATTCTGCGTGACAACGCTATGTTTGAAGTGGTAAGTTCCTTTTTCATTAGAGTTATGAAGATAAAGATTTTTTTAAAGCAGCATTTCTCCCTGCTTTTTACACTCAGGCCATAAAGCGACATTTTAGGAGTGTAGAAATAAGATAAATATACAACAGAAAAGAGAGATATGACTTGTAATACCGGGTTTATATAACGTAACGTTGTTTAAATTAAAAGGTAAACGCTAATCTAAGGTCGTAAGGATATTTGCATGTAGAACATGTTTGATGCATTTTTGGGAGTTGATTTTAATCAACTCTCCTATGCAGTTACTCTGGCTGGCAAACCGAAAGTGAAACAGTGTTTGGACCTAAGCACAAACATCACCGCTGACAAGACTAAGTTCTTAAAAATGATAGAAAAAAATTCGATGTAATGCATGCTGAAGCATTGTTTTTCAAGGAAACTTATCTATAAACACTTCGAAAATAGTCAAATTTTATAAACTACGTACAATTATGATATTTTTGTAATCTCTTGTATTCCTACGCCAGAGTTAATATAGTCTCGTTCAACCAGACGCTCGGCTGTCTCCATAAATCTGCGACAAGCAGAGAGGGGGCTCTCTTGCTTGCCGGATATTAACGGAGACAGCCGAGCGTCTAGTTATACGAGACTAGATTTCGATATCAATAGTGCTTGGATCCATACAATTTTTAGTATTGTTTCGATAACTAATACATACTAGTAGTTTAAATCTATCTTAAAATATTAGACAACATGATTCATATGGGGTTTCTCGAAATTCTTGTGTGAAAAGTCTAAAAATTCATATTATAAAAAAGTGCGTAATTCAAATACAAACTATAAACTAATTGCCATGCAAGATAATTTGATTTTAAAATAAATGATAATCGATAAAATCAACTCCCCTCAGTACTTCAGTACTTTGATTATTATTTAATAGCTGTACATTGCCGCCTCAGCGAACCAACACATCACTTAACATAACAGGACAAAGCATTACCATGAATACGAGCAAATCCAACTTAGATATGAGTGAGCTGCATTCTGGGAAAGAAACCACTTCTAGATTTCGTGGAATTTTAAGCGAGACTGAAAACACTAACGGTGCTCATTACCTAACATTACAAGAGAGACAAATGGATGCATTGCAGTATCCATCAAATCATTATGACACTTGTTCCACAGCAGAAAGAATAAAAAAACATTCTGATGATAATTGGAATGTCAAACGCCAGTCTGGTATGTACGCTTTGCCAGGTGACAGCCATCAGGATGCTCAGAAAACTACAATGGTAACCTTGACCACGGCACAATCCTCTGTGAGACCTTACAACCTTGTGGACCACGAGGCAAATACTGACCAGCGGCAAAGTGTTCACCAAAATAACTATTTCACACTTAAACCGATGTATGCGAGTTAAAATTATGTACTCTTATATACCTACAATAAACAATCCGTGATGTATTTTTTAGGGCCAGTTTTAATAGAAATATGATTACCTACTTTTATAGTCTTATCCAGAAGTGTCTTATTCATTAAAAAAAGCCTCGTATAATATTGCTTGCGGCCGTAAAAAATCTTATTTTCTAGTTTTGAGCCTATATACATATGTACCTAAGGTCTAACAGACACATTGCCACCAAACCACTATCGATTGCTTCATTTTTTTAAATACATTGACTCTTTTTTAAAAAAAAAAATAAACAAACTTGTCTGTATCAGTTAAATTGTGAACAACTAAAGTTGAAAATATCTAAATTATACGTAAATTCATAGTAAAGATTTGCTCGAGTATTCTGATTATTGCTTAAGATTCTTTTTTTGGAGAATTTAGTTTACATTTAAAAATTAAATGAAGTTTTTTGTATACTTTGAAAAAAACAGCAAATAAAAATCCGTTGATTTGAAAAAGAAAACAAAAGTAAAATGCGGGTGCAACAATAACAGTGCATCAGTTGATTACATTGTCAATTTTTTTTTTGAAAATCGTAAAATTCACAAAATCAGACAAGAATAATTAGCTTTATTCTTTAACCATTGGGACCAACAATATGTCGATCGTTTATCTCCTTGAATTTTACCTTTCAAATAAACATCATTGAAACATTACAACAGGAAAACGTCAATCTATGTTGTTTCTAGTACAGTGAATAAAACAGTTATAGAAGTTATTTTTCTTTATTTTGCTAAAACAGGAATTTTAAATTTATATACTCTACATTAAAGGTAAGGTCCCATCCTATCTTATCTTATACTTCACAATTTTTGAACATTTGCAATTCACTCATATAAGATAAGGGCTCTTATCATAACATATGCAATCTTATTTTCCATAACCAAGTCACAATATTTCAAGTACATCATTTATATCCTCTTTTTTTCATCAAACAATATTGCCTGCTGAAAAAGTTGCAATAGAATCTAAAAAGGTTTACCCCACCCCTCCCACTCCTTCCCTCCTCACCAACAACGTTTATATGTGAACAGTCAATGAATCTACCTACCATTTAACTATTTGTTACTAATACGGCATAGACTTTGGTAAAGCTAGTAGGCCTACCTACACTAGGCAAAATTGCCAACGCACCACTTACTATTTCTTTCATTGTTTTAGATATGAATGCAACAAAGATTAATTTGTATATTATTTTAACAGTTTATTATGATACAGGAAATGAAACATCATTTGTTGCAAACTTATGGACCAGTTGCTTTGAGTACTGTTTATGAAACATTGGTACCCCCATTATGTGATTCACATATTAATATCAGGTGTGGGCTCCATTTGCTCAGATAAATGCGATGTGTATGTGTTGTCACCTAGTATTTACGCGGCACTTTGGAATTCTTGCTCGGTCCCTAACACTTCCGGTTTGTACAAATTTCCGGTACAACCTTGCAATTGACGTGTGGCGCCTTTAAAACACTATGGCTACCTAAAACGATATTGTCTTTATTTGATAAGCATGTTGCGTCATGTTTTAGCCATCGGTAATCGTTAAATTATTAACAATTTTTTCTAATCTCACTAAAGGAGCATCCTGCAGAGACCATACCAACTGCCCTGTCACGCTCTTCTGTGGTCAAACGCGCCATATCCCGTCGGGTTTTTTGTGAGGTTTTAGTAATGCATGCATCAATAATAAGATCACAAAAAGAATTAAAACATTAAATACATTTTTAAAGATTTTTAGGATGTAAATATTAATTTATTTTAAATGGTGCGTTAGCAATTTTTTCTAGTGTATATACTGCTAGTCTCACAAGTAAAATTTTCACATTTTACACAAAAGAGCTTTACCATTCTGTATATTTAAATATTCACAATATTAGAATTAATTGCTATTCAATGAAATTATTTTATTTTTTTATGATAGAGAACAAAAACAACAAATATATTTGATATTTTCATAATTGTTTATTTATCAAATATGATCAAAATTATTCAGTAAAACAGCAAAAATAATACCAAGGAAATAACTAAAAAAAATTCTGGGTCAGTTCCCAAGGACAGAACCCTAAGGATGTACTCATTGAATACAGATTTCTTGTTTTGAAATCGCCAGGGGGTTGTGTTTTCTTAGTTCTCCCTCCTCCTTCCTTTCCATTAGCATGAGGAATACAGCTTTATTATTAATCGAGTCCACGTGGATTTTACATTGTTTTCTAATTATAGTTTTATGAAGCGTGCGGGTTTAGGGTTTTTGTTTTGTTTTTTATGAATGTCGACAAAAGTGAGATCCTGAAGATCCATGGTGTAGTTTAAGGAGATGACTGTTTGCTTTAACATATAATTATGATATAATTAAGATAAGACATTCAATTAGTAAAAAATCATTTTTCTCATTAAAACCATTGTTAAAGAAGATATAATCTACACGAACTCTCATTAATTTATGTGGAAATGATGTTTTTAATTATTTTATCTTATTTTTCTCTCTTTTACATGCATAACTCACTGCCGTTACAAACCGTTGCTATAACTATCCTCAAAAAAAATATTCACGAGTTATTGACAATGTACAGTATTGTGTAAAACACGTTTTACGTTTCATTATGAAGGCAAATTATGACACAGACAAAAAAAAAACGTTTTTGAATTGGTTATGTAATTATTCGGACATCTTTATAGATACTGTCATGACGTCAGCAATTTCATATTCTGTCAAAATAAAATTAGAAATCAAGTTTCCAACTTTGGCTGGCCAATCATGATATAAATTTGCATATCCTATATAGAACTTTCTTTAAAAATTGTTTTATATTTTTATGACATTTAATGACAGAAACTTCAAAGAAATATCAAAATGATATGTCTAGATATAATTCAATTAATTACCAACGGCTTTTCTTAAAGCAATATGAGCTGTATTATTTAGAATTTTATTTTGCTGCAAAAACCTGCTGTTATGATGAGTCTGCATATAGCTTAAACTTTTATGATGAATAAGACTTGAAAAAAACATTATTTTTTGTCAGAAGAAAGATTTCTCTTCTAAGGAATATATAGCAGATTAATTTTTGTACTGGACGACAATAATTCAATTTTGCTCCAATTAAGGCTTCTCAACGGCTTTTCCCACAAAAATCTGGCAAACAGAAATTTAAAAACCATATTTTTTGTCATTTTAGTAGAAAATTTTCGTAAAAAAATTCAACATGAAAATTACAGCTCATATTGCTTTAATAAAGAAGCTACGTTTGAACATATGATATTAATTGTAGCATTGTTTGTGTACTCACCTTGTTCAAAGTTACAATGGGTTGTATTGGGACAATATATATACTGCTTTGTGCTTGTTTGTTCCTGGGCGCAAGCCTTCCCTGGTTCAGCATATGATGATGCCATCCAAAATCTGTCATTCGGACAACCTCCGTAACTTTTCCATATTTGAAAATTTCTCCATTGTCCACTGTAGATACAAATTAAATACTTCTCATTTATTTTTCTTGACACCAAAATTCCTTATCCTCAACGCAGCTCTTGTAATAGTACCTCTAGTTAATTTGGTTTTTTTATTATTTCACTAAGCCCTTAATTAACAAAGAAAATGTTATTGACAAAGAATATAGTTTTTGTAATACACTCTCTGAAAAAAATGACTTTCAACGTTACTGAATCTACTCAGTTTTTTAATATCTACCCAAAATCGTTTTCATATGTGATTTCAATTTATATTCTTTATGGAACTCCTACCCCATCCCACCTTACATAGGCATTGCCTGCTGCCTAATCCATTTATGTAAATTGATTATATTTGCATAATAAAATATGTTCAAATCAAATCATCCCACCTTAAATATATAGTATTTCCGAGTAATTATCAACAAATTCTTAAACTGATGCTATAATATCATTAATAATATAGCTACAAGAATATAATATGACATATATAAGAATCAACTATTTGTTTCTATCTACACTAGTAGATTGTCCTATTAAGAGGACTGGGTGGTCGTGGCCATTTATAGACTTTATTAATCTCCTGTAGAATGAGAGCTTTTGTATAAAGATTTATGAAAATATTTAATTTTTAAAGTAGAATATTAAAATATTCGAAATTAGAAAATTTGCGGTATAAATTTATACAGTATTTTTTTTTTTGGTCTAAAAACACCATCCATGTTTCTATAATTTTTAATGTCGCTCTGATGTTTAACTTGTTGAACATCCCCATCCTTAATAATAATAGTTGGACTTCATTGTTGATATGAAATATGGATATAAAAAATAAAAGGCCGCCGATTTTTCAATTCGTTTTCGTTGACTTTGGATTAACTTCCATTTTGTAGCATAAATTAACTTCAAATCATTTATTTTTTTATGCCGTAACGTTGCTTTATAATGGGAAATACTAAAAAAATCAGTTTTTTTATATGATCTTAATTTCAAATTTTGCTCTTTGTTTGGGTTTTTTTCTTGGGGTTTTTGGAGACGGGATGGGGTCGTGAGAATTCAGTTTTTTATTCATACCTGTAAATTGATTGTGTTTTGAATTATAAATGTAAGTGCATGCTGTAAATTAGAATACATATTCGATCCAACACAATTTTGTTCATGTTTAAAATCAATTGTTGATGCTACAGGATTAATTGATATTTAAAAGGGGAAATTACTCCTCTGGAAAGAAAATAAACCTTTTTCTCTTACTGCTGCCTGCTAAAGCCAAATATACAAATTTTTCAAACGTAATGTTCCTTTTTCTTTCAAATACCAATAAAAGGTGTAACAAGAAACTGCGTGTGTGTGTATGCTGATGAATTGTCACTTAGTTTGGAACATTTTTATCTTTAAAGACCTAAAAGCTGATCCTGCTCTTTGTCAAGCAGTGATAAGTTTTTAAGATTCAAGGGTATAACTTACGGTGTGACATGTCCTTCAAGGTCGAAGTACCTGTACGTTTGATTGGAGAGGACATCGGACCAGGAACTGGACAATATTTGACTGGGAGAGAACCAGCTCTCTTGGTTGGTACCAGTACCATTAAACACTAAATCCACCACCTTGGTTCCGTTTTTGTATAAGGCAACTTGTACCTAATTTCCAAAATGAATGAAAATGAGTTTTTTAAATACAAAACCTTTGACGAACCTAAGAGGTAAAAAGAACCATTCTTTGTTATTTGTCATAACCCTAACCTTAACCCTGATTCTGGTGAATTTGGTTTATGACTTAACCAAATATGGTGTATTTATTAGATCTGTACCAGGTCCACTGGTACACAAGTTTGCGACAAAAAATTATTTGTAAGAAAACTTTTTTGGTTGCAGCTGATTACTGATAGCGATCTTGCAGCAAACATTGCAGCGATTGCTGCAAGCGTGCAGTAAAAAAGAAGTAACATATATGTAACATATTTGCGTGAGAAGAGAAGTGAATGTAGATGTAAAACAGTTTTTAAAAGCTGTTTAACATTTTAAAAGTGATCAAAAATCTATTTGGCTGCGACCTGAAAGAAATTGGAAAATCAATTATCTAAATAAATACTTTTTTTCATTTGTTGTTATAGCGATAGCGTATTAAAATATTTGAATACTAGTAACTGAAATTTTTAGACTTTGTCTTAAGAAAGTAACCTAACGTAAGTTTAAAGTTTGCAAACATTTTCAACATCAAAGGAGCTAAACATCCATTCCTCATTTACATCTGAGATTTTTTTATGAATGAAATATGTTAAGATGGCCAATTACTTTTCTTGCTTTGAATAGAAGCAGCCGTTCCTCTTATTAGAATGGAAATCCTAATGGAGATTGAAATGACAAACATTAAGTGCAAAGTTTATGAAGGTTGGTAATAAAACAAATGTTGAATTGAATCCAATCATTGATGCGTTAATGGCCATTCATATTCTGTTAGTTTACCCAGTTGTTAATCATTGATGTATATTCAAAACATCGGTGCATATTCGATTTGCTTTAGAAATTATTGTTAAAATTTTTTTCTTTGGTCTCTTTAATTTATAGTTTGTTATATTAATTCATGCATTAAAATTTATTTGTTCTGTCTCTCGGGCGTTGCAAATGATAAAGGTGTCATAAATTGTTAAAAGGGAAAAAATGCATAAATGAAAATATGAACAATTACAATTCCTGTTATTTTCATTATAACACAAGAGCATTTCGTGGCTCAATGAATTATTAATAAAAGAGGAAGGAGCATGACTGAAAATTGATCTTTAGTAATCAAGAGTTATTCAATTATGTGATGATTATTGGCACGACGTGTAGATTTTAAAGTCAACAGTTAAAACATGAGACAAGTTCATCATAACGATACCTGATTAATTAATTGTGTTCGTGATATATGTATATATTCCACGTTATTTCCAAACCTTTCGATCCAAATAGTGAAATGAACACTGCATCACTTTAAAGTATTCTACGCAGTTTGAAATACATAATTTCATTATCTGAATTCAATTCTGAAATGCGTCACGGTACGCTGATTTAGATTGACCTCAGGGGCACCGACTGACAGCTGGACCATGACAACTGGACCAGAGGCTTGTAACGATTACCAGAGTAGATTTTTTTTAAGTTTTGGAAAAAGGAAAAATTGGCATGGGGCTTTATCTTCAACGACTTCAAAACTTGCTTCACAAGCTCAAATGTATGTGATGGAGAATTGAGTTAAATGCACATGCCTAAATCCTGACACATGCGTCATTTAATTAAGGTCTTCCGTTTCCAACGGAAGACCTTTCTATTATTGTGCGGGTTAAGATTATTAGGGTTTTCCGTTTTCAACGGAAAACCCTTCTGTTATTCTACGGTTTCTTTTTCTTTATTATTAGGGTCTTCCGTTTTCAACGGAAGACCCTCTTGTTATTCTATTGTTTTTTTAGGGTCTTCCGTTTTCAACGGAAGACCCTCTTGTTATTCTATTGTTTCTTTTTCATTATTATTAGGGTCTTCCGTTTTCAACGGAAGACCCTCTTGTTATTCTATTGTTTCTTTTTATTATTATTATTTTTCTTTTTCTTTATTTTTCTGACTTTTTTAAAGCTTAATATCTCAAAAAGTGTTCAACAGATTTACATGAAACTTTCAGGGATTATGTAACATTATTGTGCCTCAAAGATGTTAAATTTTTAACTACAACGTCACTTCCGTTTTTACGTAACGTAAATTTTTAACTTTTAAAAAAGTGATTTTGTCCAGGGCGTTTTTCAAAAACGCTTCAAGATAGAGACTTGGAATTTACTGTGTTGAAGCATTGATCGTTTTTATTTGGACATAAGGCTGGAATTTAGTTTCCGACACTTCCGGTCCAAACTGGAAGTGTTTTAAAATTTTTGATTTTTCGAATTTTTCGTTTCAATTTCAAATGTTTATGAGGTTTGTAGAGTTGGTCATGCTGAATACGAAACTGAAATCCGTTTGAAATTCGGACGACGCATTACAGAGATATCGGGGTTTAAAAAATGATTTTTCCGGAAATTTTGATTCCGCGTCCTTGGTTTAAAAAATAGCGTAATGTTCAAAGTAAAATTAACTCGTACCAAAAATAATTGTTAAGTCGTACTTGAACACATTCGGATTTTTTATTAAGTCGTTCTTGAAATCAGAGAGGTTTTTGTAAATTCGTACTTAAAATCATTCGGATTTTGTTAAGTCGTACCAGGAATAATTCGATTTTTTCATCTTTTTATTTTAGTTACTCTTGTTATTGATTTAAGAGCTCTGCTTCTTACAGGAACTTCCAGCTTTACTTCCGACATTAACGGAAGACCCACTCGTTGCTTTGCAACGAGCTTTGCTCTAGTTATTTTTCTTTTTCTTTATTTTTCTGACTTTTTCAAAGCTTAATATCTCAAAAAGTTTTCAACAGATTTACATGAAACTTTCAGGGATTATGAAGCATTATTGTGCCTCTAAGTTTTAAAATTTTCAACTACAACGTCACTTCCGTTTTTACGTTACGTCAATTTTTAAATTTTAAAAAAGTAATTTTGTCCAGGGCGTTTTTCAAAAACGGTTCAAGATAAAAACTTGGAATTTTCTGTGTTGAAGCAATAATCGTTTTTATTTGGACATAAGACTGGAAATTAGTTTCCGTCACTTCCGGTCTAAACCGGAAGTGTTTTAAAATTTTCGAATTTTCGAATTTTTCGTTATAATTTAAAATGTTTACGAGGTTTGTAGACTTTGTTATGCTGAACACGAATCTGAAATCTGTTTGAAAATCGGACGATGCATTACAGAGATATCGGGGGTTAAAAATTGATTTTTCCGGAAATTTTGATTCCGCGTCCTTGGTTTAAAAAATAGCGTAATGTTAATAGTAAAATTAACTCGTACCAAAAATAATCGCTAAGTCGTACTTGAACACATTCGGATTTTTTTTGTTAAGTCGTTCTTGAAATCAGAAAGGTTTTTGTTAAGTTGTACGTAAAATCATTCGTATTTTGTTAAGTCGTACCAGGAATAATTCGATTTTTTTCATCTTTTTATTTTAGTTACCCTTGTTATTGGTTTAAGGGCTCTGCTTCATACAGGAACTTCCAGCTGTACTTCCGATATTAACGGAAGACCCACTCGTTGCTTTGCAACGAGCTTTGCTCTAGTTAGGGTCTTCCGTTTTCAACGGAAGACCCTCTTGTTATTCTTCGGTTTCTTTTTATTATTATTTTTTTTCTTTTTCTTTTTTTTCTGACTCCTTTTCGGCTTCATAACTCAAAAAGTTTTCAACCAATTTCAATGAAACTTGCAGAGATTATGTGCAATTAAAATTCCTCAATGATATTAAAGTTTCTATAACAACGTCACTTCCGTTTTCACGTTACGTCATTTTTAAAGTTTTAAAAAAGTCATTTTGTCCGCGGCATTTCTCAAAAACGCTTTAAGATAGAGTTTTGAATTTTTCCGTGGTTATGAATTTGGCACTTTTCATGTGCAATAAGGCTGAAAATAAAAATCCGTCACTTCCGATCGAAACCGGAAGTGATCCAAATTTTTCGAAAAAATAATTTTTTTTATCAAATAAAAAACGTATACGTATTTTGTAGAGTCTAATAGGGTCGGAAAGTCTCGTCATGTGACCCGCGAGATATAACGAGAAAACGTACTTCCGGGCAGTTGCTGCAATAATGGCGCTATCAATAATATACTGGGCTCGATATGTAGATGGCCATACAAAGCTTACTAGGAAGAGCGAGAAAGCCGTGGATAGCGACAGGGTGCTAAAGTTCGTTTTAGACAAAGAATATCACGTTATATCGGCGGTGGTTCAAGCTTCAATGCGAGACACTTCATACAAAGTTCAGGTATGTACAAAATATTTAGCCGTCTTTATCCCTACATTTAATCAACCAGGGTAAAACTATGCATCGAATTTTTTCTTTAAGTTAACAATATCGCTTTCTTCGGTCAAGAAATGTGCTACATTGTATATTTTTAACCTTAAGTTCGTCATTGTTGCCGTTGTAAATAACCCCTACCCCCACTTTTAGTCTTTAATAGATATATTTGTTTTTAATAATATTATAAGTATTTCCCACTATAAATACAATATGTCAATATATTCATACACGCAAAGTTGCTTCACAGACATTTCATTAATTTTTTACAAAGATATTTCTGGAAAATGAAGATGATGATGCAGGAACAATTATATCATCAACCTGTGAATGCCCTATGGGTCAGTTTCGCTGCCACCATGTAGCTGCTGCACTTCTGTTTGGGTAATCATTACTAATCTATTATCATACACATGTAAATCAGCATTCTTGTGTTAATCATGGTTGTACATGTAATAAGTGTTAAATGTATATTGTCAGCTGATTTTTTGCATTCCAGTGTCTATTAAGTTCAGTTTAAAGAATAAATCTATATGATAGCTTATCTAAACATTGGGATTAATGATGATATTTAAGATATAAAAGAGCAAGTAAGACAGATGTGAAGTGCAGCTGGATCAAGCATCCAAAATCGGCACCTCCCAAATCCACAACAACCATGGCGGAAATGTATCCACCCAGGCAACAAGATTATAGGTAAATCACCAGGACACTTATGCAATATATTTTGTTAAAATGTCAGTGCTAGGCAAAATCAGATTTTTATAAACCATAATGATACCATTTCTATAAAATGTGAATTCAGAGCATTAAAAAGAGAGATGACAGATGCCGACAGATCATATTTGTATGATCAGCTAGGTCTTTTGGGTAGATTTACAGGTTTGATCAACAATTATCATTTTATCCCTGTTTGAGGGAAAACTGTTTCCTCTATATGAGGCCCTTTTATTTTTACGTAAATATTGTATTAATGTTGTGCATGGATATGAATTTATTTTCAAAAAAGCCTTTGTTTCTTTCAGTTTGCATGTGCATGTAACAAAAATTATTGAACTTTTCAAGCTGAACACCTTTTTGTAAATATGCATTAATTGTTCGCCATATTTCTCTTTTACCACTGTTATCCCTACATCCCCTTTAAAAGCTGCAGCTCTCATATCAGTTAAAAGTATATCGGTGAAGAGGTCTCACCCGTGAGGATGTAAATCTTGCTTCGCAATGCTATTTACAAATAGAATTTGCACATATAATATTTAAAGAAATAAATGCATAAAATCCAAAGACCATGAAAGGAACACTAAATGTCGGCCACAAGTTAAAATCAAAGGGTTTATATACCTGTAGATAGATACCTGTGTGACTGTGCTTATTTACAGGTGGTGTTCAGCTTTAAGAAACATTCATTAAATGAATATTTCAACAACTGATATGTAAAGAAAATTATCTATGCAGGAAAAATGATCTCGCAACATAATTCATCTTTCTGTTAAATATGGTTAACCTAATGATATATATTCCAATTGACACAAGCATTGTCGAGAAATTTTTTTATCAAGGCAATATCATTTTTTTTGTATATACATAATTGTCACACTTACACCTATATTGATTACACATGTTCATATGAAAACTATGACATCCTTTTGTTGGCCATATGATTTCTTTATTTAATCTTTGCAGCTATGCATTGGATTTTGTCTAAAGAACCTGAATGTGAGGAAATGCCAGCATTACTTATTGAGGACCAGCTTACAAGTGAAGAGTACATGAATGCCCAGTGCAAGTCTTCATATCTGAGGTACTTTTGAAATTATAATACTGCTCTCTTTCTCTCTCTCTCTCTCATCTCTCAATCTATAAATATGTAATAATAAATTTTTTTTCTGGTTCATTGCAATAGGGATAAGCTTGTTATTTCTTCGGAAAATGTCATTAAGACTGCATGGATGACTACAGGTCAACGAGAGAATTCGTTATGGGCAGCTGTTCGCAAGTTACGAATAACTGCATCAAATTTTGGGCAAGTTATCGGAGCTATCAGGAGAAATCGGTAATTCATTGATTTCAACATATATTGATTTCTTAAATAATTATAATCTTTTATCTAAATCTTTTTTATTATAATAAGAAATAATTTAGAATCTTAATTTTATTTTTAGGCTAACTTTATCCTTGAAGAAAAGGTTACTCAGTGCTTACAATCTTGAGAAGAGACCTTCTATTCAGTGGGGACTTACACATGAAAAGGTTGCAATAGATAGCTATTGTAAGCTTTCAGAGGTGTCTGTATTGCAGACAGGTAAACATTTATACTGTCAAACTCAAATCTTGGCATAAAACCTGTTCATCTTCAATGTTCATTTGAATCATTATTATTGATTGAATCATTTTTTTTTAATTATGTGATATGAAACTAATTTATGATACAGTTTATGAAACATTTTATTTTACTTTCAATTAAAGGTATTTGGCTCCATGAATCAGGAGTTCTTGGAGCTTCTCCTGATGGATTTGTCCAGGGTAATCCTAAAACGTGTAATATGAATGTCCACCTTCAAAGTAAACTGACAGCATCACCAGCAATTTTAGAGGTGAAATGTCCGTTTTCAGCAAGAGCGATGTCCATAAAGGATGCTTGTGCAAACTTGAAAGATTTTTTTCTAGGTAGGTTCAGAGATTGATTAGAAAGATTTGCATACAAAACATTCATTATGTTGAGGTTAAAATTAAATACTGTATGTTACCAATAACCCATCCTTAGGTTTGATTGCGTTAATGAAACCTAGTAAATTTTAGCTCTTGTGAGTTTTTCTTTAATAATTTTTCTTAATATTTTAGAGTGCGACTCTGAGGGCACTTTGCGTCTCAAAGAGAGCCATGACTATTGGCATCAAGTTCAAGGCCAACTTTATCTAACAGGAACTTCATGTTGTGATTTCGTGGTTTGGACACCAGTCAGTATGGAAGTTATTCGCATTCTTAAAGATGACTCATGGCAATGCCACTTGAAAAACATGATTGAATTTTATTTCAATGTTTTTTTACCCTCTCTTAATTAAAAACCTGGCAGACTGTAATTCAGAAATTTTCTATTTACTGTTTATTTTCCTATTGATACATTAAATTACTCTAGACAAAACAATTCATTTTGTTTAACTGTTTAATTCTGATCAAAGCAAACATCAGCATGTGTCAGTTCACAGTGTGTAAAAGTGGTTAATAACGAAATGACCTTAACTACACATCATCATTCATGTAGTAGTGTACAGCAAAAGTTTAACAAGTGCTACATATATCTACACTCTGCCCCAGATTATTATTTCCAACACCTGTGTTCATCATTTGACAAGATGGAAGAGGTGTTTCAAAATATTTACATTATAAAATATTTTGAACTTTGAGGCATTAATAAATAAAAAAAAATAAATTTACTATAGGCCTAAGCAAAATGTCAAAGCAAAGATATCTTTGGACATGGTATAAGACATGGTCTGAAGCTCAGAATTACACTAATTAGGAATTTCATATTTATCGGCTATTTCCTTCAGTAGGGGAGATTGCAAATTTACAAGTGCCACACATAATTGAAAAATCTTTGTGGACAAATGTCTGTATTGTGAAGGTATATGGTCTAGAATACAGTAGTTCTTGATTCTTTCATTTGCACGCTCCACGTGAATTCGACTTCTCCCAATCTTGTAACATAACTGTGCTTCTTCCTTTGTAAAATGAGATTTTGATGAAAGGAAAGGTGGTATGTTTAATGTTACACCTGATGGAAGTTTGTCGAAAATGTTAAACCCCTTATCTGCAAGGATCATGTCACCTGGCTTTAACATATCCAAAACTCCACAATGATCCACTATGGCAGCATCAGAGGTGGAACCAGGATAGAGTTCGGAACAATACACAACTTATTCCTTTCCTTTGGATTTGTTGGAAATCTAAACAAGCTGCACGTTCTTTTCGCCCCTGTCATATGATTGCATCCGAATGCAAAACATAGCGGCATCTCGTCTGCTGCCCGGAAGTTGTAAATCGAAAGTGAAAGTAAACGAGACTTTCCGACCCTATAAGCTGCACCTAATACTGAAATCCGTTTGAAAATCAGACGATGCATTACAGAGATATCGGGGTTTAAAAATTGATTTTTCCGGAAATTTTGTTTCCGCGTCCTTAGTTTAAAAAATAGCATAATATTCAAAGTGAAATTAACTCGTACCAAAAATAATTGTTAAGTCGTACTGTAACACATTCGGATTTTTTTTGTTAAGTTGTTCATGAAATTGTAAAGGTTTTTGTTAAGTCGTACTTAAAATCATTCGGATTTTATTAAGTCGTACCAAGAATTTTCGATTTTTTAATCTTTTTGTTTTAGTTCTCTTTTTATTGGTTTAAGAGCTCTGCTTCTTACAGGAACTTCCAGCTTTTCTTCCGACATTAACGGAAGACCCACTCGTTGCTTTGCAACGAGCTTTGCTCTAGTTTTATTATTATTATTCTTCTTGTTTTTCCTTCTGACTTCTTTTTTGCTTTATATCTCAAAAACTATTCAACCGATTTGCAAGAAATTTTCAGAGATTATGTTAAATAGTTGTCCCTTGAAGATTTTTAACTTTCAGTCATTAAGTCACTTCCGTTTTCTAGTTACGTCATTTTTAAAAATTTCAAAAAGTGATTTTGTCCAGGACTTTTCTCGTAAACGGTTGTTTATAAAGACTTGAAATTCTCTGTGATTGTAAATCTGCGGATTTACTTATGGCAAATTTACAAAAAAAAATATTTTGTAACTTCCGGTCGAAACCGGAAGTGATTCTAATTTTTCGGAATTTTCATTTTTTTGAGCGAATGATAAAATTATATGCATGTTGTAGAGTTTGCAAAGCTAAATGCAAAACTAAAATTCGTTTTCAAATCGGATGATGCATTTCATAGATATCGGGGTTTAAAAATTGATCTTTCCGGAAATTTTGATTCCGTGTTTTTGGTTTTAAAAATAGTGCATATTTCACACTGAAAGTAATTTCTACTGAAAACAATTCGTACTGATAATTAAACTATATATAAAACACAAAATTATATGCATATTGTAGAGTTTGCAAAGCTTAATACAAAACTGAAATTCTTTTTCAAATCGGATGATGCATTGCAGAGATATCGGGGTTTAAATATTGATTTTTCCGGAAATTTTGATTCCGTGTTCTTGGTTTAAAAAATAGTGTAAAATTCACACTGAAAGTAACTCCTGCTGAAAACAATTCGTGCAGGTCATAAAACCGGACTCTGTTTTTTAATAGTTAATTAAAGTGTTTATCGATACAATTTAGTTATTTCGATCGATAATTACGTTGTTAGTTTTTATTAGTCTTATTAGTTTTAATCGAAATAATCATCGTACGATTCCCCATTTCAACGAATGCTGGAGAAAACGTACCCAGGAGAAAACGTACCCAGGAGAAAACGTACCCAATTTATAGGGTACGTTTTCTCCAGGAGAAAACGTACCCGGGTACGTTTTCTCCAAGAGAAAACGTACCCTATGAAAAAAATGGTTTTCATAGATATTCTTAAATGAAACAAAATAAAATATACAATAAAAATTTGTATCATTTGTTGTTGTTGTTGTTTTTAAATGCATAGTCACGTACTTAAATTATTAAGACAATAATTTGTAACATACACATACACGAACATGGCCTGGGCAGTTTAATTAGTCGACAATTAATACACCGTAAACGAAACCGTTAAATAATAAGTTTTTATTGCAATCTCATTTGGATAACTAAATGATGAGTATGTCAAGAAGTCGATATCGCGTTATTTTTAACATTTTTTTTTAATTTTATCTATAGAACAAAGTTGCTTAATACAACCAAGTCTACTGAAGTCTTTTGAATTTGTTTGATTCATATATATGGAAACTACTACGAAATGTAACATTGAACAGTCAATTTGCTTCCGACGCCACTGACATGTATAATGTGTGGAGAGTGAATATTTCTACCTCCTGCGCGGGGAGGCAATACATAATATTACATAATAATAAATTAACTGCTAAGGTATTTAATTGATTATCACTATAATTAAAATCAGTGGATCTCGCATAGAGAAACTCAAATTGGTAAGGCTACCGATAAATGGATAATTAGAAACTATTTCGTACTAAAATAAAAGTTGCTACAATTATTATAAAGATATTATTCATAAAAGGAATATATTTCTATACATCTATCCATTGAAATATGCATAAAAGTAGCTTTTGAAAATTATTTAATATGACCAACCCCTTTAAAATTATAAAGTATTACATTCATATATCTATAAAACTCTTACATTTCTGTATATTTATTATGAAAATAGTATTTAAAAGTATTAAAAACTATTAAGTAGTATAATTATGATTTTCATAGGGTACGTTTTCTCTTGGAGAAAACGTACCCGGGTACGTTTTCTCCAGGAGAAAACGTACCCTAGAGATTGGGTACGTTTTCTCCTGGGTACGTTTTCTCTTGGGTACGTTTTCTCCTGATACCATTTCAACTCGATAGCGGTGTGTCTACATTTTAAAAAAAAGCAAGGCCTGCAAGACGTCGATAGTGGAAATTTCAGCTCAACTAACGTATGACAGATTATAAAGGTATGTTTCAATACAGGATATGTCGTATTTAGTCTTTTCAATCTAATCCGAGATTCCTCTGACTCTAACCTCCGCTTTTGAAGTACGTCACAATATAAAAGCGGGCGTTAGAGTCAGCGGAATCTCGGAATATTATCTGTCCAGTGTATTTTCACGGTAGCTGCAGAACTGTAGCTCTCCGGGAAAAAATAATGACAGACCGGAGAGCTACAGGGCCACCCATTGAAAAAATTGTACATGTATATTTATTGCGCAGAAAAACGTGCGCTAGTTTTGGACTGATTTACCTTATTTATACGCAAATTCTGTGAAAACAATTAGTACCATTAAATTCTTCATGCAATTTACTACTGATATCGCCTCTTTATTTGCCTCAGACTTTCTCCGAAACACGCTACCGACCTCGGGAAATCAAGTATGTTGAATTTACATCGAGATCGAGAGTCGCCATTTTTACATGTAAACAAAGTGGACCACATGAATTTACGGGACTGGTGATGGTGTTTAAAAGACTATCCGAGGCAAGTGAAGAAAGGATATCAGTAGTAAATTGCATGAAGAATTTAAAATTAAAAGCGGTGGGAGTCCTAAGGTACACAAGAATAGAATGTTGTAATTAGAGTGCATGTATGCATGATGATAACTTTACCCAAATATTTAAATATAGCAGATCTTTACAATATCGCCTTCACTGAATTTATAAATTAAAAAACTCAGGCTTGTGTTTAATTAAATAAATATATTTGACAAAGTAAATATTCAATCTAATTAAAATTAGACCTTTTGTCTCGCTCTCTATATGGTTATTGCTTGTGTAACAGGCATGTAAAACAGAGTGCGAGATGAAAAGTCTCAAATTTCATATTATATCAAGCTCAGAATTTAGGTCAATGTTCCATGATATCTATTAAACAGTCTTCTCAAGATATAAGTATTTCACAGAATCATTGTAATTTGAGAGATTAGATTATCTTTTATACATATTGATTCATTTTAGGTAAGCTTTACATGCATATCACATCTACATAGTATGTAAATAATTTTTACTGCATGTGCCTCAGATCTCTCTCTGTCTCTCTCTCTCTCTCTCTCTCTCTCTCTCTCTCTCTCTCTCTCTTTTAATCTTGGCAAAGACTCATGAAACTGTCAGAGGGCATCTTAATTTTATGACAAAAATATCTCGATCTTGTAAAAGAAATCCAAAGTGCATTGAATTTTAAAATGAGCATGTATTATTAATCCCTCATTTTTATGCGCATTATACATAGTATTGTTTTTAAAACATGTAATTCGTAAGAAAAAAAAACCCTCGCTAAATTTATTCGCAATAAACCCCAGTAGAATTGACAAAACATGGTATACACGTAGCAGAAGCTTATACTTTGACACTGTTTGGATTGGTAATATTCCTTTGTAGTTTATGAATTGAAATATTGCTGTCGCTTTTCAAGTAAAACAAACTCTCTCGCTCACTCCTGCTCTCGCTCTCTCTCAATCTGATATGTCTATACCCAAGAAATTATTTTAATGTTATGATATTAGGGAGGTTGAGATTTCAAACGTGTACGGGTACGTGTACGTGTACTAGGGGAATCACCTAAATTCTTCGCGTATTACGTCATCAGTTTTTGTGACGACATAGTTTCTACACGTTCTCTAAACTTGTAGAGTGTCGTCTACACGTAAGTACAAACGTGTAGCTTCTTACAACAAATAAAACCTAATGGATGAGTGAATGTATTCTCGTGATACATTATATATATTTTAAACTTCATTTGCATGAAAATTGATAAGAAATATACCATTTATTTGGAATTAACTAAATAAATTCGTGTCACAAAACTGCGTCGATTTACGTAAACGTTTATATCCTACAAGTTAAGAAATCTCAACTGATAAATTACAAAAAACGTGTACGTGTACGTGTAGTTTTAACACACGTACGTGTACCCGTACACGTTTTAAATCTCAACCTCTCTATTATGACTTGATATGCACATTTTTGTTTTTGTACTGGCTAAATGTTAATGTCATATATTTGGATATGTCATACTTATAACACTGCATGGTCAGTGTATTTTTTCAAAAAATATTATGTATATGTTAATGTAAACACAGCTATTACAAGTACATGTATGTTAACACAGCTAATTTATTTTTTTTTTATTTCAGCTTAAAGCAGACTCTTGTTACCACATGGCTTTTACCTGTTGATTCTTGTGGTTTCAGCTCTTGAGGTTAACCTGTCACCTCTACCCACATGCATATTCCTTGTGTTCTACAGACTATCTACCGGTAATTCAAATTAAATCGGATAATGCATGAACAATAATGGAACTTTAAGAAAGCATCATGTCCTATTGTGGTTTGTTCATGTTTGATAAGAAATTATGAAAAACAAAATTAAGGCTGTTTAAAGAAATATAATTGTTGTGAAAATTTGTTTTTCAATAAAAGTATGCAATTATGTTTCCTTCATTTTTTATTTTATAAAGATATTTAGATGTGTTTACATAGTTGAAAAATCACCCAAACTCTTTCCAATTTTCTCCATAAGATTACATGTAGGATATGTAAATGTACATTTGACTTTTGAATAACACCAGCAATGATAATTACTTTTGAAATGAGCAAGAAACAATCTATTTTCATACCTTTAAGGTATATATGCATAAAAAAAGTAGAAAAAAACATGTCAAATTTGAACATTTTTAATGGAATTCTCCGCCGCCTCCAGCTACCCGGGTGTGTTTGAATTTAATTTTATATAAGGCAGATGTTGAACTTGTTGATCTTACTGTTTTATCATGGTTAAAAAGAGACTAGAAACCAGAATAGATTAGATATTTAATAAATATGATTGTTAACTTACTTTTTTTCATGGAAAAAAGAAATCACATGCAGGAATACTTGTCTATTTAATTATTAAAATGCTACAAATCATTCAAGAAACATAAAAAGATCAAATTTTAGTATCATTGATGATTGTTTTCAAATATGTGTGAGAAATGACTCATAGAAATTGCCACAAGTTTCAGAAAATTAGGTAAAAGATTTCAAACCATGACTTTTTATGAAAATCACAAGATAGGGGGTGGGTATACATGTAAGGGCATTTCTAAGTTATGTGATGCTTTTATCAAGATTATATCATGTAGATGTATGTTGTATTGAATAAGGTTTCTTATTAAAGGTGGTTGAACAACAATTGACCTCTAAAAGGTCAGGTAAAGATGTTTTACTAAGGAGAACCCTGTAAATCTGTGTTGAGTAAAAGAAATTGGAAATGGTGGGTTCACTTAAATGGCCATATGTTTATTAAACCTCAATGGAATTGTCAATATGTGGTATACTTTTTTCTCAGAATTGCATTAGCTTTCTTATTCTAAGACAAAGACATCTGTTCATAAAATGTACTAAGTTAAAGGTAGCAAGGGACCATTCGGATAAAGTACCCGTTAATATTTTTGTAAAATTAAGGTACATCACTACACCTAGACTTATACTTTTTAAGACACTACTTCACAAGATGGCGATTTATATGTTTTGTTGAACTCTTAATATCGTTTGATTGGGTTGTATACCGTCATAGCTTAATGGTTAAAGTATTGGGTTTCTAAAGCGTTTGAGTTTTAGTCCGCCTGGAGCTTTTGTTACTGTTTATTGAATTAAATTTTTGAAAATGTAATTGTTCATCCAAATTTGCATATTTTTTGCCTATTTGACTTAAACACTTCTTATCAATTATGATATCTATCATAATCAAGTAATTTTCTGCTGATTTGAGAAAATATTTCAAGGTGTTTTGAGCCACCTTAAGAGATGCTGCACAATTGAAGGCTTATGAGTGTTGCTAAGATTCATAAAATGAATTTTAATGATCATCATTAGAGGGATCTCCCTTGTTGGAATTGGTATGCAATATGAAAACCCCTAATGTTTAATACGTACATGCGAATTGAATGGTGAAACTTGCGGCTAAGACTGTTGTGTTGACTTTACACTGTGAAATTGCAGGTTACAAATGGGAGGTTATATAACTTGAAATTTATGTGGATGGGACATTATATACCTATTCACTGGGTATGAGGATGATAGCAAGTTTATTGTCCTCCAAGACATCCACTATTTCATGGGGCGAAGCCAAGTGAAATAGTTGCTGTTGAGGGGGACAATAAACTGTCTGTCATCCTCACACAACACAACAGTCTTAGTCTGTCTTTCTGTCAGTAAATAGCTATAGATATCTTAATTATTATCCTGAAGAAAACTTTATTTGTTGGCGATGCAGAATTTCTTGATGATAAACAAATTAGAATTATCGGACTTTGAATTTAATGCTGTGATCGGATTATACCAGAGGTGTTCCGAGTTTAAAAAAGGGAAATTGTATGCTGCTGGTGAATACTTTCGTTGACTATTCACTATGGACAGATAGCATAGAAACTATTTCACAGTTAGATGGAATAGCATGTTTATTCATTGTAATTTTACATAGGAAATATTCACAGAAATATAATAAACTTTACATTGCTAAGTTTCTGACATTTGATGGTGCAACAAGCACAGTTTGGAAGGTCAAAGGTGACATCTTTTGTATCTGACTCCTTTTCGGCTTTATAACTCAAAAAGTTTATAACCGATTGAGATGAAACTTTGAGAGATTATGTGCAACTATTATGCCTCTAAGATCCTAAAGTTTCTTTGAAAACGACCTTTCCGTTTTTACGTTAGTTCATTTAAACAAAAAATTTTAGAAAGTCATTTTGTCCGCAGCGTTTCTAAAAACGCTTTAAGATAGAGGCTTGAAATTTTCAATGGTTATGATTTTGTCGTTTTACCTCTGTAATAAGGCTCAAAATGAAAATCTGTCACTTCCGGTCAAAACCGGAAGTGAATCAAATTTTTCGAAAAATTGAATTTTTTGATCAAGTCAAAAATGAATATCTGTTTTGTAGAGCTTATTCAGCTTAATCTAACACTGAAAGCCGTTTTAAAATCGGACGATGCATTAGAGATATTGGGGTTTAAAAATTGATGTTTCCAGAAATTTTGATTCCGCGTCCTTGATTTAAAAAATAGCGTAATGTTCAAAGTAAAATTAACTTGTACAAAAAAAACTTGTTAAGTCGTACTTGAAATTAGTAAGGTTTTTGTTAAGTCGTACTTAAAATCATTCGGATTTTGTTAAGTCGTACCAGGAATAATTCGATTTTTTTCATCTTTTTATTTTAGTTACTCTTGTTATTGGTTTAAGAGCTCTGCTTCTTACATGAACTTCCAGCTTTACTTCCGACATTAACGGAAGACCCACTCGTTGCTTTGCAACGAGCTTTGCTCTAGTTATACTTTTTTTTCTTTTTCTGACTTTTTTGGAGCGTTATTTCTCAGAAACTATTCAACCGATTTACACCAAATTTTTAGGAGTTATAAAGCATCGATGTCGCTACAGATAATTAAAATTTCAAATGATTACGTCACTTCAGGTTTCAGATATGGACGATTTTGTAAATTTTTAAGGGCCATTTTGTCCACGCATCTCCTCTGAAACTAATCATGATAAAAGCTTGAAGTTTACAGGGATTGAAGATGAATGTCTGTAGATTTCCCTCCATGCTTCCAATTGCGAAAAATGCGCAAGGCCTAGAAGCTCGCCTGAACCTGAAAATTAGCACCAAATTTTTTCACTTAATTTTCGCACATTTTCCGTAATATCTTTTGACGTATAAATATTTTGTTAAAACATGTAATGCAAAAGCTGTTTCAATTTGCACGGGCTTTTATTTGATATCAAGAAAAAGGGGCTGGCCCCTCAAATTAGGGGCCAAGAAGGCTCTAAAGTCTATTTGCAATAACTTTTTAGTGAACAATAATTTGTTATCAATTATAGAAGCTAAAAATGTTCATTGTACAGCTGTTTATCTATACAGTACCATACTTAAGTCATATATTACGTAATTAGGGGATTCAAGGGGCCAGAAGTTCAAAACTTTGATCATTAATATCTGAAAAAGGAGAAATATTTTGAAAAGCAATGTAGAACAAAAGTTGTTCAAAATAATGTTTTGTACAATATGCTACCTTAAATGTTTTTGTTTATGACCCCATTTAGGAATTAAAGGGTCGGCCCCTAAAACACATTTGTACAGATATCTCAAGAACGGTAAACATTTTGTGAACACTTGTTAACAAAATATGTTTATATTTACAAGACCTTTCATTTGATGTCAAGAAAAGGGGGCTGACCCCTCAAATAAGGGGCCAAGAGGGCTCAAATGTCTTCTTACAATAACTCTTTACTGAACAATATTTTGTTATTAATTATAGAAGCAAAAATGTTCATTATACAGCTGTTCATCTATACATTACCATACCTAAGTCATATATTACGTAATTAGGGGTTTCAAGGGGCCAGAACTCAAAACTATGATCATTAATATCTGAAAAAGGAGAAATATTTTTAAAAGCAATGTAGAACAAAAGTTCTTCAAAAATAGGTTCTTAACAATATGATACCAAAAATTTTGTTGTTAGTGGCCCCGGTAAGGGGTTAAAGGGTCGGCCCCTAAAACGCATTTGTACAGATATCTCGAGAACCGTTTACAATTCATGAACACTTGTAGAACAAAATATGTTTATATTAGCGAGACCTATTATTTGATATCAAGAAAAAGGGGCTGACCCCTCGAATTAGGGGCCAGAAGGGCTACTAATTCTTTTCATAATTACTCTTTTCTGACAAATAATTTGATATTAATCATCAAGCAGCAAAGAAGCTTTTATTAAGTTTAATTTAAAACCGAAACCCGTTTTAAAATCGGACGATGCATTACAGAGATATCGGGGTTTAAAAATTGATTTTTTCGGAAATTTTGATTCCGCGTCCTTGGTTTAAAAAATAGCGTTATGTTCAAAGAAAAATTAACTCGTACCCAAAATAATTGTTGAGTCGTACTGTAACACTTTCGGATTTTTTTGTGAAGTCGTTCTTGAAATCAGGAAGGTTTTCGTTAAGTCGTATTTAAAATCATTCGGATTTTGTTAAGTCGTACCAGGAATAATTCGATTTTTTTCATCTTTTTATTTTAGTTACTATTGTTATTGGTTTAAGAGCTCTGCTTCTTACAGGAACTTCCAGCTTTACTTCCGACATTAACGGAAGACCCACTCGTTGCTTTGCAATGAGCTTTGCTCTAGTTCTTATTTTTAGGGTCTTCCGTCTTCAACGGAAGACCCTCTTGTTATTCTTCGGTTTCTTTTTAGGGTCTTCCGTTTCCAACGGAAGACCCTCTTGTTATTCTTCGGTTTCTTTTTATTATTATTATACTTTTTCTTTTTTTTTCTGACTCCTTCTCGGCTTTATAACTCAAAAAGTTTCCAACCGATTTTAATGAAACTTTCAGAGATAATGTGAAACTATTATCCCTCAAAGATGTTAAAGTTTTCTTGACAACGTCAATTCCGTTTTGACGTAACGTCATTTTTAAAATTTTCAAAAAGTCATTTTGTCCGCGGCGTTTCTCAAAAACGTTTTGAGATAGAGGCTTGAAACTTTCAATGGTTATGATTTAATCGATTTACCTCTGTAATAAGGCTCGAAATGAAAATCTGTCACTTCCGCTCGAAACCGGAAGTGAAACAAATTTTTCGAAAAAATGAATTTTCTGATCAAATCAAAAACGAATATGTGTTTTGTAGAGCTTATTAAATTGAATCTAACACTGAAAGCCGTTTTAAAATCGGACGATGCATTACAGAGATATTGGGATTTAAAAATCGATTTTTCCGGAAATTTTGATTCCGCGTCCTTGGTTTAAAAAATAGCATAACGTTAATAGTAAAGTTAACTCGTACCAAAAATAATTGTTAAGTCGTACTTAAACACATTCGGATTTTTTTTGTTAAGTCGTTCTTAAAATCAAAAAGGTTTTTGTTAATTCGTACTTAAAATCATTCGGATTTTGTTAAGTCGTACCAGGAATAATTCGATTTTTTTTCATCTTTTTATTTTAGTTACTCTTGTTATTGGTTTAAGAGCTCTGCTTCTTACAGGAGTTTCCAGCTTTACTTCCGGTATTAACGGAAGACCCACTCGTTGCTTTGCAACGAGCTTTGCTCTAGTTATTATTATTTTTTTTCTTTTTCTTTTTTTTCTGACTCCTTTTCGGCTTCATAACTCAAAAAGTTTTCAACTTATTTAAAGGAAACTTTCAGGGATTATGTGCAATTATAATGCCTCAAAGATGTTAAAGTTTCCATAACAACGTCACTTCCGTTTTGACGTTACGTCATTTTTAAAATTTAAAAAAAGTCATTTTGTCCGCGACATTTCTCAAAAACGCTTTAAGATAGAGTCTTGAAATTTTCTGTGGTTATGAATTTGGCAATTTACATGTGCAATAGGGCTGGAAATAAAAATCCGTCACTTCCGGTCGAAACTGGAAGTGAAACAAATTTTTCGAAAAAATGAATTTTCTGATCAAATCAAAAATGAATATGTGTTTTATAAAGCTTATCAAGCTGAATCTAACACTGAAATCTGTTTTCAAATCGGACGATGCATTAAAGAGATATCGGGGTTTAAAAATTGATTTTTCCGGAAATTTGGTTTCCGCGTCCTTGGTTTAAAAAATAGTGTAATGTTCAAAGTAAAGTTAACTCGTACAAAAAATAATTGTTTAGTCGTACTTGAACACATTCGGATTTTTTTTGTTTAAGTCGTTCTTGAAATCAGGAGGGTTTTTGTTAAGTCGTACTTAAAATCATTCGGATTTTGTTAAGTCGTACCAGGAATAATTCGATTTTTTTATCTTTTTATTTTAGTTACTCTTGTTATTGGTTCAAGAGCTCTGCTTCTTGCAGAAAATTCCAGCTTTACTTCCGACATTAACGGAAGACCCACTCGTTGCTTTGCAACGAGCTTTGCTCTAGTTCTTTTTCTTTTTTTTCTTCCTAGACGCGAACTTTGAGGCTTCATATCGTGCTCATTTTTGAACGGTTTTTGCTCAAATTTTCAGGGCTAATGGACTTTACAAAACACTATCTTCATCAGTTCATAAAAGTTAGAATTCCCTTTCCGTTAACGAGTTATTCCCCTTTTAAAAATTTTTGGGGCCTTTGGTTTCCAGACAAAGGCTCCGAGACTATGATAGCAGGGAATGGGAATCCAACGAATTTGAATAACAAAGACATTGTAGTTGTATACATCGGTTTTTGTTTTTTGATTACCTTCCTTATTTAGGAAAAGGTAGGGGGTTAAAAAACAGGATTCGGAAGAGTGCGAAAATTTAGTCATATTTTCCTTTGTATCTTTTAAACAAAAAATAATTTGTTAAAACATGTAGAATAAAAGTTGTGCAGAATATCAAGGGCTCTCATTTGACACCAATAAAAAAGGGCTGGCCCCTTCAATTAAGGACCAATGGCCCCTAAAAGTTTTTGCTTAATAACTCAAAAACGGTTAGGATTTTGATATGGCTGTCGCTGGAAAAGTTGTTTGTTGGGATCTCATAAAGGTCGTTACAATGTTATTTTGTAAGTGATTTGTGTAGTATGAGTGTAACAAGCTTTACATGTTAACATGTACCTGTTTTCATTTGACAAGTTAACGAAAGTCTTTGCGCGTACAACTGGCATAAAGTTACTGCAGAAAGTATGCTGGTTTATACAAACGGCATTAATTCATAAGAATTTTTTTTTTTTAGAATACGTGCTTTTTTTTAGGAGTTTAAGTCATTGTTGTTAAGTTTTTATAATGCACAATCCTTAAAAACGGGATTTGGAAAACAAATCATTGTTAACTTTTTCTTTTCTAGTAAACCACAAAATATGGAATTAAAAACAACTATATATGCATTACATTTTAGTTATAAACTCCATGCATTTAAAATCTACCTTGAATCAGAGCTGTGTGTGTGTACCATTACGTAAGCTCTTCCTCGCCAGCGGCCGAGAAAATCGGTCACCATGGTCGCGGCTGGACTACCTAGCGGTCAGCGGTTATCTAATACACGAGAGTTGCGTCTCTCATATATGTGTTTATTTATCCGCAAACTCAAGAATTGTTTTCGTTTTGATTACACATATTTATGGATTAAACGATTGGGTGTCAATTAAGAAATCGTTTAGTTAATTAATAAAAGCAATGGCATTCTCAATCTAAAGCAATAATAGACATAGATCAATTGTGGGTTTTAAGTTTAAAATAAATAACTTCTATTTGATAGAGTAAGGTCATTATACTGCAATCTTTTCAAAGCTTCCTGGGTTATGAGCTGTGCGGGTCTGTGCGTTGTACCTTTACGTAATCTATCGTTCGCCCACGGCCGAGGATCTCAGCCACGGCTGCACTACATAGCGGTTATTTAATACACAAGATTCGCACACCGAGACGCACACTTCCATGCATATGAACGTGTTTGAGTAAATATAGCCGTAAATACAAGAACTGTTTTAATTTTATGTTATAAAAGTTTGTCCATTTTGTATTTAATTAAATTTGAGTGTAAATGAATATTAATGAACGATATTACTCCAAATCGGAAACATCGTCAGACATAAATTAATGGTTGGTTTGTTTATGTAAAATATTTTATAAACTGTTCAAATAATGTTTTAAATCAACAACAACAACAACAACAACCCCCCCCCCCCCCAATATTAAACATTTAAATGATGATCATCCATCGCACATGGCTGAGGAGATCCGGCGCGAGTGGACAAGTGATCCGCGGTCGGTTCGTGATCTTCTACATATACCTTATCACGCGTTCATGTTTCATATTTTGCACGGATTATTATGTTTTCAACTATTATATTGGTTTAAGATGAAAAGATAAATTTATTTTACTTGTACAGTTGATTAAGCATTGATGTATACGAGAGCGTACAAGGTGGTTTAAAAATCAAATCAAATTATAATCAAAGTTCCATGTTACATGTTTGCGGTATGTGCTAGCACGATAAAAGAATGTCCAGAGTTGAGGCATTCGATGAATATTTAAAAGAATATTCACATGAGTTTTAAACAACTTTGGATTAGATTCTATCGGTCACATATTAATCACTTCTGTAGTTTTCTACATGTATACGTTTCATTGTGGAAGCGAACTCATTGCTGCCCCCCCCCCCCCCTCCTCCCGGCCCGCTGACAGGAGCTCGCGCTGGTATTTTTTTTTTTTTTGATTGGCGAAACGATATCAAGATCTGTCGAAAATCATTTTTAGTGGCTTCTTCTTATGTGTAACATTTTGTTTCACTTTCCCACCCGTTTGTTCATTCGGTCAGTCTGTGTTTAAAATTGAATCGCCACGTGCGACCGAGAATCTTGTGTCGCTACAGCTCAGAACATATATAGCCCCGGGTCATCAATTCTTATGTAATTGAGTAACAGTTGGAATGGTGCTTTTACTACATAAAATAATAAATTAAAAAAATCATCCGCAAAAAATGTTACCGTAACTCAATAGTCAATACCAAAAATAAAATCCGTATGATTACAAACTGAAATCGGTTTTTCAGTATTCGGCGGGATTTGATTTTTCTTCTAACATTAGTATTTTTATTGGTTTTAGAGGTAACGATGTAAAAATACAAACAGTAAATAAATCTGATATTATTAACATTCATAATGTTGAAAAATATTTAAAATTAAATTAGTCACATTCGTTAGGAAACAATGTTATACAAACATCCGATAATTTTTTTTCTATGTCGTATCATTCGCGTAAATAAATATGTCCTTTACATACTCATTTACCTCAGAAAAAATTCAAATGATTAAACAAAAAAGAAAGTTGTAATTACTATTTCGGATTTTTTTTCAAAGTAATTTAACATTGTATTGAAAAGAACAAGAAATAAAAATGATTTAAATTTTTGACTCAATCTTCGTATATATTACCGGCGCTCCTTACATGTATAACGGCGTACAGTGTATAGATTATCATGATCTATTTGAATTAAGTACCATACGTAAAGATTCCCATAATAATTAATTGCATGACTGTGTACATTGTAGGCAAATCCCTGTGCGTTAATTACTTAAGACCTCTTGTTTTCCGTCAACAGTGGTTTAAATAATTAAAATGATTACTTGTAAAAATATCTATAATCGGGATTCCAAAGAACTTACTTCCCGCAATTCATAGAAATGATCAGTATGTTAATTCTATGTTTACATTTAATTTTGTTCAAATAATTAATAAATTTACTATCATTTAAATTGTGTGCTTCATCAAATGCTGATTCCGAATACCTTGAAGTCATAAATTTTCCATTGGCTATTGACAAAAAAAGAGACGCTTGACCATGTTGACCATCCAATGAAAACAAATACACAGAGTTTGATTGACAGGTTCAGCCAGGTGCAGGTCTCACCCGATGTCCGAGGTTATGTGTGCCGCTTGCGCAAAGCCGAATGGTCTCAGTAAGAGTTATCGATGTCAATAAATAAAAAAAAAAATACATGCTTATCAAACCATGCTCGTGTAAGTTAAAGTTGATTACGGCTTGTTCCAACAGAAATCATGTTTTGCTAACCGTATTTAATATTTTTTAATATAGCGAATTTTAATATTGTACAGTCATTTTACCGGTAACGAATCAGCATGCGGTTTCGTCGTGCATGCAACTATTATTATCGGAATTACAAATGTTTTTATTTTTTGTTTAAATCGCGTTTCTTTGTCCTTCTAAATTGTAGTATAAAACTTCCGAAAATATAAAGGATGAATTACGGAGACAGTAATTTCAACACCCCCTCCATTTTCCTAGTTTCGAATTCGTTTCCCAGTATCGAATTAAGCGCCCTTTATCACTTCTGGCCGAATATTTTGAGGCGAATTAATTTCCAAAATATACTAGAGGTACATGTTAATGGACTTATAAATGAAGAAGGAAAACAATTGTGGGAATATGTCATTTAAACAAATAACATGATCGTTATTTTCATCATACCGTTTTCCCGTCAAATTGAAACCGGACTTGAACAGTTTTCATTTGCGTTACTTTATAATATTGAATTTTCATAAAAACACTTTATAATAGTAATTGATGATAAGTAGTTGCCATTTTCCTTTGTTTTTCCCGTATATCTATCAATATATGCAGCCAAATAATACTTCTGTCGCAAAGAACCGAAACTATATAGGAAAACTACACGTGGTTCTATTTGAAGTCGTAATTTCATTCAAAGCTCCATTATAATTTGATATGATGCATTATCTTTTTAAATGAATTATATTGACTAATTATCCACTAAATAGGGATCAATAACAAACTTATTTTCATAGTAAGGCTTAATTGTTTTCACACTTTCGTTTTTTCTGCTTTGAACTTCCGGCAGCTCATATGTGGGTCACATTTTTAATTTGTAAACAATTCGGTAAATAATCGTACAAATGGCAAACAACTTCACGCACTGATAGAATATTTATTTCTGTTTTATAATTACCTAGCTAGGATTTTTTAAAACCTCAACTTCGTCTTCAACCAATAATTTTTCTAAAAATTATTCGATATTGGCAAATATTCGTTACCGGTAAAACGACTGTACATGTACCAGTACTGAAACATCGTATAAAAACGTTATATATACATGTACTCTGTAACTAGTCGTCTTTTAATACATATACCTTTCTTTTGTTTGTTAAAAATAAATTAAATTTTGTAAAATGATAAGTATATCATTTCTTCTAGATTTTTTTTCATGAAAATACCTACAAAAGAGTTTTGCCAATCACAAACAGTTTAAAGTACATGTAATGTAAAACACGGGCGCCATTTTGAAACAAATTGTCAGAGAGTTCCGAATAAAATCTGATGAACGTTTCACATGGTTCTCGCACGCTTTGCTCGAAACGATTTACACGCTTTGACCGAAACTCTGCACGCTTTGTCCGAAACGCTAAACGGTTAACACAAAACGTTTCTCGCACGTAAGTCGCACGCTTTTTTGGTGTAGTAGTACGTTTCAGGGTCTGTAAGTTTTGTCAGCACGCAACAATTCTAAATTGCACATTGTCTTCATAAATTTAGAAATATTTAAATAAAGAAGTTATCTTAGAGTAAAGGTTACGTGTTTTGTAAACGGGCTCGGTTTAAAAAAAACACACAATTCCTGACATGACACATGAGTACATACTGTTTATAACAATGCTTGCTATTCTCTGAAAATGTAACTTGCCATTAAATATCTCATTTGTTAAATAATGTTTGTTACTATTACATAAACTGTGTGCGACAAATAGTTTTCCTAAAACATTTTCTTTTTCAAAACACGTTTTATATGCTTTCAATCACAACACGTTTTTATAACAAAAGCAGAACTGAAAGTTAAGTAATTATAATCGTTTGACACCATATCACATATATTTTCAACTCACAGCAACAACGGAAGACCTACTCGTGGCTTTGCCACGAGCTCTGCTCTAGTTATGATAATATTTTTTAGCTTTTTTAATTTAACAACTCGGTAATATGGACCTGTATCAAGTTTGCACTTCGACACCGGAGTTTGTATGGCTATACCATCACATAAGAAAAATGCAATCAAAAACCTTTCTGTGTTTAAGGTTCTTTTGAAAACTACACCAATGGTCTTATTTGTTCGATTTGAATATGTTTAAATGTAACAGATCCTAATAGTCTTTCCTGTTGACATAGGACTAAATTTGATATAAACTATTTAGGTAAACCATTCTAATTTTTATGTTTTGTGCAATAAACTATAATTCATATGAAATACTGATACATAACGTTAAAAAGGTGAAAGAGTAAGCATTTACTTCGTTTAATTTTGTTTTTAATGTAAGGCATTTTAAAAGGCAGAGTGTTACTTACTTGGGAGATACCTAAAGACTCCCAGCGATCGATAAGCGATGTTCGGTAGTTGGTCGTACAGAGTGGAGACTTGGTGATAGAGGTACAATACTCGTCCTTTACGTTTTCGTTGGTTTCATCGCTTGTACCGTTAGAAATAAACGACAGATAGTCAGAGTCTGTTCCCCCACTCTGTCCCCTGTAGATCAATGTCCATTGGTCAACTTCTTTATCTAGGAAGAGTAAAAAGTTATATAACCAAAACAAAATATCAAATTCAGTCCTTTTTAAAACGATTTGCTTCAAAACCTATACACTTGCAATGTCAGATATTCGTTATATCTTTGTAGGTATGAACATTTTTCTTTATAATATTTCGTGGTGTGGCAAAACTTAACTTTTTATTAAACCACCCCATCTCATCGTAATATATTAATTAAAATTAAAACTTTTCTAATAATTAGTGGCATATCGCCTTTAATAAATTCTTTTAAATTTCATATCAATTTTTAAATAGCTTAAAACTGAAATTGTCATTAAAACTCATTAAAACTAATTTCAGAAAAGAGGTTTAGTATTTTATAGATATCAACTATTTTTCCTAATAAGGCAAGGAGTTATCACGAAACTAATATCTTGATGTTTACTAAGATTATTGAGAGCAGAAACAACTTGGTCTTTTTAAAATTAGAATAAAACACCATTTTGTCTAGGTTTCACTCAACCTATTTGAACTGATGCCCTTGAAGTCAGTGTCCTTAAAAACTGTCAATGTCAAAAATAAGAATAGATTGGTTGGCCCGCGACATGTACGTGTAGAAACGTGTATAGAATATTGGAAATAAATAAATCATTAATCAATATGGGTGCCAGTGTGTTTGACTCCATGTTGTAATCTTACTAAGCAACTTGAGAGCTGTCTTTTAGGAGAGAGGTCTTCGAACACGATGCATATTCTATTCGTATTCGACATAACATACTACATACAGCGGTTATTACTTGGTTTAGAATGTTGCTGTGGACATAAACTTCGCTGGCTCTTATGCTAAGAACTTTATCCCTTGGGTTTTTTTAAAATATGAATTAAAAGATAACATCTAGATCTAAAGGTAATATCAGTCTTGTAATTAAAGTAAAACACGCTTACAGGGAATATTCTTCTCATTTAATCATGCTCCTAAACGCTTAAAAAAATTACTGGATGGAAAAGAAAAAGTGCTTTGCAGTACAATAATATTTTTTCTGTATAAACTTACAACATCTGAATTCTGTGGCATTTTTATCCAAGCCTCGTTGTGAGCACATAAGAGACGCCATGGTCCTGTATCCTGTTTTACACTGCAAGGTCTTCCGGTACATAAGTATTCCGCCATTATCTTCGGCATTTTTTATTCGTGGCAAATCACAACCTTAAAAATAAAATATAGTTAGAACACTACTTTTCTTTTTTTCTTTCGACATGTATTTCAAAGCACTTACATTTATTTTTTTTGCTTGAATATACATTGTTTGTTCTATGAATTTCGCGATTCATGTCAATAACGCGCTTTCATTCCGTAAACACAAGAGGTATATGTTTTCAAAGTTAGCAGCAGAACATTTTCTGCTATAATCTTGACCATTTACTGAGTTGAATTGCAAATTTTTTAAATGAATGGGTCTAGTCTCCGTCCTAAAAGTACTTTTATTCAAATTATTAATTTTCATTCTTTTTATTATCGACTTTTTAAAGTGGTCTAAGCCAGCTATGGGTCAAAATTCGTGGTTTTCACAAAAGCTTTATTTATAATATAAAAGTTAGTAACACTACTTTTTATGTGTAATTTTCTTTTCAGCTTTTTTTTCGCATTTACTCCCTTTTAGATAATTAAAACGTATTTAAATTTTTCATATAATAGTATTATATCAGGAAATATCTAAAACTCTTCAGATAACGACAAAAATCCAAAATGCTTGACTTGCTCCTTATAAATAATGTCAAATGTTAATAGCGCTCGCACAGTCAGGGATTGTTTGAGATCAAGTTGTTAATAAAATAAATAAAGAAATGGAACAACAGAGAAAAGTATAGATATAAATGTCTGTTTGGTGATGGTCAGATTTTGTATATGTACTGAAGCACACCTTCTAATGTATGATTTCTCTTTAAGATGTGTGCACAAGTCGTTTTAAATATTTTAGGTGCGGGGGATTTGACAGGAATTGTAAGCACTTATCCTTTATTTCTAAACTAAAATTACAGATATGCATCAACAAAAAGATGACACTACGGCCAACGCGGTGTGCGTATTTACCGCGAGACCTCGTGGTGTGAAATTGATCGCGGTTTAGCACAGGTAACTCGGTTAAAACCTCGCGGTACAGCTTCTCACCTCGTCAACACCGTCGCGATACTGTGAAACCAGTCTCAGGTGAAAATCCGTTCTTGTTTTTAACGCGAGTTACCCCCCCCCTCCATTTTTTTCTCATATGGGAAATATGATTGAGGGAATTAATGTTAGTAATGGAGTTGATTGTTGATTATTGCAATTTATTATTATTTTAAAAAGTGGGAAAATAAAATGAACGTGTAATTATGCTAATACAGAATTTTGTATACTATTTTGTACACTCGATGGCATTACATATTTAATCTTTAAAACAAGATTCATCGCTGACAATCATCGGTTATCAATTAATTTGATTTCAAAAAAATACCTTATTTAGCCTCGGTAAAGGGGATACTAATGGGCGTTTCATTTACAATCTTTCATAATTAATTCTTACCTTCAAAACATACCTTACACTTGGTCATTTCTCTTAAATACGTTTATAGAATTCGTTTCATGAATAACAAAGTACATGTAAATATAAAATGTTTTAAAATGCACTCGCTTATCACCGCTGCGACCCGAGTTCGTGGTTGTATGGGTACGGTGGTCGCCCGCTTGGACACGTGGGTTTTCTCCGGGCACTCAGGCGGCTTCCTTCTACATTAATGACCACCTCACGCTAACATCCGTGTCGACGAAAGATATTAATATAAGTGGTAGAACTTGTTTATCAATCGTTTTTTAAATAAAAAAAGGTTCAGTAAGTGTAAGAAAATGGTAATGTTAAAATCGTGTGTATTTAAAAACTTACTTTCCTATCCGATTTGGCAAAAGTATGATGTTCAGTTCACCTCACCTCACCTAACCTCTTCGTGCCCGCTGGCACATAAGGCCCGGATACACTGCATCCACTTGTCTTTGGCTGCTGCCCTCGCTGATGCCCAGCTATTCCACCCCAGCTGTGATCTTTCCTGCTCTGTAGTTCTGCGCCATGTTGTTTTTGGTCGGCCTACTTTCCTTCTTCCTTCTGGATGCGATGTCAGTGCGGTGGTACAAATTCTGTTGTTCTGCATTCTTAGTACATGGTCAATCCAATTCCATTTCCTCATAAGTATGATGTCGCTTACTCGAGTTGTTTTTGTTCTCATGTAAAGTTCTTCATTTGAAATTTTATCAGGCCATCTTACCCTTAGGATTTTTCTCAGGCATCTATTCTGAAAGGTGTTTATCTTTTTCTTGTCCCGCTCTGGTGTTTTCCATGTTTTACTGCCATCTAATGAAACTGACAGGACCAGGCTGTTGAATAATCTTACTTTGAATGGAAAACTTTGACGAGCTCAAGATTTTCCTGAGCCTTCCAAATTGTGATTTGGCTTTTCCAAGTCTGTTGTTAATGTCCTCGTCAGCTCCTCCTTTTGTTGTTATTATGCCTCCTAGGTAGGTGAATGTTTCTACATCTTCTAGGTCTTTCTCGTCGATCTTGACTGCCTCTCTTTACCTCTGTGTGAATTCGCATTACTTTGGTCTTCTCTTTATTAATTCTGAGGCCAGCTCGTCTTGCAATTTCATTAATTTTTGCGTCTTTTGTTGAATGTCATGGAATTTTAAAGAAAGAAGGGCAAGGTCGTCTGCGAATTTTAAATCTTCAAGTTTTGTAGTGAAGTTCCATCTTATTCCCGTTGGTTCTTTTTCTGTGGTTCTTGTCATTACGAAATCTATAACCAGGAAGTAAAGAAATACGGACATTGTGCAGCCCTGTTTCACTCCTGTTGTTTCCCGGAACCAATTAGTTTCTTCACAATCTTCATGTACTGCGCATTGGAATGTTTCATATAGTAGCTTCACTATCCTGACCAGTTTGTCTGAGATGTCATAAACTTTCATGATTGACCGAAGGCTTTCTCTATAGATGGAATCAAACACTTTCTCAAAATCAACATAAGTAACAAACAGTGTAGAATTCCACTCTGTACATTGCTCTATTATGTTGCGGAGAGTGAATAGTTGTTCTGTTGTACTTCTTCCTCTCCTAAAACCGGTTTGTTCTTCACGAAGTTGTTTTTCCACACCTTCTTGTATCCTTTGTATCACTATTCTGGAGAAAGTCTTGTTTGGTACAGATAAAAGTGTGATACCTCTATAATTGTCACATATCGATCCATCACCTTTCTTTGGTAATTTCACAATCAAGCCTTTGTTCCAGATCGATGGTAGTGTTTCTTCACTCCAGATAGTTTTAAACAGTTTTTCCAAGTACTTTGCAGATGTTTTTATGTCTGCTTTTAACATCTCAGCTGTTACACCATCTACTCCTCCAGATTTCCCATTCTTCAGTTTCTTTATAGCCCTGATGATTTCCCCTTTCCTTTTGGGGCTTGTGTCTATCTCAACTATAGATTGTCCTTGGAGTTCACTTTCCACTTCTAATGGTCAGGTTGTGGCCGGTTTAGTATTTCTTGGAAGTGTTCTTTCCACCTTTTCTTTCTTTCCTCTTGGCTGCTCAGGATCTTACCCTCCTTGTCTTTTATTGCTGTTGGTGTGCCTCTCCTCTCATTACTTAGCACTCTAGTAATATCATACACCGTTTCATGTGTCCATTACTGGCAGCTCTCTCTCTACGTCTGTGATGTCTTCCGTCCACTTTCTCCTGTCATTTCTCATACTACGTTTTACCTCTCTGTCTTTGATGTAATATTTGTAATATTTGTTTCTTAGACTTCGTTTCAGTCTTTCTGATCTACTGTTGGTGAGCTGAAGTTTTATTTGTTTGCTTTCTTCTACTACCTTCCAAGATTATCTACTTATCCAGGGTTTTTGTCCCTTTTATTTTATTCCAAGTATAATGTCTGCTGTCTCGTTGTAGCCCTTGCTTATGGTTTTCCAGATGTCCTCAATGCTTTCTATTTCATCTAACACCTGGAATCTATTTTTCAGTTCTAGTGTTTTCCTTTTCTCTGGCTGTTGGAGTTTTGTGAAGTCATATTTCTTATTACATGTGTCTTTGTTTTGGTTCTGTTTCTTCAGCTTTATTCTGATTTTGCTTCGTACCAGTTCATGAGTTCATGATCACTGCTTACGTCCGCTCCTCTCATTGTCCTTTTATCCAAGATGGATGTTCTATGTTGTTTTGATATAAGCACATGGTCAATTTGGTTTTCGGTTCTTCCATCAGGAGAGATCCAGGTGATATTGTGCCTTGGTTTGTGGGGAAATATAGTGCATAATCTCGCATACATCTAAAAGCCGCTCTCCATTTTCGTTACGTTCTCCTATACCATGCTTCCCCATAGCACTTTTGTGGCCTTTGTTGCTACTGTCAACCTTTGCATTGAAATCTCCAATGATAAGCAATATGTCATGTTTTGGTATGCCATTTATGGTTTCCTGCAACTGCTCCATGAATGCCTCCTTTGCCTCTTCTGTACTTGTTTGTTGGTGCTTAGACAACGATGAGGCTTATCTTCAGAGCTGATGTATAGTATCTTGCATACATTATTCTCACGTTTATTGTGCACATAATGATCTTACGACATAACGTAATAATGTTACCACTTCATATAAAGATTTTACCCCTGAATATAATGGTGATATTATATAAATAGTGCCTGTTTGGGAGGGTAACAGTTGAAATTGACACCTCGAGAAAACCACTGTCAACCGACGCGAAGCGGAGGTTGACAATGGTTTTCGAGGGGTGTCAATTTCAACTGTTATCCTCCCAAACAGGCACTATTTATTTTGTTATACTGAATGTCTTTTTTAAGAATTTTAAGAAAATTTTACTGCTTTTATATAGGAATAACGTGAATTCTACAGCGAACCGTACGCGCATAATTTTCGCGCATGTAACATTTTTTAATGTTACCCGTTGCCAAGTGCGTTGCTAACGCTGAGGGTAATAGTAAATATTATTAACTGCGTCTTAACCAATCAGATTTCAGTATTTAACATGAAAGTATAACAAAATAGTATATAATGATGTTAGCACTGCATATAATGATGTTACCACTGCATGTAATGATGTTACCACTGCATATAATGATGTTACCACTGCATATAATGATATTACTATTGCATATAAATAAGATACCAGTTCATATAATATGAAATTGATCTTAAGGCAGCTATGGCGTTCCATAGGTATGATCGGGGACTTTTATATATACGTCCCTGGTATGATATATTTTTCTGAAAATGTCCATTACGACAATTTGTGCGCTTATGTAGAGATCTGCATTTCAATCAGAATGCCGTTACGGCAACATATACTACTTTACCCTTTCAAATAAAATGTGTTATTTGAAATAAGAGAGAGAGAGAGAGAGAGAGAGAGAGAGAGAGAGAGAGAGAGAGAGAGAGAGAGAGAGAGGAGAGAGTTTTCTGAACATTAGATAAAATTTTCTTACGGCACGTGGTCAAAGCACGGGTGCTGTCACAGACAGGAAGTATTATGTAATAGTTACACATCCGTAAACACAGGGATGACTGATTTTAAATGTACCTATCTGAATTATGCATTATTTGTGTTCGAATATAGACGGTCTACCTAAAGCGCGTGCGATATTTAATGTCGCTTTCATATTGCATGCCATATATACAAACGGGTGCATGCATTAATACTTTACAGGTACAGGTATCTCTTGATGCCTCGAACTTTGATCGCTCAAAGCGAGTCTCCGGTCCAAAAAATGTTCCCAATATCTCTCGAAACCCTTGATCCTTCGAAGTCAAACTGCAGTCCCGTTATTCATAATTTATTGTGTTTTACTCTCCATACCTCGAAGTGGGTCTGTTTATGCAAGCCTTACCTAATTGTCCTGCAAGGTGATAATTGTTACATGATTGACCATAACTTTGCATAAACGATAATTAACACCGACCGTCTTACAATAATTTACATAAATGTACACTAAATCTTATTTATTCAAAACGAGAGAGGGGTGGGGGGGGGGGCGGAAAGTAGTTAATGAGTTAAATAACAGTCAGATTGAGGGGAAAACATATACACGTTGAGTTGATGCCTACGGTAACGACCTCATGATAGTACATCGCGTAATATTTGTCCTCTTAAAATCTGTGGCATATTTCCAACTCATCATATGCAAAAAATAATACTTTAAAATATTACTCAATTTCAATTACACGTTTATGCATAATTTGTGTAAAACATTTGTACAAGACATGCATTAACAAAATATAGGTAGCAATAGTTTTCTAGAAGTTTTTGTTAAACACAATTCAAAGAAAATAATGAATTTTTCTTCTAATAATATCTATATCTAAATTCTAATAGTAATTAAAGCAGCGCTTTTTTTCTTCTCGGTTTAATCCCTGATACAGAACACACACCTGTTACGGTGTCTTACACCATCGCGGTAAAATCGTGGTCCGCGATGACAATACCCCGACGGTAGGTGTATCGCGGAAAGGATTAAAACCCCATCACGGTGTCGCGGGAAAATATGGGATCCGCGTTAGCGGTAGTGTGATGTTTTCAAGAGTGAACTCCGGTTATCAATGGGAATACAGCATATTGATAGTATTATAAATGGCTTACGTGAGTTGTTAATTAAACATTAGTCCAATACTATGAAAACCATTATGACTGCAATAGCCGATGTTAAATATTCTGTCACGTAATTTGTTGATAGTCGAGCGAGAGGATGCTGAACACAACTCCTGACCTCTTATCTAGTGTTTCAACAGTCATCAATGCAATTCAGTTTAAGGTTATCTATCAACAATCCCGATGAAAGACTTTTATGAACATTGGCGTTTCGTTAATCACACTAACGCGGAATACTAAATCGATTTAATGCAATTACTTAATATATTAACATCAGCCAATATTCATGATAAAATGGGAAATGACTGTATTTGAAAGAAATTTAAGAATCATTATTGAGGATGGCTTTCTTTCACATGGCAAACAATTTCCATTGTATTGGTTTTGTGTCTAAACGAGGCTGGATGGTCAATTACCAATCAGACTTGCCTGTAAACTTTAAATATGATATTTTGGACATAAACAAGAAAGACTAAAAATATTTCCCAAATTCAATCAAATTCAATTTGAAAATATAGTTACTGGTGACAAAACATAGGTTTAACAAAATAATGCTAACTTAACTCGGTAGAAGGCCAGTAGTGGCCAACAGAACCATAAGCACATAGAAGGTTCTGTATTGATATTCGATATAGCCGTATAAATCCCGGTGTCTAAAGGCAGATTTCAGGTTGGTATTGCCGAGATGGTATACTAAAAGGCTCTAGAGATATCATAAACGACGAGATGTTATACTAAAAAAGCTCTAGAATATTGTCATAAACGACACATTGTGTCAGGATTTAGGCATGTTCGCCTACTTCATGATAATCCTCCATCACATACATCTGAGCTTGTGAGGCAATTTTTGAAATCGGAGAAGGTTACCGCGTCTTGCAACACCCACCATACTCTCCACATCTAGCCTCATGCGATTTTTTCCTTTTTTTTAAACTTAAAAAGTTCTTATCTGGTCGCCATTACAAGTCTTTGGCCCAGCCATCAGCCAGTGTCTCAGATGTCTACTAACATCAGGGTACCGCGACGCATTTCAGAAATGGGTTCAGAGATTGAAATCATATAATTCAAACAACGGAGAAGGGATGTAATGTTCGTTTCACTATATAAATCGATGCTTTTGAGATACACATTACATATCGAACAACCCTCGCACATAGCTCTTTTGCTCTAGAAGATTTATAGAGTCCACGACCATTCCGCCCTATTAATCTTGAAAAAGCACTATTTGAAAATGTAAAACTTTTGCTTTGATGAATAATTGAAACCAAAAAGGGGAAAATACACAGACTATTTTTTTTTACATACCAATGAAAACACAAGATGGTCCCGACTTTTTGACGACACATTTCTCCTGGGTAGAGCACTGAAGATCTCCACAAACCGAATTGTTCTGTAATTTAATTTTTCTAGTTAATAAATACAACAATAATTGTTCTGTAATTTAATTTTTCTAGTTAATAAATACAACAATAATTGTTCTGTTATTTAATTTTTCTAGTTAATAAATACAACAATAAATCAAAAATGTGTTTAGCTAATATGCATTTTTTTCTTTAGATAGTTTATCATATTTTACAAGTCACACTGTATTGTTCGGTTTTTGTGTTCCAAAGAGATCACAAATTAGTTTTAAGGTAGCTCCCTACTCGTAAAATTCTCTGAGGAAAGTTGAAAAACCGAACTGATTTCGACTTGATAGACTTAAATGTCATCAATTGTTTGAAAAAAAAACATGTCATCACACTTTTTGAGATGCCAGATAAACATAAGCATATTTTAGCATTAGAAAACCGTATTTTTTTTTTTTGTTAAAAGTAAAATCTTGTAGGCAGAAATTTGTTTTTCTTGTTTAATTTTAACGTCAACATTATCAGAAAACTAAAATTACAAAAACATTTTAAAATTAATCGTTGCAATAAGAAAAAAAATAGCATTTAGACATACAACTGAGAGAAAGGTCAGAAAAAGAGTTATTTCCCCTTTGCATAGATAAGATATATAACTCTAGTACATCTAAATGTCCAAAGTGTTAGTAATAAAATTGATATTATTCAAGCAGAATTCGGGGGGTTTGACATCATAACATTAAATGAAACGTGGCTGGATCACAATACTGACTCCGAAGATTTGATAATTCAGGGTTTTCAAGAACCAATGAGGCGCGATAGAGGTGACAATATCCCCGAGTACCAAAACTCCGTCACCATAATCAGAAAACCTCCCGCGTTTCTCTGTAAATTATTTTTTGTGGTTTTTATCATTTGCAATCACTAAATATAATCTGAAACAATATAATTTATAACATTATTAACAAAAATATTTTTATTTTTATTTAAATAAGCCCTCTGAATACGACGTTCACCACGCGTGCCTATTATATCTTATGAACCTAACTCCGTCACCCACATGCTCTATGATATGGCAGGGAATGAAGACCCATTAACAATTTAGTTAAAACTCCATTTGTATCTAGGCCAAGTTATAATAAGTAAAAATGGTGCATACAATTTAGATTGTATTTAATTTCATCGAAATGAAATGATCGCCAGGATAAAAAATGAGTCCATGTAACAACAATCACAATGGCCTTTTCGGAATGTATGGACGCCGTTTGATTTATGTCCTTACATATTTCATATATTTTATATCATCAATTAATATATTACTTATTATATTATTTATTTATTATATTTTTAGAAATGTAGCATATTCTAAATAGCGATATACCGGATATATCTATACCCTGTATAAGGCAAAAGTATCGGCATGAGCGATTTGACGTTATCATCAAGAGTAGTGCATAAAGGCTATTGCGGACTGAAAAAAATGCATTAATTACCTTAAACAAAAATGTTTTACATGTGAAATCTTTCATCTTGACCTCTCTAAACATGGCTGACCACCGTAAATGATCGAATGGGCCCACATGTCAGAAATATCGATATTTTAGTGCATCCTTGAAAAAGTTTTAGCTGATTTCACGCAATTAATGGTGCATAAAATGAACAATGTTTATTTCTGTTATTTTTTGACACATTCTTAATATTAACCGTTGCAAATTGTTGACATTTGATTCAAGATTTTTGACATGTAAAAAATGACGTCATAATCGTACTTGATTTCAAACGGCGAGGAGTTTCCCGAAAGTGACGGAGTTAGGGTAGTGACGGAGTTAGGGGGCTATGCGATAGATACGGGGGCGTGATGATATACGTCAATAGTAATATCGTGTGCAAGCGCAGAACCGACTTAGAAGTTACCCAGGTAGAATGCATATGGGTGGAATGTATTAAATATAAAAAGAAATTTCTTATTGGAACGTTCTACCGCCCTCCTAATTCTGAAACAGAAAAATGGAACTTAATAGCGTATTCTATGGAGAAGGCTAAAGATACAAACATATCAAATATTATTATTACAGGGGATTTCAATGACAACCTTAACAATTTAAGAACTTCCAAAATCAATGATATCATTAAAGATCTAGGAATGACACAACTTATCACAGACGCTACGCATTTTACGGAAAACTCTGAAACATTACTAGATTTGTTAATAGTAAACACTATAGAAAACATCGATTTTTCTGGGGTGGGCGACAACATACTTCCAAGTAACACACGCTACCACTGTCCCATCTACTGCGTCCTAAAATTGCCCAAATTATACGCTCGAACTTTCACTAGAAAAATTTGGTCATTTTCGGAAACCAACTTTTATGATTATAAAATTTGCCTACGTAAACAAAATCTAGATATGCAAATCTATAATGAAATCAATCAAGCTTGTAACGAAATTACAAATAAAATATTAGACACTGCCACCAAAAATATACCAAACAAGGTCATCACTTCTCGACCTAATGATCCCCTTTGGATGCATAATGCGGTCCGCCGAGCTATAAGGCAACGCAAACGTCTGCACTCGAAGGCTAAAAAATCCCAATCCTCAGTGGACTGGGCTAATTATCGAAAGGCAAGAAATGAATGCGTAAATAAAGTAAGGAATGCAAAGCAAACGTACTACTTAAAACTAGCTAATCAACTAAAATCAAACAATTTATCACAAAAGGAATGGTGGTCATTGTTGAAAAAAGTTACAAATTTAAAAAAATGTAATAAATCTACTTATCCCCCAATTAAATTAAATGTTAACAGCACACTTGTGAACGAAAACTTTGAGAAAGCAAATATATTCAATGACTACTTCTGTCAACAATCGCAAGTAGATGATGACAATATCGATTTACCCGTAAACTACGATAATAATGACCCGTATTGTAACCTAGACAATATTATTATTTCTGTTCAAGATGTAAAAGACAACTTGCAAATCCTAAATACTAATAAAGCTACTGGTCCTGATAATTTAAATCCTATGCTCCTCAAACAAGCGTCATCAGAACTTGCTTATCCTCTAACTAAACTATTCAATCTTTCTCTGCAAAGTTCTACTGTTCCTAATCAATGGAAAATCGCAAATGTAACTCCTGTATACAAGAAAGGCTCAGCAAACACAGTGAGCAACTATAGACCAATATCCCTGCTTAGTGTTCTTGGGAAGTGTATGGAAAGATGTATTTTTAAATACCTATACAATTTTCTCCACTCCAATAACATATTAACTCCATCTCAATCCGGCTTCCGTCCTAATGATTCTACTGTCAATCAACTGCTTAGTATATCTAGTGACTTTTATCGAGCTATTGATCAAGGCAAAGAGATAAGGGTAGTGTTTTTTGATATAAGCAAAGCGTTCGACAAGGTATGGCATAAAGGTCTCCTACATAAACTTAGTAATTTGGGAATACGTGGCAATTTATTAAAATGGTTCCATAGTTACCTTCACAATAGAAAACAATGTGTCGTTATTAACGGTACCAAATCATACCTGAAAAACGTGCAAGCTGGTGTTCCGCAAGGAAGTATTTTAGGTCCACTCCTTTTTTCTTATCTACATAAACGACCTAGTGGTCAATATCGATTGTAATATTAAACTGTTTGCTGATGATACGTCAATTTACATAACAGTTGAAAACCCGTTCAGCTCTGCAGCTCTACTTAACTCTGATCTTGAGAAAATTAACGACTGGTCTAAAAAATGGCTTGTATCCTTCAACCCTTCCAAAACTGAATGCATGACCATTTCCAATAAAATTAAGAAGCCTTTTCATCCCTCACTCATATTTGATGATGTCCACCTCAAAGAAGTTGAATCGCATAAACACCTTGGTGTAATTTTTAGTAGTAACTTATCGTGGAACCAACATATAGACGAAATGATATCCAAGGCTTATGCAAGATTGGGACAAATGCGCAAAGTTAAATTTTTACTAGATAGAAACTGCTTACAAAAAATATACTTCTCTTTTATTAGACCAGCCTTAGAATACGCAGATATAATATGGGATAATTTACCGGAATATCTTAGTCGAAAAATAGAAAATATTCAGTTAGAAGCGGCACGAATAGTGACGGGGGGTAATAGAATGGCGTCCATTGCATTTTTATACAGAGAAACAGGCTGGGTGTTACTTTCAAAGCGTAGGGAAAACCATCGACTCGTTCAGTTCTTTAAAATGTTCCATTGCAAAACTCCAGAATATCTTTCTAATATTTTAGAAATACAAACTTCTAAAGATGGAACACATAATACCAGAAGTAATAATTCCATACGGGAAATTTTCGCACGAACAAAGCTATATTATGAGTCATTCTTTCCAAGTACAATAAGGCTCTGGAATACACTACCTAATGAAATACAAAACAACCCTTCTTTAAACAATTTCAAAAAATATTTAAATCGTAGCAACATAAACATTCCCGATTATTATAATTTTGGATCCAGAAAAGGACAAATTCTACATTCCCAGTTAAGATTAGAGTGCAGCGCCCTGAAACTTTATATGTTCCGCAGAAACCTCTGCCCCTCCCCCTTATGCACATGTGGTTCAATTGAAAGTAATGACCACTATCTTTTATATTGCCCAAATTATAATGTAATACGTAGTGAAACAATTAACAAACTTCGAGATCCAACAAATGTAAACATATTACTCTTTGGGTCTCCCAATCTTAGCGATAATGATAATAAATACATTTTTTATATGGTCCAAAAATTTATCATCGACAGTAAACGATTTCAGGGTACCTAGTGTAACCTCGACACTTTTTTTACTTAATTATATTCTCTAAATATGAAAACGCATCTAGGATATATTTATACAGGGATGTATTTCATACATGTATTTCCTTTGGTGTTTTACTTCAAATTGTTATGAACATAATTGTATTGTTTTCCTTATAGTATAACATGAAGTTATACGTTCGTGGGTCGATTAGCTCACTAGTTCAAAAATAAATGCACTTGTAATTCCAACTCTCAAACTCATGCATATGTCAAAATGTCTAGTCTTGATTGATACATATATTGGATGTCTTTATCTCCTCTTTTATATAAGCTCTCATATTCTTTATTTAATCATACATACATGTAATTTGCACCTCTCATATTTTTTCTTATCTAAGAGAGGGATTTGTATAAGCCTTTTGGCTTGTTTCCCAATCTTATTGTACTTTATGCCAAATACATGTACCTGCTATTGTAAATTATCAATAAAATATTGTTTAAACTAAGATATATAAAAATTTGGAAATTTAGGATAAAATTAAGTGCGAAAATATCTTGAACATACCAATAATTCTAATTACATCCATGTGATAAAATTCACATAAAATAAATAAAACTATCTTGCACAATTTTTAAAGAATTCAAAGTTTTAAAAAAAGGTGTGACATCACAGAACACTGGATCTACTTTAAGAGTGTGTAATTTTATAGCAGCGTTCACTAAAATTGCTCAAATGTTCAATCCATTTTAAATAGATTAAAGCTAAACGAAATAATCTGCCAATGAAGAACAACTAAACGCTCTTACAATTCCATTATCATTTGCTTCATATGATGATATCTCATTTCCATAATGCAGTCATCGGTTTTAGTTAATCATTTAAATGACAAGAAAACTCCCAAACAATTTAATGTTATTCTGACAGAAAATCGATTATCAAATCAAAGCTTTTTGGACTAAGATAAACATCTATACTGGAATCCTATTCAAACTAATTATTGAAACAATTTGCTCACAGTGGGTGATTCCATTCCTTTTTCTTTAGAGAAAACCAAATCGACGAACAGTTACTGTATTACATGTTGTCAGCTTAAAAATAAATGTGGATGTCAAATGTTGGTCTCTGTTGCAAGGATAAGGTTTTTCGGACCATGGTACGTTTATTGGGTTTAATATTGAATTTTTCAAATAATTAGCAAACATATGCTGTAAAGTTTGTTAATCAAGGGTACATTTTGAGAAAGACATTTTGAAAAGCTAGATCATGCTCATTCTTATTTCGATATTCGATTTATGGGCAATGTTTAAATAAATACAATTGTTTGAAATGTAAATCTTCATTGATTTGTGTATTCTTGAAAAAGATATGTTTAATAGCATAAAATTTAGAGGCACATTTTTGTAATTGCACACTTATAAAATTTCCCCTTTTTTAATATATTTATTTTCTGTTTAAAGTTGGCGATTTCTCCTGCATTGGAAGATTCTACCACGTGGGTAGTCTTCTTCCACAATGATGACTAAGTCAGTTTGATCCAGTAGTTCTTCTCTGTTCAGTATTAATTTCAATTTTTGTTGCTATTTTGTAAGATAAATTAAAACACTCATTTCTTTGTATTAGAAATAAATAGCTGTATATATGTATTGATTTATTTAGTAATAAATGAATATCACTCGAATTCGATTAGTATAAACAGACTGAATCACCAAACGACAACTTAAGACATTTCCTCTAAAACTGTTCCCAAAATTGGTTTTTCTTTTTGCTCATTTTTATTCATATTATACATATGCATGTAATGAGCAATGCTGAAACTGAATCGTGCTTTATTTGACACTTTTCATAATGGACTGTACATACACTGTGTAATGTATTTCAAAATTGATCAAAACGTATCATCAAAGCTTTTTACATATTACATATCATAATTACACTGACTAGTGAAAAAGGTGAAAAACAAATAAATGATATTATTCATCAAATAAGATAGAAAACGTTTATAGATTGCAATAATTTATATGTCTACATATTTTTGTACAACTTATGTATGTATATACTTTAATCCCTTGGATCGTCTGGTTCTTGTTAATAAACAATACAAAACTAGATGGGAGTAAATACAGAATTTACACATGACAAAATATTCGTATATACATCCACCAAGAAAAATCAAATTTTTCCACATGACGTGTACATGGGGTAGAAGTTTGATCATTTTTCGTGGTTTTTCTATTTTTTTTTAAAAGAAAAATCCTGGCGAGCATGGGATAGAAGTTTGGTCACTTTTCGTGGTTTTTTCTATATTTTTTGTGAATTCTGGGTGTATTTTTTTTTTTATGAGGATGAGGTAAAGGGTTTTCTTTTTAATTTCTAAAACTCTAACGATGCAGTTTTATATTTGAGAAAAGTTTAAATTAAAATATTAAATTACATAAATTCAAATATGAGATAAAGCTCGATAGACTGTTTAAGTCCGGGTTGTCTTCAAGATAAAGAGAATAATATAGATATTAGCTTCTGAGTATTTAAAATGCATCTTTTTTTTTAATTTCAACATTTGTCTGCCAAGATGTAGCAAAAATTAATATTTATGAAATATTTTCATTTAATATAAAACGATAATCAGTATAAGAGACGAACTAATAAAATTTTAATTAAAGAATGCAGTGTTAGATTACAAACGTGCAGATGTCTTATGTTTCATCTCTCTCTCTCTCTCTCTCTCTCTCTCTCTCTCTCTCTCCCTCTCTCTCTCTCTCCAATTCATAACAGTTTCCAATTGCGTACAAAAGAAGTTTTTACCGCAAATATGGAGATCGGTATGTGGGTACTCCCCTCTCTGTCCAAGACAGCTTCCGGTTTGTCCGTGACACTGTCTGTGTTCAATTCACAACTAAGATGAACCCGGTCATAGTTCACAGACTTACATCGCCCGGGGTAAGATTGACACTCCCTGACACACATCTGTTTACCCATTTTATCAAGACTCGCGAATGTAAAACCTGACAGATACTTTCCATAGAGTTCGGAGGATGAACTCGCAAGGCCCAACAACACTGCGGATAGAAATAACCCGAGGATCATGTTTACACCATGTTATCCTTACACGGTCTGTTCTGTCAGTAATTAGACACAATTTGAAAACTGGATTTTTGACCGCTCGATGCCTGCTGTCAGGTGATTACACCTGTCGTCACGCTAGCGAGCATTGATCTGTATCCGAAATCTGTATCCGAGAGTTAATAAAGCATCGTCAGACCTAAGTAGAGCTCTGGCATGCATTGCTCTTCATCAATTTTAATGGTTTCTATTGGTTTAAAAAAAAATAGTTTTGTGAACGGAAAGGGGAATAGAAGGACTGCCAATGCAAAAAACAAAAAAAAGAAAGAAAGAAAGAAAGAAATGAGAGCCCAAATGAAATGTAAAACTATCTCTCAGTCTCAGGAACTAAGCAGTATGTTCGATTTTTTTTAAATTTCTTCATATTCATGTAGTTATTGATGTTTATGTTTGGGATTATTGCAGTGACTTGACGGTAGATAATCAATTCTTTTGACAACGTTTGATTGATTCTTTGTTTAATGACTCTAGTTAAATTTAACAGGCTTATTTTCCGATCATCAACTTCTAATTAAGCACGGCCTTTAAGTGATTGTATCAGGGGTATAGTTGAAGCTAACCTAAATCTCCAACTATCATTCTTGTCCCCTTTTTTGTAACGGCAGATTTTTTCCTTTATTTCTGATGTCTTTCCATCGATGCGTTATACAGCTCGTCAGGACTAGTTTGAGTTTAATTTTTGTGGATATTTAAAGCAATCAATTCTGTCTATCTTATATTAAACATCAAATATTACAATGTTTTATACAGAGAACAAATACATCTTTACGCATACATTATAAATATTAAAACGTAATTTAAAAGAAAATCAATTACAGCCCTTGGAATTTTGAAGTACATGTATATTTGAGCAAGGAAAGTAAAATTGAAAATATGAATTTATATTAAAGGATTTTTAAAAGCGGGCACTCTGAGAAATCTTTGGGGTTCCCTTTCCATTAAATCATAACACTGTAGGCTAAAATTATCAATAATAAAAAAAAAAGAACACTTGATTAATTTTGATGAAACAAAGTGATTCAAAGCGGGAAAATATGATTTTGACTTGGTTGATCGTATCTGTTAATAGACTTTAAAAAAGACAAAATATGCGTTGAAAATAGATTTTGCAGTTGCCATAATATTTGTGAAAGTTACAAACAAAATAAAATAAAGTACGACAAAAAGCCAGTGTTATAACTTTCTCTTAAAATGTAAGGTAAAACTGTACGATTGATTTTAAAAAACAGCAATAAAAATAAATAGACTCGAGATGATGTATTATGAAAATGAAACGATTAGAAATTCCATTTCTTCTTATATTATTATTATTTTTTATTTATCAATTTTTATCTTTATTTTATTTATTTTTTGATTATTTTTTTATCATTATTATATAATTTTTTGCTTTAAAATAAGTTTTTGATTTTTAAAAGCGGCTATAACTTACATGCAATAATTTTTAACCACATGCGCTTCATACAGTAAGGTATGGTGCTTGTAAATTATAAGTAAGTAAATAGTTTATAATAGTAACGTGTGAATATTACATAATAATTACAAAATTCCTCTTACAAATATAAGATCACACCCGACCAAACGGACTTATAAGTCACTTAAAATTTAAAACTGTTACAAAGTGAAGAAAATTTACATGCTTTATGTTTAGGAGCAAGATGGCTCTATCAAGTGTTTCTGTCTGAGATTGTATAATTCATTAATAGCGAGCGCAGCGAGGCGGCGCGAAGCGCTGCTCGCGTAGCGAGCTCCATAGACAACGTGTACGAACGGAGGAAATTCGAGTTGAAATCTGCACATTGTTCAAAGAAAATTTTGTGGACCCGCGTGAAAACGTTCTACTATCCCAGTGATCCTTTGCGGTGCATAGCAACTTGGCGGAACAGGAAGCGTTTCTAAGGAAAATTCTTACCTGTAAATCGCATACATCATTTTCATTTAACAATAAAAAATCCTTTTAAAAACATTAAAGTAAACAACACATATGCTTACGTAAAAAACTGTACCTATGACGTCATTTCCTTCCCCGAATTTGTCCGACAATATACGACAAGAAATTATATTGACGCAAGCGTCAAATGGGCCGCAAAAAATATAATTGTTGTATGAATCATTGGTTGTTTACAGAAAAACACACCACAAAGAAGAAAATAAGAGTTGGTTGTACTAATTTTTATGGTAAATTTTAATATACTTTCAGCAACTTGTTTTGAAGTTTAACATTTAACTATTATCATAAAGAATCGATTTCGTTACTGTAAGCATTTCTAACGGAAATTGTATGATCATTGCCATAGTATGAAGCAATGGAGAACACATTGATTTGTACATTACTCTAATACAAAGTTCAACTCATCATTTGAAATTTCTCTTGAAGATTATGTATTTCAAACCATTTTCAAATTGGTTTTTTTGTTGTTGCATTGTATTGAATGAAAACTTAATGCATTAGTTTAATATATGATTTCAAGGGACCTCATAATAAAATAAAAATGGATTAGTTCAAATTTTCCAGTCAATTCAAATTTTCATTTGTCATATTCTTGCGTAAATAATTGATATAATGTCATTTCATGATATTTTCTACCACATTTTACAAGGAAATATAATAAATACACACGCAAATTCATTTTATTTGACACGGCACATAGAAATTCAAATATATCATTTATATAAAATTTAATGACATTCAGGACTTAAGTATTTCAGGTCTTTAGTATGTCCCGTATACCATTTTGAAAAGAATGAAGAACTCCGAAATTTTCCGAATAGATTATAGTCTCGATAAAAACGCGCCAAATACGACAATCTACTAAGTATGACCTACTTTTCATTTACGAGTAAAACAAAAAATATGTGATATTTACTAAAAGGCATAAAACATATTTCTACATGCAAATTTACTTTTAATTCATAAAAATAAGCATAGTATTAATTCTTCTAAAAAAGAACTATCCCGCAGAAACGCAGTAACAATATTTAAATGTGTATCAAATAACGGACCGCCTTCCGGCGGCCCGTAAAAACTGTCGAGCGCAAAAAGTTAAGTATGACGTCACAGTGATCTGGCGTTTTATATTCCCGCGATACTCAAGCATCTGTACTGAATGTAACGTGTAGGAAGTACACAGTAGGGAGTCACCGTTAATACTGATACTGCGCTCACTATTAACGGTGACTCTTTGGCTAATTAGTTTTGTTTTAATGATTTTTTTGCTCTGTAAATACACATGCAAGTTCCATGCTAAATTTATTGTCATATTGATCCAATCATTGTATACGTTAGGTAGGTGACAAAAACTTATTTAAAAAGAAAAGTCTAATCATTATTAGATCTACGTGTAGCCACGTCATTTTGTAATGAATAAATAAAAGAAAAAAATTAAACTGTTAAAATATCTACATGTATTTGTTATAGTTGCATATGTGGTCAAACCTTTCAATAATATTGGATATCACACACTAAAAAAAGGGGGAGGGAACATGTCTACAACGTATAGCGTACAAAAATTAAAAAGATTAAAAACAAAATTGATGTCACAGAGGAAAACTAAAACACTGGTAACAACAAGGAACAAAATGAGAAATAACACAGACAAACAATTTATTGATTTTAATGATCATTATTAAAAGGTAAAGAAGAGATAAAAAATTTAAAAAAAACCGGCTTTGTGTTTATCAAAATATTTTAATAAGTCTGTTTAAAATTTAATTAATGCTCAGTGGTAGTTTTTTGTTTAAGTGTATAAACCTAGGAAGGGACCATTGGAATAAAAGTTTGATATCTTCCGGTTCCTTGCGGTGGTAAAAGTTTTCGAGACAAAGCCAAAGTTTTTTGGTTTGGTTAAGTCCACGGGTTGCATTTAACAATGATGACAGATGTGTGACTCCTTCTGCGCTCGCCCCAACGGTCACACCGTAAAACATATTAAAAATAAGCGATTTGGCGGGGTAGTTACATATTAGATCAACGAACAGAGAACTATAATCGGTAATATTTTTAGTTATAGTTAAATCATATCCAATTTCAATGAAATAAATGACCTCTCTGATTATGTAAATAAGCGCACTGTATGGAACAAGCAACCGATTGATATGTAAACCGAATCGGGCTCGATGTTCAGATAATTAATTTGAAACAGTCTATAGCAAAATGGCTGCTGATGCTGATGTGAGATGTGAATAATTTTCCCTTTTATGGGCTTAAAATCACTTAGTAAATCAGGTTTACATTCTTTTGTGAGTATTCTTTGTTTATTTGAATAGAAAAGATTGTTTTTCGAATATACAGTATTTTTTAGTATCGTCAGTTCGTCCACAGGGCACAGGTCCTGATAGAGATTCAAAGGCTTGTGGTTCGTCACAGCAGATACTTAAATTTTTAAAATAAGATGTTATTTATGTCTCTGATCACAGTCCGAGGCATCGTTAGTGCATTTCTATCGTTCTTATTTAGGTAACATTATGTATCATATATTTAGTTTTATATCATGTATTATTTTGCTTATTTTAGATTGAGTTCCAATCCGTATGCTTTTGGGATATACAAGATGCATTGACACCATAACTAATGGGGATGCATTCAAATTTCTTCAAACACTATTAATAAATAGAGAAGAACTGAAATAGCAATGCAGACCACTTTTGTCCCTGCTTTGTCCAAAATGTTGGTAAATAGGAAAACTAGTTTTAAAGACAGTCATCCGTTATCTGACTTTGGCCCTGATGAGAACCTGAATGACAATGCGGACATCGACTGGGTCAATAAATCCTGGGTTCGGGGCCTGCTCCGATTCTGCGCCTTTGTTAGCCTGGTGTCCGTCAGTCTCAACACTCCCGAGATGTTTGCCATCAGCATCCACCTGATGTATGTTACCTTCATCTTTGACCTGATTGTTACCTTCCTGTTTTCCGCCGAAATGCTCGCCAAAATGCACATCAGGGGTATTGTTAAGGTTGGTATTTATGAATGGAATTAGTTCAATAGCTACAGAATTCATAATATTATGAACAGAGTTTGATTGAAGGAAAATGGTTCATGTGTGTATTTTAATCAACATTAATTATGATTTAGTTATAAAGTGAGTATACTGCCTTAATTAATGTAGTTTAAAACGAACCTTATAAGCCCTGTTCATCAGAGTATTATTTCTGTAGCTTGTGAATTCATTCTCTGAACAGTTTATGTTCAGTTTTCTTTCTTGAAAAAGAGAAATCAAAACAAATTGTACCTCATAAATGCAAAATTGTATAAAAATTTGAAACAAATATCAGATAAAACTTAAAATATTTTCATTTTGCCCCTAAAAATAACAGACAAGGATTGTTAACTATTTTGAAAGTGATATGATTATCAAAGGACTGGCATTGTGTCAAAAGGCTTAAAATATGTGCCTGTGTTGTTGCAGGGTGAGGCCCCTTACATCAAGGATCGATGGTGTCAGTTTGACGGCTTTATGGTGCTCTGCTTATGGATGTCCTTGATTTTACAAGTAAATTATAGATTATAGAAACTTGTCATTTATGTGTTTTTGCAATAAAAAAATAACTGTTTTTAATTTACAATTATGTGTGCAAATTAATACTGTATTTGCATGAATTCCAATCCATATTTTGCTTAAAAGATGTTATATTGCTGTAAGTTACTGAATTTGATGTTAAACAACAACTTACTGTAAACTCCAATCTCCTTGTCTGTGGTTACATTAAGCCATTTAAAGGATCTGACGTGTATCTTACCTTGACAGGTATTTGAGATGACGAAGATTGTGGATATGTATTCCTACTGGTCCATTATAAGATTTCCCCGCCCACTCATTCTGATCAGATTATTCAGAGAGAAGCTTAAATTCCAGTTGCCCAAACAGAGAATCAACACAATTTTTAAGTAAGCTTTCCAGCAAATTTGTGTTCCAAATTTTGTAACATTTGTTTTGTCAACATTAGGAAACCATATTATAAACATTGTGAAACTATGAGTTAATTGTTTTGAACACACTCCTGTACACAGGCGGTCGCGGAACCAGATTATCAATGTGACAACCTTCTTCCTGTTCTTTATGTGCCTGTATGGAATCCTGGGAGTGCAGTTCTTTGGGGAGCTGAGGAATCACTGTGTCAGGAATGGGACCAACCCCAGGTAATGCAGGCAGTGGTCATAGGTCAGGGCATGAATTATAATCTTTACATTCTCTAACTAAGGATTATAAGCCTTAGTACATTTACTGTATTAAAATTCGTTATTTTATTTACCGGTAAGTACTTATTTTTGCCATTACGCTGTTTTGTATTAAATTGTGATAATATCAAATCGCGAGCACCATTTTTTTGTTCTAATTTTAAATAGCTCAAATCTGTCTGAAAAATAAAAGCGAGATTTTAAAATCGACGAGGCTTTCTTCTTGCGATTTTTCACAAATATTAATTCCTAATGTTAGATTAAGAATCTACAGTACTATTTTACTGGGACTGACCTCAGGTATTGCAAGCAAAATTTCACCAGAAATAGAACCTGTACATAAATTCACTTAAGAAGTGATTTATTTACTTTTTCATTTGTGTATGAATAATGATTTGGTCATGAATCCAAACATCGTAATTAATTCTTCACCTATAAAATGAAAAGTATATTGTGACTGTTACAGTAACGTGACGAAGGCTGACCTGATGATCCCCGACTACTACTGCTCTACCAACCCCGACTACGGCTACCACTGCACCAGCGGCATGGTCTGTATGCAGCTCAACCTCAGTAATGTCCAGAGGGGCTTCGACGGATTCGATGAATTCAGTAAGAGCACAAAGTACTGTTAATTCAGGCTTATATAACTCAGGCTTAAATGATAGCTATATATTGTAGTGATATTTTTCATGATATTTTTTTCATTTTGATTGCATTCTTAATATGATAAAATAGGATCAATATGATTTGATATTGTGTTTGTTACAGTAACAAGTTTCTTCACGGTGTATGAGGCCGCCTCACAGGAAGGCTGGGTGTTCCTGATGTACAGAGCAATAGACAGCCTCTACGCTGAGCTGGCTTTTGTGTATTTCATCACTCTCATCTTTATCCTAGCTTGGCTGGTCAAGGTACATTTGCTTAGCTCTCTCTTTATTGCAGCTTTTTAAAGATTTTTTTGGCAGAAATCTGTGTTAATTTTAAATCTTTTATTGAATATTCTATATAAGTGTATTGAGGGAATATTTTCTATCTACTGACTTGATGTGTTGTAGAATATCTTCATTGCTGTAATAATCGAGTCTTTTGCGGAGATTCGAGTTCAGTTTCAACAGATGTGGGGATCCCGAGGTAGTGCCACCGATTCTGATTCTTCACAGGTAAGTCATCCATTGTTTCTCTACACGTTATTACTTTGCCATGGAAAACTTATGATCTAATGAAGATAAATTTGTCCCTGAGTTCAAAGATCGCAAGACATAATGTGTTTTTATAGCAAAAATGTCTTTAAGTGTTTGTTTGTCTGCAAATTTAACTATACCCCTAATCATCAGCTCTCCAATTATCCGTACTCTGTAAAGAGGCATGGTTACTAATGGTCGGATTTTCTTTTGTTGGGCCTGTTATCACTGGGGGATTTCATGTCTCATAAATTCATCTTTTTTTCTCATCTCTGGGAAATTATTTTCATGAGGTTTTATTTTAAATTCTGTAAAATACTGGCCTTGTTTTCCTTTAGGTGATTCAGTGCGAGGGAAACTCGTGGAAGATGGTGTTGATTGATGAGAACAAAGCCAAAGGATTTGCCCCGCCCTTCTTCCAGAAGATCCTCTGCTCCAACTTCTTCCACACCTTCTTCCTACTACTGGTCTTTGCTAACGCTATCACTGGAGCCACTCTGTCATTCAAAGACCAGGCCAGTATTTACAACAAGCTAGATGGGTTTTACTATGCTGAGGTAAGTTTTATCATGTAACACACAAATATATGTACAACCAAAACTAGATATATGCATGTGTACACATAATTGAATTTTAGGAGATATGAATTAGAGATTTCTTTTAAAATTCCAATAATCAATAAGCTGAGATAAAAAGATTTGCAGTTAAATACCTTAATATCATGATAAATAAGCATTTCATCAATGAATATTTTATGTGAGATATTATTAAATTCAGTGTTCTTCCACATGCCAATTGATTGTCATTCCATTGTTACATATTTGACCTTGTAGGTGGCATTCACAGTCCTCTTCGACCTTGAAGCTCTTTTCAAAATATGGTGTCTGGGTTTCCAAGGTTACAAGAAGAGACCATTTCACAAGTTTGAACTTCTCCTGGCTATAGGAACAACTCTCCACATTATTCCTGACCTGTACAGGGGACATTGCACTTATTTCCAGGTAAAACAAAAATGATGTACAGGAAACTTGTTGCCTACTTATAGGATATCCTACTTCTGGAATCTATGCTGATGGAATAGTTTTTAACATTGTTTGTACGAGAAATTGAAAGATCTTTCCTGTAAAAATTTTATATATATTCTAGCTTTCATTGCTTGACTTCAAAAAGCTTTGTTTGGAAATAAACTACATGTATATTGCTTGTAGCAGAAAAAACTTTATTAGTGAACACTATAACGAACTACATGTATTAAGTTTCTGAACTGTTGTCTTCATTTGATGATTATTTTTTAAATCCATTTAATAGTAGTTTTTATCACTGTTCTCCTGTTTGATGAAGCAATGTCCTCTTTAGGTGCTGCGAGTGGTGAGACTGATGAAGGCCTCCCCGATGCTGGAGGATTTCTGCTTCAAGGTCAGTACAAGTGCTGGTTCATATGAGGCATACCTGACAACATCCAATAATTCAAATATTGGGTCATAGTGCACATTATCATTTTTCGAGCTTTTTTTCTACACTAAATATAAAATTGTGTAAGTGAAAGTAAAAAATGCAAAATTTACAATTAATTATAAAACTTTTAATGGAAAATGAGTAGTGTGTAACATTTTGTATTGACACCTTGTTTGGTACAGTTTTGGGTGTTTTGTTTGTTTCCACTTTATAGATTAGATCTACATGTATCTCTGTCTGTATCACTATATTTGTGTTTTGTCACAGATCTTTGGTCCGGGGAAGAAGCTAGGACACTTGATTCTGTTCACTATGTGTCTGCTGATCATCGCCTCCAGCATCAGTCTACAGTTGTTCTGTAACATCAGGGACTTTGACAAGTTTGGCAGGTTTGATCAGGTGAGTCCAGTTAACTTTGTTACTCATTTTCTGAGTCAGGTTCTTTTTCTAGGCACTAATTTTGAATAATGATCAACCATAAAACTTCAATTTATTGTCAAAACTTTTAAAAGAATTGTTTTAAATTAGACTTTTTGTTTTCATATGACATGTGATGTGTTCTGACAATGTTTTGTGATATTTTTAATGTTTAATGTGAATTTTGTTTCAGAATCAAGATGTCAAAATTTCATTGATTTGACAATGTTGACTTTTTGTAACTGGAGTGAATTCCAATATTTACATTGTAAATTTCAACAGGTTAAAAGTAGCTAGTATACTGAAAAATGTCTTTTAATAAAAGTTTACTTTTTATAGTACAGGAAGAACACCTATATATAGTATCATACATGTACCGGTAATTGATTCAATGTTTTGTCAATCATTTTTTAAAAATGCAATCAAATTTTAAAACCCCATTTACCGGTAGGAAGCTTCAAAACTAGATGAATTATTAACTATAAGAATCATGTAAAAAAAAAAAATGTTCATAAATGCTTTTAAGTTCAAATGTAAAAATTTTATGAATGAAAATTTATATTAAAGAATTCTATTATGGCTGCATATTTGTTTAACACATATTGGATAGTTGGTTGAAATATCAAGCAAAAATTAGTCTTTCTTTGTTAGACAGGATGAGATGTGTATTATGTATATAAATGTATTAAAGTTTTGCACCATTTTTGATTAGGCCTTTATGTCCATGTTTCAAATTTTGACACAAGAGGGTTGGATCGAGGTGATGCACGGGGTGATTGAAGAGACAATGACTGGGGGATGGTTCCTTAAGGTGCTCTGCGCCATTTATTTCATTTTGTATCACCAGTTTGTGACTGTGGTGAGTAAGGGACAGAACTAAACCCTACAGAATCGTGCATTACAGGGTTGTGTGCCTTTGATGGTAGCCTGGGAGAATAGTCCATTGTCTGTCTAACTCCCTCAAAAATAACTTCAAAAAATTCAAATTCAAACTTACTATAAACACAGGAAGATTTTTAATATATGATATTTTGTTTATTTTGTTAATAGCATTAATCAAGTGAAGTTAAATTCTCAAAAATATATTTTTTTTGGTTACTAGTAGTTGCTCTTGTGTAGTGTTGATATTTTTGAAACAACAAAATCAAATCCCAAGAAATCATTTTAGAAGTCTATATAGAATTTCCATCAATTTGTATCCTGAGGAAGTCTGGATGGACTGTTCTCCTGGATAAAACTCTAACTCTGTTTACTTACAACACACTGGTTACCATGGTGATGACCTCCTGTATCCTTGGTGATGGACTAACAATCTGATGTATTTGACAGCATGTAGGTGATGAAACAACAAGAGAGGACAGCATGCACACAAACAAACGTACAGACAAACTGTCACAGGCACAGCAAAGACCGATGTCTCTCAGCACTCAGCTACACTTGTCTGTTCTAAAACAAGTCTTTTTTTATGTAATCCCTGGCATTTTGAGAATCTTCATTAAATGAATTACATTTTAAAAGCCAGTAAATTCAACAGAAATTGAATACACATAGTTGACAAATATTATGTGTGTTTTTGGAATCATTATTTTCTCGTACAATCGTGAATATTCATTGTAAACTTTAAAAAGCTCTTTCAGCAAGTGAAGCTTGGTTGAGACAGAAAACATGAATCACTTGTGATGCTTTAATAGATTGAACTTCTCTTTCCCCAGGCCTTCATGTCTATGTTTCAAATCCTTGCCAATAAGGGCTGGACCGAAGTTATGCAAATCACAATGTGGAAAACTGACCGGTTCTACCCGATCGTAGCAATCTATTTCATTTTCTACCACTTGTTTGTCACACTGGTGAGTACTGATTGGCTCAATGTTCTGTCCTCCTGACAGATCATTGGTCAGTGATAAGTGGCGGCCATTGGCCAGCCATTAGATGTAGTCTAGTCAATCAGTCCTGTTTACAGCTCCAAGTGGACGCCATGCTTCCCTCGTTTCTCTCAATGGTTTTGTTATTGTGTATCAGAGGCTTTTTACTAGTAGTAGATGTATTCAATATACTAGGTAATCTATGTGATCTGTGTACTATACTGGCCCCTGTACTGTATGTCATGTGACAACTATCTCAGTCATTATTACCAAAGTGTATCAAACATGATTCTAGTGCATTGTGTATCAAATAGGATCCCTGTATACATTATCATTTATTGATAATTAAGACACACTCAAAGATCTAATGTGATAGTGATTATTAGTGAATAAATTATAGTCACAAAAAATGCGACGTACAATAGGAGCTATAATCGACACCAGTCTATATATTCTGTGCCATGCTTCAATGTGCATGTATTTGAAACAGATGTGATTCATGTTGTTTAGCCGATTATCCATTCACAGAGATCTAAGACGTCTCTGAACAAGGGTAGTTACTGTAGATAATGATGTCAGTGATTAGATAGCTTACCCATGTATTGACAGAACAGTTTATGTGTACAGGGCCATTGTACTTCTGTAGTTTATGTACTTGCATTTAATTATTTACCTAGAGACTGTGTACATGTACTTGTACTTGGTATAAGACATTTGAAAGTATCTAAAGTATTTAGACTAGTGATAGATTGTCTTATTTTGGAGCCTAAATTACTCTGCGCAAAATTCCTATTAATGCTTAGGTTGTATTAATAAACATTGAAGATGCTTATTTATGATTAATTACCCATAGGTTGATAATCTGAAAAGGACAGATTGGTTTAGCATCTGATACTCAATTGCAGCAATAAGGAAAACAAGTAGCCTTCCTTCTAACACAAACTAAAAGTCCTTCTACCAGCTGTTGACAACTCTCCTATCTACTGAGCACACGATCTTCTGGCTCGGGTTAACGTTTTATTCAGTGATTTATTTCCCCTCTGTAACACAGTAATGAGCCTCTGAAGCTAAGAACAGGTTGATCACAATGACGAGTGGTACTCAGTATCGCCGGAGAATTATGGATGTTTTTAGTGGAATGCAGCTTAGCATAAATGAAGCGAAACCTCTGAGCCAATCAGCAGCCTTTCCATATGTAGGTCATGGGCTGGGGAGAGGAAGGGGTAATTCTGTGTGGAGTTAGCGGCCCCTCATTGAATCCTAACTGTGTAGACTTACTAATGTGATAATTCTCCCTAGATATGACTGTTGATCGAGAGAAACGCGGGGAAGCTTGCCTCCACAGACTGGTAAACAGGACTCCCAGTCTGAGCATAGAAACTGCGTCCTTGTGTCAAATCTTGTCGCTGATGACAATCATGTTCCGCATCCGTAATTTGATAGAATTTAGTGACATTTTGGTATTGGATCTCCAATCTCTGGGTACAGGCAATGAACTTGAATGGTTGCTGTAAAATTTTAAAGGATATTTTTATGACCTCTGTTAAATCGATGTCGCTAATAGAACATTTTATGCAAAGTCAGGAAAGTAAAAGATCAGAAATATCATCAGATATTGCAATTTCAAGTTCTGCCTTAGGAATAAGAAGTTTTAAAATAAAAAAAATACAGACATCAAATCATAAATTTATTTTTTTTAAATTTAATTTAGCAAAAAAGTTACAAGATTATAATTAATTATGAAAAATACAGCTTTGTTATAAGGAAACAAGAATGAACTAGCTAAAGACCTTGTCACTGTAGGTATAAGCTTGTTGTGGGTAGTAAGTACTTTTTCTACTGACTCTGGTGAGCATGTCTCTGACTAACACTATCCTCCACACGTTTGACAGTCCGCAGTTTGATATGCATGGTGTGCAGTACAAGTCAAATTTAAATCATCAACTTTTTCTCTCTTTGAGAATTAGACCCTCAATACCACAGGCCTCCCTCACTTAATGATCCCTGCAGGTGCAGATTTTATTCCCCCCTTATATTTATTTGTTCACCTTTTCACAACATAATTTAGAGTGGTATATCACTTTTCTCTTTTTTACTTTACCCCTTTTTAAGATCAATTTTACCATTGAATACCCAATTCACAAAATTTTTCCTGTTTTTGCACAAGATATTTTGATTATATTTTTATCTTCTCTTCAACTTCTGAATCATATTTTTTCTTTTGCTACCTTATTCAAGTAAATGACAGAAGAATTTCAAGGCAGTTTTTATGTCATGTGTGACGGAAGATACAGAATAAGATTACCCTACATATTTTTTTGTGAAATGGAAATAAACAAAATTATGATTTAAAACAATGTAAAGTTATATCCTGTCTAATATCTCTTTATTAAAATAACTTGTATGCATGATGTCATCAAACCAATATTTATGCAGAATGAAACACATAAAGCTGAGTTGTATTACCATAATGGTTAGAATTGTATGAAGAAGATGCATGAGTGAATTACTCTTTCTGTTATAGATGCTACTGAATTATATTGCTTGAATTTATTACATAATTTTGCAACATTCATTCCAGGATAAAATATTGTATAGAGACTATTGCAGTAATATACGCAAGACTTCTTGTTTAATAGATTATGTACCAGAACATTTTTGATTCTTAAATTAAGGCATACTTTTGATTTCAAACTTTTATTATACAAACTAAATGATAATACTGACCTTATGGAGAAGTTGTTAGGTTGTTGGAGTAGTCTCCCCTGTACAGAGTTGTCTGACCTTGGTGTGGCTGTGATTGTAGATAGTGATCAGCTCCTTTGTGGCTGTCATCCTTGACAACCTGGAGTTGGACGAAGAAATCAAGAAACTCAAACAGGTAAATAATGATACTCAGACCAAGAAACTTTAACAGGTAAGTAATGATACTCAGACCAAAAAACTCAAACAGGTAAGTAATGATACTCAGAGTAACTAAGAAACTCAAACAGGTAAGTAATGATACTCAGACCAAGAAACTCAAACAGGTAAGTAATGATACTCAGACCAAGAAACTCAAACAGGTAAGTAATGATACTCAGAGTGACAAGAAATGCAAACAGGTAAGTAATGATACTCAGACCAAAAAACTCAAACAGGTAAGTAATGATACTTAGACCAAGAAATTCAAACAGGTAAGTAATGATAATCAGACCAAGAAACTCAAACAGGTAAGTAATGATACTCAGACCAAAAAACTCAAACAGGTAAGTAATGATACTCAGAGTGACCAGGAAATGCAAACAGGTAAGTAATGATACTCAGACCAAGAAACTCAAACAGGTAAGTAATGATAATCAGACCAAGAAACTCAAACAGGTAAGTAATGATACTCAGAGTGACCAAGAAATGCAAACAGGTAAGTAATGATACTCAGACCAAGAAACTCAAACAGGTAAGTAATGATACTTAGACCAAGAAATTCAAACAGGTAAGTAATGATAATCAGACCAAGAAACTCAAACAGGTAAGTAATGATAATTAAACTGAACTGAACTCAAACAGGTAAGTAATGATACTCAGACCAAGAAACTCACACAGGTAAGTAATGATACTTAGGGAGACCAAGAAACTCAAACAGGTAAGTAATGATACTTAGAGAGACCAAGAAACTCACACAAGTAAATAATGATACTCAGAGAGAGCTAATAGTGATATGCTCTGATTTTTACGGATTTTTATGCGAGTTAGACTTCAATCAAAATGAACTCGTGATTCAGAAGATTAAAATTTATTGTATTAATTTTAATTGTATTTGCAGTATCAGCAGTGTTTAATCCTCCAGTTTTTATGTTGTGTGTACGTTCATAAGTTGATTTCTGTGTTGTAGTTGAAGGCCAGGGAGCAGGTTACAGAAAGTCAACAAAAATTGCCAATGCGGCTACGAGTATTTACCAAATTCCCGTAATTTTGATTTTGCTTTTAAAATTTATGATCTTTTCTTTTTTTAATAAGCATTATAAGCAGAATGAAATTACTTTAATACTTTTCATTTGTCATCTACATGTAATCTATTATCAAACTTGTACAAACAAGTCTAAATAGTTCAGTGTAAAAGTAATCAATATAGAGCACATTTCAGTTAAGATTGACCTGTAGATGTAGTTGTAAAAATGTGGAGCATATTTTCCATTTGAAGACATCATCGATATCTGTATTAAGTATAAATACATGGTACATAGTCTTTATTGGGTCGTACACTAACTGAGATTTGCCTTTTGCTAGGAACCACCCTCAGATGGTGTACCTGTACAAGATACCGAGCGACTTCAGTATGTCCCAGGTAAGGGACAGCTTCATGCGCCAATTCTCCACCCCGGAGATGAACCTGACCGTGGACATTCAGGAGATGAGTGAGGAGAACACCACCCTGGTCAAGTTCTCCCCCGTCAAACTGGTCAGGCAGGATGTGGTGGGCTCCAAGAGTGGCGGCGCCATGGAGAAAAGGAGTGGCATAACACTTATTGTCAGGTAATCTGACTTATTGTCAGGTAAATCGCACTCATTGTCAGGTAAACCGCACTCATTGTCAGGTAAACCTCACTTTTGACAGGTAAATCACACTTATCATCAGGTAAATCACACTTATCATCAGATAAATCATACTTTTTATCAGGTAAATCATACTTATCATCAGATAAATCATACTTATTGTCAGATATACTGTAGAATCATTAGAATTTGTGGTGGATCAATTTTTGTGGTATTTGAGTATAGCCCTTGCCCAAAAATTTACATCCTTGACGAAAACTAAGTATTGAAGATTTGGTTTTCCCACTGAAACTAAAAACCGACGCATCCACAAAATTACATCCTCACAAAGAAGCAAAAACCCTGCAATCCATGAAAATTGGCCACCAAAAAAATCAAATGATTCCACAGAACATGGTGCATTGTCAAAGAAACCATGCTTGTCAGGCACTGTATTTGACAATTTTGAAGTTGATCAAACTTATTTTCATGGAAATCTGGTTTATTTTCAGGAATATGAGACAACTACCCCAGAAATTCGTTGAAATTAAAGATAAATAGCTTATTGTTGCTTAATTTCCTAGATATCTGAATGTCTTGATTTGTGTACCTTACAGAGATTCAGCCCAGCAGAAGATGCAGGTGTGTGGGTCGACTCAGCTGGTGCCCACCGGGCCAAAATCTCTCCTGTCTCAACAGTACCAGCTCAGGATGGACAGGAGGTTAGTAACACACATCTAGGTGACAGGGGCAAGCACTGTCTAGAATTTAGATAATAAATAATCTTATTTGAAAATCATAGCTATCGATTCGACAGAGGCAAGTATTAGCTAGGATTAGGTTAAAAGAGTCATTTTTATAAAGTCATATCTAGGCAGTACATGATGATTTTCCAGTGATCAATGGTTATATGATTTAGGAGTATGAGAGGGTCTCGCCCTGGGAGTCTGAAGACACGAAGCATGGGGGCAAAGGAGAACGGAGACATCCACCTGGGAACCACCACCAGCTCCATCCTGAACCGGACCCGCACTCCAGACGATTACGACATCAAAGTCTGGCAGCAGCGCAAACAACAGGCCGAAATCAAGAGGTGATAGACAGACTGGTCGATGCTTTACTCTCTTCATTTTCTGATAAGCTTGTTATAAAATGTATATATTTCTGGTCAGAAAATTAATCTAGTCATAGAATCATCATGATGAATCATTAATAACCAGGTGATAGTTTTAAAAATGCTTCTTTGTGTGTATGTGGACAACCTGAGAGATACCTGTAATACAATGTTTGTGATTAACATGTACATGCACAGATAGTTGAGATGTCATGGTAGGGTTTTTGATTCTCAGGAGTCAGCAAGAAGAGGACCTGAGAGAGAACCACCCCCTGTTTGACACACCCCTATTCACTGTGGGGAGGGAGTCTCGATTCCGTAAAGTATGTCAGATGATTGTGAACGCCCAGTACAACTACACCCTGAGGGACCCAATCACAGGGAAGGAGCTCAACAGTAAATACAAGAGTGTACAGTAAGTCATCAACAGTAAATACAAGAGTGTACAGTAAGTCATCAACTGTAAATACAAGAGTGTACAGTAAGTCATCAACAGTAAATATGAGAGTGTACAGTTAGTCATCAACAGTAAATACAAGACTGTACAGTAAGTCATCAACAGTTAATACAAGACTGTACAGTAAGTCATCAACAGTAAATATGAGAGTGTACAGTTAGTCATCAACAGTAAATACAAGACTGTACAGTAAGTCATCAACAGTAAATATGAGAGTGTACAGTAAGTCATCAACAGTAAATACAAGACTGTACAGTAAGTCATCAACAGTAAATATGAGAGTGTACAGTAAGTCATCAACAGTAAATACAAGAGTGTACAGTAAGTCATCAACAGTAAATACAAGACTGTACAGTAAGTCATCAACAGTAAATATGAGAGTGTACAGTAAGTCATCAACAGTAAATATGAGAGTGTACAGTAAGTCATCAACAGTAAATACAAGACTGTACAGTAAGTCATCAACAGTAAATATGAGAGTGTACAGTAAGTCATCAACAGTAAATACAAGACTGTACAGTAAGTCATCAACAGTAAATACAAGACTGTACAGTAAGTCATCAACAGTAAATACAAGACTGTACAGTAAGTCATCAACAGTAAATATGAGAGTGTACAGTAAGTCATCAACAGTAAATACAAGACTGTACAGTAAGTCATCAACAGTAAATACAAGACTGTACAGTAAGTCACCAACAGTAAATACAAGACTGTACAGTAAGTCATCAACAGTAAATATGAGAGTGTACAGTTAGTCATCAACAGTAAATATGAGAGTGTACAGTAAGTCATCAACAGTAAATACAAGACTGTACAGTAAGTCATCAACAGTAAATACAAGAGTGTACAGTAAGTCATCAACAGTAAATATGAGAGTGTACAGTAAGTCATCAACAGTAAATACAAGACTGTACAGTAAGTCATCAACAGTAAATACGAGAGTGTACAGTAAGTCATCAACAGTAAATATGAGAGTGTACAGTAAGTCATCAACAGTAAATACAAGAGTGTACAGTAAGTCATCAACAGTAAATATGAGAGTGTACAGTAAGTCATCAACAGTAAATATGAGAGTGTACAGTAAGTCATCAACAGTTAATACAAGACTGTACAGTAAGTCATCAACAGTAAACACAAGAGTGTACAGTAAGTCATCAACAGTAAATACAAGACTGTACAGTAAGTCATCAACAGTAAATACAAGACTGTACAGTAAGTCACCAACAGTAAATACAAGACTGTACAGTAAGTCATCAACAGTAAATATGAGAGTGTACAGTTAGTCATCAACAGTAAATATGAGAGTGTACAGTAAGTCATCAACAGTAAATACAAGACTGTACAGTAAGTCATCAACAGTAAATACAAGAGTGTACAGTAAGTCATCAACAGTAAATATGAGAGTGTACAGTAAGTCATCAACAGTAAATACAAGACTGTACAGTAAGTCATCAACAGTAAATACGAGAGTGTACAGTAAGTCATCAACAGTAAATATGAGAGTGTACAGTAAGTCATCAACAGTAAATACAAGAGTGTACAGTAAGTCATCAACAGTAAATATGAGAGTGTACAGTAAGTCATCAACAGTAAATATGAGAGTGTACAGTAAGTCATCAACAGTTAATACAAGACTGTACAGTAAGTCATCAACAGTAAACACAAGAGTGTACAGTAAGTCATCAACAGTAAATACAAGACTGTACAGTAAGTCATCAACAGTAAATACAAGACTGTACAGTAAGTCACCAACAGTAAATACAAGACTGTACAGTAAGTCATCAACAGTAAATACAAGACTGTACAGTAAGTCATCAACAGTAAATACAAGACTGTACAGTAAGTCACCAACAGTAAATACAAGACTGTACAGTAAGTCATCAACAGTAAATACAAGACTGTAGAGTATGTCACCAACAGTAAATACAAGACTGTACAGTAAGTCATCAACAGTAAATACAAGACTGTACAGTAAGTCATCAACAGTTAATACAAGACTGTACAGTAAGTCATCAACAATAAATACAAGAGTGTACAGTCAGTCATCAACAGTAAATACAATAGTGGACAGTAAGTCATCAACAGTAAATACAAGACTGTACAGTAAGTCATCAACAGTAAATACAAGAGTGTACAGTAAGTCATCAACAGTAAATACAAGACTGTACAGTAAGTCATCAACAGTAAATACAAGACTGTACAGTAAGTCATCAACAGTAAATACAAGACTGTACAGTAAGTCATCAACAGTAAATACAAGAGTGTACAGTAAGTCACCACATGATTTACTGACAGTGTGTTTACAGGAGAAATCAGTTCTAGTTGTTACAGCATAACATCAGTGTGTTTAACTGTGTTAACAGCTGTAAGCTATGCTCATTGTTAAAGCATCAGTATTTACAGCAGTAAGAAGCTGAGTCTGTGCTTTCTTTGTTACAGTAAGCTGAGTTTCTGCAGTAAGTTGCTGGGTCTGGTCACCTACCTGGACTGGGTCATGATCATGGTCACCATCCTGTCCTGTATCTCCATGGCCTTCGAGACGCCAAAGAGACGAATCATGAATACACCAGAGCTGCAGGTTAATTTTAACTCGCTCAAATGATTGTATTGCTGTTTCATTATAAACTCAACAGAGGTTGGTTGGATTTACTGTTGATTGCAAAGTTACATAACAGTATGACAGAACAATCTTTATCTACATTCTTGAGATATCATTTCTAATTTCCCAATTTGTTTCTTTATTTATCAGATAAGTCTTGTCTGTCAGCTTAACATGATCAAGATTATTGGATCAAGTTCGTGTGTTGGAAATGTATGTGTGTATATCTTAAAAGAGACCATAAACTAAAAGTTGTGTGTTTTTAATGCTTTGACAGATAGCTGAGTACGCCTTTGTGATCTGTATGAGTATCGAGATGGGCCTCAAAGTTCTGGCCAATGGATTTTTCTTTACTCCAAAGGGCATCGTGAAGGACTTTGGGGGAATGCTCAATCTCTTCATTTATGCTGTAAGTCCTTTGACTTCATTTAGCTGTATGTTTTTGTATTTAAAACCCAGTTTTTATGCCTACATATATCTGGCAAGAACTTAATTAAAAAGGTAAATTGTTTTCGATATAGGTAAGTGTGATTTTCCTGTTCTGGATGCCAGAGGAAGCGGAGAGAGACTCACCTGCCCAGGTGTTCATGCTGCTCAGATGTTTACGTCCCCTCAGGATTTTTGTTCTGGTCCCTCATATGAGGAAAGTTGTGTATGAACTCATCAGGGGCTTCAAGGAGATTATCTTGGTAAATAAAAAATCTTTGTTTTAACACACATTTTCATGTATTTAAAATGTCAAGAACTCAATATGGGCTTCAGTGAGATTATATTGGTAATAATAACCACAGTTTTATGATACACATACAATCAAACTTCGTTATCTCGAACTAGATGGGACTGTTTATGTTTAATAACTTCAAGATATCCAAGTATTTGAGGTATCATGAGTAAAATACGTAAAAAATAAGTGGTTGGGACTTACACATTACTTCAACATACATTTGTATTCATTGTATTGGAGATATCTGTGTTTGAGATATAGAAGTTCAACTGTACGTGTACATTGTATTTTTAGAAAACAGTGATACATGTATCATTTAAAAACCAGCACTGTGTATTGTTTGACACAGATACAGGTACATTGTTTGTTATTGCAGTACACATAGACTATTATTGCTTGTTATTGCAGTACACATAGAATATTACTGCTTGTTATTGCAGTACACATAGAATATTACTGTTTGTTATTGCAGTACACATAGACTATTATTGCTTGTTATTGCAGTACACATAGACTATTATTGCTTGTTATTGCAGTACACATAGACTATTATTGCTTGTTATTGCAGTACACATAGACTATTATTGCTTGTTATTGCAGTACACATAGACTATTATTGCTTGTTATTCCAGTACACATAGACTATTATTGCTTGTTATTGCAGTACACATAGATTATTATTGCTTGTTATTGCAGTACACATAGACTATTATTGCTTGTTATTGCAGTACACATAGACTATTATTGCTTGTTATTGCAGTACACATAGACTATTATTGCTTGTTATTGCAGTACACATAGACTATTATTGCTTGTTATTCCAGTACACATAGACTATTATTGCTTGTTATTGCAGTACACATAGATTATTATTGCTTGTTATTGCAGTACACATAGACTATTATTGCTTGTTATTGCAGTACACATAGACTATCATTGCTTGTTATTGCAGTACACATAGAATATTACTGTTTGTTATTGCAGTACACATAGATTATTATTGCTTGTTATTCCAGTACACATAGACTATTATTGCTTGTTATTCCAGTACACATAGACTATCATTGCTTGTTATTGCAGTACACATAGAATATTACTGTTTGTTATTGCAGTACACATAGACTATTATTGCTTGTTATTCCAGTACACATAGACTATTATTGCTTGTTATTCCAGTACACATAGACTATCATTGCTTGTTATTGCAGTACACATAGACTATTATTGCTTGTTATTGCAGTACACATAGACTATCATTGCTTGTTATTGCAGTACACATAGACTATTATTGCTTGTTATTCCAGTACACATAGACTATTATTGCTTGTTATTGCAGTACACATAGACTATTATTGCTTGTTATTCCAGTACACATAGACTATCATTGCTTGTTATTGCAGTACACATAGACTATTATTGCTTGTTATTCCAGTACACATAGACTATTATTGATTGTTATTCCAGTACACATAGACTATTATTGCTTGTTATTCCAGTACACATAGACTATTATTGATTGTTATTCCAGTACACATAGACTATTATTGCTTGTTATTGCAGTACACATAGACTATTATTGCTTGTTATTCCAGTACACATAGACTATCATTGCTTGTTATTGCAGTACACATAGACTATCATTGCTTGTTATTGCAGTACACATAGACTATTATTGCTTGTTATTCCAGTACACATAGACTATTATTGATTGTTATTCCAGTACACATAGACTATTATTGATTGTTATTCCAGGTCTCTGTGTTGCTGGTCGTCCTCATGTTCATGTTCGCCATCTATGGAGTCCATGTTCTAGGAGGGAAACTGCACAAGTGTAATGACCCCAGTATCACCACCAAGGTTAGAACCCTCCTAGTCATCTTATAGTCAATCTCTAATCAGTATTCGATAGATTCAATGTGCCATCAGTACAGATGTTGTTATCTTAAGGACTGTAGTGAAATCAAACCTTCTTCCTTTTTCAGGAGGAATGCAGAGGAACTTTTTTCCAGAAAGTGTTTGTCACCAAGATGAAGATTCCTAACGGGACGGAGAGTGATGCAGGCTTCTATGTACCCAGGACTTGGTGTGTACTTGTTGATAACAGAAGGTTACATCATGTTGTTTAATACACAAACTTGTACATGTGTACTCTACACATTTATATTCATTACTTTTGATATGGATAATTAAGTAATTTATTTTCAGCAGAAAACACACATGTATTGATTTATCTTCTCTTTATAATTGACAGTTCTACCGAACTTTAAAGTGTAGAAGAAAGCACTATGTGCTGTTTTATGCATTTTTTGCCCCCAAAATTAAAGTTTTATAAAGTGCTTTAAAAATAAGGTGGAAGATAAAATCATATTGAAAATAAGGGTGCAAAAGGTTATCACTTCAGTGACGTCATAATGTAGGAATGACGTCAGAAGATTGCCTAATTTTGATAAATTGATGTTTTGTAGCGAAATATGGGTGTTTTCCGATGGTTTTTCGACTGGGAAACATCAAGCGCAGGCTTGCTCAAATACCATTTTTTAGTATAAAGTGTAAAACTATCTGAAGAAAAACATATGTTAAAGTCTTACTTGAGCTGACCTGGGCTCTATACTTCCAAATGCAAAATATAAAGCAAAAATGAAACTATTTTTATTTGTTTACAAATTTGCAGGAATTAGGTCATTTAGTTGACGTCATAGATAAATAGCGAATGAGCAATGATGACTAAAATCTAGATTAAAGTGATAGGCGTCCACTGTACAATGATTGATAAAGATTTGATTTTTATATGACACTATTTTAAAATTGGTAAAAATTGGGGCAAATATTTGACCATTCCGCACATAGTCCTTTGTTTAATTTCCAGGAAAAGATTTGATCAGATATTCTGAATGTTTTTGGTTTTTATTTAGGTCCAATCCTTACAACTTTAACTTTGACAACATAGGCAGTGCCATGCTGGCTTTGTTTGAAGTGCTCTCATTGGAGGGTTGGCTGGAGGTCAGAGATGTCATCATAGAGAGAGTGGGACCGGTGAGTGATTGGCTGGAACAGTACTGGTTTCTATTTGTTTTATTGAATTCAGTTAAAAGAAATGTGACTTGTTGAAAATAAGTACATATATGTTCTGTAATAAGTTATTTAGATTCTGTAAATAGATATGATGATTGAATTCAGGTATACTGTAGATTCCTAATTAAACGCGAGGAATTAATATCCGCATAAAATCGTGAGAAGCATTATTCGCGTATATAAAAATCTCGCCATTATTTGTCTTAGAGTTGATAACTATAAGAAATAAGGTTAAAAGTTCTGTATTCACAATTTTATTTTCTCGAAATTTGATACAAAACAGCGGGATCACGGAATTAAGTACTCGCAAAATATAAGGAATTTACAGTAGAGAAGATATAATGTATTTAGATACAATAATTCTCTGTTTTCTAGGAACATGCTATATATGTCCACGTCTTTGTGTTCATGGGATACATGATTGGTCTGACACTGTTTGTGGGCGTGGTCATTGCTAACTACAGTGAGAATAAGGTAAAGTCTTACATTGCTTAGTATAGTGAGAACAAGGTAATGTTATCAGTGAATACCTAGTTTTTGTCTCATTAAGATACAATTTAGATACAGATTATTTGTCATTGTCAGTTAACTTTTCTTGTTTAACATAGGGAACAGCTTTGTTGACTGTAGACCAGAGAAGGTGGCTGGACTTGAAAGGGAGAATCAAATTGGCTCAACCATTACACATACCACCTAGACCAGGTATATTCCTTTTGTCATCAAATATTTTACCATCCAAGAAATCACATGAATACAACCTCAACTTACACATACCACCTCGACCAGGGAAATCACACCAGACAAAATGTATGTAAAATGTCAACCATACACATTCCACCTTTCTTGATACCAGGTAGTCTTTAAAAAAAAAACATTACCAGGTTTTATCTCAAAATTTACCATATAGCTGCACAGGTTGAAAAAATTGTTTAAGTCAGAGGCTCAGCTGTAAATGTTTTCTTTGCTCACAGACGGAACAAGCTTCCGGGCCAAGATGTACGACATCACACAGCACAAGAAGTTCAAGGCTGGCACCGTGTTCTTGATCCTGATCAACTGCGCTCTGCTCGGGGTGCCGGTGAGTGTCAGATGCTCTGTAGCTAGAGCTGTCAAAGAACCAGACGGAATCTTAGCTGTTCATATAAAATTTGGTTTTTTATATTTTTAGTGGAAATGACTGTTTGCCAGAAGATAAAGAATTCAGCAAATCTGTTTTCCTCTGTTTAATTGCAAAATAAAAGCTATTCAACAGAAGTTGGTTAACAGTACTAAGATATTGATGATAAATTAAAGAATTGTTATTTAGTAAATGATCAAACATTATTAAATGTCAATTGTCTATGACTCTTTTTTCCATTATGTGTACTGGCGCCTAGTATATTCTGAATGTGGTCTGATATTTTAGTGGAAGTCATCTGATGCCAGACAGACCTTCATCCTGGGCTCCCTGTCTGCAGTTTGTACTCTCCTGTTTCTCTGTGAGGTAAGATCAGCACCACTAGAAAATATATAGGATAAGACATACAGAATATTTCACTACTGGATCAAATGGACTACTGTATATATCTCGTGATGATCCAATGTTTGCGATCACTTAAACATCACATAAAGCAGAAATGTTTCATAAAGTATGTCATAGACACATTCAAATTGCGAAAAAATGGATTGTGCAAATAATAAAGGTTTCAGATTAACAAGTTTTGTGACACATGAAAAAGGAAAATAATTACCAGATTACAGTACTTCATGCCTTGTGTTTACTGGTACAGGTTGTGATAAAGATGATTGCGCTGACCCCCAAGGGCTACTGGACCAGTAGAAGGAACCGCTTTGACATGCTGCTGACCTTCCTGGGGATTATCTGGATCATACTACACTTTACATTCAACCTGACTGGACAGGAGGTAGAGTGGATTAGGATAGGACACAATATGAACATCAACTTGTGCAAAAAGCAAAAATTTGAAAAAACAGAATGCGTGATCAAGGGTGCACTTGATATATCTTGATTTAGAATATGTTATAACATGTTCTAACAATATAAAGAAGTTACAAAACTAGACCATGTCAAAGGCAAATGAACTTGAAATTATAGGTCACATAATATCTTTACCATTTTGAATTGTGAGGGAACAGGAAAGTGTTCATTATATCAGTGTTTTAATGATGTCTTTTCAGAGTGATGCTAACAATGTGTTTGGAGTGATCATCATTGTCTTGAGATTCTGCACAATCTGTGGAAAACATGTAAGTAGACCCAACATTACTTAAACAAACAAACTAAAGATTTACTCAGATTATTGAAACATACATGTACAATGCATTTACATGTATTATTTTCCAAGCTTCAGGTAAAGCTGAAAGGTTGATGTGTTTATGAGTTATTAATGGCTTGTTTCTAGTAGAGTCATTGTGTTCTATCATATATGTACATAACAGATATTGTTTTTGTGCAGGCGGCCCTGAAGATGTTGACACAGACTGTGGTGATGTCCGTGTTGAAGAGTTTCTTCATCATCACCGGGATGTTTCTGTTGATTCTCTTCTACGCCCTCCTCGGAGTCATCCTGTTCGGTACAGTCAAGCACGGCTACAACCTTGGAAGGTAAAGTCAAATGAACCTGATTGATACAGTGAAAGCTGCTTATAAATTATTTAGTTACTCATATCCTTTTACCACATTCAACAATTCACAATTAAATTTAAAGATTCAAAGTCCAGAGACATACATGGATGGAAGTGGAATGGTAAGCTTTAGATAACTGATGACTGTTCTTGCAGGCAAGCTAATTTTGGGACCACCCCGATGGCCATAGCTCTCTTGTTCAGGATTGTTACCGGGGAGGATTGGAACAAGATCATGCATGACTGTATGGTAAGTCTTAGATCAGGTGTATAGAGAGGTCTTGGAATAGGAAATTCTCCTTTGAAAAGTACAGGCAAGTCTTAATATAAATATTGTAGAAATGTGTCATGTTTACGTAGTTTCAGATGGGTGTAGCTTGTTCTGTAGCATATCACTTTATTTGTCAAGTTTTAATTCATTTATTGACTACTGTAGATTCCCTATTTTTTTGCGAGTACTTAATTTAGTGTTTCAACTGTTTTGCATTAAATTGCTAGAATATGAAATAGCGACCACCAGATTTTTATCATAGTTTCTTTAGTTTACATCTGTCAGAAAAATAAAAGTGAGATTTTAAAATCAGCAAGATGTGCCTCTCGCAATTTTAGTCAGATATTAATTCCTTGCGTTTCAATAGGAATTTCTAGTGTTACCTGATGTCTTATCTCTGTACTGTCTGTTTACAGGTGGCCCCTCCTTTCTGTACGATTGAGGGGAACTTTTGGGAGTCGGACTGTGGGAATGTTACAGCCTCCATTGTGTACTTCTTCTCTTTCTACATCATCATCACCTACATTGTCCTCAATTTATTAGTAGGTGAGTATAATCTGACCCATTTATGTAAAAAGGTGTGTACTTGAGGATAATTAAAATATGACCCCAATATGTGTCCATTTTTCAGATTTTGCTATAAGTAACTGTTTGTAGGATGGGGGTTGTTTTGGGGGGTTGTTTTTTATTTCATTTTAAGCTGTCTGTTTCAAATAAAATTACATGCTTGAAGAAAAGCTAAAAAGTGCATGCCCCAAAGAAATCTTTAAGAAACTTTTAGTTAAGGCTGAGTTTCCTAAGAATTATCCGTATTCGGTAACGCCGTATTCAAGTTAGTAGACTGAGAACTGGAATCTTTCAGCCATCATCATGGAGAACTTCTCCCTGTTCTACTCCAATGAGGAGGATGCTCTGCTGAATTACAACGACATCCGGAACTTCCAGAACACGTGGAACATCGTGGACGTCAACAGAAAGGTACAGTACTCTCATTGTGATTACCTTTCCACAGGTAACCAGGCAATGAGTCAAAGATTATTGATGAATGGAATTATTACACATATACTTTTATTGTATTGTGAAACTTTTATAAAATAATAATTTTGAACATATATGTACATTTATGAATAGTCTTTGTCGCTTAGATTAAATGGTTTCTTTTGAAAATATGATATACAATATGTTACCATGCATATGCATGACATACAAATTCCAATGTATTATGGCAATATTAATGAACAAAATAAATTAAGTTTTTATTGGTTTGTATTTCAGGGAGTGATTCCTGTTCGGCGAGTCAAGTTCCTGTTGCGGCTCCTGAAGGGTCGGTTAGAGGTGGACCTTGAGAAGGAACGTCTTGTGTTTAAACACATGTGTTACGAGATGGAGCGCCTCCACGGAGGAATGGACGTGTCATTTCATGATGTCATCAGGTACACTAGAAATCTTGTCTAAATGTGAAATAGAAATGCTTACTATTCCTTTCGTTCAGCAGTAGTGTAAGTAATTGTTGACACTTACACTGAGCAGGAAATCTAGTGTTTACTGTTTAAAAGTGGATTTTTCTGAGTTGGACACTATATTAGTGGATATATTTAAGTTCGCCATTGTTGATTTGGTAATTTTTGTGCTGGACATTGTTGGATGCAGTGGATATTGTTGAGTTGCGCATTGTTGACATACATGTATTTCTGTCCTGTCTTAGCAACTTGACATCTGTAAAAGTCTACAGCTGTTTCACATTGTTGAAGTGTGTCTGTCCCGTTTCAGTATGTTGTCCTACCGGTCGGTGGACATCTGTAAAAGTCTACAGCTGTTTCACATTGTTGAAGTGTGTCTGTCCCGTTTCAGTATGTTGTCCTACCGGTCGGTGGACATCTGTAAAAGTCTACAGCTGTTTGACATTGTTGAAGTGTGTCTGTCCCGTTTCAGTATGTTGTCCTACCGGTCGGTGGACATCTGTAAGAGTCTACAGCTGGAGGAACTTTTAGCCAGACAGGAACTGGAGTACACCATTGAGGAGGAAGTAGCTAAACAGACCATCCGGAACTGGCTGGACTCCTGTTTGAAGCGGATCCGGGCAGTGAGTACAGATTAAACAGTCTACTTCTCCATAAAATTCATTCTATGTTTTATTGACTTATATAAGTATAGTAATTCTTTGATATTTATGAAACTTGTTAGCATCAGAACTCAAGTCAGGACATTCTTACTCCACCCACTTTGATTTGGTTATATCTAAATTTTTAAATCCAGTGATTGCTGCCATTATGAATGGTTGAAAACAGTTGAAAACAACAGTACTGTGATACAGACTGGCCATTTTGTTTGAAATCACTTATCCCTTTAGAATATTCTGCATACATTAAAAAAAATGTTCTTTGATGAAATTGTGGGGGGGGGGGGGGGGAATTTATTACAGAGAAAATTTGAGGGAAATTGCACAAAAGTAATAAATGATTATTGGCTTTGGAAGATTATGTCAAAACTTTTCACATTAATAATGAAAGTAAATAATGACTTGAAATAAATAAGAACTAAACAAGATAAAAGGAGTGCCATTGGACACTTTAAGAGGGATGATGAATGAATGTGTTTCTGTGGGTACCGTAATGACATGTTTTTGGTGTTTCTTTGTAATCACGTTCAGTATGAATTTATTTATGGTATGGTTCAAATTTTTTTGGTGTCAATTTTATATATTACTTTATGGTTACTGTTCTTCTGAAATCTATGTTAGTGTTTACACACGATCAGCTAATTTTATTTTACTTGATGTCAGCATGGTCCGTTAAGTCAATGTTTATAAGCATGTTTGTCAATTTATATGATGAATTTCTATGTTATAATTTGCAATGATATATGTATTTTATTGTCATTTTCATCAATATTTAATGTTTTTTTTAGATATACTTTTTAGGAATGATAATTTAGTCTTTGATTTCTTTTTGTAAAACAAAATCAAAACAATGAACACCTTGACCGCCAGGTGTGTTCACCAGGTGTGTTCACCAGGTGTGTTCCTGGTTCAGTGGTTCTCTGCTTTTTGTGTTGAGCTACATGTGTTCTTCCTTTGACAGAAAGCTCCTCCACATCAGGTAACGTGTAGGGCAAAATGCTGCATGTAGACAGGCCTCTGTATAGCTTCCCTTGTCTTCTGTTATAGCATTAGTAACATTGATAGGAAAGTATGTATATTAGAACTAAGTCCAGTTAGCATTGTTAGTGATGTACATGTATGTACACCAATATTATGTCCTCTGTTATAGATTAGTTAACACTTTAAGGGATATATGTACACCAAATCTATGTCCTCTGTTTTAGCATTAGCTAACAGTGTAAGGGAAGTACATCTTAGATAACATTGTAACACTGTCAGGGGTGTGTGTGAACTAGAATCCTCTGTTATACCGTTAGTTAACATCTACACCAAAACTAAGTTCCCTGTTAAAGCATAAGATAACATTTTAAGGGATGTATGTGTATCAACATGAAGTCCTCTGTTTTAGAAATAGTTAAACATTGATGTTACCTCATTCCTTTGTTCTTGCAGCCTAAATATATACCTCTAGTGGGCTTAATATTAGTCTTATACCACACTTAACATCTTACTGTTTTAGTGCTGATATCCTTCAAAATTCTGGTAAATTAAAAAAATGATAAATATTGACAGGCAATGTTTTAAGAATGAGATATGCCTCATACACATCTGTATGAGAAGATGTCAGATGTATACACCAGAACCAAGTCATGTGTTTTAGTATTAGTTAACCAGTGAGGGTATCTGGTATAATAGACCTTTGTCCCCCACTGTTAGTCCTAGAACACTCACATGTCCATTACCTAGCAGGGCCAGTAATGAGGCTCAAATTACCTGGCAGGGCCAGTAATGAGACTCATATTACCTAGCAGGGCCAGTAATGAGGCTCTCTCTCCTTGTAGTATCATTGTAACTCTATATAGCAAACGATCTATCCATTTGACATGACATTAAATTTTTGTACAACTCCATATTTTATTTAGTCTTAATTTTAGGACTTATTACAAAATTTGCTTCAAAGTTTATCTTAAAAATGACAACTTTCCAAACTTGGTTTAACTTGCATATATTGGGTAGCTACCGGTACTCATTTCTAAAAAACTTTTAATATTTAATATATTCTGAGTTACTAGAGTTAATTTGTTGATTACTAAATCACAGAGTGTATATTCAGAGAGAATATCTCTTTTTCCGACTTTTCCCTCTGCTTATTAGAGCTGTTCTCACCTCACCTCACCTCACCTAACCTCTGCGTGCCCACTGGCACATAAGGCCCGATTAGAGCTGTTCTGTGTGTGACTTTTGATGGAGATGACTGAAGACGAGTTCTGTAGTACACGGACACAGTGAACTCTTTGAAGGATACCTAACTCTTCAGCTTCAGAGCTTTATGTATTCTTGGCTTTAACATTCAGGCATTGTTTGATGTGTGTTTTATCAGGCTTGCTGTGCTGTTTGATGAACTGCGAACTTGATTGATGCCATGGCAAACTATATGTATAACTCATCCAGACCCCCTTTTACATTAACTCTTTCATTTATTCAAACTTTTGACTGCTGAGGGATAATGCTTCCTATCTCACAGTGTCACACAAGTGTGGGTGCTTTAGTTCTCAGTTGAGTGATTATTTTGCCTATAATCTTTGTGCTTTGATTCTTCAAAACATCTTCTCCATTGAGGGATGATGATCCATTGTCTTCTCATATCAAAATAGGATCATCATCTGAATAGTATTTACTGAGGAGAAGAAATGGTTTTTCCTAGATATTTTTCAGTCTTTGAATTTTGATATTTTAATATCAGGTAAAAATACATTACATTTTTCTGTGTTAAAATCCAAATACCAGGAGATTGGTACATGAGACTAAAATAATGGTATTAATAGACAATTTTCATAACTTTAGTTCTAGTAATTCATACAATATGTACGCAAAAGTTGAAAGAACACAATGTGACACATGGTAGAAGCAATGAGAATACACTTATACTATTACATGTATAATGTAATAATTCATCGGTAGATAGGTATCACAAATAAATCTGTATGAATGTTGTTTGTAATACATTATTAAAATGGGATTCCTTTCATATCAATTTGATATATCTGATACTCAGCGCCAGGTAGACATTGAGATAGAGTTGTAGTCAGACATAACTTCCTGTATCTCCATTGAGATGAGAGTTGTAGTCAGACATAACTTCCTGTATCTCACATTGAGATGAGAGTTGTAGTCAGACATAACTTCCTGTATCTCACATTGAGATGAGAGTTGTAGTCAGACATAACTTCCTGTATCTCACATTGAGGAGAGTTGTAGTCAGACATAACTTCCTGTATCTCACATTGAGATGAGAGTTGTAGTCAGACATAACTTCCTGTATCTCACATTGAGGAGAGTTGTAGTCAGACATAACTTCCTGTATCTCACCAACAGAAGGAGCACACCAACCTGATCTCCAACCTGCGCGCCACTAATGAACAGCCACTGTTTACACTGACAGAGCAGCCATCCAGTGCGGCAGAGAGCAGCGAGGACAACCGCAATGAGAGCCCCATCGTCAGGACCAGGAAGAAGGGAATGGTGGAGCTGCAACCCCCTAACATCCTGGTCCAGCCCCCACCTCCACCATCTTTGGTAAGTCATTCAATAACAACCCCCTAACATCCTGGTCCAGCCCCCACCTCCACCATCTTTGGTAAGTCAGTTGCAGGGTATGTACAATAACACCCTGGTACATCTGGATCTAGCCTAAACACCTTCAAGCTCTAATAATTCAATAACAGCCCCAGTTCAGGTCAGTACCAGGATGCATAACATCCTGGTACAGGTTCAGCTTCGTAACCTCCTGGTCCAGCCCAAACCCCCTCAAGTTCTTCTTTGTCAATAATAGCCCCTGAACATCCTGGTACAGCACACACATCCCTTAGGCCCTGGTAAGTCAATCAGACCATTCACAGGTACAGAACGTTTTGATAAAATAACGGCCTCCTGTCAGTTTTAGAATTTTAATGACAGCTACATGTACATAACACATATCCTGGTACATTAGTTATTGCCCCCAAATCTTGGCTCAGCCCTACTCCTCTAAAGGGGAGATCTGGTAAGTCAGTTTCAGGAACAAAGCATCCTAGTACAGTTAAATCTCCTAACATCCTGGTTCAGCCCCATAACATCCTGGTACAGCTGAGCCAGCCCTTAACATCCTGGTTCAGATCACCCTCTCCAGCAGTTGTGAGCCAGTTACTGGATATATAACATCCAGGTTTAGTACCTTTCTAACTTTAAAAGGTCAATGACAGCTACATAACATCCTTGTACATTAGTTAAAGAGGAATACGCCCCACCCCAGCTTCCAGCCTTACTTCCTTGATGAGTGAGATCTTGTCAGTTACAAGAACAAAACATTTGAGTACAGTTATATCCCCCAACATCCTGGTCCAGCCTCCCATTCCCTCTTGATTTGATGAGTTGGTTACATATTCCCCATCCCAAACATCCAGGTAAAAACCTGGCTCATTCTTCTTAGTTATAACTACATAACATCCCAGAATCCTTTACTTACTCAGCTCAAGTAAGTCAATCACAGCAATCTAACATCCTGGTCCAGCAACTATCCTTTTCAGCTCATATGTCAGATACAGCATTATAACTCTTGAAACAGCCCCTGAACACCCCCCCCCCCCCCCCCAAGTTTTGGTAAAGTGTGCTAAAGGTCCCTCAACATCTAAATTTCCCATGCACCCCATCTCTTGTCTTCTGTGAGCACTTGAGTACATCTTAGTACAGCCCCCACCCCATCCATTTCATGTAATCCAGATTCATGTTTTTATATTCATTCCATTTTATTGACAATTGTTTTAAGAATACTTGCTTTTACCATATGATACATATTGAGATAGGATTTGCTTTTTCAGTCTCCCACTCTGAGAACTTCTCCTAGAGTTGAGAAAGACAGACCCACCCTGAAGAAGCGGTCAGGAAGGCTCTCCTCAGGTCAGAGATAGGTGTAAACTTGATTACACCACAGCAAGCTGTAAAATCAGAGTTATATTTTATCAAATCTGTAATACTGGTATAGCATTGAAACAAAAAAATCTTGCTTGCTCATGATACCAGTAATATGCTTGCAATAAAGTACAGGGGTCATTGCAACTTATTAAAGATACGAGAAATATTGGTCTTTGATGTACTGAAAGAGTGAAGAAATTTCAGAATAGCAAAAGATGTCATTGATCAAATGGCAGAATTTTTTTTCAAAAAGAGAACTCGTCTCAATTTCTGTCTCTTGCATTTTTCCTGACATTTCACAAGCTAACCTATGATCGTACCTCCTTGTTTTCTGTCGTACAGGAAGTAATTTCAAAGGGCTGACAGTGAACCTGAGCCAGACCTCAGAGATAAAGGGCGAGACCCTGACCGTGTCGCCCCTACAGAAGACGTTCACCGAGAGCGTGCTAATCGGAGAGAACGTGTCCACCAACATACAGTCATGGTGGGGGGACCAGTTCTCCCAGCAGCAACAGGAGCATGAAAACTGACCAAGACTGAGCGGTCAGTGAGTGAGCATTGTATCAAACACATGGTATCAAACGGTCAGTGAACGGACATTACACTGTCTGGCCCCGCCGTCGCCAACTTCCAACAAGTTAGTACTCGGGCACAAGTCCGAGTTTTCACCTCTAATTTATGTACTCTTCTTTGAGTAGAAAACCAAGTTGAGTGATTAGACAATTTTAATGATGGAGGGACCTGATCAGTGAATTGACATTGCACCACTGCTGTAGAATGATATGAAAGGAACAGCAGAAGGGGGCAGAGTTATCATATTCATTCCAGACTTTTGGAGGAGAAATGTCATGTATAAATCATGTTATCCTGTTTTGATGGACAGGGATGTTTAAGTGGTCATGTGTTCTCTGACTAGTAAATTTGTAATTTTTTTGACAATTGATTGTTAGGTACAACAAGTCATGTTAAACCTGACGAGTCGTTATCTGTATACATGTAAGTTACCATATGGTAATGAAGTCATAAGGTATTTTGATTTGATTGACAGGCTCAACAAGTTGTGAAATCTGACAAGTCATAATAATCTGTTTATATCCAAGTTATGGTATTTTGATTGACAGGCATTTTGAGTTGTTAGACAGGTTCAACAAGTCATTGATTTGATTTACAGATACAGTAAAATGTTAATAATATTATTGACAGGTACAGATCATGTGGAACTTGAGCAATCAAGATCTATAAGTTATTTGGATTGACGGGTTCAGTTCTGTGTAAACATGTCCAATGATTGTGTTTAAATGATGTAAGAAAGTTGTGAAGATGTCTATTACTGTAACATGTAGATGTAGTTGGTTTGTGTGGACCGTGAAGTGAAGAAGTCTGGGCCTCCTGGCCATTACACTGAGGTACTGTTAGCACTTGACTGTAACAGAGTCTATGTATAGGTGGTTATGGGGCACACTGTGTGAAAGAAATCATAGTGTTAGCTTTGTAGTGTGTGTGTTGTGTTAAGTTGTTACCTGTGTGTGTCCATCTTACCAGGAGAAAGAGGTCTTGTTTTTATATATATATATATATATATATTGTATAAAAGGAAATATTGGCCCCCGTTTTATTTTCGCCCCTTTCACCCTTGTTGTCAGAGGGCAAATTCGAGACTGGGCGAATTGTAGCAAGACAGAGTAATCTCTTTTAACACAATTGTGTTTGGGCAAATTTAAGATGGGATGAAACTGTTCACATGTGTAGAAGTGCGAAAAAAATAAACCTGTATACAGTATATTCATCCTCTACAGGTTCCTCTTTTGATTATTGTTATAAAACATATTTTTATCATACGTCTATGATTTCTATACCTTCAATGGTAGTGTGAACCAAATAAAGGTGATAAGACTGTGCAATACACTCAAGTGCAATAACTATTTTTACTATGGTCTGAAGTCTCTCAGATAAAGTAATTTACAGTGCTGTTCATCAGCATGTAAATGCAATGGTTCAGACCTTGATCTCCTTCAATATGCATAGGCGTCGGAACCGGAGGGGCTAGGGGGGGCTTAGCCCCCCCCACTTTTTTTGCAAAGGTAATTAGGAATTAGGAATTTCATGATTTTGGAAAAAAAAAATTGGTAAATTTTTTTTTTTTTAGAGTGTAGGTATACTCCCCCCCCCCCCCCCCCCCACGGATTAGGATTTCCATGATTTTTGGAATTACTTTTTTCTCAATATTTCTGAGGATTAGTCTAGCCCCCCCCCCCCCACTTTCAATTTGCTTCCGACGCCTATGATATGATATTGGACTAGCTTAATAATCTGTGCTAGTTTCAATGTATTATGTCTATTTATATTGTTCATGCATTGTTTTCTGTGTTACCAATAAAGTTGGTAGTTTTGTGTTTAGACTTATATATGTTTCATTGGTCCAACGGTCCTTATTTCATTAGGTGAATTCGATCGAGTTCTGACACCCCCATCCCCTTGAAAAGGATTAAATGGAAATTCACATATCATTATAAACATATGTGCATTTAATTTCAAGTATTCCAATAGATCGTCAAACTTTACAAAATGGTTGTAGGTTCATGATGACCCTGTATGAAACGGAATATATGATCACGTGATTAGTGTCCTATATCGTCAGTCTGGTCACTGGTGGCGGGTCTTTACCTCATTCCAACCCCCAACCTCCCTGCCGTTTGACAAAACCGGTATGTTTGATCATACATGCATGTATGTATGTGAGCGATCGGCCAGTTATTGCTATATCTTGGGTTATCCACCCGAGTTGTATTCCTTGGACTAGTCACAATATGTTGTTGTTATTCCGGGCCGATATATCGTCTTTAAGATGCTATCAACTTCCGTAATAAACGTACGATTGCCTGGGCCTCTTCAATTTACTTGAGTAAAACGCGATGCAATTTCTCCATACTGGCAACCTTTTTCCGCCATACCAATACAATGCCATATAAAAAGGAATTCCTTTATTTTAAATATAAATTTCAATTGCGCTCATAACAAATTAACCAAGAAGCGCTAAGAAAACTGTGAACTATAGCCAGCAGAGCTATTACCGCAGTCATAGCAATGCCAACTGGAAAACACTGCTTATATTGCTGAATAAGTAACACTATATTCTTTATTTATTGATGATACAATTGATGCATGAGTTGAATACAGGTATAACAGACATGTACTAGTATGTTGCTGCCATCAAAAGACGTCATCTGAAAAAGAAAGAGATAAAAATTTCAACTATCAATGTAATTTTTCACTAAAGCATAATACCGATTTCATCTGGACGCATCCAGTGACAAGAGATCACAAGGAGAGATGGGGAGCTACAAGCGAGAGAGTGCCAGGGACAGAGATCAGGAGTGAAGTAGCTGCAATATTGTAGCCCTCTCCGATTTCTTTTTATCTGACGTTTTCTGAAGATGACTACGTTATTGCAGCTAGGAGAGAAGGGAAGAGGCACGTGACAGCTTCGTGACTTACATATGCGTGTTTCGGACACTACTGAGTTTCATTCTCACACCAGTGTGCTTGGTTGTGTATGAAAATTGAAAACAGGTTTAAATCACCTTAACAATCAATAGCAAGGTTCTAAACAATTGTAAAAGTTAAATAAATGAAATCTTTATCAACGCCCAGTGGGAATTGCGTGTACTAAACTTTTTCTCCTTCCTAGGTCCACCGACAGATGGCGCTCCGGGACGGGTTTCTTGGGATTGGGCATGAATGGGATGTAGGTCATAAAGCTAGCATTGGTGACGCGCGCCGGGAGCCAGGGTTTGTAGACCTCGAACCCCTCCTGGTAGTTTCCCGAGGACACGGCCTCCTCGTCTACCGTCTGCCAGGCCGTTATCCCGCGCTCCTCGGGGGTACCTGTAATGTGTGGATTTACAGTCTTATACATGCATACATAGGATACAAGACTAAATAAGTGTTAAAACTGGAGCAAGTACCTGGTACGGTGTTGTCAAGGAAACAGGAAAGTATGGCACCCACCATGTTTGGGTTTCCTAGTAACATTTTCAGTACATCATCTACATCCGGATATCCTATATACAAAGACATTAGGGGTTTTATTTTGCTTAAACTTGACATGTACAACAAAATCACCGAATGTTTTAGTTCCATATCATATAATCAGATAATACCTGTATCCACCGTATTAGGATATCGCTCAATCCAGTGTGGCAGCATCAAGCCAACCAGCAGAGAGGTTCCGATGATGGCAGAGTTCCGAGTAGACGAGAGATCCACTGACTGGAGATTGGAGAGAACTACCCCATTAAACATTCCGAACATGATGATGAGAGCGCCACCGAGCACGGGGTGGGGGATGGTGATGAACACGGCCGAAAATTTACCAATAATTCCAAACAGGATGTAAACCAAGGACACGCACACAAACACGTGTCTGCTGGCGACCTGTGGGGTGATCGTTAAAGAAAAGGTAGTAAATAAAGTAAATACGGTCAATTTAAATTAGCCGATTGTTAATGAAAGGGTTACATTCAAGGTCATAACTTGAGCTGCATGTTCTTTATTTACTTTAGTCAAACCAATAGCGCCGATGTTCCCTCCGTATGTCGTAGTACCATGCCCACAACCAACGGCTCCAGACAGCGTGGTACACAGGCCCTCCACAGCTATCCCACGATTCACTGCGTGTGCAGGAGGAGGCGGGACACGGCACGTGGTGGCGCATGCGTAGTAATCTCCGATGGAGTCCAGAATGGAGACAATGGTGGCAATAAAGAACCCCACAAAAGCACTGATGCTGAATCGAATCAGGCCAAACTGTCCTAGATAAAATACTCTTTTAAAATAAGCAACCATTTGGTAATGAGTTTTACTAAAGGATAGAATGATTAAAATACATATGATAAAAACCTGGGTAAGGGAACTGAAACCACTTGGCGTTTTTGATGACGTAGTTTCTGGTATCCGTTCTGGCATAATACAGTTTGTCGTTGACTGACGTAGCGCTGTCAAACACTCCGCACTCTGTCAGAACGAGGCTGAAGATCCAGCCAACCACAATGGCGATCAGAATCTGTTTTTAAAAACACTTGAGTTACATTTAGAGCTTAAAAATATCTCCAAAATACTACAAACGAGACATTCCCGGAAACAAGACAACTTGTGAGACCCAGTACTGAAAGAAAGGAACTTACAGCAAACACCTGATGCAGAGGATATCTGATCACGTGACAAGATTTTTTCCTGGTCCATACAGGGATGGGCATGTTGTGTTTGGACAGGTACAGGGACAGGATGATGGCGATAGCACAGGTCCTGCAATTCAAGTCAACTAACCTAAGTACATCATGTATACTGGTCCGCGTTTGTGGTGTCACAAGTTATAATTGCTTATTGCTTGTGTATATGATACAATCGGAGACCGTACGATGAACATGGTGGATGATAAGCATATATCCACTGGTTTAGCCATTGTGTTGTGTAGAAACATGTATATACATTGAAGTCATGGCCACGTGTAAATTAAATACAAATGAGGAAATGAGGATCAGTAACGTCTTGCTCTTTTTATATACAAATGCCAAAAATATATCTTATCATTGTAATTTAGAATAACAAGTCTATACATTATAATTTTTTATGAACTAGAAATTAGAGAGAATTAATTATTGTCACGTTTTGATAAATATAAATAAACAAAGCAAAATAATTAGTGACTATACAAACATGGACGAGATTCCCCAGTGAACTTGCGCGAACTTTGTGACGGATGTGACCATGTATATTCCGATCAACAGAATTGTGGGTACTATGGTGACCGGTCCAATGAAGCGCAGCAGGACCCCGACCAATCCAGTGGCGCCGACCACAAAGTGGATCACCCCGGCCAGCATCAGACTGCCCTGTAACTGTAGCCCAGAAACTGCTTTATGTATCATAAACATCAGTGTATTACTTTTTATAGCATTACATGGTTAAAACTGCATCAGACTTCTCTGTAACGGCTCAGCTGGAATACTGCTAAATCGAACACTCCCAGAGTTAAAAGTGTATATGTGCAGGTATTGTTTACAACAGGCAGTGATATATTAGGAGAAAAATAATTAGCAAAAAACGACTCATTTATGATTAGAATTACACCAGCATTTGTGTCAATGAATTGTGTGTAATTTTTCATCCATCAGACTATTTAACAAACATATTCTTTGTAAATACATAAGATTTGTTTAATTAAATAGACATCGTTTAAATTAATTTTTTGTTTGTAAGTAAAGGCCCTATTACACCAGGTTGCTTTTCCACAGAGTTATCACAGCATTGTAAAATTTCTGGAAGCGACCGAGGCATTTCTATGTAGCCCACGCGGGGTGCGACTGCGCTCCTAAAGAATTTTACTTGCATGGCGATTGACAGTGCTTAGACTGAGCGCCCATTACGTGCGAGGAGTTTTCACCTCTGTCATAGTGTTGAATACACTTACTTGCGTGCACAAGACTTTTTGTGACGCAGTGACGTCAAATCCAAAAGGACTCCTGGAATTCTCCATGCAAGCGCAATGGCGGCCACAGTGACCCCAATTGGTTTTACATCATGCTCCTCAGAACACAGATTCACGGCGCGTACTTTGTGCATGCTTAAAGTACGCGCCGTCGAATGTTGTTTTAGGTAACTCTACCGCGACTAACGAAGATGCCGCTGTGTTGTTGCGCAGCTGTAAGAGACTCTATTGCATGCACCTTGGTGTTCTGCTCAATTCATGGGCGCAGCATGTACTTTAAGGACGCAGCCAAGGTGTAACAGGGGTTAAAAGGGTTACTGGTATTGTTCTTACTGTTTGTATATGATAAATAATGACGTCATCGTTACTGGTGTAGATAAGTTCTGTCGAGTTGGAAGTGGTGTTGAAATCTGAAAGCATAAAAAAATCTGTCGTAAAGACCAAAAAACACAAGATGTCGTTAAGACGAAGAGAGTAGATCTACGAGTAAAATTGTGATAAAGTGGTGGTCATTGTACTAACATGTAGTTGTCATGTTGCATCTGTCCTTGTCAATGGCTGCCATGGCAACCAGTGGTGCCACATAGTCCGGTGTAGCTCCTTGGTACAGAGGTAATCTGTATGTCAGAATGCAGGGATTATATCAATTATTAGAGTTCGAATATTATTTATTGTGTGGTGCCACATAGTCAGCTGTAGCTCCTTGGTACAGCGGTAATCTGTAAAAATTCATCACAATAACAGAATGCACTCTCTATATGAAGTATTTGTTGAAAAGAAGAGTATTGTGTCATGGATAACAACCTTACGCCTATGGTAACCATGAGGAGCGTAGTAATCCCATTCATGAACAATGTGGAGCTCAGCAACCTCGACTTAAAGTCCTCGTCATGTTCTGCGCATGCGTAGTCAGCAACTAACAAGGATACTGCCAACGACGTTGAGAGAGACAATAGCGCTTGCTGAAATAACGGACCATCATCATTAAATTAGGCATATTATTGTTATAATACAAAGATTTTTCACTAATTGTTAACTTACTTGCATGGCAAAGAACAGCGTGAGATGGATGGGCGTGGCCTCACTGATTTTGTAGATCAGTGGGTTGTCCTCCATCTCGATTTTGGGGTCATCGTCTGGAGTCTTCTTTGTAGAGCCCTCTGAGGTCTGGTCAGTACAGCAATAAGGCTTAAATCCTCCATTATACTGCTGGTCGTTTTCTTCTGGGCTCTAGGTAAGACAATGTGAAATTAATACATCATTACAAATGTACAGAGTCTATACTTTTCTAAACAAAGGTAAACCAGAAAGGTTGAATTATTATTACAATTACTGAACTTTTTGAAACTATGTTGATGTTCGATTTGACGGACCATTGCATGTCTGTCGTTATGACGTCATAATCTTTTATCTTTTTGACACACTTTATTAGCTCAACTTAGACTCAATTTAGCTTTAAACACTGTGTCAGATAATTATGCCAGTGCCAATGTGGCACTTTTGCACCCGTCTAATGTGCATATATCGAAAAATTTAAATATGCCATATGATAGACCATTGCTGAAAGAGTTTACAACCACCTTTGTTAGCGTTGTATCTCACCTGTCAGGTGGGTTGAAGTTTTACATAGGAATATATAGAGTAAATTTTTATAAAAATCTTCTTCTCAGAAACTAATCAGCCAGGAAAGCTGCAACTTGTGCCGAAGCATCTTCAGGTAGTGTAGATTCCAAGTTGTGAAAATCATGATCCCTGGGGGTAGGGTGGGGCACAATGGAGGGTCAAAGTTTTACATAGGAATATATAGAGTAAATATTTAAAATTCTTCATATCAGAAACTAATCAGCCAGGAAAGCTTATTTTTTTTTAAATCTTCTCAAAAACTAATCAGTCAGGAAAGCTGAAGCTTGTGTGGAAGCATCCTCAGGTAGTGTAGATTCCAAGTTGTGAAAATCATGACCTTGGGGGTCAGGTTGGGGCCACAATGGGGGTCGAAGTTTTACATAGGAATATATAGAGTAAATATTTAAAATTCTTCATATCAGAAACTAATCAGCCAGGAAAGCTTATTTTTTTTAAATCTTCTCAAAAACTAATCAGTCAGGAAAGCTGAAGCTTGTGTGGAAGCATCCTCAGGTAGTGTAGATTCCAAGTTGTGAAAATCATGACCTTGGGGGTCAGGTTGGGGCCACAATGGGGGTCGAGGTTTTACATAGGAATATATAGAGTTAATATTTAAAATTCTTCATATCAGAAACTAATCAGCCAGGAAAGCTGAAACTTGTGTGGAAGTATCCTCAGGTAGTGTAGATTCAAAGTTGTGAAAATCATGATCCCTGTGGGTAGGATGGGGCCACATTAGTGGGGTGTTTAAGTTTTACATAGGAATATATAGAGTAAATCTTTAAAAATCTTCTTCTCAGAAACTAATCAGCCAGATGATTCTTTATAATTGTTAAGACTTTGGCTCCAGGACAATTTTTCGGCTTCACAAGAAGGTTCGGAGTTTAATGTAGCTTTATATCCCATATATAAACAATTGTTAAGGATCTTTTTGAGAACTGAAATACTCAACATGTGATATGACTATAAAATCATCCTGTTAGAAAAGGGACTAATGATGATAAACATAAGAATATCCAGGGGGGAAAATGGATTTTATTTATACAGGATCAACATGTATTATTGTACATTGTCCAGATTGTTTGTATTACGACTCCATTAAGCTGATTTTATTATACCTATTGTTTCTCAGGTGAGCGATGTGGCCCATGGGCCTCTTGTTTGAAGTCTTGTCAGTATGGACAAGCAATGCGGATACCTGTAATTAATTATAGACGCCTTGACACTGGCATATGTTGTATGTAAACAAGACGGCATCGTCTGGTCTACACGACTATCAACTTTGTCAATTGAAGTGTCCAACAGGATCTGTACATTTAATTTCGAGATTCAGAAGCGAAATGTCTATGAAATATTTTCCATCCCTTTGATTGCCCTTTTTTAAAATGATGTCTACAATTTAAAACGATCACGCTATATACCGTGTCTCAATTTATGTACATGGTAATATGAGATATACCTGTTATCAAGTAAAAGTACCAACCGGTTAAAGGACCTATTAATAACGGGTTTTTTGTAGAGGGGTGAAAGGGTCAACCATCAGCTTTAGAATTGTACGAGGGGTTGGTTTTTGTTGACATCTTATCAGATCTCTATAAGATCAGTGTTCATATACAATTTTTAAGACACAGCGCTGCCGTTGGACTGAAGGAAGATCCTGCAGTGCGTGACACAGTTTTTCAAACTTTGTAATGCTTAATTAAACGTGTCCTAGTTAATATGCAAAATATTATAAATACTACTACAGCCAGCTGATTGCCGCTCGTCGGCAATAAAGAGGCAAGTGTAGATTCGTAGCTGGTTATAACTTTAAAATGTAGATGTAAATAGAATACTTATAAAAGTATATATAAGTCCATTCATCTCCCGCAATTGTCATCAAGTACCGTATACGTAAAAATTCCCGACCAAATAAAAGCAACAAAATCTCAACAATGAAAGCGGCCTCTTTGGGCATTTTCCTCAACGTTTACGTATACACATTCAAATTTATACACAGTTTTAATATAAGCGGACAGTGGTTGAATTGTTCGCCATCATGGAAATTCCTACCTGATTCCGTGGTACCGGGTCTTCCAGAAAGCCCGGATTACTGGATGCGTTCACACACTCGTGGTCAGGCCCGGGGGTGGGCGTAAACCTAAGAGGAATCACCGTCGCGTGTGCAGGCTCCATGTCTGTGCGTGGAACTGGGGGTCCGCACCAGTCCTCCGATCCAATGTGTGCCTCTCAACGCTCTGGTAATTTGACGGGTTTCAATAAACCTTAATGCCGTTTATTATTCCTTTTTCTTTATTTTTTTCTTGTTTTGTTGACGCTCCCAAAAAGTTTTATTTTATTTACTTGCACAAGCTGGTGTCCTATTACTCAACCACTGCAGAAAATAGTTAATTATTTTGTTTACGTAATGCAAACGTTGACACACAACGCATATCCCTTCTTATTGACGCTTTATCATAAAAATAAAATCAAAATTTGAACACTTGTTATTTGAATTTAAATCGAATATATTATTACAATTCTTCCAAAAGTATTGAGGAGAATTGTAAAAGAGCTCATATACCCCACGCTCGTATATTTTATGACAAATATGCAAGTAACTGATCGGACTTAATGAAAATCCAATAGACTATTTAATCTCACAAGAAAAGGATATTTTGTTCCATTGAGTGAAAAACAATATATATAGTGTGAATATAGCGTCAGGATACTTTTTGTAGTAAATTATTTTTTAAAACGTCAAGAAGACAGGAAAAAAGTCGGCATACGGTGACTCTACGTACATGTACCTCGCGCTCTAAATAATATGCTGTCTTCAGAAGTAATATTTTGTATTGAAATTTTCAGCTCTGAATTTCAACAGGGTACTGACGTTTCGGTGTAATATTTTTGTCACTTTACGCCGAGTTTTTATGACTTTTGGATCAACCCTCGTATAATTTGCCACCTAACGATACATTTGATTCAACTTAGATCTTACATAGTTCATTGATATCGTTTGGAGTAAGTGGTTTTGTATAAATATTGCGCAGTGGAATCATTCAACGAAACTAGGAATATTATAGATTGATATATATTATTAATTAAGTTTTTGCTCTTGTTAAAAAGTATATTGTTAACGTTATTTGTAGACAGATAAAATTGGATTATCATTCGTACAACCGTTAAATATGGTGTTGCAGATAAAAATTATAGTATACTGATCGTTAATTAAAGTTAACGAATCCTTAACTATAGTCTACGAACCGTAAACTATAGTTAACTATAAACTATTGATAACTATAGTTTAGCGTCCGTAAACGATATTAACGCCGTTAACCTAAAAAAAAACCCACACATCTGTAACATATTTAAATCGACCATCTACATGTTTGTTTCAGAAAACAACCATTGGCTATTGCAAAACATGAATTATCTGATAAATATAGTTTCACTATTTTGAAACTATGATTGACAACTTTTAACTATATTTAACGAATGTAAATTATAGTTTACAGATATCAACAAAATCTATTGTTGACGTTATTGTATTTGCAGACAAATAAACTTAGATTATCATACTTTAACATGTATAGTTTACAACCGTAAAATATAGTTTTACAGATGTTAACTATAGTTAACGAATGAACCTAATTTATAAAATGTGAAACTATGTTTAGCTCATTTTTCGGAATTTGGCGTGCCATATACCTTTCCTCTTTTTAGGTCACCTGAGTCACTCAGGTGACCTATTGCAATTGGTCTTCGTCCGTCGTCGTGCGTCTGTGCGTCGTGCGTTAACAATTTTACATTTTTAACTTCTTCTTGAAAACTACCAGGCCAATCGTTACCATTTTTTATGTGAAGCATCTCTATGGTACGAAGAATCTAAATTGTGAAATTCATGGCTCTACCACCCTTGGAGTGCCACGGGCGGGGCCAAATGCCAAAAAAGCCAAATTTTCAAAAATCTTCTTCTCTACTCACACGCATGTGAGGAAAAAACCGGTTGCATGGTTATGATGTCCATGAAGCCCTCTAACAAAATTGTGAAATTTATGGCCCCAGGGTCAGGGGTTCTGGCTTTAGGATGGGGCCAATATGGCCATATAGTAAAAATGTATTAAATCTTAGAAAATCTTCTTTTTTACTACCATATATATTTTTTAAAAACTAAATGCATGATAATGATGTCCATGAAGCCCTCTACCTAAATTGTGAAATTTATGACCCCTGGGTCAGGGGTTCAGGATCTAGGGTGGAGCAAATATGGCCAAAGAGTAAAAATGTATTAAATCTTAGAAAATCTTCTTCTCTACTCCCATACATGTATATATTTGTTAAAAACTAAATGCATGATTATGATGTCTATGAGGCCCTCTATCATAATTGTGAAATTCATGACCCCTGGGTCAGGGGTTCAGGCTCTGGGGTGGGGCCAATGTGGCCAAATAGTAAAAATGTATTAAATCTTAGAAAATCTTCTTCTCTACTCCCATATATATTTGTTAAAAACTAAATGCATGGTTATGATGTCCATGAGACCCTCTACCAAAATTGTAAAATACATGACCCCTATGTTAGGTGTTCAGGCTCTAGGGTGGGGCCAATATGGCCATATAGTAAAACTGTTTTAAATCTTAAAAATCTTCTTCTCTACTCCCACACATGTGAGCAAAAAACTGAATACATGGTTATGATGTCCATGAGGGCCTCTACTAAAATTGTAAAATACATGACCCCTTTGTTAGGTGTTCAGGCTCTAGGGTGGGGCCAGTATGGCCATATAGTAAAACTGTTTTAAATCTTTAAAAATCTTTTTCTCTACTCCCATCCATGTGAGCAAAAAACTGAATACATGGTTATGATGTCCATGAGGGCCTCTACTAAAATTATGAAATTCATGACCCCTTTGTTAGGTGTTCAGGCTCTAGGGTGGGGCCAATATGGCCATATAGTAAAACTGTTTTAAATCTTTAAAAATCTTCTTTTCTACTCCCACACATGTGGGCAAAAAACTGAATACATGGTTATGATATCAACAATCTCCTTTACCTAAATTGTGAAATTCATGGCCCCTTGGTCAGGGGTTCAGGACATGAAAGGGGGGGGGGGCGCAATATGGCAATATAGTGTTAATGCATATAATGTTTAACAATTTTCTTCTCTATTCTCACACACCTGTATTAAAAAAATGACTAATAATTATGTTTACTAGGAAGACCTCTACTGAAATTTAATTTTCATGTCCCCTCAAGGATGGGTTTTGACTCTAGGACAGGGCCAAAATGGATGTATAGATGTTTATGCATATAACGTTAAAAATTATATTCTTTACTCCCACACACCTGAAAGGAAAACTGAATTCATGATTTTGTAGACCAGATCTTAGTTTTTCAACAAAATTATAGGTTTCACAGTTCTTTTTGAAATGTGGTCGTCATTACAAATTTATAATTTTTCTACTCCAGTATGAAACCTAATTAATTAGATGCATATATGAGGCTCCGTGACAAGTTTGTGTATGGGATGCATGCTACTCAGGTGACCGTTAAGGCCAGTTGGCCTCTTGTTATATGCAAAGACTCAATGGGGTGTTCTACATTAATCGTTTATTTTTTGTTAATTTTTAGAAATCTAAAATGGAACATGTGTACATGACTTTAAAGGAATTTCTATCAAAAAAGTCAACTACCCCGCGGGGAAAGGAGGGGGGGGGGGGGGGGTCTTGTCCCCAAGCACCTCTGAATGTACCCGGTTTCGTTGTCTATATAATAATATAAGTTATAACTTGGGAGGCCTTGAATATTCCAGGCCCTTGTGGATTCCATCAAAAATAGCAGTTGCGTAATAACGGCAGCGCTGACAGGGTGGGACGTTACTGACGTCGTCGTGCGGCGTGTGAGCAGACAGTTTACCGCCCGCCTTTATCAACCCATTCACATGAAAGAGAACTCCCATCCTATTGAGATTCCATATTTGACGACGTTACATTCATTATGGTCATCAGGTGAGCAAACAAACCTAGCCCCACATTGACCATCATGATTAACGCAATGCCATTGAACAACTTGCATTGCATATATTGCATAATTATATCGTTTAAATCATCTGGACGTCGTCATGTATCTCAAACTTTTAGGACAACGTTGTCATCTTTCTTCACATGTGCAGAACTTATTCACAAGATGCAACGTTTTTACCTTGTTATGTACATGTATATCCTTTTTTCACTCTTTTACACAAAATCAATATCCGTCAATTTTTTGAAGGCCTTTAAAGGAAAATCGGGGAATGTAAACCGATAAATATTTCAGTATCAAAGCATGGGTCTCTGTGGAATGTCGATTGTATATGTTATAGAAATTCGTGTTGTTTTAATGATTAAAATAACATGCAAAATTACCTTGGCAACAGCCGGAATGAAAACAGTTTCCTCCTCAGAAGAGGACATTTCCACTGAGCACGTGATTTCAGTTTTGATCGTATCTCTTTTTCTCTCATTAAAACACAAAGTAGTACTTTATCTCAACACGTGGAAGGCCTGTTGTTATTGAAAACTAGCTCTCTCCTTATCAGTTGGGGACAACATGACTGTCCCCGCCGGCAAATTGCCTCTCAGATTACATATTTATTTAATAATTACAATATGAACGTTCATGTACCAACAAACATCTGCTACAATAGCACGAGATCATATACATGTACAATATTGCAAAAAGCCATTGGTGGGAACTTGTCAATTATTGTTTAAGATAAAACCAATTTAAATTAATTTTATTTATATGTCAATCAATGAAGTAACCTTCAACTGTCTAAGATAGTAAATTATATAGACATAGGAACTTGCGCTTGTTTTGCAAAGTTAAACTAATGGAATAAAGATTAATTCTTTATTCCATTAGTCTAACTTTGCAATAAAGATTAATTCTTTGAGTATTATGAGTACGTGATAATTTTGGTCTGGGTGTGGTCAAATCCAATAGAGCCCGAAGGGCTTTATGATAGATTTGATCACACCCTGACCGAAATTATCACTTCATAATATTCAAAGGCTGATCTTTTAAATATTATATATTTATATAATTTTTGGCAATTGTACAATTAATTATTTAAATATAAATAAGTAAACCCCGCTTGTGCCCAAATTATAAGTCATTTGAATTTATTGGACTGTATAGTAAAAAATTATGTGTAGTGTTATTACGGACAAAGGCACTGAAAATGTAAATATATAACCATAATCCCTTTTTTTTTTGGCTTGTCAAGATTTCCTATAAGTCTAACACCCCCCCCCCCCCCATCAATTAAGCTTCAACTTATTCATGATCTAAAAAATGTGCAGGGATTATAGACTAGTTGATTCTCTAAAAAAAAAAAATAGAAACTGTTAACTCCTTCAAAGCTTAAGTCTTTAACATAAATTAAATACATGATGGATTTCTTTTTTAATAATTCATTCTTAGTAAAATCATCGAGCATGCAGTGAGTGTACAGAAAACAAACAAGATGGCTGATTATTACAAAAATCAAACATAAAGCCATGAGCAGACAAGTCAGAGTTCATTATGGCAGAGATATAAAAAAATGGACGGATTTACAAACATAGGTCAAATGTACATATTGATCAGCAAACAAAAACAGCACAAATATTTTTGCAAGCTTGAATGGATGAGCCATAAATTATAGCTGTACATAATTTGTTTCCATATTTCTATTGCTGTAACACAAAAATAGTCATCAGTAAATGAAAGTATTCTTTGATGCTGGTTGATGAAATTGTTCATGCTGTAAGTATTTTACGGATGAATTAAACAGACTCAACCATTTTATTTTGTAAATGATACTAAAACAAAACCTAGACAAAATGTATTGTAGTTGTTTATCCTAACCATTTAAAGAATGTTTCTTTGAAAAACTTGTAACCCGATTTGATAATTAGTCTCCTGTAGTTCAAACATCTAGAAAACAAAATAAATATTTCTTGCAATTCTGTATTACAAATTATTGTTCAATATTCTTGATAAAAATCAGATAAATAGCTTCCTGTGTCAAAGGATACAGTGGTGGCTTTCTAACTTTATGTATACTATATAGCACTGTGAAGATAAGACCAACAATATGACAACAAACAAATTTCACAAAGACCAACAGAACATAAACATGGCAAGAGTTGCCGACCTCTGTCTGTCGCACAGAGAGAAATGGAAGGTCAGTGATTGGTTAACTACTCTCCAGTTTACAATCTATGTTCTCCTTTAATACAATACAAAAACAAAAAGCTGATTTGTGAGGAATCTGATTACAATGAAGTCTGTTTCTCTGTTTAAAAATAAGGTTAACTACAACATCTTCTGTACTGGTGCCCTGTCACTACAGGTTGTCTAGTGGCCCCTCCCGTCCCCTCCCTAAAGGTTACAAGCTTGGTGGCCCCTCCTGTGCAGTGATTGAGTATTCCTGTTTAGTGCGAGTTCCGTGAGCCCTTGTTCACTCTGGTTCCGATTCCTTTTCACCGTCTGAATTGTCCCGTGGGTCGCATGGATTCAACACGACCCTGGAGGTCATCGATCCGGACGTCCTTCAGGTGAATCAGGTGTTCCAGCCGATGAATTTTTGCTTGTAAAATCTGTACCAGATAAAACAAATGAATAATTAAATGAATGCTTTCATTTGATATAGATATCAAATACCTGCCTATTTTACTTATATACTTCTATTTCTTCCCTTTTTTGGTCATCAATTTCTACCATTATAAAGCATTTTTTTTTTACCGTATTGATATGAAATCCTTCAAGTTGGCATCTCTTATTCATTTTTCCCATCTTTTTGAATAATTTTTAAAATTATTAAGCCCATTTTCCTAATTCTGAATCCCCTACCAATATATAATTTAGCTCCTTTTTCTAATTTTATAGACCCCAATCAATGCCTTTATTTAGCTCCTTTCCCTGATTTTATAGACCCTTGAAGACCTGTACTAATACCTTTACTGAGCCCTCCCTACACATTATAGACGCCTTCCAATACCTTTACTTAGCCCTTTCTCTGATTTGTAGACTCCTATCAATGCCTTTACTAAGCCCATTCCTCTATCTAACACACCTTTACCAATACCTCAAGTACCACTCCCTTTTATGAGTCCTTCCCTCTACCTTATACCCATGCCATTTCCTTTCAAAAGCCCCTTCATCTACCTTATACCCCTACCACTCCCCTTCATGAGCCTCTCCCTCTACCTTATACCCCTTCCACTCCCATTCATGAGCCTCTCCCTCTACCTTATACCCCTACCACTCCCCTTCATGAGCCTCTCCCTCTAAATTATACCCCTTCCACTCCTCTTCATGAGCCCCTCCCTCTACCTTATACCCCTACCACTCCCCTTCATGAGCCTCTCCCTCTACCTTATACCCCTACCACTCCCCTTCATGAGCCTCTCCCTCTACCTTATACCCCTACCACTCCCCTTCATGAGCCTCTCCCTCTAAATTATACCCCTTCCACTCCCCTTCATGAGCCCCTCCCTCTACCTTATACCCCTACAACTCCCCTTCATGAGCCTCTCTCTCTAAATTATACCCTTACAACTCCCCTTCATGAGCCCCTCCCTCTAACTTATACCCTTACCACTTCCTTCATGAACCACTCCCTCTACCGTTTACCTCTACCACTTACCTTTATGAGCATTAACCCCTCCTTTTAACTGGTAAGTCCTACCACACCCATTCAAGAGCCCCACCCTCTACCTTATACCCCTACCATTCCCATAAGGAGCCCTTCCCCCTACCTTATACCCCTACCACACCCCTTCACGAGCCCCTCCCCCCTACCTTATATCCCTACCACTCCCATTCATGAGCCCCTCCCTCTACCTTATAACCCTACCATTCCCATAAGGAGCCCTTCCCCCTACCTTATACCCCTACCACACCCCTTCACGAGCCCCTTCCCCCTACCTTATACCCCTACCACACCCTTTCACGAGCCCCTCCCCCCTACCTTATACCCCTACCACACCCCTTCATGAGCCCCTCCCCCCACCTTATACCCCTACCACCCCATTCATGAGCCCTACCCCCACCTTATACCCCTACCACTCCCCTTCATGAGCCCTACCCCCACCTTATACCCCTACCACCCCCATTCATGAGCCCTACCCCCACCTTATACCCCTACCACACCCTTTCATGAGCCCCTCCCCCCCACCTTATACCCCTACCACCCCCATTCATGAGCCCCTCCCCCTACCTTATACCCCTACCACACCCCTTCAGGAGCCCCTCCCCCTACCTTTATGGTCTCATCCTTAGCAAGACACTCTTGGACTTTCTCCTCGAACACAAGGCGGGGTACATGGTCGGCCTCGGAGACATTGCGTAAAATCTTCTGCCTGGGTTGGTTTGTGTAGTACTCGTGCCTGTGAACACCCACACAAAAATCAGACGACAAATCGACTGAAACAGCACTGATAGTACTAGGCAGAATTTGTATTGACTTGGTTGTCAGAATTTTAATTTTTTATTTTACAATCTAGTAAGTGTGAAACCCAATCCATCAAACCAATCAATTAATAAACAAACAAACAAGCATCCTTCTCCATGCTGTTAGGCAGCCCTGTCCATACTCCAAATCAATTTAGTACATTTGATTGTTTCCTCTTGCTTTAATCATTTTTCAATTCTTTAGCTCTGTTATGGTAATAATGATTTATAGTTCGATAGGATTGTATTCATTTTTGCATGCAGTGTGTAAAATGATAATTAGAATATCGCATGTATTTACTAACTATCTAAAATACTATTAGTGTATGCACATTACAGTATAGAAGTATATGTTTAACATTCAGTATGATATACAGCTAAGTACATGCATAACAAAGGAATATAATATATGTGTATCTTGGTATAAATATACATGTATATGGGATATTTTTTTTTGCTAGATAACCATGACCATGCATAATCTATGTGCAAGTGTTGTACTGCCAAGTTACAATCATTATATTTTGAAATATACAGGTATAATTATATATATATATGCAGGGTTGTCTCTAAAAATTGAAGTAGAAGGGAGAAATAAACAAGAGGCCCATGGGCCACATCGCTCACCTGAGGAACAATAGGTATGATAAAGTCAGCTTAATGGAGTCATAATACAAACAATCAGGATAATGTACAATAATACATGTAGATCCTGTATAAATAAAATCCATTTTTCCCCCTTGGAACTCGGATAGCCCTGATTGCTGCCAATATTTACAAGAGCAGACTTTAATGACCGCTTCTGCACATATATAGGGACTCAAAATTACGCAGGCAGGGATGACCGCACACCTACACAACTCAACAGGTACCAATGTTAACGCAAGTAGGGATAAACAACTCAACAGGTACCAACGTTAACACAAGTAGGGATAACCGCACACTTGCGCCAACAGCTCAACCTAACGCAAGCAGGCAGTGCCGCACACTTGCACTAGAAAGGCCAGAACACCAGCAGGGAGGACCATACACAAGTGCTCCGCCCCAACCACCACAAGCAGGTATGACCGCACACTTGTATTAATGCGATACAGGGCAGGAATGACCGCACACTCTGTATCATAGGTTAGAAAACACGAAAATTAGATAGAGCAGGGGTGTCCACCCACTCAATCTATCCATACCTGTTCAAGCTTAACCCCAAACAATCGATAATCTTAATGAAATAGACACTATCCCTATATATGTGCCGGCCTAAAATAATTCATAGTATCTAAAAATTGGAAATCAAAAATAAACAAACTTATCCGGCCTTACCCAAAACTACTTATGCAGAACAACTTATATACATTGAATATTCATTATTGTATAAAAATAATCATCACAATAATTGGTTAACAGTGGATGCATTAATTAAAATAATCAAGAATCAATAAATCAAGGGCAAAAACTCAATACAGTAATACAAAAAGAGTCTAATGAAAAAATAGCTGCCTGTTTCAATTTTATAGTCATATCACATGTTGAGTATTGCAGTTCTCAAAAAGATCCTTTACAATTGTTTATATATGGGATATTTAGCTGCATCAAACTCTGAACCTTCTTGTGAGGCCAAAGAATTGTCCTGGAGCCAAAGTCTTAACAATTATAAAGAATCATCTTGCTGATTAGTTTCTGAGAAGAAGATTTTTAAAGATTTACTCTATATATTTCTATGAAAAATTTTAACACCCCCCCCCCCATGTGGCCTCACCCTACCCCAAGGGATCATGATTTTCACAACTTTGAATCTACACTACCTGAGGATGCTTCCACACAAGTTTCAGCTTTCCTGGCTGTTTAGTTTCTGAGAAGAAGATTTTTAAAGATTTACGCTATATATTCCTATGTAAAACTTCGACCCCCAATTGTGGCCCCACCCTACCCCCGGGGGTCATGAATTTCACAACTTTGAATCTACACTACCTGAGGATGCTTCCACACAAGTTTCAGCTTTCCTGGCTGTTTAGTTTCTGAGAAGAAGATTTTTAAAGATTTACACTATAAATTCCTATGTAAAACTTCGACCCCCCATTGTGGCCCTACCCTACCCCCGGGGGTCATGAATTTCACAACTTTGAATCTACACTACCTGAGGATGCTTCCACACAAGTTTCAGCTTTCCTGGCTGTTTGGTTTCTGAGAAGAAGATTTTTAAAGATTTACTCTATATATTCCAATGTAAAACTTCGACCCCCCCATTGTGGCTCCACCCTACCCCTGGGGGTCATGAATTTCACAACTTTGAATCTACACTACCTGAGGATGCTTCCACACAAGTTTCAGCTTTCCTGGCTGTTTAGTTTCTGAGGAGAAGATTTTTAAAGATTTACGCTATATATTCCTATGTAAAACTTCGACCCCCCATTGTGGCCCTACCCTACCCCCGGGGGTCATGAATTTCACAACTTTGAATCTACACTACCTGAGGATGCTTCCACACAAGTTTCAGCATTCCTGGCTTTCTGGTTCTTGAGAAGAAAATTTTTGAAAATATCTCGAAATTTTTCATTAATTTCTAATTATCTCCCCTTGAAAACGGGTGTGGCCCTTAATTTTCACAACTTTGAATCCCCTTTGCCTAAGGATGATTTGTGCCAAGTTTGGTTGAAATTGGCCTTGTAGTTCTTGAGAAGATGTTGAAAATGTGAAAAGTTTACGGACAGACGGACGGACAGACGGACGACAGACAAAATGTGATCAGAATAGCTCACTTGAGCTTTCAGCTCAGGTGAGCTAAAAAGTAGAAGGGGGCTTATAGCTAGTTGAAATGCAATACCGGTAATAGCCGGGTAATTACGTCACTTTAGGCAGGGGAATTCCCTGCCTACCGGGTCTTAGAGACAACCCTGTATATGGTAACATTCAAAACTCTGAGTATTTTAAGAAAAGAAATCGATTGCTTTGATTGCAATAAATATACACACAAGGCAAAGTAAAGTAAGTAAAACAGCAAATGCACAGAGAGGTGTTTGTAACACAGCAGCATATGTTATAGATATGCATGAAGAAATCTTGTCATAGGACATCTCCCTGACTTATACCTTGATAATTTATCTAAAGTTATCACTTCCTTGTTTTCAGCAGCAAGCCGAGTAAAATACCTGTAAATCAGCACACAAAGTTATACCAACACCGTATACAGAAAGTGATAAATTCACTTCACTGCTAATGACACAGCGAAGCAACCTACAGCGCCCTTGTTCATGCTGTTATGTCTAGAGCATGCATATTCTACAGCACATATATGCCAACTATACCTAAACAGTTCATTATAAAATCCAGCATGATTAAGTGACACTTTTTGAATCCTAAATATCAATATAGGATACATTTCAGCTAAAAAGCTAATGCTATATTGTGAGGTTCTCACCAATAATGGTCAAATATGTATCTTATTAATATAGTTATAACATTCAAATTTAATATGGTAATTGGTATCAGTGTCGTAGCTAGACCAGAATCGAAGTGCATGCTTAAAATGCCAGTGGGTCCAGGACGGAGCCTGATGGGGGCCCAGGGGGCGAAGGCCCAGGAAGCTCATGAATTCTGATGATTTTTAACACTAACACTCATCGCAGAAATTGAAAGGAATGCTCACTATTTAAGCATTTTTAGGCACTTAAAATTGTTTTGGTTATAGTTTAGGCATAAAATCACAAAACTTATTAAAAGAAGAAAAAAACTTTTGACACTTGTTTTTGACCCCAGCTTTTATTCTTAAGTTCATTTTCACCTAGTTTATGCTAATGAATATCTCAATAAAGCTGTGATATTCTATTTGGGGGGGGGGATTTAAAATGATGTGCTTTATTAGATACATGCATTGTGTACTGTTATTTAATAATTATGATACTGTAAGACCACATTGCGTGTCTATATTTGGTACTTAAGATGTCTTTGTTTAGCATTGATTCCGGATAAAGTAGGACTGGGTGACGGAAACCGTTAAAGAGACCTTAATATATGTACTTGAAGTTTTTTCCTTTTTCCCCCAAATGATGTGCATGCTCAGGCATATAAGCATACATGGTAGCTACGCCACTGGGTATGATGGAAATGCAACAGGAATTCCATGGCATATACTCTTGAGAAAAATCCAAAATCTCTCTTTCACTAAATGTATTTCAACAATTATAGGGAATCAAAGATATATTCAATGAAAGCCTTATGGTACATTTTGAACCATTCTGCAGAAAAATAGTACCTTATATGTTTATACAATAGGATTTTTTTTATTGAAGTATATATGAGAACCAGTGTGAAAGTGAATGGTACTCACCCTCCAGCTCTAGTGGGACTGGTTCCTTTTTTATGTCTCCCTGGAGATCCTACAAGTTAGTACAAAAATTATTTCACATCTTACAGAGATAAAGCTCTCATTTCACAATTACATTTAAATTATTTGATTTTTTTTTCAAGTTAGCTAGGTCATTCTATTAATATGAGTATTACAGTTTAAAATTAATTAATTTCAATATACATATATTGCTTTTTGAATAGACGTTTTAGATCTATCACTTTCACATTATGCACACAAATATTCATTTCTGTCAGTAGCACTATCACTAAATCAAGCATATATACTAGTTCTGAAAAGATATATGGTCATTACATAATTGTAACAATAAACATTAGGACAATTCAAATATGTGGATGACTTGACATTATCTGCCTTGTTCTAACACCAAAGTAAACTTACATTGATATGGAAAACATGTACTTGAAGATATTTTCATTTTATATACTAAGCAATATGAAGTGGAAACACTTGGTCTCTGCTTTGTTTTTTTTCACTCCCTGATGTAGGTAATTTGTATATTCATTTTGATAACTAGACATCATTGAAATGGTAGCCATTTCAACAGGTCCCACTTTTAGTGAAGTACATTATGTAAAGACTGTACATACTTTACACCAAACACTCAAGTTGATGTATAATTAAAGTCTAGATCAGATCAGGCAAAGAGAAAAGAAGATTTCCAAGCTAGGGAGGATTTTACACAGAGATCTACACTGACTTAAGATTTCACCTATGACTTACACTTCAACCTTTTGACACATTTTGAGTAACAGAGGGCCAAGTGAGAGAGATTACTGCCTGGGACAGAGATCTTATTTAAACCTGACTTTCAACCTAAAAACTTAAGGTCTCTGCAAATTAGTTTCCAACAAGTACCGGTACTTTCTGATTGACTGATCAATACTAGTATGGGCCCTTATTAATATCATTAATAGTTAAATGTGTTACATTTGTACATCTTTTAAATAGCACAACACACAACTACATTTTTAAGATTTTTAAATTCAAAACACTGTGTTGAAAGATCTACAGTTTACAAGTAAGATATTACTGTTGAAGAGTTTCTTTGATTTAGCAGCAAGACCTTTAGAAAATAGAAGACATCCATTTCACAAATACAACAGAACAATTTTAATATACTGGTACTATGCAAGTTTTTGGCACATAACATCACTGTTTTTAGCTAACCAATACCTTGTAAATAAAATGATTAATATGCCGTAGGTTTTATACTCACCCATATTTTGGTCGGCCTCGGGCTGGTCACTGTCGTTCCGCCTGCCCCTCTGAGCCTTCGGCGGGGGGTTCTTCCTACTCCTCATCTCCCACTCGGCTCGCTCAATCTTCATCTTGAGCATCTGTAGGAGCAGCTCGATGGTCCCTGGCTTGGCATTTACCAGGTCTCGGATGAGCTCCTCCGATAACTCAAAATTCAATTTCTTAAACACCTTTCTGTGGTACAACAATGAAAAAGTACTTAGTGTAAAGTCATACTATTACAACATTTACTCATATATCTAGAAATAGGTGCTTGTAACTTAAAATTTAATTGCTACAAATTTAATGAGTTTAAATTTAAAGTTGTTTTATTTTACATTCTTCATTAAAATGTGCATAGTGTATTAGGGAGCAATAAAAATTGTACCAAAAACAACCAAATTTACTTTGAAAATAAAGAAAAATTGTGGACACAAAAAAACATAAAAGAAAACATGCATTAATTCAAAAACAAAATTATCAGGAAAATAGAGGGATATAGAGCTTTAACTAAACAGAGAGAGTAGACAATCTAGCTTAATTAGAAGCAAAGGGAGACAACTAAGTACATAAAGACTAGAGATATTACAATAAACATTAAAAAAAAAGATATTATGATAGTAGTATATAATATCAGTCTTGCTTTACACTTGTTAATCAATTATTCGTGTATGCAGTAATTAGGTAACTTGATATTACTAGAATTCTTACTTTAATTTCCCTTAATTCTTAAACAAAGATGTTTATAAAATATGCACAATGTCAAACTCTTCGATCAGATTTCAATTTTCATTGTGGTGCCTCAGTGCCGTTAAGTAACACATGCATTCAGATAAAACCAAGTTCTAGTTACTGGTGCAAGGGGCAGTTCTAGACAGAAAATGGTGAGGTTCAGGGACCAACTCCTAGTGTCATTTTCTTAATTGACCATAAATATGGACCCCATAATACCGTAGACAATTCAGAGAAGTAGCTGCTATTGGATTGTCTTCCTCATTATTCTATCACAAGGTGTAAAAAAAAAATTAAGAGGCAACAAATGATAAATATTGGTAAAATATTTGTTATTACTTTACTGAATATTGGTATTTTAGAAGAAGTTAAGCTTTACAAACATAGAAGGGATTATACAATATATTACAATGAATGTACTTAATTGTGTCTTGAACTTAGCCTATAGCAAAGTTTGAGTAACACTGATCTATGTATGTATTCATATAGCTCCAGTCTCAGACAGCTCTGTATATTGGGGACAGTCTCTTTGTCAGTGGGGAGGGGTAACTTAAGTATAAGTGGGGAGGAGTATGTATGTGGGTCGGGGTAACTACGTGGGGGAGGGGGAATTCCTGTTGTTTACCTGTTAAGGTAGTACCAATTTTCCATCTTTTTGGAGGTGGAGTTTGCCACGCTATAGTTGTGTTTCTGCACCAGATGGGGGAATTTATGATGCATGATCTCAGAAACCAGAACTGAAAGTAAGCACATGTGTACAACAAACAGGTCAAACTGAAAGTACGTACTCTGTGATCTAGGTACATGTGGGACGGGCTGTGTTCCTGTTGAGGGTTGGTGCTTTACGCAGTACAAAGATTGCCACAAATATCACACAACATTAATTACAATTCACACACACTGAAACCCAATAAAACAAATGGCATTGGTCATTTATCACTTCTCTGGATCTAGGAACTAATCCTTCAAGTTGGCTCAGAAACAAGTTTCTGCTTGGCCACTCAATACTATAGCTGGTTTGAAGGGTATTAATTGGAAAAAAGGACAGCTAGATGTGTTTTGGTTGTAAATCAATCGTGCTGGATATAACGATCTCAAGATAAACCAGGTACATTAATTATGATGACCACAAGGAGTACATGTATATGTCTAGGGGCTCTTCATTTAAATCCTCATATCAGCCGAACTCCAATAGCCCACTGTGTAGATTTTAATCTCTACTGATGGCATCAAAATGATATATAGTGTTTCAGATATAGAATTGACATCTCAGGTCCTGGTAACTATAGGCTTGCAGATTGTTCTTAAACTATGGCTACTGGTCCACAGTAATTTAATTGATACAGGATTACGGTACATGCATTATTTTTGTAGGCTCACTTTATACTAACAGCATAATTCATGTTACTACTTAAAATTAAACACTAGCTAGCTGGCTGAATGCTTTCATGGCTCTCCTAAACCTGTGCACAGTCTAACACTTTGAATTATAATAAGTTGCAATTTCATAGTCTTGGCCTTTTCAGAAATTTTCCCATTCATTAATAATTCTATCTAAATTTATTCTAATATATTAAATGAAATATTCTTATAAGAAATAAAAAAGGATATTAAGATGAAATAAAAGAAAAGAAAAATAAATATAAAAGCAATCTGAACTTAATGAAGTCAAAAGAAAATGTTCACCCAATGGTATATATAAATTATAAAAAGAACTTAATTTTTCACTCAAACATAATGTTATAAGAAAAGTAAGAAAACTAAGAACTTAATATGGAATAATTATATGAAGATTCAATACAGATCAGACTAACTTGATCACCTGGATAACTAGTAAAAATTACAACAGACATTAATTTTCTTGCACACTGGCTGATGCGTGGACAAAAACAACAACTTAATTCTAATGTAGTTGTAATGGTGTGGAATTCCAGGTGACGTGAAGTTAGCTACAGCACCAGAAACCATGCAGAGACACAGAGAACAGTGCAGCCTTCTGTACCTGTTCAGGAGAAGCCAGTTCTCCTTCTTTTGGCTGCTAGAACTGGCCGTGGTGTAGTTGTGCATTTGTATCAGCTTAGGGAAATAGTACTGTACTATTTCAGCCACCAACACTGCAGGACACCAGAGTTAAAATTTAACTTCAAGACAATAGCAAAATTGAGCATATGGAGTAAACTCATATACTCTGATACAAAATTTGGAAGAGGTATTTATTTCATCTGTTGGTAAGGTAAACCATTACATGAAAAGAATTTATGCTTTAAAAAAATTGAAATTTAGTAAACTTGTCAATAAATCAATAATCAAAAAACATATTTTCTGATAATGAAATTAAAGTGTGAATGTGATGTTGAAAGATTCATAGGACTTTTTAGTCGAGTTTTGGCGATACATATATCAAACAGATACTGGTACTATTTTCAGACCTGAAAGCAATTATTCAAAAACTTTAAATAACACACAACAATATCAAGATATACACTGTAAACATAAATAAATAAGCCTTAATGTAAGCTGAAAAACAATTTGAAATTTATTACTGGCTTTTATCAAAATATTGCCCATATTGTAATCAATAACAATTTTATGTATTATTGAATTTTCATTAATTTTTTATCACTATAATATGGAGAGGGCAGAATCTTTAAACTTAAGTATTTCATTATCGCCACATTTGCAAAAGCTAATTCAAGTCCGTACTCTGATCAAGTTACTGGTCCCTTAGTTTCTGTCATCTAGCACAAAGTCCTTTGATCAGACATTACATCATCATATACATGGAATGTTATTACATCATCATATACATGGAATGTTATAATTTGAAACATATTATCTGATGGATGCCACAAATATTACTTTAAGTGATAATCATCATGCAGATGAAGCATCAATGCAACGTCTGCATACTTTAACTCTTAACAAAACGCCCATGGTACCAAAATATGAATGGAAATTGAATATGAAAATAGTCAAAAGCGCTGGAAAATATCGCAAATATACATACAGCTGATCAACTGATTTAATTGGCATTCTTTCTTTTTATTTTTACTCTTTTTTATATTTGTAAGCAATGTCCAAGAAAAATTAACAAAAAACTGTCATTATTTTTAAAAGTTAAAATCACAAGGCATAATTTGTGTAGCCTACCTCCATCGGAGAAATCTCGGGCGATATTTTTCTTCGGTCTAGAAAGGGGGATGCTGTCGATCCATGTGTACAGTTGCTCCAACTCGGCGTCATCAAAATCATCTAACCCCGAATCGGTGGATTGAAGCTTTTGCACGGACATTGTTCGCGGTATCTACATACACAAGTAAGTTTACGACATTGCAATATTGACGAATTTCTCACAATAAATTATCCTTTTATCACTAAATACATAGAATCGTCCATAGTTGTTTGGGTTGTCAACGAATTTCCCATAAGGCTTCACAAGCAATCGGAAGTTTGACATTTTGTTAAACCGTTCTTTGTGTCAATATAGTTTTTTGTTACAATTTGATAATTTGATAAATAATTCATTTAAATGCAATGAAATTTTAAATTAACGTTTTAAATTCTTAGAAATCATAATACGTTTTTCATTTTTGTACCAAATAAAAGAAAACAAAACTTAGAACACTCTAACCAGTTCAACTTCCTTTTTGATATAGGAACTGTGGGAATTTCGTTGCGACGGACGCTTTATTATGATTTTGTGTATTTAACGATAATCGTTTCATTCATTCGTTCGCGGCACCGCAAATAAACTTGATTGTTGATTATAAGAGGTGTTTTGGCAAAGTGAACCGTGAATTGATCAAATAACAACCATGGATAATTACAAGTCAAATGGAACAAGTATGGCTGAATTCGACGACGCGGAATTGGAAGAATTATACAACTGGGTGGACAGTATACCACTCAGCAGGCCAAAGAAAAACATAGCTAGAGATTTTTCTGATGGAGGTAAGAAACAAAGAACTATTTTGAAATGAATTTGATTCATTTGTGTTTAATGACCTGAAACTGTAACCGTACGGGGTTTTTTTTTTCCCCCTTCAACTTAGGTGTAAGGAGTGGTGGTCACTGTTTATTACAGATATATTGTTTATTTATTTCAATCATTATTGTATTAGCCATTCATTATTATAGATTTTGAAGAAAAGTTTGCATAGTGTTAGGGAAAAATATTAAAGGATCGAAAGTCTTCCCAATCAAAATCAGTATACATGTAATAATTAAGTAAACAAAGAAATGATTCACTCAATAACTTCATTTGCTTTATACATGTACTGATTTACAAGGAGACTGATTAAACATGAATCTACATGTCTTGTTTAATTATTTGTAATTATATACAGCTTTAAATAATCACCCAAATTGGTTTCTAAAAAAATGATTTTCATCATTTGCATGAAGCATGCATTATAGAATTATCACTACAGGAAACAATTTCCATAATTGATCATCCATTTATGCACACTTTTGCATATTTAACACTGAAGAATTTAGATTAAAAGCCATTTACTGCTTCTTCTGTGTTTTATGCATGCAATGTGCAACATAAGCTTATAATCACTGCATGCTGTTACTGTGTAAGAGACATGAACGGTTGATATTATTGCTGTAGTGTTGGTAGCTGAGATTGTCCAACATTTCAAACCACAGTTGATTCAAATGCACAACTATACTCCAGCCAGTGGGCTAAGTATTAAGAAGGATAACTGGATGGTTCTCAACAGGTATCGGCCACCTCTCTCCACCGTTTGATCGCTTCATGTGTTGTGTCTTAGATCTGTAGCATATTCATTACCGCATTCATCATCCGGATTTGTAGAAAGTGGGCAGTCAAAAAGTATATACACCTTAAGCATATTTTTTGCATCAAATAGCATTTCATTTGAGGTATCAATTATTTTTGTTTTTTTTGCATCAGTGTATCATATACATGTGTTAGATTATTTTGGGATTGTGAGACAAATTGTTGAAATTTATGAAAAAAACCAATTACTGTAGATATGTATATGCACTATAAATTTTTAATTCAAACTAAGCAAGATAACCTCAGTGGGAACTTTGTCAAAATGTCAAATCTTTTTGTGTGTGATTTTGGGTTTTTATTTTTTTAATAAAAAATGACTTTTATACCATGCCAAAATTATTTAATACCTGAATAGTTCATTCATGCAAACCCCTGCCTCAAGTTTCACCCTAGGATGATGGATGTGCCTGATGTTGCAGTGTTAAGTTCAGAGTGTGTACTGTGTTGTGCTAGCAATGCTCTTATTTTGCACAGAGATGTTCAAAGACTATAATCATGCATCAATTTCAGATGTTTCATACTAAAATAAAATTCAGTTTTGATCACTGCACTGTCATTCACGTTCAGTTTGACATTTTATTGAAGTACCTTTGCATCAAATAAGATTCCTTTTTGCAGACTTTTGAACATCCCTGTGCCAACTCTCTTCTCTATTATCTGATCTTAGTTCTTCTTCAGCTCTGGAATTAGTTTGTTGTTGGTTGTTTTCAGTCCTGGTAGCAGAGATCATACACTATAAGTTCCCTACACTGGTGGAACTCCACAACTACTCCCCAGCCAGTGCAACAGATAAAAAGTTGCTGAACTGGGCAGTTCTCAACAGGTAAAGCCCCAATTTGTATCAGACAGGTCAAACAACATTGATTTCCTAACGTAATTTCTTTTTTTTCTTTATTTGTTTTTTGGCTTTACAAATCAAACTTATTATTTTAAACTTATGCCATATGTGTTTAGCATCATCATTTAATGGTATTTGTAGTTGATAATTGCATGTGCTAGACTATATTTAGGTAAAGGTGAATTGTAAAGATGATTGAATGCCTATAATCTTACATAAATAGCTGTTCGACATACTGTACTATATATAACTGTGTAGAAGTTTGGAAGCAGGTTAGTCAAAATAAACTTTTAATTCTTCTTAAGGTCAGAATGATATTAGTATATAGAGTACATGTATTAAGCCTAGTTAATTACTGTCACAAAAGTAAAGAAAAGAAAATGAATAACGATAGTTTTATAATTCCTTACCTTAAACAGCTGTTAATAAATGTAAACTTTCAAAATTTCAAAATTATAAATTATAAACGAGTATGAACTTATAAATAGATATAAACATGTATATTCTTTAAAGAGTCATTTTCAGCAGCTGAAGGGACATCTTCTTGATGTCTACTTTTTCTGATAACATGTCACTTGTCATTCTGCTCTTTGATTTATTTCTCTGACTCATAACCCAGAACTTATAAACGGACACGTCACGCTTGATTCTGCAACATTTTCAATTTTCCTAATTCACATTTTTATGACTGTCCAGCTTAATTAAGTATGAAGTGTAGACTATGATGACTATATATAATGATAATCCATGTAATAACTATTTTTCTGAAATTAAATAAAAAGACTAAAATTTACAATATGTTCATTCATTAACTTACCTGAGCATTTACTGGTAACTCTTTGATAACTATTCTATCATCTTTTATGATAATGCATATAAAGGTATAACTCTTTACGTGTTATTTATCGTTTAGGTCAGTTAAAGTCTGTTTATTTACTCAGTCAATATAATAAGTATCTGTCAAATGTAAACTTCACCTGTAGGCTTATTAATTAAAATTAATAAATTGTTTTATAAATTATCTTTATTGATAATATCACATCAAAGAAAAGTAAAATGCAGGGTCAAAAAGTTGGGTTAAATTTAATTAACAATGTGCTGAATACTGTATAAATGTATTTATAATTTAAAGTAGAATGGAATCATATCATATGATATACAATTTCATATATCTTAACAATCTTTTATAATTCAATCTGGATCAGAAAAGTGCTGAGCAAGCTGAATTTTAGCCTCTCTGATGAGGTGATTCGTGAGGTGATCGCCGCCAAGCCCGGCGTGATCGAGAAGGTTCTTCTGATGCTGCGTCTGAAGCTAGAGCGGGCTGAATGGGAGCTGACCAAACAACCCCAGCACGTCAAACACAAAGGGAAAGGGGGGCGCCGCACCGAGAGTGACAAACCCGAGGCCGATCAGTACATGGGTAGGTATATAAAGGGGGAGGGGGGGGTTACCCTAGGGTAAGTTAAGTGGTGGGAGAATACAGATACAGGATAGAAATAAATCACAGAGAAAGATTTTAATCAAATTGTTATACAGAATTTGATCATTAATGAAATGAAGGTTATGACATTTGAATGGCATTTACCGGTATCTATTTATAAATAATAAGATGCTCTATGTTTAATTTTGTTGAATTGCTCAGGAATAATGTTTGACTTTGGAAAGTAGAGCTGTTTTAAACAATTTGAGCATAAAAGAGCAAGTATAAAAGAGCAGAGTACAACTGTTTCTAAACCTGTCATTCCTTGCAGCAACACCTGGCCGAGGGCATGCTGGAAAGATTAAGTCTCACAGTCCCACCAGAGGAGGGTAAGGTCATCATGTCTATCTCCCCACCTATACTACCCTGACAAACCCTGACACCTGCAGTTATAGTACCTGTATTCATTAGTACCTGTGTCCATTACTGTCCGCAAGTTGTGTCGCATCGTTAAAGTTTTGTGCATGTACAAATATCTACTTATTATCATCATACAGTTTTCTTGGATTTTAAAAACTGATGAGACTGAAGAATCAAGGCAGTTTTTATTATTTAATTGATTTATATTAGGTTTAAATTTAGTGAGATGAAATATGAATTTTTCTAATTTATTAGATTTCAGGGGATGTCCCATTATTACCCTGGGCTATATGAACCATCCAAGTTTTCTCAATGGTCTCTTGCAAAATATTAGTAAAAAGTGCATGAGTCTGCTTATAATTAACGTTATTAAAAATACTGTATACAGGGTTATTGTTGCCCATGTTATTTTCACCCTAGCTTCTACACATGCAAACAGATTCACCCCATCTTGAAATCGCCATGCAGATGCATTTGTATTAAAAGAGATATGAGAAATTAGAATTCGCCCACTGATTATGAGGGAGAAAGGGGTGAAAATAAAATGGGGGCAAATATTTCCCTGTATACAGTATTCATCAGGAGCTATGCTAATTAGAACATGTTTTGAGTAATTAACAAACCAATAAAACATAAAAAATGAGGATATTTTGTTACAGAAACATTATTACAATAAAATACAGATGTACAATAAAATGACACCTAAATATACACGTAATATGATACTGCATTTATTCTTTGAATTTTGTAAGACCTTTACCATATTAATCAAGTTATGCTTATTTTAGTATTCTATTTTCTGTTTTTTCTTCAATAATTAGTTAAACTATTTAGATCAAAATCCAGGAAGCAGAATCAACAATTCCCCTCAACTTGTGAAAATAAATGCCCAGAGTTTAATGTGTGTAAAATATAATTTTAGATTTTAAAACAATAATCTTTTTTTTGTACCATAGTTGATTTTAATTTAGTAGTACAATGTACATAATACCAGGTAAATGGAATTTAGATCATACTAACTAATTAAGTCTTGCCACCCCAATATTAGGGCTAGGTTAGAATCTATTCTAATTGCATTCCAATTGACAGTTTTAACTGCAGTCATATATTTAGATAAAGAGTTCAAAAATCTTATGAGTTTCAAGGAACAAATTGTGGCAGCGTTATATTCAAAAGATTTGGTGATTTTCAGGAACTCAATGCCAAATGCTGATTACAAAGAAGTAGTCACATTAGAATCATTGGCCAGGTATCAGACAGGGAGAGTCGCTAAGTCTTTAGTTCTCTTTAGTATCCTTTCAACTATGCATGTCTATATTCTTTCTACAATTTCCTTGAGTTTTCACTGAAAAAGGAGAGATGGAAATCCTCGGATTTAATTCATTTTCTTTATTTACCTTTCTTTGCTTCATTTGGGAACAAGAGATGATATATCAGCCACACAATCTTCTTTTCTATACACTGGCTATTTCTAAATATCTAACTGCAGAAACGTAGGTCCACAGGAAATCAGGGTTTCTGAATTCCCAGTGGAGCTACAGTTCTGTAGCTAGAAAATATTGTTATCCCTTTTTTTTTTCATTTATAATATTGATTTGATATCAGTTTTACAAAAGTGGTATATTGTAAGTGAAAATGAAATATGCTCTATGCTGCAGCACTATCTAACACTACAAACATTTTAATTAAACTTGTATTGCACTGGGTGCAAGGATTCTGCAGTGTCATTCTGTGGATCAGGAGTTTTGTTTGGGGAACTTTAAAGTGATTTTTTTTACAAGGAAGAGGGAATCAAAAGTCTTACTTAATCAGCTATCTACATTTGTACAGATATTTATTGATTAACTGATTAATGAACTGCAAATTAATTAACTTCATTAATATGATTATTTGATGTATTTAGCAGCATGAGTAAAGTTGTATATTTTTACTGCATGCATGCTTATCATACATAATCATAGTTTATGTTTTTGTCAAAAAAACTTTTCAAAAGGAAAAATCTGATTTCTTGAATTTTTTTGAAATAGTATGGAATTAAATCCTCTAGAAATTTGGTGAACTTTTAATGTTTAACAGTTGTGAATGAATTGATAATTGTTGTACTGAGAATCTTAAAATTTACTTTTAAATTTGCTGCAAGTAAATTGATTACTGTCATTAATCAATACAGGCCAGATTACTTCCCGGATCAATCCAGACATAAAGGTCCGGGCGCCAGTAAAATCGATGGGGACCACGTCTCCAGACTCTTGTTTGAGGAAAAAGTCCAGGAAAGTTTGTCCAAGGATGAGACGATAAAGGTACTGAGTGATACATTGTTTACAAGAATCTGAATTGATTTTTATAAAGTGTGTGTTTTATGTTTCCTTAGAGTTGAAGCATCATTGTAATCTCATATTTCTTAAAACATCCCACATGCATTTATGAAGAGCTGATTTCAAATATCTCAGTTGAGAAACGTACTAGCTGTTTTGATTTTTTAGCAATGCACAAACTATTAAAGTTTCGTAAACTTTGATGTTTTATTTCAGATCCTACAGGCCAAGATCAATCGCATGGAGCACTTGATTCATCTGAAAGATGTCCGGATTGATGATTTACAGAACAGAGTAGAAACCATGCGACCCACAGGAAACCTGGTCCGGCGATAAAGATCTGTTAAATTACGAAACAGAAAACCAAACACACACACCCACACAAACTTGTAAATATCCATGTATTTAATGCTTCCCATTTTATCGACCATTCAAAGTAAGATCAACCGTCAATGTTTGTATCCATTTTTAGCCAGAATGTTGCTATTTTGGACCCTATATATATTTATACCATGCATTTATCTATTGGAGTGGCTGAATCACATTCTGGATACACTGAATCTATTGAAATATATGTCCCCTGTAGACCAGTATATCACATGCACTGCCTGTCATTGCTAAATGTTGTTATTTGATAATTATGCCGAGAACTTTGATACAAATTTGTTCTGACTATACTATAGTACCCTCTACGTTTCTGAAATCCCCATTTGATTGTAGAAATACCAAAGACTGTCTGTAGATGTACGTATATTTGTATTGTCTTAATTTAATATCACTACTGGTTCCAGGGAACGATTCATGTACTATTTATATGTATATTACATAGCTGTACCTTATTTATTTATATCACTTCATACTGTACAAGGTATTATATATTTTATTGTTCATGAGAAAATAAATATTGTAAAAGGAAGAATTGAGTATTTAAGAAAAACAGCACTAGACAGAGAGTAAAATTGGTTTCAAGCTGTTTATCACTACAGAAATGTTCAGTGGGTGAATTTTTCCTTATATGGCACACAGTAAAACAAAAAATTTACGTTTTAAGCAGTCAGTAAAAATCCTGTTTCGGTTGACTGGAGTGAAACAGGCAGATCAATGCAGCTCATGAGCTGTTGAGCTACTAAAAATAATAAACAGGGTATAAATGTTGATTTTATGATAGGTGTATTCCTATTAGAATAAGATATTCAAAATCCGTGATCTCTGAGTTTGAGAAGTAGCTGCCTATTCAGAATATCTTATTTTCATAGGATATTTCTGGAGTAGGAGGGAAAGAGGATGCTTTAAAATATTTCATGCCACAAAATGTTATAACATTTAAACAATAAAATGCTTTCTTTGGCAACAAATAGAAATACATAAGCCACGTTCTCACCTATTACATGTATTACATATACAGTAAAACTCCTAAGTAAGTCCTAGGGACCAATAGATTTACTTCGATATATCCGTAATTCGTTATATCCGTATAATGAATTCATAATAATAACTATAGTGAATTCACTAAATACATGTTTTCTTTCACCAGACTATAATTTTTGCTGATTGAGGCTTAAAATTAAAAAATCATATTAATTTGATACCTTTAACATAGGCGTCGGAAGCAAATTGAAAGTGGGGGGGCTAGACTAATACTCAGAAATATTGAGAAAAAAGTAATTCCCAAAATCATGGAAATCCTAATCCGTGGGGGGGGGGGGGGGGGGGGGGGGGGGGAATGTATACCTATACTTCCAAAAAAAAATTACTTACCCAATTTTTTTTTCTCCAAAATCATAAAATTCCTAATCCGTGGGGGGGGGGGGGGGGGGGGGGGGGGGGGCTAGTATGCTTCTGAATCTAACCTCTCAATCTTTCAAGGTAAATTTAGGAACAATAATCTTTTCTGCGAGAAAAAGTGGGGGGGCTGAACCCTCTATCATGCTATGTTTCTAATGGTTAGGTATAACTTTGCAAAAAAAAGTGGGGGGGCTAAGCCCCCCCTAGCCCCCCCGGTTCCGACGCCTATGTTTAATAATCGGATTGTGAGTTGATATTAAAATAAATTCATTCAAACTGTTATGCTAAATGGTAGTGCAATCTTTTTTAACTGTAAAGAAATTCGCTATAAAATTGTTAGATGTCGTTATTATTTACCTCTACGGGGCTCAAAATCAGTTCGATATATCCGTAAATTCGTTATATCCGAATTCGTTATAACCGTAAAATTTTGCGAAGATTTGTTAAGAATTTGACCGGGGACTCTAAACAACTTCGCTGTTTCCGAGAATTCGCAACATCCGTGTTTGTACTAAACAAATTTTACTGTACTACACAAGGTGTTTTGTTGGGGAGGGTGCATATTTTTTATGTTATGATAGCATGAAATTAAAAGAAATAAGAATTGCATAAAAGTAGTAAGCAGCCTAAAGTTGGCAGCTTACGATTGTCTGTCATATTGTGGAATTCCATAATTATCACATTATTTTTTTTTAATTCGAATATTTATAGCGGTTTGACTGACAGCGGTAAATGTCGGTTGCTAAACGCTTACCGATTACTGTCAATTGCTAAACGCTTACTTAAAATATTGGCAACTGACACTTACCAGAAACCTAATCTGGGGGGGGGGGCAGTACATTGTATTTATAATTTTAATTTCTCTCTTATTTCCTTGATTTCACTCCCATATTTTTTTACATCTCCCAAAAAAGTGAAGGGGTGGTCCTTGATAATTCTATTTTTAGACGTAAATTTGAGAAACAGTTCGGGGGGGGGGGGGGGGGTGCTTAACGCTAACTGATTATACTGTCAATTATACAACAATCCATTGCTCATTATCACTCCGTACTAAAGCTTAGTCACCTCAAGAATTATCTACTGTTGAGGGGATCACGACAATTCACGGTAGCTAGATTTTCACTGAACTGTTTACACCCCCACCCCCACCGCTAAAAAAGTAAATATGCATATGGAGTTATCGCAGATAAGTAAATTACAAGATGAAGAGTTCATTAAAGCATTAACACAGCTCTTTTTAGCTTGGACCATACATTTTCAACGGTTTTAAGGAAATAAAGAATCGTCTTTGAGTATTATATGAGATGATATTTTCGGTGAGGCGTGATCAAATGAAGTAAAGCCCGATCACGCCGATATAAGTAATGCTTAGCCCAGTCACCCATCCAACACTTGCACATATACCCGGTATATAATTTATGTGCACAGTTCTGGTTATAAAAAAACAGGCAACACAAAATGAAGACAATTAACATTACACCGATATCTTTTTAGTTGCCTTGTTTATAGCTTTTTGTGCCTTTTTAGCATCTTCCTCAGTTTTTAAGTGAAAATGCACCTCTCACATGATACTTGATTTTAAAATACATTCTAAGCTTTTAAAAAAAAACTTGTTTTTACCGAAATATGTGACGTATTTTAAACCCCAAAAAATAAAAATTGGCTGAAAACGAGTTATAAAAAAAGGTAAATAAGACTTATTTTGGATATTCTTGTAAAAAAACAAAAAAGGAGAAGATAGTTAAGACATGAATTTTTGCTGTTATTGGGGGTTTTTTTATATTACAAATGATGGCTGTCTAACTAATTATTTCAAGAGAAAAAAAGATCATTCTAACCAAAAAATTGTTGAGTATAGGGACCCGCCTTAAAGTTAAATGACAGTTGCCGCTGTTATCCAGGCCCATCATAAAAATAATTTAACATGTACATATTTCACATTGCGTCACCTGACTCTCCAAAAACATGTCAGAGTGAACCAGTATTGTGAAAATCAAGGGAAAAACTTGAAATTACCTCCCTTGCATGTATTCAAAATTACAGAATAAATTCAGATTAATTGTATTTGGACATCAAACCAAAATTTATTCTTTAAGCACAATATTTAAACATCACATTATAAAAGTAATTTAGATGAACCAGATAGATATATGACAAGTTGGTCGAAAAAAGTTATCTTTGAATCTTACAAAGCCCAAAATGCCTTTTTGTAATAGCTATAGAATAGTGAAATTCCATGACGCACGTCATACGACGACGAACGAAGACCGATAGCAATCTTTTGCACTTGACGGTGCACCTGAGTATTATAGCTATCTAAGAAATTTTGATGCCCTCAATGAGGGTAATTGTAATTAAATCCATAGATATTAAAGTAAAAGGACACGTGAAATGATTCCATGTCACTTTCAATATACAGGCAGACATGAAGTAAATTAGTGAAATGTATGCATTGTATAAAACTGTCTTGTTATAATTTTCTTTTGTCTGTCATTTGATTTCATTTTGACTGTATAACATAGTGATGTCAATAAACCATTCCATTGAATTGAATAATTGAAATCCATTCTTATGTTGCAATTTATCTATGTATTAACATGTAGCCTATACAACACACTTGTGATAAAGTAGCTATAGCTAGGGGTGTCAAACATTCAATATACAGTATTATCATTTGCCAAGCAAATAGTTTTGGTGAGCCATCACCTAAATATCAAGCAATATTGTAAGCTTGATTTTTGGCTATGTGTCTTTACATTTTAAAATATTATAAAATTAAGAGCACTTAATTAATTAAGGAGTACTATCTTCTATAAAATGTTGTTTGAAAATTAACTGACCAAGCTTTGCCTTCCTGCTATTCAATATATGGTCTCCAAAATCATATCCATACAACGTACTTTCTCCATTTTTTTAATACTTTATCAAAACAGGGACGTATATACATTTACAACTAGTACGAATACAAATTAAGCTCATATCACAAGTGATATTTGATTTCCATTTAGAATTGTAATAACACCTGTTTGGTGATGATAATTAACCCTGGCACCTTGTGGAAAATATTTCAATGTACGGTAATACAATCTTCTTGAAATTTTCAATTTAGTAAAAACATATTTCAATCTGACAAAACAGCTTCACTCCTGTGAAGATTTATCCTACAACAGCTGTACAAAGAGGCAACAGAAGTTTAATATGCTTCATCCAAACCTTTATAGGCGGTTGGGGCCATGGTCATCAAATTACCAATCAGGTATACATCAACATTTTATGAATAGCCAATAGTATTTTGGCCATAAACTATAGCTTTTGAATTTGAATAGTTTTGTGTATTTTATATCTTTATCAGTTTATAGAGAGCTTAATTTTCATCTCCAAGGAGATTATTGGTCTAAAAATGGCCAATACCATGATGATCCAACTCTTTTAAATGGCCATATATACAAATACAAATATTTTATTGGCACAAACACAATTACAATAATTGGCAAAGGCCCAATGAATATATAAGAACATCATTGTATGTTTACAATAGTTTCATGTACAGTATATATATTTTTACTGATCTATATAGATCAGTTTAACATTTCCTTAGACTAATTGACATCTGTGTTCAAAGCAGTCATTAATGAATTTAACAGTAATATTTAAGATAGTATGTATTTCACTATTTAAACATACATGTAAAATGTATCTTTCTTTGTCCAAGTTATTGGCAATATTTATTTTACTTATCTTATAAAAATTACTAAAATAGCTGTTCCTTAGATTAGAATAGGCTTTACATTGAAAAAGAAAATGAATTTCATCTTCAATTGCACCAGTTTTACAAGCATTACAATATCTTTCATTCCTAATTGTGGCATTATATCTACCACTTTCTATTGCAAGTTTATGTGCACTTAATCTTATTCTACTAATAGAGGATCTCTCAGATCTTTTCCTGAGTATATCAACATAAGGACTTCTTTTTCTCATATATAATTTTTGAAAAAATGAAAGTTTTTCTGAACTAAAAATTTTTGATGATTGCTCTTGGATACATTGGTCAATGATTCTTTGCTTTATGTTTGGTAAAAAGTGTTGGATTGTGCTTTTATAATTACTAATGTTTGAGAATCCCAAATTGTCTAGGATGCCATAAATTTTCATAGTCCAGGAATTGGAATTGATCGTTCCCTGATATAATTTAAATGCCAAAGAATTAGATGTTATCAAGTGATTCCAATATTTAATGCTTGAGAATGAGATTTTAGACCAAAGTGGTAACCTGTTTAATTCTGCCAAACAACCAGCATTAGATGCTTTGCAATGTAATCCAAGTATATCTTTAAGAAATTTTACATGAAATTTTTCGATAACTGAAATATCTTTCAATGAGAGATCCACTCCCCATATTTCACAACAATAAAGAAGTACAGGAAGTACAATAGAATCAAAAAGTTTTTCTAAGAGCTTACATGGATTATCAATACCAATTATTTTTTTCATTTTAAAATATGCTTTTCTGGCCTTTTCAACAAGCACAGCTGTTGCTAAATTAAACTTCCCATTACTTTTCAATACAATACCCAAATAACAGTATTTTGATACAACTTGCATAGTATTTCCATTGAAAGTGAAATTGATGCTTTGATGTTTACTATTTGAGTTAAAAACCATGATTTTAGATTTATCAACATTGACTTGTAATTTCCAATTTGAACAATAGTTGTAAAGAATATCTAAACTAGTTTGTAAACCACTTTTGCTCTCTGATAAAATAACAATATCATCAGCATAAAGCAGACAGTTTACATTGAGATTATTTACATGTACAGGTTCACATTTTACATTTTGTTTCAAGTCACTGACAATACCATCAATAAATATATTGAAAAGTGTAGGGCTAAGAACATCCCCTTGTTTGACACCACATTCAGAGTTAAATATTTTACCTAACCCATCAGAAAATTTTATCCTACTGGTTGTGTTGCTGTACATGGAAAAAAGAATATTAAATAATTTTTGAGAAATATTAGAGTTAAGGAGCTTATAAAATAAACCTTCTCTCCATACAGTGTCAAATGCTTTTCTAAGGTCAATGAAAGCAGCATATACTTTTTTACTTTTATAATGGTCAATGATAGTTTTTATAGAGAACAAGTGGTCCGATGTTCTACAGTTTTCTTTGAAGCCAATTTGATTTTCACTTATAAGTGACATGGACTTTACAAATTCAAGTAACCTAGTATGTATTATTCTATTGAAAAGTTTTCCAAGATTTGAGGTAATTGATATACCTCTGTAATTGCTAGGGTCAAGCCTATTTCCAGATTTATATAACAAAACTAAATAACTCTCATTCCAGCTTTGAGGAAATGTACCAGAATTTAGTATAAAATTAAACAATTTTCCCAAGGAATTTAACATTAAATAACCTCCATGTTTTAACATCTCATTTGCTATCATATCTGTAGATGAGCTTTTCCCATTTTTCAGAGATTTTAAGGCAGTTTTAATTTCATTTATGGTGATTTCTGGTTCAAGGAAATTGCTATGGTGTAGTTTATTTTTCATAGCATGAAATTTTTTTAATATATCTTTATGAAACTCACTAAGATTGTTGTCAGCTTTATTGAGGTTTGTAAAAAATTGGTAAAATTCTTCAGAATTAACTTCATGAGACGAAACCTGTCTTGTGGTAGATTTATCCAGTTTGTTCAATAATTCCCAAAATGATTTAGGATTATTGTTAATATTTTTGTAAATATCATTACAAATTGTGTTTCTATAATTTTGTTCCTCAAATTTACAGTCTTCTGTATTTTGCTTTATATGTATAAAACATTTTCCTGTATTCACCATTGAATGGGTGTTTGTTTACAAGTTTCTCATAATTTTTAACTGTATTCCTAAGATCAGAGCATGACTGTGAGAACCATGGTTTTTTCCTTGTTTTATGTTTGCCTCTTGATGTTTTCATAATAAATTTGGTTGATATTCCTGCACATTCAACAAGTATTGAGCTAAAGGCTTTTGAGATTGATTCACTATCAAGAAATTCATTATTCATAAATTCAGAAAATTTAATTTGAAATAAACTGCTTTGAATATTATTAGTGTATGATTCTATTGCATCATTGTTCCACAGAAATTTTCCGGGAATAGGTTGTAAATTATTTAATCTATCAGAGCAAGGTTCTGAGCAAAAACTGTCAAATATTGCACAACATATAGGCCGATGGTCTGAGAAGGATGTAAAATCTAAAACTTCAAAGTAACCTACTGAATTCAGAATATCCTTAGATACAAGACAATAATCAACAAGACTACAGCCGTTATATGTTATACAAGTTGGCTGACCAGTTAGGTCACCTGTTGTTCTACCATTTAAAATTCGTAAACCAGATTCCTTACAAAGGTTCAAAAGGCATTTGCCACTATTGTTAATATGTTTGTGGTCAAGATTATTTCTTGACATACTGTGGAATCATTAAATTTCGTGGGGGCCAATTTTCGTGGATTGCTTAAATTTTACAGGTTCGTGGGGACGTAATTTCGTGTATTCTCTTAAAACTACAAAAGATATATGACTTTATTCTCTAATTTATTCATTCGTGGAGGATATTAATTCATGGATGAGAGGTACCCACGAATTCCACGAAAATTGAGCCACCACGAAATCTAATGATTCCACAGTAATTCTATCTGGTTGATATAGAACATCATCAGAACTTGTGTGTTCAAAATCAAACATAACAAAATCAGGTTGGGTATTGGTGTACGCATTGAAGTCACCTTGTATGATTACATCACCATACTTACTATATTTCACAATATCACTTAGCAGAATTGAATATATGTCTTCAATGTCGTTTACATTGCCGTTAGAGTATTTAGGAGAAATATAAACAACTCCAAGATAAATATCCCTTTGTAATCTAAAAAAACTTTTATCAAGTTTGATCCATAAAATATCTGGATGATTATTACTTACTGGTTTTATACCATTTATAATTGTTGTTTTAGCATAGATATGTATTCCGCCTGAATAACGCCTAGCTTTTTTATGTTTTTTCCTAAAACTTGAATGAATTAATTGGTGATTAGGAAATCCATTGAATTGGTTTGTTTCACCTGTCCAGGTTTCGACTAGACTAGTTTAAATTGGGACAATTGCTTTTGAAAATGAGGATCTTGGATTTTTTCATTTGATAGACCTTCAACATTCCACATACCCAACTTCAGAAAATCTGCATTACACTGTTTGGAGTGTTTTGAATATTTTTTCATACTAAATTGAAATGAAAAGGGATACTGGAAAACCTTGCCGTTATGACATCAGGTAACTGTATGAAATACCAAGGCTCAAACTTGTACTCCATGATCTATAATACTACTAAACAATTAACTGTATTTTATTTACTTGGAATTCAACACTTACTAGGCATATGAGATTCCAAAGTTTTATGATATCGAGATGTTTATATAGATCATGTCAAAAACAGCCATGAGACACACAACAGAAAAGAGTATGTGGTAGGTAGATTCTGTGTCATGTGACCTTTATACAGATCATGTTATCGCAAAGAACAACAACAACAATCAAATCTGGTAGAAAGAGTTTAATTTGAACTTGTAAATAAATATACATCTCTTTTTACATGTAAACAATACTTTATTTTATGAATACAATAGATGTCTGAGAAATAAGCTAGGAAAATAAAACATTCCTATATATCTGCTTCTGGATGATCCCTGGGGTCTGGTCAGTGACGGTCACACGGAACAGCTGTCACATGATACAGGTGACCCAGTGTCCTCATACACACAAACAAAAAATTAAAACATCGCCTCAAAATAATACCACAGCTCAGCATGCATGGACAAATTAAGTCAAAGAATTACAAAATATAACATATTATTCTGAATTAAGTATGACAGAAAATCTCTGAACAAATCAACAAATTTAGAGAAAAAAAAATGAATTTGTGAGAAATTCTTCTTTAACACAACAAATAGTGGTATTTTCAGTCAACGATCATATATGCATGGATAAATGCTTTATACAAGACTAGAAAAATAAGAGTTACAACATGTCGATTGAAAAAATATAGTTACAGATTTTAAAATTACAGATCTCACAAACTTTTAAAAAAAAACATCATAGGAACAGACAACAAAAGGAACATGCAAGTAAAAACATGAAAATGAAAAAAGGTATATTTATATACAGAATTAATTCAGAATAAAATAAAAATATATTCCAATCTTTAAAAAGTGAAACATTTGGGAAAGAACACAGATGAGCCACTCTTGAGAGACATTAAGGCCAAAGAAACCTTTCGTTTAGTTTCTCAGGCAGTGCAATGTCTATTCAATGCTGCAGTTCATTATCTGCACTGGCGTCGGAAGCAAATTGTAAGTGGGGGGGCTAGACTAATCCTCTGAAATATTGAGAAAATAGTAATTCCCAAAACCATGGAAATCCTAATCCTGGGGGGGGGGGGGGGGGGGGGGGGGGAGTATACCTATACTTCCCGTAAAAAAAAAATTTACTTACCCAAATTTTTTTTCTCCAAAAATCATGAAATTTCCTATTCGTGGGGGGGAGGGGGGGGGGGGGGGGGGGTAGAATGCTTGTGAATCCAACTTTTCAATCTTTCAAGGTAAATTTAGAAACAATAATCTTTCCTGCGAGAAAAAGTGGGGGGGGGGGGGGGGGGCTGAACACTCTATATGCTATGTTTCTTTCTAATGGTAAGGTATAAATTTGCAAAAAAAAGTGGGGGGTCTAAGCCCCCCCTAGCCCCCCCCCCCCCCGCCCCCCCCCCCCCCCCCCCCCCCCCCCCCCCCCCCCCCCCCCCCCCCCCCCCCCCCCCCCCCCCCCCCCCCCCCCCCCCCCCCCCCCCCCCCCCCCGGTTCCGACGCCTATGATCTGAGAGAGGAATAATTTTTTTTTTTTTTTCATTTTTTGAACATGAGTTATTCCCCTTTTTGAAAGCTAAACCCGCCTGAGAAACTTAAGATTTTTTTGTTAAAGCAGAACCCAAAGAAATCTGACGAGGACTATATACTACCTAAATAATACAGGTTATTGTAACACTTGTTAACACGGTCAGGTTAAAGAAGTTGGATAACTAACTCTCATCGCGAAGTCTGCCATCTTCAGAGATGGAGGGTATATTAGTTTTACTGCCCCCACTATATACATCACTTTGGCAAACATGGAATTTCTATTCTATCTATTCTATGCTAATTCTTTTGAGTAATGGGTCAAGTAATAGGGTAATTATATGTACATATATTTTCAGGTTTTTTTATATTCCCCACCAAATTAGTTAATAATATATGTAATTTGTTGTTTACCACTACCCCTTTAAGAAGAAGGAAAACTTATAAAAAAGTGAAACAAAAGAAAAATGAATGAATCTACAAAAGGAACTGAAACAGGGAGGCACAAAGCTCCGACATAAAATCTTCATTTCTTGAGTCAATACTTTCCTGAACTTTTGATACAATGCAATATAAAAACGCAGCAGTGACCAAGTACCGGTAACAAGATTATCTTCATCAAACCAAAAATATCACATAACACGCAATGCTTGACAGTTTGAAATACATCACCTCTGTAACAGTAATTGATGCATACACTGACATGGGTGTATATATTTAAACAACTTAACGTGAAACTATATAACACATCTTTTGGGGGTTACAAACTCAATATCCATTGAAATGGTTAAGAAATTATGAATATAAATATATACATACAGATAAATCTGAGTTATCACAGAACTATATCACAGGCAGTTAGCACAATCCAGACCCAGTGATCATGCATGTTACAAAAGTTAGTAGGAAACTCCCACACACCATTTATTAGGGGACTTGTGATTGGTTGTATAATGTACATGATGAGACAATACACACAAAGACACAAGCAAGAGAGGACATCCCAAGAAAAAACATTGTGCAATTTCTTTCTGACCCCATGCTTTAATCATGCTGCGCAAGGCAGCATTTTATTTGACAACATGCTTCCTGCTGGTCACGTAGTATAGACCCTGCTCTCTTGCTATCTGCCCTTGTAGATCTAACATTCTGGTATCTTTTAACTGTAAGAGGTGTTCAAGGCGTCGAATTTTTGAATTGAGCATCTACAAAATATGACATGAGAAAAAAAGGTGAACATGCAATAGGTTCCCCTGATCCTAATAAAAAGAGGGCGGATGAATCAACCCAAAAACTGAACCAAACAAACAGCCTGGAAATTATGACAAGAAAGTGAAAGAAGAAACACAATGGAACTGAAATAAAAAAAAAAAAGAAAATTAGCAGAAGTGGTGTTAATAAAACAGAGGATGTTTATAAGGAAGGCACATGTTAGATATTATCGTAAGAGGTTATTTCTAGCGGCCATATAATACAGCCTTTGCTCGCGCCCATATTGTCCTTGGAGTTCAAGAAGACGCGTATCTTTTAGCTGTATAAGGTGTTCTAATCGCCTGATTTTGGAATTCAGTATCTACAAAAAAGGAAAATTCTTGAGTTCATAAATACTTTTGTTCCTCCAGGGTATATAGATAATAGATTATTTTTTTGTTTTGTTTGATTTTTCAAACAGATATCTGATATTGTTCATCTCAACTTGACAGCTGGTTCTGTCGGGCCCAAAATATTTTTCGAAACCCTTAAGCACGATGCTAGAAAAATTAAATTCATGAACTCAGTAACTATCCATTAGTTAGAAAGACTCAACAGGAAACAATAAATAAAAATGTTAATCGAGGGGGTATAGGTGGGAGCGGGGGGCAGGAAGTGCGGGGGTCAAATTATCCCAGGTAGTGTCTCCGATTGGTCAGTCTTAACATTCTATAGTCATTGAATATATCGTATTTCATGTCCGCTAGTCTCTCCTCCTTCAGTCTGTTAAGTTGCTCTAATCTCTTCACTTTAGTATTTAACATCTACAAAATAATCCAATATTTCTACAAACATTTGAAGCAGTTGTTTGTGATTGGCTCTACAGACTACATATTATCAGTGCTAGACAACACGCTACTAAGGTTTGTGTACAGACAGTGAAAGGAGAGGGAGCTTAATCACTGTAGCTCCGGAAAATATCTCATCCATTGAATGGAAACTCAGTTGTTAGCAATGACACTACATAGTTTATACATGTATATCTACATGTCTCGATTCATTACCAGGCTGTGATTTAGCATTAGTTTTTCTTTGGGGCGGGGGTGGGGTGGAGGTAACTTGTGGTCTTATCATCACAAAATTCATACTCTGATTCTTTTTTCACAAACTTGAAATGAAAAGAGTATCATTAATCTATTTAATATTATTGAGTTGATAGTACAATTAAACACAAACAAGAGCGTAAATTGAAATCAGAAAAAGGTACCAACCAAAAAGTTTTTTTTAGTTTTTATCCAACAAAGTCAAAAGGTTGTGGCTTAAGGTCAGACGACACGTTCCTCAATTTAAGATAACTTTTTCCAGGAATTTGTTAATGGTTTACTACTACCTGGACAAGCTTTCTTGCAAAAAATTAGGGTACCTTACCAGGCATTTCTGCAACATACTAGAGTATGCAATATCCTACATAATCTTCTTGAAAATACATTTGAATTGCTGATATAAAAATAAATACTTCTCTAGCACAGTGAAATTCACTATATTAGAACAATATCTCTGCCGGAGCGGGGCTTTGAACTCATGACCTCTAGCACCTATACGCTTTTGGCAGTGAGCGGCCACGGTTCTAACCACTCGACCATCTAGACATATAACCAAATCCAAGTAAATTTTGATCATTTTTAAAGTAATTATAAAATTAGTATTTTTTATTGGAACTGTTTATTACGAGGAGATACAAAAAAGATTTTTGAGGAACGTGTCGTCTGACCTTAAGTGGTGCACACTGATAGTAATGGAAACAGGTTCAAATCCTCAATTCCTCTTGATCTTAAAATCAGTAAAATTAGAAAACTTTGTGATATACTTGTACTTATTTGACAACCTTTGTTGAAGTAATTTATAACTAATCAATATACAAAATGCTCCAAGCCAACAGAATATAGGATACAGTCTTATACCAAAAGATAAGGAGTAATGAAATTGGATGAATTAGGAAATTTCTGATGATTCAAAAATATGCCTACATCTGGGGCTGTGATTTACAATACTGTAGAATAGTAGATCAAAACAGACTGGGTGGAATCACACTGGTACATGTAATACCAACACAGTTATAGGACTAATCATATCTTATAGTACATGTACTAACACAGTGTTGTAGGACTTAGCATACCTGGTAGTACTAACACAGTATTAGAAATAGGACTAATTATACTGATAGTACTAATGTACCAACCATAATAGAAGTAGTACTAACACTGTACATGTACTAGGACTGGTCATCATGGTAATACTAATACAGTTCTAAGACTGGTAGTACATGTACTAATATAGAACTAAGACTGGTCATACTGGTAGTACATTGTACTAATACAGTTCCGAGACTGATCATACTGGTCGTACTAATACAGTACAAGGACTGATTGTACTGGTAGTACTTTTAAAGTACTAGGACTGGTCATACTGGTAGAACTAATATAGTACCTGGACTAGTGCAGACTGGTGAAAGAGTGGAATAAAAATAGTGCTGCCCCAAGATTGGAACACTGGTCTACCAAACTTGCATAGCAGTTTCTGAGTGGGACAGAGATTTAGATAATTACCCTGATTGTTTCGTCCTTGGCCATACATTCCATCTCTTTCTCCTCTAGGTAGCTACGTGGGACATTGTCGGAGGTAGGGTAAATGTAGATCGCTGGGTCAAAGTATCCCTTACCCTCAAAATGGTAGGAGCTGCAACAGAGACAAATTGTCATGGTAACACAGAGTCATCATTCTGTCAAATGTGGCCTGTTGCCATGGATGGCATCAGAGAAACTTTTATCACATTCAGTATACATATAGATGCTTGGTGTCTGAGAAGTTTCAAATCTAAGAGATCTCATTCAGCTTTTGTAATCGAGGCTCAAAACTTTTTTATTGCGACATCATAGTATTACATACATGAAAACCACTTTAATAGTAAGGACTTTTTTGCTTACCGGTAATTACTTTATCATTACAGCTGATCAACGTCTGACAACTATCACAATTATTATATACACACACATCTGTAGTTCTTATTGTTAATTGTTCACTTCCACTAAACAATATCATAACAGAGATTCAGAGTGAAAAGCAAGCATGTAATAATCTGTTAAACAAAGTTACCCTTAAATTACTCATCATCTAAGAAATACTCTGGTTACATGTGTGAAGGCTTTAAGCAGCTATGATAAGTGATCAAAAGTAGTCTCCCCTAAATTCCCTGTCGCAGGTGAAGCTCCGATTACATACAAGGGAGATAAGCCGTTAAGTGATCTGCGATTTTGATCCGACTACACGTGATCTTGTTCTAGAACTAAGAGATTGGAAGAAAGTGCTGGCCTACATACCCCATATCATTGGATCCACCCTTCGTTTTAACACCAATACTTCAAAACACGAGGTAAATGTTTCATAATAAATTAACATAATACAAAGTAATGAGCAATGAGTATCTTAATATAGGAATTATTCCTTATTGCTCAAGTACATGTAAAAAGTACACTGTACAATGTTAAGTACAACGGATCATTCAATTATCATAAAATAATCATAACTTATTTATTTTTGTTATTATGTACTTATTTTAAGTGCAAAGTTGACGTACTTTTTATTGCAGTTGACATGTTAATGCAGCACACAGCATGTTTTATAGTTTGCATATTAACTGGTAAGCTAAGCTTTCAACCGTATTTATTGGCATAACAACTACATGTACTTTAGAGTTATTCAAAAGCATCAGTGTTTGGACTACTTTTAATGGTGTTCAGTCATTATACATTATAAATGTATAGTTTTAGATATTACTACTCATCATTTATAAAGAGCTGCTGTCCTCTTTACTCTAGGCACCTATAATTTAGAAACTAATCCATGAGTTGCTTTGCCTGAACATTGCTGTCCATCCAAACTCTTCTTCAGCATCATTGACAGATTGTTTATTGGTAGAGAAGAGGGTACAAACATTTCAAACCAAAGTTTGTGAAAATTGCATGTTGCCCTAACCCCTGTCAGTCTGTTATTCCTTGCCTACAATAATGACCTTGACATGTAATAATCTGACCTTGAACCAAACAATGTATCAATTAATCGTAAGGGCGCTGGTAATACAAAGTAAGAACAGACATTGTCTGGTACGACACATGTATTGCATTCCTTTATCTATTACATCTAGAAGTCATTCCATTACCTCTAATTCATGCAATTTAGACTACATGTTCTATAGATATATATCATATCTTTATTCATGCATTTAAATTTACTACTTTGACAAACTTTTAAGTTCTGTAAGGTCAGGGGCATGCAGATTATATTACACACCACACACAACACTTACATCACAGCATGGTAACCATGGAAACACTCAAAATCCCCCTATCCTAAAATACACCATTTCATCCCTCAAAAATCTCTCAATTTTACTGTTTTTAAACTTGATTGATTTATTTATAAACATCCACCTTTGGTGTTAACAATCCATAGTCATATTGTTGAGAAACAAACCTAAATTTTATACCTTGGTCGTCCCCAGAAATCGTATATCCTGGGGAGATGTGATTCTAGTTTTATTTCTGCAATACTGAAACAATACACATTGGTGTTACTGTTAATCAAATCACATCATATGCCAGTGAAGGCAGATAACAACGCCACATAAACATAAAATGTAAAACCCAGGACTGTCACCTCAGTAATTCTGGCGTGTATTCAGCATCAAACAGATAACTGAAAAAGAAGCCCTACAGTGATTGAGGAGGGGTGCCCAAGCCTTATAAAGATTGTAAAGGGAATTATAGTATAAAATCTATAACACTGCATTGTATCAATAATCAGCTAAATGTCTTTATAAATCAGTACAGCATACACTTTAGAAAGTGAGCTAGTGCATCGTTAGCTGGGGGTTATGATATAACTACGGTGTTAAGACCTAACTATTTAAATACTCAACTTTTACCGTAAACTACATTTGAAATAATAACTTCAAATCATTAGAAACATTATATTTAAAATACATAAACAAGGAACCAAATCTACTCATCTCAATGACTCTTACTTTATATGGTAATTATTATACACTAATTAACTCTAAGGGTTAAATTATGCTAACCCTATAACACAGAGAGTACTGTCCTTCTCAAATAATAATTGCTAAATCATCCTTTTCACCCATTTTGTTATATGAACATTCAAGTATAAAATTCATTTTATCATCTGCTTTACAAGTGAACTTCTTATTTATAATGAACTTTCTTTAAAAGAAGAAATCAATGGGAAAATTTTTATTTGATTTTGTAAAATATCTCTCCTCTTTCATAAATTTCAAATTTCTACTCTACATTTAAATGAATGCAGACAAAATATTTGTTCATATAAGACAGGTACATACTGAAAAGCTCCCAGTTATGAAAAGAATCATAGTCATATACACATATTAGTTACGTAGGTTATAGATGTGCCAACAGAAAGCAAAGGTGGAGGGGTAACACTAAATATCGTGTGAGCAAATGTTTACTGAGAGCTAATTTACTGATCAAGTCATTACCTAAGAAGTTGTTTGTTCTTTTGCCTACAGATAATATTCAGAGGGTACAGGTATAGATGTAAGAACAAAGGTACAGAATAAAAATTAAACAATACTGACATGCGACCAGTTCTCGCCAAGTACCATTTCTCGCCAGTGCATCAATAATCATATTTCTTCATTTGTAGTTTTTTGTGTGAACAAAATGACGTAACAATGCACAGGTGAGAAATGGTTCTCTGCAAGAACTGGTCACATGCTAGTATAGTTTCATCAAAGTTCAAGATTCAGTTCAAGATTGAGATCAAAATCCAACTGGACAATAATTTTCAGAACATAGATGTTTCTACAGGGGGTGAAGCAAAAAAACAAGCATGTAAACTTTCTTCTTTGTCTTTAAAATGTTTAAGCCAATGAATAAGCTCTATTTGTATCAGATCAAAAAAAACATGTCATTTTATAATTTTTCTATAAAGATCAAGATTATTCTGGTTGAAGCAATTTGCAGCTGCCAAAGTTGGTTGGGTTCATATCTTTAATTATCTAATAATGTCTTTCCTGTGAATGATATGATCAGCACAGATAAACTGTAAACCTGCATGAGTGTACTGATAAAGTCCTACATGTACATGTTGCCCGATACTGTGCTTATGCCATTGTACTGTCCCGGGCAGACTACGCTGCATACTTACGATCTGTCAGGGTGATTGTGAGGGATTTCTCCTTTTCCCAGTTTCCGTGGAGATGAAAGTTTGCCTGGAGATGACCTTCCAGTTTTTACTGGAACTAATGCCTCTGAAAGAAACAATTTTTTCTTCCATTACACATCAAATTCTGAAGAAAAAGTTCTACAGTGATTTTTTAAGCTATATACAGATTGAAATTTGTTAGTTGCAATTTCTTAGAAAGCTTGATTGGAAACGCTCTAGTGCCCATGCAGTTATTGATTTTCTTGCTGAATTTTATACCTTGACATGGTTTTAAATATTATATATATAAAACTTTAACATAAAAAGAATAAAACTGTTAAATTTCATCTAGGAGAATAGTACATTGCCCTGAATGTTTGTTTTGGAAATCACATATTTATCGATAACAGTATTTTTAACTTCAGTACATGTATTTAAAATATCTTTCTGTGTAGTGGTTACCAGATTTTAAATTTTATTTCAAGTCCTTTAGATAATCATTATTTTCAAGGTTTCAATCTTCAAGTATACTTATTAAATAGATACTTATTGAAATGATTCTGCAAGTTTCTTTGATTAAACCTTCCTGAAATTATTGAAGAAAATGGAGCGCACCCATTACTTGAGATTCCTTATATCAATGTGTGGCCTTCACAAGGGAAATTTAAACTCCTAATTCAATGTAAGCAAGTAAACACAAAGGCCATTACACCTGATGGTTGTTCAGTATTTTTTACCAGAAAGAAACAGTGTTACATATACATAGAGTTGTCAGTCAGTCGGCTCCATTGACAAGCCTAGCGACAGACCACCTCACAAGGACTCTCTGATTTATCTGAACAATTTCAAGAAAGCCAAAGTTCAATAAAGGTACACACTGGATCAGCAAGTGTTCAATTCATATGGAAACTTCAAATACACTGCCAGGTGTAATGCACACCTTGATTTATCTGCATGTTTCTTTCTGTTCTGTTTTTGTGCTACATGCTAGCACATAGTTTTCTTTACTTAAAGAAGAAACATTTATACAAAAATATCCAAATGCATCAAAAAGAAATTTTGTGAATACTGAAAAAAAGATATAGCCCTTACAAATACAGATTCCAAACCTTGTTATAACATATACTGTATTTCTGGTTATTTTTCTGATGATCTAATTTAACTTGGGTTTTTTAATCATTTTCACAGCAAGAAATTATATCCAGTATTGTTTGTTCTTATGCCGACACATATAACAAAGTTACACATTTAGTCCTTTTCCTAAATTTTGTCACACGAAAAAAAACTTGGATGTAATGAATATGTATATTACATGTAAGCATTAGGCAATATAACAGAAAGAGACGTTAGACCTTGATTCAACAAATACAGGTCCTAGATCTTGTTATAACTGATTTAGACCTAAGAAAATGGTATCTTTAATCAATGTGTCATTTTTTTTGGAAGGGTTCTAATAAAGCCACTCAAATATTGTTGGCCTGACAGCTATATCTGATCATTCAGCTGTCAACAAGTAACCTGGCACATTTTTGTACCAACAGGAACCAGCATACTACAGGCTGTTGTCCACACAGACTTATATCTTCAAGTTATGAGCCCTTAACATTTAACATTGGTTGCCTACCAGATTGAAACTGAGGATCTTTGGTTTGCCTGCCTTTGGTTTTTGGTGCTTGTTTACTGCCATTGCTTTCTCCACCCCCTCTCACAGATTTATTGCCATTATATTCTCCACCCTCCCTATATGACCGACTATAATCAGTCTCTCTGTGTTTACTGTTCATTTCTCCACTTCCTCTGAGTCTCCCATTGAAATCTCCACTCTCTCTTTGAGCTCTGTTCATATCACTGTCTCTGAGTTTGCCGTTGGGTTCTCCACTTTCCTTGCGTGAGGTGCGACTTCCTTGAGTGTACGCTGTATTGCTACTATCCATTGTGCCAGGTTTGGATGGTATAGAGGCATGGCGGCTATCTTTAGAACCGAGTTTACTACGACTGTCTTTAGAGTCAGATCGTGAATATCTCTTAAATCTCTCAGAGTAATCCATAGTTCTTTCCCAATTATGTGGAATTTAAATCCATTAAAACTGAAAAGTCCTAAATTACAACTGTCACTTGGAATAAAAGAATCTTTCTATAAATTGGTTTGAAAAAGTTCACAGTAACATAAATCCGAAGCTTTTTTATTCACTGTGCCATTGGCAACATTGTACAGTCCAGTGTTGATGGTGGTTTCCAATCAGAAACAGTTTAACTTACTTACAATTACAGCCCATTGTCAAAAAGCCACCGGAACCCTTAATCTGTACTGTTACTCTTGAGAGAACAGCAAATCCTTGCCTGGATTAAATTAAATATATTTACGCAAAATGGCCCTCATTGAGCTTATGGTCAATGGATACTGGAGCTGTTTACAATTTAAAAAACCAATTACGTGGACACTCGGACAATGACACATCAAGCTTAGCATCTCTTGTTTACTCTCATAACAACACGAGGTTCTGATCTCAAATGAAGACTGCATGGACTAGATTAAAAAACATAAATTCTTTATGAGCAATTTTTATTTCCTTGATACAACAAATATCAAAGGAATTGAAAACGTGGGGGCACCATGACAACCAGTGACATCTCGTGTGTTTAGATCAACCCTATCTCATCGACGGAGTTCCGCCAACTAACTACAGGTTAAAGAGGAAACTACCTAATGTATAACTTTGACATTTACGGATAAATCAAGCACTTTATTGATCCGATGTTTTGAAAGTAAAGAATTCGGGTCAAAAAGCCCAAAGAAATGAAACAGTTTTCAATAAATGGCACTGGCACTACTTTGCAGAGTTTGTCGTTTTAATCCCCGCGTAGTTTAAACGCTGGTGCTCTGACAGTTAGATTCTATTGTATTTCCATTCAAGGATCAAAATAATCTCTGAATAACTTTTAATAATCCATAAAACCTACAGTGGATGTCTTAAAGTATTAAAACAGTGCTTAAATTCCCTAGCCCTACAACTTCACAGCTCAAAAGGTTTGTTCTAAGAATGCATAATAAAGCTTTAGCCTTATGTATGGAATCAACACGTATTACATATACCGTACTAACATTATGAAACCATGTTCATTTCCTCTATTGCAAAACAATTGTTTTCATCAATTATAATCTTAATACTAATAATAATCCTGTTTACAATTACACTCAGTATCTAACATTTCATTTGTCTTTTATACAAATTAATATCAAAGTTTTTAAAATTACACATCTATGTTACTTTTAAACAATTCTTCTTTAATTAAGCATTCAACTGATCAAGTGAATTCAAGGTGCCCTTTTAGAGGAATTTTATTACATTGTAGAAATTATTCCCACTTCCTCTACTGCAAAACACTTTTTTGTTAATTAGGATCTAACTATGTACAAACCGTAGTTCTTTCACAATTATACTCAGCATCTTATATTCAATTTGTCTTTACCAACAATGAAATTTAAATCTAAAAAAGTTTTTCCTTATGCATTCAACTGATCATATGAATGGTGCCCTTTTATGAGGAACGAGAGTCATCATTATTTGTATATTTTAGGTGAGACTAAATTTTTAATCTATATCAGTCTACATCCCAGTCAATAAGTATGAGGTCCTCTGGATTACTAGGCCATGGTATTGGTAACATTGATTGTAATTTCCACGTGTAATATGTGATATAAGTTGTAATAAGTATAGACTACGTCAACATTTGCCGCACTTACAAGCACACAACAGCACCGTCAAGAGCCCAGCTTAATCGACTCGTTCTCTTTGCATAGAACTTATTCTGGGTTTGGATATAATTCAAACAATATAAGCTTTTAAAAGACAGACTTAAATTGCGATATTGCCAGCTGGATTGCACAATGTTTAACAATTACACCACACCATGTAAAATCTGAAGCGGGAAAAAGTCTAGTTACCCTTCCCTCTAACAATCCGTTAATTGCAGAGTTTTGGACATTCCTCAGAGTTTTGTGCTTCCATTATAATGTGTATTGATTCCAATACTACCATCTAACAGGCCCTTATCTACATTGCCCACTTTATTGCATCCTATTCAGACATACCCTAACACCTTGCCTTTTTAAATCTAATCAATATCTTTTTTATTAAAAACAAAATAATCGATGCAAACATTATTACTGAACTTTTGAAGTACCAGTATAAGCTAGAGTATGCAGACTGCATGGTACATATGACACAGTCGTATTAAGTAAAAACATCATCGTTTTCCTGACATCATATATCAAAAAATCATATTTCCTGACAACATTAATTAAAAATTCATGTTTTTAATTAATGATAACAGCAGTTAATGACCTGTAAACAGTTAGTTAACTTCCCAACGATTCGAGTGAATTCACGCTGCAACATTTTCAAAGAAATTCATGTTTACTTAGAACCAAGTCATGTGCATTAAAATTCAACTGTAAAAAGTGCAGTGCAAACTAGTCCATAATTGACTCACATGACTAATCAATCATAAAATCAAACTCATCTAGAAACCTATAAAGTCTCACCCACCTACTAACATTTCCCGAGCCCCATGTGCTTTTAACAAAATCTATGCACAAAGGTTCCAATGACCGATAAATGTATGATGACCACAAAGGTTCCTATGACCGATCAATGCATGATGGTCAAACAACCAAAGACCACTTATGAAACACTCTATTCATCTTCATTGACCAATTAAACCTAATTTCTTTTTCAGAATCACTCTATTCATTTTGTTCATTTTACCCATGATCCTGTTTCCTGACCACGTGAGCAACTCCATAAACATCATCTACTGACCTCTTTTTCTTCTGTGAACCCTCATTTGACCCCATTTCTCCTCTGGGAGCTACCCTTGACCCTACAGTACTGACCAGACAAACCCTTAAAGAAAGCTGACCCAAACCAAACCCCAGGTCTACTTTCTGTGTCCACTCTAGGTCTACTTTGCATCTGCTGGGGGGGGGGGGGGCAGACTTGACCCTGAGCAAACCCAAAGCTGATGCAGAGCAGACCAAGAGCGGATACAAAGCAGACCCAGGTTTGGGGTTTACCTTGGTGTAAGGTTGTGTCTGGTCGGTACAGTAGTTCTACTCTCTTAACCGCTACAACAATCATGTTTCTTTGACTCCTTGACCCCATTCTTACCATGAACCACTTGATTCATTTTGTTCTTCATCCCATTGAATTCATTCCTTTTGAACCAGTCTAGCAATTAATGCACTTTCTTGGCCCAATGTGACATGCTAACCTAATTTATCACTTTTAATTGATACAAAAGACATGAGAATCCAAAGCCAAGCTCATGTATAAGTATGACGGTTAGTTTTGATTTGTATCATTCAAATGAAAAAATATACTGAAACTGTGGAAAAATTGATAATCATGCATATTATTAGACAGTGTGAAAAAAAAAGAATTTTAAAAGCCTTGCACCATCATTTTTAGTTGGCTTCAAAGAGTAACTTGATAAGGAGAGTGACAGAGTATTATGTTGGTTACATCAGAAATGGCAGTATGTTTTTGTACACCATATTCTTCAGAATGGTCGAGAACTGACCAGGAACTACCTTTCTTCAGAAGTGGAGTGATAAGCAGTGAAGAGTCCAAGCTCCAGAATACACAGACAACAGAGAATGTGAAGGTCCACAAAAAAACAACAGCCATCAGGGCACGGATCAGGGGATCAACCAATGTAATGACCGTGACATTGATACTGCGGTAGCTCCATCGAAAGAAACCAACAGTAAGACTTGCGATAGGTTTCTGACAATGCAGTTACTTTTTAAGAGCTTGTTTTAAAACAATTCACAATATCAAATTTGAATTCCTTACCTTTTTTTAAATTGGGTACTTTCTTGTTAATTATAATGTAACGTTAACTTAATTTTATACAGATGTAGATTTTCACTTAATGGGAATGGGAGCCTGATGCCTGCTGAACAAGTGCTGGGAAAAGGACCACACATGGAAACAGATGACTTACGACTATTTTCGGCTGCGGGGGCAGATTGCGATTTTTTTGTTTCTTTAGTGTCCATACTCTGGGCGAAGTTGGCATCTATTTCCAAGCGGCTCCTACCTTGTCTCTGGAGGTTCTTGTCAATCTGAAGCCGCAGGAGCATCAGGACTTTCTCGACCACTTTAGGCTTGCAGTTTGCTAGAGCTCGAATGACCTCATCAGAAAGGTCAAGGTCAAGCTTCCGTAACACTCGCCTGTAGGAGAAAACATCATATTACGTGCATGGACATTGAAATTTATCTTTTAATGAAATTATGTTATTTTTAACATTTTGAAAAAGAATAAAATCAAAAATCAGCATTAACTATTGTGAGCAAACAGTAATATACATATATATATCAAGGTAACCATTTCATTTTTTTAGAGACAATTTTTCAAGGAGCTTTGTCATTAGGGGGTAAGGCCAACAGTTGGCTAGTTTTAGAACTAGGCGGTGGATTCTTGATTTTACTTTAGCAATAAAAAAGATACCTGAGAGCTTGTTTACCTGCCTATTAAACTCACCTGTTCAGTAGGTACCAGTTCTCCATCTTCTGCTTTGTGGCAGCAGCAGGGGAATAGTTATGGAGCTCTACAATTTTGGGGAAGTAATGGGCAACAATTTCTGCTAGGAGTACTGAAAGGAAAACAACATTTCATGTAAACTTTTTGAGTACTGTTATCTTTTCTGATGTATTGTAACATGATCAGATGATCTATTGTTAGAGCTGTAAAAACTTACAATATACAATGTAAACTTATAATTGATTGATTGTTGTTTAGTCTCCTTTTCAGCACATTTATTTATGTCAAGAAAATACAAGAGCCAATAAAACTTGGACTTTTCTTCATGTAATAGAAGCAGTACTTTATTTTAGAATACATAAGTACATTGAAAAGACCTTTGCTGCCCAATAAACAGAAAAAAAATTATTGTTTCTCTTATAGCAAATAAAATACATTATAAAGGAACAGTTTACAACCTCTAAACTGAAAGGTTAATGCTAGATGATTGGGGGGGGGGGGGGGGTGTCGGTGCCCCTCCCAAGCAGCCAAGCCTGGAACACAGAGTCATGGTGTAACGGATTAACCTACTAATATGGTTACAGGTGAGTAGATCAGTCCCACATTTTAGTGTACCTGAGTCAGGTACAGGTAAGGTAAACACGGCTCTATCGATTGGCAAGCCTTTACTCTGCAGCTCTTTTGAGGATAATGTTTTAATCAATAACTTCATATTTTTTATTGATTTTAATTAATGGTGGATCATCCATGGCTAATTTGGCCGAGTCTTTTGATCAACACTGAACTAAGGACATACATATAACAGTGCCATCAAATGCTTTATATTCACAATGTACTTCTATTCTATTAATTTATTTTACGGAATGAATGTACCATTTACCTGTCTGTCAAAATAATATTTAGTAATATTATGTAAAACTTACCTGTATTTGATTCTAGTAATTTTAGAGGGTAAGAAGAGAAGATTGCAGATTGGGAAAGGGAGATCTTACTTTTATTAATAAATAATAACGTGGAATTTTAGGGAAAATTCACTGGCAAATTGATCACACATTTATCCTTCACCCACAATATTGCCTTTTTGATATTTGTCATCGTTGTAGACCCATGTAGTGTTGATACAGTGGTCGATTCCACACATTACAAAAACATAAAAATATGTGTCCAATCTTTGTCTATTTGTCATGCTGAAGAAAACTTGAATAAATTTATTATAAGGAAGAAACAGCAAACCTCTAAGTTACTTGAAGTGATTTAGAAATAGAATGGTTCAGGGAATCTGTCCAAGGAGTTCATTGTTTCTTATTTCATAAGACTGACCAAGAATGAGTCTTAACTAACCAAAGGTTTAAAGAAAGTTGTTTTACTTTTTTAAAAGCATTTAAAAGTAGCTAATTCCATAGCGGACTTGAATTTAATTTTGTTGTTCAAACAGCCATCAGATATTCTATAGCACTGCATGTTTCCTAGATTCACAAGAAGCTAGCAGGGACGATGAAGAAACTGAGCCTACGTTGGATCTAACTAATACTTAATACCTAATATGATACTTGAAATTTGAAGGAATGGTTCATAGAATATTTCCTGCAGGTGTAACTTGTGTTGGACATAGACCCAAGGGGTGCTCTTCCCACCTCCTGTTTTGTGTCCTTAACAACTAAGTATTTCATTTTTAATGGGACTAATCACAAATTCAAACAATTTGGGCGTCCCATTATCTCCAAACATTGTAACTAAGACATTTAACTCTCATTTACCTAAGAACTTTACTACCCAGTCCTCCAAATATGACCTAAGACAGAAGTGCTTGTACAAACGGCTAAATTTAAAATAGAACATTCTAAGTGAAATTAGGTAGTGCAGTTTTAATGGCCAGGTCTGAAATGCAAATATGACCTGTTCAAATATTTTCTTTTCAGTACTGTCTGCATTTGAAATTCAACCTTCTGGATATCTGGATAAGAGAGAACGAGAAAAAGACAGAGAAACTCTACCTCTTAGATAAATATTTAAAACCAGATAACGAAGACATACTTTAGTAATTACTCAGTTAAACCAATCTCCAAAAGCTTGTTTGCTTGAATGGTTTAAAAATTATCATGATTTCTTTCATCAAATTACTTGTACTGTCGTCAGTAAATCAATGGAGTTAAACAACTCATAAAAAATGTTTAAACTTGCATGTTAAAAAAATTGGTCACTTCAAGAAATTTTGTAAATAAAAAAAATATGATTATTAATGCTTTAAGTTGAAACATTTTACTTAAGTTTTCACTTTGGCCAAGACTTTTCTTCTTTTTTTCCAAGTAGAAAACTGAGCAAGATATTTATCAAGGTTTCTGAAATCTTTCAAACCAATTTAATTAGCAACATTGTGAAACTGTTGACATGATATGATGTGTCAACACTTCTCTCTCTCTCTCTCTCTCTCTCTCTCTCTCTCTCTCTGTATTAGCCTAGGGTAGGCATTCTTTTTTTTTTGGGGGGGGGGGTCTGTCCAAAATTGGACACTTAGCTTTTGGTAGAGTTAATTGAAACAGCCATTGAGACAGTTCAATGTCAGAAGTGGTGTGTCTATGTTATAGCTCTGACACACATAATTCTGCTAAGGAAACCCTAAGTAAGAAAAGGTTGCAATCAATATGAAGGGTAATAACTCTGATAGGGCAAGGAATAGCTATCAATTCATTAAACAAAGATCTCAGAGATTTGTATGACATCCAATAAAACAGTTATATTTTAACTTGACAAGTTTGCCTGTTCTCATTTCCTCTATAATTAGAAATTTATTAATGAAATTCAATGGTCTTAAACTTTCTTCTTCTACCTCAGTCACTTGTGTATTGATCATCGATGTTTAGAGGCTTACAAACTCAATTATAAAACATGGATAATCGGGGAACTGTTTACACAGAACTTTCTCTCTTGTTTAACGTGGTGATAGGAGAACAATGAATTATTGAATGGGCTTTTTCCAAAGCCAACTAAACAGCTTTTAAGTTTACCATTTACCAACCTGTGTCAATAAAATAATTTGAAGAAAAAAATGTACATGAACAATTTTTGATTTTAAGGAAGAGTCAATTTCAAACCTCATGTTTACATTTTAATTTATTTATGAAGGTTATAAAGTATAATATACCAGCTAAGTTTTGATTTATTATGTTGTAACAGTTAATAATGTGGTTTAGAATTCAATGTTGCTGCTGTTAATGTGTCCTGCTAACAAATATCAGTGAAATTTTATCAACATGCCTACATGTAATGACATTTCTTATGTTTAAACTTCTACCATAAACCTGATAAAAGAGGTAGATTTTTTTCAAATTTAATTATAATTATTTCATAAGTAAATTATATTTTCGATGGTAGATTGCTCAGTACACAAAAAGCTTAGTACACTGTTATATCATTAGAGGGATAAATTTCCCTGTATTTCTTAAAATAAACCAAAGTTTGCATTCCATGATACAATTTAATTTATTAAGTGGGCTGATAGCTTCAATGTGACATCAACAAATGTTTAATAGATTTGGATTTCCTTGTCTTTCTTTAAATCTCTCCCATTTGGTCCTTGTTTTCACACTTTGTAGCAGTAGATAGCTCTATATTGTTACATCAACAGAGGTAGGGATTATATAACTTCTGTAAATTATTTTGGACATAAATTTTACTTTACATAAAAAACCACTATAGAACAGTTTATTTTTCAATATCTGAGGAAGGGGAATGGGGAGGGGATATAGTTTCTTCATGGTTTAGTTTTTGTTCTGTATTGAATTTTGATTATGAGCCGTGCAGTGAGAGTTGGCTTCATTATCTGTACATCTACATAAACCTACAACGCAGTTCCAAAAAGTATTTTCATTTGACAAGGAATTTAAAGACCTGAAGATCAGAGAGTTTAGGTTGCTGGTATATATAAACCATTGCCAAATTCCTAACCATGGTTTAGTTGCTTAATTTAATTCAGGCTTATATAGGATTAGTGAAGGAATATTATCCTCTATGCTGAAGAGAAAAATAATAATAAAGCTGACTGCTCGAACTATCAGATCTGTTTCAAACTGTAAAAAGTTTGAACAATTTTCAAAATTATAAGTTGCGTGAAGCTTAGATGATGTTTAGATTATAGTTGTGATATTCTCTAAAAAATGTTGACAAATATTTAACAAGAAATCTATATCAATAGTAATTGTATTTTATTATTTATAATGCAATTTATATACTGAATTTCATAAAATTAAAAACATGCTTAATCAATAACTTTGAGAGCAGGTTAAAAAATCAAAGATCCAATGTATATGCAACTGCATTATCATGAGAAAAAAATATGGCAAATTTATCGACAGCTTATATAATTTCCTCATTGATTTAGTTGTACTGAACAAGGAATGGTTAGTGAGAGTGAACTGAAATAAAATAAACCTTTTTATCTACTAAGCATACAACTGTATTGGCAGGTAATCAAATGCAAACTGCACAGGGCCTAGTCCAGCTTAATCTGGCAAATCTCCATTATTGTGTACACCAGAAACTCAAAACTTCAAATATTGCATTACCTCCATCTGAAAAATCTTTTCCGATGTTCTTTTTTGGCCTGGTTAGTGGAATTCTATCAATCCATTGGTATAAATTTTCTAATTCGACATCATCAAAATACTCTTCCATGTCCACGCGCGTTAACCCGTTCAATTGTCGTCTAAATGTTAAAGTTTCCATTTCTTACTGAGACTGTACATTGGTCGATTGAAATAAGAATAATTGTCAGTCAATAAATAAAAATCAAACTCCTAATAACTTTTCATCGGAACTTCCGATTGCAAACTCGCCCATGAAACCGTTCAATCCGCTTCAATGCACATGGGGGTCAAAGTGGAAATCCGCTTTGTTGTCGTTAGTAACAACTGTGCTTCCGGATTGACAAAAACGAAAGTTGAAAAGGAAAGTAGCAAATTGAATTTGTAGGTGTTGTGAAATAACTATTCATAGTTTTTTTCCAAACATTCATAATGTGAATTCATGCTGCAGTTGGAATTCCTGATGGTAATTTCTTTTTCTCTTTTTATTAAAATAATTTTTGGCTAAGGGAGTATTTTTTTTGGTTGAATGTTATAGGCTATTTGTAAGTGTCAACCCATTAACCAGTGTGATAATGCTACACGCCCACTAATTCCATGAATGAATTGCTGTACATTGTTGTGTATTAGTTTATGCAGATTCAATTGAGTTTGCTTTAGCCGAAATTACATTGTACCGATTTGTTTAATGATAGCATAAATTCTTGCAAAATTAATTTCTGGATCTAAAAATAACAATGACAGAAATGGTATGTCAGCATTTCAATATGTTGCACCATCATAGTTATGCATTTAACGTATCTTTTATGCCAATATAATTAGCAGTGAAATATATAGATAGTCAAATATGATTTCTCGACTTTTCTAGACATGAACTCCTTTTAAAGTTCAATAATGATGTTTATTCTATGATGTTTTCAGCATTTTGAGATCATTAAGTTGAAATTATGAGCAAAAGTTCATAGAAATAATCATGGATACGTCTGGCAAATCTCTTCTTTCAAAGTGGTCCATTGGGGGCACAGGTAAGTAAAGAATTTTCTGGTTAGATATTAATTGTGGTGCCGTTCTTCTCTCATGTTTTATGCATGAAAATGATTATCATGCATTGACTATTTAAATAAGGATTCTGAAACTTTTATGATTGCAAAAAAAAACCCAATGGCCATTGGTTTCCAAATTTATTGTGATCAGTTATAAATTCATTTTTTTTTTATTTAAGGTACGAAGTCCAGCTTTGAGAGTACAAAGTCCAGTGTTTTAAGCAACAAGTCGAGTTTGCTGAGCTCCGGACTTGAGAGTAAGCTAATCAAGAGTGGGGGAGGATTGTCCGCGGACAGGAAGAGGAAACAGCTAACCACCAAAACTTCCGTCCAAGACAAGAAACTGCTGGTGGAGAAAAAAGCTCTCAAGAGCAGTCTGACAACATCTTCCTCTCGGTTGACTGGAGGAAGTTTGAAGAGTTCCCTTCTTGGGACCACCTCTCTGAGCTCTAAACTGACAAGCTTACAGAGGCCTCTGACCCCAGAGACTAAATCTTCAGTGGGGATTAGCCATGTTACCTCACAGACGAGGCCACTCAGTGGTGGCCTTTTGGGCTCCACATCCCCCGCCCTCAGTATCACCAGTAAGTACACGTCCTCTGGACTCTCATCAGGCCTTGGGAAGTCTCTGATTGGACAGACTGAGTCCTCAGCCACCCACAGCAATGTGTCACAGTTATCAGCCCTGACCAGTCAACAATCAGTGGGAGGCTTATCTATGAAAACAAGCCAAAAATTGTCTTCCACTGGGATGTCATCAGTTTTAGGCAGCCTCAGCAGTAAAGGGAAGAAATCCCAAGTTAAGGAGAAGATGGGATCCCACAAACGAGCTGCTGAAGAGAAATCAGAATTTGAAAAATACAAGGTCAAGGCTCCTCGTTATGACCTTGGGCAGGTGTTACCCAAAGACAATGGAGTGGAGGTGCCCAAGTTTGTGAACCCAAGCAAGGATCCCAGTCTAAACAGAGCAGCCATTCCCCTGCATGATGTTAATGGACTCAAGGTAAAATTAAAATCACCAGATTTTAATCTCTATTGTTGCAATAAAATATTAGGATGTTTTTTGTGGATTTGAAAAAAAAAGATCAAGAGGAATATATAAAAACTTTTACGTTGTGATTGTAATTTCAAGTTCTTAATTATGCAATTTGTCCAATTCATCAGCCTGCTAATTCAGACAAATAAGCTAATGAATCATTGTTGTAGCTATGTAGTACAATAGCTGGCCCTGATCAATGTTATATGTTTCTGTGATGTAGCTGGCCCTGATCAATGTTTTTTGTTTCTGTGTTGTAGCTGGCCCTGATCAATGGTATATGTTTCCGTGTTGTAGCTGGCCCTGATCAATGTTTTATGTTTCTGTGTTGTACCTGGCCCTGATCAATGTTTTATGTTTCTGTGTTGTACCTGGCCCTGATCAATGTTTTATGTTTCTTTGTTATAGCTGGCTCTGATCAATGGTATATGTTTCTTTGTTGTAGCTGGCCCTGATCAATGTTTTATGTTTCTGTGTTGTAGCTGGCCCTGATCAATGGTATATGTTTCTTTGTTATAGCTGGCTCTGATCAATGGTATATGTTTCTTTGTTGTAGCTGGCCCTGATCAATGTTTTATGTTTCTGTGTTGTAGCTGGCCCTGATCAATGGTATATGTTTCTCTGTTGTAGTTGGCCCTGATCAATGTTGCCTGTCTCTGTTGTAGTTGGCCCTGATTAATGTTTTTTGTTTCTGTGTTGTACCTGGCCCTGATCAATGTTGTCTGTTTCTTTGTTGTAGCTGGCCCTGATCAATGTTATATGTTTTTGTGTTGTAGCTGGCCCTGATCAATGGTATATGTTTCTGTGTTATAGCTGGCTCTGATCAATGGTGTATGTTTCTGTGTTGTAGCTGGCCCTGATCAATGGTATTTGTTTCTGTGTTGTAGCTGGCCCTGATCAATGGTATATGTTTCTGTGTTGTAGCTGGCCCTGATCAATGTTATATGTTTTTGTGTTGTAGCTGGCCCTGATCAATGTTGTTTGTTTCTTTGTTGTTGCTGGTTCTGATCAATGGTATATGTTTCTTTGTTGTAGCTGGCCCTGATCAATGTTTTATGTTTCTGTGTTGTAGCTGGCCCTGATCAATGGTATATGTTTCTTTGTTATAGCTGGCTCTGATCAATGGTATATGTTTCTTTGTTGTAGCTGGCCCTGATCAATGTTTTATGTTTCTGTGTTGTAGCTGGCCCTGATCAATGGTATATGTTTCTCTGTTGTAGTTGGCCCTGATCAATGTTGCCTGTCTCTGTTGTAGCTGGCCCTGATCAATGTTTTTTGTTTCTGTGTTGTAGCTGGCCCTGATCAATGTTATATGTTTTGTGTGTTTGTAGCTGGCCCTGATCAATGTTTTATGTTTCTGTGTTGTAGCTGGCCCTGATTAATGTTTTTCTGTTTCTGTGTTGTACCTGGCCCTGATCAATGTTGTCTGTTTCTTTGTTGTTGCTGGCCCTGATCAATGTTATATGTTTTTGTGTTGTAGCTGGCCCTGATCAATGGTATATGTTTCTTTGTTGTAGCTGGCCCTGATCAATGGTATATGTTTCTGTGTTGTAGCTGGCCCTGATCAATGGTATATGTTTCCGTGTTGTAGCTGGCCCTGATCAATGTTTTATGTTTCTGTGTTGTACCTGGTCCTGATCAATGGTATATGTTTCGTTGTTATAGCTGGCTCTGATCAATGGTATATGTTTCTTTGTTGTAGCTGGCCCTGATCAATGTTTTATGTTTCTGTGTTGTAGCTGGCCCTGATCAATGGTATATGTTTCTCTGTTGTAGTTGGCCCTGATCAATGTTGCCTGTCTCTGTTGTAGTTGGCCCTGATTAATGTTTTTTGTTTCTGTGTTGTACCTGGCCCTGATCAATGTTGTCTGTTTCTTTGTTGTAGCTGGCCCTGATCAATGTTATATGTTTTTGTGTTGTAGCTGGCCCTGATCAATGGTATATGTTTCTGTGTTATAGCTGGCTCTGATCAATGGTGTATGTTTCTGTGTTGTAGCTGGCCCTGATCAATGGTATTTGTTTCTGTGTTGTAGCTGGCCCTGATCAATGGTATATGTTTCTGTGTTGTAGCTGGCCCTGATCAATGTTTTTTGTTTCTGTGTTGTAGCTGGCCCTGATCAATGGTATATGTTTCCGTGTTGTAGCTGGCCCTGATCAATGTTTTATGTTTCTGTGTTGTAGCTGGCCCTGATTAATGTTTTTCTGTTTCTGTGTTTGTAGCTGGCCCTGATCAATGTTGTCTGTTTCTTTGTTGTTGCTGGCCCTGATCAATGTTATATGTTTTTGTGTTGTAGCTGGCCCTGATCAATGGTATATGTTTCTTTGTTGTAGCTGGCCCTGATCAATGGTATATGTTTCTGTGTTGTAGCTGGCCCTGATCAATGGTATATGTTTCCGTGTTGTAGCTGGCCCTGATCAATGTTTTATGTTTCTGTGTTGTACCTGGTCCTGATCAATGGTATATGTTTCTTTGTTATAGCTGGCTCTGATCAATGGTATATGTTTCTTTGTTGTAGCTGGCCCTGATCAATGTTTTATGTTTCTGTGTTGTAGCTGGCCCTGATCAATGGTATATGTTTCTCTGTTGTAGTTGGCCCTGATCAATGTTGCCTGTCTCTGTTGTAGTTGGCCCTGATTAATGTTTTTTGTTTCTGTGTTGTACCTGGCCCTGATCAATGTTGTCTGTTTCTTTGTTGTAGCTGGCCCTGATCAATGTTATATGTTTTTGTGTTGTAGCTGGCCCTGATCAATGGTATATGTTTCTGTGTTATAGCTGGCTCTGATCAATGGTGTATGTTTCTGTGTTGTAGCTGGCCCTGATCAATGGTATTTGTTTCTGTGTTGTAGCTGGCCCTGATCAATGGTATATGTTTCTGTGTTGTAGCTGGCCCTGATCAATGTTTTTTGTTTCTGTGTTGTAGCTGGCCCTGATCAATGGTATATGTTTCCGTGTTGTAGCTGGCCCTGATCAATGTTTTATGTTTCTGTGTTGTAGCTGGCCCTGATTAATGTTTTTCTGTTTCTGTGTTTGTAGCTGGCCCTGATCAATGTTGTCTGTTTCTTTGTTGTTGCTGGCCCTGATCAATGTTATATGTTTTTGTGTTGTAGCTGGCCCTGATCAATGGTATATGTTTCTTTGTTGTAGCTGGCCCTGATCAATGGTATATGTTTCTGTGTTGTAGCTGGCCCTGATCAATGGTATATGTTTCCGTGTTGTAGCTGGCCCTGATCAATGTTTTATGTTTCTGTGTTGTACCTGGTCCTGATCAATGGTATATGTTTCTTTGTTATAGCTGGCTCTGATCAATGGTATATGTTTCTTTGTTGTAGCTGGCCCTGATCAATGTTTTATGTTTCTGTGTTGTAGCTGGCCCTGATCAATGGTATATGTTTCTCTGTTGTAGTTGGCCCTGATCAATGTTGCCTGTCTCTGTTGTAGTTGGCCCTGATTAATGTTTTTTGTTTCTGTGTTGTACCTGGCCCTGATCAATGTTGTCTGTTTCTTTGTTGTAGCTGGCCCTGATCAATGTTATATGTTTTTGTGTTGTAGCTGGCCCTGATCAATGGTATATGTTTCTGTGTTATAGCTGGCTCTGATCAATGGTGTATGTTTCTGTGTTGTAGCTGGCCCTGATCAATGGTATTTGTTTCTGTGTTGTAGCTGGCCCTGATCAATGGTATATGTTTCTGTGTTGTAGCTGGCCCTGATCAATGGTATATGTTTCTGTGTTGTAGCTGGCCCTGATCAATATTGTATGTTTCTGTGTTGTAGTTGGCCCTGATCAATATTGTATGTTTTTGTGTTGTAGCTGGCCCTGATCAATGGTATATGTTTTGTGTGTTTGTAGCTGGCCCTGATCAATGTTATATGTTTTGTGTGTTTGTAGCTGGCCCTGATCAATGGTATATGTGTTATATATTTCTTTGTTGTAGCTGGCCCTGATCAATGCTGTGAGTGGGTCCCTCATCTGTCAGCCCAACTTCTCCAACAGCAATGACCTGACCCGTAGAACCCTGTCTCAAATGTCAGATAGAGTCGTGACCTATGACCCAGAGTTTATTCTGAAGGTAATTGCTATGAATAATTGTTGATAAAAAGATCAGAAATGAAATTTAATGTGTTAACTATGAAGATTTAAAGAGATTAAAGTTAAAGATTTATTGTTAATGGAGATACATGTATCCTATGTCAATGGGAACAATATTCATGTCCTCGTCTGAGTGGATCTAGAGGATGGAATCAATTGGATATGTAATATTTTTATTTTCAGGTTGCACTTTACACAAGGAAGGATCTAAACATCCGAACTACCGCAAACTTTCTCCTGGCCCTGGCCTCCAATGTAGATGCTTGCCGACCTTTCCTGAAGAAGTACTATTGTGCGTCTATTCAGCTGCCGTCTGACTGGATTGAGGTGGCCGAGATTTATCAGGTGAAAAACTACTCAGATACTAATGTACATTTATGACACAGGTGTTCACATCAGATACTGGTAGTCATGTCAAATAAAATTACGTACATATATATCAATTTCCAATCACGAACACTACATAGGTGAAGTATCGCAGCATTATCAATTGCACTTTATAGTTGTCTATAAACATCAAATAGATATTGATTAAAATTATAAAATCATATTCAAAGTATTTTAGAATGGTATATTTAAATATTAATTGCTTGGTAAAAAATCCCTGAAATGTAACATAAAGGTTTATCATCGCGTAAATTTCTAAAAAAAAAAATTTAAACTTAAAACATCTAGCATTTGACCACAGACGAAAGATGAAGGCTGATGTCACCCAAAAATTAACATCAGTAAATGAGAAAATCCTCTGTTTTACTTGTTAGTTTGCAGTTAAATTTCATTTCATTTTGTAAAAGACATAAATCAGATGAATTCGTAGTGAATGTCAATAGAGGTGCTAATGGCTGATCTTTGTTCCCGTGCAGGCCTTCCACGACACGAATCTGACCCATGGGTCGATCCCTGCTGCCCTGCGTAAGGTCATGATCATGAAGTTCCAGGACTTTGACAAGTATCAGCTAGGTAAGGGACCTAATGGTAGAGGGTAGATTCCTATGACCAATAATCTGACCATTTCCTCAGATGAGTTTACTCCCTTTGGTAGAAAACAGATTTACATAGCTACTAGTAATTGATTGTGGCTCATGAGGTAAGATTCTCACATCCAATTACTGTTTGTCTCCTCAACTAAGTTAACTCCCTTGATAGGCACAAGACAGAAACACATACCCATATACTGATTGTCTGAGTACTGTAAATAGTACTGAATATAGTTTTATTGTATGTACTCTTACTTACTATGGTACTTTTACAGCTAAATACAACAAGGAGAGCTCCATGAAGAAAAAGAAGAAAAAAGAAAAGAAAGAAACCCCTGAAGCAAACAGTGGTACCAGTGTGAGGGGGGCCAGCCGAGGGGGCAGGGTTGCAGTCATAGCCCGTGGGGGCAGGGTTGCAGTCAGGGGCCGCGGAGGAAGAACTGCATACATAGAGCCCAGACAGGATGACTCTTCCAGCGAGGACTCATCCAGTGATGAGGACGGAGATTTATACCGACAGGTTGGTTCTACATCACAATATTACCGGGTAATAGGATGACAAGATGACTGTAATCTCACCGTAACTTGGTTTATGATTGAATGTAGATGTAACGTTAAGAGGTGACAGAATCTGATAAAACAAGGTCTTTGTCCTGTGTAATAATTAATGGTTGGATGTTTTACATAGAATAGGGCCTAAGGATGTGTGAAAAAGTATACAATGATCATTTTAGACTGATCAAGTAAATTTACAGATATTCAGATTCTGTGGATTCCTTATTTTACACAAGTACTTAATTCCTTGATTCAACTTTTTTGCATCTTTACTAGCCAAGGGTTTATGATCCATTCTGCTCCTCTATAATAGTTGTATAGTGGATCATAAACCCTTGGGGAACGAAGATGATAAAATTGCAAATGCTAAATTTTTATCAGTTTCATTTAGACTCAGTTTACGTCTGTCAAAAAAATGTAAGCAAGATTTTAAAATCTGCGAGATATTAATTCCTCACATTTAATTAGGAATCTAGAGTAAATGGAAAAAAAGCATAAATGTGTTTTATGAAAACTTTCCACAAAAAATTTAAAGACCAAGTGTTGACTACCAAGCCTTGAATCTTTGTCAACAGCTGAGTGATATTGTGCATGACGAAGAGGAACATACCCCTGAGGAGATGGAGAAAATCAAGTTCTCCATAAAACAGCTGATCCGTAAACTCCACATCGTGGAACCAGTGGAACATGTCATGTCAATCATCGGCAAAAAGTGAGTGCCGTCACCACACAGTATAACCTGTGTGTCGTTGTATGTGAAGGTGTATTCCATTGTTCTAGTCTTAGGGAAACTTGTATGATGTTGAAAGCTTGAATTTTTTTAAAGAATCATCACAACTTAATTGCAAATAGATATACTGTATACAGAGAAATATTCGCCTCCGTTTTATTTTGACCCCTATCGCCCTCGTCATCAGTGGGCAAATGTAAGACTGGGAGAATTCCAGTGTCGTAAATTATCTCTCTTTAAACGCAAATTCAAGAAGGGTAGAAAATGTTTGAAAGTGTAGAAGGGTAAAAATTAAATGAGGTTAAAATAACCCTGTATATAGAAAGACAATTCTTTTCGGTCTGAACTGAGATTTAAATATTGGTTTGCAGACTGGAATAAAAAAAAAGCTTATAATCTTGAATCTTTGTTTCTAAAGTTTGAATAATTTCCAAAATCTTTATACAAAAAGGTCTTCTGCTATAGGAGATTGATAAAGTCTAAAATTGGTCACAATCATTCAGCCCTCCTAAGTTAATAACACATTTTATCAGCCTGAACTGTTTGTAGGTACCCCGACACACTGGAGGCCTTCTACAAAGCCCGCCTCCCAGGGGTGTGGGAGCAGGACAGGGCGGGGAAGAGGATGAAGTTACCTGTCCCCGAGACCTGGGAGACACAGGTGTCCCTTAAAGGGAACAAGGCGTCCACATGGGAAGATCTGATTGGTTAGTTATGTCCAATCAGGATATTGTTTGTACTGTCCAGTCAGAAAAATTATGTTGTCTAATACTGTAGATGTGATTTATTATTTTTCTTTAATTAAAGATGAAATAAAATTAAAAGACATCATGAATATGGTTATCAAAATGAACACACTAGTCTATAGAAATGCTAGTATCCTCCAATCTCTATTCTTGTTTTCATATTTTGAAGTGCATTATATAATTTTCCAAATCTGTGTTTCATTTATAAAGATCACAAGAAGCTTCCATTCATGGCCATGTTGCGGAATCTAAGAAACTTGATCAAAGCCGGGATTTCTCCGAAGCATCATCAGAGTATACTGCGCAGGCTTCAAGATGAGGTCAGTTTATGATGAATTCTTAATTCACTCAGAGTCCAGCTAGAATTGATCATATCGTCATTAATACTATATACAGGGAAATTTTTGCCACCATTTTATTAACATGTGCATGTCATGTTCCTTGATTTTTCAGAGACAAGTTGCCAACAGTAAGCAGTTTCCGTTCCGATTTTTCACAGCGTATGAAGTACTGAGCAGCTTGGAGAAAGAGTATGAGGAGACTCGTAAGTTTATGTCACAATCAAACTCATATTACTCAAGTATGTGTTTATGTCACAGTCAGACTCGAAAGAATACATCACAATCAAACACATGTGTATGTATCACAATCATAATTATGAGTATGAAAAGCAATCTCATGAAATATTTCAACCTCAGATTCATAAGTACATGTATGTCACAATCATACTACTTTGTATATGTCACAATCAGACTGAAACTATACCACAGTCAGGCTCATAAGAATATGTCACAATCAGACTTGTGAGTATGTGTCACAGTCAGACTAATGAGTATATGTCACAGTTAAACTGGCGAGTATTTGCCACTATCAGGTTCACAAATATGTGTCAACTATGTGTCCAATTAGACTTCTATACCTTAAAGTCATAATAATAATAATAACTCTGACACAAGTTTTTCTTACTATCAGACTTTTAAGCATTTCTCATTAAACTGATTTATAATATATATGATTTATAATTATTACACAATATAAGTACAATCCCATGTATTTTGAAAAATCACAATGTTTCAGAGAAAAAGCTAGTAGAGGCTGCTGAGATGGAAGCTTCTGGAGATTACACTTCTATGAATGTCGCCAGAGGGGATAGAGGAAGGGGCAGAGGGAGGGGCAGAGGGAGGGGCAGGGGGGGAGGAAAGGGGGATAACTGGTGGATGGAGAAGAAGAAAAAACAACTGGAGGAAAAAAGGAAACCCAAGTATGTTGACATTTTTGATGATTGAGATTATAGACATCAAGATGAATCAAGGTTTTGTAGGGCCATGTTATGGTATGTAATTCATTATAATATCCGTCAAGCTTTCAACAAGTAATAATGTCACTGGGAGTGAAAATCACTTCGCTTTAAGCATCAATTCATAATAAGCGTGTTTGCTATACTGTGGTTTCACTAATATTCGTTGAACACCAATATTTGTGGATTTCGTTGTTAAGTTGATCCATGAAATTTAATGTTCATTGAATTGTAATCTCTACTAACATTTTGTACTGATAGGATCATTGGCCACAAATTTACGTATCCTTGAAACTGTGATTTTCACTTTATCCACGAAAATTGATATCCTTGAATATTAATGAAACCACAGTAACCGTGTTTTACTGTATAGTACATTGTAAGGACTTTGCACCATTCGACATGGTCTGACATTGAATCTTTGCTAGAGGGTGTTATATCTTTCAAGCTAGTGAGTTAAAGTAATAAATTGTAAGTTTATTTATTACATAATTAAATTAATAAGTTAAAGTTTTGATTTTGATTTATTAATAATTTATGTATTAGATTAGAGCATAATACCGTATATCAGGTTTTTTCTGCGTGTATCCAATTTCCACTTTGTTCGCGACGATTTCCGAATCGCGGAAAATATATCAGCGTAAATTTGATACAAAGTGTTATTCTTATAATATAGTTCTCTCTTTCCTTATGAAGTAAACAGGTATGCAAAAGTACAATGAACTGTGTTCAGTAAGTTTAGAGTAGAAATTGCGGGATCGGAAACAAGCGCAAGATAATAGGTATGTAAGCCTCATAGTTTATTTAATAATCCATTGACAAGCTAATTAAATCGGTTGTTTTTCTTGCGTAAACCGATGTCTAATTATACCTGAGCTACTGGTATATGTAACGGTACATAATCTATTTATCTATTACTGTTTGCGTCTCTGAAGATAATTATCGGTTAAGGAAATCTGTGAATGGTTTGTCCGAATTTTTTATTATAATGAGTGGCAATTTAGATACTTTTACCCTCTAACTTCACAGGGTTAAACAATCTTGAGTTATATTTTCACTATGACTTTGAAATAGTGAAAATTTGATTCGCGTAAATTATATAAGGTTCTGAATCGCGGAAAAAACATGACGCGGAAAAAACCTGATATATGGTATATAAACAGTACATGTAGTTCATATTAAAATTTAGGCACCTAAAGTCTGCATTGTACATTCTGAATTATTGAAACATTTACTTTATAGAGAAACTGCCTACGACAAATCCATTATCAACCGCTACAAGAAGGCGCTGGATACTGCTGTCAAAATAGCCACTGTTTACAATGTTCAGCCGATCAGAGGTCGAACAATCGTCATATGTGACTGCAGCGACCAAATGAGGGTCAACTGCACTGCGGCCAGAGGCCTAGGGAAACCACGACAGGTAAAAATAGAACAAGTTACATGTAAATTACAGACCCTGACAGGTAAAAATAGAATGAATTACATGTAAATTACAGACCCTGATAGGTAAAAATAGAATGAATTACATGTAAATTACAAACCCTGATAGGTAAAAATAGAATGAATTACATGTAAATTACAAACCCTGATAGGTAAAAATAGAATGAATTACATGTAAATTACAGACCCTGACAGGTAAAAATAGAACAAGTTACATGTAAATAACAGACCCTGACAGGTAAAAATAGAACAAGTTACATGTAAATTACAAACCCAGACAGGTAAAAATAGAACAAGTTACATGTAAATTACAGACCCTGACAGGTAAAAATAGAATGAATTACATGTAAATTACAAACCCTGATAGGTAAAAATAGAACAAGTTACATGTAAATTACAGACCCTGACAGGTATAAATAGAATGAATTACATGTAAATTACAAACCCCGACAGGTAAAAATAGAATGAATTACATGTAAAATACAAACCTAGATAGGTAAAAATAGAACCAGTTACATGTAAAATACAAACCCTGAGTCAGGGTCCCTGACAGGTAAAAATAGATCAAGTAAGAAGTAAATTACAAACCCTGACAGGTAAAAATGGAATACAATCATAAACTCTGACAGGTAAAAATTGAGAAAATAGAGCAAGAGCGAATTTCATGTGAATAGGGTTGGTTAAGTTAGAAGTTAGTTACAGTGAGAATTGATGTATAAATGTACATGTATATGGTGTGGCTTAATACTCTGTAATGTTGTGGTTTATATTTGATGCAGATGCTGGAGGTGGCATTGTTGATGGGGCTGATGTGCAAGTTCTCGTGTGAGGAATGCGAATTTGTCACCTTTCAAGAGGCGTCTTGGCACCCCGCTCAAGTGGAGCGTGGAACAATCTTGGACACACTTCAGCAACTACTGGAACAGCAAAATGAAATCAGAGACAAAGTATGTGTTGAAGCAAACTCATTTCTTTAAGATTTTTAACATTTTAAGAATTTGAATTTTCCAATTAGGAGGCATTCTTAACAAATTTTCAAACATGACTGAGGGTAATTTTTATAGAGGCAAATGATAAACATGATTTCTTCATACTTTTCAGATATTGATTACAGAATTATGATATTTTAAATGTATTATCATACTATATAGGACCTATGGAACAGAAGTAAGCTGGAGAATTGCTTCCCAGAATCCATCCTCACTGAAAAACTGAGAGACAGAATCCAGGTAAGGGATTTCCTGGTTCAGATCAGGAAATTTCCTGTTTAGATAGAGGGAGTTTTCCCAGTTCTTGTAGGGAAAGTTCTTAGTTGTGGTGGGAGAATTTCAGGTAGAGGAAGGGGCGTCTTTCCTGTCCAAAAGGAGGGACTTTCATGATCAGACAAGGGGATAATTATTTAAGTATGGGTAGTCTACAGTGAAGGTTCTGTGTACAATATTTGGCGGGAAATAGTTTTTCAAAGGGTTGACGTGGATTTGAATAACTGTATTCCTGAATATTCCTATTCTTAGACAAGTATGCATGGCATTTAGAAAATGTGTACTTGATTTAGTGAAAGCAACATTACCCCATGACAGCTACTGTAACTTTATGGTGAGCTTCCTTGGTTACAATGATAAAAATGCTCTTATTCAAAGAATTGTTCAGTATGGTGGAACATGTCATCTCTGCTAAATATAAATTCACATGGTAATTGAATTTAATGTTCTCTTAGGAGACTGCATTACTGGTACATGTAATGTAACATAATGCATTAATTTGTGATGGTTCAATGAAATAAATTCAAGATATTAAGACAACATTAAATGTTTACATTTTGGGACTCCAATTCTTCAGGTTGATAATATCGTTGTTTTGACCGGAGGAGATCTCGCTCAGGCAAATCAGAAGATTCTCTCCAACTTCCTGAAGAAATATCGGCAAATCGTGAACCCCAACCTCCTGTATGTCAACATCTCCTTCGCCGGCAAGGGCTGTGGGTAAGTTCCCGGCTATTTATCTAAATGTTGGACATTTCTGGTAACAGTGAAGTTGGAAACACTGTTTCTTCTAAACTAAAGTGAAGATGATATGTTTATAAGGCAATTGATTTTGTAATCCACTGCTTGAAAGACCAGAGATAGGGGGACTTAAAAGTCCTCCCCTCTACTGATCTGTCCCTCTGTCAAGTGTGTCACAATTAATATTTCAATGAATTAAGTTTGAATTTAGTTATAATTAAAAATCTAATGCATGACACAATTTGAGTTAATGCTTCTCCAAATCAGGATTTACATTGCAGTAGTAGGGGGATGCTAAAGGGGCGTGTTATCCTCATGCCTTACCCTCAGAGTACTTGTTATTGGACTTTGAGACCCTTTGTTCTGTTTCAGCTTCTCCCAGTCGATCAAGCCAGAACACGACAATGATATCTACATCTCAGGTTACAGCGATGCCATTCTCAGGTACGCATGGCTTGCTCTAATTGTACAACATTTTTATTTCAATATCTCTTCTGAAACACTGGAACATTGACATTAGTTTTACTCTTACTTTTGCTCTTTTTTCCTTCAGATTCATTGCAGAGCGTGGAGAGGGGGGACAATTGATTCATGTGGAGAAAATCGACGAGGCATTTCATCTGAAACCTCTGGCTGGAGCAGGCACAGAAAATGTCAAAAGTGTTCCCAGCTCTGACCCAGAAAGGCCCCTTTCCTTGCTCTCAGGGAAACCCAGGTACAATGTGTTTCATGTGTTAAAACATTTTTTATAAAACATGAAACTATCTGTTATTGTAGATGTGGTTATTTCTATATCCATTAGATCTGCCATTTCATTGTCACAAAGCATTTGCATAGGGGTTATTTTTGTGGAGAAAAAAGTTACCTGAATGTGATGTATATGTTGTGTTATGGCACCTCTTAATGAAACTATCTGTGTAGTATTATATTGTGAAATTTCAGTCACCATAACATAAGCAAAGCTTTCCTATTTTGCAAACATTTCCACATATGATGGTACAGTTCTTAATCCTTTGATGTCTTTAGCTGGAGGAAGACTCGAGTGTTCATCTCTTCCACGTTCCGCGACATGCACGGAGAGAGAGATGTCTTGACCCGCTTTGTCTTCCCAGAACTCCGAGCACAAGGCAAGAAACACTTCATTAATGTACAGGAAGTGGATCTTCGATGGGGAATTACAGAGGAGGAGACCCACAGGTCAGTGTTTGAATAAAGGTCATAAGGTCAAAGTTCAAAGGAAGATGTGTCAAAGGCCAGTACTTTCATGTTATTTTCTGGGGTTTTTTGCAGAGCTGTTGAACTATGTCTCACGGAGGTGAAAAAGTGTGAGTTCTTCATTGGTATCCTTGGAGACCGCTATGGCTATGTTCCAGATAGTTACAATGTCCCAGATATGGAGGAATTTGATTGGCTGAAGACTTACCCACCAAAGGCCTCCGTCACTGAGTTGGAGATGCACCTAGGTGCCCTGTCCAACCCCAGCAAATTCCTGGACAAGGCTTTCTTCTATGTCCGAGATTCAAGTTTTGAAAAGTAAATTGATTTCATTTACAGATATGATTTTAAAAGTTAAAGTTAGGAATTATCTTACTTGGCTTCTTCTATATATGTTTTAAATGATTTTCCAAAGAATGGACTTTATAGTAAAGAAGCTGGCTGTAAGCATTCTGCTGCTTTCTAATACAGTACTGTGGAGTCATTTGAATTCGTTGAGGCCAATTTTCTTATATTGTCAAATTTTCAAAGGTTTCTAAGGATCTTATTTCAATTTAATGTATTTAAATGAGGACTGACTTATTATTTTTTTGGAGCTGTAACTTCTGGGTAAGGCTTTCCATAAAACTTCAGGAAAGTTGAGCCTCCATGAAATCTAATTATTCTACAGTATTAACGTGTTTGTGTATTCCCATTTAATTTGTGGACGATATATTTTGACTTAGAGACCTCCCAACAGAGTTTCACTCCGAGTTTCTGACAGAAAACCCTGGAGCTAAAGCCAGACTGGAGGCACTGAAAAACCGGATCTACTCCAGTAGTATAGAAGTCTACAAAGGGTGAGTTCTGGAGATTCCTTATTTTATGCGATTACTTAATTCTGCAATTCAACTGTTTTGGATCATATCGCAAGAATATAAAAACACAAACGCTCAACTTTAAGTATACATGTAGTTTTTTCTAGTTTATATCTGTCAAAAAAATAATATAATGCAAGATTTGCTGCGATTTTACACGGGTTTTAATTCCTCGCATTTAATTTGGACATGACAATTATATCATACATAAAGTAACTATGGCTCTCAAAACTACCAATTATGAAGTGCATGTTGATTGTATATAAACCATTTGTGATGTGGTTTCTATGGTAACAGGTACCCATGTCGATGGGGAGGGGTCAACGAGGGTCGACCAATGGTGGCTGGTCTGGAGCAGTTTGCTGTCCGGGTCCTGAACAACCTTTGGAATGCTATCCAGAAAGCCTACCCTGATGAGGTGGGGCATTGAGTGATATATAGTTACCTTTAAAATGAAATCAAGTATACTGAAACCCTATGTATAAAGTGAAACTAAAGTTAGATGAAACCCTTTTCAAGCCAAATGGCATTTTTGCTACCAAGGGTTTCTATTAAACTACAGACACCTTTGGCTAGCCAGCCAAATGGCTCCTGAATGTATTTAAGAAAATAAGACCAAAAAAAGCCCAAGTGCCCGGATATCTGTTAGGTAAAATTGTATATGACATTATTTATTATAGTTATCTGACTTCTATTTTCCAGGAGGCCATTTTAGATGAGAACATGCATGTTGCTAAGCAACACGAGGCTGTGGTTGAGTGTTATAAAGAGAGATTTGTTGGAAGGAAAAATCTTATCAAGGAATGCATGAAGCACATCAATGAGAAGACTGCCAACATCATTGTGTTGAACGGCAAGCCAGGCTCCGGAAAGTCGGCTCTTCTGGTGAGTGGCTGATTTGATCATTCAGAGAAAAGCGTTCATTGACAAACCTTTTCTCTAAACCAAGCATTTATATGCCTGTGATAAATATCTGCAAGATTTGTGAGCAGCCTTTGTTTACTTTTACATGCACCTGTATTTATCATTGCTGACAAGTGGTTATTTTTGAATGAATGCTGAAAATGACCTCTTTTTGTGTAAGTTAATTCTTCTACCAGCCATTTGCGTGTAAAAACTATCAATTATAAGGAATCGTATTTTCTCTGTCATGATCTCAGATTGAGCAGTGTATTGATGATTCTTTTAGGCTGCGCTGGTTCACACTTATGTTGAGAGCCCCCAGGTGGCTGGTTCCCAGTCTGTACTGGTTCACATTGTGGGTGCGGCCCCGGGCTCTGCTAGCATTGTCGCCACTCTGAGGAGACTTTGCTTTGAGCTAAGGAGACAGTTCTGTGTAGACACGGAGATTCCTGAGGACTACAAGTAAGTTAGGGAAAGGGGAAAGTTATCATATCATGAGAATTTATTCTAAGCATCAATCAAGCATGCTTTCATATCATTAGAATTTATTCTAAGCATCAATCAAGCATGCTTTCTCTTTATCATGCTTTATGAATACATGGAATATTTCTGTCCCATAGAAACCTAACCCAGAAGTTTTCTGACCTCCTTGAGGAGGGAGCTTCCATGTGTGGATCCCCCTTTGTAATATTTATAGATGGCCTTGACATGATGGAGAAGACTCACCAGCCTTACAACCTGGAGTGGTTGCCCAGAAATCTGCCTAAAGTATGGGAACAGTTTTATCTAGTATACTCCTATCAATCTATAAATTAATCCTGCAATATTTTTGAAAAACAATCAACAAATCTTCTTCAGTGGACAAATGATTGACAGATTTTGGTTGAGTAACCAGAACTGAGTTTGGTTGAAAATGTAGGTCTTGGCCTTGATTCAAAATCATTGTTTTGATTACAGAATGTGGTGTTTGTGATCACAACTATTGACGGTGGTAAAAGTCACACGTCCTTGAAGAGACGTAACCTTGGGGTCACTGAGGTCACCGTGGGTGGCCTTGACATGTTTGATAAAGCGGAGGTTGTCAGAAATAACCTTGCTGTGTACAGGAAAAAACTGGATGAATCTCCATTTACAAACCAGGTAAGTCTTGAATTTCCTTTTCATCAGATCAAACTCAGGTAAGAAATTGCCTGGATATACAGCTCATCTTAGAGAAAATGAAGAAAATTCATAAGGCATCATTCTTTTTTTAGATGTTTCTCATTATTTTTAAAAGTTATGTCTTCATGAATGAAAGTATCTATTTTATGTTATGACAGTTTGCGAAAATTTGTAAGAAAAACAGACAAAAAAGTGTTATCATCCATTAAACAAAAATGTGAAGTTGCCAAGCTTCTCTGTACATTGATTGTTTTCAGATGAAGTTCTTGATGGGAAAAAGAGATGCTGGGAATCCTCTGTTTTTGAAGTTGGCCTGTGAAGAACTCAGAGTGTTTGGAAAGTTTGAAATGGTTTGTATGCATTTCACTTTAGCCCTTTGTAGAATTTCATGATACAATTACTGTGGAATCATTAAAATTCATGGGGGCTAATTTTCGTAGATTGCTGAAATTTTATATGTTCGTTGGGACGTATTGTGCTTTTTTTATACCTACAAAAGTATATCTGACTTTATAACCCTAATTTATTAATACATGTACATGGAGGATGTTAATTCCTGGTTGAGAGGTACCCACAAATTCCACAAAGATTGAGCCACCATGAAATCTAAATAATGATTCCACAGTATTACAGGTACATAAGAACTCAACATGGACATTAACTCCATACACCTGACATTACAGGTGACCAGTAAACTGAAGTCCCTGCCCCAGACTGTTCCCCTGATGTTACAGGAAGTACTCGGTCGCTTGGAGTCAGACTTGGGTCAGGAGGTGGTGGCCTTGGCAATGTCTTTACTGGTTTGCAGCAGAGATGGTAAAATAATTGTATTAACATTTCATGTTTGTTATATTGGTGCTTAAATCTTATCTGTGTTAAACAATGAATTAGAATTCATTCATAAAAATTATTATCATATGAATGAGTTTATAATGCAAAATTCAAATTTGAAACAATGAACTATTGAAATGTTGATTTGTTTTGTTATGTGTGGGATTTGAAATGTGATTCAGGATTGATGCCAGAAGAACTCCATGACCTGTTGAGTCTTCACACTCTGCTAAACAAGGCCAAATTCACAGTGGATGATGTCTCAAATGTCCTTCTGTCCCCTGACAAGATGCTCCCCTCTGCTGTTTTCTCTCATCTTCGAAGATCGCTACAGACTTTCCTAAATCCAAATGAAAGCGCGTAAGAGGTTTTAGTATGAACGTCAACAGTTATACTCTTTTCAGACAATATACAGACAAATAAACAGTACTGATATTTTTTTTACCATCATGAAATGTTAACCTTTGACCTTTGACAGGGGCACCTGTTTGTCCTTGGCTCACCTAGATGTAGCAGTGGCGGTCAGATCCCGCTACATGAAGGGATCGGGGGATCAGGAACCCAGTCTACACCGGTTAATGGCCGGTTATTTCCTCCAACTAGTGGACCCTGAGCGTGATGGGTCATACACAGGAAACAGCGTCAGGGCATTCTCTGAGTTACCCTATCATCTGGTACGTACAGTTGATCGAGGGATTGATAAAATGATTGATTTATTGATTTTTTTATTGTTTTATTCTAGCTTTACCAAATAATTTTTTTTGAAAACTAATTTGCAATAATTTTTCAAGACTATTTAAATGATTTTGTTCTCTTCACAGTTGGATTAAATTTTTGAGGATGAAAATATTACTTTACACACTATTCAAGACTACGAATTCTGTTATACAATGTACATTTATTTGCATTTCATCTGCCATGTTTTCTATCCTACAGGCCTATGGTGGGGATTTTAAAACTCTGTCACAAGTGGTGTGTAGTTTGGAGTTTATCAGCAACAAATGTCGACTGGGTCTGGGAAATGTTTTGCTGGAGGATTACCAAGAAAAGGGTGAGTCAGAAACATTCTAAGTACAACTTGTCTACAGTCCATGGATTAAATTTGATGATGTTTTTGCAAAAAAATTTGAAGGAGTTGATGTACACATGCACATGTCTCTCATTTTTTTGTTTAAAGAATTTAGTACCAAATCATTGGAGCGTGACCAGCAAAAGATGATGGGGAACCCTCGTTTCCAGGAATACAAAATGTTTGTGTCTCGTAACATGCATCTCCTAGACAAGTAAGTGACCATACTCTGATAGTAACTTTTAATGTTGGTATCTCATGTTCAAACATGATTTGTTATCTGCTCATGTACTATTGACCTCCTGTTTCTATAGATACCCCTATAAGAACTTTGACCTTCTGTTTCCTTAGATACCACTCTTTGTACTCCCTCTGTTTTATAGATACCCGTCCTTGACCTGGCAGCAGGCGGTCAATGACCTTCAGAGCAGTGAACCATATAAGGATGGAGTGGCCTCCCTTGACACCGCTCACAACCAGTGTGACTTGTGCTTCAGGTGGAGCAACCGGCCCCAGGACCAGGACCCCAACTACCTGACACTCAGCAACTTGCCTCAGGTAACTCAAAATAACTTACCGGTACATACAGAATACCAGTTAGAGAACAGTCACAGGTAACAAACCACACACTCAGCAACCTGCCTCAGGTAACTCAATATAGAGAACAGTCACATAGCATATCACACACCCATCTACCTTCCTCAGGTAGCACAAAATACTGTTCTTAAAGTAAAAGTGTACAAGTCATTACAAGTGGTAAAATACTCAGCAACCAGTTTACAAACAAATATTACAAACAAAAGAAACACACAAGCATCACATGTATCAATGTGTAGAAAATATGACATTGATTGGTGCATATTATATCTCAGTCTTCTGGCTGCTTTGTATCTATTAGTAAGTCTGTTTGTCTGTCTGTTGTAGCCAGTGACCTGTGTAGCCGTTAGTCCAGATAACGAGTACTTCCTATGTGGAGGCTTGGACTGTGTTGTTCATCTTCACACAATGGAAACCGGAAAGGTACCCACCTCTGTCCTCTGACTAACTCCAACAATAGAAATGCTACTGTTACTGTGTCTGATGTACCTTTTCCTACAATAGAAATGTTACTCTAATTTTCACTGAAGCTGATTTATTTACCTGGTACTCCAATCTTAGAAATGTTGTATCTGATGTATATTCGGGGTGCCTTACAGGAGGTCAGGAGTTTCCATGGACATGCGAACGTGATCAGTGAAGTCTGCTTCGCGGGGAAGACGTACGTCTGCAGTGCCTCACTGGACAATCTGGTCAGTGTGTGGAACAGGGAGGACGGACACAGGTGAGTGAACCGTCAGCCACAGTCATCGTCATTTTTCTCTAAAGTTTATATAACTTTTTTACAGGAAAAATTGTAAACAAGAGAATGTGAAAAGCATGTTGTATTTTTTCGATTAACTGTTTTCAGCTCAAATAAATCAGACAGTACTTCAATGAATATATTGCATTGCAGCAAAATAAATTCATCCATTAACAATGCTGTATTTATACTGACATATATCCTAACACATCAACAGGGTGCACTCATTAAAGGGACACACCAGAAGAGTCCAGTCTATTGCCTCTGACTTGTCGGGAAAGTTCTTGGCAACTGCATCATGGGATTGTTCGGTCAGAGTTTGGAACCTTGCCAAAGGAGAATGTGTGTGTGACCTCAAAGTGGCAAGGTGAGAATACCTGGTTAAATTTGTAGAAAATAATTATCCAAGTTTGAAATGTCACCTAATGATACATATACATTCAGATGTTAATTCTAGCACACTGAAAGACATTTTTATTCTGAATATCCTCTATTCCTTTCATTACAGCCCAGTGAACTCGGTCTCGTTCCACCCAGAGGGTCAGCTGATAGTGACAGGGCAGTGGGACACCACTATTGCAATCTGGGATGTCTTCCACAAAACCCGCAAGGCTGTACGATATCTTTTTATACCATTATTATTATTTCTATTGAGAACTTACTATACTTTTGTCTATGAAACCCACATTATACAAAGGAACTGAAAACTTCTGACCAAATTAAGAAAGCTTAGTTTACATTCACTATTTATATTATGCATACTCAGGACAAATATCTTACTGTAATATCCGCAAAAGTGAAATGTGATAAAGTGAAAAGGAGATGGGGTTACACTGTTTTAGCTTAAATTTTTTAACAAATTTTTGTCACAGATTCTCAGCAACTATTAATGATAAATCACAGATGCTTGAAATTTAAACACACTCTTTGTTAAGGTATGCCATATGGTGTAATTTACTTTTTAACAAATTGGATGTCAACTTCCTGTTAAATGTTGCCTCTGCTTATTTTTTATATTCACATCAGTGGAGGAGGAGGCGGGGGGGGGGGGGGGGGGGGGGTTCACTAGTAACCAATGGCTTACAGATATCTTGTTTAAATTTTGAGAATCATTCCACCTTACATCTTTGTCGTAAGTGTTTTTGTAAAACACACCCAGATCTATTCTGAGTATGGAGATGTTTACCTGCTGTTGTTGTTACACAGGTGCTCCGTGGCCACCATTCCTCTGTACGAGATGTAGCCTACTCCCCGTGTGGAAGATACATTGCATCGGCTGCTCTCGACGGTGATGTCAAACTCTGGGAGTCCAAGAAAGGAACTCAGGTAATGCCTCAATAAACTCAGTATTAAAACAAGTGTTTACTAATATACAGCAAGAAAATGCATTGCTTGAAAAAATCAAAGTACTGAAAGTACTGGAAAGCGCTAAGCCGGGAAGAAAGTGTTAAATTATACCGAATGTTATAAAAATACATGTAAAGAATCATATTTGAATCGGGGTTTGATCGTTATTGCAAAAATTCACGTACTCAGATTTCTGAAATGATATAGAATTTGGATATGCCACAGTTATAGAATACACAAATCTTTTTAATGATTAATGCATGCTGTCGTGTTAAAGTGAAAACAGAATGGTGATGACTTTAAAAAAATCATAACCATAGCATTTAATGTAAGCAATTAATGTAGGTGTTTCTCTATTTTTGAAGCATAAAATGTTTTATCAATTTGACTGTAAATCAAAGTTTCCAATTTACAAATTATAATGATCTGCCTTAAAGCATGTTTACAAAGATCATGATTGATTTTAAAATTTTAGAACAAATGAATAGATACATATCTGCATGCAGGATAACTTGAAGATATTAAGTTTTCCCTACTGCATAGTTTTGAGTTCTCCCGAGTACGACCTCTCCAGGGTACGACTTCTCTAGCATCCGCCAGTAGGTGGCGGTATTTCGGAAATGCGAAAACGAAAGTGGAAGTAGAATAAGAAATCTGGCGACAAAAAAGCGCTGCAGCTATGCTTAGCGCTTTAAAAATTAAAAAAACCTTACATGTTCATTTGTTGTAAATCTCCCATCTTTTGAAGGTTGGAAACGTGCGAGGTCATTCACTGCCAATCAACAAGCTGACCTTCAGTCCAACCGGGAGAAACCTCATCACTGTCAGTGATGACCATAAAATCAAGGTACCTGATCAGTTCACCCTGATGTATAATACTCAGTGATGGAGAGTTTACACTATGGAAGATTTAATATTGCTAGCTCATATAATATTATATATTACTGTATGTTTCGTTGTTCTATCCAGGTGTGGTCTGGTCACCTGGGTAAGCCCCTGCAGTGCCTTGGGGAGGAGAAGGATGGTCCAGTGAAGTGTGTTGCCCTGTCCCCTGATGGAGAGTGGGTGGCTGTGGGACTCCACGAAGGGTTCGTCAAGATGTACGAGGTGTCTTCAGGTGAGGTTAAACATGGGCGTGTCTATAGATACATGTAATGTACGTATAATTTACTTGCTAGTTTTAATTATTCAATGTTTTGAAGAGGATCATTTGCATTCTGATGTTATATTCTTTACCACATCATGTTGTATATTGACAATGGTATTTAGAACAAAGAGGTTTCATGTTAGCCTTCCTGGGTATGTTTTCAGGGTATCTGATTTATACCATCACCCCCCACTCCGCTGCAGTACGACGCCTGACCTTCAGCCCCTGTGGGAGCTATCTAGCTACAGCCTCAGCAGACTGCAAAGGAATGGTAAGTTGTCTGTTAACCTCTGTAAAGTTTGGGTATGCTTCTGTTAAGGTTTATATTAAATGCTTTAGCTGCTCTCTTCCAAGCTGCAAAACTGTAGCTCTGAGGACAATTTTGTTTGATAGAATGTAGAGCTAGAGTTCCTCCCATACAAAAAACTTACAATTTACTGCATACAAAAAACTGCATTTGTTTTGGACTGGTTAATCTTATTGTCTAATATTTCTGTGCAAATAATTACTACCAAAAAATTCCTCAGAAAATTTTCTACCGATGTTGTCACTTTAGATGGCTCTAAACTTCTGTAAAACATCATCACAAACTCCATAATAAGTATATGTTTGGTTTGTTTACATGTGAATTTAACAACATACAGTATTTTACTTTAAGAAAGTCTGTCAGTGTGTTTAGGAGATCTTGGGCAAGTGACGATATAAGAAGATTTTTATGATATTAAAGTTTTCACAGAATGTGTTTGATAGAAAATAAGTAACCACTAATCAGCGCAAAACTAGTGCAACATTTTGTGGGCTTTAGATTGCATTGTTTTTTTATGAAAGGAACTGCAGCTCTATAGCCTATCAGCCTGAATTTTTCCCATAGAGCTACCGGTACTGATTTGCAGCATTGCTATTCTCCTGTCATTACACTTTCATTTTGTCATGATTTTTGGTACCATTGTACTTTATTTGTTTCAGATATTCAAAGCAGCCTCTGGTGGGTTGATGGCCACCCTGCCCTCTACAAGCCCCCTTATGTGTGTGACAGTGACTAAGAACTATGTCGCCATGGGAACAGAAGACAACCAGTGTCTCTTGTTTCCATTTGCCAACAATAAAGCCAAAGGGTAAGTATCAGTTGGGATGAAGTATCTTTTTAAATAGATATGCAGCATGAAATATCAGTTTGTGGTTGAAAGTTGAAAAGAATATTGGTAGACAATAAAATGCAAGTACAGGAAAAGTTTCCAGATCATCAATCAATTCTTCAAAAAATGAGACTCGATGCCTATATAAATACATGCAACCATCAATCCAATACTGAACCGACCACACCCAACCTAACAGAACGCAGACCCCGAACCAACCCCCAAGTCTGATTTCTGTGACTGCTCAGGGTCGGCTTCAAGTCTGCTATGGCGGACCAAGAGAAAAAGACCCAGGCTGACCCTTGAGCAGACCCAGAGTGGACATAAAAAGCAGACCTATTTCAGAAGCAGACCCTAAAATCACTTTCCAATGTCTTTCCAAGATTGTGTATTTGGATTACACAAGGGGCGGGCTTACAGGTGGTAAGAAAAAAGACGATTCTGCTTCACACTTCAATGGGTGAGCGGACCACAAGAGCTGACCACGGTCAGCTTACAGGGTCTGCTTTGATGTTAGGTTGTGTCTGGTTGGAACTGTATTCATTATCTGTGGTTTCTTCCATATTTGATAATGGTGAGATGAATTATTGAACAATCTGTTTATCATCATTTGATTACCATCTAAATGAAGAAACTTTGATTGTATTCTCGTAGTGAAACAGTTTTGAAGACCCTGGCAATCTTACGAGGTCAGGAAGGACCAATCACCAGCTGTACCTTCAATCCTGATGTGTCCCAACTGGCCACAGCCAGCAGAGACGCTGTAAGATTTCTGATTTTGTCCCTTTTTATCACTTCTCACTATGGTTTTATGCATTTATTCATTTTGTTTGTGAACTGAAACGATATTTACAGAAATGTTGCTTTATGTTATGGCACACCTTCCCCAATCTGATCTGCTCCACTACTCACAAACATTTTATGTAGAGTGGATCAGAAATCGTTTTCTTGGGAAGATGGATATGACACTGAGAAAGGAATTTTATTAATTATTTTTTGTTGTTGTTGATTGTTACATAGAGCGTTGATGTTAGTTGATGATTTTGTTTATGTTTGTTTCCCACAGTCTGTGTATATCTGGGACGTCCGACAATGTCTGCTGGACGGACGTAACTCCCAGCCCCTGCGGAAACTCCACGCCTGTCACTCTGACTGGATCACAGACTGTCAGTGGTCCAACATCGGCGACTTTTTGGTTTGTACATGTACTTGTATTGTAGGCCACTGTGTATATTCTAGGAGAAAATCAATCATTCAGTGGAGGAAAAACTGTTTGATTTGTTGGAAATTCACAACAAATTAGGAGAGAATAGGGTGTTATTTCTTGAATTCAAAATTTCACAAACATATCACTTTATTCCACAATTCTAGTTTTTCGACTGTAAGCTTTTAAAGAGCACTAACAGTTGAACTTCTTAAGTCAGAAGTTTGGCAATGTAAAGTTCTTGCGATGCCTCGGTCTTTTTGATAGTGTAGAGAATTGGTGCTTAGTCCTGTTTGGAGTATTATGAATTCTGACCAATAATTGATCATCATAGTCTTTTGTATTGTCTTCAGGTGACGGGGTCTGTGGACTTCAACCTCAAAATCTGGGATGTCAAAACAGGTGAAGAGAAGTTCAAGTTGACAGGTCACATGGCCTCCATCACCTCTGTCGGATACAGTGTAAGAATGGGGGCACCAAATCTAAAGTACATGTTCCATAAGACAACTGATTTCAGAAGAGATTATCAACATGTAGCACTGAATAAACCAGCAATATCATACCCATGTCTACAGATTTCCAATTATACAAGAGGAATTCATTTCAGTTAAAATCTTGAGAAGCACCCCTTAGAAGCTTCCCACTTAGCCAACATTTTGAAAAAATACAGGTAAAATACAGGTAGATCTGTGTTGGCTAAGTGGGAATGGGGTGCAGGTGGTGAACAAAAGAATTTAATTACAGGTAAGCTATAGTCTGTTTTCGAATACGGGAGAACAGATATGAATCAAGCTTTGACACAGTACTTTATTTGATTTAAATAAATAAGAGGAAAATGTAATTTTTAGTTGACTTTAAATAAGCCTTGAAATATGTAAAAAAAAATATGGGTCATATGTTTTTTCCTTCAATTTTATGTAGTTTCTATAGTTATAGATTTATTCATGACTTAGAACTTATATTAATTGACTTTAAATAAGCTAATATGTTATTTCCTTCAATTTTATATAGTTTCTATAGTTATATTGCAAATATTTCCAATCAACACAATATGAAAATAACAAAACATAATAACGCTTGAGTAAATTGCTTTATATGTTTTAATGTTGTATACTTCACATTTAACAAGACAACATAAAATAAATATTGTTCCCACAAAGAAATGTTCACAACATATTTTACACAATCATTTTCACATTTCACTCGAAGTGAACGAGATGAGATGCAGCATCCGCGTAAGCCATTAAGTCCATTTCACCTTGACGCAGCCTGTTCTTGAGACTCTGAAGACGGGAATCCAACTGACGATACTTCCTTTTTTTGGGACGGACAACTCCACCTGCTGTAATCTGGATGATCTTTGCCTCATTTGCAGCCTGTTCCTTTTGAAGTAACTCTAGAAACACAAAGATGTTTGGGTGGGCCCGTCTACACATTCTGTTGAACTTGTTGTGCCATCCCTCAACTGCATTTGTTGTTCTTGGGCCGTCATGGTCGAAGTGGTTCCACATTTCAAGGTGTCCTTCAACCCAGGTTTCTGTCACATAGTCCTTGAATCGCATCACAGGAGCGGTCTGGTCATCACTATCCTCCAAGGCCTGGAACCACACATCTTCCACACGGTGACCGGGAACCAGAGGAAGGACGCCTGCTCTTCTAACTAGTCGGTGGAACTCCTCATTTTCTCGAAACTCTGTGGTCAAACCGCAGTTTTGAACTTTCCTCCAGATACACTGTGTGTAGTGGAAAAAACACCCTCGAATTGTCGTATTTGGAAATATCCCTCCTACTGCATTTCTGGCTGCCACCTCAAAGTCAATCATCCAAGTTTCAGGCGTGAGCGCAGACTGTCGTTCGTTGACTGCGGTCCTCAAGAGTGAAAACAAACGGCGGTAAGTTGCTTCAGTCTTGTTGGGGAGCAAGGCAAACACAAGAGGGAAAACTGTTCCTTCCACATCTGCGTGCAAAGTGTAAAGCTGGGTGAATAGAGATGTGCAGGAATAAAAGGTCCCATCACTATACACAGTCGAGGATGCACACAGTCTCTGAAGATTGGCATCAGTGGCGAACAAAAGAATTCGGTTTCCAGCTTCATCTCTGTCGTCACACAACAGGAATCTCTCGTGAGCAAGGGTCTGTGTCCAGTGGTCTTGGAGGTTGATTTCCTCTGGTGTTGTTGGCAGTTTTGGCATCATCTTCCCTCGGCTCCGGTACAGAATAGACTTGCAAGATTGAAATGTGGGAATCTGCCTGATCATTTCCTCCACGCTGTCATCACAGTCAGCATTCCGCAGGGCTCCAAGTTCTTCATCGTACAGCGAGGGTATGGGCGCCGCTTCATCTCTGCATCTCTTCTTCACTTTACTGACGAAGGAGTCTGCAGCTAAGGCAATGAAGTCTCCTTCATGGTTATGGGGCCGTCCGAAAGACACAAGGATGTTGTCCAAAGTAACAACAGTAGCAGGGCATTGTCGGTCTACACATCTCCAATATGTTCGGTTGTTGCGTCTTGTCCTCACGGAATACTTAAATCCAGCATGAAGAAGATAGAATCCTCCTCTGCCGTTCTCTAAAAAGTTGACTTGCACCTGAAGATTGGCCATTTTGATTTGATTTTCTTAATATCTTTCAACTACATGTAACAGTCCATTAAACAATTAAGATCTCATAATTTTCAGGCTTTTGATTTTGTAAATTAATGACCATAATTATGCTTATCTATCTAGTCTATAATCTTAAAAACTGCTGATCAATCTCATTTATGTAATTATACCTCCAATTAAAACATTTTATAATCATTTATTTTAATGTTTTGATAATGCATGTACCGCTATTAGTTTATACATATAAAAGTTTTAAAAAAATATGCAATTATCTTGCAGAAAATTGATGATTTACATTTTTTTTTATTTTTTACAAATATTCTCTGGTTATTTTTATTTATTTATTCTGATTATAGGCAAAATTAATGCTCTTTGAATAAACATTTAAAGAAGACTTATGTTTAGATAAATATTAAAAATACATATATTGCCAATTATTCTCTAAATAAATTTATGCATTGTAGTTTATCTTTTTAAAATGCAATCATTTATTATTTTTTTTAATCAAACTATTCATCAAAGTATTCTCAGGTAATTGATAACAAATACATTTACATGTAAAAACAGACTATAGCCTCCTGATCACTCAGGTGTGAAAATCAAAATGTTGGCCAAGTGGGAATTGAGAATTTCAGAATGTTGGCTAAGTGGGAATAAACCTGTGAATTATAGAGTCTTGTTATTATTATGACAGTTGAGAACAACTGAATACAAGGAAATATTTGCCCCTGGGTTTTTTTTCACCCATTTTACCCTTATTGCCAGTGGGCGAATTTAAGACTGTGCGAACGCCAATGTCTCATATTATATTTCTTTAAACACAACTGTGTCTGGGCGAATTCAAGACTGGGCAAAACTGTTTGCAATTGTAGAAGGACAAAAATTACATGGGGTGAAAGTAATCTGGATACATTATATGAAATTATAATATATACTTGGTGTTTGTGGATTTATATTCTTACAGTTTGATATAAAATGGTGGAATCATGAAATTATGTACTCGCATAAAATAAGGAATCTACATTTAGGCAAAAGGTTATATAAGAAGACAAATGAGAGAATACTAAAATCACACATATATAGAATATCGTTAAAATAAACATGGTGTCAAAGGTAATACAAACAATCAAACTTATTGTTAATGTTTTACAGTATGGCTGCATCGTGTCGTCCAGTAGTGATGGGACTGTCAAAGTGTGGTCCCAGAAAGGCACGGAGATCACCACCCTTCACGGCCACACCCAGTGTGCCAACGACACCGCACTCCTCGTCAAAGTGTCCCAGTCCTCCATCGTGGATGAAGGTATCTGTCTGTCTGTTCATCTGTTTTTCCGTCTTTCTATTTGAGATACTTTTAAAATGTTACCCCATTTATGACAATTCGGTTTCTCAAATATAAGATCAGAAGACTTCCGACACTGAAATTTTTGACACTTCAACTAAACCAAAAGGACAAACTACAGCTATGAATATTAATTGAAATCTACTAGACAGTGTGTTTTACTGGTTTTTCTTACTGTAGATAACTGTGTGTCTCTTGCCTGTTGCCAGTCCTATTATATTAATTTTATACATATTAAAAAGATAGGGTTTCAGTCAAATTAACTGTCTCTTTTGGTTTATTTATTACCATTTGATATCCTTACTTTGTTCAGAGGAGGACAACAGTGATTGGGCCGCCGAACCAAAGGAGGGAAAGCCGGACAGGAAGAGGAAGCCCCAGATAGAGATGGAGGATGTGGTGGTGGCCAGCTGCTCGGATGACGCCACAATTCGGCTCTGGAATCCATTACAGGTGATTCATATTATAAAATTTCAGTCTCTTACAATCACTGTGGAATAATGAACATTTCTTTGTGGGTTAATATTTGCGGTTTAGTGGGTCCTCCTTAAGTTTTCACTTTGGAACCCCTTACCAAAGTAAAATTATTGCTGCAACAATGCCGCAATATTGCGGCAATATTGCAGCAACACATTTTTGTTACCAGAAACCAGATTTTAAGACTAGTGAAATGTTGCCGCTAGCTGCAACAACTTCTGGTAACATTTTGGCAATACTGCTGGAGTGTTGCCGCTAGCGGCAATAACTTCTGGCAACATTCTGGCAATACTATTAGAGTTATTTCTGTAAAAAAATATATTAACATGCACCTAGAATATTGCCACTAGCTGCAACGACTTCTGGTAATATTCTGGCTACAAAAAGTATCATACTGCCAGAAATAATTTTCTGGTAACATCTACATGTATTTGATAATTTTAATCATGAACTAATTTATACATAATATATATTATTCGATCTGGCAACACTGCATCATATTTGATTTCTGCTTTAATTAAAATTTAAGGAAAAGCCAAGCAGTGGAGGGGGGTTAAAAATTGTCAATTATTTAGATATAATTTCAGTTATAACACCTCAAAATTTGCCAGAAGTTTACCACAAACTTGTCTTTTTCCTCTGATTTATTATGCTTACCGAGCTTGCAAAAGCTTTAGCAGAATTTAGACTTATAAAATTTTACACATTCATCACAAGTCTAAAACTGGTATATAATTGCATGAATTGCTTTTGTATGTACATGTCCCCCCCCCCCCCCCCCAAAAAAAAATTAATAAGTCGAAAAAATTAAATCTAATAAATATTTTATGATTAAAGTCTTATTCTAAGAAAGTCTCAATTAAAAAAATCCAGTGATATTCTCTTCAATGGCATATAACTGTTATGCATGGTTAATTACGATGTTTCACTATAAAAGACAGTTTGAATCACCCCCCCCCCCCCCAACTCATGTTTTACGTGAATACCCACCTGTCTGTTCTTTTGTAACGGTATTTTCTTTTTTATTAAGTTAAAATATCAGTCTACTTAGATTTGAGTATCTAAACTGCTCGATGCATGTTGAATTAAGAATTTTCGTTTGCTGTTTGTTTCCACTTTTACTTTCGTTTCAATGTTAAGTTACGCGCGCGCTGATTGGTCGATCAAATCGCTAGCCGCCAATTTTCACATTCGAAGCTGCCATGTTGTCTGCCATCGAGCCTCCTGCCATCACTGGAGATGGTGAAATGAATGAAATACGGGAATTATCTGTAAACAAGGTTAAAAAACCCCACTGTCAACGGAGTGTTTATCTGTGAAAAAAATATCAACGGCTGAACTGAGGACGAATCTGAGTGAACGAATCGAGTGTTGACATCCCCTGCACCATCTGCATGAGCACGTTTTTGAAAAAGTAAGTTTAGCAATAAAAATATATTCATTGAATAGCAGTTTAAACATGTTTGTTATAAGAAAATAAACCGAAAGACTGCGATCTACCATTATATCAATGGGTTCAACACTGTTTAAGAACCATGCGCGGATCTAGAATTTTATTCGGGGGAGGGGGGGGGGGGGGGTCCGACGGTTATTTGAGTTTGCCAGGGGAAGGGGTCCGAGGGATATTTTTGGTAATTTTATAATGTAATTTAAAAAAATTTGAAGGGGAACTGCTTAAAATATGAAAACAATTGCCAATGTGCTTAAATGAAATCCATTTATCTTCCCAGTAAGTCTGCCCTGTGTTACACAGACCTGAAGAAAACCATGAAAAAAGCTGTCACCTTACTGATTAAATGAATGGTGCAACTGGCAACCAAAAAAGAATGATGGCATAATTTGTTTAAGATTATGGAGAGGAACATATACACAACAGTGCTGAATTCCAATGTGGATATTGTTGTGATATTCTGATAGCTGTTTTTGTGATTGTTTATGTGTGAAATCAGAACTCAAAAAAAGGACATTTGGAATGCCTAGGACGAATGCTTTGATCAATCGTAATACAGCAAGTGGTTGTGCAGGACTTGTAAACAATATGGTTTGAGCTTTGCTTACGGTAAACAGTGAACTTTTGTCCATATCCGTCTGTGCGCGTTGTGTCAATCCGTCTGTGCGCGTTGTGTCAATCAAACTGCAATACATGTTATTCTGCAGCACCAAATTGTCACTGATTGGCTGAGTACTTTTAGTCAAGTTTCATCATGATTTGTTCATCATATTTGTGTTTATTGTATTTATAAAATGTGTTAAATTTAAAGATTATTAATTTTAACTGGTGTCCTTTATAAGCATGTTGAAATTCCAGTTTCAGGTCTCTAATATTATACATTATATTTTTAATTCAATACTTATTTTGTGCATGTTACATTGAATAAAATAATTTTTTTACTTCTTTAATATTGTGTAATCACAAACTTTTTTTTATTTTTTATTTTTGAAAAGTCCAAATTTAATGTAATGCAAAATGTTAGTCTTGTTGTAACCTTTTTGTATCTTTAAAAAAATAAAACTGTAGTGGCAATGAAAGATTTTTTTTTTCATTTTGGTTGTAGATTAATATAATATACATGACTGATTTACTGTATACATTTATTATTTATAAATATTGCATATATTGTACCATTGATGCCAGAGCACAGAAAATGCATTGAACCAATATTTCTGCAATGTCATTTTTCTTATGCAAATGTATTGCCAGAAAGGTGTTGTCGCAACAATGTGTTGCAGCAAAACTTTTGCGGCAACATCTTTCTGGCAATATTGCCGCAATCTCATTTGCATACGAAAAACGCTACTGCAGCAACATTGCCGCAATGTATTGCCAGAAAGGTGTTGTTGTGGCAACATCTTTCTGGCAATATTGCCGCAATCTCATTTGCATACGAAAAACGCTACTGCAGCAACATTGCCGCAATGTATTGCCAGAAAGGTGTTGTCGCAACAATATGTTGCGGCAAAACTTTTGCGGCAACATCTTTCTGGCAATATTGCCGCAATCTCATTTGCATACGAAAAACGCTACTGCAGCAACATTGCCGCAATGTGTTGCCAGAATGTTGCTGCAGTATTGCTGCAATAATGCCAGAATGTGTTGCCAGAAGGTCAATATTTTGGTAAGGGACATAATTTGAATATTTTTTGTTTCAGGCAAATGAGCTGGCAAGTATGACAGGTCATGACGATCGAGTCCTTAGTGTGGCCTCTGATTCCCATGGCAACCTGTGTACAAGTTCACTGGATAAATCTGTCCGACTTTGGAAACCGACCCTTAGTTCCAAAACGGAGAACCTTTGTCATGATGACCACGTGAACTTCACCTCCGTCTCCAAGAACGGAAACTATTTGTTGACAGGAAGCAGGTGGGAGTTTGGTTTTATGTACATTTTTTTTTATGTACAGATATTTTATGTACAGTTATTTTTTCCTGATGACGTACAGAGTTTGCACATAGAAAACTCTATATATTGTTAATGTATTACATTTGGCTGTGCATTAATATATATTTAGCGTTACATTAATGCAAAAAAACAAATCTATTTTGTCTTGTTAAAACTCTATTTCAGTTACATTACTGACAGTAAAGTACAACATCCATTTACATATCGATATACAACATGTAAATTTTCTCTCTTTATGGTTTCATTGGTCTGCATTTACCTGGATTCAGTATTGTAGATAATTAAATTTACAAACTTTAAGTATCCTTATTTACATTTTGTAAGACTTTGTCCATAGTGTATTATTTTTGTTTTAATGTGGCAGGGATGGCTACATCAAGTTGTGGTGTGTTAATTCTGATGGAACAAACATGGAGTTGATGCTGTCACAGAAGGTAAGGGACCAAGGGTACAGAGTCCCAAATAACAATCTGTGTTGTCTAAATAACAACCTCAACCTCACAACAACAACCTGTATCTGATAGCAAGCTCATGTATAACAGTTAATGACTGATAACTCGTTGATAATTTGTCATCTCATCTTGGCATTCTCTACAGGCATGCTTCTCATGTATTTAATTTTATTTTAGGTAAGCCTTGTCAAATTGTTATAATTTTCATGTAAAATCAATTATATAAGAATGACATGGGTTTATGAATGTAATGGTAGTACATGTAGGTTTTGTGTTTAACACAGGCGCACGCCAAGTCTGTGAACTCAGGCTGTTTTATTGGAGCCGCTGCTGAGAAGATCGCGACGGGAGGGGACGATTCCAGGGTACTTGAGTGGAAGTGTATAAAGGGGAAAAATGATAATTCTGTAAAGAGGTAAGGTATAGAAAAGAATCAGTAATCACGCAAGTTGAGAGGCAGAGAGACTTACAAAAATGACACATTAATTATTAGCTTAACAATATTGACACATAGACAGACCTAAATAACACTGACCTACAGACAGACCTAAATAACACTGACCTACAGACAAGTGTAAATAACAAAGACACACAAACAGACCTAAACAACACTGACACACAGACAGACCTGAATAACAATGACGCACAGACAGACTTGAATAACAATGACACACAGACATATGTAAATAACAATGACACACAGACAGACCTAAATAACAATGACACACAGACAGACCTAAATAACAATGACTTACTTACTATCAAACAACACTGATACACAGACAGATGTAAATAACGATGACACACAGACAGATCTGAATAACAATGACGCACAGACAGACCTGAATAACAATGACACACAGACAGACCTAAATAACAGTGACACACAGACAGACCTAAACAACACTGACACACAGACCTAAATAACACTGACACACAGACAGACCTGAATAACAATGACACACAGACAGACCTAAATAACACTGACACACAGACAGACCTAAATAACAATGACACACAGACAAACCTAAATAACAATGACTTACTTACTATCAAACAACACTGATACACAGATAGGTGTAAATAACAATGACACACAGACAGACCTAAATAACAATGACTTACTTACTATCAAACAACACTGATACACAGACAGATGTAAATAACGATGACACACAGACAGATCTGAATAACAATGACGCACAGACAGACCTGAATAACAATGACACACAGACAGACCTAAATAACAGTGACACACAGACAGACCTACACAACACTGACACACAGACCTAAATAACAATGACACACAGACATAAATAACAATGACACACGGACAGACCTAAATAACACTGACACACAGACAGACCTGAATAACAATGACGCACAGACAAACCTAAATAACAATGACTTACTTACTATCAAACAACACTGATACACAGATAGGTGTAAATAACAATGACACACAGACAGACCTAAATAACAATGACTTACTTACTATCAAACAACACTGATACACAGACAGATGTAAATAACGATGACACACAGACAGATCTGAATAACAATGACGCACAGACAGACCTGAATAACAATGACACACAGACAGACCTAAACAACACTGACACACAGACCTAAATAACACTGACACACAGACAGACCTGAATAACAATGACACACAGACAGACCTAAATAACACTGACACACAGACAGACCTAAATAACAATGACACACAGACAGACCTGAATAACAATGACACACAGACATACCTAAATAACACTGACACACAGACAAACCTAAATAACAATGACACACAGAAAGACCTAAATAACACTGACACACAGACAAACCTAAATAACAATGACACACAGAAAGACCTAAATAACAATGACACACAGACAGACCTAAATAACACTGACACACAGACAGACCTGAATAACAATGACGCACAGACAGACCTAAATAACAATGACTTACTTACTATCAAACAACACTGATACACAGACAGATGTAAATAACGATGACACACAGACAGATCTGAATAACAATGACACACAGACAGACTTAAACAACACTGACACACAGACCTAAATAACACTGACACACAGACAGACCTGAATAACAATGACACACAAACAGACCTAAACAACACTGACACACAGACAGACCTGAATAACAATGACGCACAGACAGACCTGAATAACAATGACACACAGACATATGTAAATAACAATGACACACAGACAGACCTAAATAACAATGACACACAGACAGACCTAAATAACAATGACTTACTTACTATCAAACAACACTGATACACAGACAGATGTAAATAACGATGACACACAGACAGATCTGAATAACAATGACGCACAGACAGACCTGAATAACAATGACACACAGACAGACCTAAATAACAGTGACACACAGACAGACCTAAACAACACTGACACACAGACCTAAATAACAATGACACACAGACATAAATAACAATGACACACAGACAGACCTAAATAACACTGACACACAGACAGACCTGAATAACAATGACGCACAGACAAACCTAAATAACAATGACTTACTTACTATCAAACAACACTGATACACAGATAGGTGTAAATAACAATGACACACAGACAGACCTAAATAACAATGACTTACTTACTATCAAACAACACTGATACACAGACAGATGTAAATAACGATGACACACAGACAGATCTGAATAACAATGACGCACAGACAGACCTGAATAACAATGACACACAGACAGACCTAAATAACAGTGACACACTAAACAACACTGACACACAGACCTAAATAACACTGACACACAGACAGACCTGAATAACAATGACACACAGACAGACCTAAATAACACTGACACACAGACAGACCTAAATAACAATGACACACAGACAGACCTGAATAACAATGACACACAGACATACCTAAATAACACTGACACACAGACAAACCTAAATAACAATGACACACAGAAAGACCTAAATAACAATGACACACAGACAGACCTAAATAACACTGACACACAGACAGACCTGAATAACAATGACGCACAGACAGACCTAAATAACAATGACTTACTTACTATCAAACAACACTGATACACAGATAGGTGTAAATAACAATGACAAGTACAATCAACAACACTGACACAAAAACAACACTAACACACATACATCCTGACTGATTTGCAATTTCTAAAGTTTTGGCTCCCATACCAAGTGACAAAATTGTTCATAACTGGAGGATGATATGATTTTTTTGTTCTTCAGACTAAAGAAAGTGAATGACTACAAGCTGCTTTCCCCAGTGACATCTGTTATGTGGCATGAGTGGGCAGTGGCCTCAGGGGACATTATTGTCTGTGCAGAGTGGGAAACCGCCCGAGTAACCGTCTTCAACACTGTGTGCAAAAGCCCAACAAAATACATAGACCTAGGGTAAGGAGTATGATTATGTCCAAGACTCTCCCCCCTTACGTACATAGACCTAGGAAAGGAGTATGATTATGTACAAGACTCTCTCTCCCGCAAAATACAGAGACCTTGGAAAGGAGTATGAATGTATGATAATGTCCAAGACTCTCCCCTTAACACATACTAGTAGACCTAGGGTAATGAGTATATTCAACTACACTATAAGTTATTGCCGAGATCAAAGAGATACCATGGCCATTTTTCTCTAAAAAATCATAAACGTCATCAGTATAAGTAAGTGTGGTCAGTATTTCTATAGCTTCATGATGTATGTGATTTTCAAAAGAGTCTGTATTTGTATAGGTCTCAAGGAAGTGGTCTGTGGGTGATGAACTTGATGTTCCAGGAAGAGAAAATTCTGGCCCTGATGTCAAACTCTACGGTCCAGACCCTGAAAACATCTGGCATTCCAGATCCTCAAGTAAGTTAAAACTCCAGGGTCCAGACCCTGAATCATCTGGCATTCCAGATCCTCAAGTAAGCTCAAACTCCAGGGTCCAGACCCTGAAAACATCTGGCATTCCAGATCCTCAAGTAAGTTCAAACTCCAGGGTCCAGACCCTGAAACCATCTGGCATTCCAGATCCTCATGTAAGTTCAAACTCCAGGGTCCACACCCTGAAAACATCTGGCATTCTACATCCTCATGTAAGTTCAAACTCCAAGGTCCAGACCCTGAAAACATCTGGCATTCCAGATCCTAATGTAAGTTCAAACTCCAGGGTCCACACCCTGAAATCATCTGGCATTTCTGATCCTCAAGTAAGTTCAAACTCCAGGGTCCAGACCCTGAAATCATCTGGCATTTCTGATCCTCAAGTAAGTTCAAACTCCAGGGTCCAGACACTGAAAACATCTGGCATTCCAGATCCTCATGTAAGTTAAAACTTTAGGGTCCAGACCCTGAAAACATCTGGCATTCCAGATCCTCAAGTAAGTTCAAACTCCAGGGTCCAGACCCTGAAATCATTTGGCATTTCTGATCCTCATGTAAGTTTAAACTCTACAGTCCAGACCCTGAAAACATCTGGCATTCCAGATCCTCATGTAAGTTCAAACTCTAGGTCCAGACCATGACAACTCCCATCTAGGTCCAGACCATGACAACTCCCAGCACCTTTTTCCTCACGGTAAGTCTTAACATCTTGGTCTAAACCTTGACAACATCTAGTTGGGATCTTTTCTTTCAATGAAAGTTCAGACTCGACTGTCCAGGCCTTGACAATTAACCTTTGGCACCTTTTTCCCTAAGGTAAGTTCAAACTCCATAGTTCAGACCCTGACAACTTCTAGTATCCCTTCCCTAAAGGTAAGACTGGTCAGAAAAATATCAGTTGGTATAAGAATTTTGCTAAATTTACCACTATATCATCCTATATACAAAAGGATCTATGTAGTCACCCTCACATGCCCTTTCTTATTCAGTATTTTTGGCTTTTACGTCAATTTATTGTTATGAATTAAGTAATTAGCAACCCAGGCCAAAATTTAAATTACTGTATATATCATTATACCACTAATGAGAGCATGATAATTTTAGATATAAAACTGATGTACAGTAATTGATAGAATAATTGCCTCCTAATCACAGCTCGTCATAATTATGCTGATTTTGTTGATAGCAGAAAAACTATGACATTAAAGTAACAAAGAAAAGTGAGATCAAATGCATGGCTGACATCACACAGCAAATACCAGAGCATAAGCGTGGTCTCAACATGGTGCTGTGTGGGGCGTCCCTGGGCTGGGGCGTCTACCTGGATGGAGAGCCGGAATCACCCATCTTACTGGGGGACACCAAGGGGCAACTGACGGCTCTGTTCAACGAATTCTCTAACAAGTCCTCCTCTCTCAAGGTTAGTCCACGTTGGTGTGTATGTATGTACTGACTAAAGTATTAATGAATATAATGAATTTATTTCTTGGAAATGTTTTGTCTTGGTTAGTATATATATGCATGTATGTACTGACTGAAATAATGAGTTTATGTCGAGGGAATTTTTTTGTCTTGGCTTGTATATATATGTTTGCACTGAATATACGGTAATATTACTGAATTTATGACTAGGAAATCTAGCAGCCATGTTGTCGTCTATAATTTGCTACCTGCAGACTATAGAAATATAGAATGCAATCATGTGCCATGTTTTATCCAATGACAATATGTCTCCTATTTTGAAGATACTTTACGTACCTGTCATGTATCATCCTATTTTGTAGATACTTTACATACCTGTGATGTATCATCCTATATTGTAGATACATGACAGAGATGTGACCAGTGTCAAGGTTATTGAAGATGTCATCTTGACGGCATCCCTGGACCGGTCCGTTAAAGCCTGGAAATTAAACAGTACCAGATCTTACACCGAGCCACAGCAAGTGCTTCAAGAAGGGCTGGAGCAGGTATGAATGTGTTACCAAAACAACACTCTCAAACCATAGCACCCAACCCCTACAAAATTGTTATGAATTAAAAATATAAACCAAATTATTTACCAAATTCTAACATTTATATTATGATAAGACAATTGATGTAGTATTAATATTTCTTACTCTTTGCTGCCCACTATTTGTACACCTCTCTCCTATTTTTGTGTCTCTACCTTTAGTGTGTCTGTCTGTTTGTAGGTGGGACAGTTCCTGTGTCCGGCTCCCGTAACCAGCATGGAGATTATAACAGAATCCTCGGGACGGCAACTAGTCTGTGGGGACCAGCTAGGAAATGTCCATTTCTTTGTTTTACAAGATCTCCGATAAAAGGTGTTTTTAGAAACAAATTGTGAAGTTGTTAAACATATATTGTGAATGAAATATGTGAAAAACTGAATATAAAACATTAAAAAAAAAAAAGGGAATGTAATACATGCATACCAAACAGCAAACAAGTTGTATGATGATGTAGTGAAATGTTTATTTTTATTTGTATCAGTTTGTGTGTACAAAACCTTGTATAAGAATGTTGAACTATATATTGTATTGCACACTTTGATTACCGTTTAATCATGAATAATGTTTTGTTTTGTAAAACAATATTGTAAATTATCCGTATATTTGTGTCTTCATATTGAATCCAATTTTGCAGTGTACTTATAAAGATGTATATAAAGTTTCTTTTTCTTTCTCTTGTACATAATATTGGTCAATATTGTATGCCACTAATATTTCCTTGTATGGTGTTACACATCAAACATTTTGGAAATTGAATTTAATATATATTTTAATGTTTACAGTACAATTGGTCTGACAATGTTATATGTTCTTGTATTCTACTAATATTTTGTTGTATATAGTCATAAACATTTAACATTTTTTGAAGTGAATATTTTCAATAGATGTGTATTAAATTGTATATAATATTTCATTTGTATGAAAGTTTGCAATATGATGTACCAATTTCAAACTGCGATAGGATAGATTTGTAAATACATGCGTACCATTTCATACCTAAGGTGCAAAGCCTTGTGTAGATATGACTGTTATCATAGATAAGGTAGATTGATTTTGATTATTATTTATACTATAAATTACATTAATCATATTAGACTTAGTTTTTGATCTCAAAGACATGTCTGTTATTAGTACCTCATACAAATGTACAAATTAGTAGATGTATTCAATAGTATCATTTAAATCCGTATAAAAAGATCCTTATTAAGAAAACAGAAATAATTAACCCAATAAGGAACTTTTTATACATGTATGCATAGATTTTTGTTAATGGGTTTTGTCACTGTTTGATTATGGATGGATGATTAGTTTAAAGCAGTTACTGTAGTTGTCTAATAGTCATTTGAATTATTCTCTGCTGCTTGATCAAAGTACATGTACCAGCAACTTTGAGTAACTTTGAGTAAAATTGTTCTTTTTTCTAGTTATTTAATAAGATCAAAATCAAAAATTTAATCTCTAAAAAGAGAGAAATGCAAGAGTTTGAGTGGCACTTAGATATATAGCAAGTGAAAATATATAGATGTAGTACAACTTGCTGTGTTCAAATCAACCCAATTGAATTCTGCTATCAAGATGATACTTATGTGCAATGTATTCAGTGATGTGTATTTGTGATATTTTTTTAACCAAACAAGGTAGACAACCATGGGTAGCAGATTGTATACGTAGACATTTTATTGATATATTTTGTGAATGGCTGTGATATTACAGTTCCAATCTGTATGAAAGATTTATTGAAAGCAGTGAATGAATACCTTATCTAGATCAAAACTTTCCCAAAAAATTGGAGGAAAAAAAGAGTGATTCAAGAACTTAAAAGTTCTTTCTGTACTAGAAGCCTTAAGTTGGACTGAAAGAAATTATCAGACACACTGAAGAATATTTATTTAAACATCTTGTATTTACTAAATTTTAGATATGATAAATGATTTAGTGATTTTGACTTGTATTAAAGGAAATCATGCAACATCAAAAAATATGCAGCGAATGATTTGCAGTTATATTTTTTTCTGGAAACCGTTATTTTTCAGACTTCATAAAGTGAAGTCTTATTTTTTATTTCCTTTTTTATTTTTTCCCCATTTATTATTTTGGGTGGGTTGGTGGGGGTTCAAGGGTTTGGAACAAGATTTTGCTAGGGAAAGCTTGCGGGGGATAGTAGGTTGAAAAGTGGTAAGGATTTGATCATCTTTCGTACATGTTAATAGTTTCCGGGGTGGGGTGGGGGTGGGAGGGGGATTTAACACAATAAATATGAAAGGTAATAAAAATGTTTGCAAACAAATATTTCATTTAGTTCGGTATTAAACTGAAATCTGAATCATAGGAATTATAGATTTGTTACAGGGTATATTTTTACGTTATGATATTTTTTTGTATTTACTACATGGCTGTGTTCATTTGCCGTCTCCCGCACAGGAAGCTAAAGTGCATACACAAGCTGGTTTTTTTCTTTGTTGATGTTGATAATAAAAATGTCAGTTCTATTTTGGACTTTTCCTTTCTTGTGTAACAGGGATGAAATCTGTATGTACACAGATCTATCATCATCAAGGACTGTAAGCCACTGCACTTCTATTTATAGAATTTCTCGAAACAGTGCTTTATTGCTTCATTAATAAATTAGTTTTACAGGCTAGCACAGTTTAATATAGTCGACGGTAAAATCATGTAGAAAAATAATGTCGTAAGTTTTAATCATGTATTTTATATAATACTTTGATAATTTAAAAAAGAAACATTAATTTCACTTCACATATATAATTTTAATTAGTCAACAGTGTCCTTTTCTTCCTGACTGTTTGGATGAACGGATATGTCACAAACGCATAAGCCTCCGACTTTATCCCAACTACCGGGACATCAACAAAGTTGAGACCTTCCTGTGTAGTACTAGCAGCTTACTTGCCATGAAGAGTAAAATATCAAAATTGTTTTTAAAACATCCAGTAAAACGCCAGATAATTCGGACTATAACAGCTTATGTAATAAAATCAGTCCCCTATCTTAAAAAATTACAAGTAGAACAAAGTCTTTAAGATGACATAATACTTCAAATCTGTAGGTTCCATCTATGGAAGTATGAACTCTAGCAAAAGAAAAAATATTTAAGCCGCACACCCAAAGTTTCTCATTACACGTAATTGTATGAAGTCAAACCAGCAACAACATATACATATAAACAACAACAGAAAACAAAACAGACAAAAAAAATCGTTGGATTTTGTTTTCTTCTATATTTCTTAGTTTATTTGTCTGAATTAACTCGGTGTCATTTTGGACTTTCCTAATGTGTGTTGCAGTGTGAAAAGGAAAGCGAATTATACAAACGGAAAAGATATAAATTCGACCGTATTTTATACTTTGATAGTAATTTTTACAAGCGATTTCATACGATGTTGAATTTAAGATATATTAATCACCCCTCTTAGACAACTTATCTATTAGCCGTATTTTCTGTTAACCTTTCAAAAAAAGGTTACATCTTTATTGCAAACAAGTTCTTACTGTTGTAAGGTTGAATTTTTAAAAATATTTTGAATTTTTTTTTTTTTTGGGGGGGGGGGGGGATGGAGGGGGAGAGTGGAGAGTTCAGAAATTCACATTCTCTGGTTTTCTGATTACCTTTCGAAAAAAAAGGTTACATCTTTATTGCAACACAAGTTCTTACTGTTGTAAGATTGAATTTTATTAACCGGGTTTTCCAACGGAAAAATCCAGTTATTAAAATGGTGAAAATGGCGGGCAGGCGGGCGGGCGGGCTGGCGGCTGCCAAAAGGGTACCCTCATTGCACGATTAACTCCTCCTACAGTTTTCAAGATAGGAGGTTGTTCTTTTGCAGATCAATTGTACATATTTCAGAAGTGTGCATTTTGCTAGGATTTTGATTTCTGATAATTTATGAAAAAAAATACCAGCTTTTGAACTTAGTTATTTTTTTTTTTACAAAATATTGCATATAGGGTTCCCTCATTGTACGGATAACTCCTCCTACAGTTTTCAAGATAGGAAGTTGTTCTTTTGCAGATCCACTATTTGTACTTAAATATCTGAGGTGTGCATATTGCTAGGATTTTGATTTCTGATCATTTATGGAAAATAAAACAGCTTTTGAACTTAGTCATTTTTTTTTTACAAAATATTGCATATAGGGTACCCTTATTGTACGGATAACTCCTCCTACAGTTTTCAAGATAAGAAGTTGTTCTTTTGCAGATCAATTGTTCATATATCAGAGGTGTGCATATTGCTAGGATTTTGATTTCTGATAATTTATGAAAAAAATACCAGCTTTTGAACTTCCATTTCACTGGATACGGTTGGTAGTGTTTATCAATTCAGGGTTGACATGAATTATCGATACAGTTCAAATAAAAGAAAACCCGATTTGCTGTCACATTGACAGCTTTTCTCTTGTTTCATTTTTTTTTGGGGGGGGGGGGGTGAAAATCCAAATGTTTACATTCTCTGATTTTGTAATACAACTCTGAAAGTAAAGTATTTTCCTAATATAATATTTTGTATTGCAGCATTTCGTTCTGTGCAATGCCCTGATGTAATAAAGTGAGCAATAAAGTTTTTGATTACAGAGCAATAAAATCAGTCAGGGAAATCGTTTTTAATTTGAGGAATAAATATCAAAGAAATTAAAATAAGATATATATGATCATGCTTAAAAGGTATGCTGGTATACCCACATAACTTTAGACGAATTGTTGTTTGGGCATAGATTGACAGAATCCTTAGATCCAGACACGACTTTATGAAGATCTGAGAAACCCGACAATGCCAAAAGAGTGTGCGTCGAAGAATAGCTGTCGATATAGTTTAGATTCTATTACAATCACGTTCCAATCTGCAGAAACGCCTAAACCGAGGTGTTGACATCAAAAAATGTAAATGACATGAAATATATATAGTAATTATAATATCATTATAATGTCATTAAAGGCGGTTATTCCCATGGCGACAATAACATACCATGTTTGTCTGCCTCACTGAGGGGGGAATATCCAGAAGATCAAATACAAACATCGTTGTTTATTTGTACCGTTTTAAAGCCCTTTAAAACATATTTTCCGTGTCAATTTAAACGTCAACATGTGAAATCTGAGTGTTGTTTGTTTTATGTTGCATCGAACTCCCTACCCACACCACGGTCAGTTGTCCATCCTAGTTACCTGGCAACAACATGTAATTAAGAATCCTGTAAATAACAGGTTTTAATTGTACGTATACAAGTCGATACAGGTAAACAAATGACATCCATATCAACAGAATTCTTCGTATTAAATATCATAATCAGAACTTTTTACGTTTTATTTATCTAGGTCAACATGCATATGTGACGTAAGTAGGAATACCCAATAAAAACAAACGCAGTTTTGTTAGATCTGAGAGGAAAACCAATAATTGGTCGCAAGTCTGTTTACATAACTTTGTGTATTAAGACGTAAAAAGAGAATTAATAAATTACAGGTCTACTACGATAATTTACGAGACTAGCAAATATACCCTAGAATCTACAGTGAGGTCGATAAAGGTTTCATGCTTGAAATCCCCCTTTTGTCACCATAAAAGGTAGACCAATTGCTAAATCCATCTTTAAAGGACTTTCTATTCCAAGAAAGTAAAGCAACCGAAAACAAGTATGTGCATCATTGATATAGGTTTTTGGCTTTGAGTGTCACGGAACAGTAGACCTTGCCGTGATACCCCATCCCCTTTCTGGCTCCACCGTCACCAAAATTTTTAAATCCATCAACTCATTCCTTAACTCAAATCCTTTAAATAAAAGTGCATAAATTTGAGGTCAAACCTCAGATTTGAGGCTGAGTAATGACTTGAGGAAAGTTGGTGACGGCGGGTCCTGAATCCGTGAAAAAAGGATCCCCTACCGCTCCTTTAACAAGTCATCGAAGAATTGTTTCATAATACATGTACAGAACTGGTACTTTTAAATATATATTATAAATTATATGAGGAACATCTATACATGAGTCAAAAAGACACATTCATGTGTTGTGCTGTGTCAGAGTATGAGGATACACTTTGTTGTACTGAGTGCTGGACAACAGCTAGCTAAAGCAACAATTATCAAGATAACAGCGGGCCAAAGCAACAAGTGTCATGATATCATCAGGCCAAAGCAACAAGTATCAAGATATTAGCAGGTCATAGCAACATGTGTCATGTTATCATCAGGCCAAAGCAACAAGTATCAAGATATCAGCAGGCCATAGCAACATGTGTCATGATAAGGAGGCTAAAGCAGGAAGTGTCAAGATATCAGCAGGCCAAAGCAACAATTTTCAGGATATCAGTAGACCTCAGCAGGAAATGTCCAGATATTAAGTTTCATGATATCAGCAAGCCAAAGCAACAAGTTTCAAGATATCAGTAGGACTTAGCAACAAGTGTCGAGATAATAACAAGCCAAAGCAACAAGTGTTATGATATCAGCAGGCTTTAGCAACACGTGTCATTTTATCAGGGGGCCACAACAACAGGCCAAAGCAACAAGTGTCCAGATATCAGCAGGCCAAAGCAACAAGTATCAAGATATCAGTAGGCCAAAGCAACAAGTGTCGAGATATCACTGCAAAGCAACATATGTCAAAATATTAGCAAGCGACTGGAACAAGTTTCAAGAGTTTGTTGCAACAGGATATGTTGCAACAGAGTCTGACAACACGTGTAATATGGCAGAATTGACTAGATATATTGTGAATACTGTTTGATGACAAAAAAATTGAAACCATCTAAAGCAATGATAACCCTTCCATGGTTTGTTTAAGAACACTAGGATCAATAAGGGCGTAGTGTATTAATTGTGTAGTACCAGTGCTTGCTACAGAAAGCTGTTGGTGGGGGGGCAAACATTATCATACAACAGAACTGTTCACATATCAATATGGAAACAAGGAGGTTTGAGATGATACACATTTACGAAATGAAAATTTCTGTTTTGTACAGATTCGGGGGTTTATCATTTCAGCTTAATCCTAATGCATAAGTTATATGTATCATTCAAACCATCTGACCATATTTGTAGTCACTACTCCGTACAATATTGTTGGTTATGAACAGTAGGACTACAGCGCAAAAATTGTTTTTATAAAACTTTTCTAAAACCTTCTAGATACATTGTACATGTATCAATACAGACAGCTGTGGTTGGTGGCAAACTTCCATCATACAACATGTTCTTTGTGATCATACAACAACAAAGCCTGTGACAGGTGAAATAATGACGATTAGTTTCAGACTTGTTCACATATATTCAATATAGATACAAAATGGTTTGAGGGTATAGAAGTTCGTTAGTCATTTTATTTAATAAAATGAAAGTTCCTGTTTTATATACAACTGATGTAAATTTTGAATTTACTGGGTTGTTGTAAATACAATTTTTTATCATGTTGTAAATTGTGTATTTACACCCACCCAGTTAATGCAAAATTTACAACATGACGCATAGGCGTCGGAACCGGGGGGGGCTAGGGGGGGGGGGGCTTAGCCCCCCCCCCCCCCCACCTTTTTTGCAAAGTTATACCTAACCATTAGAAACATAGCATGATAGAGGGTTCAGCCCCCCAACTTTTTCTCGCAGGAAAGATTATTGTTCCTAAATTTACCTTGAAAGATTGAGAGGTTAGATTCAGAAGCATACTTGCCCCCCCCCCCCAACGGATTAGGAATTTTATGATTTTGGAGAAAAAAAATTTGGGTAAATAATTTTTATTTGGAAGTATAGGTATACATTCTCCCCCCCCCCCCCCCACTCCCCCCACCCCCCACGGATTAGGATTTCCATGATTTTGGGAATTACTTTTTTCTCAATATTTCTGAGGATTAGTCTAGCCCCCCCCCCCCCCACTTTCAATTTGCTTCCGACGCCTATGTGACACAAGTCGCGGATTTATCATTCTTGTTTGATGAGAAAATTTTAAAGTTATACGTTAAATTGTTAATTTATTCACATCTGGCCCCATTTGGACAGATGGACTACGCAGAAAAAAATGTGTTGATGACATTTTTCTGAAACCTTCTAGATTATAAATAAATGCGACAGGTCGTTGGGGGAATCCGGATCCGGGAATATTCCAGTGGTCCTTGGTGGACTGTTCTGGATGACGTCCGCACACTTCCGGTACAGCCTGGTCAATGGATCACGGAGATAGACTCGTGTATGACGTGACGTGATACAGGATTCATGTAACAAGGGATTAAAGGTTAACAATGTTAATTGTCAATGTTTTACTGTGTAACCTCGCGGTTTTTTTTTCTTGCTGCGCCGCACATTGTGGTACGTCCGTCTGAACTCAGTAACTCGCTCTGTCAGTCAATAAGGAAGCAAACTGTAATAAACATAAAAACTATATCCCGTTTTATGTTGAGTCTATCAATAAAAATTAGTAATCTCGCGATTTATTACATAATTTATATATCAAAAGCTTGTATTCTGGTTTGTTTTGTGTATTCCTGTGTGTGGGTTTATAGAAACTCTCGGACAACCCAACATCACTGGAGTGGATAAGTACTTGTACGTGGACTCCAACTTTGGAAATATCCTCCGTATCGAGTGTCAGGACAACCACACATCATACAAAGCTATTGGTAATTACACTGGCAAGTCTTCCTGGAAGTGTTGACTATCGATGAATTATTTATTTTATTGATGTTTAATGAGTAAATACTATTACAAACACCGCTGTATCCAAGATAAAAGAGCAACCACACACAATCATAATTCTTTCAATTTTCTTTTCATTTTCTTTAATTATTTATGCCGCTTCTAGCAGAAGAAAGGAAAGTACCTAATATCTACATTCTAGTAATGATATAACAGAACGTTATACATATGTTTACACGTGTCTGGTTTGAATAAACAGGTGCTTCTATTTCGCCCCGAATGGACTCAAGACCCATGACGTGGTAAAGATGAGTATAAAACTGGTCACAAGATATCGCCATGACAAATCCAGTACAAAATTACCATGACAAATTCAGTATAAAGTCAAGGGCGTTAAACCAACCTTCATCTGATATAAAAATTCCATAAAAATGTTGTGTATTGCCATCATTATTATCAACATCATCATCATTTTCATCATCATAAGTGACGTCTAATTAGCGAGAAGGTCAAAAGAGTTGGAAAGACAAAGTTCATTCAAGCTTAGTGCAGCTGCTTCGTTTATCATTTGGGGAACAAACTGATGTATACATCGAGTGTTTCGATTTTCATATGTTTTATTATAAGAGGAAAATAATGCCTCAAATCTTTAGAAATTTTACTTTCAGACTGCTGTCCTTATTAATTTTTTTCTTCTCCGTTTCTTCCGCAAATCGCAATATACTCACACACTAATAATATTATCTTTTGTCATACTTCAAATAAACTGTAACTTTTCATTACTATTAGAACATTTTTTACAATTAGAGAGTGTAGTTCTTTTAGACATGATGTAATCAGTATACATTCTCATCTCCATATCTTGTTATGTTTAATTGATTCCATCAGTCTAAGAGTTTGTATTCCTACATTCGGTTCATCCAGGATTTTCCCCATCGACCGAAGCATTTCTAGGAAATTGTGTCTCCATTTCTCGTTAATTTTATTTCCTGGTTGTAGGGCATGAATGAGTACAAGTTTCCTCTCAACAAATCATTGACCATATTTAGAGGGCTGTTTAAACATCTACATAACGAACACAGCGGTCCGCCCAAGCCTCGCCGCCTTGTAGGAGTTGTCGCCCCTTTCGTTGTTTACTCTTCCCCGCGGACCCCCAAGTCTGCGCGCTTCTGGCATTTTACTGAAAAAAGGAGAGACAGAGGAGTTAAAACGAATGAGTAGCGACATCGATTAACACACGACGACATAATCGTCCGTGTCTCATTAACCCCCCCCCCCCCCCCCCCAAAAAAAATGCTATCAACAGGGATGTGAAAAGATGTAACAAGGATAATGCAAGGTCATCGCCATAAGGGGTTAAAATGTAGGAACAACTACAGAAAACGGGGGTCGTTTACCATAAACAGTGTTGTTTTTGATAATACATTGTATAGCATTTAAGCTAAAATTGACATTTTATACTAAACAAAAACACTTATATATATTATAAATATGAAAAATGTGACACATTAAATATCGGGAAAATCCTAAGTTTTTCCTACGCAATGATTTCACAATCGGGGAAAAGTCACCAATTACTAGAACTTGATGTGATAATGACATGGTCAGAAATGGTGATCAGTAGTAGTGATTAGAGAAGACACGAAATACTTATTGAGGCACTGTGTACTTACGGGCTAGACGGTGACGCCGCTCCCTCAGGACATGTAGCTGGTTCTTCATCTTGTAGACCGTCAGCAGGACGTCCAGACAAATCTACAGGTACAGACAAATCTACCGGTACAAACGTATAGTCCAGACAAATCTACAGGTACAAACGTATGGTCCAGACAAATCTACCGGTACAAACGTATAGTCCAGACAAATCTACGGGTACAAACGTATCTAGTCCAGACAAATCTACAGGTACAAATATATAGTCCAGACAAATCTACCGGTACAAACGTATGGTCCAGACAAATCTACCGGTACAAATATATAGTCCAGACAAATCTACCGGTACAAATATATAGTCCAGACAAATCTACAGGTACAAACGTATAGTCCAGACAAATCTACAGGTACAAATGTACAGTCCAGACAAATCTACAGGTACAAATATATAGTCCAGACAAATCTACAGGTACAAACGTATCTAGTTCAGACAAATCTACAGGTACAAATATATAGTCCAGACAAATCTACCGGTACAAACGTATGGTCCAGACAAATCTACCGGTACAAATGTATAGTCCAGACAAATCTACAGGTACAAATGTATAGTCCAGACAAATCTACCGGTACAAACGTATGGTCCAGACATATCTACGGGTACAAACGTATGGTCCAGACAAATCTACAGGTACAAATGTACAGTCCAGACAAATCTACAGGTACAAATGTACAGTCCAGACATATCTACAGGTACAAACGTATCTAGTCCAGACAAATCTACAGGTACAAACGTATCTAGTCCAGACAAATCTACAGGTACAAATATATAGTCCAGACAAATCTACAGGTACAAACGTATACTATAGTAGTCCAGACAAATCAACAGGTACAAATATATAGTCCAGACAAATCTACAGGTACAAATGTATGGTCCAGACAAATCTACAGGTACAAATGTATAGTCCAGACAAATCTACGGGTACAAACGTATAGTCCAGACAAATCTACAGGTACAAACGTATGGTCCAGACAAATCTACAGGTACAAACGTATAGTCCAGACAAATCTACAGGTACAAATGTACAGTCCAGACAAATCTACAGGTACAAATGTACAGTCCAGACAAATCTACAGGTACAAACGTATGGTCCAGACAAATCTACAGGTACAAACGTATAGTCCAGACAAATCTACAGGTACAAATGTACAGTCCAGACAAATCTACAGGTACAAATGTACAGTCCAGACAAATCTACCGGTACAAACGTATAGTCCAGACAAATCTACAGGTACAAATGTACAGTCCAGACAAATCTACAGGTACAAATGTACAGTCCAGACAAATCTACCGGTACAAGTATATAGTCCAGCCGAATCTACCGGTACAAACGTATAGTCCAGACAAATCTACAGGTACAAATGTACAGTCCAGACAAATCTACAGGTACAAATGTACAGTCCAGACAAATCTACCGGTACAAACGTATAGTCCAGACAAATCTACAGGTACAAATGTATAGTCCAGACAAATCTACAGGTACAAACGTATAGTCCAGACATATTTACAGGTACAAACGTATAGTCCAGACAAATCTACAGGTACAAATGTACAGCCCAGACAAATCTACGGGTACAAACGTATAGTCCAGACAAATCTACAGGTACAAATATATAGTCCAGACAAATCTACAGGTACAAACGTATGGTCCAGACAAATCTACAGGTACAAACGTGTAGTCCAGACAAATCTACAGGTACAAATGTATACCTCAATCTACAGGTACAAACGGGGGTTTTAGTTTTTAAGACTACCTTACTGTTAATATAATAGCTTTTAGAATTTTCATGGATTGGTACCATACATGTATAATCTGATAATAAAAAGCAAGATGCAAAACATTGATAAAAAATCGCATCGTACATTTCATTTTCTTCGAGAAAGTCAGTGCCAGTGTGTTAAAACCTTGAAAAATCCTTCTGTATTTGGTGAAGGATCAAGTAATCCAGTGATTTCTACTTTACAAATATTCTTCTATAACAACAACAAAAAGTCCAACACTGCAAATGTAACCTTTTCAGTTTTTGAGAGAAGAGACAATTCAACAAAGATTTACCTTCTTCATCTTGAAGGTGCAATTACCTTATACAATTCCTACCTTTCACTTCTCGATAGTGCAATGATATGGATAGCACAATCTTACCGAAGCCCTGTCTTCGTCTTCTCGGAGTTTGCGCTAAACCTTATATAGAAATTGCCTATCCGAGACCCCCCCCCCATTGATTTTCGAAGGTGAAGACAAAACCTAGCCTTATTGTCTTCTTTTTTTGGTAAGGGGGGGGGGGACATTCCAAAAAGGTTCTGCCTCACACTATACTACTCAAAGATGGCAATAACACAGGACAATCAAATCCTAACCGTCCTTTTCTTGAATGTGATATACATGAGGACAACCCAACAACAGCCATACCGTACTCTTCTAGATAGCCGCGTTAATCCTACATCGTACACTTAGATCCCTCGTCTCTTCTTGTGACGATACTATATAGAAATCCTGAAAAAGACTGACCATTACTAAAGTCCTACCTTCCTCTTCTCTGAGGCGCTGGTAGCCCTGCGTTTTGGGGGAGGACTCGGTGTGAAGTTGAATATGCTGGCACAGTCGTAGGGTGCAGTGTCCGGTACCTGGACCAGGTGATTCAGTACGGCAGGGATCGCTTCGGACGTCATCAGCTGGTTTGATTCGTGGTCAACATTAGCTGTTTGCCGTTCTATGCTTTTCAAAGATTTTGGGGCCAACAATGAAGGTGACATTTGAGTCAGGTTTGAACTCGGTGACGTCACCGCTCTTTCTGTCGTCTGCTTCGCTTTCTGATTTCGTTGTAGTCTTCTCACAAACGGTTTGCCCATGGGTAGTCCCGTTTCCTGGGTCTGGTGGTTGTTCCTTGGGGTGGGCGGTTTTGGGGTCTTGAGGAGTTCAGGTGTACTACTGAAGATGGCGTCCGCCGGGTCTGAGTACAGACGCCGACATTTAGGCGTCCCCGAGGAACCGGCGTCTGGTTGAACTGTCCGCGTGTTTGTGCGTGTCGGGGGCACGAACTTCTGGCTGCCGCGCATTTTCTTTCTGTGACCTAGAAATAAAACACAGTAGCGTGTGAAGGAACCAAATTCGTCTGGTTTCATTTAACGTGAAGTAAAAGCAATGACAGTTGTGCGTTTATTGAATTAATGCAAAACAATAAACAACTTATTTTCTATTGCGATGTACCATTCATCCCCCATTTATTTAATGTAGGTCAAGGAATTGTCATATTTTTTTCTTAATCTGGTGACATTCAAACTTACAAAACGTTTTCTAATCGTGCTAAATCTATTTAAAGCTTCCAATTTGATATTTCTTTGATATGAAAATTCTTATATTAATAATATATTTGAATACATGTACTTCTTTCCATAAAATGTTATTTGCGTTTCCATTCAAATACAGGCGCACCATAATTAATTTGCATTTTGCGTAACTTTTATACATTTTATGAACGAAGTATTTTGTTTGCAAGTAACGATCATTCTGCGATGGTGGTGATACATTTGTAGTTTCAATTAAAGCACACTTATTGCAAAGGGCGATGGATTACATAAACATACAGACGATTTATCACATCCACTATACATCAAAAATAAATTAAAGCTGTTCTGATATTATATTATTCGCTATTCTGTAAAATATCAGCAAAAGTCTTATTGCAAGAGACGTCGTCTTGGCTATTTTAAAAGAATCGTTGTTTATAGTCTTAAATTAGATTATTTTATATGTCATAAAAGCTGTGTACGTGCCGAAAATCATTTAGCGGTAAATGCACGTGAATATCCTGGTTTGGGGATTTGACAGTGCATATGGCATCATCTCTCTGCCCCAGTCCACTACACCTGTGAGGCCTATATCCTTGTTACCTCCATCACAAAACTAAACAAGACATGTTTTAGAAACATGTATGCCCCAAACCATATATGTGGCGACACTGAGAAGGTCGGCTTTTTTCGCAAGGTTAGTTCTGAGTGCACGGCAAAGCAAGAGATTCTCAAGATATTAATTAATGGGGCAATATCTACCCATGTTCAGACTCCAGCAAGTAAGTTTGGCCCTTGACCCTACAACTTTTAACCTTAGAATCAAAAGAGTTCTCTACTTTCAAACGAGAGCCAAAAGGGAATCATATACTAGTATAAGGCTTGGTGTTTATTTGGGAAAAGGTTTTCAAGATAAACAGAAAACGTCTTTCTGTTACCCTTGACCTTACACCTTATAACCTTCAAATCAAAGGGGGTTCTCTGCTCCTCGTATATAAGGAGTGTCATCGAAAAAAAAGCTTGGTGTCATGGTTTTCGAGATAATCGGAAACTTTCTCTCTATTTCGGGGCATTTTGATCCTAGACCTATTTATCTGGAAACTCTATGAATTACTAGTATTAATATTGGCTACGTCTGGGTTTCCTGTAGCCCGAGGTGCATTATGATTCTCAAAGTATAAGTGGACAACAGTTGATGAACTGTAATGTTACCATTGGCCTTGCGACTAAAATAATAGCAGTGGTTAACATCTCCATAAATGGCACCATTGAATCTTATTTGGTGTTTATGTTCATCCTGCCAATTCGAGTCTATCGGAAAGCACTTGATCAACCCTACATAGACCTTGACCTTGTGACCTCAGGATAAATAGGGGTCATCCACTCTTTATGGGGTACCAAGGTTTTAAGCTCAGGCGGTGATTTTTAAGATATTGATCGAACATATTGAATTTTGATTTTGTTCAATGACTTGCTCGTTGCCCGACAGGTGAAAAAAAAATACCCCCCCCCCCTTTTTTTTAAAGGGGGAAGGGGGGGGGGATAAAGCTACATTTTGTATTATTAAAGGATGTCTGAATATTAACGTATGACTGAAAAGGGAAGGGGGTGGCAAGTGAAACATCGAGCGAGTATAAGAAATTATATAAATATGCATGTGCATATATAACGAGCACGTGCATTGTCCCCAAAAGCCGCGCAGACGTCAACTTGTACTTATGCGTTCACAGAAGATAATTTGGAGAAAAATATCAATGTTTTAACCTGCATCATGTAAACCATATGCATACTTTGTAAATGATTGGAAAATAAACTGTCGTAATGTAAATCTTATAGCGAGCGAAGCGAGCTCTGAGAACCAGTGTGCGCGGGAAAAAGAACGAGCTAAACCTACAGTTCATCAAACAAAATTTTTTGTCTACGTCCCATAATGCTCTCTAATGTTTTCACCCGTGGTGCTACGCCAAAAATGGCCGACTTTTAACTCGTAATTTACAGTGACTTAAAGTTTGAAGACACGTTTTGAGTACCGCATATGCTTTGGCGAGACTCAAAAGATTTGTTACATGCTTCCATACCTCCGTATTGAGTCGAGAAACGTAAACAAAGACGAACAAAGTTATGGATGACGTCACAGTGCACTCGCGCTATATTTCCCGCGATAAATTTAGAGGTGGATCAAACATCTGTAATGCGTGTACTAGCTATTTCAGTATAGACTGCGATACCCGCCTCATTGACGTATGATTTATTTTTAATTTTTTTAATATAGAGATTTTATGTATATATATTAGCAAGAGCCTTACTGTACTTTACTGTCATATCGATCCATTTTTAAGCTAATTGTGCCTGCATGAGTAGGGAGGAAATAAACAATAGGACATTTTGAAATAAATAAAAAGGAATAAAATGAAAAAAAAACAGTTAAAAAAATTATGTAGGACATATAGTCAGACTATTAAATTTAAAAGTGGGAAATTACACACCTACAAACAGGTACCGGTCTCCCGATCTCTCTCTCTCTCTCTCTCTCTGGGAAGGGGGTTGCGCTGTATGTATCATAACCATTAAAATTAGTACCTTTGGCATACTTATTGTAGAGCAATACTCTCTCAAAAATTCTTTGACGCTCGTTGATGCAAGGTATGTGTAATTCTTGCTGCGCTCGCCAGAACGGTAGCACCGTAAAACATATTAATAAATGAATGAAATTTTAAAAAAAATTACCTCTAACACCGCTTGAACGGAGAATGAACTTTGACCTCATAAGCCACACCTCTTGACGTCACTGTTATACGCTATACACAACGCGGTGGGCAGTTGATTCATAATACGACGATGTTTGTGTTCGTGTTGAAATATTGAAGTCTTGAACTATTTATACCAGTGATTTATATACAGGGAGAGGAATTACAACAACTCTTCTACCAGATAAGTTACATTTATCGACAAAGAGAATTCTGACATTAAAATTCCGCTGACGTCCATTGTCAGCTGGCTGATTTGCATGTCAGACGAAACATGGGCGAAAAAGTGATAGATGGTATAGAAAAAATAGACTTAAATGGTAAAGATAAACCCAAAATTATCATTATTGGTGCTGGGATATCGGGTATAGCGACAGCCGATACTCTGATCAGGGCAGGATTCACAGATTTCAAGATCTTGGAGGCCTCGGGGCGAACGGGAGGACGAATATGGACGGTTGAAATCGGTACGTTAATCATGAGAACGGCGCGTGATTCATACGTTTTGAGTTTATTTGATTTAGATTGTTCTTATTTGACACATTGTTTTATTCATATCAACTTTGATAATTTTCCCCTATCCAATTTTTCCTTAATCTGGTTCAAATTGATTATGAATGAAGGTCGCCAAAGGACGCACGTAGACACTTTAAAATGACCAATAAAAAATGCTTTATTTTTAGATTTGATATATTTAGGCTTAAACTGAAAGTAAGGAACCTCTTATTTCTTAAGAAAAGCGTAAACAAATCTTCCTTCTTTCTGATAAGATTTGTTTTTAAATTGCGTGTCATCTATTCTAGGTCATTCAGTACAAACTCATGAGAACAAAAATCCATTTGATTAAGGAAATGAATTTCATTGATCCCCTTTGTCATTTTGAAGAAAAAAAACAATTTAAGGTGTCAATGACACTGTTCAGAAATATGCTATGGCATGTGAATTATTGATGAAAATTATCACAGCCAGATTTTTCCAACAGTAAAAGTTCTCCAAGGGTGAATGTGTATTGATTCATGATGCGTGAGAATAAACATCAAACTTAGGTCTCTCAGTACATGTATATATGGTAAACAACACGATTAGATAAGAATCCAGCTATGCACGCTCTAAAAATGATTTCCTGTGCTTTAATCACAACATTTTTACACTAAAGAGCTTCATTTAATTTGATGAAGATTGTGAAAACTGGGATTAACTAAAGAGTGTGTATTCAAGTATTTAAAAGTGCAGAAACATTTTATGATCAGAGCATGCAGGAACAAACAGGATTTACGTGATAATAGAATTCAATTGTCATATCAAAATGGGTCCCCAGGAAATAACAGATAAAATTAAGATGTTAAGCTTAAAACTGTAATGTTGTGTAATGAAGCAATAGGTAGACATCTCTGACAGGCACTGAAAGCACGGCCCTATTGTAGAGTCAGACAAAAGATAAACTAAACAGAGTTGCTAGACGATGACCATCTGGGCTGACCCTGTTATGGGTATTACTTTAATGTAACCTACATACAAGCTATTGCTTAGCATCAAGAAGTGTAATATTCAATAAGAGGAAGTCTCAAACTAAAAAAAGAATTTGTTGTATTACCCTGTGTTTGTGTGTGTGGATTTGTGAGTGTGTGTCAGAGAGAGAGAGAGAGAGAGAGAGAGAGAGAGAGTAGCCCCAGGGCTGGCCTTCACACCAATATGACTGGGTCGGAGCTTAAAGTGTTTGTATTTAGGTCATCTGTGAGATATGATGTGTCAGAAATGTCAGACTGGGGTCAGTTTATGTGTATTCCCATATTTACCCACTAGTTTGAATATGTATTCTCATACATCTATTATTAATTGAATGTGAAGAAACACTTTTAAATCTTTTAACAACCTCTATGAATTTTTTAATATTCATGAACCACTTAACCACTATCTACGTTAGTCTTTTAAGAAGGTTTAGGCATCTGGTTTTTCTTTCATTAACTTGGGAGATGATTTACACTGTAAATCTATGAAAATTACACTTGCTAGAGAGGAGATCAATATTTTCCAAGAAATCAATTTGCATTATAAAACCAAGTGACAGATTGTGTAATTTTCATAGAATAATAAAAATCCAGATAATATATTACAATAATTTGAAAAAGAAATGTGATGACATGTAAAGTAATACAATATATTGTGAAATCGTCTATAATCTCCTTACTCCATTTAACAAAGTCTGCTTATTTTCAGATGAAGGGAAGAAAGTGGACCTGGGAGCCCACTGGATCCATGGCATCGAGAGAAATCCCATCTACAAAATAGCCGATGATAACAACCTGCTAAAGCTCCGCCACGGTGACAAAGGTCTGCGACATCGCAACTGTTTCCTAACCGAGGAGGGTAAGGAGGTCAATGAAAAGGTGGTAAACTCTGTGAATCTGGCTTACGGACAGCTGATCATCCAGGCGGAAGATTTCTACCAGAGCAGCATCCCGACTGAGGAGGAAAATGACAGTGTGGGGGCCTTTCTGGAGCGGGAGTTCTCGGAGAGACTAGAGAAGTACACCAACGGCGACCGTCATATACGAGAGATGGTTTTTAATCAAAGGAAGTTGCTGGAGTGTTGTATATCAGGATGTGATAGACTGGAAGATGTCTCGCTCAGCGAGTTTGGTGGTTACGAAGAGCTACCAGGAGTGCACTACTCTATACCACCTGGTTTTGAGGCAGTACTAGAAATCCTTAAAAGTTCAATTCCCAAAGACAACATTTTGCTCAATCACCCAGTGAGGTGTGTCCACTGGAGCCGGAAAAACTGTAACGAAAGCGACTACAAAGTGATGGTGGAGTGTGAGAATGGTGAAATGTTCTATGCAAATCATGTGATTGTGACAGTGTCTCTGGGCGTGTTGAAGGCTGCCTACGACCGCATGTTTGACCCTCCCTTACCCGAAGAGAAAGTGGGGGCAATAGATCGCCTAGGCTTCGGAATCGTAGACAAAGTGATCCTAAAGTTTGACAAACCCGTGACGGAACAGGATGTTTTTCGCATTGAATTGCTGTGGGACGATGACAACATTAAGTGCAATGATTTGAGACATACATGGTACCGCAAAATTTACTCCTTTGAAGTTTTACACGAGTCAGTTCTAGTGGGTAAGGAAAACACAAATGTTCTCTATTTTTGAGATGTACTTTGCACTGAATTATTGAAGTGGCTTTTTTTCTAATTAAGGAATGTAGGGATGGGGGAGAAGATATCTGGTGTGATAGCTACATTGCCTCCTTTTAAAGCATTTCCCCAGAGTAACAGACAATCAATGCATTCATCCTTCAAGTTCAATGAACCTGTCTCAGACAAAGCCCTGATATCACACACACACACACAGACAGGCTCTCTTTGATTTCGATATATATACCCCTTTAATGTTATGTAAAGTAGACAGATATTGCTTTTAAAGATTTTAGCTTTAGAGCCTTTGTTTTTGATGTTGGATAACAGTTCCTTCATGCTTCAGTTGTCCATCAGTCTAACAGAAGGCAGCTGTAATTGTACGTTGGTGACAGGAATTTGACACTCCAGTAGTACTGTACTAGTGGAAGCTCAGTCCTACTGTTTGATAACATCTAATTACATACTGTAGATTAGAACTAGACTGGAGAGTCAGGGTGGGTTGTGTCACGTCTGAAAACATCTTCCAGCGATTGATTCATCGCTAAGATTTCATACTGCTGGAGGTTATACAGCTTTGTACAAGATTTTATAGTCAGGGAAGCCCAGAACTGTGGAAGTCTTGTAGGGCCCTGTGAAATGATAAGTCCCAGAATGTCACCTGCTGTCAGGCTTGTGGCGGTAGTGTTTAGTATTCAGGAGATGCAGTCTCACTCATTGAATTGTAGAGACATGACTGGGGGAGAATCTAGTACGGTCCATGCTGATCATCCCCTCACTGCATGGTCCCCAGGCCCCAGTGATCAGATTGTCACATGTACACTGACTAGTTGGCTCAACTCATTAAAATTCTCTGAAATAGGACAACTAACAATATTCATGCTTCATAATGATCAACTACAGAAGAAAGGAAGAGATCTGTGTACAGTGGAATCCTAATTAGCCATTAAAAAATTCAGGTTATGCAAGATACCACTGTATACATGAATCAATTTAATATACCGGTACAGTGTGTGGTTTTAAAGATTTTATGATTAATGGTATCTAATAGGAATATTTCACCTCTGGTGAAAACTGAACAAATTTTTTAATTGTACAAAATGTTAATGGTGGCATTTTAGAATGAAGGGACTCCTGTTTTCAGAAATTGGGCTAAGAATGAAGCTAATGTACACTTAACCACATTTATGTCAATCTTTTTTTCATATTTAAACCTAATGACCTCTAGAAAACCACTGATGGTTTTTTTTATGAATCATAGCAAAAACTGTTGGGAAAAATAGCCCTCTAATCAGGAAAGACCCACTATTCATTACCATGTTTTATCAATTAAACATTTTCATCTAAATAAGATACTCTTTTTGAAAAAATGATTTCCAAGGAAATTCCTCCATTCATAAATTGGGTCTGTTGGACCATCCTTCATCGGTCTTGTGAGTCCCAGGTTTTATAACTTCCTGCGAGTGTCTAGACTAAGCACTACTATAACATGGTTTAGCGTTACACCACAAACTCTAAAAGATATGAGAAATTTTATTAACAATGTAGTTTTAAATACGAGTAGGAGTCAATAAGTTTGACATTGTGAAATACGATGCCTTTCCTAGTAAACATCTGGCCCTCAGGAATCAATACACATTTCAGAAACATGTAGTCATTGAAATGTGAATGGGACCCCTGCAGTTTGTTGACACCAACACAAATTCTGGATTATTAGGAGTGTCCAGGCAACGTGTTACATGAATTTACATCTATATATATCAAATAATCTGAAACCATTTTGGAATGTCTGAAATTATTTTTGATAAGAAAAATAAATGTAAAATTGTTTGGCCATAACATAAATTTGATGAAGCATTCGACCTGATAAATTTGAATGTTTCTTTACATACTACCTACTTTGATGTTTGTATACCTATTTATGGATGGTTTTCACTGAAGAATCCATGACATTTAAAGTTTTGTGCATTGTATTAGAATCTGTATTAGAATCTAACAAAACATTGTAACCTGTGTATCATCAAGTCATGTTGGCATCCAAACTGATTATTCATTTTTGATATCGTTTGATACAATATGATGGAAACTGAGTGCATTGACGACTGAACTACTAGTTAACTGCTACTCTGTGTGACCTCATTCGACAAGCCCCAGGTTTCACAAGGTCAATGTTTGTGTGTTACAGGAGTGTTAATCAGCTTAATAAGATTACCATAACCACCGTGATGAAAGAGACACTCACTGGATGTACCACATTGAAATTTAGAATCTAGAAAATTGTTCTCATTTTAAGAATCATATTTATGTCAGATTATATCTAAATCCATTGTTGCCAACTTCAAATGATGATGTTATAATCTGTGTGAATCGCCTGCATAACAGTCCCATTGTTTAGCAACCCCTGATTATCTGCTTAGATGAGGTTTTAATCTTAGTGAGTGGTTTGATAAATAAGTCCTGATTGTTTGAGATAGAGCAGTTTATGAAATTTACAAATGGTATTTTCCTGGTCCTCTTTGTTTGAATGATAAGATTACCATCCACCAGTTCTCTCTGTGAATGACTTTGTAACTAGTCCTCTTTGTGTGAAATGTTGATATATATATATGAGTCCTTTTTCTCAATGATTTATAATGAATCAATGCTTTTACATGTAAATGAGTTTCTCTGTGCATGGTTTTAGATTGGTTTTATGCCAGTCCTATTAATGAGTACTTTTTGTTAAGAGTCTTCTCAAGAATTGTTTTAGATGAGTCCTCTTTATGATTGGTTGATAATGAGTCCTTTTTGTGACTGCTTCTAGATCTGAGCTCCTTAATGAGTAGTTTGATAATGAGTCCTCTTTGTATGTTGCAGGCTGGCTGAGTGGGAAGGAAGCTCTATACATGGAATCTCTGACTGAGGACCAGATAGCTGAGGACCTGGTGGAAGTCCTAAAAAAATTCCTCCAAAAGGATCACATTCCCTCGCCCTCAAAAATTGTCAGGTAAGCTTTCAATTTTATCACTGTTGGCAAAGTCAGGATGCTAGAAACTCTGTCTGATCCTTACGTGGATGTCTTCCTTAGCTTGTGGGTTCATGGTAACAAGCATGACAGTGCAAGATCCTTCGTAACCCATGAGTGTTAGAGAGTTTCTTTGCAAAAATATAGACTCGATAATCGTAGGGCAAAATGTCATGCTTGTATTGAGATGTGTTTTTCTAATCAGACTGTTTTTAAGGCGTCGAGCTAATGCTCGGCAGCCTTCTAGCGATCGTCTGGATTGGCAATCGTCCAAAAATTCACGCGCTGCACCGCCTTTTAAATGCTCATAAGAAATAAGTTCCTAAAAGTATTAAACGTATTACAAGATTTTTTTTCCATTTATTCAACTAAATTGTGTACAAAAAACCCAACTTTGCCTCCCTGGTGATTGACAACTCATTGCATAAGAATAAATTTGCTTAATCAAGAAATGGCGGATGAATACAATCAGACCTAAGTGTAAAGATTCATTAGATATTATTTTAGTTTATCGCTTACATTTTAATTGGAGACCGTGCCCGATAGAAATAACATTTTAGATGTAAATTTATTTGTTAGCGGGCACGGTCTCCAAAATAAATGTAAGCGATAAACGTATCTAGTAATTTCGTTGCAAAAAGTAAACTCGATAATGCAGTTAGTTTGGTCGAGCATTATAGATAGCACGTGTTGTGGATTTGTTTGTAAACAACCATACCATAGGAAATCTTGTTTCAAACGGGAATTGAAATAAATAAATGTATGTTTTATTATTATAATTAGGGACACACTGTTAATGTATTCAAATTATGAACCTATGAAAGTTGTTCAAAGACTGTTTGAAGCAGAAAGAAACAAATTATTTTTGAACTTTGAAATTTCTTCGATTTTTGCAATTATATGATGAGTTATTGTATTAAAAAAGCACCACTACCTATTTTATAAGAAAATATACCGATTTTTGTTTTTAAAGCAGCAGAAAACATAATTCAAATAATTTCTATTCTAAGTCTAATATCATTTGATATGACTATTAGTACAGAAATTCAAATTATTGGTATCATTCTATATAAAAGAAAAAAATGTCAGCTCGACGCCTTTGTGGCCGTTCCGGCCTTTGATTTGTATATTTTTCTGACATCAGTCGATACCCTTTGTCCTTGAATGCACATTGTTGGGCAGTGATTCCATGTAGTTGTCATAACTTGACAGTATTCATTTGAGATGTATCAGTCAAGAAATCAGCAGGCATTCCTCTTGCAAAAAGGCCATCTGTCACGTTTAGTGTCCCCTTGATTAAACTGTAGGTATAAAAAGCCTCTCTTGTAGGCAGGTTTTAATCGGGGGATCCCTGGGTCAAACTCCTACCAGTTGATGACATGGTGGAGCAGTAGCCAGAGAGGGCATCTGTCATAGAGATCTGTCACTCCTGCAGCTATTGTAATCTCCTAGGTTCCTGGAACTGTTTGCCTGTAAACATCTACACAGATATATAAGCTCTTCCTGTCTTGGTGAACTTGGATTTTGCAAAAAAGACTCCGATGCTCACTGTATAGATGAACTAGATATAACTCAGAAAACCAAGGTGTGGATCCCTCCTCCTTTCTCTCTCTCTCTCTAATAATGGAGCAGTTTATTGTGTTTTCAGACAGCCCCTGTCATAAAACCCGTTTATTAGGGGCTGCAGACCCAGGCACTTGTTCTGGTAATATATTTCCCCCGTGTGACTGTGAGGTCAGGTGTCGGGAGAGCAAGGAACTTTTAACCCTTCCTGATCAATAATTAGGCAATGACACTGGATGGAAGAGGTGACAGGGGGATCTCGCTCTCTACCGGCTATTGTTAATGTCTAGCTAGGCCTCTGCAGATTGCATTTACTCCGCATGCTTCAGTGCTCATAATCATGCATGGTTTGTACAAAGAAGCTGAAAATCTGATGTTGTTTAGGCCAACATCAGTCGGATTGATTTTGTTTGGAAAAGTCATTGCCTTGCTCGTTCTGACAGGGTAATTCATCGAGAGGAGACTGACACCAGCCAATCAGATGGAACTCAGGTGAAAGGAGTTCTATACATCAAGTAGCTATTTATTCTGCATCGATCAGCAATTCTCTGATACATACCTCAGGTTATTAGACAGGTAGATAATAAAATGCACTCCCATTTCTGTGGGTCAGATTTAGACATACTAATAACAGGAAATAGTCCCGTCCCAAGACTCCCAGGCATAATATTAATTATAGGGTAGAGACGAAATGAGAAAGGACACAGAAAGTGTAATTTTGTATAAATAGAAACTTGCTGACCCTCAAAATGTTTACAATGCATCATGATTTAGGAGAGTTGATAGTGTACAGTGTGTCCTTAGGGGACTGGCTTGACCTCTGTAATCTTCCATCATCCAGTCCTGTACAGCGGACAGATAAGCCCCCAGATAGGCCCCTGTTGCTGGGATCAAGGGACTCCTGTCATGCAGACAATCATATCTGTTATGTTCTGTTGACTGTCTCAATGGTGAGAACAATCGATTATATTGTACTTATTAGCTCATAATTAGCAGGTAGTTTCTGCTGCATCATTCCTCCGAGCAGTTACCAAGTACCGATAAATTCCAGTGCCTATTATGTTCATCATGGTTGTGAAGAAGCAGATTCTCATACATCAGCTATGACTGGCAGATTACTGCATTCTGTGGCTAATTGTACTCAGAATACAGACACCTTGGTTGTCTGCTGTGAAAATTTCATGCAATTTAGAAGTCTGTTAACGTACTGAATTCTCTCTCCAGCACTGTAAACATGAAATTGGACCTTCATTAGCCATGTTTTTTTCTCATTTAAGAATAGGTAAATAAAGGTTTTTGCAATAGTGTGAAATTTAGGTCAGTGGTTTCACCTGTGCACTGTATGCTGAATACACAGCAGTGGCTTGGAGAATCAATAATCCAGTGGTCAGGGCCCAGTGCCTGTGTTTATTTGGGTTTTCAGATCAATGGTTGGCAGGGAGAGATCAAACCTTGGCAATTTAACAAATCCTGATGACTGCCGCTTACACCAGGCCAATAACTGGGCCAACGAGCTTTGTTACACCTGTATAGCAGCTACCTGTAGTAATTAATACACCAAAATAACAGCTTTTGAAATACATGTGTTGTTGTCCTCTAGTTAACACTTTACCTTACCACTGAACACAACCAATTTCCCTTTGTAAAGCACAGTCTGGTGAATATTCATTCCAGTTATCTCTATGATATCTCTGTACCTACAGAGATGGTGATTTAATGAAGAAATCATACTGCATTGAAGAATCCCTAGTCAGAATGGAAAAATATATGTATAAATAGATGTTTAATGAAATCCAAGTGTGAGAGATTCACTGATAAAATCTGAAAGATCACACTTAAAACACTTGAAACAGCAGGATGATTCAGAACATCTTAATGGAATTCCAACCATCATATTATATCAAAAGATAGTACTTAAATCAATTATCAGTGGACTTAAGAATTCCATAAAACATCATTTTAAAAATATTTAGTATGGTCACTTGTGAATGAAAGATTGCAACATACATGTATTTGTGATAATTCAATGCGAGACTGATATTGATTTGTAATGTTTACAGGACAAGATGGGGCAACAACAGCTCGACCCGCGGGTCCTACAGCTTCATCAAGGTTGGGGCCAGTATGACCGACATTGACCTCCTGGCTGAGCCACTCACAGACTCAGAGACAGAGAAGGTGAGTCCGGGGGGAGAGCAAAGGGAGGGGCTGAGGGTATAACACTTAATTATCAATTTGTGGGGGGGAGGGGAGGGGAGGGGGTATGGTAGTTTTAAGAATTGAGGAGCACAGACACATTCACTGTTAAATGGGAAGAAAGTTGTAGTTTTAAACTAACAAAAAATATATACTGTATTGTCAGTATAATTATTTCTGGCAGTGGTTATATGTTGTTAAATTGATTAGGAATAAGGTAAGCAGATATTGAAGGAAATATATTTATTTGGAATTTTTATAGGAGAAACTTTGAACTCAACAATGATTTATGTGCCCCAAATTATGGAACTGTGTCAATGTACATTGTGTGAATATGTAAAGAGACATTGATATTTAAAATGAGGGTCCTTATCTCGTAAACATGTCACTGGAAATGTAATGGACTTGATGATATTCAAAGAATGAAAAACAGGTTCTTCGAGAAATATCTGACTGCATTTTATAGTTATTGTTTTATTAAGCAAATTTTGCATGGTAAAAGTGTCAGCATTCTCCTCATTGAGGAAATTGTCACAAGGTCAGCTTGCAGAATACTGTTCTTATGGTGTTGTTATGTCCCTTTCAGCCACAAGTGATGTTTGGAGGGGAGGCTACTCATGAATGCCACTACTCCACCACACACGGAGCCCTGCTGTCTGGAATGAGGGAGGCCAACCGAATCATCAAACTGTACTCAGACTAAACGTCATGGTTCATTGAATTCCTTCCAGTGTGCACTGTGTATCACCATGACAAATAAGAGACCACATGATATATACTATATTGATGAACGTGTATACTGTCAATGTTATTGTTTTTTTTAGTTGTTTTTTTTCTCCTTGCAATTATTTCCTAGTCTGTAGCTGATTTTTTATAAGCACCATGAAATGGACAAGAGATGACAACAGTAACACAGTCATCTCCCTTTGTTGTGAGGACCGTATATATCTATTGCTTTTTTCTATACATTGTACCAAGTGATCAGTAAGGAGTTCGTACATCTTGATCTCAGCTATGTTAAAGGGTTTGGGAAACTTACAACGCACAAAACAGTTCTCTTGCCGGTGACAGCACGGAAAGCTTAGGATGTGGGGATGGTGTCTTATTCACTGCCAAAATTCAAACTCTAAGAAGTTTTACCTCAGTACATAAGTTTAAGCACAGATTAGACTTACGGAATTAATGTCACTGATTAGAGAATAGGAATTTAGTGGTGCTTTTATTCCAGACATTTTTTTTTTAGAATTTGAAATGGTAATGGTATTTGCATCTACCTATATGATAACAGCTTAAGGAACACTGGTGCGAGCTGATTTATTTGCTTTAAGCTTCTCAAAGAAATCAAAACTTTGATGTTGGATGTTTGTTTAAAGCACCTCTCATAGACTCTACCTCTTTGTTACAGAGATGAAGGAAAAACATGATGATAAAATGTTGGAATTGTTTTGTAAATGTTTATATATTGTAAAAACTTGTAAAACTAGGCAATCGCTAGGATTTTGTTTTAGTTCTCCAGGCTCCAGCTGATGCAGCATGTTTGCTTTGAATATAAGCATAGTCAGCCAAGACATCCCTTACCAAAGCCAGGAAATAGGAATCTGGCTTCTGTGACATTAGCCAGTCTATAGGATTCTGGCTTCTGTGACATTAGCCCATCTATAGGATTCTGGCTTCTGTGACATTAGCCCGTGTATAGGTTTCTGGCTTCTGTGACATTAGCCAGTCTATAGGAATCTGACTTCTGTGACATTAGCCAGGCTATAGAGGTCTGGCTTCTGTGACATTGGCTATTGAGGTCTGGCTTCTGTGACATTAGCCAGTCTATAGGATTCTGGCTTCTGTGACATTAGCCAGGCTATAGGAATCTGACTTCTGTGACATTAGCCAGTCTATAGGATTCTGGCTTCTGTGACATTAGCCAGACTATAGGATTCTGGCTTCTGTGACATTAGCCAGGCTATAGGAATCTGACTTCTGTAACATTAGCCAGTCTATAGGAATCTGGCTTGTGTGACATTAGCCAGGCTATAGGAATGCTATAGGATTCTGTGATGTTAGCTTGGCCTCTTTCATGTTATTCAGTGTTAAGGTTTCTGTGGTGAAAAATATTCACTCCAGCAATTTCTAGCTTCATTATTCATCAATAGAGATAGACCTATGATGGATGAAAGTGTGAATAGAAGAAATAGTGAGTAGTTTGAAAGCAACATGGAAGAATGCTGTTTGATGTTTTTATCAGTACAAATGAAATGCATTTAGAATTTTTTTTCATTCAATGAAATATGTAAATTTCCATGATATATGAAAAAGAAATGTGCTATTTTGTATGCTTTGATGTATATATTTAGACGTTATGATTAATTTATTGATGAAATCATACCTCAGATGTGTCGCAAATTTTATCATGAAAGGTTATGCATTGAATTATTGTGAATTTTGTCTCTAAATTTTATTATTAGAGTATATGATATTTTACTGTGGTGCATTGAGAACAGTTGTGTATTTATTCAGAAAACACTAATATGTACCAATGATACTGGTGGGATAAAGTCGGGGACAGACGCACCAAGGAATTGACTTTTCTGTCCCTTCTCCAGATGTTGATGAGATTGTTTTTATGTGAGCAGATGATGATAAGACATATATAGGTGTATATCTGGATTATGCTGTCGTGACAGCAGTCCTAATGGTAATGTTTATGTATCCAATAAAAAATGAATCACAATAGGGCTTGTTGTTACTAGCTTTTATCTGTGTGCTGTGGGTGTATCCAACCAGTTGTTGTGAAGGTACAGAGCTATCTGGCTGCAGTGTTTTAGATGGACCACTATCCCCTTTCTAGCCAATTAAAAAAAAGGTTGAAATATTAAAAACTGATGATTGCTATAAGGAAGAAATTCAATAGCTAAACAATTTATGCTTGTATACAATGGGTTGGAGCAGTTTACACTTTATAAACAGTGTAGCTGTTCTTAATAAAGTAACAACTGTTACAATGACGGTGACAAAAGGGAATTCTTACTGTAATAACTGACTGAAGTTTGCTGGTCATGATTTTCCAGTATTGGGACTTGTAATTCAAGATTGCAGATCATGATCTTTCTGTACTGTAGTTGTCATACATGTATGTGAGTAATGACTGAAGTTTGGTGGCCTTGATCATCCAGTATTGTGACTCTGTCATCAGTGACTGAAGTTTGCTGGCCTTGATCTTCCAGTATTGGGACTCTGTCATCAGTGACTGAAGTTTGCTGGCCTTGATCTTCCAGTATTGTGACTCTGTCATCAGTGACTGAAGTTTGCTGGCCGCTGTCCTGGAATTTACCCTAAGAAATCGGGAATGTTCTGTGTGCCACCTTCAAACAGCATTTCCTGTTAGCTATGTCATAAAGCTGACAATGGTGGGCCATAATGAGAGGAAGAGGACTGACCCAGTGATAGATTGCTAATGACTTGCACTTAGCCTCATTAGACGTCAGTCCCATTAATTTACCAAGTGTCCCCATTACCAGCAAGTTGTGTATTTTCCATTAACAAATACTTCTTAAAATGAATTTTAATAAGGTACTGTTTCTGATTTTTTGAAAATCTCGGATTTCCAGATATTGATTTGGTTTGTAGGTGTGTCATGTTTTTTTTGCTTGTAAGTGATATTCTATAACATGTACAATTTAATAAAAAAGACATTGGAAACATTTTTATTTTCAAAAACTTTACATGAATAACAAATCAACAACCAAAGCATACATGTACATGTAGATATAATAAAGTAACGGGACTGCACACATACACGCAGCACAGTAGGACTATCACAGAGCTAGGAAAACACCTATACAGATATCATCTACGAAACTCAGAAGATATTCGGTACTTTCAAGCATTGCACACAAATAAATAAAAGAAAATAATATCTTAAATCAATAATGAATACAATGATCAAGCAAGGCAACAGTTCAGAAAATAGTTCATCTAGTATTCTATGGTCATTCTAAGTACCTGTACTTATCTTTGTGCAATTAAAGTTTTTGGAGTGTTAATATTCATCGATCTAATGACACAAATGTAAAGCATACACATTAATAAACACAATGTAGGTATAGACGGCAATGACAACCCGGGCTGCAATATTTAATCTATATCTACAAGAGCCGCAGGTTAGCAGATCTATAAACTCTGAAGTTTGTTGTCTGTTTTATAGCAAAGAAATTTCCAGTGACAATGAACACCAGATGAAAGTGGCCATAAAAAATGTCACACCAAGTCCTATAGGTAAAACAGTGCAGCTTTGAAATGGGTCAAGGTATGATGTCCCTAACTCTCATCATGGGATCTGAATGGACACACTTCTGCTCCATTATTTGATATATCTCCAAAAGTATTTATCATTATGATAAGAGATTAATTGCATGGGTATTTCTGATTGAGAAGGGTCTATATTTTGATCTCTTAAAAAAATCAATGATGTTGCTATATGACGTCTCATGATTACGGTACACAATAAACACAGAAAACTATTAAGTTATAGTACGTAAACTGCATTTCAATTTAAAAGTTTTAAATTTAAATCTAATATATCAGTTCTATAGCATAACTATTACATCTTATAACCTAGATGTTCTGGTATATAGAAGAAGACCTGTGGGGTTTTTTTATTCAGCAAATTTTAGCTCGGATACAAAATGAATTCTTCCCCTACAGCTTGAAATTACACTGCAGTTTTCTTCTTTAAGAATGTTTGTAAGCATAAATTAAGCAAGACATTTTGAAACATGTACCATCAATATACGTACAGGTCTATGTTCCTGTAAACATACAGGGAAGGGTACAATAAATCAGATAGGAGACTAGAGGAGACTCCTCATGTTCCCAGGCCAGAGATCAATATGGTAGGCAATGGTTCACTGTATCACTCAATTTACACATGATCTGGCGAAATCATATAAATCCATTTCAAGGACTACGATCAGTCCAAATGGAGGCTGTCATATCAAGTACACCCAAACATGTCAAAATAGAAGAGTTATCAAGTATCAGTAAATTATCTTAAAATACTGGGGCAAGGAATGTAGAGAACCATATAAACATTCGCACATATACAAATACTTGCACACATTATAATAACACCCCCCTCCCCAATAAATTGATACATCTGGTGCCCTTGTTTTCAGAGCTCGATAAAAAACAAATAGTATTTAATTGGCTCCATTCTTATTGGGCATCACGCCCGTAAGACACAAATAGATAAACTTGTTGGCACAGAAATTTCATTAAGACATGAAAATGGTAACAAAAATTTTACAATAACACAGCAGTAATATGAATGTAAAAAATATATACTATCACAGAAAAGTATGTAAAAAACACCATGAGGTTCCCAAAAAAAGTTCCAGCACATCTCCATAGAAATAGAAATATTTTACAGTGTATATCAATATTAAGATATAAAAGCATCAGCAGAATTGAACCCCTGAGGCTTTTTGATCCACCCCCATAATGCTGATCATCAGAATGAAGATTTTGACGTGGTATGTAGTAAATGAACATCATATCACTCCATGCTGAGTGATATTCTGTAATCTAGCGCAGACATCAGGGTCAAATTGATAGGACTGAAAAAAGCAACACAAAAAAACGGCATTACAATCAGTCGTTAGAGAGGTCGGAGCAGCCTGATAGTGCTACACTTGGCATCTGTGTGCTGAGTAACATGTAATTGTAACAGACAGAAAAATGAAACTCTGTCATCAAACTGCAGCTCGTATTTCTTGATATTTAATATAATTTAACATTGATCTCTTTTTGCTGGTGACAAAACATTAAACTAAACGATACCAGGTCAATTTTATGACAGTCCTTCAGGTTGTTATATACAGACATAAACATCAAACAGGTCACTACCAGTATATATTTGATACGGTCAAACATCTGCTCCTATTTTTTACCATTTTTAGATAGCATAATACATGTATCAAAAGTAGATTTTCATTGAACATTCATTAGTAAATGCCTATCACGATAATCTCACTATTAACCATTAAAGTTTGTTTATCTTATATGTCACTAAAATTGGCAACTTTTACAATTTTTACAAACAAATGCAAAAAATTGCATTTTTTTCTTCATATTAATTTCCTCTTTTGAAGTATAGGGGGCATAGCTATAATTTTATTTTTAGCTGATCCCATACCATTTTTACATAAGTTTGATGTTCACAAACTTTGGTGATTCATGCGGAAAGCGAGTTTGCAGAAAAAATAAACATCCCACGTTTGTAGTAAATTTTTTCTGCAATGATCACTACCATCATAGCCCTCAAACTTTTTAGGAGTTTGATTTTTTGGAGCAAAAAAAAAAAATGCACGCAAACTCTTTAGAAGTTTGATTTTGGGGCCAAAAAAAAAATGCTCGCACTCTTTAGGAGTTTGATTTTTGGGGCAAAAAAAAGCATAATAGTAATACTGCATGTAGTCCTTATAAATGTCTATTTCGATTAATTCATTATGTTCCAGGACTAAGACATCTCTTACATAACATGTGACCTTGGCTCAATGACCTTGATATTAATAAGATAATAACTAACATTATGTGGCAGTTTTGAATTACTCTGAGAAAGCTAAAACATATGTTTTATGTGGATATATAGAGTGCAGACTATCCGATTGATGTATCAAAAACAATGTATTTTTGTAAATAGCCTGAATTTATACCAAGAATTGAGACTGAACCAGTAATAAATTACCAGCAATTTTAAGAACTTGACTCTGGCTGGCTTTTAATTAAGCTCTCATAGTGTTCCAATTTTAAACTATGTGTAAAATTCTGATGCTTCAACTGTCACTACATTAATTTAAGTTTCATAAATAAAGTAAATTTATGCACACACAGAAAGCCATTTCCTGGTCCTATTTATGCAGACAAGTTTATATCTATCATAAAGTGAGTCAGCAGATACTGAAAGTATATAATGTATATACTATTGTGTAATCATTGTTTGGCATATGAATGTATAGACTGAGCTTTACCGAGCTTTGTCGATTAAACCATAAATTGGGACATTAATCTGGGGACTCGCAGTTACAACATAATGGATGCATTATCCCACTCTGATGTGTCGAGCAACATTGACTGATGCAAGTCCCCCAAACCTTAAAGACTTCATGAGGCTGTGTCATGTATTGCATGGTACAAATTAATTCATTATTCAAAAGAGAAAAAAATATACATCAAAACAGAGTACAGGTATTTACATGTCACAAACTTATTTGCAAACAAGAACATTTGATGTTAAACTTGACATTACACAAATCAGTGGCATGGTCTTCTAGTGCAAGTTGCTTTCAGCAATTAATTAACATAATATATAGTCAGGTACTTCAGCAGTTCAAGATATATCTGCAAACACATTCAAAGAGAGCCAGGCAGCGGAGTGGTAGGGGACTGTGACAGTTCAAGATTTAGTATGCAGCAATAAAATTTAAGTTATTGTTTGCTTATCAAACCTTTTGCATACAAATGAAAGGAATTCCAGATCAGGAACTTATAATTGTCATTAACTTCTATCACTTTTGAATTGAAATAATTAATAGTTAACCTACAGGTAAAGAACCTATAATTAAACGGCTATCAGAAAGAATCTGCAATGGCTATGATCTGTAGGCTTCTATCAACCTTAACTTGTGACCTTGAGAAAAATTTCCACTGATGTCAAGAAGATATATAGTCGGGACTGCCGACAGAGAAGCTAGCTGACATTCAAGTTGTAACCACACCCTGGCACACTTCGTTGTTATGAAACTACTATCTTCCATATAAAGACTTTTTTTTCTGTTATGAAACTACTGACTTCAATATAGACTTCCTCCTTTATTACAATGCCAATATATATATTTCCCCTGGCATGAAAAAAGTATAATTTTTGGGGTTAAACCTATTATGTTCATTAGCATGTAGCTAGTCGATTAGTTTTTTCTCAGGTATTTTTAATTCATTCAAATAACAATTTTTAAACATGTGAAAACTAGCCATGCCACAGTATTTAATATTTACATCTGCAACTGCATGAGTACCCCTATATGTATTTCCTCTTATATATTTACATAAAAATTAAAATGTATTCATGTGTACGATAGCACCAATAGGGCATGTCTTATTATAAATACATCTGGTTAAAGCAGGTTATATTAATCAGTAAGTAAATTGCAAAAAGACCAAATATGGAGAAAAGTCAAAGGTCATATGATTACTAGCTCTTCCATCTAAGTAACAAACGGTATGATCAATAAAATGACATTTAAGGTACATTTTACTCACTTAATATGAATAATTTAAAGAGATGCATGTATATTTATACAATAAAATGCTTTCTCTTTTTTCATTGCATTTAACCAGATGACACAGATAATAGACCACCTGGGAACTACAGTGCCTCCCATAGTTTAAAAAACTGCAATTTACAGTGCACAAAAAATTGCGCTAGTTTTAAAATGATTAATCTTATTTCCGAACAATTTCTGTACAAGTGTTAGATTCAAAAAAAAAATTCCTGGAACGTTTTACTACAGATATCGTCACTTTACTTGTACAGAGACAATGTCAGTAGGAAATTGTATGAAGAATTTAATGGTACATGTACTAATTTTTTCCACAGAATATGTGTGTAAATAAGGTTAATCTCTCCAAAACAAGGGCAGATTTTTGTGCACCATAAATTGCGGTTGTCCATCCAAATTTTTTCAGATCGGGAGCTACAGACCTGCAGCTATGTACGATCAGTGAAATCACACTGCAGAGCAATGCAAGAGCAATAACCCTGATAGGCTGCTGCATCAATGGCAGTGTTTTCATGCTATCACCTCAGTAAATATTTCCAGGTAAGTAATTCATCAAATAAAATTCTGACAACAATTACATATAAGAAATAATTGTGAATCAGTCCTTAAGGAAGGACATTGAGGGTTACCTTAGAGTAGTAGCGTTTGGCCTCAGCCTCGTTTCTCCTGACACCATGACCCTCCTGAAGGCACCTGGCATAGTAAAAACAGCCCATGGAAATCCCCTTGGCGATGTAGCTCGGCAAACACCCAGTCTCCTCTGCAAGGCGCTCCACATCCGAGAACTGGGCAACCCTGTGAAACAAACAAGGTTGTATAGGATTATTTGTTGTATTTATCATAAACTACAGCAGAAAATTCAAACAAGGATGAATAAGTGTTTATCATATTCATGGGTTTCTTTAGGATTCTGAGGATTAAAAGATCTCATGGCAAATTATTGCTTACTTTAAAATCATGATGTCTAAATATCAGAGAAATGTTGTACATCAATTCATGTATAGCTATGCAAGTAATTTACCTAGCAGCCAGATCTGCAGCCTTGGTGTAGAGCTTCCTCCTGTAATAGTTGGCCACAAGGTTACCCATGGCGTACACATTGCCCCGGTCCGAGGCTTCCTTTAGGCAGACATAGGCGTTGTCTGCATCCTGCTTCACTCCTATACCGTACTCATACATTACACCTAAAGCACCTGCAAAGATATAATTTGTGTGTAAATCTCAAAGTAAATGTTGAATTAGTTGATAGTTATATAACCTCTGAAATAAATTTTTGTTCCAGTATAGGTAAAGGTAGGTACAGAAATTTTTGTTTCAGCATAGGTAAAGGTAGGTATAGCAGAATCCCAAACCTTATGCTGCATATTTCTATTTTCATTCCTTCCAGAGTATTATACAAACAAAGAACGAGGTACGGTAAATGCCAAAAATGGCCCTATCTCTAAATCGAACGATATTTTACTAAAAGGTAGACATTAATATGTAACTTCATGAAATAGAACAGTTTTGATAATTTCTTCATAATTTTTGTGTGTGCCAATGCTCAAATAGTGTGTCATTTTAGTCACTTTATAATGACGTTGCATTTACCATCGTAACGTTATACACGTAAGCAATGGAATTCATATGAATCACCCCTCATAAAAGTAACTTTAAATAAGACGTTAAGCTGTATAATGATCATTATTATATACATATAATTATTAACTTATAGCTATTCACGGTAAATGAAAAGTCCAATATCTCGTGTGCTTTTGGAAAGCTCAAATTATAGTGCTCCATATATAAATCAATGTTAACACATCCGTCTTTACAATTACGTTACATCATTCTCTTTTGAAAGGGTTGATATCTCTTTTTAAAGATATAAATATTGTAAATTATCATAGTCTTTAACAATTTAACAAAATCTGATTATTTCCGTATTTCAATTTGCATTCAACTAGTTTCATTAGGATTTAGGCTCGCAGTGTAGTTTCAAAATACGAAATCGGGATTTCCTAATGGAATGTTCCTAATGAAACTCGAGGAACTAATTTCTGCGTAAATCACAAGAAGCACATATCGCAGTTAAAAACCTCGCTTTTATTTTTCAGACAGATATATATCAAAAGTTTGGCGTTTGTGATTTTATATTCTCGCGATTTGATTCGAAACAGTTGAGTCGTGGAATGAAGTACTCACGTAAAATAAAGAATATACAGTATGTGACACAAAATGTAAGGCAAAACGGTACAACACATACTCTTGATTTATAAAAGTAGTATATTCAGTTTATTTATTCAATGGATTAACTGTATGGAACTTTAATAGCATTACCCTTTTGATAACATTTACCGTTAACAAAACTAAAGACATGATCACAGACAGTTATTCTTTCTTCAGGAGAATGATATAAAGTTTCGTATATTTGAATAAGTTTAAATATTTTTTTTCTTTATTACTTACATGTGATGTACAATTTTTACCGCGCGCCGTACAATATTTTAGGTTTCATTTGTTCCAAGAAACAAACAACCGTTTTCATTAGTTTTTGATAAATGATAGTCATTTTACTCTTTTAAAATGTGTTATACATTGATATGAAATATTTTTAAATCTTTATAATTAACCATAAATAATGCACACGTTTAATCCAACAGTTTCTATCCACGTGTTTCACCTGTCAATCAAATCAGTCTGCGAGCTGCACCTTGTGCTCTTCCATTTCCGTTCAATTGTTTTTTATTTCAAGAAAAATGCGTCTAACAATAACGTATTTTGCAGTATTTATGATGTATGATATCATGATTATAATGCATCTGTGAAGATTAATTCTTACATACACTACGTTGTTTAAACTCTCTCTCTCTCTCTCTCTCTCTCTCTCTCTCTCTCTCTCTCTCTCTCTCATGTTTGTGCAACAATACAGAAGTAATAAAGTCTTGTTTGCATGGATTTTATTCATTTTAAATACTAATGATAAGTATAGCGCTTTCAACGCATGAATATACGTTTGTAGACTATCATCGGCTTTGTCGGTAAAAATATTATTTGTACATATTAAAACATAAAGTAAATGAACCTGTGCTTGCAAAAAAATATATTCACTGATGCAGAAAAATAGTAAAACTAACAAAATGAAAAATATATACATGTACATTTGACTAAACGCACGACATGATCGCGGCAATGTGTGAATGTCAGACCGTAGGCCTATACATGTAGAACCTCTATATATCGTTATCATCATTTACTTGTCAGCTGAATTACCGATAATTTAAGCATGGAAGATGCGTCATGTAAACTTATTTTAAAGATTTTATTGTATATCACGGTCTACATCAGCAACCTTTTGTTTGATGAAGTCGGGAGTCCTCTAACAATGTCGAGCAAAAAAAATCGCTAAGCCTAACGTTAATTTCTTTCACTTACGACCCGCCTTACTCAAAGAATGTGACGTCATGTAAACAAACTTGTTCTGTACATGCGTTTGAAATGCTTCAAATGAAATTTACTGATATTTTCTGAGTGAATGGATCATTCACCGAACATTTCTATAAAAATATGGGACTTATTGTAGAATTAATGATGTTTTCTTGTGTTGTGTAAACAAATATGAATATTATGTGGTGGAAAAAAGTGCTACTTTGTTGTTACTTCGAAACGAGAGTGAAGTATGGCGAATATATATCTTGTTTTTAATCATTTGCCAAGTCGAAGAATCGTTTCAAGAAGCTCAAAGTATGTAGTGTGAATGAGGAAAAAACTATACAAAACCTACAAGTACGTGGACAACAAAAGGAAACATGACTCAACAGTATAGGGTAGGCCTAAATACAGTTGACGGTAGACCTAAAGTGAAAACAAAAATGATCACGTCCTATATTCATTATCATGATAACAATTTATCAGAACTTATTATAGATATCATTTTTTTGGGAATAAAAGTTACTGAAGATAAATTCATCTTATCTTGTCTGATTTTCGTCATCGATAATTGATTATACGGCGAATATAACCGCATCTGCCTGACTGAATCCACCACTAAATCTCGTCACAAAACGGGAAATTTAACTATCAGCGCAGGCCTCGAGCAAAATGGAATCATGTTTAAATCTTTTCTCTTTTTAATTATATTTTAATAAATCATGTTTCGTTTTGCTCGAGGACTGCGCTCTATATACATTTTCAAATTTTATAGTAAAAATTGCCTTGAATATGTTAATTTCCGGTAAACATCGTGCATTTAGGGGATGCTAGTGTTGCTTAGCAACGCTTTGCACGATTATTTTTACGGATTTATCGCTTACACTTGACATCATATTCGTAATTATGCATTTATTTACTTTTCATAAACAGCTTGAAAAATGTTGGAATTTTAGGCATTTATACCATTACAACCGTACCTAGTTCTTTCACCCTATAATCTTCATTATAAATGCAGCAAAATGCTTTCAACAAATGAAATGTATATAGAGAATTTAATCAGTCTTAGAGAGATAGAAATGATCTGAATACACATAGCTAACAGAAGTGTCTAACCTTGGGATTCTAAACTTCCATTCCCAGTGGCCTCGCTGTGCCAAAAGAAAGCTTTTTTGAGATCCAGACTGTCGTTCTGTCGAGAATAGAACATGCCGAGAGTTGTCTGTGCAGCTATGCTGGCTGAAGGGTTACCATCATCAGCGGCCAAAAGCCAGTACCTACAGAGTCAATCCGAAAACTTAACAGCAATCAAAGTTGAAACAATAAAAATCAGACCAATATCCTGTCCACCCTCCCAATTACCAAAGAACAAAAATTAAGCAATGCAATGGCACAGGACAAAATCCTGAGATGAAATAATGATATGAACAGTTCAACCCCCTACCCTTTCTTTTATCACACAGTAAGACAAACAAAATTAAAGGGTCATCCAAGTATTTGATTAATGTTTCAATTAAGGAGCAGATTGCAATTACTTTATTACAAAAGAAGAGGTCATAGACTCTTTCCAATACATCAAAGTAAAAAACATTTAAATGTACATGTTTAATAACAAAAACTGTTGCCTTTAGGAATCAGGGACAGACTAAGTGCTGTAAATGAATGGACAACATTTACCTCAGAGCCTCCTCATCGGACTGTTTGACACCAAATCCCTGGAAGTAGGCTCTCCCAATATTAAACAGAGCTGGATACTTCAGGTGTTTTGCTTGCTTGGATTCTGAGTTGGCTATCTTTTTTAAATATTCAACGGCAAGTTTCTGCAAGAAGAGAGAGAAAATTACACATTAATTGCATTTAATTATTTTAACAGTAGATGAGTTTATCACCTTTAATTCTTTTTTATTAAAACATTCATTTTTTAATCTAAATTGATAACAGCTGACCTCATCTTGCTTGCCTCCCTGGCCGTCGTATAACATACAGGACAACATATACATAGACTGGAAATCAAAGTCCTTGGAACGCTCAAAATATATTCTGGCCTTCTCAAAGAAATTCTGAAACATCAACGGTTCATCTCTTTCACTTTAGATAAAAGTATCATGATGTAGGAAAATAAATGCACATTGCTTTTAATAATATGTTTACTTCTTGAAATACATGTACGTCCAATTTATCTGTAATCATTTGCAAACCTGAGTTTCTTTTTCACCAATTTATAAGCTTTGGTCTCACTGATTTCCTTTGAATATGTACATGTTTTTAATCTGTTTTTTTTTGCACATACAAATTCATTTGCTTTCAAAGGTAAAAGGATAATATACCAGGGTAATACATAGACATTTTAGTGCAATGCAATACTCATGCAGTGCAGTAGATTTCCATTCATACTTGCTCATGATAGAATAGCCCCAGTTGGAAGTATGCACGTTTCTCTCCATTTTTTATTCTCTCTAACAGAATGCTCTCTACTTTCTCCATGAGTTCTTCCTCTGTGAGGGAGCCATAGCCGGGCAATTCCTTTGTCTCCTGTGCGATGTCATTAAGGATACTCTTCTCTTTTGTAAAGGGAACCTTCTCTTGTGGAATATCCTTTGACAACTCCATCTTGAGAAGAAAACCTGATATCAGAAAGATATATGAAAATAAAAAATCCAAGCAAAACATCAAAAGATTCATTTAAATAAAAGCTGTAACCATTTTTCATTTAAATTTTCTAAGAAAAAATACTGCATAAATTTAAAAGTCAATGATGGCTTGGCGAAAATGTGCCACAAACCAAACCCTTTCCTACGTGTTGTGCCATATATATGCTGCTGTCATTACACTAAATGATTCTAAATATTATGCACGATCACGATACAGAGCAACGAGAAAATTCGAGTTATCCATTTGTATCGTGTTTTCGGGTTGAGATAAAAGTAATGTTTGTTCCAAATTGAATCAACCTACTTTGATAGCCTAGTTCTTCATCATAGTGTGCAATCTGATATAAAATATTCATTAAAATGAAAGATTTTCTCTTTTTTCTTACCCTAACAACAAGTCCCAGACCCAAACAATACCAAGACGTGCGTAATATTTAAAACCAGAAAATGTTCCGGGTAACAAAAGAATTCCCGGAGCAAACACTACCTCTCCTCTTTTGTTGATTGATAATGGTTTGGAAGTAAGTTTTCCAAGTTTTCACACATTACTATGATTTAAAATGCATATGTATAAAAATATCTTTGTGTTGTAGCGCTACGGAGAAATCCTATATAATTTCTTTTTTAATTTAATTTCGAGTGCTATTGGCAAATTTTATTTTACTGGATTCTGATTTTCTCTCTCTCTCTCTCTCTCTCTCTCTCTCTCTCTCTCTCTCTCTCTCCTCTCTCTCTCTCTCATATTGAACATGTTGAATGAAAAATTTGAGAGAGAGAGAGAGAGAGAGAGAGAGAGAGTGTGTGTGTGTGTGTGTGTGTGTGTGTGTGTGTGTCCCTTATAATTTTGAATACAATAATTGATAAGTACTATGTCTCTTAACATTTATAATAAAAAGGATTTTTTATATGTTGCGATTAGAGGATGTTTTATCAAAAGTGTTTTCTTTGATTTAGGTGATAAGCTGTTAAAAAATAGTATAAGGCTCCGTGCGCAACTTTCTGAACAAAACGCACATTAATTTCTTCTTCTGGGAATTATTAAAACCACAAATTAACAGTATGACTCTCAAAATTCAAGACTTTACATAACGAATGTACTAGCTATTAAGAATGTCCAATTTCATCAATACCCATTATTTCCGAGTCGTAGAACTTCTGAAAGGTGTACACAGATTTCCCCGGGCATCGGCTCGCAGTTAGGGTGCCAGTAATCGGCGGGTAGCTACAGGTAGTCGGTGGCATTAGCAGGGTGATAATTGTTTACCTGAATAGACCAATAAACAATTGTGTGTGTGGATAATAAACAGAGTTTGACTCGGGGCAGGCGAATTTAATCCACTAACAATTACGTAACACTCACGATGTCCCTATATAATACCTGATACACCTGTCAAGCCAGTTTGAGTTTTAACTCAGCTTGGTCCAATTCAATAAAAAAAAAAACCTTGTTCAAATCAATAGTGACCGTTGATGGACGCACACATCAAGTTGAGGTTAGTGTTTAAATGTCGTACATGTATTCTAATTTAGTGTACAATTTATGTTGCTGTATTTAAATATTCATACCAATGCAAGACCATGTGCACAGACGGTGTGAAATTTTAACTACGTTTAAATAACCTTTAATTTTAAAAATTTAAAGTTAAACTGTTATGAAACTGTTGGTTTACAACATTAAACATTGAAGCTGGTCTATGGAGAATTTTTCTAACGCTTACAAAGGGAAAAGAAAAATGCTTGTATATCTGTTTATTGTAAATGTATTTAAATAGTTTTATATTCTCGATATGCCTGTAATTATTTTCAGACATTAATAAAAATAAATCTACAGTCTTTTCATGGGACACTTTCTTATTCAAGTGAAATGAAAATTTTAAAAAAATCCAAAATGTAATATTTTTCGATATTAGTCAAATTTTAAAAGGAGGGCAAATTATGTAGATTTAACAAGTGAAGGGGGAATGTTGGACAAAAAATCATAAAATTTTCTTATTAAAATTATGAAAAAAGGAATGACCAGCTTTGGTATTCTATTTGAAAGAATAATCATTTTATTAACAAGTAATGACCAGTATAAACAGAGTTTTTGGCCTTGAAACTTTGCTACATGTATGTATCAAGTTGTGGGCCTTTGCTACTTATATATATAGCTATCTTCATGACAGTATTGAGATAATTTTTCAGAACATGTATGTATATATAATATCTAATGACTTTAACTTTATTTACTTGACTTTAATACTTTTAGAAGATTTATCAATTTTGGTAATTCAGAACTTCAAATATTCAATAAAGGTGAATCGGTTTTAATTGAGGCCATACATATTGGGATATGATGATATATTCATCATATAATAGGGTGTTTTCTGTGTCTTCAAATGACTTAATCACTCATTCTTATTCAAACTGCATTGAATGAAAATTGTTTATTGAATTTTTTTTAACCTAGCTATTCAAGCTGAAGTAAATGATATATGAAGTATATGCATGCATGCATGTACTATACACTAGCTGGTACAACACTGGTACGTACTTTGTAATACATGTACCGGGTACAAGCATATTTGGTGCATGATGTAATGACCAAAAAGCATATGTATAAGTATATTTGGTGATTTAATGACCAAAGTTTGATTGATTTCAAATGCTGACTCATTCCTGCATTAAGTTTCCTTTAAAAATACAGGAGTTTACTTAGAAATTATCATATGCATTCAGTTCTACTGGACGGTATATTTACTAGCAAAATAGATAATTTATTGGGAGTGACCAGTGACTTGAATTGCAATAACTCAAAAAAAAAAATCAACAGGCCAAACATTAAAAATGAAATAATTTCTTTGGTGTATTATGTACAGGCTATGAACTGCAAAGAAATACATAACCTGTTTTTAAAGGGTTACGTATATAATGGTAAAAATTATTATTAGATTATCGGTATTGATTAGTTAACAAACATTGGAACCACTAAAGAATTGATTAGTTAACAAACATTGGAACCACTAAAGAAAGCACTTTGCTGGCGTGCCAGTCCAGTTCTCACCAAGTACCATTTCTCAGCAGTGCATTGTTACATCATTTTTCATTTATAATTTTATGTGTTGATAAAATGATGTAACAATGCACTGGCAAGAATTAATTGGTACTTGGCGAGAACTGGTTGCATGCCAGTATAGTTTACATGTGACTAGCATCCTTACTGAAACATTCTTCATTTTCAATGTAATTATGCATAAATTTTCTTTTTTTTCCTTTTTTTTTGAGTACCTGTATTAATACAATCAGTTTAAAATGAAATTTTGCATGGCCATGGTTAATTTTATCAAACAGCAAATACAATCATGTTATGTTAACACATATACGCGGTATACATGTATATCAACAAGGTTAGCAATTCTGTACATTAACATCAAGTGAGTTGTAATGGAATAAATATACCTCAGACGGCCATCATATTTAAGAGAAAAACAACTAGATGTACCTTCTATGTAAATAACTATGTCAATTTCCAAAGATTATACTGAAAATATATTTTGAAATAAAATTATTAAACAGATTTTTTCTGTACAAGTAGATATATGTATTTAATGCCATGCTTGTCTAATCTGTAGGAATGGATGACACAGGAAACAGTTCAGTTCTCGACACCTCAGAGGGGGCGCTAGTGGTGGACCTATCTCACTGTACGGATGACTCGCAGCTTGCTGATACCTCAAGATGTACTCTGGAGGACTCGAAACTTACCGAGACACACACTGCCGTTGCCTCCGAGGAGAGGAATGGTCCTGGAGGTGTCACCTTCACCTCTGAGGACCTACCTCAGAAAACCGAGACAAATCCTTGTGAGAAGTCTGCGTGTACTAACAGTGACTCATGTGGAACCAAAGGAGTGAAAGAAAAATCAAACCTTGATACAGACCCCAAGGAGGAGGCAGCAACTCACAGGAAGTTAGATGAGGCCCAGACTTGCACCAAGTTCACGCCTCAGAAAGCTATGAAGGCTGTGCTACAGAGAGGTACAGAAGAGCCCCAGAGGAGTAAATACACCCCACAGAAGGTCGACCACAGACTGGCCCAGCTGGCAGTCAATGCTTACGTATCCCCCTCCAATAGAGGGGGCTCCCCAGAGACTGATAGAGGGGATCCAACGGACAAGGAACAGTCCACTGCTGGACGGAACATTAAGGCAGATAAATCTTATCTGGAAACATCCCATTCTGCAGTACCTTCTGCCCCTCCAAATACCTTCCACGGAAGGAGCAGTGTTCTTACTACAAACCAAAACTTGATTCATCCCCATGTTCAAATCCAACAAGAATTGAACAGTAATGTACAACAAACCACAGAATCAGGCATTGGCCATTCTACAGGGGAGCATCCATCTTCATCAGAAGCTGCACAACCTACAACTACCTCTTATGCTATGAATCCTCTGTCGAACAGAAAAGAACCAACACCAGCAAACATGGTACCAGTTCAAGAGAAGCAGAAGATTCCCTCTCAAGCAGATCTGTATTCTCAGGAGATGTCTCGTTTATATTCTAACGTGAAGCAGAAAGAGAATACTTTAGGATTGGATGGAAGAGGTCCACCTGAGGAAGATGAGGAGGAGGAAGAAATGGAGGACATGAATGAGACATATGACCAGAGTGACCTCAGTAAAATGGAGGATGAGATGGAGACCAGTCAAGTTGAGGAGAGAGAACCAGTCCAGTTTCAGACAACAGATGTTCATTGTGCTGCCTGTAACAATTGGTTTATGAATATGAACTCGTACACCCTTCACATGCCTAGACATGCTCAGATGGGCTCCCCTTTGTTGGGACTAAAGTGTGAAATCTGTAAGAAATCATATCTGTATGAATTGGAATTCAAAGCTCATGTACAAGCCCACTTAGAGAAGCAGAAAGTTTATAAGTGTCGGGTTTGTTTGAAGCCTTTCCATGAAAAATCGGAGCTTCAGCGTCACGCAAAAATTCACCAAGACAAGAAAGAATTTTCCTGCCAGTTTTGTGGTAAGGAGTTCCATTACACCTTTAATCTCAAGAAACACCTGAGAACTCACACAGGTGAGAAACCATATACCTGTGTTTTGTGTGAACTCAAGTTCACCCATAAGAACAGCCTGAACCGCCACATGAGCGTGCACACTGACGACAACAAGGTTGAGTGCTGTGTTTGTGACCGGGTGTGTCCCGATCGGTGGACCCTTCAGAAACACCTCGCCTCTCATCAGATCCTCCACTGCCCTCAATGTGAACAGTACTTCACCAACAGCAGAGAACTGCAGGAGCATCGGAAATCTCACAAAGAAACAGAAAACTCTGCCCCTGAAGTACTCCAGATGCACAACACTAACCAGGCCAAGCCCTCAGACATTGCCATAGCTAGTTCAGAAAACATGAAACCGTCAGACCTTCCTCAGAAACCAAAAGCGAAGCGTAACAGAAGATCTGCTGAAACACAGTGTGAAATCTGTCGAAAAGTTTTCAAAAATCCAGGAAATTATTACCGACACTTACAATCCAAAGAGGGAATGCCGATTCAGACGTGTGACTTGTGTGGGCACCAGTTCCATGATGTTTACGATCTGTTGAAGCACACACGCCAGGTTCACTCACAGACTGTAGACACAAAGGGCTACAGCTGTCGTATGTGTGGGCAGAGCTTCACAGACCTAGCCCTCCTGACGGAACACATGTCTGAGCATCTACAGAAAATGAAGAAATCAGGCTCAGCTTTACCCAGACCCCAGCCCATCAAGCAGGAGGAGCCTCTCCCTCACTTTTGCTCTGTTTGTGGTGAACAGTTCCTCAATGTGACGCTGCTGGAGCTCCACATGATGGAGCACTCCTCCTCCCATGGAGCAGTCAATGTTCTAGATCTCTCAAAAACCAAGGATTCTGCCAGTCAGCCTCCTCCAAGAAAGCGTCTGAAGCTCGAGTCTGTAGAAACAGCCGAGTCACATGAATATTACGACAGTGACAAGGAAAATGAACCTCTCAATCTCTCCAAGAAGACATACTCTCCGAGGGCAAAGCCAAAGATTCTGGGAGTTCACCAGCCCAGGGGTCACTCATCTCTCTCCAGCGTCAGTAATGTGCCTCCTGTCACAAGTCACATGTCTTCTCATCTCAGCCACAAATCTCTAGCCAGTTCAGATTCTAGCCCTGTCGGATTAGATTTATCATGCAGATCAAAGGTGTCTGAAGCACATCAGAATATTGCTGCTGATGACCAAACACAGAACAAAAATGAATCTAACAATGCCTCTGATCATTTCCTGCAAAAGTCTGCAATGGAAGATAGTACTGAGAGAACAGACAGAGAGAAAACTGAGGTTGGTCCTGACAATGGGATTGTACCACTGAAATCCTCACCCGAGGAGACCAGTGTTACCATGGACACAACTCATGATGATTCTCCAGATGAGAACTCTAACCTAACAGACAGAAGTGATCACCTTGAACAAGTGCCTGACCTTGGCAGTAGAACAGTTTCCCCTTCGTCCTTGACCTGTGAGTATTGTACAAAGACCTTCAGCGACCCGGTGACCTTGAACAGACACCTGTCCTCCCACTATAAGGAGTGGGCCTTCTACTGTAACTACTGCAACACCATGTTTACGGAGGAGGTCAGCTACAGGGCTCACACCCCCACCCACCCCTCACACACCCCTTATATGTGTAATGTGTGTAGCACCCATTTTTCGGACAGAATCAGCCTCGGGGCCCATCTCTCCCAAGCTCATTCCCAGGAGAAACCATTCCAGTGTGGCGTTTGCCAGAGGAGGTTCCCAGTGAAATCCTACCTCGGGTCTCATTGCAGGACACACCTGACAGAGCGCCCATTCAAGTGTAACATCTGTGAGAGGACCTTTGTCCACAACTTTAATCTGACCAAACACATGAGGACACATACTGGAGAGAAGCCCTACACATGTGCTTGGTGTGACAGAAAATTTAGCCAAAAGAACAGCTTGAATAGGTAAATAGTTTTATTGAGACTTAAATATGTGTTGTTAAAAATGTGTTGGAAAATCTAAATGTTCTTATATTTGCTTCATTGTTTAATGAATTTCTAAAATGTTGTAGGCATGAGAAAATCCACATGCGAGAAACGCCCTCCAAAGGAGCTCTACAGCCTTCTTCTGGAGGTGGTCAGCTGTTCAGCCCAGGGCCAGGACAGGAGGAACCCCAGCATGGTAGGACCACACCCTACAAATCAGAGAGATCCACCCCCAGCACTATCAGTAGTCCCCACCCGACCACCCCCCAGAGTCAGCACCAGAACCGGTCAGTTCAACGCTCCAGGAACAGCTCTGCCAGCTCCACTGGTACCCACAGGTCTACCCCAGAACCAACCTCACAGGACAGGTACCCCGCCCCTGAGGTCCTACAACATATGTACATGCAACAGATGGCTATGATGCAGCATATGGCTCAGCAGCAGCATGGGGGCAGCATGAACTTGATGCAGAGCCCCTACATGATGGCAGCATACATGCAGCAGATGCACATGATGCAGCAGATGGCGGGCCAAGATCCCAGCATGATGTCCTATCCCCCAGCAGCAATGGAGTCCATGATGTCCTCTTATGCCAAGTCCATGGAGGAATACAATAAAAATCTCGAGCAACAGACCAGGAAAGACCCCAGCCATTTCCCAGGCGGTCATGGTAAAGGGGTGTAACTCTCAAGTTGATGGGATCTAGTGTCACTTGGATAAAGAAACTTCTACAGACAGTAAAGTGAATTCATTAGACTTCACATACAGGGGACAGCTGAGAAATCTGCCAGAAACTTTGGTGTTTTTTTGTTCTGAGTTTAAATTAGGATAATCATTTCAGTTGATTTCAGTTGATTTTACAATGTGTTGATTAAAACTCTAAAATATGATTATCAAAGTATGAACATGGTTGGTCAATAAATTGTAGTTTGTTAAAATCTCAATTTTTTGTTAATTAATTAAGAGAAGTTTACACAAGAAGTGCATTTCCTTCAATGCTGATGTATTGTGCAATCCAGAATTAAATTTCCATGGATTTTTAATCCCTTGAAATTTTGGTACTTATAAAAATTACCGGTATTAAAAAAGTTGTCTCCCTTTTGAATTGATTCTAAAATTTAATCATTTTCAAAAATATCTAAATTCAAGTACAGGTAATCAATATATGGTCTTCATTGGGTTGTGTGCGATACTTTTTTTATGCTTTCAATTCCTGAAATCAGACGTATTCTAAAATGATAAATGTCTAGCTGTACACCTGAATTACATATACATGTATCAAGTTTTAAAATAATTAATGGAATACATTTTATAGTGGGGAGTACAATTGATGTAACTTACTAGAGTAGTTCAGTATAGTGCTTGATAGTCCAATTCACAGTTATGAATACTTATTCTTAAGACTTTTTTTTGCAGCATCTATTGTAAAGAAAAATCATCAGATTTTTTACAGTAGCCTGTTCCCAAAGAAATTCCTCTCAATTACAAGTATCTTGATCAAAACAAAATACATATATCTGGGGATGTATACTTCTTTTTTGGGGGATTAGAATAAAATTTTGTTTCAAACAAAAGAGTTAGAGTTCACAGTAGAAGACCCAGGAGAGAAATTTCAATTTTTCCCTTTTATCTTTGCTAGCCAAGGATTTTTTATACACTACGGTCCATGGTTCCTCACAAATGAAGAGTAACATTATTCCCTTGTTTCCACATAGGGGCACAACTCAATTCACATTTCACAATGTTCGGAAAGATTCTCTGTCTTTATATAAGAGGCTTATAAATAAGAAAAAACAAACCCAAAACCCATATCTTTAAATCTTCATAAATCTACAATATAGTAATTTGAATAGCCCGCCATCATATTGACAAAGGGGGCTAACTCCAACCACCTGCTGTTCTTAGCAACGTGTAAACCATAACAGGGCAAATCACAATGCGTATTAATTCGCAAATTCGTAAAAATCGGAATCAAGAGTTTTAATTGCTTTACAATCGGAGAGAATAATCTTTTTTATAGTTTGAAGATATTGAATTGATCAAAATTATATTATATTATTTCATATATCTATTAAGTAAACAAATATGGAACTATATTGATCCACAAGAGAGAGTAAAGCGGTTCGTCAAAATGGCGACTAGTGCCAAAACTCCGTTTAGCCATTATCAAAATGGAAAATATGGCACTCTACCTGGGAATCCGGGTAATAACTCAGAGGTTACGCAGGACATGCATCTCAAGATGTCAAAGAAAATAGCACAGCTCACAAAAGTAAGTGTTACGAGCGTTATGTTTGACAAAGTCACGGTGACAGTTAGGGATCGGGTGACGTAGGAAAATAACAGTGTAGACATACTGCGTGACACTTGTAATACATTTTACAGCTGTTTTACAAAAACAGAAAGGTTTGATTAAAGACTTATTGTCACTTTCTTTCACTTTATGTATGAGAAATGTCCTCTGGTTGTCGGTGCGAATGTCCTCTATACCAGAGCTACCAATTTATTTGTGCATATATTGCATTAGGCTTTCTAAACACTAGACAATATTATACACTGTCAATACATAGAGCCTGTGGGGCTTAATTAAATCTTTTTCCGTGAATGCAGTTAAAACAAGAATGAATGTACATGAAGTTGCATGCAGCAAGATTTTTTAAATTTCATTTAAGTTAATATAATATGTGACAGTAATAATGATAATTTCCATACAAGTCTCAAATTTTATGAAATAGATGTCATTGAGTACTTTAATTTAATCCTTTTTAGGTCATTTATGCACTGAACACAAAGAATGATGAACACGAAGCAGTTGTCCAGACTTTAAAAGAGCAGCATGAAGAACAGATACAGCAATTGTTGTCAGAGACAAGAGAGAAAATCCTCAAAATCAAACAGAAAATTGACAATGACAGTGACCACAAACACACAATTTCGAACCTACAGAACTGTGTGGCAGAGCATGAGAAACACAAAAAGGAGGCCCTCAGTAAGTTTGAGGGCTACAAGAGACAGGCAGAGGAGCGTGAGAATAAACTCAAAACCGAACATTCGCAGAAATACCTGGAACTATCGCAGGAGGTCTTGTCAGCAAAACGGCATTTCGAGGAACAGTTGTCCAAGTTTGAGTTGTGGCGAAAAGAAGCAGATTCAGAGAAGGAGAAAGCTTTGGAAGAACAGAAACAAATCCACACCAAAGAAATGGATGAACTTCGTGATTTCTTCCGATCCCAAAACAACGACTGGTTGAACGAATGTGCTAAAATAGAGGATAAATACAAGGCGGAACTGGAGGGACTGAGGGCCCAGAGTGAGACACTGAACAGTGAGAAACAGAAACTGACAGAAGACTATGAATCCAAACTTGCCAAAGCCAAGGCCTTCTATGAGAAGGAGTTGGAAGTGTTACGAAACGCCAAGGATAGTTCAGTGGAGGACGTCGTTAACAGATACAAACAAGAGCAAGAGAAACTCAAGAAAGACTTCCTGTCCCAGCAGAAGGAGCTAAAGTTACAGATAGAGCGCCTAGTCAACGAGTTGTCTGTCAGCGAGGAAAACACCGACAAACTCAGGAAGGAGCTGGACAGTCTGAGAGACAGCATGAAAGACAAAGACGCCACCTCATCGGGGCTCTTCCAACAGGTGTGTCCATTGTTCTTATGGTTTGTTGATCAAATTCAGGGCTTGCTTTGTTAAGATTCAGGGTGGGTTTTACAAAGGAACATACAACTTTCGACGAAAATTATTTTTTTCATAAATGACATACATTTAAAAAAAATTCACAATAGATACAAATAGAATATGATAACAGATGTTGAAAAAAGTTTAGAATAAATAATTTTCAATCTATTCTATGCTAAAGGAGATCATTCCATTTGAATGTATAGATATTTATAACTTTATCCTAAGTGTTTTTGTAAATCAACCCCCCCCATGATTTTGTCTTAGTATAGTACAGCTACAATATGTGTGGGTGTGATCAACTTTTACAGCATGTTTGATAGCATTGTGATGATCTTGGTATATCATTGTACAGCTACAACAAGTGCGTGTGGAGGCGGCAGACGCCAGTAAGAGACTGAAGGAGCTACAGTCAGAGCTGGTGGCGACCAAGGAGCGGTGCAGTCAGCAGGCGGAGGACCTCAACAGGAAGTCAGGTATGGTTTAAGGCGACGTGCCGTAATGTGTTATGTGTAGCTAATGTACAAGATCGTAAAATCAGGCATTGGAGTTCAGTAAACTAAACTTAAGTGTTATTTATCATTTGTAAGACTTTATATCTGTCATCAAAATCTGTTTTCAAAACAAATATCATCTCCCTCATGCTATTCATCTTTTTTGTAGTTCACATTGGACAACTGGAAGGAACCGTTGTCCAGAAGACGTCTAAGATTAAAGAACTGGAGGACGAGATCAGGAAACTAAAGGACCGCTTGTCATGGCTGGAGTCGGAGCGGAAGTCCCTGGAGAACCAGAAAGAGTCCCTTTCAGAGAGTCAGCAGTCTCAGCTCAAGTCACTTGAAAGGGTAGGTCATGAGGTCAAAGGTCAAACAGTGTCCACACATCAAGGTGTTGTATAAGGTTGTAAAATCCTTAATTTATCCTTTTGCTTGAAAATAGAACTCATTTAATAGAATGTACATCATAGTTAAGTTTTTGGAGCATTGTTAAATCCTCAATATATATTTTTACTTTAAAAGAGTTTTTTTTTATATAAAATGCATATGATTTTTTAGTCTTTGGAGGATCTGTCGATTGAAAAGCAGACAATGATGACTCGGCTAGAGAAAGAGATTCAGTCGCTAAAGGAGAAGTCGGCGACCAGAGAGAGGGAGCTGACAGAGCAGCACACCAGCCAGGTACAGCAGCTCAACCAGGCCCACTCCCAGAGTCTGGAGATGACCAAGAAGAAGGCGGACGATCAGCTGACGCAGACCAAGGAGGTAGGTAGCGTTGAGGGGTGGGGAGACAGGGTCGGCAAAAAAAAGTGGGAAATACTCATAGTGTCCAGGACAGTGGAAAATAATGGTATGTCTTGGGAGTTATTTTTATTTTCCTGGGAAATAAAGTCTGACAACATACTTCAAACTTTTCATCATATCTGTTAAGATGTGGAGAGTAGTACACCGGGGACCTCACAGATTATAGGGGGAATAGAAATCCATCCGATAATAAAATGGAGAAATTTTAATATATTCTCAGTATAACATTTATTTACTAATTTCAGGAAATGCTGAAGAAGTACCATGAAGATGTTGAGAGATTAAACAAGGACAAATCTTCATTGCTGGATGAGTTTGAGAGAACTAAGCAAGAGTTACACAACAAGCTGGCAGCCGCTGAAGCAGAGGTGGGTGTCTAAATGTGTCAATTATTCCAGCAAGAGTTCAGAAGTGGGTGTCTAAATGTGTCAATTATCTCAACAAGAGTTCAGAAGTGGGTATCTAAATGTGTCAATTATCTCAACAAGAATTCAGAAGTGGGTGTCTAAATGTGTCAATTATCTCAACAAGAGTTCAGAAGATCATTTTGGATCTGATTATCTGATGTAAAAGAGAAGACTATTTTGTGAAACAATGTAGATAAGGAATTTACACATCAAATGCTTCCATGTTTAACCATTTTGGGCTCTTTTTTTTACATATCCAGATCAGAGTACTGTGGAATCATGAAAATTTGTGGCTCAATTTTCTTAAATTTTGTGGGTACTCCTCACCCGCAAATGAGCATTTTCAATAAGTTTTAAAACTTGTCTTATTTTGTAAGTTGACAAAACTTGGCCCATACACATTTGAAGATTCCATAGCATGTGAGAAGAATTTTATTTGGGCTCTTAAAAAAATTCAAGAGAAGAAAAAATTAAATCTTTAATTCTGGTATATGTACACACTTTTAAGAAACAAACTGCAGATGCATATAATAGATCAAATATAACCAGATAAGATGTGATAGAATGAAGAAATTCCATTAAATCTAACCCCCCAGATGTTAAGATGATATAGTATATCAACAGGTTCAGCGACTGGAGAAAATTGTCAAGGACAGCGAGAGCGGTCTGGGAACCGCCTCGAGCCAGATCAACAGCTTAAAGGATGCCTCTCATCGCCTCAAGTCCGAACTTGAGAAAACCAGAGAGGAGCTCCGAACATCCAAAACCAACGCTGCAAATCTTAAGGTGAGTAGTTCTGTAGATATTAATTGTGTAAAAATATGGAAGGAGTTAATCCACAAAACAAGGACAAAACATATGAAATTTTTACAGTGTAAAAAAAAGGAATGACCCCAAAAACTCACCAAAAGAATATTCTCAAATCTGAATATATGAAACTTGTTTGAAATAATGAGATGAGTGAGATGTTTGTGTGTTAATTGTTTACAGTTGGAGTTAGACAAATTACAGAACCTGTATGATGCTAAGATGATAGAAGCCCAGGCAGAGCTCAAAACTAAACTGGAGAAATTGTCTGTGGACTTGGAATCCAAGTGGTCCGAAACTCTCAAGTAAGTGAGATTTTTCATGTGGTAGAGCAGTGACATTATTCATGTGGTAGATCGGTTAGGAAGTGTCAAGACAATCTTAATGTCAAAAGAAATCTATGCAATCCCACTAGATAGACCTGAATTCTATTTTTCATGGTTGCCTATTTTGGACAAGTGTGATGTTTGTAAATATGAGCTCTGACTAAGAAGTCCATTGCTCTTCACGTAGTGTGGTCAATTTTGCTTGCTGGGTAGTGAGTATAGCAAGGTTGTGTGTTTGTTTACAACAGGAAGGAGACGATGGAATTGAGGCGAGATCTGACTCATCAAAAGGAGGAGGAGAAGAAGGCGGCCCTTCAGCAGCTGTCACGCCTCAAAGACGAGGAGATTGCTGCCTCAAAACGAGGCTGGGAAAACATCGTCAATGAGCTACAGAGACAGGTAAAGAGAAAACATTCAACTGAATTCATGCTGTTTTATCATTTAATCAGGTCACTTTTGACTATAAATATGAACATTTCACTGATATTGTATATTCGGTGGTGTAAAGAAGAATTTTGGTATTATAACATGATTTTTGTGTTACTTAAAGTAATGCTATTTTACTTCATTCAATGGCAGGCCTTTATGTATGCCATTTATTGTAGAATTCCTACTCAAAATTTGATAATCTTCACATGCCTGTTACTTTGATTAATATTGTTTTAGTCCACCGAGATGAAGCCAAGTGAATACGGAGGAGACTAACGTTTCCTCAATTTTATGTATAACCCCTTTGTTTATTTTTACTAGGTAAATGAGCTGAAGAGTAAATTAAACAACGCTGAGACAGTCAGTGCTGGCGAGCTGGAGAGACTTCAGAGAGAGGCTGCGGAGGAAAAGCGCCGCCTAGAGGAGAGAATGGCACAAGCTGCTGAGGAGTTTGCACAGGAAGTGGCAGCCATTGAAGCAAAGCATGCTGCAGAGTTACAAGCTCTCATCAAACAGAAAGAGGAGGAAATTCAGGTGACTGAGTTATCTATTGCTATGTCTGCTTTCACATGATACACTATTTACTTTAATCATTCAATGTACCTTCTGAACCAGCAGAAGATACTCTGTTAACTTAAGCTGTGTCCTTCCACCTAAACAAGAACTTGGTTCACATAATCCTTCATATATAATGTAATTTACCTCTTTGTTTGTAGGAGATGGAGAGCAGTCTGAAAACTAAGCACATGCAGGATATCCAGACGTCACTGACGGCGCACCGAGCGGCCCTAGACGGACAGAAACTGGAGGGGGAGAAGCTGAGGCAGCAAGCCCTGGAGGAGCAGAAAACCGCTCACCAACAGCAGTTAGGTATGGATCCGCAGCCAATTAGATAAAAGTCAAATCTGTTTATGTACTTTTGTAACGATCTACAGGAGCGGATCAAAAGATCTGTTGGCTGTTTTGGAGATCAGGGGCAGCCCCATGGGCCATAAATTATTATCATATTATTTCAAAGCAAAGGCATTTTTTGTTAGGAGTTTTTTTTTTACTCATTGTTATTTTGGAATTGTAGAGAAAACAAAGGAAGAGCTTCATGAGCGTCACATGACTCATGTCACCGAGATCACGGAGTCCCACCAACAGCAGCTGGAGGCTGCTCGACTCGAGCTGGAGCGAGCTGTCGAAATATCTCACCAAAGAGTAAGTCCAGGGAAAAGTCACACTATTGTTTACACTCAGATGTCTCACTAGTGTATATTCTAATTTTATGTTACCTTGAGTTAATTCAATAGACATTAGTTTCCTGACTGGAATTGACTGAAAGATGTAAAAAAAAATTGTGTGTTATTATAAATGTCAGTTATATGTTAAATCCAACGATGACATATACAAAAAGTCCAAAGTCAAACTGATGTCACAGATTTTGCTTTGAGAACAAAAGCTTGCTCAGTCTTTTTTTTGCATGGTCCTCGAAAATAAAAGCCTTGTCCAGTCCTGTTGTGTTTGTTATAAATACAGTCAAACTTCGTTATTACGAACTAGATTGGACTGTTTAAAAAATCGAAATATCCAAGCATTCGAGATATCGAGGGTAAAACACTTAAAAAATAAGTGGTTGGGACTTACAAATCACTTTGACACATATATTGTATTCGAGATACCAGTGTTCGAGATATCAAAGTTCAACTGTATGTGTATCATTATCTGACCCCACAGGACAGAGACCACTGCATGCAGATCGAGGAGCTGAAGGCAGAGATCACACAGAGAGAGCGACACATTAAAAACCTTCAGGAGGAGATCCAGAAACTGAAGAACAACATCGACAAACTGACGCGAGAGCTGGAGCAGAAGGCCAAGGAAATGCTCAAAGTCCGCAACGACGCAAACCTTCAGATCAAGTAAGACCAGGCTAGCAAAATTAAATACAATATCGGGCTATGTAGTGTAGAACAAGTAAGACCGAGGTACCCTAGGTGTAGAACAAGTAAAACCAAGGTACCTTAAGTGTAGAACAAGATACAACCATTAAAAATAGAATACAGAAGGAATACTGAGTATAGTACACAATGTTAAGTGTAGATCTTGTTAGAACCAAAAAATAATTATTATCGAAAGAGAAAATGGTTGACTTGCAAATTTTCATTACAGTGTTGTAAGGTATGGGATTAAGGGGATGCATATTGCCGAGAGGTGATACTGTAGATTCCTAATGAAACGGGAGGAATTGATATCCACGTAAAATCTCGAGAAGCACATCTCGCAAATTTTAAAAACTCGCCTCTATTTTTCGGACACATGTAAAGAACATGCAACTTTGATAAAATTCGGCAATTGCGATTTTATGTTTTTGTGATTTGATGGAAAATGGTTGAATTGCGGAAATGAGTCTCGCGTAAAATTAGGATTCTACAGTAACCAATAACCAAACAATTTACAAACATATATTTCTTTTTATTTCTATGATGGATAATCATATTTCATTTAAAACAAAGTTTTCAAGATTACCAGTAAACCCATTAAATGGCAAGTGTAGGACTACTATAGTATAATATTAACCTTTTTAGCCACCACATTAAATTATTTCAATATCTATACTACTACATTAAAATAATAGACTCAAATTTTTGGGCTTTAATACCGAGAAATCGGAAGAGCACTGTCTTTTGTTTTATACATTTTAAACATCATTGGTACTTGAAGATTACCAATTTGTTTTTATTTTTTCTCAATCAACCTTCGCTAATTAATAATTAATGAAAATTCCTTTAAAAAATCCGGAAATAATCTGGATTTTTTGGATTTTACAATCTTGCGCATGTGCATTATATTACATTCACGCTAAATCAAGGGAGGCTCTCTAGTATTCTTTTAATTAACTTTTGATTCATTTACCTTCACAGGACTATTTTGTGTAAATAAAGTAATCATGGTTTAACTTACAGCTTTAATTTGACATGATTATTCCACAGGAAAAAAGAGGAAGTGCTTCACAAGCGCCATCTGCAAGAGATTGAAAACATAAAGCAAGACTTTTCTCGAGAATCTGAGTCAATGATGTCCGAGTTTACAGAGGCTCAAGAAATACTCAAGGACAAAATTTCAGAGTTACAAATCATGTATGTATGATGCTTATTTAAATTGAGAGAATTTTTGTCTTTGGTTAACGACTCAATCTAGATGTATTGTGACCTTCAGTAAATAATAAAGTTTTTCCAAAATTCAGCATACAATGTGTGTGGGTTTCTTAAGCTACTTCTTGTCAGTCACCAACATTGTACTGTAAAATCAAACTCTTTTTGACCTTTAACCTCCTGATAACAGGTTAGAGGAGGCGGAGGAGAAATACAACAATCGCGACTCCCGTCCTGAGGATCTGGAACTTATTCAGCAGTTAAGGGACGCCATCTCTGAGAGAGAAGGCAGGATGAAGCAGCTTATTGTAAGTGATTCATGCTATAGTCTTTGTTAACTGTAGTTTCCTAATAAAATGTGAGGAATTAATATCCTTGGTAAATCGTGAGAAGCAACCCTCACAGATGATAAATTCTCAATTTTATTTTTCAGACAGTTTTGAACTATAAGAAATTTTAACAAAAAATTGGTGCTCGCAATTTTATGTTCTCTTGCGATTTGATACAAAACAACAGAGTTGCGGAACTAAGCACTTGCATAAAATAAGGAATTTTAATACAATGTTTACTTAACTATCAGATTTTTAAATGACGTCTGGCAGAAACAACAAATCTGTTTTTATTATCTTAATCATAAGATGATTAAATGGCATTTGGTAGAAACAAGTCTTTGTTTAATTTAATATTATGAGGTTATTGTTGACGTCTGGTAGAAGCAACAAGTCTTTGTTTGTCACCATAACTATGAATCAAATTATTGGATGGCATTTGCAAGATATATTTTGCAGGAGAAACTGTTAACACAAGCCAAACTTTGGAATTTGTGTTGGTTGCACTGATTGACCTTTTGATTTGACATTTCAGGATGAGAAGAGATATTATCAGCTGGAGCTCGTGAACAGGGAGACGAACTTTAACAAGGTGTTCAACAACACCACAAATGTTGGCGTCATCAACCCACTGGCAAATAAGGTAAGTCTTTCTATTGGTGCAGACTAAAACTATTGGTCCAGACTCACTAAAACGACCACCTTGTTTCTATTGATCCAGACTCACTAAAACGACCACCTTGTTTCTATTAATCCAGACTCACACAAAGGATCACCTTGTTTCTATTGGTCCAGACTCACTACAACAATCACTTTGTTTCTATTGGTCCAGACGTACTAAAATGATCACTTTGTTTCTGTTGGTCCAGACTCACTAAAACGATCACTTTGTTTCTGTTGGAAAATGATCACCTTGTTTCTATTGGTCCAGATGCACTAAAACGATCACTTTGTTTCTATTGGTCCTGACTCACCAAAACCATTACCTTCTTGTCAGACCGTACTGTGTGACTTTATTTGACTTGTACACGGTACTTTAAGGTACCTCACTACACCCAGACTAATATTTTTTAAGACACTATGTCACAAGATGGCGACTTAAATATTTTGTTAAATTGTTTATATCGTTCGATTCAGTTGTATATCGTTGTAGCTCAGTGGCTAAAGTATTGGGCTTCTGAACCACAGATCATGAGTTTGAATCCGCCTGGAGCTTTTGTTCATGTTTACTGAATTTAAATTTTTGAAAATGTAACTTTTCATCCAAAATTGCACATTTCTTGCCTATTTGACTTAAATACTTCTTATCCATTATGATATCTATCATAATCAAGTAATTTTCTGCTGATTTGAGTTAATATTTCAAGGTGTAGCAGTGATTGAGATAAGCAATGGGCCAAATCTGACAATTGCACGTTCCAAGGCAGTGTTAATGTGACATTTCCAAAATCAATGAGCCAAATGGAAATTTTATGGGACATTGTAAAATGACAAGTTAAAATTTGATAAGTTTATAAAAGACTTCATTGCAATTGTCAAATTACTGAATGACACTGAATTAAAAGCTATAACAATAATTTTTTAATTTAGTAATGAAGACCATAATTTAGTTTCAATTCTCTATTTTTATTCTTCTTTTCATTCAATTTGACTTAAATTTTTGTTTGATTGCATCAGTCTTACCATCAGTGTCTCCATTCACTATTTCATCCGTCTGTTCTGCTTTATCTGTTGATTCATTTTCATCTGATTTTTATTAATCAAATGAAAATTGCAGAGAAGTTTGTCCTTTCTTGGGACGGGGAATTTTTTTGGCAGCTGCTTACATTTAGACCAGGCACGTTTGATATCAAATTGACAGTATTAAAAAATCAAAAAACACCTTACACTTAAGAAAACAAGATCATGATCATGCTTTGCTGTACGACATTTGACTACTATTTGTTAATGTAAAATAACAGTGATCGTTAAAGAATTCTAGCCAAAGATATTCCAAGTGTTGATTGGGGAAAGCTCAAAGTTAAAAAGGATGTACTGAATAGTGTAATGATAATTTGCGCCAGCAGGGTGCAACATTATTAACATCAATGTGCCATCACTTTATTTAATGCAATTATGGCGCAGGGCGCATGCTTATCCCAATCACTGTGTAGTGAGCGACCTTAAGACCCATTTCATGACCATGCCATAATTAAGGATCCGGAGTAGGAGGGGCGTTGACTAGGGTCTAAAATTATGACTACTGGTTTTGCTCTATCCTTTTCATTACCTCTCCTATGTAGAACTGATTTGAAATATAAATTTGCTATTTTTTAAGTACATGTGTATTTTTGAATTTTTATAACTAGCTGAATGCATGTTGAAGTCTGGAGAAATCATATTCGTCAAACCTCTTATAGCGCAAGGTTTTCTCTAAATCGCTAATTCCAAACTATAAGATGAAACTACATTGTACAGAATATTTGTACGATGGTTGTTTGTGCGGAATTGATCCAGACATTAGAAATACATGTACCTAAAAATTTACAGCCAAGGGGAATGCGTTGTCATCATTTTTTTGGGCAATTCAGGCAATTTCCGGTATTTTATAAATCGTGTAGAAATTATGATATAAGCTGGGGGAGGTGGCTTAAAATTATGCCTTTAAGGACCCTTTGTTTTTTTAGCGTAAATTCAGAAATGAAATTAAATAATTTGTGATGAAAATCAATTTCTGATGTTGTTCATTCACAGAAACCAAAGAAAGGAGAGAAACCGCCCGTGTCCAAACATTCGAGCCAGCCCAGCCTGGGGACCAACCGTCTGGACCCCCTCCCCAACTCCCCCATGCACCATGAGGCCCTGAACCCCAGCAAACCTCTTCCATCCTTCACCAAGAAGTTTGTCAAATGATGACGACTCGACTGTGTTGATCAGTAGTGCTAGTTAGTGTGAGAGTGTGTGTGTTGACATCCTAGAGCCAGTATCTTTTACGGAGACTGTTCCCACCAGGGACCTGGGGGACGAGGCACTGAGCCCAGGAGGGCACTGTACACATATCAGAGGAAGAAAAAGGAGTGGTGGAAGGAGGCAGGAAGAAAAAGTGTTAATTATCTTTTGTGTGTTGTAAGAGAGAGAGAGAGAGGAGAGAGAGAGAGAGAGAGCGAGAGAGAGAGAGAGAGAGAGAGAGAGAGAAATTTTGTTAACATCTAACAGTGACAGAATACCTTTTCTTGTTGATGAAATAGTTGACACCTGTTGAGATATGCGTGTCAAAGTACAGATCAGATCAGAAGCCAAGCTGTGATAACCCATCATTTAACTCAGTATTGCATTTGTATGTATTTATATGAGCTATATATATAGAGTATTTCCGTCCAGATTTTACATTGTCTGAGTGTATAGTTCTGGTTACTCCTCAGTTAGGGGCGATGTGATACATGTTTAATTTTTTGTTAAAATATGCTCTGTTTCTTGGAATTACTTTTACCATTAGGATTTTTTCTTACCCAATTGGAACTTTTGTTACTGAACTTTTTGTTGGGATAAAATGCTATTAGTATTTGAGATCATGTGAAAAACACTTAAATTGGTCGTTGGGAAATAAATGTGAGACCAAGTGTGTTAATAAATTTTTTTTAATAATACCAAAAAAGGAAAAAAAAGAGAGATCTGTGTGTTAATTAAGATGATGTAAGCGATCACAAGTAGATATGGCTTGAAATGACAGCCACTAGTATTTAGTGCCATGTTAACGACCTTTTAGGTGGCGAAATGTCATAACGGGTCCGTGGGTGCAGCTGTCGTCAGGTCAGCCTACAGCTAACATAGTCAGAGATACGCAGTGGTCTCACTTCTCAGTTTCTATTTTTAGTGTAAACCAAAGTTTATTAACGTACAACATATATATACATGTACAATGATACATAATTAAGCAAGGATTCGGAAACAAGTAAATATGCACTTATATTAATCCGTTTCCTTAGATATAATTTACAAATTATAAATCATTGAAGTGCCCTGGTTGTAATGTCTTTGTAATCACGTTTATGAAAAATGTACGTCTAAACTTGCAATGTGTATGAAAAAAATGCGTTATGGAAAAAAATTAGATGCAGGGTGAGTAAAATAACCATGAAGAGGTTTGCGCATGGAACAAGGGTGTGTATGAATGTGGAAATAGTCGATTATATATTACACATAATTGTTTTGCCTCGGACAAGAATGTCTCGACGTCATTGGGTGAATTGCGTCACGTGATTGCCTTATAAATTTCTTTACAGTGCAAGCGTCAAAACTTATTCTGCAACATGGCGGACGTAACGTTATTTGAGCTGATTATTTACACAAACGTTCAACCATACCTTTAAATTTTAAGCCCCAAAATATTTAGAGTGACCCCTCTTTGCCCGTGACGTAATATTATGATCCTTCATGAGCATCAACGTTTGCACAAATGACAGACAATGAAGGTAAAGAGTTGGAGAATTAAGCTATGAATTTAAGAGATCTTATCCCTTGAAGCAGGATTTCGCGCCATAATGTCATTTTCATAATTTTTTTACGCACCGAGATATAGTGGAGGAGTCCAAAATAGAATCATTAGATTGAGCTGTAGCTCTCCTGTAATGAGATACTACAGAACACAGTGGGTACACATGCGGCTTAAAAAAAAGTTTAATGGAAAAATAAACCCCAAACTTTCCAGTCACTTTCCTGTAATGAGAAACCTTTCCTTGGAAATCAGAAAAATTAAAATAAAATTTAAATGTGTTTTTTCTGCTTTTAAGCTTACAATTATTTCATATGTTTTTTTTTCTGAAATAATTTAAAGTAGTATATATATGTGTCATGTTGTAAATTTTGAATTTACTGGGTGGGTGTAAATACAAAATTTACAAATTTTGTATTTACACCCACCCAGTAAATTCAAAATTTACAACATGACATATGCACTAAAATTAAAAAAAAAAGGACTGATTTAGAACTGCACGTTCTATTTATGAACAGCAGCGAAAATTCAATTTTAGTTTAATAAAATAATTGATACATGCTTCCAATTGAATATTTTTTTTGAGTTAGGCAAGATTTTTGCAAAGCCATTATTTGTAATTCTTATATTATTAGGTAGAGGTTATGTTCTTTTAATTTTTATAATGATAAATATATAACGTCAGGTGCCCGTGCACAGAACTTTTTTATAAAAATATCTATTGCTACAAAATGAGATAATCAACACCCTCAGTTTGTTTGTTTTTTTTTTGGGGGGGGGGGTTAAAATTGCTTCTTTCACGATAACTAAATATAGAAGTTACAAAAATATAAAACACATCACTAAAAATAAATGACGCAGTTTGAATGCTTTCAAACACCAGCTCCTATCACGGGCACTCTATGACAGGACCGGACCAACCCCCAAACCACCCCAACCACAGTAAAGGCCTCAGGGTCTTTTTACTAGACCCTGGTCTCCTTTTTCATAAATCATCGTATAACATCGATAAAACTACCTTAAACATAATACAAACATTATATAAAAGGTCATACCTATTTACACATGTATTTGTATTCCGTGTGTAAATCAATTTAATTAAAATTAGACTTGTAATTCCGCTCCTCTACGATACGCTATACAAGTATACAAGAAAGCATGTATAGCGTATCGTAGAGGAGCGGAATTACAAGTCTAATTTTAATTAGATTGTGTGTAAATGGGTATGATTTTTATAAAAAGACTTTTTTTTCGAATTGAGGGTATTATTTAGATCATAATTTATCATTAAAAGACGATTTATGAAAAAGAAGTAAAGACTCGGGGGTTCTGTACCGTGGGGAAGGGGGGGGGGGGGGGGGGGGGTCCCGTCCTCAAGCACCTGCAACCTATTTGCTTATCATAAGTTTTGTTTTTCTAGTTTCGAATTTATTTTTCCTATACATTACAATAAAAGTACAAGATTTCACAAAAGAAATACAAAATATATCACAAAAGAAAACAATGCCCGTAAAAATAATATAAAGTTATCGTAAAAAGAAGGTCAACAAATTGCACTATTACACGTTTCATTGGACGTTACCCTTCTCCCCGCCCATTTCGTTTCCACGTGCTGAAGCACTAAGTGTCTGAGGCGCTGTTGAGCTCAGACAGCCGCGCATGGTAAGCCACTAGACTGGCGTAGATCCCAGCGTTATAGCGGTAGGCACTCAGTAGATACGGTGACAGCGACACTTTCTTGACGGCAGACTCCCGGTCAGATTCGGTCACAAAATTTCCCTTCATCTGGATTTCATCTACAAAATAATAATTAAGATTGCAATAACTTCCAGGAAAAGGCAATGAAAGACACTAAGAGATTAAAGGGCGTTTCCGTCAGCTGAGCATGTTTACCTTCGTTAGGATGGACCACAATAGACGGACTCGTCCACGGAAAAATCAGGTGAGAATCGCTGATTCCTTTGCTTCTCTCGTCACTGGCAATGTCACCATCTGAAGAAAATTGAAGATTTGTTAACTGAGACAGAGAACAGACTGTAAATTAACAAACTTGTGAGTGAGGAAAGTATGACATCATGGCAGTGTTCAAGGTCAAAGTTCACGTCACGTTTAGACCCCGCAGTAGTTATGGTGTATCTATTCGGGGTTTTTTCGAAAGTGTTAGCATACTAAGGATAATTTGGAATGGGTGAAATGTAAGAAAACGTGTACTATAAATCAACAACAGTTAAATTAGTAATAAACACGTTTATGTTGTTTTTGGGGTGGTGGTGATTTTGTGCGTGTGTGTGTGGGGGGGGGGGGTTCTTGGTTGAATTTTAATGCTTACCTGTTCCAGTAGAAAAAATTTGGTCAGTCTTGCTGTCTTTTCCATCTAAGTGCCTTCGTCTCAGTCTTTTGTACCTACAAACACAACAAACCATCAAAGTACTGAAGTACTGAATGCCGGGCTCTTTTGGCGTGTCTTTATGCATATTGTGTAGTAAAGACTGAAAATCTCTCTCTCTCTCTCTCTCTCTCTCTCTCTCTCTCTCTCTCTCTCTCTCTCTCTCTCTCTTGGACAATTCTCTCGAAATTAAAAAAACAACAACAAAATGCCAACATTTTTTACAAAACTTGGCTCTTTGTGTAACTATTTAGTATAGCGGAAGCTTTTACTTTGACGCTGTTTGGTTTTTTGTTTACTTTTGAAGTTGTGCTATTTATAGTAACATTGGCGATTTGCCTGTCTACAGCCAGAACTCTGCTTTCAGCAGAGCCAGGCTAAAAATAGAAAATCTCAATGTGGGCAAATACATGTACATACATTGTTTTACAAAAAGAGTGAATGACTTAAACTCTGTCATTGCGTACAGAGCGAGATTCCGGCTAGGAATAGCTTCCCCTTCACATTTATATCTTTCTTATTTCTCATTTATGTCAATAACAACAGCATCATGTCATGAGTGGTTTTATAATATCAATACAGAATTTCCCGAGAATATTAAGTAAGTAATAATTATCGGTGTTCAACTCAGTTTATAAGCCATATCGGCGTTTCCGTGTGTTGGCGGACTTGTCAACAATGCGTCACCTGTACAAGTCTACGTCATGTCCGGTCACTGACCTTGGTTTGTCCCCGCGGAAGGCTTTAGCGAAGGGATTGTTGAGGATTTTCAGGTGGGTGATTTTGCTGTTCTGATAGGCTGTCACGGCGATAAAATTCGTCTCTTGCAGCAAAAACCGCGTGAAATTTTCTACTTCCGTCGTGACCTTATTACGTTTCTGTAACGTAATCCTAATGACGTATTTATGCATAGAATGTAGAAACACCTGAAAAATATCAAACAACATATGTAAATACAAAAAATGCAAACAATCAATTGATAATAATCTTATTTAATATAATAGTTTGATTAAACTGTATAGATCTTTATAGATATGGTATGTCATATTAATGGGAGAACGCAACCTCTGACCAGCGCCACGGACAACTACCATGCCTTTAGTGACTTGCTTTCATGGTAATATATTTACATCACTAAGCATGATTCCCTCTATTTTTTTTATAGAAAATGATTGAATCACCAAACAAAGCATTTTATAGTTTAAATAAATGCTGGAAGTTTCTTACGTTTTCCGGGTTAGACTCCAGGCTGTTTGTGAGTTTGACTCGGGCGAACGAGATTTTCCGAGCCATCCACAGGGAGCCAGGGCTGGGGCTTTCGGGGTGTACATAGGGGGCGTTCTCTTGCTGCGGTTCAGCGACCCCTACCGGCATCCAGGAGTCATTGAAAAATTTGAATCTTCGCTTATCCGCCGGAAGTATGTCTAACAAGACATCGTAAATACCTTCCGGGTCCAGACCGGAAACAGATATATACAGGTACGGGAACATTCTTCTGGAATATTAAGGAGTAAAGCTGCGTGTAAATAATTAGTATCAATGAGAGAGAGAGAGAGATGGAGAGAGAGAGAGAGAGAGAGAGAGAGAGAGAGAGAGAGAGAGAAACACGTATAGATATTAGTTCGTAATAGATGATACTTTGATACATTTAGTACGTGCATAACTATATCAGGCATGGGGTAATCGTAATCGAGTAATCGTAATCGATTGTAATGATTACTCTTTTTGGAGTAATCGACAGTAATCTGTAATCGAAGAGATTTTCGATTACTTGTAATCGTAATTTAATCGATTACAGCCAAAAAGTTCAGTGTAATTATAATTACTTTTTCGATTACTTTCGATTACTCTTTACATAAACATATTGTGATGCACATATTGTATGAAAAATGCTCCTCAAGTGTTGTTTATAATACATTTGATAAAATATAAAATAAAATTGTTTACATTCATTTTTTATGATTTTCCATTTTCACTTAAAATATAACTATTGGTTCAAATGTCATTGAGTATATAATCAAATAATCAGTTCACTCTGTTTTTCACACTTCCTTGCAGAATTTTTTGATTATTTAACCTAGTGTGGCTTAGAAATATCACTAAGCTACTGACCATTATTTAAAGAGGGATAGAAAGAGGGAGAGAAAGAGAGAGAGAGGTTATATTTAGTGTCTTTTTTGCCAGAGAAAAAACAAAAGGGTGTGTAAGTGTCAGTAAGTGTGTTTGTTCTTGCCAGGTAAGAAATGCACGAAGCACTTAATGAGGTGTGACCACCCTAATCATGTTAAAAAAACTCAGTTTAGATAACAATTGAAATAACCCCAACAAGGATCTATTAAATCAGAACAATTATAAGCTTCAAACCCAATTCATTCAAATCATGAAGCAAGGTTCCCTCAAAGTTCTTTGGATATTGCCGATGATATTTTCAAAATTATAAAATTTTAATCTAATTCCTATTGTAGAGAAATTATCAATAACAACAGAAGATTATGATGTTAATGGTGCAAGGTCAAGATTTCATACAAAGTCGTTAACTTCCAAGAAAAACCTTTGTTTTCATAATTTAAATGACAGTGCTTTCTTTATAATTGCTTATGATTTAAATAAACCGTAGAAATTATAAAATGTTATCTTATTAAAATTGAAATATAAAGTCTGAAATTTTCATATCATTCATATAATGAAAATACATCTTTAATAAAACCAAATTAACTTGAAGAGTTTATATGATATGTTCTGAAGAGGTACATGTACCATGCACATTTTAATGAATTATTTTTAGAGTAATCGATTATTAATCGATTACATGTTATAAAGTAATCGATTACAATCGATTACTGGACAAAAATGAGTGTAATCGATTAATAATCGATTACACAAAATTGCCCTATGTAATCGATTATTAATCGATTACATTTTTGAGTAATCGTGCCCATGCCTGAACTATATATTATTTCTTATATTTTGTATATGTTAATATGTATTCTTTGTATCTGATGAACCATTTGGCTAAAGGAATAAGTAAACTAAATTAAGCAGGGATGAAGTAGTTGAAAAAATATTCGTAATTGAGCGTTAATTACTTTTTCCAAAGTATTATAAAGTAATTTGTGATTGAGTCTCTCGATGATTACAAGTAATTTAATGCATTTCAACCATTCCAAAAAGTTCATGTATTTTCAATTAACCACTATCCGCTGGATTGAACAAGCAAATACTAACACTTGTATTTTTACGCGAGACATACACTGATTGAGATCGATTCGTCATTTTGACACCATTATACAAATGTCACCGATTTTGCAGAGGTGTGGACGTCTAACAGTTGGTTATCACGTTGTATAAATGTAGGTTTAATTGTTTTATAAACATTGTTATGTCATGGAATTATTAAAATCGAAATGTATCATATACCCGTGTGTGTGTGTGTGTATATATATATATATATATCTATCAAGGTTTAACTTGAAGACACTGTAATTCAATAAAAACTGCATTGAAAAAAAATTATAAAAGTAAGATGTTGTTAAGAAAAGACAACCAGGCCTAACCTAACGAAGAAAACGAAAAATAATTATTCTGCTGCTCCGAAACTCCGAGAAAAAGTGCGTCCAAAATCGGGAGTTCATCCAACCCTTATCTGCCCCTCTCCCCCTTACTCGTGGTGAACACGATATATTAGTTTGCAATTAATTTTTTTAAATATTTCCATACGTATTCCCTTCGTTGCCTCCAAAATAAAAAAATAAATATAGATTTATTTGGTACCTTATAAGTTTTTAATAAACATAAGCTTTTAAAGCTGCTTGGTCCGATTTTTTTGTAATTACAGAATCAAATTTTTTTTCCATACAAATCATTTATCTTAGGAAGTTATGGACTTTCTCCTATTTACACCAGCAGAATCAGTCTCCTTTCAAAGTTAGAAATATTTAAAGTAAATAAAAATAATTTCTCTTTGGGCAAACGAAAAAACAAACCAAAATGCATCACGGGAATGTTTAGAAAAGGAAACCACGTGGTTTCGTCCCCCGAATGATTGGGGTTATTCAACCCGCATGCTATGCATCGATTGTAAAGAAAGCAGACTTTGGAAATATTAGTGAACAAAACATACACATGTTTATTTGTAATTTGTCTGATCATTTCGACCTTTATTTAAAGCGATGTCAAAGTCGTAATACAACTATACCCTTCTCGTCGTCAGGGGTGAAACTTAACATGAGGCGAAATAACGCGGTACCATTTAATGTCGTTTGTTTTGTTAGCAAATTTTGTACGTATTTTTCTTCATTGAAATTTGACATAATTGACGGGTAAAACTACTGCAATGTCTATTATTATACATATACTAAGCATAGCCATCGTTTAAAAGCGTGCATAAAATTTGACATAAAATCGGACCAAGCAGCTTTAAACGGCAATAAAAGAATTCGCCGTCCATATGTTAGACACTGACCTTCCGCCTCGGTTGATGATCATCTCGGTCTGGATTTCGTTGAATGCCATCCACAGGTGCGCGTCCAGCACGCTCACCCTCAACCCCTCCTGCTCATAAGACAAGTTCCCAGGAGTGTCTATCCCCGGGGGTAACTGCTGGTCGGGCGCCCACTCCCCCTGGGTCGGGGTGTGTCTCCCGCCGTTCTTTGTTGCCTCCCCCTGTAGCCTGAGTAGTTCGCGCTGTGGACTTTCGGCAGAGCGCGGGTCCCGATACAGCGGTGACTTGATGACGCATTGTTGTGTAGTCTGGGTTCTGTCCTCCTCCTTTGGGATCCCAGTGTGTGAAGGGTAATCAAGGCCCGATGCCGTTCTCATAGATGTGTTTACCAATTCGACAGAGTCTTTGTGATAGGTAGTCTCAAAATACCTGCACCTCGGATTACCAACATCCTCTAACGACGGACGCACACCTGTCAGAACCACCCCACCGTGGTCCGCACCTCGCACTGCGTCCTCCTCAGGGGGCTGTAGGCGCGGGCATTCAGGGTGGTATTCCTCCCTTTGTCGCGATGGTGGGAAATACTGAGCATTGTCAAACGGGATTTCTGGAATGACTTTTTTAGTCGTCAGGTCAAGTGGCTGAAAAAAGTATATTTTACTCAATAATGATACTATACAAGCTATACAAGCTGCTATAATTTCATGCTGCGTAATCAAAAAAAGTAATCCACACAAAACCCAGAGGTATATGCTTTGAAGAAAAAAAAATAAACAAAATATACAAAATCTTTGGCTGCGTTTATATTCACCCTGCTTTGTTTCATTTTCAACATGTGTAAAATAAGCACAATCCAAACTTTCTTAAATCATAAAATCTTACCTCTTCCATTGCAGCAAAACGATCTCTCGCCATGCAGACTTCACACTCTTGAATGTGAGAGATATTGCATTAGGGCATAATATGTACGTGACACTCGGGAGAGGTGTTAATAGTCTACAGTATACCCGAAGTGTGAAACCCACTACGTACAGCCAGCTCGTCAAGCAATGCCGTATAAAGTGGTAATTACGGCACACAGCACACAACAGACGACGACGATTTTTTTAACAGTTTGAAGGTAACGACACTGATTTCAATGGTCATACTCTCGATCTTTTTGTTTGCTGGGAGGGTCGCGATTCACACCTCTGGGAGTTAAGCGTAATCACAGTGGTCTATATCTTGGACCAGGGGCTCTCTCACGAAACTGCGACGAGGGTGAGAATTTCATCGTACAGACAAGCTCTGGATCCATGAGCGGCGTCACAATTTACACGTGGAACACGAGAAATATAAAGTCTTGTCACAAAATGAAGAAAAAAATCATCTTTGACAACAACGAGTCCATTTTATTAATTAAATGCTAAACACCCAGAGTCCTTGTACATACACGGTAACTTGTCTTGTTCTCAGATCAAATAACCTAAAAAGCATTTGTTGACGCATGCGTCAAGGCGACAGTACCAGTCTTCTGTAATGAAATTTCTCGCTCATGGCGAATTAACATGTAATGAAGCGACCATTTTCTTTTGTTTAAGACACGATTTTCTTCCCCTCCCAAGAACAGCCTTTCACATCCGCCGTTCCTTTACACCTCCTGGGTAGCGCTGCAGCTTCGAGGTGTAGAGTCTGCCTCCCTCGCTCCTTCAATTGACGCGGTCTTTCGGTCTTTGACGCCTGGGGTGATGGAAATGATTTGATTGTTCTTTACAGACCACTCTCACAATGAATACGACATTGACGCCCCTTGTGAGATTTCTTGCATATAAACCTACTCTGTTATTATAAATTAATAATGGAGAGAAGTAAGGGGATACGCGTTACTAATACCAAGAGTTTATTTTTTACAGATGACATGTTATATGTACAAATAACGAAAGGTAACGATAACTATAAATAAATGACAGATTACACGTACAAATAACGAAAGGTAACGATAACGATAAATAAATAACAGATTACACGTACAAATAACGAAAGGTAACGCTATCGATAAATAAATGACAGGTTACACGTACAAATACGAAAGGTAACGATAACGATAAATAAATAACAGGTTACACGTACAAATAACGAAAGGTAACGATAACGATAAATAAATAACAGGTTTCACGTACAAATAACGAAAGGTAACGATAACGATAAATAAATAACATGTTACACGTACAAATAACGAAAGGTAACGCTAACGATAAATAAATAACAGAAGTAACGGTGAATAAATGACGATACACGTTAAACAAAAGACCGTCATGGTTTGGCGGTTACCTGAGTAACATAGCCCATAAATAGACGTCTTAGGAAGTTTCTTGTTCGCAGTTTTAGCTTCGTTTTGGAGTCTAACTCCTACTCCCAGGTCCTCTGACTGTTACCCCGCTTTTATTATTTGATGTTTGCAAACACAAATTAATTTTTTTTTTAAAAGGGGGGGGGGGGGGGTCGGGCGAATCTCGGATTTTCTATATCTTAGCTTAAGATGTAAAACATCTCAAAACTCGGGGTTCATGGCGTTCACAATTTCAGCAGAGGGCTTCATAGGTACCATTTAGATTTTTTCTACATGATTTGTGGAAAAGAGAGACAGAATTTTGAAAATTTGGCCTTTTTTGCATTTTTGGTCCCGCCATGAGCCCTGGGGTGGTAAAGTCGTAAACTTTACAATTTAGATTCCTCTTATCTTGATGCATACCAAAACGGTAACAATTGGCATTGTAGTTTTCAGTAACTTGAAAATGTAAACTTGTTTACGGACGATGCACGACGCCTGACGACGGACAAAGTCAAAGGTAGAAGGTCACCTGAGTAACTCACGTGTCCTAAAAACTGAGGAAAAACAATAAACAGAGAAGGAGTTCACATCATAATGACACCAAGAAAAGACACAATATAGAACCCAACTTCTGCCTTCTCTGCCACCCAAATTATGAAAGTTCTTCATAACATTTTAAGGAATGAATTCAATATCTTATAGTTTTATACGATTTAAAATGGTTTGGGACAGCTTACGCTTTATAAACCGCGAAGTAGTTTATAAAAAAGCGTAAGCTGCCCCAAACCATTTTATATCGTATAAAACTATAAAGCGTAAGCTGCCCCAAACCATTTTATATCGTATAAAACTATGAAATATTGAATTCATTCGTAATAATTTAATTTTTTGCTATTAATTGTAGATAAAAACAGTCCTTTGACCTTTAAAATGACATCTAATTGTGAAAAATTCAAACGTAACGTCAGGCGGATTAATACAATTTTGACGATAGTCGTACTATGACGTAGGCAACATTCTCTATAAAATATTTTTTTAGCCAATCCGAAAGCGCGTTACAACCAGAATTAAATTATTCCAAAATAAAACAAAAATATAACGGTTTTATAGTAAATAAACACATTGTATTGAAGATTCGGAAAAGCTTTGATTGAAATGAAAGTTGAACAAGCGAAGCTGAGTTGAAATGGTACACTACTGACTAGATCGAATGCGTACATTTATTTTCAAAGGATCAAAATAAACCTAACACAAAGGCTTTATAAAGGTCAAAAAATGATGGGTAAAATTCTTGTTATTTATTGCTGCATAGAAATGTGATCGTTTAATTACAACTCGATTCTTTTTATTTGTGTAAGGAAGGTGTGATATTGGAAAAGACACTACGGCTGTTATAAAATAAATATAAAAACAGACTGATAGAAGAATGGACACCAAGGATAATGTCATGATTTGCAATGGTAAAGAGTTAATGACTCGACTTTCCAGAATGTTCCATGGGCAATAACTTCAAAAGTCTAACTCACGGTTTAAAATACCTCGTAAGTTGTGATTTATCAACAGTATACTGTGGAATCATTAAATTTCGTGGTGGCTCAATTTTCGTGGAATTCGTGGGTACCTCTCATCCACGAAATAACATCCGCCACGAATTGATAAAGTAGAGTAATAAAGTCATGTTTCCTTTTGTAGATATATAAGAATACACGAAATTACGTCCAACGAACCTGTAAAATTTAAGCCATCCACGAAAATTGGCCCCCACTAAATTTAATGATTCCACAGTACACTAACTGCGTTCTTTTATTTTATATCGATTAACAAATTTTAGATAAAACACGCAGAAAATAGTGTACATAAAACAACACTTACAACAACAAAAACTAGTTTTATCATTTACATGATTTCCTTGAACTTTTTAAAACGCCTTTCATCGCCGAAATTTTTCTCAAATGTACGCTTTTGAACAAACTGCCAATTCCCCCTTCACACAAACCTTACTGCACTAAGTTGAAAATCATGCATAATGAAACTTTATGTGTACATCAAGTTTTACATAGGCCCCCTGTAAGAAACGGCGAGCATTACATTCCTGAGAGTGTAAGAATATAGTACACAGTATAAGATTTTTTTGAGAGTCGGAAAATATTTTATTTCAGAAGGGGATAAGGTATCATAAGATAAAGTAAACTAAGGTAAGGTTAAGTAACGTCATGCGAAGCAATGTAAGACACTTGCCCACCTCCCGCGTAAAATAGGCGCTGAATCAGAAACAGACCAAACAATGACAAATCTCTGTTTTCATTCAAGCACTATGACTCATAATCACTTTTGTCGTTATTAAACAATAAAATGCTATAGGAATCATTGCAGAATTTATTTTTATCATACCTCAGTTTGATTCTTCTCTATAACATATAACGCGACATCTGATTGGTTCTAGACAATCATGTCCCAGGAAAATAAAACTTCATTTTTCCCTGTAATCGTCATATTTTTCCTCATATCCAACCCACTCATATTTTCATTCCATGCCTATAAAAAATCCCGAGGATAAGCATACGATGTATATCTTTAAGGTATCCCACTCCTCAATGTTGTTAACTTGTATCAAGAATATCTTGAGAAGTATTTCACGTATATCATTGAAATTTGTAGACAAAACTTACTTAAATCAAAGTACTGAAGTACTGAAAGCCGGGCTCTTTTGGTGTGTCTTAATGCATATTGTGTAGTAAAGACTGAAAATCTCCCTCTCTCTCTCTCTCTCTCTCTCTCATATATGCATTTAATGTCGGCAGAGCGTCAAAGAGCGACCAACTTTTGCAAGCGGCTATAAACAAAAATATGTCTGTCTAGTAGAAAAAAATTTAACAGTTGCTGCCTTGAATTTTGCAAGAAGCGTTATATATTCAATCCCCATTTCTTTACGCGCAGCAAAGTAGTTCATGGAAATTCATGCGCAGTGTATCTGTCCAAAATGCATAGTCTCGTTTTTAAAACACGTTAATAATAAGAAAACTAAACAAATGTTATATAAATACTAAACCAAACTTCAAGTTTTTATAAGAACTACTTATGCAAGCGGAATGTGTGCGCACGTGGAAACATTTGCCGGATGCCTCATTTGAACACAACAATTCTCTCGAAATTAAAAAAAAATGCCAACACTTTTGACAAATCTTGGCTCTTTGTGTCACAATTTGGTATAGCGGAAGCTTTTCTTTGACGCTGTTTGGTTTTTTGTTTACTTTTGAAGTTGTGCTATTTATAGCAACATTGGCGATTTGCCTGCATACAGCCAGGACTCTGTTGAAAGCAGAGCCCGGCTAAAAATGTAAAGATAAAGGGCTGGGGGGGGGGGGGGAGAGAGGTTCAGTATTCATCCCTCTGAGTTATTGTCCATTTAATTTGACCTTTTTGCACCTTAAATGCAATTTCAGCCTCATTAGGATTTGTTGTCAGTATTTTTGATTAAGCAAACTTATTTGTTCAAATATTGTTTTTAATTATGCACAATGGTCACACTGAATAGAGGGATCACGAAAATTATGTACGAAGCTGCATAAACTCTTTTGTGACCTTTTTGCACTTAATATAGACAATTTTTATTTAAATACTTACAATTTGATTTCGAATAAAAACTTTTTGAATATCAAGAATTTAATAAGATTTATCTATTTTGCCTTAATATGTATTCAGTATTATTTTGACGTAATAAAACATGGGGGGTCATTGATGTCAAATTTTAGATATAGGGCTTGAAAGGTAAAATTCTCGAAAAATTTGGATTTTATAGATATATTTGCATGATTTTATGCTAAACGTGTATCACTCTGTAAAGATTTAATTTTGTACATGTCACACAGAACTTATATAGAATGTAACAAATGATATGAATAATGAATAAAGTATAATGAAAACAAAAATATATTAAAAATTCATAATTTTGCTTGTTTCTGTCATTTTCGTCCAAAAAACCTTCCGCACGAAAAAATAGAGTCCCCCCAAACTTGTTTGTTTCTTGAATTTAAATGGATTTTCTTTATAAATGTTGTGTTATTATGAAATATTAATCTTTCTGTGATAATAAGATAAAATAATAAAATAATATTCATTTTTTATATCATGATCATATGCGCAATAAAATCAAAGCGTGAGGAGTGAGATACCATAAATGATGAATTCTATTCAAAAATAGAAAGAAACCGATCAACATTAAGTACGTTATTGTCATACTAGAAATAAAAAAAGATTAGAACCGGATATATTCTAAATCATCACCTGTCGTTTGGTATAATAAACAGTTTATTGCATGAACGTTAGGGAAATATGAGGATTTATTCCCCCAGGAAAATCCTATTTCCCTCGGGAATCTTCATTATTTTCCTCACAGTCATGCAATAAATGTATAATATTACCCGCTGACGCAGGTTATGTATTTTTCTGCAATATCACCACCTTCATAACTCGCATGAATCATCAAAGAAAGCATTTTGTTGTTTATATTTGCATCTTTCTTTTAACAGATTAATAAATTTATCGTAAAAGTAAGTAAAATACACTTAATTACTGTTAATGTATATCGGTACGTAAGCTAAAAGAAACAGCTAAATCATCTCCTATGGGAGTTTGAAACTGACATCATCATGATTATTTCGTGCAGCCCGTGATTTTTTTTTTTAGATCGCTGTAGGTTTCCTGCAAAGTTTCTTGAAAGTCTACCGTATTTTGGGGGCCGTCTCAAAATATGAGGATGGGAAGGAAGGACACCATGACGAGAAAAATTCAATGTTTAACGTGGTCGACCTGGGTTTTATCAGCTTTGTTTTTTGCGCAGGATACAGTAGTCAAATCCACGTATTTTAAAACACTTGAAAAAATATTTTTGATCCCATATCAAATTTAATGGATCAACTAATAAAAATAATTGCAGAATAATTTTTTTTTAAATAATTTACAATTTACAATTTTTATTTGACAATTTTTATTATTGAGTGGATAGCAGACGTCAGTCACCTCACCTTACCTCTACGTGCCCGCTGGCACATAAGGCCCGGATAAACTGCCTCCACCTGTCCCTGTCTTTTATTTACTGTTTTTTTTTTTTTTTCAAATGGGCTGGATCATGAATATCTCATTCTTATGTTTGTATCTCTGCAAGTATAAATGAAGGTGATAGGTTTGTTAATGTAGGTGAGTGAACATGTCTACCAACAATATGTCTTACAATCATATATGGGAAATGCTCATATAATTATTTAATACTGTAGTATTTGTATTGTAGTTTTTAAAAATCTTTGTACACTTCTCTAGCGAATTTAAAAAAAGGAGTTTTACTGAATTGTATATTTTAACGTGTAACCATGCATACAAACACTCTTAAAACATATTTATATATATATATATATAATTTTCCAATACAACAAAAAATAAATCGGCACAGTTTTAAATAATTTAAAAATGATAAATATCCAGAATAAAATCACAAATTGATCCTATTAACCGCAAACGTTTTCGCCATTCCTGGTTCTTCAGGCAGTTATGTACATAACTGCCTGAAGAACCAGGAATGGCGAAAACGTTTGCGGTTAATAGGATCAATTTGTGATTTTATTCTGGATATTTATCATTTTTAAATTATATATATATATATATATATATATATATATATATATATATATATATATATATATATATATATATATATATATAAAACACAAAACAGCAATTATACGCGAAAAGTTTATCATGAACACAAAATAGCTTTTACATACTTAAAAGGATTATCTGTAAATTTAAAAAATAATCATTTAAGTCTCATTTTTACCCCCCCCCCCCCCCCCCCCGTTGAAACAATAAAAATGCCAAAAACTGATAATTTTTTATGAAATAAACTCAAGTTATAAATATTGATTCGTTGATTTGTGGTTCTTTGCTGTTGAATTTTGAACCAGTTCCACGATGCAGGTCAATTTTCAACGGATTAGGGTCTTTATTCAACACCTTTGGTCTCGATATTCAACGTGGCAAAATGACCCCCGGGTCAATTTTCAACCCGGGTCAAATTCTTCGTTACACCGGGTCCAGACTGTAGACTAGCTTGTTTTGCCTCGACCTAGAATGACGTAACGTCAGTGGATAAAACGTGTCACGTGACTGCCGTTGATATTGCAGTCTTTTTCGTTGTATTTCTTTCCTCGTTTATTAACTATCAAAATGTCATCGACACAACAAACTCTTGATTTTTTGCTGTATCATATAATTTTGTGAGAATCATATAGTTTGATTTCGAAGTCTATCGCGCACTTCATTTATTTATAAACTAGCGATGACATTCATTCTCAGAACTGCAAATTGATTTTAAAAACGCATTTCGTTCCGATCGGGTAACGGTTTTAAAATACACAAATTTTCTGAGATATCAAATGGTTTGATTGTTTAAAGAAAATCTATTATTGTAGACCAAGGTGGGTGTTTAAATATAGTTACTGTGTTGGATTGTTGGATTTTCCACTTCACACATCCATCGCGTAACCTTTCTGTCATATCAAGAAATATGCCCGTGTGTATCACAAGGACTCCATGTCAATATTCTCGAGAAGAAAAACGTTTGACATGGAGTCGATATGTTACACACGGGTGCATTTCTAGAAATGACAGGAAGGTTACGCGATGGATGTGTGAAGTGGAAAATCCAACACAGCTACTATATTTAAACACTCACTCTGGTCTACATGTCCGGGGGGGGGGGGGGGGGGCGGGGGGCACAGGGAGAAGCTGGTATCCGGAATTTGCGCAACGTATAAAATATTGTAGTTTTTGTTTTAATTCAAACACCGTTTAAAAAATAGTCTTGACTATCTTCCATGATCACGGTTCGTGTGCTTTGATACTTGCAGTTATTTGTTCTCTTGCATGCATACCAATAACGAAAAACGTACCGTATAAAGTGACACCTGTGGGGAAGATGTAAACTGGACGGCTTGATCGGCAGGCCCAAGGATCATGAAGTTGTCTTTGACTTAAGTCAAATTTTGTATATGTTCTTATTGTCTTATAATAATAAATCTCATCCACTTTCAAAAATGATGCTACGGGTCTTCCATATGCCAGACTTAACAATGATTTTAGGACAAGACTATTGGTATGTTAACCAATGGGATATGCTGATGACAACTTATTTAAGTAGCTATGGAGGTCCATACTCATCACGCTGATTTCTTAGAAGAAAGTTGCACTTTTTTTACTGCTCTTTTGTGCTAATTACCTTATTTTTTCGCACAAATACTCACGATTAAGCATTGAAAAAAATCACTCTACTCTATACAAAGTCATGGCGACTTTTTCCCTTGGAATAACCACTTAATATGTTAAATATATACAATAAAAAATTTGTAAATTGTTAAGGGTGTTTCAAATTTTGGCGTTCATTGACTGGATAATGTTCGTGTTTTTTTTATGGAATCTTCAATGTGCAGTGAATTATACATTCAAATATTCACGCCTTTTATCCCCGGGCGACAGGTTAGTAAAGCATACCTGTGTTATAAGTGTATGATTCAGTGTCCTAGTGAGAGATGCACACAGGTCAAAACTTTATGAAAGGGGTTTTCCGGGATCTGTACTGATGACCAGACGACGTGTGTATTAGGTTAGTTCCTCCAACCAACAACCAAGTAAGTACAGTGCTTTGTATATAAAGCATCAAGGTCCAGAGGAAATCTGAATATTTACGAATTAATCACAGGGGCTCGTCACGAAGTTTTCATCTTTTTTTTTTTATATCTGATCACCACTATTCAATAAAATACTTAGAATAGATTTTGAAAGGTTTGGGGGAGGGGCGGGCTATTTCTATTCTTGTAAAAGATTTTTTTTTCTTCAGAAATGTCCAACAAATTAGGAAACGATGTAATCGTTCAACCGGAAGTGGCTGTTCCTCGCCGACTGGGGCTGTCGAGCGGTATTGCGTTCGTTGTTGGGACAATCATAGGTACGGCCATCTTGTAACACCATTGCCCCCTGTGTAACTACAAATCTTTAAACTACTACGATGATATCATAAGGTTCAGGGACTGTAAACAAAACGGCAGTGACAAAAAAATAAACAAGCAACTGTTCAGCAATGGCATGGATGTGTTTCATTCAAAAAAAGAGGAAACATTCTGTAAAAAAAAAAAAAAATGTTTGATAACAATATTTTATTCGCTTGCACTTCTTTCAAGGGTCGGGGATCTTCATTTCCCCAAAAGGAGTGTTACTGGGTACCGGATCTGTGGGTCTGTGTATAGTGGCCTGGGGACTCTCGGCAGCCATCTCATTCTGTGGTAAGCGGAAATAAAACGTATAAAACTGATATAAACAAGAATAGACATGGGTTTTCGTGAAAAAGACTGAGGAGGCAGATAGCGTAGGAATATGAATACTTCACAATTATATTTCTTTCAAAAAGGTGATTTTAAAATATAATTTTAGGTCAATTTTGTTTTCTTTCAAATATACTTTGATATCCTAAACATTTGATATAATGTTGTATCTGCAGATGATGAATGGAACTATATTTTTCAGCGCAATTGTGTAAAGAGTACCTGACTTTAGTTATATATCTTGAATAGATAATAAGCACTGATCGAATATATCAAAAATAGAATTACACTTCTATCTAGCTTCCATACTAAACTTGATTTATTTGACCCAACTTCCGGTAGGGGCGCTGGTGATGGCGGAACTTGGACTTCTCCTGCCCCGGTCTGGTGGATCCTATGTCTACCTCCACAAAGCCTTCGGGAACTTTCCAGCGTTTCTGTTCGTCTGGGTCAGTGCTGTTGTTATTGGACCTGCTGCTCAACTCGTTAAAAGTCTGACAGTGGCTGAGTATATTTCCCGCGCAGCTCTGGACGAGTGCCAGCGGACCAAGGGATGGACGAAACTGACGGCGGCAGTTGTTATTAGTTCGTATTAAAAATGTGTGTATCCTCAATCTGCCCATATTTGGTAATCTCAATGTATGGTTTTCCTATAAGATTTTTGATCCGGGTCTTTGCAGTCAGCGTAGCCATTGTCAACGTTCTGAGTGTCCGTCTGGCGGCGCGGACGCAGGTGTTGTTCTCCGTCATCAAAGTGGGCGGATTACTCGTCATCATCGGCGGAGGAATATACTCTCTTGTTAAAGGTATCAGAAAAACAAATGTCCGTTACTTATACGAAGTATCTTCTAAAACAAATTAAAGTGTCATTTTATCATTATTAATAGTTGATTATAATCAACTCTTCTATGCAGTTACTCTGACAAACCGGAACTGAAAGAGTGTTTGGACCTAAACACAAATCATCACCGCTGACAAGACTAAGTTCTTGAAAATAATCGATAAATTCGATATTATGTATGCTGAAGCATTTTTTTTTAAAGGAAACTTATTTATAAATCCTTGAAATAGCCAGATTTTATATACTAGTAGTGAGAAAAATTTAGATACTTTTTGTAGTCATATGTATTTCTACGCCAGAGTTCAATATAGTCTCGTTCAACCATCGACTGTTTCCGTAAATCTCCGAGCGTTGAACGAGACTAGAGTTTATATAATATTACTTGGATCCATACACTTTTTGGAGTATTTCGATTACTGATAAATAGTTTGATGGAATAAATTCTATCTTTAAATATTACACAACATGATTCATACGGGGTTTTCTCGAAATTCTTGGAAAAGTCCGAGAATCCATATTATAAAATGTGCGTAATTCAAATACAGATTATAAACTACTTGCCAGGCAAAATAACACATCGTTGATTTTAAAATAAATAATAATTGATAAAATCAACTCAAGTCAGTACTTTAATACTTTGATATTATAAAGGTAATTATGGAATACTGGAATCTGGCTTCGAAGCGTCTAACACAGAACTATCGGGGATCGCATCGGCTCTGTACAGCGGACTCTGGGCTTTTGGTGGATGGTAGGTCGAAAATTAACTCTTTTTTATTATAAGTAGAGTTTAATTAACGTGCGTTTCAACGATAAGAAATGTACAGTACATAGTGTCAATCCCAGTCTTCTTTCAGGGGAAACCTAAATTATGCGATGGAAGAGTTGAAAAAACCTCAAAGGTCAGTATCATCTACTAAAAATCACGGACTTGGCTCGAGAGGAAGTCCAGTTTTAGGTGAATTTTTACGTGTTATTCTTCGCTGATTTGGTTCAAGATCCACCTTTTGACAGGTGTGCTATGTGGCCTCTTGTTTTTTCTGTTGTGTGACCCCCTTACTGCATCGTCTTCTGCTCTGTGTGTCCCCTTACCGTAAATCTTTTATTGCAGGAACCTGCCACTGTCCATCGGTGTGTCCATGTTGACCGTGTTCTTTATTTACATGCTGGTCAACGTGTCCTACTTCACTCTGCTCACCAAAGACGAGTTTCTGTCCTCATGGGCAGTAGGTGTGGTAAGAAACTAAGCATTATGGGCGTGGTATATAAAACCAAGGGCTGTACTATTAGGACACAACAGGTTGTGGTAAAAAACAAAGGGTTGTGGTAAGATACCAAGAGTTGTTGGAGTGGTAATAACCTAAAGGTTGGGTTGGTAGGAAACCAAGGCTTATGGGCGTTATAGGAAACGAAGGCTTGTAGGCATTTTAGGAAACCAGGGGTTGTTGGGGTGGTAGGAAACAAAAGCTTGTGGGCGTTATAGAAAACCAAGGCATGTGGGGGTTATAGGAAACCAGGGCTTCTGGGCGTTTTCGGAAACCAAGGGTTGTTTTAGTGGTAGAAAACCAAAGCTTATGGGCGTTATAGATAAAAAAGGCTTGTGGGCGTGGAAGAAACCAAGGGTTGTTGGCGTTATAGGGACCCAAACCTCGTGGGCGTGGCAGGATACTAAGGCTTGTGGACGTGGTTAGAAACCAAGGCTTGTTTGTGTGGTTATTACCTAAGGGTTGATGGCGAGATAAGAAAACCAAGGCTTGTAGGACTGGTAAGAAACCAAGGCTTGTGGGCTTTTTAGGAAACCAAGGCTCATGGGTGTGGTAGGAAACAAAGGTTTGTGGGCATGCTAAGAAACCAAGGCTTGTGGGTAGAGTAAGAAACTAAGGCTTGTGGTTAGAGTAAGAAACCAAAGCTTGTGGGCGTTATAGGAAACCAAGGCTTGTTGACCGGTAAGAAACCAAGGCTTGTAAGCACAGTTAGAAACCAAGGCTTGTGGATCTGGTAAGAAACCAAGGCTTATGGTTTTGGCAGGAAACAAAGGCCCTGTGGGCGTTATAGGGGACCAAGGCTTTTGGGCGTGGTAAGAAATCAAGGCTTGTGGGCGTGGTATGAACCCAAGGCTTGTTAGCGTGGTAAATGACCAAAAGGGCACATAAGTACAGAACATTTTTTACCACTATAATTCCCTTTTACTTGCATTACATTCCCCAAAATGATATGGACCCAAAAAAGGAAGCAGCATCTGCCTACATTTCGTATGCATGATAGACACAAAAAAAACCCTGAATTTTTTGGTGTATTTCAATTGGGTAGCGATTCTGTTTGTGTATCCTGTTTTAAAGAGATGAGAGATGGACCATCTTTGTTTTAGACCTGGGCGGAGAAGCTGTTTGGAGGAGGAGCTATCTTTGTTCCCATCATCGTGGCCTGTTCTGTGTTTGGGTCGGCCAATGGCGGAGCGTTTGTAAATTCCAGGTAAGCAAGGAAAAAATGTAGAGTGCTTTCGCGACATTAACCATTTAATATTTTTACCCATCCATCTTTTCCTCTGTTTAGGATGATCTTTGCAGCAGCGAGGGACCGGAACTTTCCATCCCTGCTGTGCTATCTGAACGTTCATTCCTTGATCCCGACACCCTCCGTTATCTTGATGGTCAGTGAATGTCGGTCTCCTTTTCGTTTGAAACAAAGTCTTGTTTTTTTATTCCTAAAAACTGTGAACTTTTTTAAATTCTCACATCAAACCAAATACTAATATATTAGAACTACTCATTTGGTTCCTATACGATCATTAAAGGAATGGATATGTATCAATTAGAAAATAATTAACAAAAACGTTGACTACGTAATTAGCTTACTGATGTATCATCTTGACCATATATGTGCATCCTTGATTATAAGAACTAATTAATTACCTGTGCTTACCTGTTGTATCACGATGTCCAATGTTTCCAGACCGTGCTTGCTCTTATTTACCTGGTTCTGCCTGGTAACGTGGGCTCCATCTTGAACCTGACCGGATTTATCGTGTGGGGGACTTACGGACTCATCATGGTGGCACACATTGTGTTTAAATTCCAGAAGGATACCAAAGACACTCCAAGAGTAGTCAGGGTATGTAAACTGACTGACTGATATTTTCCAAAAAATCTTGACTTATTAGATATTATGCCGGGTTTCTTATTTCTGCTGAATCATTTAAATGAGAGCGATTTCAGGATTAGAATCGGCCGGGGGGGGGGGGGGCACTTTTTTTCGCACCAAACAATTTTTTTTTAAATTTTATAATTAAAAGAGTGAATATACATGGAGTTGCCCCCTCCCCAATTTTCTGGGCGCATGTAAAAGAAAGAAAAATAACAAAGTTTGGAGTGATAGGAACAGTACGCCCCCCTCCCCCGATTATGATTTTTATAATTTTGGAAAGTTTCTATTTTTCTGTTTTATTTTTCTGCAGGTCCCAATCTTTGTCTCCCTCGTCGTGCTGGTCACGTGTGTATACCTCGTGGTCGCCCCTTTTCTGGACGGAGTAAAGATGGAGTACGTTTTCGCCTTTTCCGTTCTTGTTGTAGGAGTCTTCATTTACTTCCCTTTTATTTACTTCCGCTTTTCTGTTCCAGGAAGTGGTAAGTTGAAGATGTTGAAAATATTCCTTGTGATTCTGCGGGTATCCTTCTTTCTCTATATCACAAACCCATAATCTCGTTTATATCATAAAAAAGGTATATTTATGGATTAATTTTTGCAGGATTTTTGTACAGTTTCCTTCAGCTGTTCCTAGAGATATCTCCTCCCTCCGATATACTCCAATGACAATACATGCCCCCTCCAAAACATATAAATAAACTTTCTGTGTGTTGGCTCAAAGGAGTAAATTCAACATTTAGGAAGAGCAATCTAAAGAGACCTAGATGGCTAAAGCTTGTCCTCGTCCGGCCTAGAACTAGAACACTGATAAAGAGACGTAAAAGTTCTCTGAAATTCAAAACAATATGGACCGCGTACATATCAGCTTGAGAGATAAAACATTTAGCGAAACCGAAATAAGGGAGAACTTATATTTGCACCAACATAGACAGGGATACGTTGGCCGAACCAGGAAACAGGCCCCTGAACCAACCAATGACAGGAAAAGAATTGGGGACCGTGGGTGAAGACAGTCAAGCCAATCAAAATTTGCCATGACTTTTTCCTTGTAAATAGACGGGGGCTATTGCCTAATCTCCACCAATCATCGATAACAACTTATTAAGTGAATTTAAACAGCTTATTTAGTGAATTTAACCATCTAATTTAGTGACATTAACAACTTCCTTGATTAGTCATCAGTAATCATTGCAAAGATGATTATTTTTCATCACGAAAATACTTCTTTGAAAATGTTAGGATAATTTTCAATTATATTTTCAACGAATGAAGATCCTAATTCTCACCTTTATCCTTCCTTTATATGTGGTTTTTTTTTAAATTAACTCATTTTGGGCACTAAATGCTGTAAAACAGTAAAAGTGCAGAATTATCTTTAAAGAAAAATGTTTTAGGCATAATAAATGAACTATGAAAACGCCAAACACCATTAAAATATTATCTGTGATGTATATAAACTTTCGAAGGAAAGAAATGCATAAAGACTATATTAATAACCGTAATATTTCTAAAATCAACTCTTTGCCTTCAGAAATTTGTTGAAATAAGCAGAATCAAACTTGCATTGAGACTTCGGTTTTTGATAGATGATTTTTTAGTGGTCCAGAGTGATTCTGCCAAACCTGGTTCAGTGGAACAATTTTTGAGTTTCAATTTTTCTTTCTTTTTCTAGCAAAGTCAGAGAAAATTCTTGCTTAATATCTATCTAATACGTTTAAACAAAGTCCAATAATTTCAACAACAAAACAACAGTTGTGGCTAACTGAATGAATACATTCAAAGTTTTGTGAAGTTAAGGCTGACATATGCAATATTCCTGGGTTAAAGCTGACATATTTAACTATTCAACACTCCTGAGTTAAAACTGAAATATTTATTACTCCTCATTGAAAGGGAGGGGGGGGGGGGCTAGACTAATCATCAGAAATTTTGACAAGAAAAAAAAACTAAATCCCAAAGTCATGAAAATCGAAAATTCTGCCAAAAAAAACCCCCAAATTCCCAAATCGTAAAATTCCTAATCCGTGGACTTGTTATTGCTGGTGTAAACGTGTTTTAATCTTTTTTTCAGGCATCATATTTCTCTTCGTCTACAAGTTTTGTAGAATAGAGATAAGAATTCTTTCAAGGATGATTGTTTTAATAAGGTGCATCGGGGCTAAAGTGTTTAAAGATAAACTCCGCAAAAAATCCCGTTATAACTGCTGTTTCCAATAATATGTAAAGAAGGTAAGCAACATAAAAAGTGAGCAAAGATATTTGAATTACTTATAGTTTCAATTAGATCTTCAATTATAACGTTACACATAAGAAAGAGCGAATTCTCCAGACATGTAAGGTTATACATGGTAACCATAACTATAAAACATGAAAGGCCGAGTGTTCGATCGATCAAGAAACAAGACATGCAGAGCCAACATTGTAACTTCCAAAATGCACTATAATGAACGATAAACATATTTAAATCATCGTAGCTTTCTGAATTAAAGATATTTTAAATATCTGTAAATAATGCATTAGGATTTTTTAAAAATACGTTTTAACATGGTAAGACTACGATATTGTACCGTATAGATTTCAGTCTTGTCAGTTTCTAAATGAACACCCTCATGGCGACTGAATGGTTAACAGGTTGGCCAACATATTTACATGTACTTTAGTTTCTTAAAAATGATTTCTTAAGCCATTTTCTGTTCGACAGTATTCAGTAAAGAAAAATTAATCACGATTTGAATCACTATAGTAATAAAGAAGATGGGTGGATAAGGTGTGTAAAATGCCCATACGCGGTCGGACAGGCTACTGTAAAATTAAAGTATCAATAAATCTGATGGGTTTTTTAAAAAATCATTGAAAACAATATGCATTTAACGAATCATTGATTTGTAACCTATAGGTATGTTCAATACTTGGAACATATTGATTTAAACAGGCGTATACGTGCAAATACTGTCATTTTTTAGAACTTCAAGGCATTTTCTTTTATAGAGTGGGCCTGTGCTCCATATTTTACTCAATGTCTAATTAAGGTCTATTGGAAAACAAACCGATTTCAACCAACAAAAACGTGGAGAGATGACCCACTATACTTTAAAAATGTCATTTTGTATCCCAACAATTGAACGTTTTGAAAAATAATACAAGTCCGATAGTTCGTGACCTTAGTCACACATAATATTTAAAAAGCCCACTTTATTGTGTCAGATCACTTTATTGGCTCAGTGGTACCTGGCATAAGCTAACCTTATATATCTAGGGTTTTTATGTTACGGGTTCGATACCACCAAAATTTCCGACAATATTTTTTTTCTTATTTTTTTTTGTTAAATATATTAAAAACTGACTATAGTTAGAAAAATTGCTTTTGCAAAGTTGTATTATAATATATTTGAATAGATTTAATTGGGGAAAAATAAATTTAAAATTGTATTTCACTACTAAACCGAATGGGCATTTGCGTCATCTTATTCCCCCATCCTCTTTCGTCATTTTCGAGAATCCAACTTTGATTAGTCTGGATACAGAACTAAGCGCGGGCTTGTTTGCAACATGTGGCAATTTTTATTGCTTTAAACTGTTAATTATCCTCATATCTGTTTTGATAATTGCGTTGTTATCTTAATACACGTGTCTTTTACTAATTAACAATTGTTTATTGTCAATAAGTCCATGACTAATTAATTAGTGAAAGACACGTTCGCCCATTTATACAAAGTTTAAATTACTTATATAACATCTACCGAGTATGACTCCCTCTTATTTCTTGCGGAAATAACTTGTACATTCATAGCTCTGTAGAAACTGACAGGCCTGAAATCCATATCGTTTGGTCAAACGGCCTTCAGCAGCATAATAAAAAAACACTGAAATAATCATGATGCCCGACTCAAATTTCCATAGACGACGATTTGGCCGATTCTTTTAGCTAACGTACTTGTGTATATGAACAGTAATTTAGAACCAACTTTGGGTAGTTGTGTCAAATGTGACGTATGCCTGTCTATTTCATTGTCAACAACGGCTCTTTGAAATCAACAAGATTTGTCTGGCCTCTGTGCAAAAACTACGCAATCGGTGTATATTTCGCTTGAAACCAGCGTCATTTTGACTTGTTTTGACGCAAGAAACAGAGTTACATCATACTGAAAGTCCAACGATCATTGCATAAAAAAATTAACATAACTTGCTGACGTTGGTTATGTATTTTTTCTGCAATGTCGCCACCTTCATAACCAGCATGAATCACCAAAGCATTGGACTGTTTAGATGCAAGTTGAGTTTGTATATATATATGAACAAGTTTTGCACCCGGGGGTTCTTTTGCTTCTAGGTGAATTTCTTTTCTGACCCAATTTAGATATAATATATTTTCAATTTCAATTTCAATTTCTTTATTATTTGAGTTGTTTGGCTCCTAAAAATGTTACCTTCCGGACGTACGATCCCTAGATGGCTTCGTGTCAAATCAAAAAGGAATGAATCACTTTTCTAATCTTAAAAGTATGGAATACAATCTAGACAAGAATAGCCAGTCTCAGGGTTGAACCTAGAAAGAAAGGATTCATTTATGATCATCAAGCCTAGAAGGGGTGATTTCAGTCTGTGGATTAGACCTGAAAAGGAAAAAATAAGTTTGCGTCTTAAAAGGATTCAGTTTGTGAGCCAGGCATAGAAAGAAAGGATTAAGTCTGTGAGTCAGGCATAGAAGGGAAGAATTCAGTTGGTGAGTTAGGCCTAAAAAGGAAGGATTCAGTTGATAAGATAGGCCTAGAAAGGAAGGATTCGGTTTGTGAGTTAGGCCTAAAAAAGGATTCAGTTTATGAGTTAGGTGTCCTTTACAAAAAACTTAGATTACTGAGAATCAAAATTTGTACATAACAACTAGTTGTCATGTACAAATTTTGAAAATTCTCAATAATCTAAATTTTTGTAAAGGACATAGGCCTAAAAAGGAAGGATTCAGTTTATGAGTTGGACCTAGAAAGGAAGGATTCAGTTTATGAGTTAGACCTAGAAAGGAATGATTCAGTTTATAAGATAGGCATAGAAAGGAAGGACTCGGTTTATGAGTTAGGTCTTGAAAGATCAACATAGAAGCAAAGAATGAATCCTTGAGTAAAACTTAGTCAGAAATGAGTCCTAACCAATTTGTACATTCCTGATCATTATAAATATGGACTTGTTATTGCGCGGCTCATCTAAAGTATACATGTTTTAATCTTTTCCAGGTATCATATTTCTCTTCATCTACAAGTTTTATAGAATAGAGATAAGAATTCTTTCAAGGATGCATTATAGATTGATTTAATAAGGTGCATCGGGGCTAAAGTGTTTAAAGATAAACTCGGCCAAAAAATCCCGTTATAACTGCTGTTTCCAATAATATATAAAGAAGGTAAGCAACATAAAAAGTGAGCAAAGATATTCAAATTTCTAGTTTCAATTAGAACTTCAATTAGAACGTTACACATAAGAAAGACCAATTCTCCAGACATGTAAGGTTATACATGGTAACCATAACTACATGAAAGACTGAACGTTTGATCAATCAAGAAACAAGACACGCAAAGCCAACATTGTAACTTCCAAAATACACTATAATGAGCGATAAACATATTAATCATCATAGCTTTCTGAATTAAAGCTATTTTAAATACCTGTAAATAATGCATTTGGATTTTTTTAAAAATACGTTTTAACATGGTAAGACCATGATAATGTACCGTATAGATTTCAGTCTTGTCAGTTTCTAAATGAACACCCTCATGGCGACTGAATGGTCAACAGGTTGGCCAACATATTTACATGTACTTTAGTTTCTTAAAAATGATTTCTTAAGCCATTTTCTGTTCGACAGTATTCAGTAAAAAAAAATTAATCACGATTTGAATCACTATAGTAATAAATTTCGTCATTTTCGAGAATCCAACTTTGATTAGTCTGGATACAGAACTAAGCGTGGGCTTGTTTACAGCATGTAGTAATTTTTATTGCTTTAAACTGTTAATTATCCTCATATCTGTTTTGATAATTGCGTTGTCATTTTAATACACGTGTCTTTTACTAATTAACAATTGTTTATTGTCAATAAGTCCATGACTTATTAATTAGTAAAAGACACACGTTCGCCCATTTATACAAAGTTTAAATTACTTATATAACATCTACCGAGTATGATTCCCTCTTATTTCTTGCGGAAATAACTTGTACATTCATAGCTCTGTAGAAACTGACAGGCCTGAAATCCTTATCTTTGGTCAAACTGCCTTCAGCAGCATAGAACCATTATAACAGGAGCTTGGACTTTGGGTAGTTGTGTCAAACAGCAATGTCACGTATGCCTGTCTATTTCATTGCTGCCCACTCAGTGAAAGCTCATTGAAATCAACACGATTTGTCTGGCTTCTGAGCTAAGACTACGCAATAGGTGCATATTTCACTTGAATCCAGCATCATTTTAAACATGTTTTGACGCAAGAAGTGATAGCTACGTCCTACGGAAAGTCCAAGGCCTTGTTATAATGGTTCTAATAAAAATCATGGACTGCATGAAATAATTATGATGTCCAACTCAAATTTCCATAAATTCTTTTAGCTAACTTGCTTGTGTACACTAACAGTAATTTAGAACCATTTTAACAAGAACTTAAAAAACTTTGGGTTGTTGTGTCAAACAGCAATGTGACGTATGCCTGCCTGTCTATTTCATCGTCAGCCACTCGGTCGTGGCTCTTTGAAATCAACAAGATTTGTATGGCCTCTGTGCAAAAACTACGCAATCGGTGTATATTTCGCTTGAAACCAGCGTCATTTTGACTTGTTTTGACGCAAGAAACAGAGTTACATCATACTGTAAGTCCAACGATCATTGCATAAAAAAATTTACACAACTTACTGACGTTGGTTATGTATTTTTTCTGCAATGTCGCCACCTTCATAACCAGCATGAATCACCAAAGCATTGGACTGTTTAGATGCAAGTTGAGTTTGTATATATATATGAACAAGTTTTGCACCCGGGGGTTCTTTTGCTTCTAGGTGAATTTCTTTTCTGACCCAATTTAGATATAATATATTTTCAGTTTCAGTTTCTTTATTAACCAATTAAGGGCCCTTAAGGGGCAACGTGAAGACTGTACATACAGCATCCAATGAACATAAAACATTCAATAAACATATACAAGAGGGAAAGAGCTGGATGATTAAAAGAGCTAGGACAGACATGAACAATTAAATAGTGTGTGTAGATAGATAGATAGATAGATAGATAGATAGATAGATAGATAGATAGATAGATAGATAGATAGATAGATAGATAGATAGATAGATAGATATATGTTTTCATACATTCAATACAGTGTCTTCTATATATTTGTGTTAAACACTATACATAAATAAATCAAAATACAAATGCACATACAAATTTGAAATAGTTTATCATATGATTGAAAAAATAAAAACCAATATTTGAATAGGAAATACAAATTAAGGCAATGCCTTTTGTAAAAATTTACCAACAGAGTTTAATATATCTAATTCTTCACAGTTTAGAATCCAAAATAATTTTTGTTTATCTTGTAAACTAGTAAAATGTTTTACTTTAGATGAAATTAAATCAAATAGTTCCTCTCTTTCTTTTGTAAATTTGCTGCATTGGATAAGAAAATTCATAAAGAAAACCCATTTGAATTTAAGAAACAAACAAGTTTTTTCTTTTGGGGGGGCGGGCAACTATTTTTTTTGGTGCGGAAGGTTTTACAGACGAAAATGACAGAAACAAGCAATTTTATGATTTTTCAAAAATCTTTTCTTTTTATTATACTTAATTCATAATTTACATTTTTAACATTTGATAAGTTTGTGACATGTTCTATAGGTTCTGTGTGACATGTACCAAATTAAATTTTGAGAGAGAGTGATACACGTTCATGCAAATATATATAAAATGTCTGAATTTTTTTAAAGCCAAATTTTCCGAGAATTTTACCTTTGAGGTCATACATCTTAAATTTGACAATACTGACCCCCATGTTTTATTATGTCAAAAATGATACTGAAAACATGTCTAGGCAAATTGGATTAATCTTATAAAATTCTTGATATTCAAAATGTTTTTATTTCAACTCAAATTGTAACTATTAGAGAAATTGTCTATTCTAAGTGCAAAAAGGTCACACAAAATTATGGAACTTCGTACAATTTTTTTTTCGCAATCCCTCTATTCAGTTGACCATTGTGCATAATTAAAAACATATTTGAAGAAATAAATTTGCTTATTTAAAAATACTGACAACAAATCCTAATCAGGCTGAAATCGAATTTTAGGTGAAAAAACTGTCAAATTAAATTGGCCCAAACTCAGAGGGATGAACACTGACCACCCATTATCTTTGTATTTTTCAAGTATGCTTTGTCTACAAACTTCAATGATATACTTCTCAAGAAATTCTCGATACAAGACCATTGAGGAGTGGGATACCTCTCGACTTTTTCAAGTATCCATTTTCATGTGTGGGTGTGGTCAGATCCTGAAAACACCGTGAAAGACCAAATAATATGAAAAACAAAATACAGATCGAGAACATCTAGCGGACGTGTAGAAAACTCACCACAAACAATTGTAAAGCAAGTATATCGATGTTAGATTAGAAATGGGCCAATTTTCTTAAAATGATGGTGGGACGCTAAAATAAAAAGCTTTTTGTTGTGTCAGCATTCAATTATTGTTTTTGATATCAATATTTGAATAAAACATTCAATGCGAATAAATGCAGGCGAAATTTTTTTTGGTTTTTTTTTACTGTGGTACTAGCTACCTCCGAAGCCCAAATGAGGCACAAAAGGAAGCATTTTGTTGTTTATAGTAAGTTCTGATTTATCCAGATATAATCCACACAAAGTAAGCAGCAAAAATAAAACATCAATGAATTAATTTATCAATTATAGCTAGTTTAACTAGAGGTACTGTGAGCAAGCTCACAATTGATACCCCCCGCTAAGATAAAAATCATAATGCGTGTATTTTTTAAATTATAAAAAATATTGGATGAATCTATTTCACCGTCCATTTTCTATAAATAACAACTGCTCTATTTTTTTAAAACTGCTGGTCATAAGCAATATTTGTGTGAAGTAAGAACATTCAATGCTTCTCCATAAGAAAGACAATGACCGGACACGAATTTTGCACTTTTTCTGCCAGTGACCTTGGCCTTGCCCAAATGACCTTGGGTCAAAGTCATGACACACCCTTAGGTCATAGGCAATCTTTGTGTGAAGTCAGAACTTCCAATAATTCTCCATAAGAAAGATATGGACCGGACACAAATTTTGTATTTTTTCTGCCAGTGACCTTGACCGAATGACCTTGGGTCAAGGTCATGACACACCCTTAGGTCATAAGCAATCTGTGTGAAGTATGAACTTCCAATGTTTCTCCATAAGAAAGATATGGACCGGACACGATTGCACAGACAGACGGACGGACAGGCGGACAAGGTGATTCCTATATACCCCCCGAAACTTCGTTTGCGGGGGGTATAATAAAGTTGACAATTTTATTTAATAAGACTTAACAAAACATCTAAAAGTTTTTAAAAAGAAAATTTGCTTATTCTCATGCTGACAGCTAAGCCGTGCATTTGATTGCATCGAAGTTTGTCTATAAATCTTGTATTTATGAGTAACGATCAATTTCCTTTAAGAACTAAAGGGAAACTTTTGCAACCCTTTGTCTCTGATATAGCCCTCAAAGTAAAAGCTTCGATCCTTCACGATCTTTAAAGCAACTCTGGTTAGTGTTAATTCCAAAATTAGTATGAATAATAACAATAATTGAAGTATTTTGTGGTCATCAGCAAAACTTGTGAAACCACATGCAAATAAAAAATGTCAACAAACTATACATTGAAATAATTTATTATCTGTTTCGTTCAGCTGTTAGAATCTCAAAATCATGAACATACACAGTTGGGGAAATTACACTTGCTAACCATCAGAACATAACATCAGTTTATGGTTGAGATTTCTTGAGACATGTGAGTAAGACAATGTTTGGGGAAACTATAAAGCCGTCTACAGTATTGTAACAGAGAACATGAGCATGTGTGACCAGTGGGATCCCCCCACCCCCACTCACTTATCAGCCTCCAATCCCCCCCCAGGCACTGGTCAGCATCCCTTCCCCCATTCATTGGTCAGCATCCCCACCCTCAATCATTGGTCAGCATCCCACCAAGCATTGGTCAGCACCCCCCCCCCCCCATTCATTGGTCAACATCCCCAAACAATGGTCAGCACCCCTCAAGCGCTGGTCAGCGACAGATCTCCCGCATCATGGTGGTAAATAGAGCCATCAACTGTAAGTACTCGTCCGCGCCATCCATCAAACACTTGTCCACCACCTGAAAAAGCAAGGTCAAAATCTTTAGTGATCATATCAAGAGAAGATAGTAACAATGTCAAACATTGGAGAGAGAACTCATCTGGACATCAATAAATATAAGGAGAAGTTACATACAGCAAGTTAATCAAAATTTAAGGGAAACAACTTATAGCAAGTTTGTCATAATATTCGGGGGAAGTAACTTATTACATATAATTCATGAACAGGTAAATAATAAGAACTAAAAATATAATGTGGCAGACAGCCAAATTGTTTAATTCTATGGCAAGATTTTGCATATGGAACATTTCTCAATTTTTATACTTTAACTCAAATTTTAAAATACTGAGTTGTTCCCTTCTTTAATAAGGCAATAAAATGAATAAAAGCAGGCATCATTTGACCTGGTGCAGTGTACCTGAGTGACAAAATATTGTCATTTTTTGGAGCATTTTGTCATGAAAATTCAGGGAAGTAACTTACTGCCAGTTTTTCACAGATAACTGACTTCTGCTGGTCATTGAGGTTGTCCAGTTGCACAATCTTGTCATGAAGCTGTGTGATGATCTGAGCTGCAGAATGCCCTTCAAACATTACCTCCTATAAATAGACATTACATCATGACACTCAAACATTACCTTCTATATATAGACATTACATCATGATGCAGTAGATTTCTAATTAAACACGAGGAACAAATATCTGTGTACAATCGTTAGTATCAATCTCCATGAATTTTAAATATCATTTTTATTTTTTGGACAGATGTAAACTAAACGAAACAATAATTAAAGAAGGAGTTAAATTTGACGGTGAATGGACTAAACACGAAAGGTCTGTGATACTGCATTTGCAATGTTGATCAAGACTTGTCATGAACGTCAGAAATGAACTATAATCAGGGGTTGACAACTTTTTTATGCATTAGTCCAGCCGGGCTAGTGCCTGTTAACTTTAACTTGTTTTCACTCAGTAACTTTATAATCATCGTGATGTATCATATATCAATTTGCATCATGCGAGATACTAAAAATAAAGTCAACTTTTTCCAGTAAATTGTCAACAATTGCACATCGATAATTTACACAATTCTTTAAGCAAATTTTATTTATTAGTCCAACCAGACTGATAAGACAGAAATTTTGTTCGTCCAACTCAAAATCAATTACTGGTAGTCTGTGATTAACGGACTAAAGTTAATGTTGAACCCTGATAACTGATTTAAACTACTTTGACAAATTGTGATTGATCCTATGTAAAACTTTAACACCCCCCCCCAAATTTGGCCCCACCCTATCCCAAGGGATCATGATTTTCACAACTTTGAATCTACAATACCTGAGGATGCTTCCACACAAGTTTCAGCTTTCCTGGCTGATTAGTTTCTGAGAAGAAGATTTTTAAATATTTACTCTATATATTCCTATGTAAAACTTCGACCCCCATTCTGGCCAACCCTACCCCCAGGGATAATGATTTTGACAACTTGGAATCTACACTACCTGAGGACGCTTCCACACAAGTTTCAGCTTTCCTGACTGATCAGTTTCTGAGAAGAAGATTTTAAAAGATTTACTCTTTTTATTCCTAGGTAAAACTTTGACCCCCCCCCCCCCCACCCCCCAGATCATGATTTTCACAGCTTTGAATCTACACTACCTGAGGATGTTTCCACACAAGTTTCAGCTTTCCTGGCTGATTAGTTTCTGAGAAAAAGATTTTATAAGAACTTGGACCCCCCCCCCCCCCCCCCCCAATAGGCTTCACCCTACCCTGGGTCATGATTTTCACAACATTAAATCTACACTACCTGAGGATGCTTCCACACAAGTTTCAGCTTTCCTGGCTGATTAGTTTCTGAGAAGAAGATTTTTAAATATTTACTCTATATATGCCTATGAAAAACTTTGACCCCCCATGGTGGCCCAACCCTACCCCTGGGGGTCATGATTTTCACAGTTTTGAATCTACACTACCTTAGGATGCTTCCACACAAGTTTCAGCTTTCCTGGCTGATTAGTTTCTGGGAAGAAGATTTTTAAAGATTTACTCTTTTATATTCCTATGTAAAACTTCAACCTCCCATGGTTGCCCCACTCTACCCCTGGGGGTCATGATATTCACAACTTTGAATATACACTACCTGAGCATGCTTCCACACAAGTTTCAGCTTTCCTGGCTAATTAGTTTCTGAGAAGAAGATTTTTAAAGATTTACTCTTTATATTCCTATGTAAAACTTCGACCCCCCATAGTGGCCCAAACCTACCCCCCAGGGGTCATGATTTTCACAACTTTAAATCTACACTACCTGAGGATGCTTCCACACAAGTTTCAGCATTTCTGGCTGATTAGTTTCTGAGAAGAAGATATTTAAAGATTTACTCTATATATTCGTATGTAAAACTTCGACCCCCCCATTGTGGCCCCATCCTACCCCTGAGGGTCATGAATTTCCCAACTTTGAATCTACACTACCTGAGGATGCTTCCACACAAGTTTCAGCTTTCCTGGCATTATGGTTGGTGAGAAGAAGATTTTTGAAAAATACTCGAAATTTTTCATGAATTTCTAATTATCTCCCCTTGAAAACCGGTGTGGCCCTTAATTTTCACAACTCTGAATTCCCTTTGCCTAAGGATAATTTGTGCCAAGTTTGGTTGAAATTGGCCCAGTAGTTCTTGAGAAGATGTTGAAAATGTGAAAAGTTTATGGACAGACGGACGACAGACAAAATGTGATCAGAATAGCTCACTTGAGCTTTCAGCTCAGGTGAGCTAACTAGTCATTCCGCTTTGCTTTGTTAGTCATCTTACCTGAACTTTTTTTTCGAGCTTTTCGTAGGAATTTGAGTGACAAACTTTGATTAACACGTCAATCGTTTCGTCCGATATAACCTACATGGAACAAACAAAGATAGGTTAAGTCATACAGCTAGGTTATATCATACAGCTAAAAACATTCACTCTTAAAAGAACTTAAAAATTATTAACAAATTGTCTACATATACGGCAAATAATGAAACAATACAAAAACATGAAATTAGTACATGAAGCAGCTGCATACGTTTTTCGGAATCTAGTAAAATACAATGTATTTATACCTGTAATAAAATTATTTCGATACCATTAATTAAATTGGACACAATAAACAAAATACAGATAAAAATATTAAGGTCTTTAAAGGAAAAGTTTTATTTTTCAAATGATTTTCCGTTGTTTAGTAGGTGAGCTTTGCCTTTGGGCTATTATCACGTTAAGATGTTACACTGTTTATCATGTTGCAGGAGTAGGATATAAGAAATAACATTTTTTAAATCTGCTCCAAATGGTAGAAAAAGTCAATTTCCTATATATTCCTATGGTAAATGTATCTGTATTTTTAGATGCCCCCCCCCCCCCCCCCCCCAAAAAAAACCCCAGACATTAGATTTTTTTGAACTTTGAAAATATAGTAGGGTTAGCGTAAATTTAATATAATTTTTAAAAAATTGGGCTATTGTAGTTTTTACATTAAAAAAAAAAACCCAACTCAGCCTCTTTAGTACATTTGTGCTGGTACTTATTCTTCCTCAGAGATATTAAACAGAATAGGTTAAATATTATAATAGGTTTAATATCATAAATTTCAAGGCGATAAATGACATTTTACATTGCCCACGTCATGAACCTAATTCTAAACCATTGACATATAGAAACATAAACAAGAGGCAAATTGGCCTTAACGGTCACCTGAGTAGCATATATCCAATACACAAACTTGTCATGGAGTCTCATATATGCATCTATAATTAATTAGTTTTCATACTGGAGTAGAAAAATTATAAATTTGTAATGACAACCACATTTAATTCAAAAAGAACTGTGAAACCTATAATTTTGGTGAAAAACTAAAAGATCTGGTCTACAAAATAATGAATTCAGTTTTCCTTTCAGGTGTGTGGAAGTAAAGAAGATAATTTTAACGTTATATGCATTAACATCTATACATCCATTTTGGCCCTGCCCTAGAGTCAAAACCCATACCCAAGGGGACATGAAAATTAAAATTTCAGTAGAGGACTTCCTGGTAAACATAATTATTAGTCAGTTTTTTTTATACAGATGTGTGAGAATAGAGAAGAAGATTTTTAAACATTATATGCATTAACACTTTATTGCCATATTGCCCCCCCCCCCTCATGTCCTGTACCCCTGACCCAGGGGCCATGAATTTCACAATTTAGGTAAAGGAGATTGTGGATATCATAACCATGTATTCAGTTTTTTGCCCACATGTGTGGGAGTAGAGAAGAAGATTTTCTAAGATTTAAATCATTTTTACTATATGGCCATATTGGCCCCACCCTAGAGCATGAACACCTAACAAAGGGGTCATGAATTTCACAATTTTAGAAGAGAGTCTCATGGACATCATAATCATGCATTTAGTTTTTAACAAATATATATGGGAGTAGAGAAGAAGATTTTCTAAGATTTAATACATTTTTACTATTTGGCCATATCGGCCCCACCCTAGAGCCTCAACCCCTTACCGAGGGATAATTGATTTATCATTTTTGGTAGAGGGCTTCATGAACATCATAATCATGCATTTAGTATTTAACAAATATATATGAGAGTAGAGAAGAAGATTTTCTAAGATTTAATACATTTTTATTATATGGCCATATTGGCCCCACCCTAGAGCCTGAACCCCTGACCGAGTGGTCATGATTTTCACAATTTAGGTTGAGGGCTTCATGGACATCATTATCATGCATTTAGTTTTTAACAAATATATATGATAGTAGAGAAGAAGATTTTCTAAGATTTAATACATTTTTACTATTTGGCCATATTGGCCCCACCCTAGAGCCTGAACCCCTGACCCAGGGGTCAAGAATTTCACAATTTAGGAAGAGGGCTTCATTGACATCATAATCATGCATTTAGTTTTAAACAAATATATATGGTAGTAGAGAAGAAGAATTTCTAAGATTTAATACATTTTTACTATATTGCCATATTGGCCCCACCCTAGAGCCTGAACCCCTGACCCAGGGGCCATAAATTTCACAATTTTGGTAGAGGGCCTCATGGACATCATAACCATGCATTCAGTTTTTTCCTCACATGTGTGGAAGTAGAGAAGAAGATTTTTGAAAATTTGGCTTTTTTTGCATATTTGGCCCCACCCGTGGCACCCCAGGGGTGGTAGAGCCATAAATTTCACAATTTAGATTCTTCTTACCATAGAGATACTTCACACCAAAAATGGTAACGATTGGCCTAGTAGTTTTCAAGAAGAAGTTAAAAATGTAAAATTGTTAACGCACGACGACGGACGAAGACCAATTGCAATAGGTCACCTGAGTGACTCAGGTGACCTAAAAAAATAGGTCTCCCATGGAGATTCTCAAAAGTTGGTTTCTATGCATAGAAACCAACTTTTGAGAATCTCCATGGGAGACCTATTTTTTTTATGTTTCTATATTCATTGGTAACATTTGTCATTTTTTCCTAAATATTGATGAAATACCAGGATGTCAAACATGATGTAATTATACTAATATTATAGGGGCATGGCCACGTTTTTGGTCAAATTTTATTTTTCCTAATTATTGTTTATAATGCTTAAATAATGCATGTTTAATGATCAACTACAATTTGAGTATCAGTCGTAAAGTTATTAGCGAAATACAGAGCTCACAGTTTTTTGTTTTTAACAAAGCTCAAGTCATGACTTTGTTTGTTTTGGTTGATAGGGAAATTCCTGCTTTTACATTAGAGCTAAAATGAATGTGACAATTCTTGAGAACTGTTCATTTATGTTCAAAACAAATTAGCATTTAGAAATATCAGCTTGAAAGAGAGCTTTTACTGGTATATCAAACAAATGTAAACAAAAACATGACATGAGCCTTGTTTATGTAACATAGAACTGTGAGCGCTGAATCTTGCTCCTAACTCTATAACTGCCACTCAATTTTGGTTGATCATTAGAAATGCAGTACTAAAGAATTGTAAACAATAAAAATAGAAAAAATAAATTTTGACCAAAAATGTGACCACGCCCCTTTTAAAGTGCACTATTTTTCATTATGGTACTTTTATAGCACAAGCAGATACAAAAACAAGAGGCCCATGGGCCACAAATCGCTCACCTGAACAATAGTCCTTGTATCATTTTATTTCGAAAGGGTTTATTATGAAGTGAACTAAATATTGTAAACTCATATATTTCAAGATTTTGCCATATATTAAACAATACATAAAAAGAAGAAACAATTTTATCTTTGGCATGTTTTTATTCATAGTTATTTTACACATCAACTGAGACTGAATTTTAAGCTCTAAAATACCCATTTGCAGTAAAAATAAAAAAATCCAATTTCACTGAAAAAATTGAATTATATTCATTAAATAATTAAAAGATGATATTGGCATCTGTTTTGTATTTCAATCATTAAAAGCTTCTTTATCGATTCATCAAATAAAAATATTGCAGGTGTGATGAGGACATTAGGCATGTTAGATTTTGCATTTTCATCGATCATCTGTCTTATAGACTAAACTCAAAAAACATGGAAAGTCTATATATAGTTGATAAAGTCTATCAATGATTCCTACTTTTTTCCCATATCTTTTGTTCCTTTATCTTTCCTAATTGTGTGTTTGTAAATCAAAACTTCGTAAAAACTAAGATCCACACCTTTTTGAAGTTGTTTGAATTTATGATCTTTGATCCCGATCACTTGTATCCCGATATGTGAGTAATTGATGTCGGGATTGAAATTCAAAAAAAACAAAAAACTAGTCGATAAACATACACATGTGTAACCAGATAATTTAACGATGATAATCTTAGGCCAAAAAAAATTAATGATTTGTTTCTCAGGCACCGCCGCATCAGTAAAATCATCGCCGCATCAAACATTTTTATCATTATTTTTCTGGATTTTTTATATCTTATCATTATCGGTTTTCTCTATTATGGAATCTAAGTAAACAAACGCTCAGATCAAATGCTTGTCTCTGTCAGTGAAAACGTTATTTTATCTGAAACATCTACCCAGTGACCAACCAAGGGGGCTACCTGAGCTAAATACAACTTTATGTAAATATAATAACTCGCTTTGTGCTTGGTAACTTCGCCAGAATTTCCTCAGAAAGAGAGGTTGAAGTTGCCCTGTATTCTCTGAGTTCACGATCGTGAAAGTTAACTCCAAATGCAATAAAATGATAATCATCTAATTCAAAAGACATTTTCATAGCCTAAGTTAACCCCTGTTGTGATTAATAACTACCGACTGTCTTATCTTCAGGGGTTATAAATACGGTTGATGCAACCACATACTGTGCACTGAAAATTGCAACGGATGTTTATAACTTTAGGTGCTGATATTACAATTAGTTGGTAACTTGTAATTAATTAATAACTCTGCCAAGTTAGTGCTAAAATAATCATGAAACCGCTTGTCTACAGTTATCTTTAACTAAAAAATTCTGTACAACCAACTATATGACGGTTGTAATTGGGTCAAAGGGTTGGACTAATACCTCCAAAATACACTTAAACACATAGACTGATTTTATTTTTCATTTAGCCAACACAGTTACGAGACATTTCACCTACAAAATGTATGAATACACATAATGAATTAAATTTTAAAAATTGGATAAGATTTTAAATTTTTTAGGAGTTGTTTTATTTTTAATTGACTTGCTTCATCAAATTCAAATTAAGGTTGAATCTGTGTATAAATGTATTAACATTAGCATTATGCCATTGTCAAAGAATGGAAGTCTACCTGATTTCTCAAATTTCTCCCTATTTTTCTGTGATGGAGAACTTCAGAAGTGAAGTCTCCCTAAACTAAGTTTGCTCTGGGTTGGTCCCTGTTAACACAACCACTGAAATTTCTTTGTTCTCTTCAGAAATTGAAGCCTCTGTGATATTGCATAGAAGCAGGAATAAAGGACACTTGTATTGTTTGAGAATTTTATGATGACTTATTTACTTTTTCTTCTGTCAGGCACTGAAGATAGATAAGAAAACACCCCAAATGAATGCTTTATTTGATAAATTTTTATATGGCAAATTCAACTAGTAAAATGCCATAAGAAGACCCCTAATTTAGTTTAGACTTCTGTTATTACTGTGGAGGGGAAAGATGGGCCGTAAAATGAAGCAAAGGCATAAACCATTTGTCTTGTTTGTTCCTATGCAAAAACTCAACCTTATAAAAGGAAACAGAACAGTTTAAACTAAAAAGAACAAATTAAAACAAATGTTTAAACTTTGCCAATGTATGAGCTTGATGAATATCTGCTGATGTGTACACAAATAATTCATATACCGGTAATATGAGTTACCTTCATTGTAAATTTTGTCTTTAAAAAAAAAAAAAGAAAAAAAAAAAAAAACCTGCCTGCCTCATCAAAATTTCAAAATTTTGGCCCGAGAAACTAATGATTAATTTTTTTTGGCCTTATCATGGAAATTTCTTTTTTTTTTTTTTTTTAATACTTCTTTTAATAAAACATGATTTAAACAATTTAGAATCTGCACTATCTCAGAATGATTGCACAGTAATCTCACAAACTGTAGCATTGTAATTCTTAAAAAGAAGAGTTTAAAACATTTTCCCATTATATAAGTCTATGTTAAACTTTGAACATATTTTGAAGCCGTATGTAGTATTAGTCCGGGGATCACGGTTTTCACAATTTAGAATCTACACTTTTAGGGTACTTGTATATTAATCTCACTAATTTTAGAACTGTAGTCCTTGAGAATACATTTTTAAAAACATTTCCCCCCCATATATTTCTATGTTAAATTTGTCTTTTTTAATCAACTTTGAACCCCTCTTGGGACCCCAGTATTGACCCGGGGATCGCGATGTTTACAATTTAGAATCTTCACTATATATACAAGCTTTGGTGTAAATATTGGCATATCTGGTGTAGTGGTTCTTAAGAAGAAGATTTTTTAAGACCCCCACCCAATTTTCGCAATTATCTCCCTTTTAAAAAGGGTTGTGACCTTTATTTTAACAATTTAGAATCCCCTTCTCATAAGGATGCTTTGTCTCAAGTTTGGTTAAATTTGGCTCAGTGGTTCTAGAGAAGAAGTCAAAAATGTGAAAAGTTTACAGACGGACGGACGGACAGACGGACGACGGACAACAGGTGATCAGAAAAGCTCACTTGAACCTTCGGTTCAGGTGAGCTAAAAAGGAGAAATTGTTATCTAATAAAATTATATAAACATAGGTAATCATAGATTACTAAGCTCACCGAGGCGGAGCATCACCCTTATGAGACATCACCTTCATAAGACCACCTTTATCATTTTATATGAAAATCATACTTTAAGATCTTGAATATTCATGGATTCTGTTTTGACATAATATCGTATATCATCTGATAAAAATTTTTATGATAATAAAAAATTGCTTATTCATGTTCATATGTTTATCAATACAATGATATAAAATTAAATATTGCATCATGTCATATTTATAATATATATCATACAATACAATAAAATACCGTAATAAACAATAATGAGGTTTGATATTGTAACGTATGATATGACATTGTATTGTGTTATACCTTATTGTATTTGATCAAATAATACAATATCATGAAATATAATACAATATAGTATTATATTACAATATCATATTACATAATACATCATAACATTGAAACATGATATTATATTGTATAATATAGTATGATATTGTTTTGAATGACACTGAAACATATTTGATACATTATATGATATTATATCATATAATACAATATAATTTGATTCCAACATTGTATCTTATCAAATGATACAATATTATGTGACATTATTATATTATTATATATATTGTATCATATGACACAATAATATATATAACAATATCATATAATACAATTTCATGTGATATGATAATATATCATATAAACCAATATCATATCATACAATATCGTATGATACAATATGATATAATATTACAATATCATATAATAAAATTTCATGTGATATAATTCTATATTACTGAAACCAATATCATATTATACAATATTCTATGATACAATATTATAGAATATACAATATTGTATCATAGGATACAATATAATATTTTGCAATATCTTATGTAATTGTATCATGTGATAAAATAATAAATTAAAAATACAATATAATATTATACAATATTGTATCATAATATACAATACTATACATAACAATATCATGATACAATATCATATCATAAAATATCAAAAAATTAATACAATATCATATTATATCGTATAACTTTTTATAATATAACATATGATATCATATTGTTTCATTTCAAACAATATTGTTTCATATCATACAATACTATATCATAGGAATCATGTTATATCATTTATAAACAAACACATCTATCTATCGAGCTGGTTTGAGTGAGGTAGGAGATTTCTTCCAGCATCCGTGATAATGGAGATCAGGCTCTGCATCTGACGCAACCTCTGCGTTTTATTTATAATAAAGTTAAATCAACTATGCAAGCTATCATCTATAAAACATGTGACCTGTTCCAAAAAAATAACCTCATCCAGCATCCGAAACCTATGGCTCAGATTCAGCATTCAAGCCCATCAGGTGCATTGGTATCATAAGACGCATCATCCATGCAAGTTTGGTGAAGTTTGGACCAGTAATAACTAAGATATCATCATCAGAGGGCACTAGCAATTAAAACCTTAACTTCCTCCAGCATCCGCAACCTATGGCTCAGATTCAGCATCCATGCCTGTCAGGTGCATCTGTATCATAAGACACACCATCCATTCAAGTTTGGTGAAGTTAGGACCTGTAATAACTAAGATTTATTTTTTAGCATCCTTGATAATGGAGATCAAGCTCTGCATCTGAAGCTACCTTTGCGATTCATTCATATTACAGTTACCTGTAAATCAACTATGCAAGTTTAAAATAGTACTATCATCTATTAAACATGTGACCTGTTCCAAAAAACTTAACTTTATCCAGCATCCGCAACCTATGGCTCAGACTCAGCATTCAAGCCTGTCAGGTGCATCAGTGGCATCCATGGAAGTCTGGTGAAGTAAGGACAAGTAATAACTAAGATATCATCATCAGAGGGCACCTGTTTCAAAAACTTTATTTAACCAGCTCTTAAAACCTTAACCTCCTCCAGCATCCGAAACCTATTGCTCAGATTCAGCATTCAAGCTTGTCATGTGCATCAGTATCATAAGACGCACCATCCATACAAGTTTGGTGAAGTTAGGACCAGTAGTAACTAAGATATAATCATCAGAGGGCACCTGCAACAAAAACTTTAACCAGCTCTAAAAACCTTAACCTCTTCCAGCATCCGAAACCTATTGCTCAGATTCAGCATTCAAGCTTGTCAGGTGCATCAGTATCATAAGACGCATCATCCATACAAGTTTGGTGAAGTTAGGACCAGTAGTTACTTAGATATTGCTATCAATGGCCATCTGCAACAAAAACTTTAACCTGCTCCAAAAACCTTAACCTCCTCCAGCATCCGAAACCTATAGCTCAGATTCAGCACTCAAGCCTGTCTGGTGCATCAGTATCATTAGACACACCATCCATGCAAGTTTGGTGAAGTACGGACCAGCAGTAACTAAGATATTGCTATCAAAGGGCACCTGCAACAAAAACTTTCACCTGGTCCAACAACCTTAACCTCCTCCAGCATCTGAAATTTAGGACCCAGATTCAACATCCAAGTCTTTCAAGTCCATAAGTAGGTCCAGATGCATCATCCATGCAAGTTTGGTGAAGAAAGGACAAGTAATAGCTTAGATACAGGACCTGCAACAAAAACTTTAACCAGGTCCGGACGCCGACGCCGACGCCACCGCCGACGCCGACGCCGAGGGCATAGCATAAGCTCTCCTTGACTTCGTCTCGGTGAGCTAAAAATAGTAAAGTGTTGACAAAAATACCCTGTTATATAAATCAATGTTACATGGTCTACATATTAACTCATAATGACATAAGAAGCAGACACAAAAGAAGAAATTGGCTAAAAAAAAATACTGTTCTACTAAAATGTGCAAAAGACATCTAAAAACTGAACATCATAATGCATCAAATTCATGGTGACAATAAGCTATGTATGACTTGTTAGCTGCCCTGGCCATGGTTTTTGTAATATTGACTTTTTAACTGCCCTGGCCATGGTTTTTGTAATATTGACTTGTTAACTGCCCTGGCCATGGTTTTTGTAATATTGACTTGTTAACTGCCCTGGCCATGGTTTTTGTAATATTGACTTGTTAACTGCCCTGGCCATGGTTTTTTGTAATATTGACTTGTTAACTGCCCTGGCCATGGTTTTTTGTAATATTGACTTGTTAAGTTCCCTGGCCATGGTTTTTGTAATATTGACTTGGTTACCATCCTAGCGATGTTGATTTGATAGGACTGACTTATTTAATGTCATAGCCTACAAAATTTACAAAATGCTTGACTGGTTTACTTGCCCCAGCTATTTCGTAGACATCTGCCTTTGTAACTTCCTCATCTCCTTTTAATCGAGCCACACTCTGAAGGTAAGTTATCGCCTTTCTCATATCGCCCTCTGAACTGTCAATCAAGGCTTTGATGGACTAGTGAATATAAAAGAAAATGAAATAATTCACATTAATTACACAGAAATATTATCCAAGTCATGTTGAAAATTTTTTTAAAAATAATCTTAATGCATAAAACAAGAGGCCCATGGGCCACATCGCTCACCTGAGGAACAATAGGTATGATAAAATCAGCTTAATGCAGTCATAATACAAACTATCACAATGTACAATAATACATGTAGATCCTGTATAAATAAAATCCATTTTCCCCCTGGATATTCTTATGTTTATAATCATTAGTCCCTTTTCTAACAGGATGATTTTATAGTCATATCATATGTTGGGTATTGCAGTTCTCAAAAAGATCCTTAACAATAGTTTATATATGGGATATAAACCTACAGCAAACTTTGAACCTTCTCGTGAGGCCAAAGAATTGTCCTGTTAACAATTATAAAGAATCACCTGGCTGATTAGTTTCTGAGAAGAAGATTTTTAAAGATTTACCCTATATATTCCTTTGTTAAACTTTGACCCCCATAGTGGCCCAAACCTACCCCCAGGGGTCATGATTTTCACAACTTGGAATCTACACTACCTGATGATGCTTCCACACAAGTTTCAGCTTTCCTGACTGATTAGTTTCTGAGAAGAAGATTTTTAAAGATTTACTCTAGATATTCATATGTTAAACTTCAATCCCCGATTGTGGCCCCACCCTACCCCCGGGGGTCATGATTTTCACAACTTTGAATCTACACTACCTGATGCTTCCACACAAGTGTCAGCTTTGCTGGCTGATTAGTTTCTGAGAAGAAAATGTTTAAAGATTTACCCTATATATTTTTATGTAAAACTTCGACCCCCCCATTGTGGCCCCACCCTACCCCTGGGGGTCATGATTTTCACAACTTGGAATCTACACTAACTGAGGATGCTTCCACACAAGTGTCAGCTTTGCTGGCTGATTAGTTTCTGAGCAGAAGATTTTTAAAGATTTACTCTATATATTCCTATGTAAAATTTCGATCCCCCATTGTGGCCCCACCCTACACCTTGGGGTCATGATTTTCACAACTTGGAATCTACACTACCTGAGGATGCTTCCACACAAGTTTCAGCTTTCCTGGCTGATTAGTTTCTGAGAAGACGATTTTTAAAGATTTACTCTATATTTTCCTATGTAAAACTTCGACCCCCCATTGTGGCCCCACCCTACCCTTGGGGGTCATGATTTTCACAACTTGGAATCTACACTACCTGAGGATGCTTCCACACAAGTTTCAGCTTTCCTGGCTGATTAGTTTCTGAGAAGAAGATTTGTAAAGATTTACTCTATATATTTTTATGTAAAACTTCGACCCCCCATTGTGGCCCCAACCGACCCCCAGGGGTCATGATTTTCACAACTTGGAATCTACACTACCTGAGGATGCTTCCACACAAGTTTCACCTTTCCTGGCTGATTAGTTTCTGAGAAGAAGATTTTTAAAGATTTACTCTATATATTTTTATGTAAAACTTCGACCTCCCTTTGTGGCCCCACCCTACCCCTGGGGGTCATGATTTTCACAACTTGGAATCTACACTACCTGAGGATGCTTCCACACAAGTTTCAGCTTTCCTGGCTGATTAGTTTCTGAGAAGAAGATTTGTAAAGATTTACTCTATATATTCCTATGTAAAACTTTGACTCCCCATTGTGGCCCCACCCTACCCCTGGGGGTCATGATTTTCACAACTTGGAATCTACACTACCTGAGGATGCTTCCACACAAGTTTCAGCTTTCCTGGCTGATTAGTTTCTGAGAGGAAGATTTTTAAAGATTTACTCTTTTATATTCCTATGTAAAACTTCGAGCTCCCATTGTGGCCCAAACCTACCCCAGGGGTCATGATTTTTACAACTTTGAATCTACACTTCTTGAGGATGCTTTCACACAAGTGTCAGCTTTCCTGGCTTATTAGTTTCTGAGAGGAAGATTTTTAAAGATTTACTCTATATATATCTATGTAAAATTTCGACCCCCCATTTTGGCCCCACCCTACCCTTGGGGGTCATGATTTTCACAACTTGGAATCTACACTACCTGAGGATGCTTCCACACAAGTGTCAGCTTTGCTGGCTGATTAGTTTCTGAGAAGAAAATGTTTAAAGATTTACTCTATATATTTTTATGTAAAACTTCGACCCCCCCATTGTGGCCCCACCCTACCCCTGGGGGTCATAAATTTCACAACTTTGAATCTACACTACCTGAGGATGCTTCCACACAAGTTTCAGCTTTCCTGGAATTATGGTTCTTGAGAAGATTTTTGAAAATTTCTCGAAATTTTTCATCGATTTCTAATTATCTCCCCTTGAAAACGCGTGTGACCCTTAATTTTCACAACTTTGAATCCCCTTTGCCTAAGGATGATTTGTGTCAACTTGGTTGAAATTGGCACAGTAGTTCTTGAGAAAATGTTGAAAATGTGAAAAGTTTACGGATGGACAGACGGACGGACGGACGACAGACAAAATCTGATCAGAATAGCTTTCTTGAGCTTTCAGCTCAGGTGAGCTAAAAAGGGAACAACAAAATATTAAAAGCTAAACATCGCTTGTAAAAAGACAATGTCTGCCATATTTCTCTTTCATCAACGCTATCCCTACAACCACTATATAAGCCGCAGATCTCTTAAGAGTTTAAAGTACTTTGCTGTAGAGGTTTCACTTGTGTGGACATACAACTTGCCTCGCTGTGTTACTAAGTCGCGATGAAATTATCAAATTTTATGCACTTTTTAAGCCATGAGAATTCTAACATCAAATAAACAGGTCAATGCATTATTTACAAACACATGAAAACACACAAAAAAAAGAAATGCGTAAAATCCAAAGACCACAAAAGGAATACTACACGTCTGCCACAAGTTTCAGGTGTGCAATTGGATAACAAAATCGAAGGGTTTATATACTTGTGTGACGTTGTCTATTTGCAAGCAGTGTTCAGCTTTAAAGTAAAACGATCTGAAGATTCAAGTAGAAGGAAACTGAATTCCTTCCAGGTCGTGAGGATGAATTATCATAGTATACATCTTACTGATGAATTATCATAGTATACATCTTACTGACCTCCTTGTCATAGCTTATTTTTTCTGCCTCACAAATTTCCTGCAATTTCTCTGTGAGAATCTGGTCTGCTAGAGGTTTGAACCGGAACTTGGCACAGCGGGAGGCAATGGGCTCAATGATGCGGCTGACATAGTTACAGATCAGACAAAACCGGGTCGATTTACTCTCCTTCTCCATCGTTCTGCGGAGGGCAGCCTAAGTATTAGTGAGATAAACAAAGTCAGCCAAGCTACTTAACTTTCATTTCATGAGTAGCCACAGTCTTTTGTTCATAGGTCTATACAAGAACATGTCTTAATATTGTTTGGTAAGACGGAAATTATCAGTCTGAGAAATTCTCCATACTCGTCCTGATCTCAATCATTTCATATTTCACAAATCATGACTTAATTCTTTCACCTCATTTTTTCAAATTGAAAATATTACTTAAATATTCGTGTATTAACAAAGTATTGGATGATCCTTTGTAAGTAAAAGTAATACCCCGACATAAAACCAAATATATATGGAAAGCTTTAATGAGAAGTAGTAATTATTAACAAAATTTTGATGAAGTTTTTTCTCAGTTTGGACATACCGTATTTTCCCGACGACTCGTTGATGCGGACAACTCGTCGAATTGCCCATTTTTAGCCAAAATTTTAACAAAATCCTACGATACGTCGATCTCAGACCACACGTCAATCTTACCACTTCAAAATGGCCTATAAAACTGCAGTAACATTATCAGTGTATGATGCCACGATGTCACCGATATTGCTACCAATTATTATTAATGATTAACATTTAAACAATTACGCTTTATACTTATGCATCAAATTTTCAAATACCGGCAACTTGTCTTCTACAAAGTCGCTTGCATTTTAAACAATTCCCGATATCGCGTGTTATGCAAAACTAAACTTACTTTGTCAGAAATATTTTATTCCCAAGCATTAAAATAAGTATCCACTCTGACTATCGCCAGTGTATTCGCCATTACGTAACCAGCCACCTGTTGACTCGGCGCGTGGCCAATGTTTGTTTAACAATTTCCGGTGTCATAGGCATGCACCTGTCTTGTGTCGGACTTCAAAGGGGGATCTCAAGTGCAGAAAGCTTAGCAATTACTATGATTTTATGAAACTTGTTTACTTTGTATCCAGTAATGCAGTTACACGCTATTGTTTTACATAGACATTGTTAGAAATAGATCGATCATTTGTACGACTTGATATTGACAATATACGACATACATACGTTTCCTAAAAAAATTATCTAACAATATTCAAAGAATTGGACAATAATTAATCAATGATCTATAATCACTCTTATAACGGTACTCTTTATATACACAGGGAGTGAAATTGCTGTAAAGATCTCAGCCTTAGGGCAAGATTATTAACACAACCGGTGTCAGCCTATTGTATAAACAGTAGTATTGATAATTGCCGATTACGTATTTTAAGATTGAATTTGACCATTAAGGTTTCTCCACCCTCGATGTTTTTATGGTTTAATCTGTGTAATTTTTGTTTAAATTTGATGATTAATATGCAAACAATCAAATTAAAGTTAAATATTGGTATGTTGCAAATATTTTGTTCATGCTGTAGGAGCTAACACAAGTACACTATCAGGACAGTTATAGCAACGACTGCTCTCTTATCAAACATCACATTTATTATAACTAATTTCTATATAATAAAGCAATTTTTAAAAGAAATTAATCGCAATCCTTTACTTTAAGTATTTTAACATTTTAAGGCCATTTAAAATTGCCAGTATGAAAGCTATCACATTTACAGTGCATTTTGATACGATTTTTCAACCATGAATAAGTACAGTTTAGCAACATAAAACGTCTATAACTTTTGAAATAATGGTTCAAACTCACTGAAAATTGGTACATTTGTAATTCATTATATATCCTATCGAAATCTGCAAAGAAATGTTTACCTTGCCAGGTAAAAAATTATGAATTGTGGTCTCTGTCAAGTTTGCCTATATACGGTTTTATCAGTTTTTCATTGAATTCAGCGATTTCAACTCAAACTACTCTCTATGAATTGTTAAACATTGGTGTCATTTCACTTTACATAGCTTAAAATGTGTTAAACACAAGTATAAATCAAGAAATATTGGCAAAACTATGCACCACATAACACTATTATTATAACCGATAACGGTAAAATATTCCGGATTGCTCACAATGACGTCACACGACAATCGAAAGACCTTAAATATTTCTGATTTATACTTTCCACTAACAACTCTTAACAAATAAAATAATTAAATTTAAAAAAACATCCCCCGGACCTACTGCAATATTTTCTTCCATTCAAACTTGGTTTCAATTTTACTGCGCAATGTTATCTTCCTACTAGTGATACACAGAACCATGCGACGATGTGTTTATTAAAACGGAACAGTAAAACTTTTAATTGATTAAAGACAATGTAACATTTTTTAATAACTGTTGTTATTATTATGTATTTAAGTGTTGACAGATGAGTGAAAATGATAATTATTAAAGATGAACAGTGAATTCAACAACGTAATTTTCAATCACACAGCCAACTCAAGATGATTAAAACCAAGATTTTTTATGCTATTATTTAAGATTTTCTGACATCGAGCCTACGACAAGTAGAACAAGACGATAAGTCAGGTGCTCTGCTTCAGAGGAAAAAAATACCGACTAATCGTCGGAAAAATACGGTAAATAAAGGCAAAAAAAAATTTCAACCAATTATTCTTATTTTCCAAAGTTCAAAAATCTAGTGTTGAGGTGAAATAAGAAATAATTTACAAGGAGGTTCACTTTGTTAAATACTGGAAAGGTAAGTATATTAACCAATCAGAACTGACCTGAGCCGGTGCCGTCATTGAATCTGCCTCATCCAGAATGATGATCTTAAATGGAGGGCAGGGCTTCCCACTGAAATCAGAGGTCAATATGATAGGGCCAAACATTACAGAGGGCCAAACATTACAGGGTGAATGAAAGGGTCAAACATTACAGAGTCAATATGATAGGGTCAAACATTACAGAGGGCCAAACATTACAGAGTCAATATGATAGGGTCAAACATTACAGAGTCAATATGATAGGGTCAATCATTACAGAGGGTCAAACATTACAGAGGTCAATATAATAGGGTCAAACATTACAGAGGTCAAAATGATAGGGTCAAACATTACAGAGTCAATATGATAGGGTCAAACATTACAGAGTCAATATGATAGGGTCAAACATAACAGAGGTCAATATGATAGGGTCAATATGATAGAATTGTTACAAGAGTTATTATAGTGCACAGAATATTTTACAATTGTTATGAAAGTATTATGATGTATGAAATTAGTGAGGAATAACTCTAAAATTTTCAAACAATCAAATGAAAATTTGAAACCAAACATTATGGAGTCAATATGATAGGGTCAAACATTACAGAGGGTCAAACATTACAGAGTCAATATGATAGGGCCAAACATTACGGAGTCAATATGATAGGGTCAAACATTACAGAGTCAATATGATAGGGTCAAACATTACAGAGTCAATATGATAGGGTCAAACATTACAGAGTCAATATGATAGGGTCAATCATTACAGAGGGCCAAACATTGCAGGGGTCAAATATGATAGAGCCAAACATTACAGAGTCAATATGATAGAATAAAACATTACAGAGTCAATAAGAGGGTCAAACATTACAGAGTCAATATGATAGGGTCAAACATTACAGAGTCAATATAATAGGGTCAAACATTACAGAGTCAATATGATAGGGTCAATCATTACAGAGGTCAATATGATAGGGTCAAACATTACAGAGTCAATATGATAGGGTCAAACATTACAGAGTCAATATGATAGGGTCAAACATTACAGAGTCAATATAATAGGGTCAAACATTACAGAGTCAATATGATAGGGTCAATCATTACAGAGGGCCAAACATTACAGAGTCAGTATGATAGAGCCAAATATTACAGAGTCAATACGATAGGGTCAAACATTACAGAGTCAATATGATAGGGTCAAACATTACAGAGTCAATTTGATAGGGTCAATCATTACAGAGGGTCAAACATTACAGAGGTCAATATGATAGGGTCAAACATTACAGAGTCAATATAATAGGGTCAAACATTACAGAGTCAATATGATAGGGTCAATCATTACAGAGGTCAATATGATAGGGTCAAACATTACAGAGTCAATATGATAGGGTCAAACATTACAGAGTCAATATAATAGGGTCAAACATTACAGAGTCAATATAATAGGGTCAAACATTACAGAGTCAATATGATAGGGTCAATCATTACAGAGTCAATATGATAGGGTCAAACATTACAGAGTCAATATGATAGGGTCAATCATTACAGAGGGCCAAACATTGCAGGGGTCAAATATGATAGAGCCAAACATTACAGAGTCAATATGATAGAATAAAACATTACAGAGTCAATAAGAGGGTCAAACATTACAGAGTCAATATGATAGGGTCAAACATTACAGAGTCAATATAATAGGGTCAAACATTACAGAGTCAATATGATAGGGTCAATCATTACAGAGGGCCAAACATTACAGAGTCAATATGATAGAGCCAAATATTACAGAGTCAATACGATAGGGTCAAACATTACAGAGTCAATATGATAGGGTCAAACATTACAGAGTCAATATGATAGGGTCAATCATTACAGAGGGTCAAACATTACAGAGGTCAATATGATAGGGTCAAACATTACAGAGTCAATATGATAGGGTCAAACATTACAGAGTCAATATGATGGGGTCAATCATTACAGAGGTCAATATGATAGGGTCAAACATTACAGAGTCAATATGATAGGGTCAAACATTACAGAGTCAATATAATAGGGTCAAACATTACAGAGTCAATATAATAGGGTCAAACATTACAGAGTCAATATGATAGGGTCAATCATTACAGAGGTCAATATGATAGGGTCAAACATTACAGAGTCAATATGATAGGGTCAAACATTACAGAGTCAATATGATAGGGTCAATCATTACAGAGGTCAAAATGATAGGGTCAATATGAGAGCATTGTTACAAGAGTTATTATAGGGCACAGAATATTTTACTATTGTTATGAAAGTATAATGATGTATAAAAATAGTGAGGAATAACTCTAAAATTTTCAAAACAATCAAATGAAAATTTGAAGCATAACATAATGAATCACAGTAACATTGACTGGTGTCATAAACTCATCATGATATGTTGTCTTACTCTGGTCTCGTTCCACTTGCTGTAGTCTGGGCAAATTTTTTCACTTTTTCTCGAACAACATTTATTCCACGTTCATCAGAAGCATTTAACTCCAAGACTCTCAGTTTCATCATCTCAGCTCTGTAAATCAAAGAATCCTTCTTACAGTATTTAAATAAAAGGTTTTAAAGACTGTCAAGTACTCAACAACTCACAGTAATGAAACAACAACTAACAGAGCTTACCCAAACAAAGATCTTGCAGCAGCCAAAATGGTGGAAGTTTTTCCGGTTCCCGGGGGTCCATAGAACAAAAGGTTGGGAAGCTAAAAATTGTAAACATTTCTGAACAATTGAAGGAACCTTAGTAAGAAAACAGATCACCTGTAAATATTTACTTTGCAAATTTACATGAAATATTAAATTTAATAATAAAGATAGAGCATTTGTGGAAATCCTAATTCAAAAGAAAATTTATTTGAAATAGGGCAATTTCTGTAAACAATGCCAACAGTTTGTGCCTATGAGTATCTGCGAGACATGTTCCAACTATAACATCAAAATTTAATGATGATTTAAGCTTTAAGTATTTTCATGAAACTATTCCCATACAAAAAAAAGTTACACTTAGTCATAACTTTTCTGTAACTAAAGTGTAACTTTTATGTACCTAAGATTTAGGCACATAAAAGTTATAACTTTTTTGTACCTAGATTGGACTTAAACTTTTTGCCCTATAACTAAAATGTACCTACATGGAACTTAGAAATTTCTTAGTATAACTAAAATGTACCTACATTGAACTTAGAAACTTTTCAGTATAACTAAAATGTACCTACATTGAACTTAGAAACTTTTCAGTATAACTAAAATGTACCTACATTGAACTTAGAAACTTTTCAGTATAACTAAAATGTACCTACATTGAACTTAGAAAATGTTCAGTATAACTGAAATGTACCTACATTGAACTTAGAAACTTTTCAGTATAACTAAAATGTACCTACATTGAACTTAGTCAATTTGTGAATGTGTTTGGACTTTGTCATTTTTACACTAAAAATTTAAGTGTATCTTATCCAAGAGGTTCAAGTTTAAAGTACACTTTTATCACAAAAAATCTAAAAACTAATATAAAATATCGTTATAACTTTGTTTTTTAATAAAAATCACGATAAGTGGGGGGGGGTAGATGTAGGTAGATCACACACTGGGTAGTAAAATCACTAAGATTTGTTTGAAAACAATGACATAACCATTATAACGGGAATCCAGTCCATCAATTGCAACACAAACACCTGTCCAAAATTTTATTGTTTTTATAAGGCAGAAACAGGAAATCACTTTCCGCCTGAACGCACACACATCCCAGGTTAACAGTAAAGGGTGTCTAAAGAGGTCATGATTAGTCCGTGCTGTGATGACACTGATGTTTGTTTAAGAAAAAAAGTTGATGTGTGTGTTTTGACCAGCAGACATTTTTTATTTTGCTCCTGCAAGCATTATTTTGTTATCTGTCTCTTGAACATCATTAGACATATTACGATTTCGTTTAAACACTGTTAAATACTAAGGGGTAGCATCAACTTTATATTATCACTGAAATTTTTTCCAACTTTTCATGGCCTACCCCATGAATAAAGGAATAGAGTAGATTTCTAGAAATTGATTCAGAATTTTCTCACGACATCGAATGCATGCGAAGAAAAGGGGGGGGGGGGGCTGGGGAGGGGTGGTAGCATTGTTTGTTATTATGAGATGGGTTCATCATATTTATTCACATATTTGATTTATAGACATGCTGTTAACAAAGAACAGTACTGCTATTTCCATCTGTATGTTTTCCCAGTACTAGCCTATCTCTCATCGTAATTTATAACAGCACATAGCTATAAGGACTGTGTTATAAACTTTGGGAAACATGTTTTATTAAAAAAAGGTGTTATAATTTTTGGTTTTACATATTCATCAATTGTAAAAATGCATTAGTATTTAATTTGATTTAGTTTTTAAATTTCCCTCAAATTATTCAAAATGGCGGCTCTTGAGACCGGAAATGCCCAGTTTTGATGATCGGTTAATAAACTAACAGGTTGTAAGGAAAGAAAATATTACTAAAATTTGTTTCAATTAAATGCAGAATTCTTTAGATAATATTAAGTAAATAATATTGTTTTTTAACCAAAATAAATTTTAAAGATTTATCCCGGTATTAATCGTGGCTGTATCGTGATTGGCCAAAATTTCAAACTTTGACTTTCGTGAATTCTGATTGGACAATTGCCATTCCGCCATCAAATTTTGAAATGGGCAAAGAAGACTGGAGTTGTTGTGAAGATTTTCCTGATTTTTTCAAGAAATATGCAGAATCACAGCGTGTTGTATGTATTAATGAAACTGCAAGCAGTGGTTTCATAAAGATAGACATGCTTAAGACCTGGATGATATGGCTTTAGTTGTGGATGACCATTTCCATTCACGGTAAGTCTGATATACAAACAAGTCATTTTGAATAATTCATTTGTGTTTGCTTATCTCAATTTCTATATTATTGCTTTGCACTTAGAAATGAATTACATTTGGAATATTTCTAGAATTCTAATAAGAAGTGCATGATTTTATCATCTATATCAAAGCCTATGCAGCCATGTATATCTAGTGATGTACATTCTATATGTAATCAAATTATGGCCGACTCTTTTAAAAAGAGTATCATTGTATTGCAGAAAAAATCCCAACCAAGTCCAGCTAGCAGACTGTACACCAGATGGAAGATACATCATTAATACAAGATGAAAAAAGTAAGTGTGTGTGTTTATCAAGTAAAGATATACAGATTTTAAATTTTTAACCATATATTATGTATATCTTTAAGTAAATGAATTATTGTAAATCTGAGAATATAATGGCAACTGCTGTATCAATGTTGACCTTTTTTTTAGAGGGGAGGGGGGGGGGGGTACCAGGTCAACAGAGAATTGAAAAGTTTTACTGATATTTAATAATAATTTATGCTACATATATTGAAAATTGTCAAACAGTATTATGTTATAAATATTATTGCCTTCTTTTAGATTAATGGAGGACGAGGATAATACTATGAAAGAGATAAGATGCAAAAGCAACCGTTCCCATTGAAATACATGCAGCCATGTAAACAGAAACCAGTTTTCCCCTGCCAGGTGCTGGTCACATATATATTCAACTTGGTATGCTATAAAATTTTCTGTTTTAGTATAAGGTAGTTGTCAAGGATTTTAACAGTTACAATGAAAGTACATGTAGTAAGAAATTGCCATAATGAAACATTCTTTTTTATACATTTTAGGAACAGATTCAAGAAACAGATCCAGTTGTTTGCTGATAAATTACTGCAGGTCATTGGTATATCATCTAGAACCAGGACTGTTTTAAAAATCATACTAGTATGTTTGGAACAAAATCATGCTAGTATATGTTAGGAATTTAACCTAAAACATGCTTTATGAAGGTTTTGGTCAAATTTGGGTTTACAAAATAATGTTTTTCAAACTTTCTATTCAAATTTAGCAAGAACATTAGACACACATGTAATCCCAAATGCTTTTATGTTAGATTATTGCTTTATTTAAAAAACTTGCATATAGGGTCTGTAATGATTTGAGATAATTATGTAAACAATAAAATGCTTTCTTTGGTGACATATGCGGGATATGAATGTAGCGACATTGCAGAAAAAATACATTACCCGCATTAGCGAGTTATGTAAATTTTTTCTGCAATCATTGCTCCCTTCATTACCTGCATGAATCGTCAAAGAAAGCATTATATTGTTTATATTTACATCTTTCTTTTAACAAATTAATAAATTGTTTGTAAAGAGTAAGTTAAATTTACTATATTATTTTTAATGTGCATCAGTACGTTAGCTAAAAGAAACAGCCAAATTGTCTTCAATGGGAATGTGAGTCTGCATTGATATCCTGATTATTTCAGGGATTTTTCTAAGGTCATTGTAGGTTTCGACCAATCGTTAAACAAGGCGTTAACTATAAGTTTCCATAAGAAATGGAGGAAAGCATACTCATTAGATGTAAATATAATTCAGTAAACATATTGATTAACAAAAACATTGACTTGTGTTCTTCTACTCACATGAACAGATATGATTTTAAATTCCTATTCAAGAGCAAAAACAATTTGATGAAAAGTTTATGTCAACATTAGGGACTTTTTTTTCATCAGTATAACACCTGTACATGTACCTGGGTTTTTTTTTTATCTGAAGTTTATGATACAGATAGATATTTTTTGCCTACATCTGTAATTTTTCTGTGTAACTTTTCTGTACCTAAATGATAACTTTTTTGTACCTACATCTATAACTTTTCTGTACCTAAACAATAACTTTTCTGTAACTTTATGTATAACTTTTCTGTACCTACATCTATAACTTTTCTGTAACTTTATGTATAACTTTTCTGTACCTACATCTATAACGTTTTTGTACCTAAATGATAACTTTTCTGTAACTATATGTATAACTTTTCTGTAACTATATGTATAACTTTTCTGTAACTAAATGTATAACTTTTCTGTACCTACGTCTATAACTTTTCTGTACCTAAATGATAACTTTTCTGTAACTATACGTATAACTTTTCTGTACCTAAATGATAACTTTTCTGTAACTATATGTATAACTTTTCTGTACCTAAATGATAACTTTTCTGTAACTATATGTATAACTTTTCTGTACCTACATCTATAACTTTTCTGTACCTAAATGATAACTTTTCTATACCTATATGTATAACTTTTTTGTACCTAAATGATAACTTTTCTGTAACTTTAATTTGTAACTTTTTTGTACCTAAATGATAACTTTATTATAACTTTTTGATAACTTTTTTATACCTATTTATTTTTATGAAAAAAATAAATTGTCAATAGTTACACTCTAGTTATGACTTTTTTGTACTTAAGCAAAAAGTTACAATATAGGTATAACTTTTTGATGCTAATTTGGAACCATAATTGATCAGATGGTTCCAAATTGTGCTAACTTAGTTATGACTTTTTTGTAACTTTTTTAAGGGCTCATAGGTATAACTTTTTAGTGCTTTTTTTTGGTATGGGTTTGCTTGCCCTCTCATTGACTTAATAAAAAAGAACCTGATTTGGGTAATTCTTACCTACCGATTGATCATCATTTTATTAAATACTTGTTTTTCAAGGAAGGTACTTTGAAAATTCACTACCTTCGACTACAAGTTTCAACGAAAAGTCAGGCAAAGGCAAACAAACAATTTTATAAGACAGCCTTATTAATTTGATGCTTTCTCAGACTATCTATTACTAATTGACATCAAATCTGAAACATCTTAGATGAGCTTACATCTGATCCTTCCAGGGATTTCTTCAGGACGGCAACAACTTCATCTTGATAGGCAACGTCGTCCACGGATCGAGGCCGACTGATAAACAATAAATATGGTTAATTCTCAATGTTAGTAGTGGTCAAAAAATGTTAATGGACTTTACAATGACTGCTTACCATGCTAACCAAAATATTTAATACACTTTTAAAAACTTTTGCTACTGTAGTGATGTTTACTTTCCAAAACAGTTACCCTAAAAATTACTTCCCAATAATTAAAACCACAAAGATTGGCCCCATTCAACAAAATTATTGTTTTGTTTATATTAGATTATGAAAATGTCTTTTTTCCAATTATAATTTTTAGAATAGTGGCATAGTTCTAGACGTTTTAACTTTTAACAGTGTGCAGGGAAGGCACCCTGGTATTACAATTTCTCCACCCATGGCACATGTTTCTGCTTTGATTTTCCTCCTTTCCCTGAACCAGCTGCTTCCAGTGATTTTGGGTCTTTTGAAGTAGTTCCAGCCTCTCGGGGCTTAAAAAAGGGATGCATTATCTGTAATGGACAAAAGAAAATATTTATAAAATTATTTCCAACAGCGTCTATCACATTATTCGAATGCATATATATCTGTATATTGGGAGATTATTGTTTAACATTTTGTTAAATTTACGTGTTCGCTACAAAGTATGGTTCAAAATCATTTTGTTAACCGGTATACTAGTTGTAACTTACTGATTTACAACAGTCAACAGCAATGTATTTTCTGTATAATTTCGCGCCAGATTGTAAACAGGAAGTCAAAAGCTTTCACGTCTTCTGCACAAAGAAGAGTTCCGAGATAATGTCAATCCCAGAGAAAATTCAGGAGCCACGAAATGTTGATTTGGCGGCTGCAGGCCGAGGCGTGTGGCTTGTTAAGGTACCTAGACCAGAAGGATGAATAATTTTTTAGAAACTGAAAGGGTTCATACGTGAATAAAGTGCGTTTGGGCCACAATAACTTAGAGATGATGCTGAAATTGTGCTTTCTTCTGTTACTTTGAATTATGTGATCACTCTATTCACGAGCCTATGCCATTGCACTTTTTATGATATTATATATATATTGATATCTGAATATTCAATGAGGCAGAAAATATCATCGAACCCATGCAAACCAACTGCATGAATTTCAAGTCTGATGCACAAGTGACAATTAGTTGATTCATCTGTTGCAAATAATTGATTAAACCCTTTCAACAAATAGAATTGATTAAATCTCCCCCCCCCCCCTTTAAGCCCATTGGACGAGACATTCACTTGGTGTCTATGATGCCAAGCAGGCTAATCTTTACAGAGATTTAGCTCAACTTGATATTTGAGCTGATGCCTTCATTGGTAAAATCAACAGTCCAAATATCAAACCAAATTTCTGCCAAGATTACTGAGCAAGTGAATGCCTTCATCAAAGTTAGCTCTTAGCATTGGTCAATGCCATCTTTTACTGTATTAAAACCAACTTTTGCTTTTGTGAAAAAATTTTGTTAGCGAAAGTTGTTTTGTTTTTTTTCTTAAAAAGGCTTGATTGCAAAAATGTGTTGTCACAAACCATTTTTGTTTTGTTTTTTCTTGTAAAGGCTTGATTGTGAAAATTTGTTTTTGCAAACCATTTCATCGCTGATATCAAAATGAAGTTGTCAAAGATAAATGTTGGTTTACAGTACCGAGTCTGTAACCTTCCATTGCACCACTGACCACTTAGGCAATAGGGTGCTGGTCACTTCGCCCCAAAGCCAAAGCGCCCCATGCACGAGCGCCCCAAATTTTTTTTGGAACGCCCCAGGTACAATTCACGAGCGCCCCAAGTGTATGTCACGAGCGCCCCAAATCTTGTTTTTTTTATGATTAATTTTTTTCACGTGTATGTCACGAGCGCCCCAAATGTTGTTTTTTTATGATTAATTTTTTTCACGTGTATGTCACGAGCGCCCCAAATGTTGTTTTTTTCATGATTAAATCTTTTCACGTTCGAGCGCCCAAAAGTAATAATTGGAATGTTATGAGCAACCCAAATTTCCCAATGCTCAAAATGGTAAATCATGTTATTGTTTTTTGGTTTTTTTTTTTTTGCTTTTTACGAGCGCCCCAAAATAAGTTTCGTTATAAAATATTATGAATGTAAAATGACTTTTTTTCAAGTGCTACACAAATTGCTATTCTTGCTTCTTATTTTTTTTGGGGGGGGGTGTTAAGTTTCAATGTAGTTTTCGAGTCATAAGCTTTTAATGTTATTTTTTTTTTATTTCTTTTTTTGGAGCGCTCCAAAATAAGTTTTGCTATACAAAAATAAAAAATGCTGATGTAAAGCGATGACAAATATTTCCGTAAACTGTTTTTTATACAAAGATCAAAGCATGAGCACCGAAATTGATATTCATCAATCAATATCAATCAAACAATATGGCAATTATCTACCCAATTGACTGTCTCCTAATTACCTTCCAACGCCCCCCCCCCCCTTCCCCCCCCCCTTCCCCCCCCTTCCCCCCCCCCCCCCCCCCCCCGTTACGTCACATTTCGTCCATCCAGGGTGTTGGGTGTTATTCCTTCGTTGACATTCGCACGATGGAGATGTGTCTTCTTTGCAAGAAAAGAATATTTTCCGGTGCCGGACATCACATCGAAAGACAACTCGACGAATGCGACAACTCATCGAAAGTCAACTATACTCTGTCCCAAGATATTTTGGATTCACGTTTGGACGATTTTTAATAAAAATACACTTACCTGTGAAAGAAGTGCAATTGAAATAGTTGAAAGGGATATTTTCCAAGATAATTTCATGACACATTATCATCTTTCACTCGGAGAAATTCACAGGAACGAAAACAGATTCCTTATGGAGATTTATAATGGGGAATGTTTACATCTTTTCTCCATTTGGAATACACTCGAAATACATTGCGCAATATTTCAACGTTATCATCCGGGCTTGCTGCAATGCAAAATCTCCGTAGACATCACATTTTTTAGCATTGTATTGAAACCTGATAAGCTAACAGGGGTGTTTTGACTGAGAAATCTTGGAAATTTTTCATACTTTTGAATAACCGTCGTTTGGATCCTGAGGTATTTATAAATATCAAACAATTAAGCCAAATGTGAATCCAAAATATCTTGGGACAGAGTATAATCGAAAAATTATCCAAGACGTAAGGTGTAATGATACAACAAGATTCTATGCAGAAAGACATAATCAGAAATATCATTTTGGGGCGCTTGTGCAATTTATCCAAGACGTATGATTTCCTAATCATAAGATAGTTTTCTTACAAATCGTAGGCAACTTCAGAGCACGCTCGTAAAAAAAAATCCAACAAGAATCTATGCAGAAAGACATAATCGGGAAAATCATTTTTGGGCGCTCGTGAAAACGATCCCGATTTTAGTACAAAATTAGAAAATCCAATTTTGGGGCGCTCGGGCAAATTATTCAAGACGTAAGGTGTAATGATACAACAAGTTTCTATGCAGAAAGACATAATCAGGAAAATCATTTTGGGGCGCTCGTGAAAAACGATTCCAATTTTAGTACAATATTGGAAAATCCAATTTTGGGGCGCTTGGGCAAATTATTCAAGACGTAAGGTGTAATGATAATTTTACTTTGGGGCGCTCGTGAATACATTTGGGGCGCTCGTGAAACGTAATTGGGGCGCTCCAAAAAAAATTTGGGGCGCTCGTGCATGGGGTGCTTTGGCTTTGGGGCGATACGACAGTAACCCAGGCAATAATATGCTAAAAAACTTTGGGTTCTGTTCAATGAACCATTATTATGTACACATATAAAACAGTCAGCTAGGTTTGGTGGTTGTTTATGTCAATGAGCTTAGATTGTGAAACATTGAACTAAAATGTGGCATTCACAAGAACAAGAACAAGAACACATATTTCTTTTAGCTCAGTTGTTGAGCAAGTTACTACATGGTTCCATATTCAAATCCTGGCATGGTTTGTTGCATTCTAGATGTTACAGGTACATGCATGTTTAAATCACTGAATTCAAAGTTTTTAATTGGAACTAATGCATATGTGAAAATTGATATGCACACTCTACTTAATTTTATGTAATTGTAGGTACCAAAGTATTTACAGGAGAGATGGGAGAAGAACAAATCAACAAAAACAGAAGTGGGAAAGATGAGAATTACACGATCCAGGTAGCGCATGTTTTTCTGCACTGTAAATTGCGCCTTTTTTTAACATGTTCAGAGCTGTACTTCCCTGGTCATCCATCCAATTTTTTTCAGACTGGGAGGTACAACCCAGCAGCTAGAATGTGTGGCATTGTTCTCTAGTTGTTTAAACCTTTCACATTCAGGACCTTTTACTCATCTTCATGGAAAAATAATCTTTGAAAATCACTTCATGCGTAAAATTTGGAAACCTAACTACACAAGAATAATATATGAAAATTTCTGTATATATTTTTTATGATTCTTTACGTTTGTTTACTAGTATTTCAATTTTTAAACATTAGACTTAATATCTGTCAACTATGAATGATGCTTTATTGATGTGGAAAATTGTTTACTGGTCACATTTGACTGATACAAATTTGAAAGAGTTATAAAAAGAATTCTTTTATTTGTTAATGAAAATTAAAGTGAATTATGTCAGCAAAGGTACAGTTAGAAGCAGGTATAAACTTAATAACCTGTAGGTCATTTTGATGTAGAACATAAGATGGAGAGCTGATTGATTCTGTGATAATATTTGTAGATTTCCTGGACAGAAACCAAAAGTTACTTTCACTATTGATGAGGAGTTGGCGAAAGGGCCACCGGGAGAAATGCCCATTCCCCGGGAGCACAACATGATCCTGACAGGGCTGGGCAACCAGAACCTCGTGGTCTTTTCACAAACACCTGTCACCGTCAAACAAGGTATCTGTTGTTCTTGTAATGAAAATTGCATTATTTTACTGGTATATGATCACTATTATCACGTTATCACTGTAAAAATTACCTTATATTAACTGTAAATACTATACATGTTGCATTATTTTTTTGGTATATAATCACTATTATCACTGTAAAAATTACATTATATTATCTGTAAATATGTTGCATTATTCTTGTAAAGATAATTTGCGTTGTGTTATCTTTGATTGTAATTTCCAACGTCATCCTTTTCTTTGACAGAATCTAGCTCAGGGTCAGTGGATGTGGTAGCTTCAGGTCAGTTTTTTCATTGATTCAGTTTATAGCTGAAGTCACTAAAATACAAACCTTTACATAAACTGAAAACTTACTTTTGATGAAGGAAATACCCATGTGTCTAGTTATTTTCGCGATTACCGGTAATATATAATTTTCACATATAATTTTTTCTTTTTACATGGCCTCTTTGACTTCACAAAAAATACTGAATGCAAAAATTATGTCCTATAATGTTTAAATTGCAAATATTGACAAATGCAGAAAAAAGGTTACATTTTACACCATTTATGTAAATGTTTTGACAGGTGAAAATAATATATTTGTGATAATTCGATTAAGATCAGATCATATCTGTGATAAGTGCCTCATCATTCCTTCAGATCTGATACCCTGTACAACATTTATTGAAATAAAACTGTCAGGCATCAATTCACTTGTATGTGCATTTTGTGTTGCTAGTAAAAATTAGAAACATCTGATTCAGTTACATAAAATGGTATCCATGTAATTAAATACTTGACTTGATGCATTAAAGGTTGTCATATTTTGACGCACTTTCTATCGAAATAAACAATAAAACGAAGGATAATTTTATAAAAGTTTTCTCTCCCAAAATTGTCACCTAATAGTGTAGTGCAATATGGGTTAGAGTGCTGCAAATCTGTAAGTCATGGGTTCCAATCCCGCTGGGGCTTTTATAACTTTTACCGATTCTAAAATTTTAAAAATATATTTTGTGGTCAAATATCGTAAAATTTGAAAATTCTTAACTGATGGAAGTATTTTCACTATAATGTAATTTTATTCACATGAATATCGATCTATAATATAATTTTATTCACATAAATATTGACAGGTGTCCCAACCTTAAACTTTTTCATTAGATATTAATCACAACAACAATACAAATGCATAGATTGCTGACATTTGATTATTCCCCTTTACAGAATGTCTCCATTTTCATGTAAGATCTCTTTAATATTTTATTAGACAATAGAAAATATATCATGCATATGACTTAAGATTTGTGATCCTCTCCACCTATAAATTAAATATCTAAGATTTTCAAATTTATTTGTCAATGGTCATTATAGCATGCATATGCGAAGAAATTCCTGCATATTCCCCAACCCTTAATTACAGATTTGTAAGATCTCGGCGTTTCATTTGTCAATGAATGGGCATGCATATAACACACAAATCGTAACCCCTATTTCATCCTTAATTACAGATTTTTGAGATATCTGTAGTTTATAAAACATTGAGCAATACAACATGGATATAACACAGGGATTCATGCCTATCCCCCACCAGCATTATAAATTATGGTTTTATAAGGTCTTTGTGGTTTCATTAGACAGGATAGCTGTGGAGGGCAAGGTCATACAGAGGGCGGACTGTCAGCCAGACAAAAACATAAGCTACATGAATCTCAAAAGGTAAATTAACGGACAGTGTGTCAATTAAGGTTCCGAGTTATCTGTTATATATCAAACAATATCTTGGCTGAAAATGGTGTTTATTTTGATATATCTTGTAGAATTATCATTACTCCATGTCTTTCTAAATCCCATTGCTTATTGTCAAATATGATACATTAGAGTGAAAATTAGTAATTTGAAGAAAAAAATATGCTATGAACGGTACATTTATTGTTGACTTGTGAAAGGGTGTTTAGAATTACAAATAAATTTAAAAAACTAAAATTACGGTAAGCCATTCACATATAAAGAAGAAATTTAAATGACCTATTGATCTTCAAGTATTTAGTGAAACCATCATCAAACTAAATCTTTGTTTCTCTACAATTCAGAAAGCAGCTTGAAATCAAGAACAAACCTCAGAGAGAAGTTATACAGATCACCAAAGTGGTCCCAATGTATAAGCCGGTCAACAACCACGTCCACAATGTAAGTACCACAAAAAGGTCAAGGTTATCAGGGGTCAGAATGTTCTCAAATAATGTGGAGAGAGAGAGAGAGAGAGAGAGAGGCTGTTCTTTAACACTGTAATCTGTGTCTTGGCCATTAATAGGATTAGTAGTACATGTATTGCCCCATTACAGGAATGGCCTTGTATTGCTTTATAGCCCCTGATCGGTCTGTAGACAGGATGTTGTCTTAACTTAAATTCCAGTCACCAGACAGTGGATCCTTCACTTTGAGAAAAGTATTCTCTCATTTAAATTTGAGTGGGGAAAATTGATGAATTATTCTATGAACTTGTAATGAATTAAGTAATAAGGAATCATTCTTTGAATATTATGAGGTGATCAAACACAGTCGGGCGTGATCAAATCTATCATAAAGCCCTTGGGTATTATTTAATTTGATCACCCTGACCGTATCACTTCATAATACTTCAAGAATTATTCCTTATTACTTATATTTATAATATAACTTTTAGCAATTGCACAATTAAATACATGTAATAAAATAGCCGTTGATGTAATGTATAGAGCATTACAAAATCAGTTGAAGTGTTATCACAAATTAAGACATTGGTAAATGTAAATATTAACTCATACTCTATTGATTAAAAAAATTCTCAATAACTTTTTAATACAGCAAATATTTGATAACTGGTGTCAAGGATTCAACATCAGGAAATCTTAAAAGCTAAAGAGAAAGTGAGATGCAACAATGTATTTCTCTCTACACAAATAACAAATCAACACAAACTTTTATTTCTCATGACAGTTATAAATTTCTAAAAAGAAACCTCTATTGTTTTAGAAAAAAGTGAATATTTTGACATCAATTGTTTAGCATCGTCGGATACCCACAGGTGATCGCATGATAAGTAAAAGACGTGATCACCCGTTGGTATCCAAAGATGATTGTTTAGATCTGAAGTGAATGATTTTAACCGAGTTGTTTAGAACTGGTTTGAATATTTCCTAACATCGTTGTCTTTCTTCACTCAGGCTCCTTCGACAGATAAAAACAAAGTGGAGAAGAGGCTGAGGGAGGATAAAGAGAAAGTCATGGACATCTTGTTTAATGCATTTGAGAAACACCAGTATTACAACGTCAAAGACCTGGTCACTATCACCAAACAGCCCATAGTAAGTTATGTTATACATGTATTATGTTAAAGGGGAAGGAAACTAAAAATAGATATGTTGTACAATAAATCAATTAATTATCATCTATTATAATTGTAAATCGTATTTATTTTCATTAAGAACTCTCAGAACAATGAATAATTCAAGAAAATCGATCGCTTGATTTGAATATCCCGCCGCTATGGGAGCTGCCATTGAACTTTATTCTATGACGTCACACCATCTATTCTGGTTTGTTTTCTCAACAGAGCATCATATTTTTAGCAAATCATCTTATTTGCTCTAAATGACAAGTTCTGGAAAATTTGAAAATATCGATTTGAGACCGTTCTTTTACCTTTGACTTTCCACTAAATTCCAAACCAACCTCAAACGGAGCATGTTCGTTGAAATCTTAAAGCGGAGGTCAGTGTTAGAGACAGAGTAATGTCTGCGAAGGGGTGAAGTATCGTAGAAAATGTCTGCCGTCGTTATTTCGACATGATAATTCCGACTTTAGGGAAAGTATTTAAACATCCAGATAACAACTATAACATACTTATTTTGTTAGCAAAGAACTTGACTAAGATGTCAGCTCGACGCCTTTGTGGCTGTTCTGGCCTTTGATTAATACAAAAGAGTTCTACATCATGTCAGCCTCCAGTAAATACAATTTCTCAAACTTCAAACGTGCATTAAAGCTTAATTATGTAGTTTATTTTCAAAACAGCATGACCTCGTGTGATGATTTAAACTACTTCATTAATATAGATAAAGTATGTGTTTGACTTTACTTCTCATTTAATGAATTAGTTACTGCCCTTGGAATTAGATTGGTCGTATTGTCTTTGCCGTCTAAACTGACCGCAGTATAAAAAACAGGATTGCTTGTGACATATAAATATATCTAATAAATAAATGATTCTCAATTCACATAATTTATATGAACCTGTATATCTGGTTTGAACATATTTTGTACTGTAGTTATATGCTACATTGGGTGGCACAAGTTCCATAACTTTTATAGCCCTCTCCCCCACCTACCGGTATTCATTTCTAATAATTCTAACTTGTATATTGAGAATTCTGCATATAAATATTGATTTGAAGCATAGGTTATAGAACAAAAAAGTGGTCAAAGTTCTTTTGTTATTGTAAGTAATTCTCAGATAAAAACAGAAACTGAATGACTGAAATTTAACAACCATGGAAACTAAATGCAGGTTCAAGGAGTAAAAAGTCAATTTTTCTGTGGATTTTGATCTTTCTAAGAGGATGTGCTTTGTACACATTGTAACTTAAAGTAGCTTGCCATCAAACTTCACTTCTCTTTCCTTAAAATCGAGAGGTTCCTTATTGGTTTGACATTTTCAGCAACAGCTGAAGAAGAAATGATAATATTTTATGGATTTCCTTTAAAGATGATAACAGTTTTGAAAAATAAAACAAGTGCAAAGAAAGAGGACTGAGTACAAGAGTAAATCACAATTCAGCAGTTAGATAGAATTTTAAACAAAACTCTCAGCTCATGATCAGCTACCAATGGTTTGTAGCGGTGGGAAGTCTGCTACTTTGTCAGTCTTGAGAGACCTCAGTTTTTATCCACCCTTTACTTTTGGTATGATATGATACGGGTTTGGCATGGATTACTTTTTGACACACTGATATACCTGGTACTTTGGTGATTAGGACTGGAGGAAGGTCTTAGGAGGGGCATTGTCATTTAGTTATATCCAAGATACATGCAGATTCTGATAGAGTTGTCTTTCTTGATCTGTTATGGTGTCTTTATACATGCAGCTAATATTTGTAACTAAGATAAAACATCATTGCAATGTTTGGAGAAAAGTCCTTTAATCTGGTCTGTACTATTTAAGAGCCTCAGTCAAAAGGGATATAAGCTGAAAAGAATGAAAATTTCTCAATTTTTGGGATATAATTTCCTTATGCAGTCTTTCTTGGCTATCAAATCACTACATTTTCAGAGAATCAGTATCTCTGTTTAGAGGAAAACAGTCCAAAGTTAATGAAGTCATATAACCATTGTGTACATACAGTATTTCAAAAAGCATTTTTCATTGCATTGTATTTCCTATTTTGTCTAAAATTTGAAAATACAATAGTCATGTAAGGAAATATTTCCATAAGTTTTCATGTTGGAATACTCACATTTTGACATCAGTGAATTTTCCCACAATGTCATTTTCACATGCAAAAGTAGCCTGATTAATTTAATGACAATTACCAGCAATTAACCAACTTTTAACATTCATGAAAGAAATTAACCTAGCTGAAAAAATGTATCCCTATCCTTTTTTTTGGGGGGGGGGTGTCATAGGGCTACATTTCAACCTAGCAATCATAATTACAAGGACCTTGCTCTTGCAGGTACCCTATAGTGACCAGTCTGTCAGTCCATCTGTCCGTCTGTTTGTCCATCTGTTTTTGTCCATCTAAGATTACTCATTCCAAGTAAATTTTCTCTCCGTTTTGCCCAATTTTGCAAATAACCCAGAGAGTGTCTGCACAAACTTTCTAGGTCAAGGTTATGCCAGACCACATTAACAAATGTTTGTTCTGAGCAGATATTCTCACCTCATAGCCAAATCTGGCTCATATAACGTATACATGCTTTTAGGTAAAGGGTGTGCAGTGACCTTGAACCACATTTCTAGGTCAAATGTGAAGGCCATAGTTGATATCTCCCATCTTGTTAAGATTAAACCAAAAGAATGCTTTTAATTATAAGGGGTTTGCAATGAACTTGAATTAAAATTCTTTACCAACTGTGAAATTTCTAAGTCAGATTAAGATCAAAGTAAAGTCCACTGAAATGCTTTTTATCCTAATGTCCAATATAGAAGCTGAACCATCTCAACAATGTGTAGGTCACAGCTGACATTGAGATGTTGGTATTAGTAAAGGACTCTACAAAGGTTGTACAAAGGATATAGCAAGGTAACAAAAACAATTAACAAAGAACAAGCAAATTTTTATGGAGGGTAATCGTGTTCAAAAATCCAGACATGTATACTTGTAAATCCGAACATGCAATCGTGTTGATGTGTGAGCCTGAGTATGAATATGTGTAATTCTGATCGTGTAACCTATAAAACTCGGGCATAAACACGTGTAAGATTTGACTAAGATCCTTCGCATGATGCACATTTTGCAACTTTATTATTTACATAGGTTAATTAAACCTTCAACTTTGCACACTTTCAATCCGTAGTTTCTGCATTTGTAACTTCAGGCTCGGCAATAGCACATCTGACATGATACAAATTGACAAATGTAAAGTCTACAAGTTTGTCGAATTTTGACATGACCTTATATGGCAACTGCCTTGCTGCGGGAAAAGGCATGCCGTAACCGCCGGAATGAACGAAAAATAAACAGAATATTCAGATAAACTGTTGCAATAAGCTTTTAATGAACGACACCTTTTCTATCGAAAACACCGGTATTATTTTTAGAAAAAATTTTAAGGTATGATTGAAACTAGACCAAACAGGAAGAGGTTCACGTAGGAAAAAAAATTGTTGCCGATGTGACGAATGCGCTAATTTCCGTAATATAAATCTGGTATTATAAAAGGAAATGCCTAATATCTTATTTCTCTAAAAAAAAAAAATTGACGTGTAATTTAAACTGGAATATAAGTAAATGCGAACTCTTTTCTAGAAATGAGACGGATCAAGAAATTTCCTAAGGGGGTACTAACTACATGTATAATTTGAGCGGCATGGGGTTCAAAGACCGCCGTGAGGTCCCATGTAACTCCACTGCATCTGAATTCTAAGAATTTTGAGAGAGAATTTTAACCGGGTTTCCGATTATTGAAATAGTAAAAATTGCGGGCGGGCGAGTGGCTGTCAAAAAAGGTACCCTTATTGTACCGATAACTCTTCGAACAGTTTTCAAGATATAGGAAGTTGTTCTTTTACAGATCACTTATCATTTATACATATATCAGAGGTATGCAAATTGCTAGGATTTTGATTTCTGATAATTTATGAAAAAATATCAGCTGTTGAACTTAGTCATTTTTGAGCAAAAACATTGCAAAAAGAGTACCCCATTTCTGTGGATATGTAGTATTTATCAATTCAGGATTGACAAATGGATTATGGATACTGTTCACACAAAAGAAAACCCAGTTAACTTTGCTGTCACATTGACAGCTTTACTCTTGTCATTTTTCTGAATTAGTTAGAATAAACGACCTGCAAAGATTTGGTATTTTTTCGTGGAAAAATTTATGTTACTTTACATGTATTTATATTTTTTGTTGTTGTGTAAGTGAAAGATAAATAATAACTCAATCTTCAATAATAATTTTTGTGCGCCGTGAATTGAAGTTTTACTATGGGAGGCACTGTACATGTAGCTCCCAGGTCCTCCATCTGAATTTTTTCAGACAGGGAGCTACAGATTTGAAGCTAGTTCACAAGTGGCTGTAAAGCTGTATTATAATAGCTCTCCAGAAATATTTTATCAACCAACTTCACAAAGTGAGTCTGTATTGAACCGACATTCAGGACACCATACTCATATCCCGTAATAATTGATTGAAATAATTTTTTAAACTGCCAATTTTTACCTGCATGATAGGCTTTTTTCCTTATATATTGCCGACAATGCAAAAAAAAACATTTCTTAAAATAGTTTATACACATTTTAATTTCACGACAATTAACCTTATCTTTGGAATTTTTATTCATTTTTTTTTAAGACGGTGTCGCTTCTTATGTCTCATATTAATCACAATCTCAAAACCAATGTCTTTAAATAGTTTGTTTTTCTAAACTAATCATAAAAAATATTAACAAGAATTCCCATAATCATGAAAATTCTAATCCTTAGGGGAAGATATACCAATAACTCCAATCTTACCTGCCCAATTCCCCCCCCCCCCCCCCCAATCATGAAATTCCTAATCCGTGGTGGTGATGGTGGGGGGGGGGGGGGGGGTGCTAGTATACCTACTGTGACTCTAATTTTCAATATCACTAATATTTCATTATCTTTAAAGTCTTTTAAGGAACAATTTTGTTTGTTGCGAGAAAAAAGGGGGGGGGGGGGGTGAATCCTCCCTGTTGCTATGTTCCTAATGGTTAGGTCTAACTTGGCAAAAAATAGGGGGGCTAAGCCCCCCCCCCCCCCCCCCCTCCACCGGTTCCGACGCCTATGAATAAAATTGCGTATATATCCTTATACACGTGTATTCAAACAAAGTCATTAAATGTAAATTTTTTTCAGTTCTAAGAGAATATCTGAAGCCGATCGAATTCTTTACTCTTTTATACATTTTCTTGATAAAATGTACACCAATCTCATAATTTAATTTTCCGAAAAATAATACTCTATGAAATGTTGTTATCCAAAGATAATATAATTATAGGCCTACTTAATATTTTTTTTTATTTATTCCGTCCCTATTCCGGCGATTACGGCATGCCTTTAACTGCGGCTAGCCTTTTTCTATCAGTGACGTCACTGTTTCCATATAAGGTCATGTCAAAATTCGACAAACTTGTAGACTTTACATTTGTCAATTTGTATCATGTCAGATGTGCTATTGCCGAGCCTGAAGTTACAAATGCAGAAACTACGGACTGAAAGTGTGCAAAGTTGAAGGTTTAATTAACTAATGTAAACAATAAAGTTGCAAAATTTGCATTATGCGAAGGAACTGAGTCAAATCTTACACGTGTTTATGCCCGAGTTTTATAGGTTACACGATCAGAATTACACATATTCATACTCAGACTCACACATCAACACGATTGCATATTCGGATTTACAAGTATACATGTCTGGATTTTTGAACACGATTACCCTCCATAAATTTTTACATTATACTGAGAGAACATTTTATACTGGTTCATAATATTTGTTAGATGTGTGAACAGTATATTAGGATATTCAATTTCCACTGCAATCCTTAACAGGAAGTTAAGTGCTACTGGTTTGAGATATACAATGAAGGCCATCATTGTTTATGAGTGAAGTGTGGAGAAAGAAAGTGTTAGATGTCTCTAAGGCCTGAATGTATTAACCTCATCCTCCAACAATCCTCGCCTGGATGCAGTTTCCTTATTACACACAACTTTTTCCTGTTCATTAGTAACGTCTTCTGCTTCTAGGTCAAATTCCTTTAAGATGTTATAAGTCTCTTGTAACGGATTTGAATATTGCATTGTCGAGAGATTATGATTCTTTCATCAGTTTAAGATATCATCTACATCTACATTTTGTTGCATATCTTTTAGGTCACATAAATTACATGGAGGACCTATATACAAATACTTCTCAAATACTGCTGTACCAGTGTTGACTTTTGTACTTAGCATTTATATGGGGAAGGAAATCTAAATCATAAATTCCTTGACCCTAAGGCTTCTTGAGCCTTAATGTTAGGGTAAAAACTTTAAAATTGCAAATTATTTAATCTTATGAAAAACATCTTCCTTTAAGTACTTGTTCTAGTGTGGGTGTGGCTTTAATAAGTTGTTTAAGAAAATTGCTTGAATTCTTAAAAACGGTGTTTTTTTTCTCCTTGGCATTTGCCAGAAAAAAATCGAGTACATTATAAAGATGAGCAGAGGGTGATTGACCAAAATTGTAAAATTTATGTCGGTGGGGATGTGGGTTGTGCTATGATGTGGCTTTTGGGCTATGCATGATTATATTTTTTATCAAATTTCCTTACATTCATTAAAAATGATCTCCCTCTTCTCCCGGCGTCTTTTATTTTGTTAAGATACCAGGGACATAATTAAAATATTGGGCTTAAAACCCCTGGTGTCATCTCTAAACTCATATTTATAAATAGTCAAATATCTTTTAAAAACAGTTGGCAATCTCACCCTTACACTATATATGTGATGATACATTGGAGGAGAGGTTAGGAAAATCACTGGGTCATCTCTCACTCTTTCTTTTAAATTGTCAACACTTATTTTATTGAAATTCTCTTCCTTGGTTATGAGGAGACCTAGTTCATGTATTTCTTGGAAAAAATTGTTTCAGCCTTTGTGTTCCTTGTTTTAAATATTGAAATATTAAATGGATGGTTAATTATCAAGATTTTAAGATATGTGTTATGAAATGCAAGAGGTTCAGTTTGTCAGTGTGGTTTATTTACATTCATTATAACATGTCTTATATCAGATGTGGGCTGTTTAAAGCTTGATTCATCTATGTAATGTCATCAATTTAACTCAATTTAATCGGTACTTTGATATAGGTACTTATATGTACATGTTCCAGTTGACTGTGTTCTATAGATAGTACAGTCTAATTCATTTGATGACAATACATTGTAGTTGTAAGCTTGACCCCTAAGGTTTAATTATCCAACAGATGTCAAGCTTTGTTAAAACCCACTGTTAGTAACAGGATATATACGTAAACTTTCTGAATTGTCTCTAATGATTAATCTCATGATTCATTATGTATTTTGTTTATTACAACACATCTATTTTACACAAATTCTGTCATTTGTGTATGGTATGACAGATTATAAATATAAAACCTCAAAATGTCAAGGTGTCTAAATGTTACAATGTAGGTGTCTAAATGTTACAATGTAGGTGTCTAAATGAAAACTATGCTTGATTTGTCTGATTCATGCACATTCAGTCTTCCTTTTACTTGTTACTGCTAATCTTTAACAAACAAGGGTCCTTATTGCAACACGTGGACAAATTCTCTAGTGTTCTCCAAACTTTAGTCTCAATGTTCAATGTTTACTTTTTTTCAAAACAGGAAAAATGATATGGAATGCATATTGTGTATTGTGTGAATTCCCTAGCACTCATATTGTGTTCATTTTTCTCTCTCTCTTCTCCTTCTTTTCAAAGAATTTTGAGGAAGAGAAAAATAAAAAATTGCTGAAACCGGATATTGAATATTGATAGTTTTTGTAAAATCTGCTCACTCATTCATTTGTTGAGCACACACACTAGAAACATTGTAATTTCTTAAGGATGTAATCTAAAGAGGGAAGTTTTAATCCAGTGAATCATATCTTGCTGGCAGTCACATCTAACAAGTAGTTAGTCTATTGAATGTCCCTCAAATTTAAATGATTAATTACATTAACTTCAATCATAACTTTGTGAAGAGATTACACATACACTCAAACCAGTCACCCAAACAAAAACATCCACAGGTCATCTAATACAATGCAGTATTCATTTAAGTACAACCAAGCAGTTATGTAGGTAAATTATATACCTGGGGATTTTGAAACATGAATTTCTTAAGTTGAGAATGCAAGAGACACACCCTGGAAGGAACACAGGGGGTTGGACAGGGCATTTCTTTCTTTCTTTTTTTGAGATCCAAAAGTGCTAACTTACTTTTCTTTCAAATTTAACTTTTTAGTTTGACAATTGTGTGATAAATTTAAAAAATCATCTAAAGCATGATGCTGTCATTCTGATTATCATACATATGTAGAATTCTTAAAAGTGTCAACACTTTATATGGACACAGTATATGTACAGACCCTCAGCTGTTTTGAACGTGTGACACATTCCAAACATGTTGTGTGATGGAGACAGTGGGATTGGAGTTAGTCATTGTCTACTCTTCCTATGTATGTGTTATAGAAAAAGTGATACCAAGTGTTGTTTTACTTTACGTAGATAGTTCAGGTTAAGAATGTGTCAAGTATAAGATCTATCGCCTCCACACATGAATGACCCCAGAACAAGACCACACTATGAAGGGGAGAGGTGCTAATGATGAACTTGATTCTACTTACCAGTGACACATGTATTAAAATTTTAATAAAGGCTCTGTATGTTGTTCAGTAAGGATGGCACAGGCTCTGTATGTTGTTCAGTAAGGATGACACATGCTCTTGTGTTGTTCAGTAAGGATGACACAGGCTCTGTTTGTTGTTCAGTAAGGATGACACAGGCTCTCTATGTTGTTCAGTAAGGATGACACAGGCTCTGTATGTTGTTCAGTAAGGATGGTACAGGCTTGGTATGTTGTTCAGTAAGGATGGCACATGCTCTGTATGTTGTTCAGTAAGGATGACACATGCTCTGTATGTTGTTCAGTAAGGATGGCACATCCTCTGTATGATGTTCAGTAAGGATGGCACAGGCTCTGTCTGTTGTTCAGTTAGGATGACGCAGGCACTGTATGTTATTCAGTAAGGATGACACATTCTCTGTCTGTTGTTCAGTAAGGATGACACAGGTTCTGTATGTTGTTCAGTAAGGATGACACAGGCTCTGTTTGTTGTTCAGTAAGGATGACACATTCTCTTCTGTTGTTCAGTAAGGATGACACAGTCTCTGTATTTTGTTCAGTAAGGATGGCACAGGTTCTGTATGTTGTTCAGTAAGGATGGCACAGGCTCTGTATGTTGTTCAGTAAGGATGACACATGCTCTGTGTGTTGTTCTGTAAGGATGACACAGGTTTGGTATGTTGTTCAGTAAGGATGACACAGGCTCTGTCTGTTGTTCAGTATGGATGACACAGGTTCTGTATGTTGTTCAGTAAGGATGGCACAGGTTCTGTCTGTTGTTCTGTAAAGATGATACATGCTCTGTCTGTTGTTCAGTAAGGATGACACAGACTCTATCTGTTGTTCAGTAAGGATGACACATGCTCTGTCTGTTGTTCAGTAAGGATGACGCAGGTTCTGTTGTTCAATAAGGATAATATATGCTCTGTCTCTTGTTCAGTTAAGATGACACAGGTTCTGTCCATTACATAGGCTCTGTCTGTTCAGTAAGGATAACACATGCTCTGTCCATTGTTTAGATGTTTTGTCTTTTTCTTTTGTTCAGTAAGGATGTTTTTTTACCCAAATAAGTGACCTATTTTTATGGTACCTGTTTGTGCTTATATTGCTTTGATTACCTTTGGTAAAAGACTTGATAACATCACTTTATTTAGATTGTGTTCAATGGTTGTTAACAGATTAACTAACAAATTGTCCTTTATAACCATATATTTACCTGCATCGTTATTAAATCAGATGCATGCTGTATCTATATGAATACTCTGTCATATTATTCTGTTTACTGAAGAATTAGCAATGGTCTCTCTACTTGTTTTTCACTGTCATATCTTATTACATGCAATTATCGTGTGTATTACAAATAAGGTTAAAAAACATAATATTTTGAAGAGAACTTGCAAAGTGAATAAGGGGTGTAAGTTTCAGCTGTCAATGACCTGCAGACAGATGTATACATATATAACAAAACCTAACGTAATAAATAACCATTGAATTGGGGAATAGCAAAATAAATTCCAAGCATCAAGAATAAAGATGGAACAATTATGTTACATTTGTTTTCGTTTAAGAAGAGTGAATCAGGAAGCCGTCCTCATGCAGTTTATCCGGTGTGTCGGTTAAAACACTGGCTGAAGACTTCCGTCGTTGTCGGCTGCTGTAGGACCTTGCTTTGAGTTGTGTGGGGTATTAAACATAGTGGGGGTCCTTCTATTTGGGGTCAGGGGGTGGTCCCTACAGTGGACTGCTCAACTAGCCACATTTTGTATTCAAAACTACCTGTACTGCAAGCGATGGTAATAATAAACAAACAGTAATAATTACTCAGTAAAGGAGTCCTCATTAGGCAACATTACATGGGGGCCCAATCTTAAATCCTATCATTATCTGGCTATGTTTGTTAACTGTACTAACTTGTCAAGTTCTGTCCATCTGCACAAACATTGTTACGGTATTGTTATACAAGCACACTTACATAAAGGACAGTGGATTACACAGATTGTTGCATAAAGGTGGTATGGGACATCTATTGATATTAAAGTGGATTTAAGTTCATTATAATTATAACACTTTCACTGGTTTAGAATTTTCAAACTTTACAATATTTAACAAAGAAATATTTTTTTTTTTTATTTTGAAAATGTAAAAATTTTTTTAAATTCCCAGCAGGATTCGAACTCAAGACTTACAGAACCCGCTAACTCACTGCCCTACTCTGTTTACCGGTATATAATTAATAATAATAATAATAATAGTTTATTTCCAATTTTGGGCCCAGAGGGCATACAAGATTACAGATATTAGATAGAAATGCCTAAAAGAGAGATTCTACATACAAAAATAGTCCATACACATACATGAACTTGTAACAGCCGGGCAAATGTACATCAGTATGTCAAAACATATTAACAACGTGCATATAATATGTAGTCATAAAAGTAGTTTATAAAAATCATGATTTGTATAAGTATTATATATGGTATATATGTCAATTTGGGGAAAAAAACTTTTTATAAAATTACTCTTAATTTTATTCTTTATTTTGATAAATAATATGTCACAACATGGAGGCATCCAGTACCACCTTAAGTTATAATGATTTAATATTTTAGGCGTGAGGGGGGAGGATAAGGGGTAGACCAAATTAGGTACATATTGTGTAGTTAGGGTACACACATTGGGATGCATGTGTTATGGGTTCATTTGTGAGGGAGTGTATTGGTTTATGGCTACCCATTTTAGGTGGGGTGGGGGCGGTCTGATGAGGACTTAAGAAGTTTACTTGGTGTCCATACTATGCAGACTGTTCCACGAAGACTTGTTTTTTAGGGTCACCATTTCTGCCTGTTCTGGGGCCACCTGGCCTGTACACTTACCTGTGTCTCCTGACCCATCAGTTAAATACCTTAACGGTTTACATTGAGATTGTGAAAGAAGATTTAAAACATCATAAAGACTGTCAATAAGCTCTCAATTAAAGATCAAGGGAGCAAAGATACAGAAAAAGGCGTGGTCAAATTGTAATGCAAATGAGTCCATTGACAAGTGGCTCTTTTAAATAACAATACTGCAGTACTAGTGTATACTTATGTAGGTTTTACTGATAGGGTTTTAAATGTGCTTAAGAGTCCAGTGTTTGTTCTGACAGTGATAAACAAATAACATGAGGAGTTTATAGAGGGAATTATTAAATGGCTGTTATTAAAAGCCTGGTCAGAGGTTGTGTGGGGGCGTCACAGTTACTAGGTGTCGAGAAGTATATCAGAAATGTGCAGTGTTTACCTCATAGCACAGGTGTATGTCATAAACTAATGCCTTATGGATTGGTTAAGCACAGAGAAAGATCTCTCTATTGGTCTTGACCTGTCTTTCTCTCTCTCTCCCCCCCCCCCCCTAATGTTTGATGCTGTAGGATCTTCAAAGTGTATATTTGTCAAGGAAAAAACCAAAAAAGTGCAGGACCTCTTATAATTGCATTAAAACAGATTGGTATCTTTAACCATGAAAATTACTTCAAATTTCTTTATGTGGAAATGTGGAATTTTAAATTGAAATATCTCATGACAATATGTTGTACTAATCTGAACTCTAACATTTCCACAAGTATGAAGTAAAGCATCATGATGTAAATATGGATACCTATGATATGATATACAAAGTCGCAAACATAGGGGGGTTGGGTATTACATTACCTATTACATATTTAGGAGAGTCTTTATCAAGCTTCATCATTCATTCATTTATTGTCTATTTCCTCAAAATGAAATGCCAGCTCTTTATAGGTTTTATTTTCCTCATTTCTTACTCAGAACTGAAATTCGTCCTGCCCAATCTAGTGTGATTCATCATTTATATTTTTTTTAATAATTCAGCAGAATTTTTAAATTAATTGATTTTTAAAAACTTTAACATGCATTTTATTGTTAAACATCATGTGCATTTGTGGTATTAGTTTATATAGATCATTTCATCTCCTTTCTCTTCAATCTTGTTTTGTGCTTGAACTTGCCAATAAAGTAATGAAGTATTGAAATTTACTGAATATTTGAGGAAAATTAAAATTTAATGAGAGTATTAATTAAAAGTTAGTGTCCTTGTAAGTTTTCTTAAGATTTTGCTGACTTTGTTAATTGAACAATGTAGACAGTGTTAGATAGTCTTCCTCCGCATTTCCTGGCTAGGCCTAACTTCCTGTACGATGTGGTCGTATGTTTTAATTGTACAAACTTCCCGTCAATGAGGAATTGATTCATTTTCCTTCGAGAATTTTCTAGCTTTTTGCATTAATTTTTAAAACTGCATAGTCAGTAAAGTTTTAACATATTTAGCTTCACAGCAAATGTATAAAATCCCAGAAACTTATTTATACATTTACAGAAATATATGTTATTGGATGGGAAAGCTATACACAGTATCATTTTATTGAAAGCATGTACAGGGTATATGCAGGCATTTTTTTTTCTAGTGTTAACTTGGTCCTAGCCTCACAAGAGCAATGAGTGTGAATTTCGAGTGAGACAGAATCTGGGGATGTGCTCCAGACGACCTGTTCAATTAATCGTGGATTTACGACATGCCAATATAGGAGATGACACTCTGTTGAGAGAGGGCCATCAAGATAATTACCATGCACCCTATGTTGACACACTGAGTCAATAGCAGGACCTTTATTTCCTGTGTGATCACTGAACTCTGGCCCTCAACTGTTTGTGTAATTACACATCATCAAGTTCATGTATTGTCTGACCCTATATAGCCCCAATACCTGCTTTATAGTTTAACAGCCATATAATTCTACATCAAATTGAAACTGAGTTATCAAACCCAGAACTAAAAATGTTCTATTAATATTATTTGTACATGTACATATTATGTCACAACAAAGTGCTGATATTACGGCATTTCCTGGTCAGAATTACATACTGTACATGTGTGTTTGTAGTGTGCTTTGTCATAATGGCTTTACACTCCCTTTTATTTTTCAGACTTATCTGAAAGAGATACTGAAGGAGATATGCACCTACAACATGAAGGCGCCTCATCGCAACATGTGGGAGCTCAAGCCTGAGTACCGGCACTACAAAGAACAGCAGTCCTCCGGATGACCTTCAGTTACCGACCAGGGTGAAGGTCGTCTGCACATTTTGTCATGCAGTTTTGATTTCTCTTTTCAAAACTTTACAAAACATCATTTTCATGTTTATTTACATCCCAGTCTGGACTATAAAGGAGTGTCCCGCAGGTTTTGGGACAGTGCAACTGTAATACAAGTCATTGTTATTAAAACTTGAAAAAACACTCGATGATTTCTTTTCTATTATTTTATTGACTTCAAGAAATTAGTGTTTTTTAGTACAACAGTTACTAATGAACTCGAATTTAGTATGTGTACATCTTAAAGTGAGCATTATTGTTTTAACTGTTAAGCTGCCTGGGAGCACTATGTGACAAGTGACTACATTTGCATCTACGCGTTGCTCTGTTTATATTGAAGTGAAAAAAAAAGTTGTAGAAACATGAAACAGTTCTCTAACAGTATCCTATTTCAAGGTCGGATTCATTTGCTCCAAAATTTGACCAGTAGCAGCCCTACATTTTTTGTCAAGGTGTAGCATAGTTCCAGTTAGATCCAGGTATGGCCACTAATAGAAGATGAATTTCAAAGGTGTATTTGTTATGTTGCATATTCTTTTTCTAGTTCATCCGGATATTTACCTTCTAAAGAGCAGATCGAAACATTCATTTCTGCATGAACTTTTCAATGAGGCAAGGTCATATTCTGTCATCACAATCAGATAAATGCACCAGATTGTTGCATTATACATATACTGTATAATAAAAACATTCCATTCATATTTCTACACTACCAGTATCTCAAGTGAATTTCAATTTTGCAGATTTATGAAACTAACATTCTCTTCCTAAAATAGGCCAATATGAAGAGGTCGAAGTTCATGCATCTGCAAAAAATGAAATTTATTTCTTAATATGAGAGTTGTATCCCCACAGAGTAGGATAACAAATATGGAGATAACCTTTACACGTGTTCCATGGAGATAACCTTTACACGTGTTCCATGGAGATAACCTTTACACATGTTCCATGGAGATAACCTTTACACGTGTTCCATGGAGATAACCTTTACACGTGTTCCATGGAGAGCGGAGAGGAGCTTCAGTCTTCACCTGGCTGTTAACAAATCATCAGGATCATCATGCCAAGTGTCAGTGTCGTACCTATGCTGTTATAACTATCTCGATACAAAGGGGGCTATGTTTGCCAGAATGAAGAGCTGGACGAGATTGCATAGCAACATATTCTGCTAGGTTGTTCCTAGTACTTGGACGACTTTAAACGAGATATACACGAGTCATATGTACTATGTCTACCCATTAACGAAGCCATGTGGTCGACAAATTACCAACAGATCTACATTAAAATTTTGAAAATGATATTTTTTAAGCTTCAACTTTCGTTTGGTAAAGGAAAATTCCATTGTAATTTTATTGTAGCTTTAAAATGTGAATACTTTCCTATATATTTATACTACGCTCTTCTTGTTAAGGAGACTAATATTGTCTTAAAATAACTCCGATCAGCCCTCTTATGTAGGTTAAGTATCAGCTACTGATCTTAAGTCAGGAATTTGAAACAGGATGATATTTTTTTTCTGTTTTTTTTTTTTACTTTATAAGAATTTCTATATGCATGTCGCAGTCGGAATTAAGCACAAGTGAAAAGCTGTCAATGTGAAAGCAAACCGGGTTTTCTTTTATGCGAACTGTATCCATAATCCATGTCAACTCGTATCCAGTGAAATGGATAAGGTGAAAGGGTACCCCTATATGCAATATTTTGCCAAAAAATGACTAAGTTCAAAAGCTGGTATTTTTTCATAAATAATCAGAAATATGCACACCTCTGATATATGTACAATTGATCTGCAAAAGAACAACTTCCTACCTTGAAAACTGTAGGAGGAGTTATCCGTACAATGAGGGTACCCTATATGCAATATTTTGCCAAAAAATGACTAAGTTCAAAAGCTGGTATTTTTTTCATAAATTATCGGAAATCTAAATCCTAGCAATATGCACACCTCTGATATATGTACAATTGATCTGCTAAAAAAGAACATTTTCCTATCTTGAAAACTGTAGGAGGAGTTATCCGTACAATGAGGGTACCCTATATGCAATATTTTGCCAAAAAATGACTAAGTTCAAAAGCTAGTATTTTTTTCATAAATTATCGGAAATCTAAATCCTAGCAATATGCACACCTCTGACATATGTACAATTGATCTGCAAAAGAACAAATTCCTATCTTGAAAACTGTAGGAGGAGTTATTCGTACAATGAGGGTACCCTTTTGGCAGCCGCCCGCCCGCCATTTTAATAACTGGATTTTTCCGTTGGAAAACCCGGTTAATAATTGGAAACAGCATAAGATGGACTGTCATCCTCCTGGGAATCTCAAAGTAAACCATACCCACTTTAAATGTCTCTTACTACCCTAAATGGTTTAAAGTTGTGTTATAACCTGCACAGCATAGTGAATTGTAATTGGTGCATGTCTGTAATTATATCCACCTAAGATGGTCAAGTTCACTTGTTACTTCTCAATTACCTAAACATTTCATGTAGTAATGTGTCTCGATTTCTCCAGTTACCTCAACATAAATCTTTTAATTTGAAATCATGTTTTTTGAGGGTAATTTTTTTTTTGTGGAATATCTGTTCTTCACATGTTAATGAGGCATAATTTCCGGGTTTTCCTTGAACATGTCTCATATTGAACTCAATGCCTTAAATTCACAGAACCAAAACTGAATTCAAACATATTCTAGCAATTATTCCTTAGTATTAGTGAAACTTTAATTTTTCAAGGCACTTCAAATATATTCATCTCTTTATAGATTTGATTTTGTGGGCTACATATTGACCTAAACTAAACTTAGCAAAAAAGCCTTACTCATCTAAAATTACAGTATCATCACTTCCTTGAAGCTAAACAAATCATGTCTGAAACACAACAGCTGAAGTGAATTGGCTGTACTAAAGGTAAAGGGCGTTTCATGAACGCTATCCTTATTTGCTGTTTTGTGCAGAATCAAATATTCAAGTTGTTTCGCAAAATTCCTGATAAATTATTTCAGACATAAACTTTAACCGGACAAGCTTCCTGAGGAAATGGGTCCCCACCACTACTTCCTTTATAGTTGAACAACTTTTTTCGCATAATTTACTGCTTTAATTTGCATCTCGCAAATGTTATATTTTCCTTGAATTTTGTATAAATCTTTTCAGATTACAGTAAAACTGCAGTCTTTCATGTCTCAAATATATGTTGTAATCTTACACATATCAAGCTCATACAAAACTGAAAATATCATTTACATATGTAGGCCAACAGAAAACAGAAATCAGCATTACAAAGACAGGATTATTTATTGTCCAAGAGAAAAAATAGTGGAATGACTATTCTACCAACTTTGAAAAATCTCTGAGTGGTTAAACATGCAAATCATGGTTCCAAATCAGAATCTTAGTACATTTGGATATTCAATTTAACATGATAACAGAATAGAAGATCTCAATTCCAGCAGCTGATATCAGTCTGGAATGGGACTTTCATCTGGAATGCTGTTAGATGAACTGATAATTAAACTTGTACAAAAAGTTTACAAATACTAGTAACTGAAATATATGACTAGGCAAAACAGTGAACTTGTGGTGAAAAAAGAAAACAAAATACACAAAATGAGGTTGTTTTTGAGGACATTGTATTTGAACATAACAAAAAAATTGTGAATTTTCACCTAAACAAAAAAGAAAACAATGCTGATTTACACCAAACTATGCCTGAATTGATCGTAATTCTCTTTGACACAGTGCAAAGATTCCCCCCGTCCTTCCCAGTTATTCCCATGACAAGTTGCCTGCCCTTCCCTGAAATTAATATCTGGCAAGATGTCGACTAGTTGGTGAACAGTTAACTGTACAAGTCCACTGAAATGTTATAGAACAGAGGCCTAGATGATCAGACTGGTCGTGTTGGGTGGGGTGGCTTCACTGCCCCAGGGCTTTGGCCAGGTCTCCCCGGCATTTCTCCACTTGCTTTTTGTTGTTTCCTGGTTGTACAGATGCATCATTGTAAAAGCCTACTACCACAACTGAAAAAGAAAACAGGTATCAATTAACTGAGTGTACCAATGGATCCTCCCCCCCCCCCCCCCCAATTAAATGTTTTATTTCTTTATTTACTTTACTGTGTGCATGTAAAAAAAAAAATTAAAATAAAACAAGACTTCCTTGATGTAAATTGACAAGCCAAAGTTCATTTATCGTTTCTCATTCAGGATCAACAGTGTACACCAGTAGGATTTAGAATCTAATCTTGCATAACAGATATCCCCTTTCATTATTAAGAAAAGGATGTGGCATGAAGATAAAACAATGCACTCCAACTGGATACAATTATTCACTTCCTTGTCTTATTCTCTTGATATTTTATTTATTTCCTTATTTTTATTGTGCATGCGTTTATTTCACCCAACTATGCTGAATACATGTACTGTGGAATCATTAATTTTCGTGGGGGCCAATTTTCGTGGATTGCTAAAGTTTTACAGGTTTTTGGGGACGTAATTTCGTGCATTCTCTTAAACCTACAGAAGAAATATGACTTTATTACTCTAATTTATTAATTCGTGGAGGATGTTAATTCGTGGATGAAAGGTACCCACGAATTCCACGAAAATTGAGCCACCACGAAATCTAATGATTCCACAGTACTTGATTTCCCTTCTGTTGTCTGACACTTTATAAAGATGAAATCTAATATATGATGTATATTCCACTGTTGCTTTCAATTCAGGATCTAGATAATATTCTCCAAGTTATCTAATCACTCAACAAAAGGAACTATTTACTTCCTCATAAATGGACCATGGAAAAAATATAAAAGAGATAAAAAAGACTGTATGAGCGTTTCCTAGGAAGTCTGGAGATGTGTAGAATTGTTCATGCAATGCGTCTTTCCTGCGGATCACTTACATGTGTCTCCCTTTGCAGCACAGAATCCCCCTGGCCCACACTTTCCTTCAATAGTTTTGTCCTCTTTATCAGCTCGGATAATGAAATACTTTTTGTTGTTGATGGTCATACTCGTGACTCCGCAGTCCATTCCACAGTTGAATAATTTAGTAAAGTCTGAAAAGTTGGAAGGTGCAGGCTGCAACGAAAAATAAAAGAAATGAACCACAAAAACAATGTTGTTAATACATATTTACTGTGAGTTTTTTAAATCTTTAATTAATCTGTGTAATTACAGAATGCCGTTTAAAAAATTCATTTTAATCCACCCTCGTAGAATCCACCACTTCCTTTCTCAGGTATAATATTGAGGAGGGTTTTTAACTACTTTGCTACGTTTAACCGTTACATACAAGTTATTTACAACTCACTGTTTAAACAAAGAGAAGAGTTAGTGGTACTTTAACATTGGTATATTTGTTTAAATTGATATCAACTTAAATCACCGGCGGAGACGGGGGGCGTCTTCAATACACATTTAAACTTACGTTACAGTTTGATGTTTTCGCCCAAGGGTTTCCCTGTGGATCAAATATTCCACAATCGTGAGAACACGTATTTGCTCCATCAGTCTGCATGCAAGGCAACCATCCGTCCCAAGACATTTTGAAAGAAAAAGTTTCGCACCCTTCTCAGCGGCCAACACCAGGAAAAACGAGACGTAGTGTGCGAGGGCAATTTATATATTCATGCGCTGACAGGAAGTAACGAAATAATTATCAGTTAACTTCCTTTTAGCAATAGAACGAATTTATCTTATATCAAATTATATTCAGATCATAGTTTGAACCAAAGACACCCCTGTTTTAGCGAGATTTTAAAACTTCATTTTTGCACTATTTCTCACACGTGACAATAGACTTGTGTAACGTTTTCGTTAAACTACGGACACCCTACGGAAGCCCGTTGGTGCCACGTAGGAAAAATAGTTTATCTGGCGGCCGCCAGATAATTATTTGGCGGCCGCCACTTATTATCTGGCGGCCGCCACATTATTTTCTGGCGGCCGCCACATAATTATCTGGCGGCCGCCAGATAAAACCTGGCTTCCTGATTCGCGCGCATTTTTCAATGGGAGCTTTTTAGAGACCCAGACTTGTTAAAATACTTTTTTTTTAAAACATTTTGCCTAATATAAGCATTGTTGGTCTCAAGCATATCTATTGGTAACAACATCGTTAATGAAAGTAAAAAGCCAGACCTATTGCAACAAACAAAATATACTCAACAAATCGACAAGCATCAAATTTCTAACGTTATGCATTAATCTATAAAAAATATACGGAGCAAGCCGCCCCGGGGTTCGAAACCCCTACACCCACGTCTACACCAACAATCAGACAAACTTAGCTGCTTAATTTATGATAATTTTACATTTACATTTTACATAAGTATTCAGTTAACGGTCTAACAAATTCCCCTACCCGGGTTAATTCCCCTCTCTGTGTCCAATTAAACAATTAAGTCATGAATGAAAAGATTGGAAAAAGATTTTTTCTGGTGACAAAATAGTTGTTGTTGTTGAACATACTTATGAAATAAAATCCACCCACTTCCCTCCTCAGAACAGATCAGGTCTTCTCTGACCGATATCAAGAAATATAGTACATGTATATTAATTGTACTTATAAAACACTAACAATGAACAGTTTTATCCCTATGTTAATTGACATCGATTAAATGAGAAACAATAAAATTAAGAAAACAATAAGGAGGCTTTCATAGCATTTTACATTTTAAGTTTTAGATATTTAAAACCCATTTAAAATCTGTAGTGTAAACAATATTGATTGGGACTTGAGAGACGAATTTACGGGGATTATAACACTAAATGTCTCAGCTTCAGATATAAAAAGTTATGGTGTTCATACCTTTGAAATACCCCCCCCCCCCCCCGCCTCTAAATGAGGACCTTGGTACTTTTTGGTACCCATTACTAGTGTATACACCCCTGTGTATATAGTATACTTTTTAGAATAGTAACGAATAATCGCTCCTACTCCTCCCTCCAATTTTATTAACAATCAGTTATAATATGTAACTGTGTTGTTGTTATTGTGTTGGATCTTTATTAAATCCGCTGCCATACAGGCACGTAGTATCCGGGGGGGGGGGGGGTCTCGCCACAAACATCAATTTTCTAAAAATTTCAATTAAAAATTGAAATTTGAAGGAGTTGCCATTCCCCACTTCTTTGGGAGTATGCAAACAATAGTGAATTTAACAAAGTATGCCCCCTTTATTCAATAAAGTATGTACACGTGTATACATTGTATGCATCATGTTTGAGAAAAGTTAAATGATGAAGCACAGGAAATCCGAACGAAGCGTCATTGCCGAGGGGTTCCGGCAGTGCCGGGAAATTGAGTCAGTTTAATGTATACTTAGTGGTTTTATAGTAATCCTTTTATATGGATCATAACATCCAGAAGCTTTAATGTAAAAAAAATCCGAGTTAATTTACGCAGCAATATTCCTGAATAGAATCAAGAAGTTAATTAGATGATAACAACAGATAAATACAAAGATGGAGAACTGAAACAAATGTAGATCTGTTACATATAGCATCATTGTAATGAGAACAGTAACACGTTAACACTAATCGCTTAGCATTGGAAAAAAATAGCTAAGCGTTACACCAACAGTTTATACTATTGTAAAGTATTATAAAATAACAAATCTAGCTAACCGTTAAACCACGGTTACATGTATACACTATTGTAAAGTATTATAAAATAACAAAACTAGCTAACCGTTACACCAACAGTTACATGTATACACTAGTGTAATGTATCATAGAATAACAAACTAGCTAACCGTTACACCAACAGTTACATGTATACACTATTGTTCAGAATCATAAAATAACAAACTAGCTAACCGTTACACCAACAGTTACATGTATACACTATTGTTCAGAATTATAAAATAACAAACTAGCTAACCGTAACACCAACAGTTACATTTATACAATATTGTTAAGTATTATAAAAAAACATACTAGCAAACCGTAACACCAATAGTTACATATATACACTATTGTTAAATATCATAAAATAACAAACTAGCTAACCGTAACACCAACAGTTACATATATACACTATTGTTAAGTATCATAAAATAACAAACTTAAGCTAACCGTAACCCCAACAGTAACATATATATACACTATTGTTGAGTATCATAAAATAACAAACTAGCTAACCGTAACACCGCCATTAGAAAGAATTATATACACTTCTCGTTGAGTATAACTAACTAGGTACTCCTAACCTGTCCCTTTCATATTCATATTCAGGCACGTTACCAATTACTTGTAACTAGCTAATTGTAACACCGCAATGAGAAAAAAGATATTCACTACTCGTTAATTAAATAGCTGTTCCTTTCTTTTTTTCTTTTTCTTTTCTTTTTTTTTTTTTTTGAAAAACAAAATTACTAATGTATTTACTCTGAATGATGTATCATCTCACACACCTGGATCCTAACGTATTACATCCTTTCTTGGAAATGAGAGATTGAGACGACTGTGATAATTTTACACTTTAAAAATAGAAACGGTAAGAGCATGCCCGTCTACAGGTAAAGTAAAGTGACCGTCAATCACTACGTTCATCATGCACAGATCTAGGAGTGTCCACCCCGAAAAATTAACGTAGGCCTTGTCCGGACACCCCCCCCCCCCCTGGAAAAATGTACTTAGTAAAATTACCGCAAATAGGCATTAGAACCCCCCAGCCACACCCCTGCTACCCCTCCCCCCTTCGCCTTGGAATTTTTAATTTGGTCCACGCATGAAGTTAGTGGTGCTCAGAAAAGAGCAGTATAAATGTAATAAACTGAATTGTTGATTTACATCATAGGAGCCACGTAGGAGACTAAAAAAGATTTTAAAAACCCAAATAAAACCGTTTCATTCATAACAGCATTCGTAAATAAAAGATCCATGGGCCACACTGCTCGCCTGATTAACAAATCAAGCAACAACCATAACGTACTAATATGTTTTACGGTGCTACCGTTCTGGCGAGCGCAGCAAGAATTACACATACCTTGCATCATTGTCAACTTATAGTTTTATTTAGGTATCAACGAAGATCAAAGAATTTTTGAGAGAGTATTGCTCTACAATAAGTATGCCAAAGGTACTAATTTTAATGGTTATGATACATACAGCGCAACCCCCTTCCCAGAGAGAGAGAGAGAGAGAGAGAGAGAGAGAGAGAGAGAGAGAGAGAGAGAGAGAGAGAGAGAGAGAGAGAGAGAGAGCGGTGCCCCTTTTTAGGTATGTAATTTCCCACTTTTAAATTTAATGGTCTGACTATATGCAATATCTACATACATTTTTTAACTGTTTATTTTTTCATTTTATTCTTTTTTATTTATTTCAAAATGTCCTATTGTTTATTTCCTCCCTACTCATGCATGCACAATTAGCTTAAAAATGGATCGATATGACAGTAAAGTATGGCTCTTGCTAATATATATACATAAAATCTCTATATTAAAAAAATTAAAAACAAATCATACGTCAATGAGGCAGGTATCGCAGTCTATACTGAAATAGCTAGTACACGCATTACAGATGTTTGATCCACCTCTAAATATCGCGGGAAATATGGCGCGAGTGCACTGTGACGTCATCCATGACTTTACTCGTCTTTGTTTACGTTTCTCGACTCAATACGGAGGTATGGAAGCATGTAACAAATCTTTTGAGTCTCGCCAAAGCATATGCGGTACTCAAAACGTGTCTTCAGACTTTAAGTCACTGTAAATAACGAGTTAAAAGTCGGCCATTTTTGGCATAGCACCACGGGTGAAAACATTAGAGAGCAGCGCCGGCGAGCTGCGCTCGCTATTATCTTCCTCACTGTATACCAAGTTCCTATCATTTTTTCAATTCTTCAAATTCTATTTGTTTTTACAAAACGGTCTCAAATTGTTAGATGTGTTTGATAGATAAATAGTGTTTAATATCAATAAGGAGGACAGGGCTCAGTGGTCCTTGACGTTAGGCCAGTTACCCAAATGTTGCTGGTTCAAACCCGCTGTAGTCACTTGATGTTGTGTGTTGTGCCCGTAGACTTTATCTACATTATCTTAGTTAACCCCGCTAAAATTGGGTACTGACATTGACTGGGAGTTTTTTTTTTTTACATATTTTATTGATTACTCAAAACGAACAGAAACAAGTTCTAAGAACTTAGAACCATTTTAACAAGGCCTTGGACTTTCCGTAGGATGTAGCTATCATTTCTTGCGTCAAAACATGTTAAAAATGACGCTGGATTCAATTGAAATATACACTGATTGTGTAGTCTTAGCTCAAAAGCCAGACAAATCGTGTTGATTTCAATGAGCTTTCACTCATGAGTGGGCAGCAATGAAATAGACAGGTATACGTCACATTGCTGTTTTACACAACTACCCAAAGTCCAAGCTCCTGTTATAATGGTTCTACTTGTTCTTCTCCTTAAAAAGCTGGAAGTTAACCTGCGATGGACTGGTGTCCCATCCACTAAGCACCATAGAAACAAAGGATAAGCACCGGCCTAATGCGCCTTCATGGCAATAAACATAAGGATTATGGAATCATTCTTTGAGTTTTATAAAGTGATCATTACACTTGGCATCTGATCAAATCCAATACAGCCCAAAGGGCTTTATGATTGATTTAATCGGGCACATGATCGAATCCAAAAAAGCCCAATCGGCTCTATGATTGAATTAATCGGACACGTGATCAAATTTGTTTAATAGCCCAAAGGGCTTTATTATCCAATGGATCATGCTCTTACTGAGATGGTCATCACCATTAAAATCAAAGAATAATCCCATATTTACATAATTTGTTAATGATTATATACTTTTTACACTAGCTACCCTTGTCATTCAAACCCTGCTTGTTCCAAAGTAGTGTACGTCATTTGTCCCAATAGTGTACGTCATTTGCCCCTACATCGTAAGTCATTTCACACAAGTATATCGATTTATTTTCAAGTGCATTACCACACAGTGCAAAGCAATTGCCTGCATGATACTGTTGAACATACCCATTTCAGGAAATGTATTAGTGATGTTATTTTCGATAAATAAAAACACTCGTAGTTTTATCTCAAAAATACTGGAAAATGTAAATATTTATGTTTAAAATAAGTGGTATCTATCGGGACTATAAGACTTTCGGTAGAACGTCACTAATAATTTTGTTTTACCTAAAATAGTTTTAAAAAGACGTTGGTTTTGAGTGAAATATACACAAATTGCGTAGTCTAAGCTCAAAAGCCACACAAATACTGTTGATTTCAAAGAGCCATGGCTGGCGGGGTGGCCATCAATGATCAGGTCTAAGTCACATTGCAGTTTAGCACAACTATACAAGGCTCTTTCTAAAGTGGTTCTTTAAGTTGTTCTCACTGTTTATCATTAAGCATCACCACCACATCACTGATACGAACAATTTTTACATTTCAGAATGAAAATTGTTATCATAGTTGTGACCCCCATTTTCTAACTTAAGGAGTCATGGTTTGAAACAAACTTAAAACTACTGTAAGTGCAATCTTCCATTTAGATTAATTTCACAAACTCTATTCTATGTACATGTTCTCTTTAGAAAGTATTCGTAAAATAAAATTACTTGCATTTCTATTCCACTATGGCAGACCATCTAACCCACGTGTTTTATGGAAATAATACTTGAATTTGTTTCAAACAAGCTCAATAAATTGCGTATTTATTTTTTTCATTATCTTTTGCATTTCTAAGAATTTTAACCTCCATAATGAGACCTATTTGATATTCCTTGTGTAAGGAAAAATTTTTAATAGGCCAAAATTTCGATGATGATATTGACTACCGGTTAATATTCTCCCTTTGAAAAAAAATTCCTTGAGTAATCTTGATCTTACAAGGATACTTTTGCCTATTTTTTAGCTAAAAAATGCAAAAATAATTTCTGACAAATAGAAATACTCCAGTTATATTTATGTTTAATGTGAACAACAGATATTCTGAACATTATAACATTATGCAGAGACTATTTTCATCTTCTCTTTAGGATAACTTAAGCTCAAGCTATAAAATGATCAAATGGCAGTGGTGTTATTTTGTCATTGCCACCAGTCACTGACCAATCACAGTTATAGTTACAGTTATAGTTTTTATAGCAACAACTGACCAATCACTGATCATGCAGTTACAAAACACAAGACTTTTGAATGAGGGTAAGACGATTTATTTGTCATATACAGACAGATAATGCTCTGCTTTGGTAGATTTTGTTTACAAACATAAAACTATGCTAAGAAATACTGGCTGTCAATCAAAGTTTAAAGTTTTCCTTAAAGTGCCAGGTAAATATGGTGGGAATAATTTAAGCCTTTAACATTTATCTGTGAAATGAAAGGATTGTCAGTTACAAGTAAAACGTTCTCTATTAAAACTATCTGCTTTTGCCTGAAAAGGCTCAACACAGTTAATTAAAGTCAACCATAATGACAAAATGAAGGAATTAAAACAAAAAATATATTAATAATAATAAAGCACCGTTTAAGTGTATGAACGTACATTGTATATAAAAAGGCATAATTATACCGAGTTCATTCAAACATGGCCATGTACACATCACTACTTAAATAAAAGCTCAACTGACAAACAATTGTTAATATACATTGACAACAAAAATCCAGTTCAGTTAATTGTTTTTTCTGACATAGACATTGTTCATCGTCAGGTATCAACATCTTGAGACTGACCAATATATTGATGAACCACAGGTTGTAAAAGTCTCATCAACAATAACACAAATGTATCAATATTTCACATGAAATTCAGGCATATGAAAAACCCAGCCATTATAGAAAACTAGCAAGGCAAGGGAAATAACTACAAGTCTACAAAACTTCTGCTTATAATGAATTATGACCTCACAGAAAATTAACCAATCTGAATTGATAAATCACACATAGCTTAAGTCTGTATTGTATAAACATGAAATTACAATTTTTCTGTATTATTTATATAGAAAAAAATTCATGACCGAAATCTGAACTAAGGATGTTAAGTACATCATCAACAAAATTGCACCTCAAACACAAATGATTTTACTTAAATTAGGGAGCCTGTACAAAGGCACTTTAGAGCAAACCTATTCATGGCAGAATCTCAAAAAAAAGATTTCATCAAGGAACAGAAATTGTCTAAGGCCTCAAATACTAATCATTAATCTATAAACAAATACTAATCATTAATCTATAAACAAATACTAATCATTAATCTATAAACAAGAAGTTTTGGCGTAGCTGGGAACAGAAAATCAAAGAAACAAAATGATAGTCAAAAACTGAATTAAATCAATGAACAAGTTTTATGCAACATATTCAAGCAATATCTTTTTTTTTTCAAAATACTCAAACCAGCAAATCGCGCTCATGTTGATTTACATTTGGATCAAGGGATTTCAAAATTGCATTTCATGCAAAAAGATAAAACATATATTACAAGCCATTTACCCATAGTTCTCTAACACCCCCCTTCCCAACTTCAGACAGGATACACAAATGAAGATAAAATTGGCCGACCAATCAAGTTACTTTATTTGTCTTCTTAAAGACTATACAGTCCCACAGTGCGGAATCACCGATGATTTATATAAAAATAAATTGTGACCTATTTGTTTATGGAATTGTGTCACTCGTAATTTTGGTTTTCTTCATTATTTTCGTCGCGGTTGATATCCTCTCGTTCATCGCCCCAGTTGGTCGGAGCTCCGCCTTTCTTCATCATAATCTCTCTCTTCCACTCTGGAACATCTGCCAATTCTTTCTCCATTTGTGCCTGCATTTCCAGTTGTCTTCTCCTTGCCTCTCGCTTTCGTTCCTCTTCTTCCCTTTGCTGGAAACAAATCGAAAAAATAAAACTGGTCAATTATCACTTTTTTTTAAAACCAATTTTTACTTCCATTTTACTGCTGACCAATTACAAATGGATTATTACCTATTTGTCATAAAATTTTAAATAAAGATTGTTATTAAATAAAAATCTTCTGTTTTACAGAACCCTAGATTTCAAATGCAACAAATGTTAGTTTAATAAAACAGAGATAAAGTTTGTAGCTTTGTTTAATTGTTACTTTAGATAGAATTACAATTCAGATAGGGGACATTCTAAGTATTTCATGCTGTTTCATGCTCTTAATTAGTGTTTACATGCTCATCAAGGACAAAAAATTTGAACATTCAGGCAGTAAGGCTGAAATAAAGACATTGTATTACGATTCAGTACCAGTCTCGGCATCGGTTCCATAGAGAGAGCGGATGAATTGTCAGTGTCACAAGAAATGGCTGAAGGCTTTAATACTAGTTTGTAAAGAAGTGGTAAGCTTACTAATTTGTAGACAGAGAGTATAGAAATTTGCATGAAGATATTTGCAATATAAGATGTTCATGTGAAGTTAAACACAGATGCTAGGTCAATGGAACTTTCATTTGTGACAATATGGATGAGGGGTAAATATGTAATCTCCATGATTCAGATATTGCGGTTATCATAGCTGTTGAAGTGTACATCAGTATGTACAGTGGGATACAGTGTTAAGCAGAACAAACCTGGTCAGCCAATCAAGACAGTTTCTGATCAGAGTAGTAAGCTTCAGGGAGAACTACAAAGGCTTACTTCATCACTGCTTTGGATGATCATCCCATCTTGTGGATCATCCATGCTTACTTCATCACATGACCCACCCTTATCACAGACATCAGGAGATGAATTCCCAGCTTCTTGTTTAATAGTGCTCAGATCTTGAGACCCACGTCTGCCATGCAATTGCTGTGACCCTGTGTCATTGATTTGGACAGTGGGGTCTTTTACATGAGGCTGGTCATTGTCATCTTGTTTAGGAGACATTTCAACACTGTAGTCATGTGGTGAACTATTTTCATCAAGTTGATCAGTGCCTGAAGGAAACTGAGATGGTGACTTTTTCTGAATTCCTTGGCCACATGAATTCATTTCATCGTCTTGGTCATATAATGTTTCCGTTTTGCTTTGATCAGAGCAATCATCAAGGCCATGTGATGTGATCTGATTGCATTGCTCATGTGACCCAATTTCATCATGATGCCCATTTGTCCCTCTATCATTGCCCAGTTGCTGAGAGTTATAAACCTCCTCACTTGACACCTGAGAAGACCTGTTCTCCTCACTCTGAGGTTGACATGTTGATTGAACCCTATCTTCCACAGTTGGTTTCTCCTGACACATATTTTGTGATTCAGCATCAACCATTGACCTAGACCTGTTATCTACACTGCTCTGATTCTCCAAGCCCACATTTTCTGACTTAGCATGAACCATTGACGTAGTCATGTTGTCTTCACCCACTTGTTCTACACCGATTGTTTGATCTATATCAGTCTTCTGTAAGATGCAAATATACAAACTAAGCACTAGGAGTGGTGTACTAGTATCTGGGTTTTAAGAGCGTTTTGCTGTCGGGGTGTTACTCACACAAATGTTGTAAGGTTTTTACAATCAATAAGCTAGAGTATCAGCCATTTCAAAAATTTCCATCATGAAAAATGAAAACTCAATCCTTACACCTGTTATGTCAAACTATATATACAAAGAGTCAGAGAAGTTAGATCTGTTTGTAATCAAACACAAACTTTCAGACTTCGCCAGACATGCTCGTTTATCTTTCGGTTAATATATGCAAGAAATTGTCATCCATGATTGTCAGTTGTCATCAATTCATGATTATAAGTCAGTTCCTTACCTCATGTTACTTTTTCCTATATTTTACCTTAATAAAATCTCATTTGGTCAATAATTTTTAAAATTTATTATATCAGCCTAAAAATTGCAAAATAATAAAATGATAATTTTCTTTTGCTTCCTTTGTATTCTTGCTGTCTTACTTGTACAACAAAGCTCATTGAAAATAGTTTTTTAAAAGGATTTTCGCATTTAGAAAATGATTTTTTTTTTATCTTTTGATTTTCAAAAAATAAATTTTCTACCAGCATAGACCCTGGTTATTTCCTTACATCATTTGTGACTTTGACAGGATTCTTTGGCATGCTAGTAACAGGTGGTGATTCTGGTTGCTTGGTTACGGGTGATTTTTCTGGTTGCTTAGCAACAGGTGGGGAAACGGGTTGCTTAGTAACAGGGGATACAGGGTTTTTAGTGACAAAGGTTGTATTATTGTTGGTTTGGGTTTCATCGAAGGACTGGCGTTTCTGTAACACAGGTTTTATCTACAACAAAAAGAACAAATTACACAGACCACAATATCATACACACAGATACGGTAGTTTACAATATTCATATTTACTCACTGTTCTAATAAAATCTTTCAACAAAGGGTATGTTGTGTAGGTAATATCAATTATCAAAATACACATAAATGATCTACCTGAATCCAGTTTAATGCTGGCTATAACCATAAAAGTATGAAAAGTTTGTTCTACCATACAAGAGGTTTTTATACTGTATAACTGAAATGAGTTAATGGCTGCATAGCTAGCCAACAAGAGATTAAGTTCATTGTCTTACAAAGATTTCTTGGAACAAATGCCTGGAGAGCAGCCATACTGCAGTGTTTCCGTATCTCGATTGACAAAATGAGAATATATCTGAGATAGAGATATGTCAGAAGACAGAAGATGAAAAGATAGAAGAAGAGGAGTGAAGAGATTCTCCATCTAGGTACTAATAGTAACACTGTGTACTGTCAACAGACAATTTGTAACTCAGAGTCCTGCAGTTTGTGGGGGTGGAAGGGAATTTTGGCCGACACTGATATCAAGGGAAGGATCGTAGAATTGACATTTTTGTCGCTGGAAAGACCAACAAATTAATCAACAAGCTCAGGCAACATCTTGTGCTGAGAAAAACTATTCTTTTACAGGATTCACCCCCCCCCCCCCCCTTCCCCCAAAAAATTGTTTATCATTCCGGAGAGAGAGAGGGAGGCAGTTTAAGTGAAAGAAAACATATCTATGAAAATTCTGGGTGAAAAATAAGTGGACAAACAGCCAAAATTGTGTTTTTTTACCTCAAGTTTTGCAATAAAAGCAATTTCACCTGACCAATGGTAGAAAAATTGGTTTGAGGAAAAACTTTAGGAACAAGGGATGGGACTTTAATCCAGGATAATCAGATCACATCAACCAAACAGCTGACATCAATCAATATCTGCTGAAGAATTGCTGAGATATAGATTGACCATTTTTCCTGGGTGATTTTTCACTGAAAAACCTCAAATGACCTCCTTTTTATCACATTCTTCACGATGAACAAGATTAATTAACAAGGATTCAAATGTTGTATGATGGTAGCTTATACTGACAATCACTGTTTATTTCATTTGAATCACATGACAACTGAAATCACTTTTTGCTTGAAAAAATATAAAATTTAAAGGAAAAGGTAATAAAATTGGGTTTTCCAAAGAGCCTTTACAAAATTTTATGGACAATAATTTGTATACTGTAAATTCTAAAAAATTTAAAGTCTGCGTGGATTGGTTTTCGCAATTTAACAAGGATTTAAATTCTTTGCTTTTAATAAGGAATCTACAGTAGTACCTCACTAAATCTACTTTATATTTGATATATTTCATAAAATCTGATTAAAATAAAGAGAAAGAATGCCTTTTCTTTGTCATTTGGGGTTTTCCAGTGTGGTACAAAGAGAAGTATGTATAAAACGGAGGCTTACTTTGGCCGTCTTTGCTTGCTCCTTCTGCTGCGCCTGCAAATACAACACATCACAATGCAGTCTACGCTACTTCTAACTAAGGTCATTGAGCATTCATGATTTTAGTCACATGCTTTTAGTATTCAAACTCACTGCAAATTCAAACCCTTGAATTTTATCTAGTAATTGAAAAAAAACATGTACTAGCATGAATCAGTACTACGGTAACTACTCAAAATAATTTTTTTCCAAAAAATTTCAAACCATCTTATTGTTATCACATTATTGTCTTTCACAATGGAAGTTTAAAAAGATGAGTGTATCAAATTACTATATTTGTCCCAGGTTGAAGCAATGCTTGTATTTCACAAAAAACACTGTATTAGCTTGTTTCACACAGATCAAGACAAACCATCCATATAATTAACTTTTTAATTCATGGACTTCTTTGCAAGTTAACAAAAACTTCACAACACACATCTTTTTTTTCTGGTTGAATCTTTACATCACATGCAATCATTGAATTCCTAAGGGACTTTAGTTAGTGGGAAGGGGAGATAATGCATGGAAAGTCAGGGGCAGATAACTCTTACTGCTTGTGTCATAGCCGAATCCTGTTCCCGCTTTTGCTGTTCCTTCTTCTCTAACATTTTTTTCTTCCACTCAGGGACATCCTTCCACTTCAGGGCCTCTGCCTTCTTCCGCCTAAGCTCCTCCTACAATTCACGTATGAATTCAGGATTCAAGGTAAAAAATTTCATTTAAGTTTCACAATAAGATGAGCATGCAAGGTACACAATCTGAATCATTTATGCCAGTTTCCAGCTTGTAAATAAATGAGTATCAGTTGTTTACCACATATTCCCTGACTTTTTCTTCATTTTTCTTGATGATCATGTCTTTTTTCCAGTTTGGAACGGCGTTAGTAATCGGAACGTAACCAGGGATTTGACTGTAATCTGAAATTGCACAGCAAAAAAAGGATGACAAATGCAGGAATAAATTGTATGTATAGCAAACTTACATTGTAATGAACATCATAGCATATAGCAAAATATTTATAGTAAGTTTTCAAGATTATAGATTTCACTACATTGCATACACATTTAAGCATTAGTAAGAAAGAACTGATTATAGCAATGTCTAAATTGTTACCTTGAAGGTTTACAAAAATATATTTTCAGAATAGAATTGAATGCTCAATTGTCTTCATAAAAAGAATTGAAAAATTCAATTTTATTAAAGTTATTAACACTCAAAACCTAGCTGGTATATTTGTACATACCAATTTCATCTAGATCGATGTCCATATTGTCACCAATATCTGAAAGAGATAAAATGTTGCTTAGAAATCAATGTTTGGGCAAATTTTGACTTCAAATTGCTTTTCACTTCAATTTCTCCCAACTAGTGGAAGGGCAGATAACTCTTCCAGAACACAGCTGGAGGATTTCCACACAGCTGGATGTGGTGAGGAACCGATTCCTTGACGTTTTTTCGTGTGTTTCCAAATATACCGACACAGCCTCAAACCCCGCTAAATCATCTTCTACCTTTCTGCCTCATTAAATCATGACTTCTAGGGAATTTCTCCCATCAGCCTCCTAAAGCATTGCCAAAATCCAGCGAGTGTGAAAAAGTACACACTTCATTCAGAGCTAAAGAGAAAGGATTTCTGTGTACGGCCGGTACATGTTATCTAGAGGCCTATGATTTATTTGGAAGTTTATCACTTAAGCTTACATCTCCATCAACATTCCAATGAAGGACAATATCCTGTTAGAATATAATGACCAGATATCTGGCTCCACTACACAATAATCCAACTTTACTTCCATCTTCTTAATTATTTCATAAATAAATGATTTTCCAATAAATTGTTTTACACTATTTGAATCAAATCCTGTAAGAAAATAAGCTGCAGCTTCAACCTGATAAGGTTATGAAGACTTCTTTGTCATAAAAACTCAATAACAGGGTGTGATTCTCCTATTTGAGTTTGCTGTAATTTATAACAGTCTGACAGGTTGATACAATCTTACAAGCAATTTCTATCATTTTTTAAGATGACGAATGATTAAATTTAAATCAGATTTCCATTTACAAGTCACAATCTTGATTAATTAATAAGATTGTATTAATCTTTCTTCTGCCTCCATCGACAATGTACATTTTTTTTTTTCAATCAAGGCCACACCCTATGCCACAGTACAATTGAAACACACACAATATAGTCACTGCAAATTTCCCAACCACCCCAGATCCATCTTGTCCTAATTTAAATCACATGCTTTAAAACTGAATTGTACAACAGTAAAATATACCAGTGGCTGAATAGTCCAAAATTGATCTTCCACAGCATGAAGATATTACACCTGACTAGCTCCTAACCCAGGGATGTCACTTCATACTATTCTGTTACCACGACAACCCTTGTGTATGTACATTGGTTTCCGTTTAATATTGATTTATAACATAAAACATTTTTTTGCACCAATGTATTACAGTTCAATAGTTCAAATTATCTACAATTATGCATATTGGTCATAAAATATCAATTATTGCAGGGATTCTAATGTTTGAGATACTACTTGTCATAAGTAACAATCTAAAGGTTCGTATAGTGAGACAGGGATGACTGATGGGTAACAATCATTCCTATTCCTTACATAGTTCTCTCTCTCTCTCTCTCTCTCTCTCTCTCTCTCTCTCTAACAGAGAAAAAAAGAGCATGGAAGAGGAATGCCAGGATGGGGGGGGGGGGGGGGGTTGAAAAATGTGTTATTGATTCATTAGAAGCAAATGACTGTCATTTTCTGGTTCTGCCCTCCACAGACACAATGATCAAGCTACCATTTGTCTGTATCTGAATATGTTCATATATTATAACTTGTGGCATCATCATCATCCCTATGAACATATAAACAGGCATTTATGCATGTATTTATTTACAAATTAGAACTTAAATGCTACCGATGAAATTAATTTACTACAAACCAGGACAATTTTGGCTACCCACAAACATTGACCCCCACAAATGAAAATGATTCAACAGTACCTCCTCTAACATTTATATGGTTCTTGGGCAGATGAAAACATATTTTAAGTTTAATTTTTCTTACAGATGTGAAACTTATATGCTGCAATTGTGAATTCTATATTTTTGCAATATGAGGAATCACAGAATTAAGTATACTTGTGTAAAATAAGTGATCTAAATCATTTTTCTGGTCATTTTTCCGATTCCATGTGGTTCAACTAATGTTGATGAAACTGTTTATCTATCTCACACTCCAAAGTGTCTACAAGAGTGTGAATGCTTCTGTCCATCTGTTTATAATCTCAGTTGTGGAGTGCCAGACATTTTCAACATAGCAACTGTTGTTTCAGGAAGTGTCCCTTTATTAAAGGCAGGTCATTCAGACAGGAAGCTGACCTCGATTTATGACCTTGACCTACCTGCCATTGACCCTATAATAAACGTTCCTATATCATGATGTTAGATAGATGAACATGGTCAAAGTTGCAAGCAACAGATAAAGAGAAGATCAAACAAAAACAAAGAGATGAAGAGGCAGAAAAAGAGATGGAGAGACAGATGGACACAGATAAAGAGAAAGGGACAAGATGGTAAGACAAGAACACACTACAGATCATAAATCTGTGGGGCAATATAAGTAAGATCCCTGTAACTCTTAGAATCAAGCAAATGTTTGAAAAACTGTGTGTAAAACAATTTGGCAGCTGGTACACAGTTAATAGTGAGTGTTTTTGTGTGTGTATATATAAATCTGGTTTGTTTGATTGTCTGTGTTTAGTACTGACAGAATATTTACGATGTTTATGTTACAACTTAATCTAAACAATCCATGAGCTGCCTATAAATCATCTATAAGAAAGCAGCCAATATATATGCAGTAAAGCCAAGCAACCTCTAGAAGATAGAGGTGTTTGTCACTACATGAAGTCTTCTATAAGTCTTCTATACAGCTCGAGCAACCTTAGGAGTGAGAGGTGATTATCATTCACCATTGTTCGAGATGCACATGACAAAAGGGGGTGTTGTGTAACAATGATGAAAATTTCCAGGTTCTTCAACGACAAAGAACAAAGAGCCAGACAGTAGAACTGCTTGGTTTATCATATACTTAGATCTACTATTTGGTTTTTATTTCTTCACAGAAATGACCATCTCTAAGAAATTAATCTAATCAGCATCTGTACATCTGTAGCTGCTTCACAGAGTATGTTTCATGTTGTTGTGCCAAAGTTTATTTTTGATCAAAGCAATTCCAAGTGGTGAGAAAGGGTCAAATCCAAATGATGTATGGGGCACAGATGTAAACAAATATGCCAGAATATTTTTCTGCACTGCAGGTAATTGACCAGATCCATGCTAATAAACAAAATCAAATAAAACATTTCATGTTTAGAAGAAAGAGAATTTAAAATGTAGATTTGGGGGGGGGGGGGTAGAGGCTTTTTTGTATATTTTTTTCACATGTTCATAAGGACCTAACTTCTCAGATTAACCTGTATTGTTACAGAATTAATAATGTTTTATGTTTTGATTAAAGATATAAGGTGGTGCAGGTAAGGTCCATGACACTAAAATCTACAATATGAGCCACAAAATCCTACTTGCATATACTCGGAAGTATCATCTATGTGTTATTTAATATTATCAACAGCTAATATACAAATATGAACTCCTCCCTCCAGAAAACAAGTTCCCCCATAGCCCACATTACTTAATGACTGTGTTTTATCTACATGTTGTGTACTAATGTAAAACATGTGTGTAACACAGAGAATTGTATGTAAACAAGTACCCCCCCCCCCCACCCTCACCATCAGCAGTCAAGATTTAGATTATCATGCTGGGCTTTCAGTAAATAAACAGTAAATAATGTCAGGGCAAACCAAACAGAGAGAGAGAGAGAGAGAGAGAGAGAGAGAGAGAGAGAGAGAGATTGTCTGCATACCAGACACAGAGAGAGATAGAGGGTGCATCACAAGAGAGAGAATCAGTCCAAAAAGAGAGAGAATCGGTCGAGAGAGAGAGAGAGAGAGAGAGAGAGAGAGAGATTGTCCACATACCAGACACAAAGGAAGAGAGAGATATTGACAACAGTCAGGGGGAGAGACAGACAGACAGCAGTGAGAGAATTAAATTATGTAGAACACTGACATATTTTATGTTTGTGCATGTAACCCAAAGTGAGCAGCTCTTATTCTGAACAACTCAAACACCATGATCCATCACCATGGCATGATTTACCACTGAACAACTCAAACACCATGCATGATCCATCACCATGGCATGATTTACCAGAGGACAAAGGTCGAGTAAAACCTCACCAATCAGAGCACACTCATTTCACATTCAGTAAAACACAAATTACGAGAGCATTTAAAACCTAAGTACATGATACAAGAATGTTTGCTCCCTGAAATTCCTGACATTACAATAAAATGACTTAATGCTCCCATCCTGATAGAGAGGCAGTGAGGAGCTAAATATAGCAGGCAGAGGGAGCCCGGAGTCTGACTGTACCAACCTTACAGCATCAGGCAGGGGGTGATGTAATGACTGATCATAGGATACTCGGGAAGGAAGGATTGACAGATAGACAGATGGATGGACAGCAAGAACTGTGGGATGTGTACCAGTAATGGCTGATCATCTACAGTGCTGAGGAAGAATTTAGGGGAGAAAACTTAGATAGACATAGATCAATGGGGGGGGGGGGGGGGGTGAGAGAAATAAGTAGTAAATAATATATACTTTACATGGAGGAGGTAGAGTAAGAGATAGACAGACTAATGAACAGATGTATGAGAAAATATATAGTCTGATAATATATAACAGACAGACAGACAAAAGATATTTTGTACAAATGATGGCAGCCATATACATACAGTAATTGTCTGATTGAATTTTTATGCAACATAGTTTTAAAATGAAAATGTATATCTTATATAAAGTTGATAATTATTGAAAATTAACTTTATAATACTTATAACAGATATATGTGCATCTAATACTAGCATACAACTCTTACAAAAAGATCCGATAATAAAAAGCATGTAAACAACTTAAAACCCATTACACAGAGTTATCTCAGAAGAGGAGAGACCTAGCTACAACAGAAATAATATTTTTGTCTTTATCCACACCGCCTATCTTAATGACCAGGAGAACGTTCACACCTCGGTGCCACTACACCAAAACAAGATACCAAACCCTCATCAAAATACGATTAACCACTGATATTTTAACAAAATACTCAAAATACTTCTCACCTTCAAAATGTTATAAGATATTTCCTATAAAAACTCAGGTGACTTTGAGGAATCAAATAAAAGAAAAATCCAGGTATCCCAAATATGTCTGACTTCTCTGACATCAGATTGCTACGGTAACTTTGAGAGAAACAGTGAGAGTGAGGCTACAGCGGGGGAAGGAGATTTTGGAAGATTTCCAGAGCAGAAGAATTCGGCAGCAGCGAGCTTCTACTACTTCCTCTCTATCTTGTCATCTGACTTCCTTTGTCTTGGATCACTCTATCAGTGGAAGGATCTCCCAGGTTACATCACTGTTTGTGGTGGGACACCATTTATTCAGAGCAGGACAGAAAAAAATCCCAAATCTGCTGAGGATGTGACTTTACTTACACATTTAGAAAAAATCATACTTTGTTAATCAAGTCTGTTGCTAAGAATTACACAAAAGAATTTCTATTTTTATTTTATTTAAAAATCCTCTGGAGATGAGACTGCCCATTAAAAAGGATTGGTTCTTCATCAGAATGAGAGGGGGTAACAGATGACCAGGAAAACCCCTGGGAGCCCCAGCTTCCTCCATAGATCTGATAGATCACAGCAGGGGGAATAATAGAGATAAGTCAGCAAAAACCTCCCCCCAACACACCCCTGTATCAGCCAACATCAGAGTTACCATCTATCTCATAATACTGATAATGTGATCAGGGGAGTCTTTGTGTTTCCATACCTCCACGACTACTCCTGAATGGGTGTATGATTTACTGAGATTGAGAGGCCATTATAACTATTACGATACAGGTATAATTTATTAAAAGGGCACCAGGATAGATTAATTGGAAGCAGGTGATTTGGTGAAACACATGTTCTGTCAGAAGTCGTGAATATAATTCATCAATATCTGTATACTGTAAGGTGCAGGAGGGGTTTAAGGTTTTAGGTTTCGGTAGAAACTAAAAAATCTGTTAGTCTTCAAACTTCATGGCAGCCCACTAACATTGTTACTGAATTAACAGAGAAGCTTAAAATAACACAGTAAAAACAATTAACAGAAGTTTCCAATGAGTCAGAAATGGAACTCAGGGCACAAATTCACCATGAAGCAGTCAGCTTATTACAAAGATCAGAGCAAAAGGTTATCTCGTATCTTATACTGTTTTCAAATCTTGCATCTCTTATCTCATTAATTAAAAAGATAAACTTACAAAAAAATCAAAACAAAAGGGCTATAAATGGCTTTCTGGAATAACGTAAAATTCACTTCTGAAAATTGTACAAAATTGATTAAATTACATCATCATTGTAACCATCACTAATGCTGTATATATCACTGGGGATTTTTTTTTCTGCAGTTGCAAATATTTGTTTTTGACTCCAAAATAGGATACATTTATTGAGCAATTTTATGCTTTTCAATTCTTAAATTGATGACTAAGGAATAACATTACAATGCCATGTTTCTGTGCTTGAATTGACGTCGTACAATTTACTGTAATACAAAAAAGCACCCTGCAAAAAACCAACACTTGGAAATAATTATAAAAATTTGGAAATAAATTTTGTTAAGAATTTCTATACCAATAAATATACACTGCAATGTTAATGTATCACTGAAATTTGGAATAGGTTAGAACAGTTTTTAAATAATGTTTTAAATTAACCATGCCCTTTATGAAATTCTATAATCCTTGATTATAGGGAAAATATCCACCATTAATAGGACCTTTTCACTAAAAAATGTTGTGCAGGAAACCACAACTTTTTTGAAATGTAACAAATGTCAACAAATCATTGCTTTTATGAATGGTCCTTTCGAGATAAAATGACAAATGTTTTCCGTGTTCAATTGAAATGTGGCGACCATTTTGTTCTTGTTGTCCCCTTCATGTCTCAAATAATCACATTGAATGTCAAAGAACATCATTATGTGCTGGTTAAAACTCAGTGTCCATTTACTATTCAAACTACTTCTGAAACACTTTTCTGATCCTAGACTCTTAAAAAATCTAAATGTTTGAAAGTTAGAAAATATTTAAATTCTTGCCATCACCGACCTTTTTTCTCTTTCTCAAATATCATTCTTTTTTTATTGGTGGTTGTTGATGGAGTATCCAAGGCAACCCCAGGTTGTGGCTGGACTGGTTCGCTGTCTTCAGTGGGAGGGGGAGGGGGTAATGGGAGCTCCTCAACTGGTTCTTCTTCCACCAGGGGCTCAGGGGGGAGGGGTTCTTCATCTATTGATGATGTCATAACATCCATGACAACATCAGCAGAGTCCAAAGTGGGAGAGGGGTCTGAAGGAAAACAAAAATAGCAAATAGTCACATTATATCTATTTAATAGCTCACAAAATATATAATTAGCCTTTTAGATGAAAACAGAGATGGTTGAACCTTTTTCCCAGGGTTTTTGTCCCCCTGTGGGTCGGAGCTTTGACAGGAAGTTTACGGCTGTCCCTGTCTCATTGTCTGGACTAGTCTTACTTCCCTCTGAAAGGCAGAAAATTGTTTAAAATAATACATTGGTAAAGAAGAAAACCCTTAGATTTCTTGCATTATACATGTATGTCGACTAGATATTCTCATATTTTGCAGGGTGGTATAACTGAGGAGCTGTATGTTATAAACAGAAGAATCATTTTTTTTCCAATACAGCACAAAGTACACAGCAGCCGAAAGCTATTGTTTCTCAAGGTATGCATTAAATACACAAAAATTTGTCAGCTAAAACCTTCCTGCAACTATGCACACCTATTCCTTTGTCTTTACTTCTAAATAAATTCTAAGTTCAGAAGAGCAGAAATTTCCAGAAAATAATGGAATCTAAATTTTCTTGGGATATACATGTCTACACATGTTTCCTAACTACATACAAAGTTTCACAAAATTCCATGCAACGGTTTATTAGGAGTTGCACCAAAAACAGGACTGACGTCGGACTGACTGATGGACTGACTGACTGACAGATGGGTCAAAAACATTATTATACCCCTTGCAACTTAGTTTCATGGAGTGTAATCATATTGAAATTATGAATCAACCCCTTAAAGAATTATTTCGGCTTTTAACTTGTGAAACACATTATAGGTATTTGTTTTTTTGTTATATATTGCTTTATGGTCTTAGTTTTGTAGACACCATACAATAAACGTGGCTGGATTAGTCTCAAAGAGTTGTCTCTCTTATCAGTCGGTCATTCTCCCATAATATCTTTCAAATTGATTCATCAACCTTCAGCAAAGTTGCACAAGACAAAATGGTAATTGTGCAAGAAGACTAATTACATGTATCCTATTCAGATTTATCAAATTAATGTGTACCTGTACGTTTTACTGGATTGAGTTTCTTGAGGAGGGCCTCAGGGGAAATCTCTCGATTCTCATCCGGAGTCTTTTGGGGGGGAGCTTCTTTCGGACTATGTCTTAAAGGAGTTTTCTTCAGTACTAGTTCTGCAGCTATTCCCATGGCGGCCTGCTGTTTGAAGCTCGTCTTCTCCTGTGGCGGAGGCACTGCCCCTGTTTTAAGCTTTACTTTGGTAAGCTGAGAGGCCAGGCTAAACTGGTCAGTATTGCCATGGTAACCTGTATGGTGAGTGGGGGACTGTAGGGGACTCTCCACTGACCCCTCGCGAGATCTTTTCCCCAGCTCAAATGATGACACGGAGGACCTTGTCCCTGGGATTTTGGAGATGGGGGGTGGAGTTGGTGGTTCACTCACACGTGTGTGTATAACCTCTGTACTGTGTCTAATGTTCATTGGTCGAACATTGGGTTGTAGTGGGGGTGGGGGTAAGGGTGGGGAGGGGGACCTCCTGCTTCCCTGGGACCTGATACTGCCAGAGAGGGGTGTTGGAGGGGCAGGGAAACTAGGTGCCCTCGGTCTCCTCCCTGAGGGGTCGGTCTCTTGTCCTTGTGGCACACTGTGCTGATGGGCAGCAAGAGGCTGAACATGGTGGGGAAAGTTTGCATCCCTGACATGTTGAGGGTTGAGTGGACTCACATGCTGGGGGAAATTTACATCCCTGACTTGTTGGGGAGGGGCTACTGGTTTAACCGGCATGGACTGTCTTTTGGAAGACTTAGGGGACCCCCCTGCTGAGTGCCTCTGATGCTGACCATGCCGCGAGGGGGACAACGCTCTGACTTCTACATTGGAAGACACACGTGGTCGGTGGTGGTGGTGGTGGGTGGAGTGGTGATGCCCATTGTGAGGGTGGCCGGGCTGGTGAATGGGCTCATACGTTGGTGACCCTGGTGAAATCAGATGTGGGGTGTTACTTGGTGGCTGGGAGGGGGTAGATGGTGGGGAGAAGTAGGAGAAGGGGCGGGACTGGTTGGGGGATGGGACAGCCTGCCTTGGCTGCCCAGGGGATGAAGACCTCCTCATCTGGGGGTGATGCTGCTGATGATGATTTGACCTAGATAACCTTGGGGACAATAGAGGTGAGTTTTGATTGGTCGGTCTGTGATGTTCATCCAAGAAAACTGCATCGTCACTTGATACAGATACCTGTCAGAATGTAAGTAATGGTATTAAATAGCAAATTTCTTATCTATCAACTCATTTCTCCTCTTATCTAAATGCTACAAAGGTAAAGTAAAGACGAGGATTAAAAAGTCAGGAGAAATGTGATAATACCATCAATTCATAATCTAATTTACTTGATTAAAATCATGAAATAAAATAAAAAATCTTTATAGATGATTTTTTACAGAGAAATAATGATCAGAAAATATTTTATTCTGTACCACATTGAGAAACTGTGCTGAAGTATTGGAAGCAGCTAGATGATGTAATTCTACCTTTGATTTCTGTCTGTTACTGTACGTTTATTTTACTCTAGTTATAATATATCAAATCAAATGAATTTCACCATGCTAAACTAATTTGTAAACATGACATAATCACAAAGAAAATGTAATAGATTTCTGTGATAGTGGAGATATTACAAGCATCAAAACCTGATTAGGTCTAAATAAGACAAATCGGTGTAGAGATATATCTAAATGTTAGTCAAGATAATCATGAAAGCTGATATTGCACACAGGAAAATTATGACGTAAATATTAATGATGTTAAAATGATTTCCTAGGAGCTTGAAAATGTGGCAGGGCAATCCATATTATTGATCTACTTCACACTTATGTTTAAGAACACAGGAGATATATATCCTTGTTTACTGTTCAGACTATTTATTAGTAAACTATTTGCTCAATGGTTCAAAGACATTTTGAAAACAATGCATCTCTTAAACAATTTTTGGTAATAAGAAGTTATATGCCAATATGCTAATATGATACGATTTTAATATCCAAATTCACATATATGTTAAAGATATAACATAAGCACTGCCTGTAATATTGAGAGAAATGGGGGATAACTCTGGTATTTGAAACCACACACTTGTAAATCACGGAAGTTCTACAATATAGTAAGAACTGCATGGCACATATTTGATATAATATGATATATACAACATAATGTAGACATAGTGTCACATATTGTTGAGCAGTTCAGAATTTCTAATATTTTCATGGTAATTTTTGTACATGTATTACATATTGCTCCAGTATTTGTTATAATATCAGTAAATATTCCGGGAGTATACCCTTACAGTCTTGTGTCTTCGTAAAACTCTTGACAACAGATCCTAAAATGAAACTCAGCAGTAATTTTTTTAACTTTCCTTAAACAATTTATGTCAGTTTTAACTAATCAACTGTGGGGATCCCTAGATGAGGTGGATTTTCCTTCAATATTCTCAATAATTCAGTTTTCTAGCAAGACACCCAGCAAGTGCAATTAGCATAAGCAGATTGCAAAAAATTACACACCATATTAATTAAGTATTTTGTGTTTCACATTATTTGTGTAGGTTTATTAAAGGATAGTTTGCAGAAGATCTGGAGTCCATTTTTCCCCAAATCATAATCTCTGATGTTGAGATAATGGTTTATGTTATGTGCGAGATATTTCAGCCATATTGAAACACTAGGACCCCGTTTTATTTTTGCTAATTTCGCCAGCGTTGTCAGTGGGCGAATTTAAGACTGGGCAAATTTCAGTATCTCAGATTATTTCTTTTTAAACAAAACTATGTCTGGGTGAATTCAAGATGGGTTGAAACAGTTTGTAAGTGAAGGAGGGCCAAAATAACAAGGGGCCAAAAATAACCCTGTATACAATTACTAAACATTAAATGTCCAAAGACAGTAACTTATATCAAAATCCTTCTGTAGTAACTTATCCTCCCAATGATAGACAATCTATATAAGGCAGTCAAAGCAATACTTGAGATAGCCTAGCCATGGATTTTTAGCTCAAGTCAACAGAACTTAAGACATAAATGACCAACTGACCAAACAATGTACACGAGAATAAAAGTCATTTCATCCAATTCTCATCCCATTTAGTGTAGTTAACTCTAATCCATTTCTGTACTGAGATAACTCATGCCATGCTATTCAGCTGAGATAACTCACCCTGTCCCTGCCCGAGCTGAGTCTCGTACTTGCGCTCCGTTTGGGAGGAGCTGGTCTCTTGGTGGCCTGAGATAAAGCAGTAAGAAATCACAGAAACTATCTATAATGAATCTTATGGTTAAATGAAGCATCTACTGTTAGCAACTATCTTTGATTACAAATACAGTGTTAGCATTCTAAATTCTATACGTAGCCCTGTTTTAAGCAACAGTCCTTCAAGGTATACAAAGCTTTACCTTCTCCCCAGGAATGACATCATAGATACCAGCCTGAGCATACATCTCCTTTGGGTTAGGGGGCGGGTTATCTCGCATGATCACGGCCCCACAGGGAGGGGGAGGTAACCCCCGACTATGCTGAACACTCATGTCCGTGATCACGTTCAAGACATCAGCGTAGGAATCATCCTCCTCACTGTCATCATCATCTGAAACAAAAATCTTCATTAATATCATCATCTAATGATGAAACATAAATCGTCGTCGTCATCATCATCATCATCATCATCATCATCATCAAAAATGTAAGAATTATCAATGTCCTTGTCGTCATCATCTGTAACATGAATTATCATCACTGTCCTCATCTTGATTATCTGAAACGTAAATCATCATCATTGTCATCTGTCTAGTAAACACTCATAATACTGTCATCTAACAAGCAAGTTTATCGTAGGGACCTTCTACCGGTCAATGAACAGAATCCCCTGGCGTAATGGACTCCAGTCATTAAACAGAAGTCAGACTACAGAGACGACCTTCAGAGATGACCTTCAGTGAGGGAGAGAGCTTCCAAAACAATGACAGTCCCACAGCGCTGGAAGATTAAGTTCTCTGTTTCTGTTCCCAAGGAATACTAAGCGTCATCATCATCATCATCATTGTCATCCTCTGATAAGTTGATATTTAATCCTATCACTCTGAATGCTTGTAATTACCTGTAGAATCACAGAAGAGTCATGACCAGATTTAGATGATGGAGACTTGAGCGGACTGTGAATTACAGATTGTTTAGAACAGTCGACTCCTATTCCAGACTATTACGCAGCAGTTATAGACACTGACTGTAAAAATGTACATACTGGAGTTGTTATGTACAACTACTAAGTCATAAGGATATAATGCACCAGATCTCAGTACATGTACTTATAGACCACAATAAAAAGAAGGAAAACTTTAAATTTCAGTATCTAACCATAAAGGAAAGATACAATACAAATACACTGTACTAGTATATTATTTTCTCTTCTATTTTGATAATGCTTTAATCAGATAAAGAGTAAATATGGCAATTTTTTCAATTTTCTGATTCATAACCAGACCTGTATGCAGTGGACTTCGTAAAACCAACAAACACACGTAACCAGAGTTTCATGTTTATAGCGATGAGGTAATCATGATTCTGTGTTTAACCAATGACAACAGGACGTCTTCTAGGAATACGGAACAGGACTCGCGCTGGTCGGTGTTCAGGGTCGCGTATAAATATCTGGTTTGTTGACCACCAGAGAGTCTCCATTAAACTAAAGTACATCCTCGTGTAAACCTGTCACTGGACAGATACCTTACAACACCTGTCTGTCTGTCACAGGGACCTGGGACATTAGACAACCGACGGACCAGATCTGCTAAATGGAGAAGAGGGAGGGGTGTTTATTACTTTAATCCATCACAGTCAGGGTGAATGGGGGGGGGGGGGGGGCGCTCATAATTCAGTTCATATGAGTTGGAAAAATTTTAAACTATTAAAGACCTTCTATATGGGATTTGGTTCATAGCTCAGTAAGACAGTTTCGAGAATTCAGAACTCAAATCTTTAAACTTCTTGATGAAGGAATTATATCTTTATATTTTTGGGGGTGGGGGGGGGGGGGTGGTAGGGATGTCTTCTTAACACATCGATATGCATACAAACTAACTGATTAATAAAAAAAAGATCTTCAGAAAAAGATGGAGACTGACAGGCTTCTAAGGTGGTCTGTGATGAAGTTTCCATAAACTATTAAATCACAAAATTAAGGAAGGAGTCTTTTCTGGTTTTCGACTTGTCAAACGTAAATTTGATTAATTGTTCATTAAATCAAGATGAAAGGAAATTAAAATAGTATATTTTTCTTTCTTTTTTACTATCATACAACTTGGCATAGAAAAATGTAATCAATGTTTAGAATGGAACAAGGACTATATTTTTGGCGTAATATTGGCGTAGAAAAATATCACGTTGCGCAATTCAGAATTGCTGCAGATTATATATATATATAATGAGTCTATTTTAGCATTTTAAAAACAATAACAATAATGTTGGATTTTTTTTTTACTAATGTGAACTAATAATATGATACTTGGGTTTCAGAATATGTTTTTAAAATATGATTTGCCTATCAAATAACATTTTTATAAGCTTTTTAAAGCGCCCATTCTATACATTGATTTTTGTGAAAATATCACTAAAATCAGTTTTTCTCTCTTATGAAACGGTCAATATATTAGCCTTTCTGTCAATTTATATCTTTATATAAAGTCTTCATAATACATAAAAATTAGAAATATTCTATTATTGGAAGCATAAAAAAATAATCAAAATTTCTTCAAAATTTAAGAAAATTAGAGGAAATGCGGGCTAAGCAATATCAATTTTAGTATAAATATTTATTCCAATTTAGTAGTATAAGCTGATAGACACTCTCATGGTCTATGATTTCATTGAAGATTTGAATCTTCAAATCTTAAACAAATGTCTACAGAACTATAAAGAGCTACACGTATTTTTATCACTCTTTACGTTGAGGAAAAAGGTAGTGACCTTGACCTGACCTTTATCCGAAAACAAAAAGGTCAAATTAAATTAAACTGATAGAATCATTAAGTAATATGATCCGTTTGACTGTGTCAAAATTTCATGCATTTCTTATTATAAGAAGTATGTTTGATAATAAAAAGACTCCTTCCTTAACAATTATCATAAATACCAAGTACAAATAAATCAGACTGGTATCCGGTACTTAATAAGGAGACTATAGATCACAAAGGTCACTGCCTTTGTTATGTCTTGTATTAAACCAAATACCAAATAAAAATAGGAGGCAATGAGTAATTACATACATGTATTTAAAACCTTAATGACTCCAGCCCACACCCCTTTATTTACATTCTCCATAGTGCAATGAAAAAAAAAACCTGAGGAACATCAACTTATAAAATATTTCAGCATTTTTGCAGTAGATATTAATACAGATTATGGACAATAATTAACTTGATTGTACTATTTAAGAGCTTGACCATGCATTTACAAGCATCAATGTTTGATACATCCCCTCCCCCACCCCCATGACACAGTTGATAATTATTCCACCCTCACTCCCAGGTCTCAGATTTTAAATAAAAAAATGTCTTTCTCTGCTTTTAAAGTGGCAGCCTCATGCAGCTTACAAAGACAAAAATTCAGCCCCTAAAATAATGAAATACCAGTAATACTTTAAAACTATTTAACATAAAAATTATTACACATTATGATATATATCAATTGTAGAAGATTACTACGATACAGCAACTGTATTCCATATTTCATTTCATTGAAAACATTAGTACAAAGATAAAAATATTTTACCTAATTCAAGTAATTTAACATCCAGATAACAAAAGTGCAAAAGTATGATTTCCTATAGAGTGGTGTAGTTAGAAAAATACCTCCTTGTTCAGTAGAACCTGTCAGACAATATAACCTAAAATATACTAATCCTCGAGACACTTTATCCAAAGAAAACACATTTCTACACAAGAGCTTCCTTCCGTTGCTGTAACACAACGACCCTCATTTATAATGCTTTCTTTATTTACACGAGTCACTTGTGCTTTATTTACGTTAGCATGTAAAATGATTTCTCATTTTCCTGTTTTTTATTTAGTTGTATCACATGTCTTGTTATTATATACATGTAAGAATTTCTTTGTCAATCAGAAAATCATATCTTTTTCATACATCAATAAATACTTACTAACATATCTAATAGCTGATTTTATTTTTTCGATAAAAATAAAAAACAAACCCCTTCCTGAGCTTGGTGGCGATGGAAAATTAATTTATTATCTCCCAGAGCCAGACCGGTCTGACAATGGCAATACAGCCCCTGCCTCACAGAACAGATAATTACTGGAGAAGAAACTGATCCTTATATCACTGTATCAGAGAAACTCCACTCTGTTAGTCAACTATTGGAGCAGAGACAACTCTCCATCAGTGAAATTCCACAAGTCTTTTGTGGCCTCTGATTATTTAAATCTCTGCAGACAGTTATAATTATTGGTACACACAGACAAACATCGATGATCCTATACAGCTGCTTCAGTGTCAATAAAGCGTAAATAATTCAGAGATCAATATATCTCCTCCACAGCAGGTTACACTGGGTCACGGTATCTCCTCTGTTACTGTGTCACCTTACCCACAGGGAACACCTGAGGGTCACCCCCAGACAACAAACAGGTCACCCCCAGACAACAAACAGGTCACCCCACACACAACACAGAGTCACAGTAGCAGATAACTCAAGTACCGAACAGATCCTTGTGTCCCCCACTCAGCTAGGGTCTGTTGTTCAGTCTGTGAAATATGATAGCATCCAATTAACATGGAACTGTTACAGACCAGAAATCAATGAGAAGTCGAACCAAATGTAAGACTTCCTAATGATGATCTTCCTGCTGCTGCAGCCAAACATACCTTAACACAACTATGGAGTTAATCCTTTGTTGCTCTCGTGAACCCAGATGACCCCTCGGTGACAGTCCACACTGCACCCAATACACTGACAGTTAGGCAGCCGATTTCCCAGTCTCAGTAATTTGCGTCTCGGAATGGTCCAGGAAAATTAGTGGACTATACCATTCCACAGGGACAGGGGGGTACGGTCTGTCAAACTCACATGCACGCGGCGGGGAGAGAGGATGAAGAGACTGAGTGATTGTTACAACAGCCCCACTGCATGCTCCCTTCAGATTTTATTGATTTTTTTGCCTAATGTCATCAACAGAGAGAGACGAAATGCTACCCACACTTAATGGAGCAGAAGCTGTCATGCTTCAGTGATTACAATACAAATAACGGATCAAATCTGCAGTTGATAGATGCAGCCGGCAGATGTTTGCATTTTTTAACCTCATTAAATGACATCTGTTGTCATTTAGGAATTCCCTTCCTTCCTCTGTTTCACCTTAGGGGGAGGTGAATTTGGCTGTAAGAGAGTTTGACAGTGGAAGCTTGTTTATTTTGACTGTGGAAGCTCCTTTATTTATAATGTCATTGATTCTCCCATTAACTTGGTCCTTTGAGACTTGAATGACAGGATAAATAATGACCGGATAAATAATCATTAGTGGACCATAAACTCCACCTCTTCAGTTTGTGGATACATGATCTGTACAACTGAGATGTGTTTGACATAAAGTTCAATGAGATATTTGTAGAAAGATGTTGGATTTATACCTTTATATCATGACCCAGGAAATTCTTGGGGGGGGGGTGTCTGAAGCTAGGATATTTGTTTCAAGGGGGGAGGCATATTTTTGGTAATTCTACTATGTAAATTTAAGAAATTTGAGTTTTCCATAGGGATCTGGACCCGCCCATCCCCACCCACTTTGGATCCAGTCATGCTTAGTTTATGATACCTTTCTGTGATACACCATGATTTAACCAAATTCAATTTATATACATGTACTACCTATCTCAACTGAGAACAACTTTTCACCACCTTCCTCAGTCACCTCCTTCTCCATCCACCTCCTTCTCCATTCACCTCCTTCTCCATCCACTTCCTTCCTAATCCTATTTCATCACTGTTTTAATAATACCTACACACTGGTCACATTTTTTATCCCTGTACATCATTTGATAGCACACTATACCTTCAATACCATATATCCTCAGGCTGGTGTTTTCTTTTCCCAATGCAATTGCAAATTTTGGTTAAATGATTTTCAATTTAATTTTCAAAAAAGCAGAAAAAAACGTTTTTCATAATATCCTTAACGAACTTAATTTTGTTGTGTTTTTTCTCCCCCAATCTTATAAACTGAATGTGTGAAGAAACGATGGTTCCAAAATTTTCTAGAGATTCAAACCCCTTTTCTAATAGTATTTTTCTTTTTTAAATCATTTGCACTTGGTCCACATATAGAACTGTACCTTGGTATTTTCCTAGCACTTCATCATACTGACTTAGTATCTCATTCAGACTCTCTCCAGATCCTCCCAAATCAGTCTCCCTGAAATCAATAAAACATTTAACCCTTTACACTAATTTCATGTGTTGTAATTGACGAAATTTACGGATTGATTAAACATTTTCTTGAAATTAATTTTGAGATGCTCACTTTTCTGCCTTTTTTGTATTTCGAACTCTGCCCTCATCATGCCCTCTCTGAAACTGTATCCAGGAAGTGACCTTATCATGCTGCAGTGCCATCTGGTGACAGAACTCCTGAACTTTTCTCTCATTCTCCTCTGCTGATTTTGTCTGGAGTTTTGCATATCTTTTCTTGGCCAAATATTTTCTCACAGCTAAGGGAATAGTAATAAATTGTTAGATTTAAAAACTACATTCTGGTACATGTAGAAAACTCGAAAGGAAATAGCCCTAAATGACCTTGACCCCCTGACCTTTGCCCTTCCTACATGTACCTGACTGGCAGATGATGACCTGCTCTTTCACTTTATTGGATATTTGATCCAATTTCCTCAAATCTGCATCATGGAAAAATAGCTTAGACTTCCCAATCTGAAACAATTTCAATAATGAAAGAATGATTGCATTTATACAACACATAATAAACTTTTAACTAAAGTAATGGTAAACTTGAATGAGCTATGACTTACTGTCACCTGGTGACTTTGAGTTTCTGAGCCAAGTCCACAGAACTTGATGACCTCCCTACATTTCTGTTCGTCTGAGATCATGCTGTAAGGTGGAACCAATACTGTCCTAAGGGTGTCAAATCTGGCAACAACAATTGTATATGTACACTCACCTTGAATCATATGTGAAATAATAAAATGTACTAAAATTGAAGGACAAGAGACAAAGGGAAATATATTTAAATATGATTATTTCTTTTATTAATTTTACATTAATTCTAGCACTACATCCAAGAGAAAATTAAAAAAAACATGAGACCAATGGAGCACTTTGCTTACCTGAGCAAAAACCTGAACAATAATCCACAACTCTGACCAAATACCGTATATACCTTCTTTTATTTTTGCATGTAACAAAATTTGTGAAAATGGGGAAAATGGTTAACATTTTTAATTTGCGTCAGTCATTTTTTGCAATTTAAAAAGTTTTTTACAGCAATAATACATAATATAATTTCTGCGCATTCAATAATTTGTAATGTAAAAGTGATCACGAAAAAAAAACAAAAATTAGATTAGCTTCAAAATAACTGGATAAATGGTGTAAATTATAATCAAAAACTTTTTTTAAAATTTCCAATGTTTAATAAATTGTGAGTCAACTTTAAGAAAAACGCCATGTATTTCCTAGACATTTGCAACTTCTCATCATATGCCTCATTAATGTTTGAAGTTTTAAAATAGTAAGACATCAATCAATAAAAAAAACCCCACATAAACACTTAAAATTGGAAACTTTTGTATGAAACCTTTCAATTCTGACTTACACAACAAGAAAGTCCCTAAACTTAAGTCTTGCGCTGTAGCCATGTTTCTTGATCTTTATCGTCTCCGCAATCCCAGTGTACCTCATCTGAGCGAGGACGTACTCGGGGACAAAATGGCGGGGCGTCCGATGGATGTTTGGTCGGATACAGCGGATGATGTGGGGGGATGCTGCCTGGATCTGAGACAAGAGATCCGACAGGGAGTTCTAAACAAGCAGGGAAACTCTGTTATCATTGATTCAAGAACAAGTTCTTCTTATAGCAGGGGATGCTGTCTTTATCACCGTTGAATCAAATTCACATATCATGAAATATCATGTCTTTCACTCTTCAAAAAACTGTTTAATTACTGATAGATAATAATCTATAAGAATAAATAAATTGCAACTGTCGCTAATGCTAAGAAATATTGATAAATATTGGCCAATTTCAGTTAAAAATTAATGACAGCATCGGTCGTTAGTTTTTTGATTCCTTGGGAAGAAAGTTAAAGGGTACACTGGATCTCAATCTAAACATTGTGATTTACAACAAAATCATTTCTCGAGTATTCAATCATAGAAATATATCATAACAACAGACCTTGAAATGGTAGGCCATGGTAGATGGTCCTTTCTTCTCGTAAGGTACCACAGGAGTCACGTTTTTCTGAAATCATTAAAGAGTTACAGTAGTATTCGCAGTGTGGGTCACAATCTTACCTGAGATTAAAGGGAGGTCATTTTTAGGATGCTATATTAATCCATAAAAATAAATAAAGAGTAAATCAGAATTAATCCCCTTTAATGAAAATTATTTAAACTATTTTTCCCTTCATTCGATCATAATCTAAAACATCAGAAACCAGTGCTCTGTTATAACTATAGATAAAAGCTACCCTTACCGTTTTAGATTTGCCTCCCTTGAGTTTCTTAAAAAATTCAAAAGGTGACTGTCTGGATTTTCTGGATCGCTGTTGCCGAGCACTGGGAGCGAGGGAACCAGTCCGGGTCATCCGGCTCTGGAACAGCTCCTTCACCTGGAGGCAGTTACTGGCTAAAGGGAACCAGTTTATATCAGAATTATACATGTATATGTTTCTCTGGCGGAGTGTTAAAGCAATCAAATCTCAATACAAGTACTGAAGTAGCAAAAAAATTGCTCTCTTCTCTTTCTGTCTGTCTTATGATCATCTAGTTTAGATAATATAAAGGGAGCTTACTCTTCATTGTACAGAGCACAGCATTTGGAAGTGTGTCCCGATTTTTCTCAAGCACCCCAATCAGATCATACTTCACAACTCCAGCGTAATGGACGACAGTAAAACTCGGCCCCTTGTCCTTTGGTATCTTGTAAACCTCAGGATATTTTTCTCCTAAATCAGATGAAATAAAGATGAGTACCAGGTAATGTAAAATTTGGTGTTTTTTTGTGTCACAAACTTTATAGATAAGGGGTAAATATATGAGGTTTTTTTAATGAATCAAAATTTTTCTGCAATTTAGAAAATTTCTATCAGCACAAAAATCTACAAATATATTCTGCTTATTGTATTTTTTGTGATGTGAAAGTGATTGCTAAAAAGTGAAGATCAGATCAACTGAGTACATGGTATTGTAAGCGCTCTTAACACAGGGTAATTTTAGCCCCTACACATTATGTTATCATCATAATATTTCTACAATTTGAGTAACTGAACACCTGGACCCTGATGAATATGCCTCACCTGGGCCCTGATGTAGTTTGGTGGCCAGTGAAATATCTGTTCCTTTTGGAAATCGGCTCTCTTCATCTATTATGGCCAGTATTCCAGCATTTCTCTACAAAAATTAACAAAAAACATAATCATTATTTTTTTTGTTTATCAGGAAATTTGTAAAAAAGAGGGTAAATACCGATATAGTACTGACCAGACCTAACCTAATACCAGAGAGGACCCCAACTAAACCCCTGGTTCACCTTCAAATTCAGGGTTTCCTTGGGGTCTCCTTTTTCAAAATTTGCGTCCACTCAGAGTTTACTTTGGGTTTACTCTTGTTTGCTTTTGGGGTCAATTTATGCACTGAAGTGTGAAGCTTCTTTTATCTTACCATCTTTCCGCCAGTAAGCCCTGCCCATTGTATACTGTAAATTCCTAATTAAACGCGAGGAATTAATATCCGCGTAAAATCGCGAGAAGCCCCTCTCGCGAATTTTAAAATCTCGCTTTTAATTTTCAGACATATGTAAACTACATGAAACTATAATAAAATTTCGGCATTCGCGATTTTATGTTCTCCCGATTTGATGGAAAACCGTTGAATCGTGGAATTAAGTACTCGCGTAAAATAAGGAATCTACAGTATTCCAAATACACATGTAGCATGTGCTTTCAGGGGTCTATTTCTGATTGGTATTTACTCTCTGTGTCCACCCTGGGTCTACTCTGTGTTTACTTTGGGTTTACTCTGGGTCTTCACTGGCAAACCTTGAGTAAACCTCGAGCAGACCCCAAAAGTAAGCCCTGCAGGGTTTAGTTGGGGTTTAATTCGGTTGAGTCTGATCGGTTTTGTGTACCTTTTAATTTATAGGATTTAAAAATTCTAATAGCAAACAATACATACAGGATATAACTTGTACAAATCATATCTTTTGCAATATAATCAATAAATAAATAAAAAATTAGATCATCACAAATTTCCTTCTGCTGTTTAACTAGAATTCATGAACTTTAAACACCAAACCTACCTCCATAAAAGTATCAATGATCGGCTGGTTGTTTTTGTAGTTTAGTTCCACCAATGGCACGCCTTCTAACAAGCAGTCCTCTTGCTCCTTCATGAATATGTATTCATTTGCATAGCTTTGCATCTGCTCATTGGCCAGATTGATACACATCTGAAATGTCAGCTAACATGCATGCAAATCAACCTTCTGTTTTTTATTTAATCCCAAAGATTAACAATTTTACCAGATATTATTATAATATTGCTTCATGCTACCATAAATTATATGTTCATGCATGAATCTATGAATCTCTTCAATTTAACTTATCTCTGAAAAAAGCTTTTTTTTTTCTTTTTTTTTGGTAGCAAATGCCCCTCTCTAAACCAAACAATTCAGTAGGCCATTGTTCCTGGATCAAAAGTAACTTCAAATTCAAGTTTTGTCTGGGTGTTTATTTACCAAATGTTAAGTTTCATACTACAAGTTTTATAAATGATGTTTATAGCAAACCAAGGCGACTCCAGTCAAATGCCATGCCCTCTTTCACCTGTTGAAGGTGTGTGTAACAAATTGACTTGGTCGTCAGTGTAATAAATTGTCTTAATCTTCAAGGTAATGCTTTACCTGTTCAAAACTGTTTCTTGTGAAATTCTCAAAACCAAAGATGTCTAGAATCCCAATCTGAAACTTGTCACTACTGAAAGAGTGAAACGAAGAACAAATAAATACATGCATCATGCTGCTAGGACGATTCGTACTCAGTAACATAAATTGTGAAGGTTGGGAAGGTTTTGAAAGGCTGGATTAAACACACGTCAAGATTCCTATATAGACATTTTTTTCTACCAATTATTTTTTCAATATGCATAACTTTCAAGTTAAAGAAAAGTTACATGCATTTAAATTTGAAATACATATCAGGCAAAAAAAATAAATGAAGATTTGTAGCAACAGATAGTAGCTTACTATAGCTTGTTTGTGAGAGCATCATTTAACTAGCAGCCTGTCAGTAATTTTAAGCTTTAAATCATAAGATGATTCATTAAAAAGCTTCATTTACTTATTCCCTCAGCCCTCACATTCAAACAGTATGCCACAAATTGTCCATTAAGACAATGTATCCTCAACTATTGTAGATTTCTTATTAAACGCAAGATTTTAATATCCAATCAAAATTGCAAAAAGCAATTAATCCTCGCAGATTTCAAAATATTGCTTTTATTTTTCTTATGGTCATGACTGATATAATAACATAACAAAAGCAGAGTGCTTGTGATTTTATATTCTTTTGATTTGGTACAAAATAGCGGAATTGAGAAATTAAGTACTCACGTAAAATAAGGAATTTACAGTTCTTACTTCAAGTCACTTTATATCATTTGAAGGGAGAAACTTAATAATGTTTAATACCTAAAATGTTGTAAAAAATTCTGTTGGCTAAAACACTTTTGCATTAAAATATAAAGATTACTGATTTGAGAAATAATGATTTGGCTCTGTAATATTATCTTCTTCCAGATGTTATTCAAAAGACAGCATAAAAATTTCATTAAATATCTTATGAAGTACGAGGTAGCAGGTGCTTTGGCCTATTCATATTGATAACTAGGCTGTTCAACAAAAGTTAATTGTCATTAAGTCAATAAGTTTGAAGTACTGAAGTGTAGAGTGTGCAGTTGAAAAGTAATACCTCTGACAAGACCGGAGAATGCATGCATTACAACAATGACATTACAACAACAATTACCACCAAGTCATGCAGGTAACTGACACCCCAGGTAAACCACTTACCTGGCAGGTAACACTGCACACAACTAGTGAAAAGTGACAGAATCTGAGTCATTAGTTTTCCCATATTACCTACATATCTAAATTTTCATATAAACAATATTTCAATATTGCAAGGCAATATATTAAGTAGGGATGTCAACGAGTACTCGAGTACTCGACTATCGCTTGGTCACGTCGACCACTGTCTAAAATTTTCTTAGTCGATTACTCGTTATGGATTGAAGAAAAAAAATTGAAAACATTTTTTTTCCTAACGCGGCAATTTTTGGGCGTAAAAAAAAAAAGAGTTTTCTTTTCTCAGCATTTTTGATCACGTTACACTCTTTTCCATCGAACGGGTGTCCCTGGTATATTTTTAGGCGGCTAACAATTGATCTCTTTTGAATTTGTAGATCAAATTATTGTTTTGAACAGAAGTACTTAAGCAAACATGTACTTGAAGAGATCATTTGTTGTTCCTCTAATCAGTTATTTATTGGATTAGATGTTTGCATAAATTAAAAATTTAATCATTTCATCTCAAGGCGTTTGTTTTTATAATTATTAACTTTAATTGTTGATTAGGCACGGCACAAGACAATGACTTAACAAGAAACAGATTACATTTGGTTTGCCTAAGATGATACGTAGCTCAATTATGTGTAAGCGTCACAAGAAAAAGAAAAGGTTAAGACATTTGCTAACGGATATTTAGATAAAATACTTTATGATTTATTTGAAATAAAATACATCTAGTGCATATTATCATAAGTTTTTGTATTGTATTATTTATTTGATTTGTAAAGGACACACAGTTTCAAATAAATCAACGAGTACTTGACTGTCGCTCGACTAAAGGCTCCGATTAATCGACTAAGCCAACCGAGTAAAATTGACATCCCTAATATTAAGTTATCTAAAATGTATGCGCTCAACTCTCAGGAAGTTTAACATAAAGTGAATGTCCAAATATCTCTGAAATTAAACACCATCATTGATACAGCTTACATAAAGTGTCTAACCATCCTTTCATGTACGAGGGTTGTTCGGAAATTATTGAGACATTTTCTCTTATTCTTTTAATAAAAAAGATAAACTCTTGAAATTTCACCAAAACGTAAATCAGGATAGAGATTATCAATGTGAAAAGTTTCCTGTCCATGGCATGAAAAGATCATTCATGGTAAGCTGACCAACTTGCCATCGTCCAGTGACCCGGCGCAACGGCAAACTTTTTGCAACGTCATTTTATCGCTTCTTATTGCTTCTGTGTTTTAAACACCTTATAAACGAACAGAAATAATAATTATTCTTTATTTTTCATCTTTTGTTTTCATTTCAAGATGTCATCATTTACATTTTCTCTCATTCTTGGTTTTTTTTTTTTTGGGGGGGGGGGGGGGGTCGAGTTATTTTTACCCGAAAGTCTAATTACTGTGAATGTCTCCTGCAGTCATTTTTTATATATATTTTAAAATTGTTGACAACGGTTAGTGTGTCAAAAGTACTTGATAATTAATCCCTTTGGCCTAATTCTAGTTAAACAATCAGTGAAAAAATAGGATGAACTCAAGCTCTATACCTTGTCTTGTCATCGTATAGTTATTTTAAGCAATTGCGTGGCCTTAAAAGGTCTTCTTCTGATATTTCCACCAGTTTGACGGTTTTCAATGCGCCGCCATAACGTCAAAATTCAATGTAAAGTCGTTCTCAGATTTTTATTGTTTGGTAAATATGTGTGTACCATATTCGTATTTCAACTCGAACATCAGTGAAACTTAATCAAAAGTTAGTCGCAGAGAATAGCAAAATGAACATATTTAATTTGATTTCTTTAATCATTAACTGTAATTCTACGGACACTTATAAAATAGATGTTAAAGTTGTTAAATCTCCAAGTTCATGGCTGTGCCGGGTACCCTGACCACCGACTTGTTTATATATCGTTGTAAACAAAATATCAAATATTCTTTTTATATTACTTTGTTTTATTATTTGTTGGCGTTTCTTCAGTGACTATACCAATTTTCACCAAAATTCGTCAATTAGAAAAGAAAATATTCGAGTTGTCTCAATAATTTCCGAACAACCCTCGTATATGATTAATGCAAAGTTAGAACAGATTTGACATTTAACTGCCTGAATCCTATAAGCTTGGGACAGACAGCCCCTGACTATGAGGGAAGAACCTGGGGTCTATGAGACTGTGGGGGGTGTACCTGGGGTCTATGGGGTGGATCATCTGGTTAATCCCGTTGACGATCCAGCTGAACAGTCGGCCATAGACGGCTTTAGCGAGCGCGTCCCTACAGTCCCCGGCCTGCTGTCTGGTCCGGTCCTTTCTTATCTGTTCCCCTGTCAAAAAATTAACTTATCTCAGAATTATGACGGAGGACACTATCTCAGTTAATTATCTCAGAATCAAGAGAGGGTACACTACCTCAGTGAATAATCTCATATTAAGACAGGATACACTATCTCAGTGAATAATCTCAGAATCAAGACAGAGTACACTATCTCAGTGAATAATCTCAGAATCAAGACAAGGTACACTTTCTCAGTAAATAATCTCAGAATCAAGACAGAGTACACTATCTCAGTGAATAATCTCAGAATCAAGACAGAGTACACTATCTTAGTGAATAATCTCAGAATCAAGACAGAGTACACTGTCTCAGTGAATAATCTCAGAATCAAGTAGATGTACACTATCTCAGTGAATAATCTTAGAATCAAGACAGGATACACTATCTCAGTGAATAATCTCAGAATCAAGACAGGGTACACTATTACATTGAATAATCTCAGAATCAAGACAGAGTACACTATCTTAGTGAATAATCTCAGAATCAAGTAGATGTACACTATCTCAGTGAATAATCTTAGAATCAAGACAGGATACACTATCTCAGTGAATAATCTCAGAATCAAGACAGGGTACACTATTACATTGAATAATCTCAGAATCAAGACAGGGTACACTATCTCAGTGAATTATCTCAGAATCAAGCACGGATACACTTTCTCAGTAAATAATCTCAGAATCAAGACAGGGTACACTATCTCAGTGAATAATCTCAGAATCAAGACAGGGTACACTATCTAAGTGAATAATCTCAGAATCAAGACAGGGTACACAATCTCAGTGAATAATGGAGTACACAATCTTAGTGAATATTAGAGTATACTTTCTAAGTGAATAATAAAAACATAAATGTAGGCTAATTTAAACTTAAGGCTGGACATCAAAGAGCAGGTCATAAAACAAAGACAAGCTCACTTTGGATCTTTTGATTTCAGACTTACTTTACAAGATATTTTCCTTTTGGAAAAGATGCTGAGATCAAAAGTGAGTTTGTCAATGTTATATGGCCTTAATGCTAGATTAGACTTACCTCTTGTTACAGTGAACTCAGATACTAGGGCAGATCCCAACTCTTCACTGGGCACCTCCAACATCTCGGAGACTAAAAACAAATCATCCAAATTTAGTTAACATATCCACTGTGATTTAAAATGTCTTAAATTTGTAGAAAAGTGTCTTCTTTTTAATTTCATTAGTCAGATCAAACCTAAGTCAAGTTGGTCTGGGTTGGCAATGGTTGCTGCATCATGGTTTCCATGACTACCAAATGTGACATCACCAAGATGAAGAAGAGCGGCCAAGAGCTGAAGTATTTTCTGGATTTCCTAATGACAATAATCCAAAGGATTTCAAACATTTGGAAAATTTCATAACTTCATGTACAGTTAATTGGTTTGAGTGTTTATGCTTCGAATTTCAATGATTTAAAAGAAAGTAAGCTTTGCTTAAGTAGTTTATTATATTTGAGGTAAAACCTCAAGACGATCCTTCATGAGTGACTTACATCGGAGGTGAATCCTATATACTGCAGACATTGCTTCAGCTCCCAGAACTTCTCCTTGTTGTTTGTATTAATCCGACTCTTCACGTCCGCCCCCCCCTGTGCCAGATACCTGAGGGATCACAAACAAAACATTCAGGGTCCTATTCAGAGGTTTATTTATTACTTTTATAGTATCAGTAATGGCTTTCACACCTCTATTAACATAGGAAGGTTCTTGCTTTGAGATGGCCTTTTCATTCAAGAGTTTTATTGAAATTAGTTGATACAGACTAATTAGTCCATATTTCTATGCTTTAAGATGATGGGGTACATGTATTTACAAAAATGAGTATGTTTTGGGATGTTCTTGGATTAATAAGTACATAACATACCTGTGTTCTGAGATATTCTTGAATCAATAAAAAGTACATGACATACCTGTGTTTTGAGATGTCATGCAGGTGATAAAGGTTAGCTTCCTCAGGTGAAATCCCAGAAAACATCCAGTAAAAGATGTGAAAGCTTAGCTCCCCCTCGCCTCGTAAAACCACCCTGGATTTCTCTAACAAGAACTCTGTCAGATTGGCTAATAACAAAAAAACGACATCAAATCATTAAACATTCTGGAAGAATTTGGAATTTTTAGACTAGCTGGAAACAAGAAATTCATAATGACTGATCAAAAAACAGTCTAGTTAGTTCCTACCTCCAACAATTCTTCCCTTTCCATTAAAGCTGAGCTGCATAAACTTGGCGAATCGACTTGAATTAGAGTTCACCACAGTTCTGGCATTGCCAAAGGCTTCCAAGACAGGGTTCACCTGTAAGACCAAACTACATTTGTCATACCTGTATATCTGGTCATTTTCATGCATACCTGTGATTATGTGATATCTTTGACATATCTGTGATATCTTGAACATACCTGTGATACATTGAACATACCTGTAAAATCTTGAACATATGTAAAATTTTGAACATACCTGTGATATCTTGAGCATACTTGAGACATACCTGTGATATATTGGACATTCATATGATGTTCAAGCATACTGTGATATCCTGAACATACCTGTGATATCTTGCTGTTGAGGTTGCTTTCATCACTCCCTGCAATGAACACTAGGTGCTGTATGAGATATTTACACGTCTCCGTTTTTCCGGCACCACTTTCTCCGGAGATGACGCAGCATTGAGAGGTCTGTGTAGAGAGCATACAATCGTGAGCGCGCTCCGCTACTTTATACACGTGTGGAGGTAAGGGGGCAGAACTCTTACCATGGTATCTCTGAGACACCTAGAAGATTAAAAAAAGAACACATTATAAAGGAAAATCTGCTACTAAATTTAACAAGGTGGTCTATTGTTAGGTTATGGTTGTTGAAAATCAAAATTTCAGAAATTTTTGTGATTATCAGCCAAAATTACCTGCCTGTGAACAGTTTAGGAATTTGCTCCAAAAATAAGTTTTAAAATATCCATATTTACGTTAATATGTCCTTCATCTTATTCATGTCTTACCTCTTTAGAATAAATGTACATTTCTGTAAAAGGGTTGACAGCAATCAAAATGTCTCCTATAAGGGTCTGAAAGATTAGAACAAAACTGTCAGAGCACTGAACAAAATACAATAATCTTTGAAATAAAGAAAGGATCTTCACATCTGATTGGTTGAAATAACCTGATATCAATATATGTGAGAATTCTGTTTGGTTGAAATAACAGATGTCAATATAGAATTCTGATTGGCTGAATTAACAATTGTTAATATAAAATTCTGCTTGGTTGAAATATACAGAGATAAACTTACATAGATCTGACCAGCAGTGAACCTTTCCTGGATACTTTCTAGGGCTGATTTCTCCGAGATAACAGCAAGATCTGTGAGATTGTCCGACTCCATTACCGGAGGAAGCTGAGTCTGTTAATCATGAAACATTTTTCAACTTAGATCAGAGAAAACCTGGTTATCCCACTTTTCCTTTCAAAGATCCAAGAGAGTAATTCAAAACATAACGTGCTTCATGTTTACTTTTATTGAATTTAGAATAAATTACCGAATATCCGGAATGTTCGCAATGATCTAATTTTCACTTTTTTCTTGATCACTCTTACATCACAAAATATTCAATAAGCAGAAATGTTATCTGCTATTGTTTGTTATAAAAAAATTTCAAATCGCAAAAAAGACTGAAGCTAATAAAAAATTTACACATTTTTACAAATTTTTTGACATGCATTAAAAAAAAACCGGATATCGTCAGTGCAATATTCAATATCAAGATTGATTGACATAGAGCATGTATATACCTTGGATTCATCCACATTCCGCCATAATTTGGAGACGTATATTTCCTCGTAGACATCATCTACTGTCTGAGTGACATCAGTGTCGTCTGCTCCCAGTGTGACATAACTGTCGTCTGCTCTGATGACTTCCTGTGCCTGGTTCACACTCTCCTCCCTCTGCCTCAGCTCCAGCATCTCGTCTTCTTTGGCGATCGTTGTGTGACGAGGGCGACTGGAATTTGTGATACATGTAATTGATACCAACTTTCTAGAGCTTTTTTATACTGAGTGATGTGAAATACTCTTCTCTAACTGTAGAACTACACAAGACTTACACATTTTTGCTGTTGATGCGCACAAGATGACCCATCATGGTCTCTTCATCAGCGTCTATGTCAGCATCATCATCCAGATTATCGGGTAGCTCTGAGTCTCGCCATGATGACAGTTTCCTCTGCTTCCTCTCAGCTTTGGTCAGCAGAGCGCGGATTTCGTTATTGGTGGTGACTTGTGAGGGGGTACAGCCGACGGAGTCCGACATCAGAGGATCTGCCCCAGACCTCAGCAGTGTCTGGACAACCCTCATCTACACCCAACACCAAAAATACTGTTAACAACTTTAACTCCCAGGACTGCTATTTGCAATTTACTCACTTCAAGTGATCTTAGAAACAAAGCCTTGGTATAATAGATTTTAAAAAACTACAGGATTGTCAGCGACAAGAAACAATGTCCTATGTTCAAAATAGGACATACCGGTACTTGCAAACATAGCAAAAATTTCTGGCAGCTGAATAAAAGTTGACTTTACTAATTACCTGGTTATATCTGGCTGCAATATGAAGAGACGTCCATCCATCATTATCTGCTTGGTTGACGTCAGCTCCATGCTTCAGAAGCAGTCGTATGACCTTTCTGTACCCATTGGCACAGGCAATATGGAGCTACAAGACAAAGCCAATGAAAAGGGTAGAATTCAGCATCTTCCACATACCAGTCATCAAGGAATGATAACTACTGTTGAGCAAAATATCTTTATATATCATAAAAAATATTTAGTGTTTAGAATCTCAAATCTGCTAATTCTACTGGTGAACTACATTTGCATCATTAAAAAGTCATTTGGGCCAATTTTTGTGGACCGTAATCTTTTTTTCAGGTTCATGGGGTTGTAATTTTGTGGAGAAACAGTATTAATAAATTTTCACTATGTTCCATAGTTTGTTCAGGATTTAGTTTTATCAGTTAGGATGACCCACTAAATCCACAAAAATTTGCTTGACCACCACAAATTCCAATGATTCCATGGTATATCTTACCAGGGTGATTCCGTTTTCATTCTCCTTGTTTGGATTCCCTCCATGAGAGAGGTGGTCCTTGACCTCAGTGAACATTTCCAGGGGAACCTTCAATCGGACCTCCTGTAGGTCTTTCTCACTGATGCCTGATTGAAATTGAATAAAAATTGGTTTACATAAACTGCAAGTAGCTCCCTTTTTTGTACAGTTTGATTCAAACGTGTTTTCACACAATGAACATAATGTAGGCACATATGCTATGAAAAGTGGGTAGTTTAAAATATTTTGATTGAAAAAATTCCGTAGAATTCCCGAGAGTTCAAATTATAGAACAATAAAACCTGTGTACAAAATGTATTACTGCTGAAACTCTGAATAACTACCTTTACTCTCCATGTGTTGCTGCATTATCTCCCTTGTTTCTGAGTCCTCTGGAGCATGGTCATGCGGAAAAAACCCATCCACATCCAAACGCGTGGCATCACCCCCATTCTACAGCATTGTGAAAGTCAGAACTAATGTTACTGGTTACACTTTGAAACTCCAATAGAGTTACATTATATAAATAGTGCCTGTTTGGGAGGGTAACTGTTGAAAATGACGTCCCTCGAAAACCATTGTCAACCTCCGCTTCGCGTTGGTTGACAATGGTTTTCGAGGGGTGTCATTTTCAACAGTTACCCTCCCTAACAGGCACTATTTTTTTTATTATACTGAATGTCCTAATTTTAGAGAAAATTTTACGTGCTTTTATATAGAAATGAAGTGAATTTTACAGCGAACCGTACGCGCATAATTTACTCGCATGTAACAATTTGTTTTGTTATACTTTCATGTTAAATACTGAAATCTGATTGGTTTAGACGCAGTTCATTATCTGTTTTATTACCCTCAGCGTTAGCAACGCACTTAGCAACAGGTAACATTACGAATTGTTACATGCGCGAAAATCATGCGCATACGGTTCGCCTTAGAATTCACGTTATTCCTATCTAAAAGCAGTAGTGTTTTCTTTAAAATTAAGACATTCAGTATAACCAAATAAATAGTGCCTGTTTGGGAGGATAACAGATGAAATTGACACCCCTCGAAAACCATTGTCAACCTCCGCTTCGCGTCGGTTGACAATGGTTTTCTCGGGGTGTCAATTTCAACTGTTACCCTCCCAAACAGGCACTATTTATATAGTGTTACCCGTTGCCAAGTGTGTTGCTAAGGCTGAGGGTAATAGAACGGATTATCAACTGCGTTTAAACCAATCAGATTTCAGTATTTAACATGAAAGTATAATAAAATATATTGTATCCCTCTTGGTAACTATACTATCATTATAAAGGTATTCTACTCTACTGTTATAGGTACATTGGCTGTTGTAAAATGCTTTGGGTATTTTATATCCATGTTTAACTTCAGGAATTATTCATTAGAACATATCCAACATATAAGCAGTCTTAAGTTGATGTAGAATGCGTTGCATCTAACTTCAATCCCTTTTAAGTGTAAATTTCACACGTAAAAACAGAATAACTATACTGTGGAATCATTAAATTTCGTGGGGGCCAATTTTCGTGGATTGCTTAAATTTTACAGGATCGTGGGGACGTAATTTCGTGTATTCTTTTAAACCTACGGAGGAAATATGACTTTATTGCCATAATTTAATAATTCGTGGAGGATGTTAATTCGTGGATGAGAGGTACCCACGAATTCCACGAAAATTGAGCCACCACGAAATCTAATGATTCCACAGTACATGGTATGAGAACAAGAGAATGAGATGGAGAATCAAAGGATTGAGACTTACATTGAGGATTAGATGGACCATGTCCACGGCCTGGCAGTGACAAGCCATGTGTAATGGCGTCCAGCCATCCACGTCCCCTGCATTGATGTTCACGCCCTCACGAATCAACAGCTCAGCGGCCGAATAGTTCTCCTCCTCCACACACTGAAACAAATTTATCATAACTTGTCATTATCAATACTACTGTATACAGGGGTATTTTTGCCCCATTTTATTTTTGCCCTTCTACTCTTGCAAACAGTTTCTCCCCGTCTTGAATTTGCCCAGACACAGTTGTGTTTAAAAAGAGATAATTTGAGCCAATGCAATTCGCCCGGTCTTAAATTCACTTGTAGACAAGAAGGGTGAAAAAATAAAACGGGGGCAAATGTTTCCCTGTATACAGTATCAGTTATCCTCAAAAGCTGGTAAAATTCAATTTATTCTCATTACTTGTAAATTTTCAAAAAAGTAATAATCTTCAAAACTCAAAAGCCGGTAATTGAAAGATTAATTTATAAATCATAGAATCATCATAAACAAGGTCAAGGATTGTCATGAAGGTCAAGGTCAAGACTTACTTTATGCAATAAGGATGTGTCATTGCCGGTCACAAAGTTCTTGTCCACTCCTTGGTTCAGGAGCCGAGCAACTGTAAAATTTGATTTATGGTCACTTAAATTAATTGTGAATTTTAACATAATTAATGAGCAATTTACCAATTGGATTTTAAAAAGCTGATTTAATGCAAGTGCTCCCTGATTCTCATCACATTTACAGATGAAATTTTATTCCTACAGAATTTTCAAAGACTGCTAAATCCTAAAACACCAAAAAATGGATCAATGCTGAAGACATTGTAATTGTACCCTCTCTATCTGATGAAAAGTAAAGACATAGTACCCTCTCTATCTAATAATAAGTAATGACATTTTATTTAATTTATAGTAATGAAATTGTACCCTCTCTATCATTAAAGCTCTCCACAGCTTCCTGCAGTAGAAAGATTTTCTGAAACTCAACCCTGGTTTTCTTCTGGTTTTCCTTGCGCTCTCTCCGGACGCTCCCCTGTTTGATGTGGTCCAGGTAACGCTTCACCTGCTCCTTCCGTAGCTGTCTGGTGACCTTTTGGCGGTGAGGGGTAGACAGAGACTGTAGAATGGACTGTTCCATCTTCTGTCTGGTCACAAGGACCTAATATTGTATTCCAACTTTTAAATAAATTATCATCAGTTATAAGATTCTGCATCAGCACTGCACTGTAAGACTTTAAAATACTGTAAATATGGATATTTTCATGTGTTCTAAATAAAGCTATTCCATTTTTAAAGTCACATCTGTTTGCATTACCGGCACTTGGCAAAAACATATATCTTACCTCCTGCTAAATTGTAAGGAAATCATTGGTTAACAGCAGTCACGTGGAGACCATTTGTATCCCATACGTAGTCAGTACAAAAATATTACCCCCTTTGAGCATTATGACGTCATTTTAGAGCATTATGACATCAGGTTTCGTAATCAAATTGAAACATGTAATATTAATATAAAAGCTTGATTTTCATTGTTTTATTTACTTTTTATCATTAAAAAAAGGCAGTCGGTAAGATATAATCGTTAGATGGTTTGTAGTAGGCCTAATATGGTTTATACATGGTCAGTAAATTCCATATGGGGGCTCAAGCTCCGCTCTCACCCCATATGGAATTTACTGTATAAACCATATTAGGTAAACAACAAACCATGTACTGTGGTTTCATCAATATTCATTGAATACCAATTTTCGTTGATTTTGATTTTAAGTTTATCCATGAAATTAAATATTCATTGAACTGCAACTTCTACTAAGATTTTGTATTGATAGGGTCATTGGTCACGAATTTACATATCCTTGAAACTGTGATTTTCACTTTAATTATCCACGAAAATTGATATCCTTGAATATTAATGAAACCACAGTAACCAATAATACATGTATATGTATTCCTTTAAAAAACACAGTTTGAGAGTGAATATTTACAGAACTTTTAAAATAACCAAGGAATGAAATAAATCAATATAAATATCTTGCTTTTAAACTCTCTCATTCTGAGTGGGGAGAATAGGAATCCAATCCTGACATTAAGGATCATTTACCTTTGTTAAAGGGAAATTACTCTGAGAAAGACTGTTTTTCTTTTAAAAATAGCTAGTCATTTTCTGTCATCTTTCATTCTGCGAGGTATTCTGAACTATTGCGCACTTGATTAAAGGTCTGTATCACGACACTAATGTTCACCAACATTTAAATGGACAAATATCCTAGGAAACACCTTTTCTTATCTAATGACTCAAATGCATCATTATTGATCATGTTTTAAATTTAGGAGGAAGATGTTGAAATCACTAAAGACTTGACCTTGAAGTAAAAGAAAAATGTCCAAAAAAGGGCACTGAGCTATCATCATGATACAATCACATTGATTTATGGGGCAACAAATAAGCTGAATATTACTGTAAAAACCAGGAATCATTGTTAGAAACATACAAAAGCATGCTTTTATATAATGAAGGCATGGAGTTGTGTCTGCAGTGGAATAAATTTAAATATTTTTACAATAAAAAAAAAATAATTCCACAATATATCTAGTTATAGTCTGAATCACCTTAGTGTTTGAGTAAACCAGATTAAAAATAATTTACAGGGACGTACTGGCACCACCAACTGCTTTTTGGAGTATGTAAAAATTTAGAATTTGAAATGAAATTGAACGAAATGAAGACAAAAAAATGAAGTTAGAGACTACACTACCCCCCCCCCCCCCATTAGAATTTTCATGATTCTGGGAACTCCTTTTCTCTGGGCTTTTTTGGGAGTTGATTTTAATCAACTCTCTTATGCAGTTACTCTAGCAAACCGAAACTGAAACAGTGTTTGCACCTAAGCACAAATCATCACCGCTGACAAGACTTAGTTCTTTAAAATAATCGATAAATTCGATGTTATGTACGCTGAAGCATTATTTTTTTTAAAGGAAACTTATTCATAAATACCTTGGAAATAGTCAGATTTTAAATGGTACGAACAATTAGAAGTTTTTTGCTGTCGTATGTATTCCTACGCCAGAGTTCCACATAGTCTCGCAATCTCTCACCAGAGGGCGTATTACGCTGTGCTTCAACAGTTAGTGAAGCTTGCGGAACGCGCCCTCTGGTGATCGTTGATTTTAAAATAAATAATGTTTGATAAAATCAACTCCAATCAGTACATCAGTACTTTGATTTTTTCTTGTCAAGATTTTTTTGATGAGTCTGCCCCCCCCCCCTTTCAAAAACGATGCCTTCGTACCTGGTTAACCCTTATAATTAAACTATCCAAATTATGACAGTTCTTAAAATCCTGTTGTTCAGATGACTCATTGTTAGGAAAATATTCAGCATGTCAGTTTGGACTGAAACTAATCAATCATATGATTAAAGAGACAAAAAATTTAGCCTATAAATCTAACCTCCTACCCCCTACTAACCCCAGCCACTGGCTCTTTGGAGTGTCAAGAAAACACCTCTCTGGTTACCCCCCCCCCCCTTCCCCCTGATTCAATGTCCTGAATTACCCGTTCGTAATGTATAGACCCGCTGCCTCTAGTTTCTGACACTGTTTACGTATCTTACCAATAACACTTCCTGCTTGGTCTGGGTACTGAGTCTGGGACCGCCTCACTGCCTGACAGCTTCAGGCCGCTTCACAGACATAGCCCCACTATAATCAGTCTCCTCGATCAGAATTTATCTAGCTTCTGAAACTTCTAGTCCTCTTCCTGAATCCCATCAGCGATTGTTGTGTATTGTCACGGGTGTACTGACGTCGCGCTCGACCGAGCACCCAGCGGTTAGCGCAGTAAACACAGACACGTGCTTTCCAAATCCCCCCTTAATGTTCGTGACTTCAGTGTCCATTTAAATTCGCATACACATGTACTTTGTTAGAATAATAAAGTCCCTCAGTAAAACATTCTTGGGAAATAACACCTTGATTTCTCAATACTCTCTTACTGGTGCACGTTCAACATGCTCGCCGGCTGACTAATGAATTTTAAAAAATTATTTTTTTCATTTTCATGTCTCTCGTTTTTTAAAACTTGAAATAGCTGCTCAAGTCATAGTTATACATAGGAATGAAAATGAAACTGGCAGCATCAGAGAGATATGGGGGCTATATACTGCATGTCATATGTTCAAGTAGCACGCCCCCACTCCCACCCCCAGACATCAAAACAGAACATTAATTTTATTTTCTAATTTAGAGAGCCCAGAGCCGACAAGTATGAAATTATCATTATTACAACCCTAAGGAAAGATATGCCAATGAATTGTATAATAATTAGCACATTGACAAGGCTCACTCCAACATTGATCAGATCTTGTACAATTTTAGTTAAAAGGGATAAATTTAAAAAGTGTAGGACTACTTTAACATGTTTTTATTTACATTTGTCCACAGAATTTACAATTTCCTTGTCTTCTGTAAAGATCGAGTAACCAAACTTGTGAATATATCAGTGTGGTACGTGGTGTACAGAGAGAAATAAAAAAAAAAGAACTTAAAGGAAGTAAAATCAGATCATCGGAGTTCCGTTCCAAGAAAACACAACATATTTTTAGAATATAGATATATCATAAGATTTGCGTGTGGATTCAGTTCCTGTTTACAACTTCAATTTCATGCACATGTAAACCAACGCCTACCTTTGGACACAAAATGTGCGTCTCTCTCTCTCTCTCTCTCTCTCTGGCGGAAGTTTTTTTTCTTCTTCCGCTGGTTGAATTAAAAAGTGCCCTTCCTCCCTCCTCTCTCTCTCTCTCTCTCTCTCTCTCTCTCTCTCTCTCTCTCTAACTGATCAGCCTCTGGAGGAATTTTTTTTTCTTTCGCTGGTTGAACTAAAAAGTGCTTCTCTCTCTCTCTCTCTTTCTATCTCTCTCTCCTCCTTTCTTTCTCAAACTACCCAAAATCTTGGTACAAACGAACTCTGGCAGAAATTCTTTTCTTTTTCTCCTGGTTTGTTCAACAAGTAAGTGTACAATTTTTCAATTTCTTTATTTACCAATTAAGGGCCCTCAAGGGGCAACATGAAGATTGTACAAGTGCAGAGGCGGATCCAGCGATTTGGAAAAGGGGGGGGGGGGTTCCAATTGATGATAATCAATACGTGCAAAATTCATTATTTGTCAATAAACAAGGCCTTTTGAACGTTTTCTGTGCGTAAATTCAATTAACAGTAATCTCGTCAATATCTACATGTATTTTATACCTATTTTAATATCAGAGTGCACAGCATTTATTAAGCGTTTTGGGTTAGGTAAGGAAGATTTGCACAATTTCTAGCCGTAGAAAAAAACCAAGTCTTCAGCAATGAGAACGTGCGTCTATGCTTAATAGAAAGAAACACTAAAAAAACAAAAAAAGTAATTCAGACTTATTACGACAAGCTATCATAAAAATGAATTTTTTGGTAATTTTTTTATGTCTTTGATTAAATTCTGAATTATTTATCGATTTTGATTTCTATTGATTGCCTTCTTAAATAAAGATCTAAATGATAGGATATGACAAAAAATGGGGATACTTTATCTGCTGAATAGATTGTACATGTGTAATACAATGGCACAAGCAATAGTCGTCCCAGGGAACTTGATGTGACCTCTGTAATGGGTGCCCAACATCACCCGGCACTAGTACAGATGCGATCATATTCAAGGAAGTTTTGAAGTTTTGCATTTACATAATGGTTTACATATAAACCTCTTACACCGTATTTTTGTAACGTAAATTCCAATTCTTGGAAACAAAGCCAAAAAAAAAATGGCTTCGTTTGTGATTCAGGTATGAAGGTAGCTAGCATTCCAGAAAAATAGCATAACCCGCATAAGAAATTCTTTAAATGAGCAATTTTAAAAGCATTTATTTGAGATATTTAAAGTATTTATAGTATAAATGGGAAAAATTGCCTTTAAATAGGCATTACAAGTTTTCCCAAAAAAATCATATGCCCCAGAGAAAGGGGGGGGGGTTTCCGACCCCCGGACCCCCCCCCCCCCCTCTGGATCCGCAAATGAAGTGCATGTATGTATTAATCTTTTAATTTTCATAAAAGAAGGGACACAACCTGATCCGTTCACTAGATCCGCGCCCCTGATTAACGTAGTCTTATCAATATGCAATATGCCTATACACGGAATTATGTGCGTTACACCCGTACAGTATAGATCGATCACCAACAGAATTCACACATCCGCACCTAAGAGGAAGTTCGAAGGTTACGTCGGGGCCTGGGGAAATGTATCACCACACCGTGTATAGCATGTATATGAATAAAAGCACTGCCTGTACGCCGTTCCCACCGGCTTTTTAAAGACCAGCGTTGCCAGGTGTGAACAGGTGCCCGTTCTTCGGTTTCATGGTAGGTAGGGAACACCTTCATTTCTCGCTTTTTTTCGTTGATATCTTCCTCTCTCTGTCACAGTTGGTTTGTCGCATGCGGCGTTGTGTGTGTTTTGTGTCAGGAATGATAGGAATTTAGCCGGGACTTGTATAGCGGTCCCTGAATTCAGTTTCTGTCAGTCCGTCTGTCGACCTGGGGTGTGACATTGTAGACAGCCTAGGTCTGGGGTAGATCTTTCAATTATGTAGGCGGGATATTCCATGGGTACACTACGATCTGTAATGGACACTAGAATACGTGCATGTATGTTTTGTCAAAGGACTTTAATATACGTTTTACCTGTTGTATATTAAGATTTTATACGAGGCTAGACTAGCTAGGACGGGTACATTACATATACGGGTAGACGAGCCAGACCCGTTAACGTTGATGGTCTAACGACATGTGCAAAGACCGCGTACAAATGTGGTACTGCCAGCACGACAGTGGTCGTATAAAGGACATTTTTTCTCGACCTTTCACATCTTTTACATATATTGCTGTGCTTACTGTGTTATTATGTGACGATAGCTTGGTACGGTACGTGTAACATGTAAGAATGTAAACATAGATTGCGCAATCCATTCAATAGAAAGACTGGTGTAATTCCCCCAGGGAATATACCCAATACCTTTTGCACAGTATTATAAAGTCGTATAATTGCAACTTATTACATCACAATAACAACACGTCACGATGTTTATTTGTCTTTTTAATTTATTCAAGGATCTCAAATAAGCAGGAACATTTAGATGTGTTTTCAATTGTTTGCGTGTGTACCGCCGGGAAAACACGGAAAATAACAAATGATTTTTTTTTATATACATCTTATCATTTTTGGCCTCAAATTTTATTAATTCATATTAATAATATTCAGCGACTCGGTGAAATGAAACGAGACGTATGTCCCGTCTTTATCCTAGCCCTTATTTCCTCGTGTTGTAACTATTCATGTACATGTATTATTACGTTAAGGACTGCTTCTCTATCTGTAAATTTACTTAATTATGTCATTTATTTTGATTGGCTTAGAAGGGTTTCTCTCGGTTGAGCTTATAAACGTAATTATCCGTTTTACGCGGTAAACGTAAATTAATGTGGTCATTCACTTGTTTTCTAAACTCAGCCATAGAGTAATGAAAGGACGGATGTATTGGAGAATTATTCGTTTAGGACGTTTATTTGCAAATTTATTGTAATGCTAATTAACGGTAAAAACCAGATCTACGCCATTCTGGTTTTTCACGAAACGCTTCAATACTTATATACAAACGTTTTCCCTTTCAATACGGATAGAATTGGCTCAATTCTTTACATGGTATAAGGCAAGCTTGTAAAATACACGTTTAAAAATAAGTTACTTCAAAAACAGGAATAATTTTTCCTTATTTTTCATGCACGACAAAGAAACTGACATAATTCTCATCCAATACGTGAAAAATTAAGAGTGAATTCAACAAACAATTTTAATGCTATTACTTGTATTTTGATTCGATCTTTACGACTGTTGTTGGGTGCTACGAATATAAAGACATGTTTCATCCATTGAATCTTTTTGAACATTTAGGTTAAAATGGTCTTTTCAAGAAGAAATGAACGTAACTTTTCATGATTTTGTCCATGTAATTGGGATTCGTATATAATTGCATATGATTGGCAGATATTTAATAGACGGAAGAATATTTATTCTTTTGCTCAATGTGTATGGGCGTTAAAAATCAAAGAACTGAGAGCACAAAGCTACACGTAGCTTTGCTTTTCTGATCTCTTTATCATTGTTCCCTTTATGACTGCTATGCACATTAAGCAAAAACGATTCTCTCTGATGGCCACAGATTGGCACTTATATTATAAAACAATGGATTTTATTTCCATCTTTTAGACAAAGATACATTAAATTCTAATTTTAACAGTTTGGTTGACATATATCTCTGTCTGAACAAGATTAACGATCAACTGTAAATGCGTTTATTATATTAAAACTATACAGATATAAACGGAACTCATTGCAAAGATTACTTTAAATTTCAGGCGGAGCTTTACAAGAAGACACTTCATAAATCCCAAGTTCCCGCCTATTTCCACGTGCCTTACGTAGAGTCCGGCTACCGCTACTCTCAACAACCATGGACGTTTTACATCTACAGCGTTTTCTACAACAACATGGAAACCCTCAACGTATGGACGCACGTCGTGGGATCGCTGGTGATGACGTCACGGCTGTACCAGATCTACATAACCTTTGACCTCCGAGACCCCTACACATGGCCCCTTTTAGCGGCCGTTCTGTCTTTCATGGCAATGTTTGTGACTAGTAGCGCTGCTCACATGTTTTCTCACAAGTCCATGGCGGTGAACTGCTGTATGTTTATGGCCGACTTTGCATGCATTGGTCTCTATGGTTACGGCACGATATTAACGCACTATTATTATTCACTGGACCAATATTTCCTTGATTCAGTTCTACTGAGAAACGTTTTCTACTTCGGTTCAGTGCTGGCTGTTCTTAGCTGTGCCTTTGGCTCCATGTCCAAAGCCATCGTCCATGATCTCAATTCGAAACGACGGACGGCGCTGATAGTGTCCGGATTAGGCTTAATTTACATCCTGTCCAATGTTCCGATCATGCACCGGATTTGGAATTCTGAGTGGACGGACGGAATCGTTCACCACCTAAAACAAATGTCCAGCATGATCGCCGTCTGCTTTTTCTACTCCACCAAGCTTCCCGAGCGCCTGTCCCCAGGGACCTTTGACTTTATCGGCAACAGTCATCAGATCTTTCACATCCTGCTGGTGCTCTGCACTATGAGTCACTTAGACGGCGTCGTCTGGGACATCAAGTTCCGGCAGGCATTCGTAGTCCCTCGGCCTCCACCCTCACTCTGGAATACTTTCGGAATCATCTTTCTTATATGTATAGCGGATCTAGTGACAATAAACTACTTTTACTCCGCTTTTAAAGATCGGACGATGTGCAAAAAACACGAGAATAATAACTAAACTAGATTATATCAGAAGGTCGACACGAGTGACGTTTTAGCATAGATACAGGCATCCAATGTAATAGTTTTAATGTATGCAAGTTTGTACGAGTGACGTTTTAGCATAGATACAGGCATCCAATGCAATAGTTTTAATGTATGTACGTTTGTTATGTGGTTTGCAATCTTTCTGAAAGACTTAAGAAGAGCTGCATATTCTTCCCCTTTACAGGAAGAAATTGATCAAACTGAAATCCGACATGGCTGTAATATTCTGAAGTAAAAAGATCTGCAGTTTTAGAATTCCTCAAATTAGTTTCTGTATTTTCCTAGTTACATGCTGTGGCGGTTATTGTGTATTTATTTACTTCTTTATATATCACAATTTTATATACATACAAGCACCATTTTCTTGCCCGTTAATTATTTTGAACAAAGCTAATGAACTGAGCACATTCCAATAACATTTAGATATTTTATCTTAGTACATGTATATATAAAGACACTGAATGGAAGTGAACAGCAGGCAAAATGCTTGTATATGTTCTCTCCTACAATATATAACATATTCCAATAACAACTTGCCAAAATCAAGACAAACCTTGATTATATAGGGTAATGGCGTCTTTCAGTGACGTTGATGATTTGTGATGTTACGTATTTATGAGGTTTCACACATCGAATTATTATTACTTTTATATACGTATTTTATGGATCTATATAATCTTTTGGGTAATGCAATATATCAGACTGATTTTACTTGTACATGTATACGGTTCTATTCCAAGGGTTGGAGTTTTATACTTGTTGATTAAATATTTAAACAGTTACTCAAGAGTGCTTCTTCTTCTTTTGGGGTAATTTATGTATTAAAAATATGTCTAAACGTGTAATGAATAATATTTATCATAATTACTTACACATACTTTATTGATCATCGTTTGAACCCACAACATTTCTATCCGATTTACCGCTTCATAGGTATGGAATATTTTACTTCATTGGCAAATTACCCCGGAATTATATATCCGAGAATGGCACGAATTCCTCGTCAAAAATTTATTTACATTTATGCTTAATCTTTCTGGGATAATTTACGCGATTAAATAATACTGATAACTACCTGGACTAGCCCGATACAGTTCTATATCACGCAGTATTGGAATCAATCAATTAAATTACCAGTTCGTGCATTTATCGTCGCCCACTTTCAATTCTTTATTCACTCAAGACCAGTTCACTGGTATTGGAGGTACAAATTCAGTATATACAAATGTACACAAAACAGTCAAGGATCACATGTAAAGAAGAAGTCATAAAGATAAAAAAAAAGTTGAGTTTACAATACAGGCGGGTGTTAAAATTTGTTCTTGGAAGAACAGACTTTGAAAATTATCAAACAGATATTTTCACTATTTTTTTTAAACAGTTAAAGGGACTTGGACACGATTTGAGCTCAAAATTTCAAATTATTTACCCCATTTTTACTGTTTAGAATGGTTAATATGGGTATTTTTTAATGCTTTATCAAAATTTGAAAGTCAGATATTAAGTTATAAGCAAGATACAGAGTTTTGAATTCTCTGTTTTGTAAACAAAGCTCGAGCCTTGTTATTGTTTACATGTGTTTTATTGTTATAAGTGTCATGCTGTAAATTTAGAATTTACTGGGTGGGTGTAAATACAAAATTTACAACATGACAACGTTGTTATGTTGTAAATTTTGTATTTACACCCACCCAGTAAATTCTAAATTTACAACATGACATAAGTTTCAATCAAATGTTGCTTTCTTCTATTTATGATATATTATAAAAACACTTTAAACAAGTTTCCCTTGTTTCTTACGAGTTATTTAGCCAAAGAAATGGTAATGCCATATATACTTTACACTATTTGTAAACAAATATAAGACTCGAGCTTTGTTTACATAACAATGAATTCTTACATATATATCTCTCTTATAACTTAAATTATAACATTAAAATTTTGGTCAATCATTCAAAACGTGCAAGTAAACAATTCTATATCTAAAAAAATAACAAATAAAATTTTGATCTAAAATCGTGTCGAAGTCCCTTTAAGGAGGCTTAATGGTCTATAGATCTGACTTAAACTTTGACATAATATCTATGTCATAGTATAGGTCAGATTATGTCATATAAGTCATACTATGATAATTTTGGCCATATAAACTATCATTTGGTAAAGAACAAAAATTAGAAATATTTCAACTCTAAAATAAGATTCTTTTCCTATATCTTAATATTTACCGAATTATTCTTCGTAAGGAGATTAAAATAGTCTAAAAATGGCCACGACCATCGAGTCCTCTTAAAAACAATCTGGAGAGGAATATTTATACATAATATATTTATAATATAAATAATACCAAAAAGAACACAATCAACCTTATCAAAACACACATATTCAATTGGAACCACAATACATGTATTTAGTCAGTATTTACAAATTTCAAAAGCGTATCTTTCACGAAAACAATTATCGCCTCAAAATATTCAAAGAATGATTTCCTATTAAATACGTTTATACTGGTATATTTTTCAGAAACTGTACAATTAATCAAATATTAAATTATCGACTTAATTTCATTTCGTACAATTATACAAACCGCGCTTGCGCCGCACACAACGATATTTGCTTCTTTGGTGAAATGTATTGGACTAGACTACGTTACATTCGAATAGTGTTATCACAGACAAGGACTCTGAAAGATGTAAATATATATACAGTTAAATTGTCCCAATGATAGTCTGATGACAAACGTTGCAAAATCAAAATAAAAGGTTGACTCTGTTGTTTCTTTATGAATGATCTATTGAACTAATAGTTTATTTCAAACATTTTTTGACTACAAGTCTTCAATAATTCAAGTTTTGGGAAACTGATATGGAGTGTTTCGTTCTCAGATCCTTAGAATAATACTTGACACAAAATGTACCATGTACCAAATGTACTAAACGTTTTTCTCCCAAATGTTTCGGTTGTCGTCATCAACTTAACGGGAGCCTCGATTATCTTATATTGGACACCCTTTCCCCGTATTCACTGTATTAACGCGAACGTTGGTCAGATGTAGAGAAAACGGTCTCTGGCCAAGTGCGGCCGTGACGTAACAGTATACACGACGAAGCCCGGGGGTAGAGGTCAGAGTCCGGCTACTTGGGGTGAAGAACCACTGCATAGAGCGGTGTCCGTATGTACTGGAGCCCTGTGATAATCTACATACCATACAACAGCTACCAACCCCCACTGACAGAGGCTACTCAATCATTGCAATTCTTCAAAGGTAAAATGTCTTTGCAAAACATTACCATTACGATACTAAATTCATCGATATCATAAAAGGTCCATTAATGCAATACTTGCAGTTTGATTGTTTTCTGTTTGTAGATGGTTCTGCTCAAGAAGACCCTTCATAAATCCCAGGTTCCCGCCTATTTCCACGTGCCTTACGTAGAGTCCGGCTACCGCTACTCTCAACAACCATGGACGTTTTACATCTACAGCGTTTTCTACAACAACATGGAAACCCTCAACGTCTGGACGCACTTCGTGGGATCGCTGGTAATGACGTCACGGCTATACCAGATCTACGTCATCTTTGGCCTTCTGGATCCTCATACCTGGCCGCTACTTGCAGGAACTCTTTCTTTCCTGGCTACCTATCTGGCGAGCAGTGTTGCCCACATGTTCTCACACAAATCAAAGGAAGTCAACTGTTGTATGTTTATGATAGACTTTGCTTGCATCGGTCTGTTTGGATTCGGCACCATTCTTAGTCACTATCACTATTCTGTGTTTCTACATGTATTGAAGACTTCTTCATTTTGGCAGATCCTACACGTGGGTACCTTTTTGTCGGTCCTCTGCTGCACGTGCGGTGCTATGTCAAAAGTAGTGGTGAACGAGCCCCACTCCAAACACCGGGGCCTTCTAACCGTAATTGGGGTTGGGCTGTTGTACCTCCTGTCCATTGTCCCTATTGCCAACCGGATGCTGAATTCAGAGACCACGGCAGGGATTCATCACCATGGCAATCAGATGTTTCACATGGTCGCCACGGGATTCTTTTTCACGACTAGGATTCCCGAGCGTCTCTTCCCAGGCACGTTTGATTTCCTTGGAAACAGTCACCAGGTGTTCCATTTGTTGATGATCCAGGCTTCCGAGAGTCACGTGAATGGGGTCATTTGGGACATGCTATTCCGTCAAACGTTTAGACTCCCGCGGGTGACGCCCTCGTTTTGGAGTACGTTTGGCCCGATTCTCACAATATCATTAATCGATGTCCTCGTTATACGTCTCTTCTATATCGCATTCAAAAAGAAGATCACTAAGCATCGCAACATTCTCTGTTTAAACAACAACACTTCCAAACAAAATTAGAGCCATGTTTTGATGCTTTCACTTCTTTTTTCATCATTAAAAGAAAAACAAAACGTTTATCATGGTATAATATAAAGTTTAATGTAACAAAACGTCAGTTTTAATCCAACACTGGTCCCTATCCCACAAAAAGCTTTGAAAATTAAAAGTAATACTTCAAATAAGTATAAATATTAAACAAATACCGTGTATATACAAATTGTAACCATTTTACACAGTCTTACTGAGTAAAACATCAGAATCCCTGACAGTCTGAGGAGTATGTAGTGTTCCAAGCTGTGAAGCTTGTAATGTTTACGGGCCTATGAAGTAAAATGTGTTCGTTGGGGATTCTGTTGAGAGTTTTAATTAAGATTGTGGCATTTATTTTTCAATGGCCCATTTTTAGGCAGACATTTTAACACTGGGATAAGAATAAATAATTGTCACATTGTTCTTGTATACAACAAGACTGGGTCCTCTCCTATGCCTTGGAAGGTTTTGTTCTATTGAAACTTTTGTAGTGACCTGTTACTTGTTCCAATTATTATCCAAAAAGAAATATGTGTTGATCCCCATTAGCTGGATCTGTGAATTGATATGTTTAACTTTAATTTAGAACTTATACATGTCCTTTTCACAACAAGCTCAAAGTAAAAATAAATAAAGTCTTCATCAATCTTCAACAGTCATAAGTTTCTCACAATGGATAAATCAATTAAATTGTTCCATAAAAAGTACCCTGATATCAATCTGTTTTTACAGACTAACAGCAGATGAATCTGTCACGCCACACAATTACCAAAATGTCTCACATAAACAAACCATTCTCTCTTTCAAACAGTTCCTCTCTTCATTTCATAAAGAGACAATCTGGGATCATTGCTGGAACAGATTGTTCTGTTGATCATAACACAAACCATCTTGGTTCAGTAACATTTTCCCATGTTTCTTTATACAGCTTTTAAATGTGTATGAGAAAAAGAATTTCAAGTATAATACACATGCATTTAAATGTATATATTATTATAATATCTTAAGAGTGTTATAAATATTGATACTATTAAAATTTGAACCAACATTCATTATATTTTGCAGTTTTAATTTGTTTATGGTAGGTGAGGGGGGTGTTTCTGATTCAGTCCTAATTTGTGAATTTCTTTCAATCTCAACCCTGGGATGTTCGAGTGTTTGTGTATTGATTTTATTTGAGAATCAATCTGACTAACTGAAATACCGCAAAAACAACAACTTCTACCTTTGCTCAAAAAAATCCAGCGATCAAAAGTGGGATAGACAAACTGTGAATGGAAACTCATGCCTCATCAAATACAGCTCAACATGATTAAACAAACTGTTAATATACAGAAATCACCTATACCAGGTACAAAAATAAATAACAAACATAAAAAATCTTAATAAAAATAGCTCTGAATAAAAATCAAGAAATGTTGATATACTTATCTTGGTCCAAGTGAAAGTATTTTCCATTCTATCTGTATTTATCATGTAAACATTGATAACTTGTGATTAAAGGAGCTCACTTTACACATGTTCAACATAAAAATATCAACAGTTTCTTTGCAAACTGGAATGTTAACATCTTAAAAATTACATTCTGCCACCAGTCCTGCTACATGATGGCAGTAGTACCAAGCTTGACCTCTAGATTACACATACTACTAGCATTGCACTTGTTAACATAATGTAACAATAAAACTACTTGTATTTACAAAGGCCAATAATTCCTACAGACTCTTTAAGTTTCAGACTTCATTTCATTTATTTCATATCTCCACACAATATGCCTTTCACACCTGAGATAATCACAAACTCACTACGAGATTTTGGCAAGGTAAATTAGAGGTCAAAATGGCCCTCACAATCTCTAAAACATGATAAAATAAACTAATAACCAAGTACAAATATTCCCCCAGTTTAGATAGTTGATTTGTCAGTGTAGATGGATTTTCAGATTTACAAAACAAAAACAGAACAAAATGATCATTTTAACTAAGAACAGAACTTCCAGGAAGTTCTGAATTCTACTATTTTTTATCATGATAAATGTTTAAATATTCACACCCAGAGACATACCATGGGTGATTTTATGACACTTATATAATAAAGTAACCTAGAAGCACCATATATATTGAAGGACACAATGTACTGTTTAAATTGCTCCAACATCAAACATTCATACACTTCATAAAATATAGTCCCATGAGCTTTTCCCCTCATACACTTTTTAAAATAAAGTCCCATGAGCTTTTTTCCCAATCTTAATGTACAATGAGTGATGCGTGTTCAACAAGCACCTGTTGAGATTCGGCGGCTGTTGACCTCTCACTGACTAGACAATGTTAATTCAGACCTACGAATCGCGCTGATCAGCTCAGCTTTCCAATCTCCAGCTTCCTGAAGACTTCCGCCGCCGTGAAGATACAGGAATCCAGAATTCCGGCCACGGTGAACGTTCCTCCAACAATGGCGCAGACCTACGGTGATAAAATAAAGTGATGTGTATGTTCTTATATCTATCTTATGCTTAAGAACTAACATTAAGGAACTTTGACTGTCTCTGAGTTTTTAACACAGTGAGATTGACTAAAGTGTTTAAACACAGAGCAATCCACAGATAAAAGTGCAAAATGTTATAGAGCTCATTTTAAAACACAGTTGATTTTCCCACTTGGTGACAGTCTTGTTTTTGTCAGCAGCTTGCTAAATCCAGATGCCCCTTGCTTTACCGGCATCAAAGACATACTGCCGTCTACCCACGCATTTAAACCAAATTAGAGCTGGCTGGATCACTTTGCCGGCATCAAGTAAATGCAGCCATCTTAACAATTATTCTGCATGTTAAACTCTTCAGTAATTATTCACATAGGTACATGCATGAATATGTTTAAATCATATCGATACATTTACTTCATCAACTCTCCCTCGTCTCTCTCTCATTCAAGTCATGAGAGGTGAACGTGTGAATATCTTAACTTCGCCTTTTACAATCTGATTGGGCAAGAGACAGTCAAAATTATTCATCGGTGAAGATGTTACAGCATAGCTTGTGTGTGGTTCACTGACCTGTATGGGGTTCAGGCTTCAACCCAGAAAAAAGTCAATACTAATTAAGTGCGTTCTAATTAGCACAATCAGCTGCAACTTTAACGACATAAAAAATTCAGCGCAAAAATCTTTTTAAAAAAGCTAGGCATATCTTCTTAAATCTGATAAAACCCTGCCTTGCTCATCTTCACAATGTCATGGTTTTGTGATTATAGAACTCCATACAAACTGCGTGGAGTTGTGTAATCCCAAACCTAACATTGCAAAGATGTAATTTGCTTAGCCAGCTAGTTCTCTCTCTCTCTCTCTCTCTCTCTCTCTCTCTCTCTCTCTCTCTCTCTCATTGACTCGCACCAGTGGGAAAATCAGCTATATTTTAAAACGAGTTATATGCTAAAATCATCAATCAAAGACAAAATCTTTACTCAGGAAATAAAGCCTTGTTTTAAATTAAATTGATAACCATCTTCAGAATTAGTAAATATTTTTAGCCATAGCTTACTGTTGTGAGGAATGTGTAGAATGGTTTCCTCTTTTCTTTGTATCTGACTGTGATAGGACTGAGATCGTAGCGGAACCAAATGGCCGGCATCATTCGCCCTCCGTGGCCATACTGAACAACATCCTTAAATAAAGGAAGTGTACCAACATCAGTCTTAATGACCCATGCAGTTAATTCTCATTGTGCAGTGAATGAAGGTGACATAACCAACATTCATGTTGCTCATTAATCAGCATCTTTTTAACTTACAGGAAACGAGAGAAAATAAACTGAAGAATGAACAGAACTTCCTGTGGGTCTTAAACTGAAGAATGAACAGAACTTCCTGTGGGTCTTACCCTGTAGGAGAAGGTGTACTGGTACGGATAGCGTAAGTTTCCTCTTGAATCCTCGTACACGGACGGCACAATCTTCACAATATAATCATGTGTAGCAATTGCTGTAAAATACATGCACAAACTAGTGAAAACTTTTAAATTCCATCAAGATTTTCTTCAAGACTATTTTGCTTTCAAAATCATTCGTGACAATTCAAAATTCTCTTGTTGCACAAGCTGATTATGCGTTCTACACCAACCTTGAGATTTGGTTTTATCTAAGCCTTCCAATGGATTAAATGATCCTGAGACATCCTGGAATAGAGAGGTGTTTGTCTTTACACAAACTGATCCACATTAATAATAAGACACACATTACTTTCTGCCTTACAATAATATCCTTACTCCCAGCTTACAAGTGACCTGTAAATTGTCCTTTACAATATTCTCTCAGCAATTAAATCATCTTTTATCTTTAAAACAAAACAGGGGTAAATTAGTAAATATCCCATTATTTATTTAACTTTTTTGTGACTCCTTACTTTTCCCTCCTGTAGATCCATTCCAAATCGGACTTTGTGGATAATATGCGTCATGTCTGGATTATCGGGCTGACTTTCTGCTGAGTGTGTGGAAACATGGAAATTACCGGGCACCTGTTGAGTACAGTAAGACATCATACAATGAATAAAGAACCAAACTGTTTAGTATGGATATCCATAAGGTTATAAGATATCAAATATAACAAAAAAATTCTGGTAAAAACATGACTGGTCTCAGCCTTTACAAGATAACAGCCAGACATCTAACAATGAATCTAAACCCAGACTGGTCTCGGTGTTGTCATCCAATAAAATAACAGTAAGACATTTCAAAATGAATCTGAAACCAGGCTTGTGTCAGCACTGTCTGTCATCTATCAGGATATCAAATCTCTACAGAGAAATCCCAATCAGAATGGTCAGACAATGTGATGTGAATTCTGACCCATTTTTCTGCTAGCACTGTCATTTACAAAAAAGAGTTCAAATGTTACCTAGTGAAAATACAGAAAGACTGAGTGTACATACACAAAAATACCCTGCTATATTAAATTTAAGATTTCTGTATTGTCAAGAAGACATCATAATATACTAATCTCTTGTTAATAGTTGATGAATCAAGGGTTTCACTGCTTTTATGTGGAACCCATTTAATTGTCAAAAAAAATTTCAAGCACACATACTTTTGTTTTGGTTGCAAAGAAAATATGTCTTTTCAATTGGGTTAAAAACGAGACTCTTTTATAGTGTCAGCATGTTCTTGATACACATTATCATTCAACTGCTTTGATTGCAGTTAATTAATCAAGCCTCCAAGTATTACAATCAAGATGCCTGATCAATGATCATCACCTTATTAATGAGAAAATGAGACTCCATCCTACAGCCATTCCCTCCGTTGACCTCAAACTTCTGAGTATTGTCCTGGAAGCCCACTTCATGCCTGCCCATGTCATCCTGAATGTCCAGTCCTAGATCTATAACAGATCAACAAGGAGTTAGACTCAACAGCACCAAATAAACGCCAAAATTTTTCTTTATAAAATTCATTATTGAAAAAAAAATGATAACTGTAAATTGGTTATTTTAGGCGAGTACTTAATTCTGTGATTTTGTCGATTTGTATCAATTTGCCAGAATATGTGATCACTGGTGCCAAACTTGAGTTTCATACTGTTAACAACTCTCAGAAAAACAAAGCAAGATTTTAAAACCTGTAAATGATTATTTTCTCAACATTCCCCAGTTTTTTCTTGCATTTACCGTTGTTAGGAATTTACAGTAAGTGGAATGTTCATCGAGATATTTGGCAACTGATATACTTACATTTACAGTTTAAATTAGGCAGAGTCAGGTTGATGAAGACAGGAATTTTCTCTGAGTGTTTCACAGGATCTTCTACCGTCAATTCACTGACTCTGTGAACAAAAATATCATCATTCTCTTTGTCTCAGTTAATCCGAGAGGGTATGCCTCCTGTTGAATGTTTTCTTAACATGGCTATTTTCACATTAATAGAAACCACTTGCATAATGATAAAGATTTTATAATACATGTATATAGTTCACCAATATCAGATGCAACTTTTTTTTTTAAATTACATTGAATAATAAGTTCACAACTTCGTAAACTTACACATCATGAGTGATGAACAGTGAAAGCTCGGACAGGAACAGGAACAAAATGAAGAGGACGCTAAAGATTGAGATACACGCCCCGGTCAGTGTGGGCTGGGTAAGATCCTTGGGTACCTTCCTGTAGATGTCAAACCTAAAGAATACAAAAAACAGACGATGAATAGCTACAATATACAGAGGAAGTGTATAGCAGAAGTCACACCTGAAGAAAAAATCAAACAATGAATTATTAAAACACAGAGGAAGAACTACACCAGATTTGTCTCCTTTCTCTTTAACCATGTTTACCGGTAAAAAGGTCAATTCCATTATAAGGCCATTAAGGGTATGTAGTCCCTATTGTGGAAGCTTGAAATTTGGCAAATTGGATATACTAAGGGATCAATCTCCAATACAGTTAGTTTACAGAAAAACTTGGTGACCAAAAGATGCAACTTATGTATTCTTTTATTTCTTTTAAAGATTTGCAATATCGAAATATATTTTTTCATTTATGTATATTTATGTCTGATTTGGGATACTGTTAGATAGAATGTTCTATCATTAAAACACTAGATGTCTTATAGACCATGTTTAACGATAAAATTCTACTCATAAACTCGAAAATAAAAAAATATACTGCGCTGTATCTTGCCTTAACTTTCAAATGATTGGTTTCAAATACCTACAATGTTGCTTTTTTATAATCCCATTTTACCACATTAACTGTTTTTGCAATGGAATCACTGCCACTTTTAACATCACGTTAACAAATTTGCTGTTTACAGTCACCATGTTAATGATAAAATTTGAGAGATTCCTAGTGCAATTTCCGACAAAATGGCAGGCAAATTAAAACGTGTATATAAACAAAGTGCCTTGGTACAACCCATTAAATAGATATTTTGTGGACTTAACTACATATGCATGTTCCAAAAGGTTTGTAATGTATAAAAATGTGTTTTCCCCCTGCAGATTACTTTTAACAGACATTAACGCAAAGCAGATCCACTTCGAGGCTGCTGCAGTACAAGTATATAGGACGAATTCTTACTGTGACCTGAGCATAGTCTGGTCACGGTAAGATTGCTCTTTCTAGGATACTGTACCCCAACTGGCTATAAATATCTTAATTTGGTCCAACCACATTATTTTAAGATAACAATAAAAGAAGTTGTGCATCTTAAACAGTATTCATGCATATTCTGTGCCTTTTTTTAAATTCAAAATAACATTGTTAAATTTGCAGAAAACAGTAAAAGCTCATCAAATAAAATCCATGAAAATATACCGGTATATTAATAATCTATCAATGTCCAAGTGATTCCTTGATCACTTTCTTAGTAGTAATGAGGGGATTATGCACATTATATTTCAGTATATAGGTAAAGCAGATGTCTACTCTGACAAGTTATCAGAACAAGTTACAAATCAGGTAATTCTTTAGTGGTCACTCAGATCAGTCTGCTGTCAAAACTTTTCAACTTTTCCATTGGATATAAAAAGCTTGCACTTTGTGTATGCAACTTCTAAGATCACAACTAAAATTTGTTTTTTAGATTCATTTTACCTTCTAATGTCGAACTGCATCTTTCAGATTGTATGTTTACTGCATCAAATTAGCAGTAACAGCTGCCTGCGAGAAATAATGCAACGTGAACGGTTTACAACGGAACCGGAAACACGTTCGTGAAATAATTTCATTGGTCAAATTATTGTTGTGATAAAACAAATGCTGGAACCGGACTTGTCCAACCTTCTATTATTCGCAATACATTTTTTTCACTTCCTTTATCGTGTTTTTAGAGTGGTGTACAGAAATTACGAAACCTTATTTCAAAGATTTTTTTTTCCTTTCTCAAAATAAATCCTTCAGACAATCCTTCGCAATAGATACGCGGAAGAAGAGAGGGGCACATGTACCTGTCGTTATATATATTTTGTCACAACAAAAAATATTTACCCTCTACCTAATAATATGAAAAAAAATATATACTTATATATCGTCAGGTGCCTGTGGGGAGGGAGAAGGTAGGGAGTCCAGATTACCAACCCTGTCAGAATTTTTAAATATATGTAAACTTCTACGAAACATACCTTGGCTTTGATTACATCTATAAGTTCTGTATTTTAAACAATAAAATCAAAAACATTATTTTTTTGAAATGAAAAATATCGAAATGATTTTTTTCGGGGAGTCGGGTAAGGATGGCGAGGATAGATTCCCTGGGTTCGCCCTGCAATATATTCATGGCTTAAATCCGAAATATATCAACAACAAAAAATGGGCGAATATCATATATATCATATATATATAAGCATAAGACAGGTAAAGTGTCTGTATCAAAATGGATTAGATATTGAAAAATAAAAATATCAACACATCTGATAATTGTTTTAAAAATTCGTTTGCAAACGATGTACATGTATATATGTTATAATGTCATTGTTTAGAACATCAATGTCTTTTATAGAACGAGTGGGTCTGTGATCCATATATTTGATATATTTATAGTCTAATTATGATCTAATGGGAAACGCAACACAAACCTAGAGTGATGGCCCATTGTACAATTAGAAAAATCATTTCAAAAACTTACCTATTAACCAACTTACTAAAGAATTTAGATTTAGATGTATTCTGTAATATTTTTTGGGTGTGTGTGTGTGTGTGTGTGTGTGTGTGTGTGTGTGTGTGTGTGTGTGTGTGTGTGTGTGTGTGTGTGTGTGAGGGGGGGGGGGGGGTATCGTTAAAACCATTGACCAGGCATACTGTATAAGGGACCATTTATTGAACTTAAGACATCTTTCACATTTTTGTGTGTACATGTATATATACTGACTTGAGATAGATTATTTTTAACAGAGTTTGATTTGATGTTTCTGTCGTAAAACATGTAGGCTACTTCAGAAATATACATGTAACAAAAACCCAGCATTTTCAAATTTAACAAAGAGCCAAAGGGTACGACACGATTCCGACGAAGATTATGATAATGTAACTGATAAAGAAACTCGTGTTGATCAAAACCAAAATTCAAAGATTGGAAGAGAATCAAACAAATTTTTAAAAATTTCGTCTGGCAAACTGAAATTTCAAGAAAAGTTTGATACCTGGAAGTATTATTGCATTTCTATTGGTAAGGTGTAGTTAAGAGAAACTAAAATACAAATGTAAGCCCAATTCATGTGATAGAACGAAAATGTCTATGACTGACTACTGTGGTGAAAGTACCGGTATTTTATTATACTTGCCTACGTAACAATTGACTTAATATTAATGTTCAATTCCTAGTAGCAGAGGAGAAGTTTTTAAAAGAGTTGCTCTATATTTACAACATGATCCCAAAAAAATAAAAATCCACCCTCACACATGAACCCTGACCACTTATGGATGCTTCATTTGGTCAAGACAATTATTGCAATTTTCAGAGAAAAATCTGGAACTGTTAACGCACGACGGACGAAAACAGATAATGAGAAATATGACGTTAAATGACTAGTTATTAGCGATGAAGCGATTTGCAATGTGTAATTATTACACAATGTGTATTTATTATGCATATCTTTTCTTTGATAAGGTGAAAATATTAGCAGCTTTAGGTGTAGAAAGTGTATAGACCGGAATATCGGAGATGGCATCTTTTGTATCTTGTACCAACAGTTAAAGTAGTCAAAGAAATGGCAACCCCAAATAACTGAGAAATCGGATTGGAAGTGAGAGAGACTGGACATGCGATGGACTGGTTCTTTATTCCAGTTTACTGTCTTCTTAACAACTCAGTTCTGTTGATAAGCGTGAGATGATGCGACTCGCCTTCACCCGGTCGTGTTTCGTCTGAATTTAGAGATTGTATAGATTATGAGCGTTACTTATTGCGTGATGAACGATACTGGAAACCTTGAACCAACACGGCCAATAAATCAATTAAGTTCGCATCGCCTCCGAAATGCAAATAAAAAGTGATTTTACGGCGCTGGCTGATACCAGGCCCCGGGATTTAGTGGAGGAGGACTTGGGTTGATGAGACAAACACAGCAAGCCGTGCTGTTGGTGACACTATTGATTAAAGGAACAGATTGCTAACACAGCTACCCGCAGTAACGTTCTCGCTATTTGGAAACATGACATGGATTTTGATTCCGACAGGCACCTGGACTATATTGGAGGTAAGTGTCGACATTTCTACAGGTAGATGCCAGGTGATGGAGAAAGACACCCAGTGTTGAAATCCATAACAAGCTAGTGTACATATACGCATGTACGTTTATATATACTAGTATACTAGTACCTGTGTCGGTACTGTGTCTGTCAATCCAGTTACTTTATCTGCTCTTGTTTTTGCTTTAAATGGGTTGCTTAGTTTTTTGCAACACGTTTTTTAAGTTCTTCAATGCCATTCGAAAAACATTTTGTGTTTTTTTTCTTTAAAACCACTTTTAGACGTTCATATTAGTATCACAGATGACAATGTTGACATGTGGTCAGTCTCTTTTAAAAAAGAGTCCCAATGTTCCCCCAACCGATGTAATATTGAGGTCACGTGACATATCCTAACCAATGACGATTACGTTTGTTCGATTTGAATTGTTCAAGTATTCCTGATTTTCACCTACAATACACATTGTGAATTGCGCAATCTCCCAGTTTATCATTAACTTTCATGTTTGCTGATCGAGTGTTGTGTTGAAATATCTTTGTTTAAAAGTTCGTGAATTCAGAAATTCGTTTGCTGAACTAATCATGACTTTATTTAAACCCCTGTATCTGATAGGAGTGTGTTAATGTCTCGAAAATAAACCCGTCAATTTGGAACAGTATTGGCGATACTTGATATTAAATCGATCCTATCGCCACACTGCTGAAACTTTAATATCATTCGGATCACAATGGAGACACAAAAAGGACCAAATCTTAATTGTCTGACGAGGGGTCTGTAATTATAACGAAGAACGGCTGAACTCTAAAACAAAGACAGCTGACGTCATGCTTCCAAGCTAATCCCGACTGAACATGGAGCTCACTGGAAACCCTTAGGAAGTTCCGGGAAGCGAGAATCCCTCGAGATAACAGCTATGGTTAGCGTCGCTTAGAATGGGTAAGTCAGTCACGATATAGGAAGCCGGGAAAACTGAACTGGCCACGTCCGCCGTGTCAGTGATAGGCATCTATGTTTGTATATATTTACATATGTTTACATGTTTGGTCAGCCAAGAGCACTTCAAGCTCGTAGTATAGGAGTGCAGGGGGGGGGGGGGGGCGCAACTCTTTGTGTGTTTAAAGGCATTTAAGATTTCCATAGCAAGTAACATTTCCCTTTTTTCGATTGACTGATTTTAAGGAACTCTTTCTTTGAAAAACGATACAAGTTCCTGTTTTTTGTATAATAACTGGGCTGAAAGTTGAGACAATGTACTCGGCTTAATCAGTCGGTGCTTGGTACTTATAGAACTTTGGAATAAATGTCCAATTGTTACTACTGTAATTTATATGACATTTCGATGTTTGCGAACCTTGGAGTTTAAGAGGGTTCGATGGTCGTGGCCATTTTTAGTCTTTTTACAATCTTCTTTGGAAGAAGAGTCCTGTATGAAGATACTGGAAAGTGATCACATTTTAAAGTTCAACTATTTGGATTTTCTCTTCACTAAATGGTAGTTCATGGCCAAAAATTCCATAAGTCAAAGTTTAAGTCACATCTGATGGTTACTTTGTTGACCCTCCGGCCTCCCTAAGATCTCGTTTCCCTTTTTCTTAAACAACCAATCGGTGGTTGGTACTCATGCAACGGAATACTAAACCTCCCAAAGTTTAATATATAATATGTCTATATTTGAGAACGTTGAAGTTTAGGATCGCGTTCCTTTGTTATAACGTAACTACCTAGACACGGTGGTAGCTGGGATTGCATCATAGGTTTAATGATACATACATCATACTTCAAAGTCCTAACTTCTGTTTTACCTCGTCAAGATTTAGTCACTGCTTTCTGCAATTCTCTGCTCTAAGTTAACACCAAAAACGGCCATCTCTGATGACTTTGACACATGACCTATTTCTCTTGCTGAAATTCGACATAGGTTTTTGATTTACACGCACTTTGACGATTATACATGTTTTTCCTAACCATTGAAATCATTTCCTATTATCTGAAATATTTAACACCGTAATTTGCCATTGAACTTTGACCCCATTGACCTGAAACCTTGAACCTGTATTTCCTCGAACCCGTGCATGTTTCTCTATCTCGGTACATTGAATGTGCATGCAAGTTTAGTTTTAACATCTTTATTAAATATTGATCCATGGAGTTATTAAATGCTCCAACGTTGTTTTCTTCCTTTGTTTGAAACTTAATCAAGCGTACCTAAGTAAAAGTGTGTTGTTAAAAAAATCAATTAACTTGTCTTGTTTTCTTTTGCTGGACAGGTTTGATTTAAAAACTCTAAAGTAAGAAAATAAAACTGCATGGAACTTCCCTTTAAGGTTAATTCAGAGGATTACTAACTATAGTATACAAGTATTACATGTAAACCTAACCCACACATACACCGCTCTTGCAAATCAAGCATGCACATTTAATTTTTATCGCGTATATAATGATTGTATAGTTCTTATGTTATTAGAGGTGCACGTTCTGCTAATCCCTAACACTTTACAAGATACCGCTGGCAACATGGTACATTCCTGTCCCTACAGAACATATACTCGGTTTGTTATCGATACTGTCCACCATAGGACACTATGTGCGAAGGGTGTGTTCGGTTTGAGATCTCGGATGTAGCGATGAGGCTGCGCGTAAATCCTTAAGCGTTATATTTAATTGAGGTGCGGATTCTGTATTAATGAGGGAGCGGATCCAAGGAGGTGTTGAATGTGGACTCCAAGGCGGCTGCACAAGAAGGCGTGGATCTACAGAGAGGGGGACGGACAAACCCAAGGTACTGAGTAAACGGAGAGGTTGAGTAGGGGTGAGGGTGGTGTCGATTCTGCTCCATTCTGAATGGAAAAGCGTGGACTGTAAAGGTGCTTAATCCGGAAAATATTTGTGATGATCATGTGAAAATTTGTTAAATGTTTGGAGCTTCAATGGTTTTGAAATAAAGTTAAATCAAAACAAAATACTAATAACAGCTAGAATATAACTTTAGACTTAGAATTAGCCTACAAGATCTAATATAAGGCAACCATCCCATTGTTTTGGGACATTCTAAAATATGGATTTATGTCAGTCATGTTAAAGCAAACTCGAGACGTCAAAGCATTAATTGTTGTTTATTGATACTTACTTGAATTGTCCAAATCGGAAGATGGATTTTTGCGCATCCTTTTTAATTGAACACGCAGGTATCTCGGCCTTGAAGACATTTTTAAGACTTGCGTTTTCAAACTACTGTGCAATTTGTGCAAGCCAGGTTGACTATTGGGGATGAGGTCGAAACATATAACTGACTATAGGATACTATGCTTAGCAAAAATAGACGGTGACTTGGTATTTCCACTGTGTGAGGAGGAGGGGGGGGGGGTTACAGAGTTCCGACCGAACCGAATAGTTAGCGTTTTGTTTTGCGGACACGTGCTCAATACCTTATATTTATGAACAAGATGTTTAGACATGGCGGATATCAAACCGAGGACCAGTCGATTTATGACAGCCAATAATATCATGCGGGATGTTCACTTATATAGCAGATCAAACACCGGACCAGTCGATTTATGACAGCCAATAATATCATGCGGGATGTTCACTTATATAGCAGATCAAACACCTTCATTGCTTGCAAAGAGAAATCACACGAAGTTTCGGGAGATTCTCTGCACACATTCATTTCAATCGTCACACGCAAGTTTCTGCCACGCAGAACTGTGTTAACAAATATCAATGAAATAGATTTCTAACAATTATTGGATATAAGTAATGAGTACCTATCTGGTTTGTTACTGGCTGTGTACAGGAATCTGTTCAAAGAAGACGAGGCAAAGACAAATAACATGTTTTCCGATTCAAAGTGGTGATTAAGAAACACATACTATCTTTAATTTTACGATAATTTTTGTTTAAAGACACTACCATATTGTGACGTACTGTTTATCGAAATAAACAATAAAATCAAGTGTAATTTTATAAACAGTTTCTTTCCCAATATAGAATACTAACAGCTTAGCGCAGTGGGTTAGAGGGTTCGCTATGAAACTGTGAGTTCGAATCCCGCTGCATGGGGTTTTTAAAACTTTTGCCTTTCCAATTTTTTAAAACAAATTTTTTGGCTCTATATTGTAAAATTTGAAAATTCTAAACCGGCAAAAGTATTTCAATTATAATGAACTTAAATCCACATTAATATCGACAGGTGTCTCATACCACCTTAATTATTGTCAATGTTATATCACTGATAATTAACGTTAAATGTTGTGTCAATTTTCGATCAAACAGATCTAAGTGATAGTTTCAATTCCTCGATCCAGTTCTATTTCAAAAATGTTAAGCCTGGGGTGGGGTGGGGGTGATGGTTAGTGTTTATTTCTCTGATTATGTCGCTGTTTAATTTGACTTTTTTGCCCCTCAGTGCAATTTTTGTCCTAATGAGATTTGTTTTGACAGTAACCTTGCAAAGCAAAATCATAGCAACAAAAATAAAAAAATAAAAATCTCAAAATTTTGTAAATTCTAATTAAAAATGACAGTTTGTTTTACAATAAAATTTGGAATATCCTTTTTATTGAATTTATTAAATGCAGTTTGTCTAGCAACGTATTGATAAAATTTGGGGGTAAATGATGTAAATTTTACAGAGAGGAGGCTTCAAAGGTAAACTTCTTATAATCTTGGCTCAATACTCAAAAAAAAATATTGCATGGTTTTTATATATTTACTAAAAATCTATTAAACATGTTACCATTAACAGGACCTAAAGATTATGTTCTGAGCATATGACAAGTTAAATTCAGCCTGCCTGTAACTTCTCTCCCTTGCTAAGGTGGTTTTTCCTCCTTAAATTCAGAAATTTGATTCAACCTGTAAATATATTGTACGCACTGTACAATGAATAGGAAACCTTAGAGCTAACACAGTTTAAAATGAATCAGTTATATTTCTATCGCCCCCAATACATGCTATATGAGAGCCTTTTGGATCCCAAAGAACATTTATTGGATGTGTTTTTTAAATAGCAATGGCTTAGACAAGTTTACAAGCTCTCATCAGCTGACATTTTATTCTATCATAGATCAATGAGCATTTAAACATTTCAAAGGGATTTCAGAACTACCTGCTGTATTTAAACAGGACTGTTCATCGTGTCATTAGGAAAACTCAATTATCATTTGAATGGAGTAACGAGGATCAGAGTTTAAAGATCGGTTTTTTGCTTGACTGATATTGGAATATTCCTACTACAACAATCGGGGGGATTTTTTACTTGTGTACAGATCAGATGTTTGTTTCTATATACACACAACCATCTCTTTATGAACTATGGAGAGTGATGTTTTGATTTGAGGAATTAAGGCAGTACCGCCAGTAACAGTCCTAAAGAGGCGGAAGTCTGGAATCGTTAACTATACATCTCCTGGTTTTGTTGTCATCAGAGCTGTGTACATGTCAGCTGTGAAGCGCGAATATCATAAAAAGTACCAACCGAAACGTAAGTCCCATTCTCAGTTGTTATGTCAGTCTACTGACATCAGTTGTTATGTCAATCTACTGACATATTACGGTCATCATATTGAGTTGTCTTGAAGAATCTCTCTCTCTCTCTCTCTCTCTCTCTCTCTCATGTAAATTATAATTGCAAATGTTCTGTAAGAACGGTAGTTAATGCTTCACACTTCCTTTGTATTTATGGCATCTAGCAGATTTTTGGAGCTTCAATCATCACAGTCAAATGTCCAAGAATTGGTTCATATCAAATTCCTGATGCTCATTATGCCTGATATTTAAATTAAAAATCAACACAACCAAGAATATAATGTACCAGTTACCTATTCACATCTAAGTTACCTATTCACATCTAAGTTACCTATTCACAAGTGGATATAAGTCAGTGCATCTTGCTTCTCTTTGCATTGAGGTACTTTTCATATCAATCAGAAGAGGTACCAAGGTTTGGGACACTCTGTAATTGTTATTTTTTTCAAAACCAGTGAAAATGAATTGGAATGACAATCATTAACTAGTTGCTGGTCACTGAGATACACAGAGGATCAGATCCTGTTATATAGCAGTGATGTTTCTGAACAGTGGGAAGAGTTTTCTCCCTTTATAAGTGTCAGCAACTTCCAGAGTTTCATCAGTAGCTGTTTTAATTTGTGTATGTACAGTCACTTGTATATTCCGAACAAGCGCTTCAGGCAGTATCACTTATAGTGTAATAAGAGCTTGTCTGTTCACTAGTCACTTTTAATCTGCAGTTTGTGCGATGCAACTAAAATACTCAGAAAATCAATGACTCTCAGGTATCCTAGGAGAGATGACATTATAATGAATTTCTTAGAATTTCATCAGCAATATGGAGAGTTTTACTTGAATAAATCACTTGGAACTGGAACATACCCTTGATGTTTCTACCATGAACACAGACTGTCAACACTGGGAATTTGTCACAGATCGAGGGTAACCTCCTCAAATTAACCCAGGTGGATCAAACAATGGGATTATCAGAATTAAACTTGGTTAATATGTTAATGTTATAATGGCTGACCAGTCATCCATTTAATCCATTATCTAACCATGAAACAATCAATCAATCGATATAAAGTCCACCTTTATCTCCAAAATCGAAGGCACTGCTGGGTCAAAGGCAGCAATTTGTGTACAAAATCTTGGCTTTTATATACTGTACGACATATATATTGTGAGTAATCTAGCTGAAAATTATGTTAAAACAGCAAACAACTCCTGGTACCCAGAGCAAGTGGTGTCTGACTGTTAGTGGTCAGCCTGTTAATCGTATTAAATGAACCTGAAGAATTAATACCTACTTAACAGATCTCTGGAAGAAAGAGATTATGTTAATATTATACATACAAAAGCTTTAAGTACAAAACAACTTTAACAAATCTTTCTGTGTCGAAGAGTTTCCTTTTTTATTGTGTTAGGGGGTTCTGACAGAGTCAAAACCATTTTCAAGTTCAGAAAGTTTGTTTCTAAAATTAGGAAATAAAGGAATGATATCGCCTAATTCCAAATTTCACAGGATTACTTTATAAATGTTGAAGAGTTTATTTCAATGTTGACAAGATATGTCCCAGTTGTTTTGGCTGTCCATGGGATTAAAACTGTCAACTGTAAACAGAAATTGGAAAGTGAAATGATAGTTGACTTTTTGTCGAGGATCATGGGATAGACTCGCAGACAAATGGATTCTGGGAAAGAACTTGCAGAAGATAGTTCAAAGGACATCCTCTGTATGAGGTATCAATCCTTGGAACAAAGTGAATGTTCACCGACAGATGAACAAGAAGTGCCCAGATATTACGTGCCTCGCACTTCCATTGATTGGTTCATTATAGAAGGTGGGAGGTTTTGTTTGTGTGTCTTCGTTAGTACCTGGTAGGCCCCAATGTGATACTTTATCATTCTCTCCCTGTTTCTTTATGTGATTCAAATTACCGCAAAGGTACTCATAAATTTTCAACTGAGGTATTATTTTATGTGATTTCAGGGCAATCTAAATATACAACCATATCAAATGTACCATGTATCCGGAAATTTTCCAATGATCTAATTTTTGCGTTTTTCGCAATAACTTTTACATTGCAAAATATTGCAAAATATTAGATATGTAGAAATCCATTATTTTTTGCGTTAAGAAACTTATTATATTACAAAAAATTACTGTCAGACACAAGTAAAAAAACTTTTCCCTTTTTTGTAAATTATGTGACATGCAACAAATCCCCAGATATATGGTATTTGATTTAACACTTTTAACACAGATTTTCAGAGTGGGCCACTCAGACTTAAATTGTTGAGATTTGTTTGTCTTTACAGAGGGGTCTGATGCGGATGTAGACACCGACTCACAGCTTCCAGTCCACAAAGCAGCATCCAGGGGCGAGATCATTGCCCTGGTGAAGGCCATTCAGGGGGACCCCAGTTCTCTCGAACTCGAGGACAGTGAAGGTAATAGAAAAATCTGTTAACTGTCAGGGTCTCTCAGACTGACCCATCAAATATCTAGGAAAATACTGATGGTGATAATTTGATAGAGATAAAATAATAGGTCATGGTCATTTGAGGGGATCCCTGTTTTTATTTTTAAATAGAAGGATTCTAAAAAATAATAAAATGGTCTTTATTCATTACCTTTACCCAACAAACCAAGAAATGACATCCCCATAGAAGATCCACAAAAATTGGTCCCATGTTATATGATTTCATAGTGGTATAAAATATCAGGAGTAATTCTGTAGCAATTCAATTCATTAACATTGATTTTTTGAATGTCAAATGATAAATATACCTGGAGACTTTTACATATAAAAAGACTTGTCAAAAACCAATGACAAAGATCCTGTTTCATTTCTGAATACAAAGCTTACCTGTGTTGTTGGTGGAAAAATAATCAATACACCCAAGAAATGTGTTTCTTTATGCCAGAAAAATGAGTTTGGAAAACAGCTTTTGGTATCCTATTTCTGTCAATTCAGAGTATTACAAGAGTTCTCAGAGACAAAGAGAAATATATGCATGTTTAACAATTGAACAATATGGTAATTTTTTGGGCTGGCTAGCTTATGTATACTTTTGAAATTTGTTTATTGATAGATATAATAAATTCTTGTTCATGTCCCAGTAATGTTTCTTAAATAAACCTGTAAAAAATTGCTGTATGTAGCAAACACTGCTATAACGAATTTATGGCTATAATGAAGTAATTTTTAGACCCCTGCTGGCAAAAATTTTAACATTTTTTATCATTCTTATAGCAAATATTTTTCATAACAAAATTAAATGAAGATCCATCAAATTATAAGATGCATAAGTACAAATAAAATATTCAAATAATATAAAGAAAATTCAAAAATAATGATGATTCAAGGTGAAACTAAGTGCAATTGTAATTTGTAATTGGTGGTAATATCAATTTATAACTTACAGTTGTTTGAAGTATTCTTTCTTTGGTTTCTTGAAATTTGCGATAAACAAGTTTTTAATTACGTATTCAGTCAGAGTAAGGTGAGATACATGTCTCTTCATGATATGACAATGATATCTACCATATTTTACTTTTATATACCTGGAGATAATATGACATAAAATTAGTTTTAACACTTTGATATGGTGTTTTACAGGTTTAACTCCCCTGGCCCATGCTGTCAAATCAAAGGAAATGGAAGCTGTGAAACAAATCATCAAGATGGGGGGTAACATCAACACCCAGGACTGCCACGGACGGACCCCGCTGGCCCTAGCCACGTATCAAGTCAGTGTCCATAGCAATAAAACACCGATAACATGTATATATTATATATATATTGGTAAAAGTCCACCTTAATGATTAAGCTATAGAGTTAGGTTTGGAAATCATAGTGTTTCAGCAAGTTTGGTTGTCATAGCAACTAGACAAAGATGTGGTGATTTCTCTTTTTACAACCGATCAGTAATCCATCAGCATGTACTAGGACTAGTCAAACTAGTCACAGGTTAGGTTCTGGTCAGCATCGCCTGAAGGTACTAAGTAATTAATTTACCCCCATTTATTACCAGTACAAAACAAGTTTAATTTACAATTAAACAAGGGAAAGGTACTTACCTGTAGGATAATTGGGATTATCCGAGTCCTTAAATACAGGGTTGATTTGATGGAGTGACTTACTTTTGGATCATTTGTCAGGTGAAGGTTTGGATTACATTTTGTGTGTTTATGATGTGATTATAAGAGTTGTTCTAGTACCGTTAGTTTGTTTTTGATATACAGGGTTGGTTTGAGGGAGTTATATACCTGCTGAGGAAAGGTGCCAAACAAAGCATTGCTGAGAAATCAGGAAGGACTCCACTTCATGCATCGACTTATGACAAGGATGTCAGGTACACACTTACCATTGTAATGCAAATGATTTATAATTTATATGACATGAGTTTTTTACCCTGAATCTTCTCCTGTATGATGATGGTATGGGCCACCTGCATGTTGTGACTAACTTCCTAAAAAAAAAAAAAATCAAGTATAATTTTACCAATATTTTCCTTCCCAAAATTGTTAACTAACAGTGTAGCGCAATGCATTAGAGCATTAACAACAAATCTGTAAATCATGAGTTTGAATCCCACTGGGGCTTTTATGAATTTTTCCTTTCCAAAAGTTTTAAAACATATTTTTTAGTCAAATATTATAAAATTTGAAAATTGTAAAGCAGTGAAGAATTTTGGTAATGCACTTTTTCCACATTGATATCAACAGGTGTCTCATACCACCTTAAAGGGACATGGTCACGATTATGGTCAAATTCTGTTTTTAAGTTTTTATTATTTACAATTCTTTAGAGATCTAATAAAATTTGAGAGTCAGTCATTAAGTTATAAGCAAGATAAAGGGCTCACAATTCTTTGTTATGTAAACAAGTCTCGTGCCCTGTTTTTGTTTACATAGCTTCAATATACCAGCATAAAACCTTTTTCCAGCTTATTTGTCTATCTTTTTATTTATTTTAGGCATTGATAAACAGTGCCTAACATTTAACTCATTATTTCTAGGTTTAAAACTGAAATTTTTACTTCAACGTTCAAAATGTAAACAAATGCTTTGTTTACATATCCAAGAATTTCAAGCTCTGTAACTTGCTTATAACTCAACAACTGACACTCAAATTTTGGTTGCCTATTAAAAATGCCTTTTTAAAGCATTGTAAATATTAAAATCGGAAAAATAATTTTTGACCAAAATCGTGACCATGCCCCTTTAATATCCACTGTGGCACATGCCTGGTTGGTTTTCACTCACTGCAATATTGTAGCCTTTTAATCTGATAATCTTGTATATCAATTATTATTGTTACATTTACATGGAAAATTGTATTAGAAAATTAAAAGTGTGAAATGAAGTGGGATATGAAATAATGTTTTCATTATTGTAAAAGTCTTAATTCCCTTGCAGAATAATTGGGGCTTTGCTGCAGACCCTGTCAAAGGAAGAAGTAGCCATACATGACAATGAGGTCAGTCACAAGATTCAAACACAACAAAAACTATATTTTATGGGGGATAGAATCACTTTATACACAGTTGATTGAAAGAATTTGTACATTTTACATTTGTTGAGGTTAGGGTCAAAGGTCAAGGTAAATCATCAAAGGTCAAAAAGTGGAACATACTATGATACAAATTCTAACCTACAAAAGGGTCAACAATAGAGTTTATATGACAAAGCAGTGAAAACAATCAAATATACCATAGGTTTTAAATATAATGATTGATATACATAATATTAATAATACAGCTTTTCAGTTGGAACCTTTTGTTCAGACATGTTAAATTTTCTAAGATGATTGTTAAAAAAGGGTTTTCAGAAGATACAATTGAAACATCACTTTTGGAATATAGTTTCCATTAAGACATGTTGTAGAAAATGTCTTACAAGAGATATTCTGAATACAGTTAATGTACCACTCTATGCTGTATGTTGTAGAAGATGACTGCTCTCCACTGGGCCGCCTTCCACAATCGGCCGGAGCACCTACAGCTTCTACTGATGAGTGGAGCCAACATGTACTCTCAAGACATCGACGGAAAAACCCCGCTACACTGGGCCGCCGAGGTACGACCAATCAATGCTTCTAACACTGCTACAGTTCATTCACCAGTAGTTGGAAGCAAATTAAAAGTGGGGGGGGGGGGGGGGGGCTAGACTTGTCAGAAATTTGAATGAGCAAAAAATAAAAAAAAAAGTTATGGTTAAGGTTATGGTTATGTCTTACTTTGCAAAAAAAGTGGGGGGGGGGGGGGAATGACACTAAAAAAACCCAACTTCATATCATTGATAAGATATGCTTTTGACAGCACAATACTTCATGCTCAGTAACACCGAATTTGAATTATTTGTGTCACATGTTAACAGAAGGGCAGTGTAGAGTGTTGTCACCTTCTGCTGCAATGCTGTAAGGGACCCAAGCTTGCCAACCAGTTGGACAACAGCAGTAAGAATGCTGCCCACTATGCTGCAGCAGCGGGGCATTATCTGCTGCTGCGAGAACTGACCAGTGTGGAGGGGATGGATCTGGAGGCAGAGGACCCTGATGATAGGTAAAGGAGAGAGAGCGAGAGAGAGAGATTTCTGATCCCGCACTGCTTCTCTCACAAAGTTTGTGAGAAACCCTTGGCTAGCAAAGATGGAGAGAGAGGTCTTAATAACACTCCTGATTCAGAGAGAGAGAGAGAGAGAGAGAGAGAGAGAGAGAGAGAGAGAGAGAGAGAGAGAGAGAGAGAGATATCTCATATAACAATCCTGGACAGAGAGAGGGAGAGGAAAAAAAAGAATCAACTCAAAATAAGGTGTGAGTATACTGTAAACATATTAAATTTGGCTTGTACGGAATTTGGCGGAAATTAGTTTTTGAACAAGTTGGCGTGGATTTGAATTTGCGTATTCCTGAATGTTACCATTCTTATACATTTATGCATGGCTTTTTATGACGTACTTGATTAAGCGGAAGCCGCATTCCGCCAAAAACGCTAAATAGAATAAACAGCCAAATGTAGTACATTTACAGTATGCAGACAGAGTACACTTGATCACGGAGATTCCATTTGTTGTCTAACAGAACTCCACTTCACTGGGCGGCAGCCATGGGCCACAGCCAGTGTGTCAGTGTTCTCCTGAATATGGGGGTCATCCCCAACCCCCAGGACATTGAGGGAGGGACACCACTGGACTATGCCAGACAGACAGGTCACAAAGGTAAGGACCCCTCCTCCTTCCACTCTCAAACACCAGGGAATCTCAATTCACATGAGGGGAGACATATGTTTAGACAGACATCTTGTCCTGTTCAATGGTATGGGACACCTTAAGATATACAGTAGTGTAAGTGTGGAATAAAGTGCATCAAATTCAAAATATCATAATCACTGCAATAAAATTTTCAAATTGTTCAATTTCTAACCATAGTATACATTTTAAAAATTCTTTGAAAGATAAAAAAAAGCTGATGCTGTATCATATTGTGCTGTTGAGCATAAAGATTGTCGATAAAAAAAGACTGCATTAGGGATTGAATGTCACAATATGAGGTGTCCCATACCTCAAATCCACTGAATTTCCAAATGAAAGTTGAACAAAATTATAAACCAGCAGATAGGTTTTGCTACCCCACACTGCAGCTAAGTCATATTCGACAGAACATAGTTTAATGAAATTTATTTCAATTCTGTAGTAATTGTAATGAAATTTAAAGTTATATTGCTGTATGTTTTGTCATAAACTGGTATTTAACAACAATATTTCTTAATATAACATTGCTGTTCCAACTGGTTCCAAATAACATGTGACAATACTTGCAGTTATTCAAAAGAAAACCTTCGATTCATTATAACACCAAGTAAACATCGATTTCTCTCTAATTCATACCTCAAACGAAAGAAATCATAATATATCTGTGTTTAAGGCCTTAACACTGATTCATGAATCACTTGTTATTTGTTTATTATAGATAGATTTAAACTACTTCAAAAGAGTATTGATTTTGAAGCAGAAATCAAAATGTCCCGCAAGAGTTGTGCATTTGTCATACACCATGATCAAAGATAAAATAATCAATATCAATTCATTATGTTATTTAAAAGTGGGGGATTTCTATAGAACTTACTTCAAGTTCTATAGCTTACACAAGTATAATTACATTATTCATAAGCAAACAAGATGTCAATTATCAATCGATCAGTGATGTTTATTTTCTGTTTTGGGATGCATTATGACTCCACGTTACCAGGGAAACTTGTTCAGACATTCCTATGCATGGTTATTAGGATGCTTGATTTAAATTGACATCATTGGCCGAGAATGTTAATGTAGTAGTTGGGGCTATATGGACAGTGGATATTGGCCTGGATAGCTCTGTGGTAGTGCTCCTGACTAGAGTTACAAGGGTCCCGGGTTCGATTCCTGGTCCAGCCATATGTTTTCAATATTCCCTCTTTCCTATTATATTGATATCTTACAGGCACTCATGATATTGTTCACACATTTATATGGTTATTCAGTAGGTATGCTCGTCAATGATCTGGTAAGCAAATTTAGGGACAACTGAACGTTTTGTCACTAAAGCTGCATCGCTTTTTATTTAGTTTTATTGATAGATATATTCTTTTGTACCTCATGGTGTTAACATTACTTGACATTTCATTAGATACTGTAGATTCCTAATGAAACACGAGAATTAATATTCACGTAAAATTGCCAGAAGCAACCTTTGCGGATTTTAGAATCTCGCTTTTTATTTTCTGAGAGTTGAAAACTACCGGTATAATATATCAGGATAAAAATTTCTCATTCGCGATTTTATATTCTCGCTATTTGAATCAAATCAGCAGGATTGCAGAATTAAGTACTCACATAAAATAAGGAATTTACAGTGATATAAATATGATTTCTTTTCACCAAATATTTCACTTTGCAAATTATATAAACTAGCTATGTTGTACATGTATCAAAACACATACAAAAGATCATGATGTTAGTAATGGGTTTCTATTAATAGAGATGTACATGTACTTTTGTAGCTGTCTTTACAATACTTTACTTGACATTTCATTAATATGCTCAGTATGGTTCATGTATTAAAAACCCATACAATGTAGGCTTCAATGGTTTAGCGGTCAACCACTTTTTGAGGTTTATCCAGTCAACCATTAGTAGGATGCACATTTTGAGACAACTGTAGTTCTAATTTTACAACACTTTTGTGAACTGCACTAGCCATGTACAGTTAGAGTACATGTATAATGTTCCCAGACCTTTTGGGGACCAATTTGTAAATTCATCTTGACTAAAATGTGTATTGTGCAAACATAAAAAACAACATGGAACTTTCCTCACATTAGTCATTACAGAAAGAATTTAGATGGTCGTGTTATTAATCTTCACAATAAATGATTTCTTTTATAACGGATATTTCATTAAAAACATTACCAGCAGAGTGGACTGGTATTAACACAACTCATCAAAGCTACATATATTCTTTGTGGGAGATATTTTCTAAAATCCTAAATACAAGACCAAATGAATGTTTTGATTACTGCAATTTATGTTGTCTGTCCTGATCTTTGGCAGAATGCGTTCGATTATTGGAGGAGAAGATGGGAATTAAATCCAGTAATGTACAGAACAGGCGACCGAAAGCCAAAAAGAGCGACTCAACGCGGAATCCATTCGGGAAGCTGAAGGAACTGTTCCGTCCTCGTAACAGGAAAGTTTCTTCCACCCCTACCTCTGACGTCACAAGTGACTCCATAGAAATGAGGTCTCTTGATAACAAGTCCATGACAAATTCAGAGAGATCCCTCAAGGAACTGGCCAAACGGGAGGAATCACGGCAGCCGTCCAAAGCACAGAGTCAGGAAGGTAAAAAAGTTCAACAGGAGAATCCCGCCAGCATCACGGTCCCAAAAATTGTTCTGTCCACATTCGACGAAACGAAAGAAGATGACCAAGGACTGCTGAAACAGAGGAAAAGGTCAAGGAGACACAAAAAGGTCAGGCGGCCATATCTTTGTTTCTGATGTAACCTCTTAAAATTTAACTTTACTGTCCCTTTGGTAACAGCGTTATTATGTTAACCTAATAATAGCAAACTGAGTCTTTTTTTTTTTCAATTTACTCTCTGTAAACAAACTTCAACTGACAATGGCAAACTAAGTCTGGTTTCTCAATTTGGAAATATGAAGCATTTATTTTGAGTTAAGATTAAAACTTCTTTTACATGACTAATAATTCTTTTACTCTAAAATTCTTATTCTCTCTATTAATTATGCCACCAGACTATATAATGGGTGCAATTGATACTAATCGGACTTTTAATTATTTTTATTACAGAAACATTCACAACGACAGGTAAAACTAAAAATTAACTACATGTACCAAAATCAACATCTTAACAATTAATACAGGAAATTGATTACATGTTTAATGTTAAACTTTAGCTTATAATTTCAATATGCATGGCACAATAGAATCTCATTGAGTTTGACAGGTTTTCTTTTTTCAGTTCTTATATATGTAGTATTTTTCATGAGCATAAAGTTTTGACAGATGAATTTAACACTTATTGCAGACATCAGCATCAACAACCTTCGAAGAAAATTATGACCTTCATGCAGGGTACAACATCATCAAGGACATCAATCACCACGACAACCACCACATTGGGGTCAGCGGTCACTCAAGTAACCTCCTACCCCCTGTGATGGGCCCCAGAATGTCCCCTCTACCTCCCTCTCCCATCCCCCTGGATCTCCCCAAAACCCCTCCACCGCGGAAATCATCAAAAGACTTAGCCCCCCTCAGAGTGCCTCAAATCAAGTCACCAGGTGAGTAGACGGGCTCCATTTTATTATTTGAGAATGCATAAGCATAAACAATTAATATGGTTTGCTAGATTCCTGGTATAACTGTGCACCCATAAAAAAGGAATATTTATACCACTGATTTTGGGGTAAATTCAAAATAGGGCAAATTCATGTCTATGAACCATGCTGTCTAAAAACCATGCCATTGGCAACAATATTAGAATGTATTCAGAGCTTAAAATTATGAAACCATACTTAAAAAAAAAAAAACTTTTTTATGTCACCATATTGCTAGTACTTACTATCCAATGAATTGTGCATAATATATTAAACACTCTGATCGTTTTCCCTATTCTCTTTCCCCTGACAGGTCCTCAGTCTCCCCCTGTTCTACAGATCCCCTCCTCAGATTACCGGGAGGAGGACGTGCCTCGGTCCAACGCCTCACCCCCCTACAACTCCTACAGGACGCTGGAAGGGTCAGTACCCCCACACCTCTCTCTGATCCATTGATTTATGAGATACATCAGAAAATATGAATGATCTATACATGTAATCACTGATTCAGTTATTACATGTATACAGTGAACATTGCTATAATGAAGCACCTTGGATATCTTTATTTGTCATAACCATGATTTGATTTTTTCTGATAGGTTTTTAATTCAATTTTAATATAAGGGTAATGCAACTGATATCGTTGTAAGTGTTCTATGTAACCAAGCTTTACTGTATATTGTTTATCTTGCTTTTTACAGTGGGTTGTCTTCTCCCGTGCCACAACTTGCGCAAGAACATCTTCACCGACAATACAAAGCTGAAACCAGGTCCCTCCATCAGGGTATGTCTCCATGGTTACAGGTCCGCCCAGCCCCGGGCTTCTCCTACGAGCGCCAGCTCTCGGGGAGTTCCCAAGACTCTTCAACACTGGGAGGTGGGGATCAGAATGACTTCCTGTCTGTGTCGTCCGGTCAGCGATCAAGGTTGTCCTCCATATCTCAGAGTTCTGTGTCGGGTCATAGATCTGCCCTGTCATCGGCACGCAGTGACGTCAGCGTCCGTTTGACCTCCATCACACCCACTCATTACGGCTCCCCTAAATCCATGTCACTCATGGGTTCACAAAGCCCCACACAGATTTCAAAGATGGAGAAAAGAACGATGGATCGTAGAATTCAGAGTTTGCTTCACTGAACGTGTGTGAGAGTCTGAAGAAAGACAACTCCAACAAGCATCTTATACCGGTACACAATCTCAGCCAGAGCCTTGGTCAGGAATAAGGTCTGAATGAGTAGATCTCCCTCCTGACAATTATAGTAAGGAAAGTGATCTTAAGAAAAAGTCATTTGTGTGATCAATATTAACAGCCATTTTGAGTCATGTTTCTATTTTCATAAGCATAATTCTGAATGATCAATGAGTGAAATTATTGATGGACTAACTTGTAACTATATTTATTTACTATCTTTATGTCATACATGAGGATTTTTTTAATATACAATAGTTTTTGATTTATCATAAGGATGGTCTCAATATTTTGTAAAATGTTCATACAGACAGACATGTAAACAAAAATGTTTCTAACTTTATGCATCATTATTTTAGTATGCTTGACACAAACCTCAATATTTGATGTGTGAGATCATCAGTTTATTATTCATTTACGATACAGACAGACAATCAGATGGCTAACTTTGCTGGTGTTGCCTTGTCCTATTTTTATATGATACAGACAGACAGACAGACAGAGTGTGTTTCCATGTTCAACATTTTCTGACTTTTATATACACACAGTTATGACTGGTGAGCAATGTGGCCCATGGGACTTTTATTTACCGACAGTTATGACTGATGTTGTTATAGTCTTACTTGTTTGGTATGATCTTATGATATATCTATATTGAACTGTTGAAATAAAATGATTTTTACAATATAATGTTTTTGTTAAACAGTAATTGACAATTAATTTTTAGCTCACCTGAACTGAGGGCTCAAATAAAAATTTGTCTGTTCTCTGTCATTTGCGTCGTTGTTGTTGTAAACTTTTCAGAAGTCTTTATAATCTTTAAAATACCCTCTTCTCAAAAATTGAAACAACAAAAGGAGCTCAATGTTTCACTTAATAATATGTTTAGAAAAAATTGAAAATAAAAAAAGAAGCTAAATTTAGATATTTTGTATTTGATACTATATAGACGGTCTAAATCTTTCTGATTTTTTATGGCTATTGTTGTTCGGGTGAGTGATGTGGCCCCTAGGCCTCCTGTTGTATATCACTCAATAATAATATATTATAGTATAGTTTTATTAATATTATATAAGTCAATATTTAGCAGATTTTTTTTAAATACATGTATAATGAATTGATTTTTATACACTTAATTTAATTAATACACTATTGAACAATTAACAGTAAACATCCTGCTGTATAGTTTTATTATATAGAAATCATTTGAAGAACTCGATGATGCGCAGCCTGTTTGTCTGTTTACTTCAGTGCTTCAGTTTATGAAAAAAAAATTAAAATACACCTTACTTGATTAGACGATGTGCACGTAAATCTACTATTCTATAGGTCCCGGGAAACGTCACATCTTTTCCTGTGTTGTCACAAAATTATTCAGCGATGGTCGAAAAATAATATCTAACTTTAAAACATTCACACTAATTATTAGATAATATGATTTACTGAATATTTTTTCCGCTCGACAGTTGAAGGAAACGTAAATTTTCTGGTGTTTTATGCTGAATATTCCAGAGACGTACTATCTCAAATGATCGTAACTAACAACTTGGTTGTACCATGTGTACTGGACTTTTTTGTAAAGTGTATATCAGCACCGTTTGGTTATTTTTCATTTTAATCTCATTTAGTATAACCTGTAATGAAGATAGAGATTCGTCTGAAATAAAAAGTACTTCAAATTAAGGTGACGCCAACAGCTGCTTCTAGATCTAAATCAGATGGGCGTGGGTTGGACAAATAACCATAAAATAATCCATGCATTCAACTAATAAATCCGTATATCAAAATGCGATGGCACTTTATCTTTCTATATTAGTAGAGCTTCAAGTTAACTACATTTAACAGTCTGCTAAATTCGTTCTATTTCATTCTCTCACAATAATCTGTTTAAAACCTGTTTTAAACCCAATCTCTCGAGCCATTTGGCTTAAAGGAAGTGAACATGAAAAAATTATCAAGGGCTAAAATTTGTCTGTTTGATGTGTATAATGATATCTGAAAACCGTTTAGACAGAGCTTTCCTCAGTAAAAAGATATACCACTTAGAATAACTAATTCTTGCAATCCATGAGCGCTGCCATATTGTTAAAATAATTACCTCCCAGCTGGGTTATCTCTAAGCATCTAAGAGAGGGCAGCACTGATGCTGCCGTCAGTGAGACACATTGCATTTTTACACACGTTTAGTAACAGAGATAAAATGCCATCATCAAAATGTGAATGGAAACTTGAAAGGATTATGTAAAGAGTTGTCATTTTAAACAGTGTTTATGGAGGAAGATTTTGGATCTCAGAATGATGCATTCCCACCAGCAGTTAATGTGACATGTAACTAGAATGGAATGTCCGTGGATCAGTGTTATCGTGACCTATTTTTTCTTGCACTCGGGAATTTCTTGTTTATGAGTTTGAGCATTATGTGTGCTACATAAATGAGCACACAAGGTGCATGCACAGCATCCTGACTTTTAAAAAGTGTCTTAGTCCTGTTTTTCTTCTGACATCATAAACAAAACCGGCATACATGTCATCAAGATCTTATGTATAAAAAAAAACAGGGCATTTAAATAAAAAGTAATGGTAGGAAACCTCACAAAGAAAATGGAATTACAATTTTATATTAATTTGAATTGAAATCTAAAAACAGCATTTTTGTAAACACTGACTGCCATATGCATCTCGATCGTACAAACATCTGGAATGTGATGGTCTTATATTTCACAAATTAGTTTATCTATATTCATTTTTGTACAAATCATAAATAGTTATCTGAGGTTCATTTATAGAAATGTACTAAATCCTTGTCTTCTCATGACAATACACAAAATTTTTCTTCACATCAAGGCATATTTTTTCTTCTACTCTGTACATAAACACTGGCCTAGTTCCAACATTGACCCAGTCACCTATGAGGCGCCGTTTTAATATTTTTGGGGTATTTTCTGATATCAAAAAATAAATATTTGATATCAATAATTCGAATTTTTGATATCAAAAAATAATTCTTGATATCAAAAATTAATTCTTGATATCAGAAAATCTATTTTGTGATATCAGAAAAAAAAAATTTGGATATCACAAATTCGAATTCTTGATATCAAAAAATGATTTTCTGATATCACAAAATAGATTTTTTGATATCAAGAATTAAAGTTGATTTTTTGATATCAAAAAATTGAATTCTTGATATCAGAAAATCATTTTTTGATATCAAAAAATCGAATTCTTGATATCACAAAATCATTTTTTGATATCAAAAAATCATTTACATTTTCTGATATCAGAAAATCTATTTTTTGATATCAGAAAATAAGACTTACATAAATTATTATCAACTTAATGAATGGTCCCTGTAATGCAACTTTTGTAATTTGTAAGAAAATGTGTTTCAAGCCTGTAGATGTCTCTTGAGAATAATAATGAATGCCTTATTTTAAACCTGGTTTCATTCTGGTTAGTTTTGCCACATATACAATGATCAACACCGCTTTCTTTGCGATTTGCTGTGACTTTTGAAAAATGATGGCCTCGCATAATATAAAGAGTTATACAGGCGTACAGTTAGCGCTTTCAATACATAAGACCAGAATTATCAAAAACACTTATTAAATTTTACATTAAAATAAATAAAAGACAACAAACATTTAAATGCAAATCTGGCTCTGTAGTTCGGCAATTTAATTTTGGGTCAAGGGAGTATTCATTAAATAGGTGAAATTTATTCGCCATTTTCTTTGAATTTCTGATATCAGAAAATATAATTCTTGATATCAAAAAATCAGTTTGAATTTCTGATATCAAAAAATCATTTTCTGATATCCAAAAATCGAATTTCTGATATCAGAAAATGATTTTTTGATATCAGAAAATCGATTTTTGGATATCAGAAAATGGATCGTATTTTCTGATATCAAGAATTCGAATTTCTGATATCAAAAAATCATTTCCTGATATCAGAAATTCGAATTCTTGATATCAAAAAATCATTTTCTGATATCAGAAAATACCTCAAAAATATTAAAACGGCGCCCCATAGTCACCAGCAGCAATATGGCTTATCTACGTCAGAGAACAGATGCATGATGGGGAATAATGGATTACCTCCATAAACCTTTCACTGAGAGTGTTAAATTGATAAAATCTCTTGATAGAAATAAACAAAAAGGTAACAGACCCCATTTTTAAGTTTCAAAAGGCTTTTAAAATTTATTAAGCAACAATTATTTTTTTCATGTTCACTTCCTTTAAGGTCAGACGACTTGTTTCTCGAGAATCTTTTTTGTATCTCTTCGTAACGAAGAGTTCCAATAAAAAATATTAATTTTATAATTACCTTAACAATGATCAAAATTTACTTGGATTTGGTATATGTCTAGATGGTCGATTGGTTAGAACCGTGAGACTCAGTGCCAGAAGCGTATAGGTTCTAGAAGTGAGTTCAAAGCCCTGCCCCGGCGGAGATGTAGTTCTAATATAGTGAGTTTCGCTGTGCTGTAGATGTATTTATTTTTATATCAGCAATTCAAGTGTATTTTCAAGAAGATTATATAGGAAATTGCATACTCTAGTATTTTGCAGAAATACCTGGTAAGGTACTGTAATGAGTTCTTTTTGGATTTTGTCAGCTGAATGAACAATAAGATTTTGTAAAGAAAATAAACAAGTTTAATTTGAAAAAAAAAATTAATAAACAAAACAAATCATTATTCTCACTCCCCCTTTCACACCACTCTCATTCGAACATAACAAAAAAAACGAATAATAATTCAATTAAACAAATGAACAAATATCTGATACTATCAACTAAATTCAAGATTAAATCACACTGTATCAGATATAAAATGGAAGTAAACTACAAAATGTTGTTTATAAGCTAATTCAACCAATAAAACTCTTGTTGAAAAATTTACTCAAAAAAATATTAAAGTTCAATAATTCAAAATACCGTGAATTTACAATTACTTCAAATTTCAGCTCAAAAGCATGTATATGAAAATTAGCCTGTAATAACAGTCGCTTTTTAACACTTAAAACCTCTCTGAAAATGAACTCAAGGTCACTATGCACTCGAGACGCTCCTGCCCTCGTCAAATTTCCTGTCCCTCTTGTCGCTATCCTAACCGAAAGCCCCGGACTCGCAGGTCTCTCGCTTCCAGTCTACGACACTGCCCGGATAGAAAGCCACGCCCCACTCAGCATAGAATGCGTCCCCGACTTTCGTCAATTGTCCCCACGACCTTCCATAGGGAAATTTCCGTCTACCACACCAGTCTGTATTTCAGGTAATTGTATCAAACACCCTTACGCACTGAAAAAAACATACTGTGACTAATAAAGTCCCGATAAACATACAAACATACTACCAATTACACTAAGAACTAAATTACCAGCGAAATGTACAAAATAACAACAAAACAACCTTACCGGCTAGGAAAACATGTGCCCGCCTAACAGAATCCAAAATTTCAATGGCTACCCATTTCTCCTTAGTATTAAGCTAACTTGAGATATTCACCATATCTTGAAACAGGAGCTGCAAAACGTGGCACCCGGCTGATGTCGTTACCGGACCCTCTACTGACCACTACACCCAAACCGGTCACTTTAAATACTCGATCTAAAAATAGCACACTCACCCGACACTCGTCACTCACATACGGTAACCCATTCATAACAAAATTAAAGAGGAACACAAATATAAACACCAGTATATACAAAACTGAATCAACTTTATTACATACGCCCCCATTTATTTACCAATGTCCATTGTAAATAAATAACAGATAAAGTTGACAAGATTTATGTCGACCGCGACAAGAGATCTGCCATCTTGTTGTTTGCCCCAGGGATATGCTTAACAGTAAACCTATATTCCTGCAATACCAAACTCCACCGTAAGAGTCTTGGATTCTGTGATTTCATTGTCTTAAGCCACTGTAACGCACGATGGTCTGTCTCTATGATAAATTCTCTCCCATACAGATACTTTTGCAGACGCTGCACCGCCCACACAATTGCGTAGCACTCTTTCTCAACCGTAGCAAAGTTCTGCTCTCTAGGTAGGAGCTTTTTACTGAGATAGACTAACGGATGATACTCACCATTTTTTTCCTGCAATAATAACGCCCCCAGACCTCTGTCACTTGCGTCTGTCTGTAACGTAAATGTTAATGCAAAATCCGGATTCCATAGAACCGGGGCACTAACTAAGTCTGACTTCAATTGTCTAAATGATCTATCATGTTCATCTGTCCACACAATCTTATTCGGGCTTGACTTTCTAGTGAGATCTGACAAACTAGCTGACTTTTCAGAAAAATTTTCTATAAACTTTCTGTAGAAATTTATAGAGCCCAGAAATGATCTTACCTCCTTTTTCTTCGTGGGAACAGGGATATTCAAAATAGCCTGTACTTTGTCTGAGGTTGGTTTTACCTGACCATTTCCGACTAAATGACCTAGAAATTCCAATTCTCTAGCCGCAAACTCACATTTCTTTGGATTTGCTGTAAGACCTGCGTTCTGAATAGATGTAAGAACTGCTTTTACATGACCCACATGACTGTTCCAGTCTTTACTGAAAATGATAATGTCATCAATAAAAGCATCTGAATACTCTTCATGACCCATTAAGATCTTTCTTACCAATCTGTTGAAAGTAGCTGCTGAATTCATCATACCAAATGGCATCACAGTAAACTGATAATGGCCAAATGGTGTGATGAACGCACTCTTTTCCTTTGCTTCATTGTCCAGTAAAATTTGCCAGTATCCTTTAGTGAGATCTAACTTACTAAGATACATAGCTTCTCCCAATCTGTCAATGATTTCCTCTATCTGCGCATTAGGCTCTGGATCAAATTGAGTTACAGCGTTTAGTCTACGGTAATCTACACAAAACCTAATAGATTGGTCTTTCTTGGGAATGATTACCACAGGTGAGGCATATGGACTTACCGACTGCTCTACTATACCTGCCTCCAACATTACTGATAACTCTCTTTTGACCTCATCCCTCAATGCATGTGGTATCTGATAAGGTTTCTGAAAAACTGGTATTTCACTTGTAGTTACCACACGATGTTTCAACAGACTAGTTCGACCTGGAACATTGGACAAAACAGAACTAAATTGATCTAAGCAATCTTGTAACTCACCTTTTTGTTTCTGCGTCAGCCTTTGAGAAATTGTTACATCGTTAACCGTATCTCTAACATGCAAAAGCGGATTCCCGATCCACTCATCATCATCATCTGAAGAGTCTGCGTGACAGACCGCAGTCATTACTTTCTCATCACTTACAACGTTGTCATCATCCCTCTCTATCCACCGTTTCAACATGTTGATGTGGTACACCTTTCTGACACCGTTATCATACTGAACCCTATAATCGACTGGACTTACTTTCTCTGTAACAGACACTGGTCCCTTCCACTGAGCTAATAACTTCTTTGTACTTGTAGGTAATAAAACCAGTACCTTGTCACCAACTTCAAAAGATCGATGCCTTGCTTTCCGATCGTAGTATCTTTTCTGTTCAATTTTACTTACTTCTTCATTCTCTGACACAATGTCCGCCATCTTTGCCAGCTTTTCCCTGGTTTCAAGAATATAACTCAGTACTGATGGCTGTAATTGACTATCCGCCTCATCTTCCTCCAAACTCTCTCTAAGTATTCCTAGAGGACCTCTCACATACCTTCCGTAAAGTAGTTCAAAAGGAGAAAATCCAGTTGTCTCTTGGGGAACCTCTCTGTATGCGAACAACAAATAAGGTAACAATTTGTCCCACTTACCTGGTTCGTCTTGAGCATAAATCTGAAGCATTCTCTTTAGCGTTCCATTGAACCTTTCAACGAGACCGTTGGCTTGTGGATGATACGGAGTTGTGTTGAGTTTGCGTATGTTTAACAATTTACAAAGCTCTGTAATTAATGAGGACATAAAGTTGGTACCTTGGTCAGATAGTATCTCTTTGGGAACACCAAGTCTCGTAAAAACTTCCATCATAGCTTCCGCTACAACTTCTGCATCTTGACTTCTGAGGGGTATTGCTTCAGGATACTTAGTGGCGTAATCACACATCACTAAAATGTACTGATTACCTCGTTTCGTTTTTGGCAAAGGTCCAACCATGTCAATCGCCACACGCTGGAATGGATAATCAACTGAAGGAATTTTAACAAGAGGTACCTTACTTACCCTCGACTTTGACGTTCCTTTCTGACATTTCGGGCAAGATTGACAGTATTTTTTGTATCCTCAAAAATACCTGGCCAAAAGAAATTCCTTAGAATTCTTTCCCTCGTCTTCTTAATCCCCATGTGACCTGCTAAAGGGATATCATGACTCAACGACAATATTTGCTTTCTGAACTTACTTGGTACAATTACTTGCTTTAGAACCTCGTCAGTAACTGTCGTAAATACTCTATACATCATTCTGTTTTCCTTCATGATATAACTTCCACCATTCTCCGTTCCTTCAGATACTTCTTTGTTTCTACACTGTTCCAAACTAGGATCCTTACCTTGTTCCTCTATCCACTCATTTCTGGAGACTATGTCGTGTACCACAGATCTATCCCCAATACCTTCATCTTTATCTTGTGATACCTTCTTTGCTGAAGCTCTAGTTTCCACTGCCTGACACATTTCATCATCCGGCTTTACAGGTCTTGTAGATCTCTCCACTGGAATATCTACCCTAGTAAAGTTACCAACAATCAAATCAGCAAATGGAGAGTTCATCACCAAAGCAACAACCTTACCTTTCACATAAGGCGTGTCTACCTGTATCCAGACCTCTGGACATCTTTGTGAACTTCCGTTTGCCAGGGTAACATCACTTGTCACCCCTGTCTTGTCATCATCACTAACAAATCTGTCAGATACTAAAATCGCAGTGCACCCGGTATCTCTGAGTACTGATGCACTCTTACCGTTCACTGTACCTGTTTCGATTCTAAGTCCACTCTGACAAATAACTGACTCAATGACAGACTTCTTCTCATCTACTATAACCGGAAGCTCCACTGCCACTCCCTTTCTCGATATAGTAGGAGAATGAATCAAACCTGCTTTTTCCTTACCAGTATATCCCTGAGATGGTTGACCTTTATCATTAAAGCCAGGACTAGAATTCTTGGGTACCTGTTTCCGTAGAGGACAGTTGTTCATAAAGTGACCTACTCTACGACACTGAAAACATTTTTTCTCTTCCCTGTTTTGACCGACCATAGGATTGTTATTGCTTTTAACACCATTACCTTGGTTTCTTACCTCTCTCTGCGGCACAGGTCCTTTGTTCATTACCTGGTTACCTTTATGTGCGTTCTGGTAAGCCTCTGCCAATTCTATCATCTCCTCTACAGACTTAGGTTGTCTCTCTTTCAACCATATCTGAAGATCTCTAGAAGAACTATTTGTAAGCTGTTCACGCATCAGAACATCTACCAGATTATCATGATTTTTGTTTACCTTTTCCATCTGACACCAATGGTCAAAATAATTGGTAGCTCGACTACTAAACTCCCTAAAAGTTTCACTGGAAAATTGCTTACACCCTCTGAACTTATCTCGGTACGTGCTAGCTGTAAGATTGTACCGCTTCAGAATAGCATTCTTTATGACATCGTAGTCATTTGCTTCAACTTCTCCTAACCGTGCATATGTATCTAACGCCTTACCTGTCAGTTGTGGTATCAGTCTGAGAGCCCACTCTGCTTTCTGCCACTTGTGAAGAGTTGCTAAACGCTCAAAAGATCTTAAGAAAACATCTATGTCTTCACCTTCAACATATTTTGGTAAAATAAACTTAACCTCGTGTTTCGCTTCTCTCTCTACCATTGCTACTGGATTAGTCTCCCGCTCTCTCATCTCTCTTTCTTGTAGTTCTAACTCTTTCATTCTCACCTCTAACCTTTTCTCTTCAAGATCTTTATCATGCAGACGTTTTCTCTCTTTTTCATCATTCTCCATTTTTATTCTCTGCATTTCTAACTCATCTTTCTCTTTCTCTCGTCTTGCCTGTCGTTCTTCCCGCTCCACTGCACACGCATGTTTCCACATCTCCATACAAGTAGACAAATCTTGACCCTCCTCTACAGCCTTCTTAACCCAACCAGGTAACGACATCGTACAACTCTAGACCACAAAACCAACAGACTATCAAAGACCGAGTTCTCTTTCAGGTGGGACTGAGCTGCAATAAACTTTAATAAGAAATTAAACAATTATTGAACTTTTCTTCAAAAATCAAAAAATGTTTCAATCACAACGGATATGAATTTCTCAATTCAAACAAACTTGAAAAATTCAATACCAAAAAAAATCACTCAGCCTAAATGACAAAATCCCACCGCTGCCACCATATGTAATGAGTTCTTTTTGGATTTTGTCAGCTGAATGAACAATAAGATTTTGTAAAGAAAATAAACAAGTTTAATTTGAAAAAAAAAATTAATAAACAAAACAAATCATTATTCTCACTCCCCCTTTCACACCACTCTCATTCGAACATAACAAAAAAAACGAATAATAATTCAATTAAACAAATGAACAAATATCTGATACTATCAACTAAATTCAAGATTAAATCACACTGTATCAGATATAAAATGGAAGTAAACTACAAAATGTTGTTTATAAGCTAATTCAACCAATAAAACTCTTGTTGAAAAATTTACTCAAAAAAATATTAAAGTTCAATAATTCAAAATACCGTGAATTTACAATTACTTCAAATTTCAGCTCAAAAGCATGTATATGAAAATTAGCCTGTAATAACAGTCGCTTTTTAACACTTAAAACCTCTCTGAAAATGAACTCAAGGTCACTATGCACTCGAGACGCTCCTGCCCTCGTCAAATTTCCTGTCCCTCTTGTCGCTATCCTAACCGAAAGCCCCGGACTCGCAGGTCTCTCGCTTCCAGTCTACGACACTGCCCGGATAGAAAGCCACGCCCCACTCAGCATAGAATGCGTCCCCGACTTTCGTCAATTGTCCCCACGACCTTCCATAGGGAAATTTCCGTCTACCACACCAGTCTGTATTTCAGGTAATTGTATCAAACACCCTTACGCACTGAAAAAAACATACTGTGACTAATAAAGTCCCGATAAACATACAAACATACTACCAATTACACTAAGAACTAAATTACCAGCGAAATGTACAAAATAACAACAAAACAACCTTACCGGCTAGGAAAACATGTGCCCGCCTAACAGAATCCAAAATTTCAATGGCTACCCATTTCTCCTTAGTATTAAGCTAACTTGAGATATTCACCATATCTTGAAACAGGAGCTGCAAAACGTGGCACCCGGCTGATGTCGTTACCGGACCCTCTACTGACCACTACACCCAAACCGGTCACTTTAAATACTCGATCTAAAAATAGCACACTCACCCGACACTCGTCACTCACATACGGTAACCCATTCATAACAAAATTAAAGAGGAACACAAATATAAACACCAGTATATACAAAACTGAATCAACTTTATTACAGGTACCCTAATTTTTTGCAATAAAGCTTGTCAAAGTAGTGGGAAACCATTAACAAATTCCTGGAAAAAGTTATCTAAAATTGAGGAACGTGTCCTCTGACCTTAAGGAATAGAATTAACGAAACTAAACGAAACTAAACTCAATATATTATGGCAAGCTACGTTGCTAGTGGTCTATATTCATTATCATTAAAGTGAAATTTGGGGTGTTTCCCGCGCAAATGTCAATTCCATTCCTCTCTCTCTCTCTCTCTCTCTCTCTCTCTCTCTCTCTCTCTCTCTCTCTTTCTCTCTCTGCACTATTCTAAAGTCTTCAAAGTGCGCCTTTGAGTTCGGGAAGTATAATCAAATTTAATGGTCTGTCACATCAAAGTCAGGATCAACAATTGCATTTAAAGCTAGCGAATCAATGTCCTTGGTTGTGATCTTTTGACGGAGCGGGAACCTGTACGAGCAAGGGGCTCCACGAATATAAAATAGTAAGATATGACACACACACACAGTGCAGTTACTCAATGGAAAACAGAAATTAAAACATTAAAGACGAGGCGAGTGTGTGCGGGTCGTAGAGATTAGATCCGCCGTGCGATAGATGATTAGATCCACCAAGAGATAAACTACACGCTAATTAAGCGTCGTCACATAGCCGTTTTATTGGCTGTAACTTCTCTGCGTCTCCATGTACCCGGCCTTCTGATCGATAGATCGACAACGGCAGCGTCAGGGGGTCGATAGAACACAAGCGCCGTGCGCGTGTATTCAGAACCCACCAATTGATTGTGAAGGCAATATTTACTTAAGGAAATCTTATAAACAGTGCCGCGGATTAGAAATACCCAAGCATTTCAATAGCCCGGGGAACTTGAAATAGCCTGGTAAACCCCGCGAGATAATCCGCTCCAGATCTTGGATAGCGGGGACACAGTTGCTGGATTAACGGCAATACACCAAAACATTACGTGAACCAGCGACATCAGCGCGCACCTGACGAGAGAGCTATTCCAGATATATCCATGACATCTCGATGTATTAATGTCGTGTGGACAAGACGGACGTAGGATAATTAATTAAAGATCAAATCGTGCTAATTGATGGGATGTGACAGATTCTTTTAGGACAGGTCAAGGCACTTTACATATAAATATCAAGTGAAACAGAATTAGTACACGGATTATTGATTAATCTGGTGACGAGGAGATCAGAAAGTTTATTGATTTGTGTGTGGCGGATCCGACACAATGTCAGTGAGTAATGCTAACATCCAAGCCCAGCTGACCCCCTCCACTCGCCTCCCCAAGATCAAGGAGGACCAGGAGAGAGTTCTACAGTCCAACTTCTCCAGCAATCGGAACCCCACTGACCTGGACCTAACCCTCATAGCGGCAGAGGCAGGGCTTTCCGAAGAGGACGTCAAGGTGAGAAATTAAGACAAGTGTATTTTTTGATAAAATGAGTCAGAATTGAATAATGTGATGACAAGCGCAGGCATTGTCATTGATTTGTTTTAACCAGGGCTTTGAATTATGCAACAGATGTCTTACACGGTTCTGCCATGCTGTAAGAAGACGTATCGATTCCGTACGAAATCAGACGTCTAAAATAGCTTGTAGTCGACAATCTGTTTTGTCATGTTAAAGCAAACCCCGGTTACGTCCTGAGAGTGAACGTTTTACCTTCCCCCTTATCTCTACAAATGTCAGCCTAATCCCTCTTACACATCTCCAGATTTACCTGGATTGATGACAAATATACCTATCGATTTCCTGTATGTATTGCCGCTATATCTAAAGTCATAGGCCCTGTCAACGCCGAGCATTATACAAATGTACTTAACGAACAGATACCGTACTAAAACAAACAGTGCAAATACAAATAACACAAACATTTCAAAATTAAACATTTCTGATTAGAAATCTATTCAATTCGATTTCAGTAAGTGCAAGCTGACACCAGAGTTTATCGTTGTGTACATAAGGCGTGTATGTTTCCATTGAACAGGGTCTATTTTTACCCAGAGATGCTGGCGATGTCATCCCCAAGTGATGATAAATTGACCCCGACTTTTGCCGTGTGCTGCGAACTCTGTACACGAGCGAGTACACGTATCTTTGGCGACTCCCCAAACCTCGGCCACTGACCCCCACCCTCTGAATTTTGACCGCTGACCCCCAAATCCCGGCCGTTGACCCAGTGGTCACCGCCTCATCGATAGTCCGATACAATGGCATCAGAGAATTCTCACCTCAACGTGATTAATTGTGTATTGAAATTAGACGAGATTCTTCACCGGTGGAGATCAAAGCTCGTCGCCCCACTAAGAAGTCTTTTGTTAGAGTCGACACACACACAGCAGTTCTTTTCTGCTTCATTCTTGCGGTAACTAAGTTTTTGTAGTATTACACAAAACACTCGGTGGGAAAATCAATTCTATTTTTTGTGGGAAAATATTTTAATCATCGTCTTTTATTTTTGAATACATATTGGCTTGTTCGATGTATTATGTAGACAATGTGCTGTAAACAATTTATTGAAGGATTGCGGTGAAAATCTGAATGAGGAATCGGGGTGACAAAAATAGCTTGGGAAAAAACAACGAACGGGGAAGTGTGCCTGCAGATACATGTATAATTATGTAAATGGCTGTGAAAATATATCAGAAATTATTTATTTCCAAAACTGGAACCTTAAATATGTGGGTTTCTGATACGGAAATGCTTCGTCTACTTTTATCATTCTTGCTCACTGCGCTCACGCTTATTTTCAGAATGCTGAATCAGTCACTATTTCAAAAACTCTTGTGAAGCAAAATTTGACATAAATCGTCTTTTAATTTGACAATTTTATATGAGAAAACCATCAAATGGATGGGGAAAGTGTCTAAATAATCTTGCGATCTGACGGTTGATTGAAGCATAGCATGTCATGTCAAAATCACAGGTTCCCTTGCCCCTTGCCTTTTTTACCGGCATTAATCTGGCCTGTAGCGACGATTTAGAACGCTGTAACACTCTTGGTGGGGGACTCGATGGTCACTTCAGTGACCACTAATAGCTAATCACTCTTTAATGTTTATTGAACAAACAAATCACTGGGTGGCCCAGAGAAAATCGCAACATTAGCGGGGTACAATAAACCCGTGCGCCCGTTACAATAATAAAAGCCCTGCATTCTTGACCCCAAACATCACAAAGATTTCCCAGGGGATTGCTATAAAATACAGGTACAAATTGCACCTGTATTAAAATTAACAAAGATAGGGGAAATCCCCAATCGTTCAATGTTATATAAAAGGGTTTATTTGCCAATCACGGACCTACTAGGGCATAATACTTCCGCAAATTCATACTAAATTTAAAACTTCAGAGAAGAAAAATCCTGCGACTTCCCTTACAAGACGGGAATAACTTTCTAATTTATTTAGGCACTTGGTTGGGAACCTGAACAAGGGTATTTTGAAGTAATCTTGAGCAAAATTCCAAGAATTCCGAGACTTTAACAGACCAAAATCCCAGAGCTCAAGATAATTAATTTAGCACAATCTGTATTTACTCACTAGGTTTCGCTATATACACATCAAAAACATTTTAAAAAGTTTTTTGTATTTTTATGTCATTGCAACCCAAGAATACCTCACTCTGATGGTGGTGAATTGACATGGTACGATTGTCATTGTAGGTAAACACTTCACTGTGATAATCTCACACTCACAGTAGTACATTCATCATACCGTACTACAATAGTATCCTGCTTGTGTTATTCCGACCGACATTTACATTACAACAGAGCGTGATGCATACATCCTATAGGCTGAACTGTACTTCCAATTCACAAGCACCTGACGTTAAAAATATTTCTTTTTATAGTTAGATAAGTTATTATTATAGTACAGGAAATAATCTCACTTTAAAAAGAAAAAACTTTCAACGTCAAGTGCCAGTGTCTCAATATATAAAATTATCTCCTTATCTAGAGCTTTGTCCCGCTTTCCGAAATCTAACCTTCCTGGTTCGATTTCTAACGTCGCCTTGGCTTCTAAATTAGTATTGAAGGAAGGAACACTCCACTTTGTTATTTATATAGAAGTTCCGCCATATTTGGATACCAGATTTTTAACTCTGTGTTTTTTATTTCCAGCTGTGGTATCAGCATCGCCTGGCCTGCTGGCGCCAGCAACAGGGACTTCCCGCCAATTCCCGATCCATCATGGACTGATGACGTCATCGCGCGACTTTGCGAGAGTTTGTTCGGTGCTTCTCAGAGTTTAAAGTGTTTAAGGATTTATTGAACACTAAACAAGTGAATAGTCATGATTTACAAACCCAGGGCTTAGCTTCTTCAGAAAAAAAATAAACTCACCATCCTATGCGGAGAAAATGGCAAAAGGATTTAGGGCGTCATCATCTCATTTATCGTTTCCATTTAGATTATTATTTATTTTTCCACATGCCTCATTGACATACCACAGTCCCATATATTATGACGGTGAATGTTATATGTAAATGGATCTGTTTTACGAGTTTTGAACTTTATCGCTGTTACGCAAATAGTATTATAATTGTTGACTGTAATGCTTTTGGAGAATTGTGTATGTACCTTTATTAAACTTGTTGGCAAAGAGAAGTTGCTTTTTATTATTTATTTTCTATGTTGTATTTTGCCTCACCTACATCGCAGTGGGTCATATATACAAAAAATTAAATAGTAAAACTTAAAAACACTCTGTGAAATAAACTTCTTCAATTTTTAGACAGTAATCACCAATAAATATCAATCAGGAAAAAGTTGACAAATTGACATCATATTGCATATCATTTAATGTTATCACATTTAAGTGTGTGATATTTTTTTAAAGATGTATAATCAGGTTTAGACCCTAAATTTGTTCAAGAGTTGATAATTTAAAATTCATCCATATGTTGTCATCACCCAATACTCTGAGTCTCCCTCATCAGCCATTCGTACGCCTCTTTCTTCCCCTGTCTCTTGAGTTCCGGCCCGACCACCTCCCTGCACTGTGTGTGGTACTCATTGAGCCAGCTTATCTGTCAACAGAGAAACCAACCGCTACAGTCAATGGTGTTAACGTTCAGGACTGAATCAGTAAAAAAATTATCAGTTACAGTGTTGAAATTCAGATTAAACAGTTAACGGTGTTAACATTCAGATTAAACCGGTAACAGTGTTAACATGTAGATTAAAACAATAAATAGTTTTAATATTTAGATTAAAACAGTTAACAGAGTTAACATTTAGATTAAGAAAAATAACAGAGTTAATATTCAGATTAAAACAAATAACATAATTAACATTCAGATAAAAACAGTTAACAGTGTTAACATTCAGATTAAAACAATTAAAAGTTAAAATTCAGATTATAACAGTTTATAGAGTTAAAATTCAGTTTATAACAGTTTATAGTGTTAACATTCAGATTGAAACAGTTAACAGAATTAACTTTTAGATAAAAATAGTAAACAGAGCTAACATTCAGATTGAAACAGATAACAGTGTTAACATTCAGATTTAAACAATAAATAGAGTTAACATTCAGATTATTACAGTGTATAGTGTTAATGTTCAGATAAAAGAGTTAACAGAGTTAACTTTCAGATTAAATCAGTTAACATATTAAAATAGTTTACAGTGAAAACATTCAGATTATAACACTAAATAGTGTTAACATTCTGATTATAACACTAAATAGTGTTAACATTCAGATTATAACACTAAACAGTGTTAACATTCTGATTAAAACAGTTAACAGAGTGAACATTCATTATAAACATAACATTATTATTTTTACAATAATTGAACCATTAAACTTAAACATGATCTGTAATCATTGTGGTGTCATTATAAAGTTCACACAGAAATAAACATTATCACTTTTGGACTGGTTCATATAGGGAAACATATTAGCAAAAGTAAATGTATAATTTTGTTTAATTAAAAATCTAATGTTAATTACCTCTTTCTCTGTTAACAAGGATGGTACTACCATTTTCAGTTGCATAGGTACAAGGGTAATGGGTTCAAAGGTCAAGAATCCTTTATTTCTAAAATTGAACTAAAAGAAAAATTGGAAGTGATTATGTCAGAATACAATGGCTTAGCTTCAAAATACATTTCCACTCCTACCAGCTGCTGATGCTGTGCTGTGGCTGCTTGGCCGTGACTTTATTACTAAAACCGATTTGGTTGGACTTTTCCGATCGCGTCACGTTCAACTCTATCAGCTACGTCATACATAAACAATACCCGCACCTTAACCACAATTTTTTTTATTGGTGGATTCAGCTTACCGCTGATTGGCTGCTGGTTAAATAAGTCTAAATTATGCATGGACAGAACAACAAGATTTTATATCGGAGATTGAAAAATTCACATGGGTACTTGTGACTGTCGAAATTGGACTATTTTTCGAAAGTGTACACTTGTGATAAAACATACATACGGTACATAACATATATAGCTGTAGCTCTATGTAGAAATTTTGGGTTAGTAAATATAAAGCTACAGTGCATAAAATACTTACATGTACAAAAAAACTTTACGGCAATTTACAGCGCATAAAAATAACGCTATTTTTGAAAAGATTTACATCATACCATACCACATTTTGTGCAAATAATCCATTTAAATAATTCTTCATTTAGTTTACTACTGTTAATAATTGTATTTTACTTACCCCAAACTTTCTCCTATTAAACAACCTTTAACTGTACTCGGAAAGCGGATCAAGAGCTGTATTTTTTATGTATGTAAACAAACCAGTGTACATGTATGGAGCTAGTAATAGATGGTTCAGAGACAGGTAAATAAAGAAATCTGCAGTAAATCGTTTGGGGATATTTAAGTATATATTAGTTTTCGTTTTTTTTAATTCGCTAAATATTATTTTGCAATATGTTCTTTTTAGTGGATACAAGGAAATAATCCCCACTGCGTTTTATTTTCTCCCTTTTCGCCCTAGTTGGTCGGGCGAATTCAAGACGAGGGGGGGGGGGGGGGATTTTGCAAGTGTAAAAAGGCGGGAAAATTAACACGAAGCGAAAGGTACCCTGTACATAAACAATATTACATGTAATTGTACTGTTCCTATACACGTTATACAAAATATATTTACCACAGGCACTTGTTTCTGAGAAAAAAAATACCCATACTATAGGGTTAATTTTTTTCTTAGAAACAAGTGCCTGTGATATTTACACCGAAAGTGATAGGGCAACAGAAGAGAAACGAATCGGACACTTGCCTAATGAAGATGCACATGTACAAACCCCCTTGTACTCTCCACTTCCGTCTCGTTCTTCCACACCATCGTTCAATTCTTTTATTGACTGTCGATTGCTGATCTTCGACTGGCAAGTTTATAGGTAATACATGTGCATTATACATTTACGGTACATGTATTTACATGAAATGAACACTTAGCACATGCAACTTTTAAATATTATATTTTTTTTATAACGCCATACTCTGGGCTGTAGCTTGAGACTATGGTTTAACGCCCGTTTACACAGAGAGAGAGAGAGAGAGAGAGAGAGAGAGAGAGAGAGAGAGAGTTTTGCACAGAATTTAAACATAGGGGATAGTCGATAATGACTCCATATTTGGGGAAAATGAACTGTTCTGAGAAATCCTTCAGCTCTGGCATTGCATAAGCATGTATTGATAACTCCGCCTATGAAAAGGAGTTAACCAATCATAAAGTTTTCACAACGGCGGCGTGTATAATTTATGCATGACCTAGCTGACAGAAATGATCGTGACGCTATAGGAAAAATCCAACCAAAGCGGTTTTGATAATATACAGTAACTGTGACAACTGTCCCAATACGTACCTTGGTTTCTGCCTTGACCACAAGAACGAGATTCTCTATACGGACTCCAAACTTTCCATCTTCATAGTATCCTGGCTCTACGAGACAAAGTTTTAGGGTAATTTTATCTCATATAGCTAATGGTGGTTTCATCATACCAACTGCTTGATTTTTGTTTTTTTATCAAAGCGAGAAACATGAAAATATATTCAACACTACAACACTCTATCCCCCGCTCCCCCAACCATTTCCTCACCATCAGAGAGAATCATTCCCACCTCCAGGGGAATCTCTGCTGCTGACACCCGGGGACTGATCCCACAGGGGCCTGTAAAAGACAACACACAGGTTGTTATAACAGAATATACATTGTGCACATTCATTTCCAGTAAATTTAATTTATACATTCTGTTGATTCCTAATTAAACGCGAAGAATAAATATCTGTGTAAAATCGCGAGAAGCACATCTTGCTAATTTTAAAATCTCGCTTTTATTTTTTGAACACATGTTCACAATATAAAACTATGATACAAATTTGGCATTCTCAATTTTAATCTCCCGCAATTTGATGGAAAACGATTAAATCGCAGAATAAAGTGCTCGCATTAAATAAGGAATCTACAGTATATTGCTTTACCCTCGTGTACATTCAGGAAGGCTCCCACACCGTGCCCCGTCCCGTGGGCATAGTCAAGACCCACCTCCCACAGGGAGGTCCGCGCAAGGGTGTCTAACATGTGACCTAGGGGTCAAAGAAAATCAGTTAGTGTGTTGTCCTGGAAACAGATTTGCTTTATATTGTGATTTAGACATAAACATTGTCAATACCACGATTGATCATTCTCAAAATGTACAGTCAAGAAAATTAAAACATAAGATATCACAGGTATAGTAAAATACAACCTAAGATTGTATAAAGTTCTTGATTAATTTTAGAAACGAAGTTAAGAAACAAAAATGTTACCTTTGGTTTCATTAGGAAAAATAATGGAAGCTAAAGCAATATGTCCTTTTAGAACTCTAGTGTAACACTCCTAGAACACATAAAAGAAATAACATGGTAATACAGACATGGTAACATTCAACACAAAACTGCATGTTTGTAACTGGTGAATTCAGTAAGTTAAAAAAAGTAAATACTTTTTCATGATTTGAGGGTGATCCAAAATGAATCGTCCTTGTGACGTCAGTAGTACCATCCCTATACAAATCAATGGAATAAAACATTCATAAAATATTCATAAAAAAAAACACCAAACCATGTACAGATGAATGATGTAAAAAATTTTCAATTTCAATTTAAAATTAGGAAAAATACATTTCAATTACCATTATTCAACACTGGATTAGTTTCATTGAAACAAGTTTTGAAACAAAAACAGAGATTTTTGAATCAATATTTTTTATCACCAGTGACCTGAAGAATAGACATACTAGTATTGTTTATCACTGGTGACTTACAGAGCTTGTACTTTTTCTATCACTTTTGACCTATAGAACTGATATCATTAAATACTAACTTGTACTGTCCCCCCGAGTCACACAAGTAGATCTCGTCAGTACTGAGCACAGTGTCCGACTCCTCTGTAGGCCTACAATATAGGTTAAGGTCATTAAAAGTAAGGTCACAGGGGTCAAGGTTATACATCCGTCACAGACCGGTTGTCGCCAGTCAGACTTACTTGTAGTGTATAATAGCTGCATTAGGACCAGTGCTAGAGATGGTGGCAAAACTCAAACTGATGAAGTCTTCTTGTTCTCTAAAATATAACAGAATATTGAGCATTACTAAATCAGTATTTTATCAGTGAAGAATTGTAAGAGGAGAATTTAGCCATAAATCAATCATAATTAGAGTGACACCAGAAGTTACATCATGTCTGGATAAAGATGTTAAAATATATCAATTCACCCTTTGATTTCCAGTTTGTCAGGAGGAGTACTGGTAATTATAAGATGCCTTATTCTTTAATTTCCTCCAGTTTGCAAGGTGGAGCAACTATAAGATCTCTTACCCTTTGATTTCCTTCACTTTGGGGGGGATAACTATTAATCCTCTTATCCTTTGATTTTCCTCCATTCCGTAAAGGGGAGTAACTTTTGAATCTCTTACCCTTGATTTCCTCAAGTTTCTTAGGGGGAGTAACTTTTGAATCTCTTACCCTTTGATTTCCTCCAGTTTGTCAGCGGGAGTAACTTTTCAATCTCTTACCCTTTGATTTCCTCCAGTTTGTCAGCGGGAGTAACTTTTCAATCTCTTACCCTTTGATTTCCTCCCATTTGTCAGGGGGAGTAACTTATGAATCTCTTGCCCTTTGATTTCCTCCAGTTTGATGGGGGGGGGGGGGGGAGGGGGTAACTTTTGAATCTCTTACCCTTTGATTTCTTCCAGTTTGTCAGCTGCTGATATTTCTGTCACTGACCCAGTGGGGATCTACCAAACAAACACATAACTCTGAATCTAGCAAAATAACACAATTTACTGCATAGATAAATAACGAAAAATAATCTAACCATTACCAATTATACATTCAAATAAAAAATCAAAACAAATGGTGAGATAATATTAGGTGTTTTTAGGTGTTTGATTTTCCTAACCTGTTTCTCCAGCCATGAGAATAACTCACACAAAGTGACAGCATCCTTTATCTGGGACAAAAAAGTAAAAATATACATCAAAAGATATACAAACTAGAAGTAGAGGTTCTATTGTAGTGTATGATTGAGTGGTTTAACAACTTCAGTCTTACATGAGCTGATCTCATTCCCTGAATTTCTGTGTCGTTTTTCACTGCCTTCATCACAGCTACTGGTGAAGTCTGGGCAAATAGTCGAGTCTGCAAAAAAGGGTGTTCAGAAATTAAGCATATCTACTTGAAAGAAAAATTCGAAATTATATGTATTCAAGACTTTTACACTATGTTTAAAATTTTACATAATATCCATCAATACAAGGTAAATAAAAGAATCATACTTTCTCGACACACTGAGTTAAGGCCACACTGCACTTGGGACTGATCTGAAAAAAAAAAAATTAGGATTCTCACATTAAGAGTAAACTAGATCTACATAAAAAGAATGAAATACTGCACTTCACCTGTTTGACCTTACCCAGAACTTGCCCTCCACCTGGTCGACCAGGTTTTTGATGACCTCGCCGACCTTGTCGTAGGACGTGACCTGTATAGCACTGTCGGTCCCATTCAGCTGTAGATGATGCTTCACTTCAGCATCCAGCTTCTGGTCATCTATAAATAGACTGAAATTCAAATCAAAACAATGTTAGTAAACTTGAATCAGTGGCATTATTCATCTTTCCTTTCTCAAGCTGAAGAACACACTACAGCAAACCTCGTTTATAGTGAATTGCAAGGGACCATAGAAAAATCTTCAGCATAAACGTAACTCGTACATTTATAGGGAATTCATAAAAAATCTTATAGTGAAATTCGTTATCAAATAATCTGATTCAAACTATTGTAATTTTAAAATCCGTATTACTCTCAATTACAAAAATTATTAAACATTTTTACTTCAATTTAAAAAAATTCTGTATATATTTGAACTTAAGTTTTATGTATGCATCATAAAATTTAAGGTATCTCCAATGAAATTTGTAATGGAAATATTTGTTATATAAATAATAAAATACATCAAAATTTTGCCAGTGGGGGTCTTAAAATTACTTCAATATAGCCATGGATTTGTTATAGCCATGTCTGTTATGTACAGCAAAGATCTTTAGGTTTATATTAGCACTTTGCAAGGACATTAATAAGCATTTATTATAGCCATGAATTTGCTATATCCGTGTTCGCTATATTTCGAGTTTTGCTGTATATGAAAATACAAGATATTGTCAAAAGAGACCTGGTGTATATTTCGTAAGAACTTACAAGATGTTGTCCAGGGTGACAACAGCATAGGCGAAGAAGACAGGGTTGTACTCAATGTCAGAACCCCGCAGGTTAAACAGATCTGTGCAGTAATAATAACAGGTAAAACATTTTACAACTCTGTTTTACTTTTAACATGCAATGAATATCGTATAGAAACCACAATATTTTGTCTGAAACTACTTTTGAACATTTTCAGATTTGGTCAGTCGCATTAATCTACTGTACATACATGCTATTTCATCCAGTGCTGATATAACTAGGGCTCCACATTTCTTGGTCTGCATCTTCTCTCGTATCTTTTGAATTTTATCTTGCCAGCTGATACCTAGAGCAAAACAGGGAAAGAAACGAATGAAAATTTAATATAAATGCAGTCTATGTACTGTTAGTTATATGCATCATAGAGCTTGTGACTTAGATTTGTAAGTAACGTTGTAAAATTTTTAAAAAATGCAACAAAATATTGAATCACAGAGTTTTACATGTTAATTGAACGATGACAGTTTAGACATGTTACATCATCTATTTTGTCCGTGAATGAGAGGTTTTCATGAGTGAGAACACCCCTATACCTGTGTATTTCTCTGTCAGGGTGAGAAGTGGATTCAGTGGGGGTGGGGGCTGGTCCTCCCACACTAGATCTATCAGATTAATCGGGACAGCTATGATACTGTGACCACTTGACAGGAGATTCTTCTTCAATGGTGACCAGGCCTCTATTCAACAAATAATTCATAAACTACATAGAAATTTAAATATTTTTTGAATCCATTAATATCTTAGGAAATAAATCAAACAGTTACTGTAATATACTTGTACAAAAGACCTTTACCTGCTGATATCAAACAGGGATCCACGCCCACCTTCCCACCCACAGGTAACTCCTGAATATGACAACAGACAATTTACAGCTGTATTTTAAACCAGACATAATTAGAAACTTACATTAAAATTAGCTGGGAATTAATGTGAAACTTAAAAAGCATTCACATATAATGTATTTTGCTCAATATATTTATTGTGTATACATCTGATGATTTTTAAACGATTGTGTCAGATTTCCTGCCTACCTTAGCTAACCAGTCTGCTTGAGTTGGTGTGTTGGGTTGTCCTGTACAAAAGTAAGATGCATCAATTAAGATATGAACAATTATCATCAATAGATTCCTATAACTTCAGATATGTTCCAGTTTGTTTGGCATGTAGATATTAAATAAATAGATATTGATGACAGTACAAGCTTCATCGTATTAATTTTGAATACGAAACAAAATTTCCTTAAAGATGAATTCATAAATTTATTTTTTGTGTGATTGCCTGTATTGATGACAAAGATAAGCACATGTAGGATTTTTTTCAGCTCACCATCTTTCATAAGGATCCAGTTCTCATCCAGCTGTTTTTCCGCCTGTAGGAAATATCGGCCATCCGTCCACAGGGCCGCCTTGTCAGTTGTAATCACTGCAGTCCCTGTCAACAGAGACAAACATTGTAAGTAAAAATAAAAAAACCTTGAGAATTATTAAGATCATGAAGGTCAGAGTTAGTCAAGAGTAGTTCTATTATAAAAATACAAACCAGCAGATCCATTGAATCCTGATATGAAAGCACGCCTACAATCACAGGGAGCTATGTACTCACTCTGGAAGTATAAAACAAAAAGTAGAATGGAAGTTTACCCTAAGTACAGTTTCTTATGTACAAGTTGTGCCTATTCATAACTACATTAATTTAATTCACACAATGGAAATTAAATATTGTAGGTGGACTGCTGGTAGGCTGCTAACCAAATAAAAGATCCCCCAAAAAGGTTTCATTTACAAATTAAAGCAAAACTTGTTTAAATTAGTACTAACACAGATATAGCGAAATCTCACAAATAGCAATGATTTGGGGAATCCCTGAAAAAATTCTGAACAAATCCTTGCAAAATTTTATGGTTATAACTTATAATGAATTTGGATATGATACATATGATATTATTTTATTAATACACATTCCATACATGTGAAAAATATCAATTTAAAAAACTTTTATAATGAATTTCTTAAATAGGTTAAGTTTAGTCTGGTGTAAGAAAACATGTCTATAGCGAATTTTCTATACTTATTATAACAAATTTGATATACGGCTATAACGAATTACAGCAAAAGCGAAGTAAATCCACTGGTCCCTTGGACTTCGCTATATAACATAGTTTTACTGTACATTGCAAGAAGAGAGTAAGCTTTTCATAAAAAAAATCTATCATGTCTGACTGACGTCTCACCTGGTGAGCGTCCCCGGAGGGTACTATGTAGGCCTGGATACTCTCTGGGACGTATTTTCTATTGCTCATCAGCGTCCTCAACTTCTTCAACAAAGGACCCGTCCTGTTATGTGCTAGAGGCATGATTTAATTCGAATTTGATCCTTATCTCAAGCTTAAAATCAGAAAAATATCAGAATATAAACTCAAACAGGTCAACGCCTCAGCGTTACAAAATTTCTCTACAGTTTTGTTTGGTTTTCAGCACTTTTACTATTCACCGGCGGACCGCTTGCTACTTTCAGTTTTTCATTGAAATGGGATTCCGATCCCGATCTTATAATTTCTAACAAATCAAAGTACAAAAAGTATTGAAAGACGGGCTCTTATTTGAACGAACAAGTTTACATTGTAATCATAAGGTCTTAATTTTTATTTAATTATTTTACTAGAACATCTCCATTGCCGGAGGTAGAGTTTTTTGTAATATCGAATCCCAAAAGTATTTTGATTGAAAAACCAATCTGTTTTTATTAGTACATATATTTCGAACCAAACACAAATTAATGTTCATTTTAAGGGCCCTCCACATCTTTTGAGAAAGTTTCGCCCCAAATTCTATATTCCACAGAGATAAGGGCTACTATAGCATACATTCGAAAACAAAAGAAGAAAAGAGATTAAAACTTTTATAATGTATCGCAATTCATAACAGAAATTAAAGTACCTGCTGGTTTCGAACTCGGAACATGCGGATCAGTGGACCGAAGCTCTACTTTGCTGCGGAGAAAGACAAACATGCGCGGATCCAGAAAATATTTCCAAGGGGGGGGGGGGCGGTTATTTGAGTTTGCAGGGGGTAGGGGGTATGAGGCAAATTTTTGGTAAATTTATAATATATATTTAAAGAAATTTGAATTTACAGGATGCTCTGGACCACCTGACCCACCCTCTAGATCCACACATGACGTAATGTCGTATAAAGTAAAATGAAAAGTCACGGTGCGTCGAGGATACTTAAAACTGCAGATATCTTCAGATACAACCCCTACACTATTTTAAACAATAAAATACCTTTTTGATGATTCATGCGGGTTATGTAAATATTTTGTGCAATGATCGCTACTTTGGAATTGAAGTCTGATATCATCACGATTATTTCATGCAGTCCGTGATTTTTCTTAGGTTGCTGCAGGGTTCGAGCGATCGATAAACTGGTTGGAACTGGATCGTATAAAAATAGACGATTCAATAGTATACAATTATTTAATGCTTGAGCAGTCAATAGACCAGAATATTTTTCCCGAGGTGCAGGGAACAGCTCAGTATGATCTATTGCCCGAGGCCAACGGCCGAGGGCAATAGATCATACTGAGCTGTTCCCTGCACCAAGGGGAAAAATTCTGGTCTATTGACTGTTCAAGCATTAAATAATTGTTTTATTACCTAATTCCTTTTTTAGTTTTCGGGGTTTACAATTTGCATATTGTAGATGGTTTTCGTGCCATTATGCAATATACTAAGATTTTTTTTCCCATCTTTTACATGCACAAAACCTGTTGCATGCATTACAACATCTCAATTTAATATTAGTTTACACAAAAAAGGGGGAGCCGTTGGCCTCGGGCAATAGATCATACTGAGCTGTTCCCTGCACCTCGGGAAAAATAGTCTGGTCTATTGACTGCTCAAGCGTTAAATAATTGTATAATAGAACACAATGAGGTTAACCTCTAACGTCCAACACTGCAAAGCATTTTCTTCTGCAAACTTATATTATAAAAGGAAACAGCATAGTAGACTTACTAAAAATAAGTGTATATTCTTTTTCTTCTTTATGACTTTATTGGCTTAATTTTTGATGTTGTCCTTTTCATTTTCTATCTCCGACGTCAAACTACAAACTGTAAAAAAAAGTCACAGTGCGATCTTCCCAAAATAGCGTTGAAAAGCGACAAAAACCTCGTATATTCACCCTGATTAAAATACCACGTGTATAGTTTAAATTCCACAATATGGTCAATTCTTAATTTTTTCCCAGCGGTCAAGGAGGGTTTACTATTGGCGTAACAGATTAACAGTAATTTATTAGATAAAATCACATAAAACACATTTATTACATAAAATTATTTCAAAATGTTAGTTGAGTTACAAGGTTATTTCAATAATAAACCCAACTCATCCACTTTCAATATTCATCAAAAGGGGCTCAAAATAAGGTTTGGAATTTTCACAGCAAAGTATCTAAAAAAAAAATATGAATTATGGCTATATGCTCTATAGTTTAGAACCATTTCAACAAGACCTTGGACTTTCGGTTGGACGTAGCTATCTATTTCTTTCGTCCAAACAAGTTAAAAATGACTCGGTATCAAGTGAAATATGCACTGATTGCGTAGTTTTAGCTCAAAAGCCAGACAAATCTTGTCGATTTCAAACAGCCATGGCTGAGTGGCCAGCAATTAATAAAATAGACTGGCCTACGTCACATTGCTGTTTGACACAACTACCCAAAGTCCAAGGTCTTGTTAAAATGGTTCTAGAATCAAGCATTTATAATACTGATTTAGACAAGCTTTGTGCATTTCATTTGAAAAATAGATACAAATTTTATACTGTCATATATACCAGAATTTAGCTTCTCAGCTCAAAGTTGTACATTGTTGCTCAGGTGCACGTGGGTGATATAACCCATGGACCGTTTGGGAATTTATATGGCGTTAAAATTTAAAAGGCTTAATATAATGCCCTTTTTGCGACATTACATCTTATGGAAAGTAATTTAAGTTACATCTTTTTTCATCATGCATTAAAATGATGGCATATATTATGTCAATTACACAACAAGGGATGCATTTCTTTTTTGATATACTTCAAATTATATTTTCCGGAAATGTTAATGCTATTACCAATTTTACTTTTAGCTAGCTTAGAAGCGTTTCCTGTAGCAACATGGACTGAAAGCGACCGTGGTCCAATGATCCAACCCAGTTTGACTTAATGTCTTTGATTCCATGTAATGGGAACAACAAGGTAAATCAATACCTAAAGTTGTATATCGGATTAAAAAAAAATTTGTTTTTATTTACAATCTGCACGTGTGAAAGATCAAATTGAAACCGGTTATACCTTGTCATTTGTTGCGAGCCCTGTAGTCTGTAAACAATGAACACTTCGTGTGATTATGCTTTAGCTAAAAAAAAATCAAACTGTAAATAATATCTAGATATGTCACCAATGGAGCAAGTACTGACATAAAAAACTTACCCAGTTGTTCCGTTGGCAAGGAGTGAAGCATCATGTGACCCAAGTACAAAATGTACTTGTCCTGTTCATAATTTACTCCTCAATCGTAACTCAACCTTTTCAAATCTGAAAATCCAAAATATGAACTTGTATCTTTTTTAAACTATTTATTCTTTGAAAATCAGGCAAACTGTACAGATGTTGACAGAAAGAAAGCTATATCTGCACACAAGGGTTTATTATCCCCTTGCACAACTTGTTGAGGGGATATAGCATTGCTGCTGTGCGTGTGTGTGTATGTATGTGTGTCTTCTTAAGCTTAGAAGCAAGATTTAAAGAAAACCCTTGCACGGATATTTATCAAACTTTGTACACTTATTTGGCATTGTAAAAGTACAAACCCTCTTAATTTTCATGTCAATTAGTTGAATACGTTTCAATTTATTGTAAAAATAACACAATTTTAAACAGAAATTTTATGTACGACTAGACAATAACTACTTTCGCTTCACTACTGTGAAACTAAAGTGAAAGTAAGCAGTTAAACTGTTCAAATCAACAACTTGATATTTTTGGGATTTAGATCTAGTACAGGTAAAATAAAAATTGTAGTAGAGAGGGTTAGTACAATTTGGTCTCCTCAATTACATTGACATAACTGTATATACCTAAATAATGCATCCCCCACACTATAATTCATGTCAGAAGGGGATGCTCCGCTTAGCGGTGCCCTTGTTGCTATACATTTACATCCACCAAGTATGATCCCCTCTATTTCTGAAGAAACTTAAAGTTAATTAATTGATTGATGAAACCTACAGTGATCCAAGGAAAATCAGGGACTGCACGAAATAATCATAATGATGTCAGACTAAAATTCCTATATAGGAAATGATTTGGCTATTTCTTTTAGCTAACGTACTGATGTAGATAAACATTTATTTAGTGGATTTAACTTGCTTTTTACAATCAATATATAAATTTGTTAAAAGAAAGATGTTAATATAAACAATAAAGTGGTTTGAGTATTTATGCGGGTCATAAAGGTAGCAATCGTTGCAGAAAAAATTTACATAACCCACTAATGTGGGTTATGCACTTTTCTGCAATGTCGCCACCTTCATATCCCGCATGATTCAAACATTTGGCAAGGTTAATGGAAACAAAGTTATTTAGAATATTTATTCCTGACAAAACAGTCTGTTAATGTGTCTCCTTGTGTATCTATAAAGGCTAACCAGCTGATCATTGGTGTACTGTAGATTCCTAATTAAACGCGAGGAATTAATATCCGTGTAAAATCGTGAGGAGCACATCTTGCGAATTTTTTAAATCTTGCTTTCATTTTTCTGACATATTTAAACTACATGAAACTTTGATAAAAATCCAGCATTCACAATTATATGTTCTTGCGATTTGATGGAAAATGGCTGAATCAAGGAATTAAGTATTTGCGCAAATAAGGAATCTTCAGTTTTGTTGAATAGAGTCATCAGACATAAAAGTATATTTACAATATAAGCTCCTCAAAACCTAGGCTGACTCAACATTACAAAAAATTAAGCTTAACAAATGTGTCTAAACATTTCTTGACTTTTTAAATGATTGACTTGTTTGACTCGAAATAAGACAAGGGATGAAATTCTACCTCTAACTGTGTAATCTATTGGTATGATGTTTAATGTAAGTAAAATATTTTGTTGGTATGGAAACAATATACTGGGTACATGTACAGGATATTACAAATTTTCAAAACAATTTCAATATTAACTTGATTAAAATTTAAAAATTTTGAGATCATTTATTTACAATAATCTATTTTTATTTCACCAGAGTAGTCCAAGCACAGCAATGGTTCCTGGGAGTCCTTGCCATTACAGTGGTGCTGATATTGGTGTACTCCACTCGGTACGATGGAACCATGAGACTGGAACCCAAACCCCCACCCATTATGTCAGACCCCGACCCCAGGAAGAAGGTAACGGTCACATTCTGGGGTCGAAATGGCAACCATATGTTTGAGTATTCTACTCTGATAGGAGCAGCCAAGAGAAATAATATGACTCCAATTCTAGTGGAGTCCACCACCATCTGGAATATGTTTAAATTACCAATTGCAAAGGGCAGTGTGGAAAATCTGGATACATACAAGCGATATAAAGAGCAGCTGCCCTCAGGCTGGTGTAATATGACGGAGAGCTTGGACACCTCTCAGGGGGCATATCTAATGGGCTATCTACAATCCTGGAGATATTTTGAAAATGTGAGGTTAGAACTTCGAAAGAAACATTTTGTATTTCATGATCATCTGAAAAAAGCCGCTATGGATTATATCGATAATGTAAGAAAGGAGCACAAAAAACAAGATGCTGTATTAGTGGCTGTTCACGTGAGGAGAGGAGATTTCGTGAGGCAAAAAAGAAAGGGCTATACCGTTGGCCCAATACCTTATTTTTACAGAGCCATGAATTATTTCAGGAAGAAGTACAAGAACGTATTGTTTATTCTGTGTAGCAATGATGTGATATGGTCAATGGACAATTTAGACGACTCTCCTGATGTCCATTACTCGCATAACACCGACGGATATCTAGACTTTGCCATCATGGCGTCTTGTGATCACATGGTCATGAGTGCCGGCTCCTACTCTTGGTGGGCGGGGTACCTGTGTGGCGGTGAAGTCATCTATTACCATGGTTACCCACAGCCAAACACAGTCATGGGAAACAACACAATACGGAAGGATTATTATCCGCCTTGGTGGATCCCACTGTGATGCCCATATATTGTATCGCCCTTTGTATCCATTAATATAGTGTCCTCATATTATAACAGATTGAGTCAGGGTATATATGTAAAGTACAATCATTTGTACAGGCATGAATGTGTCTATATGTTAACGATGGACAACCATGTCTATGTTCTGGATTACACGTGTTTGATTTATATTTTATACAGTTTATTTTATAGCACTTGTACACATTACTCTCCTCAACATTACCATACCAAAAATGTTGTAAATTCCTTTTATTTTTTGTACATTTATTATATGATAATCATTTAATTTAAAGCTGCATTACCACCATGAAAATTTGTAGTAGAAAGCATCAGGTTTTTAGATTTACTATAAAAATGATCAGGTGTGTGGCTCTAATTTAAAAAAATATTATGCCCCTTGGTTCATAGTGACTTTATGTTGTGTGATAAACTTTAGTGTATTTGATTACCATATGTCTACTGTCATTGTTGAAAATGTTGATGAACAAATCAGTTGTGATGAACAAGTTTTAAAGAAAATGATCAGACCAAACCTGGCAGAGAGAGTTTAGATCAAAACAGTGATTATAACTCAAAGTTAAAAGTTCTCTGTAAATAATAGGAGCCGTAGTATGTGCATTTTCATTGATGAAATCAATACTATAGAAGATTTATTATTATAGTTGTCAAATATCAGCCATCACTCAACAATATAATACAACTGTGGAAAATAATGAACCAAATGTTATAATAGGTTTTGAAAGGTGTGACAGTTTTACTTCTATACTTACTAAGTATTAAGTATAATATGTTATGGTGCTACCGTTGTGGCGACCGCAGCAGGAATTACACATCTCTTGCGTCATTGTCAACTATGATATTTTGACAATTATTAGCTAACGTCAAAGAATTTGAGAGAGAGAGAGACAGAATATTTCTATGTTAAAAAGATATTACAAAATACATAGACTTGCTTCCCCTTAAAATCGTTCTTTACTTTCTTCTTTTTTATTTAGTTCACAATGACGAGGCTTTATTTTTGATAGCAATTTTACCAGTATATAATCATTTTTTAATATCTTCCTAACTTACACTTACTGTATATAAAACTAGTTTAAAATTGAATCGATATGCCTGTAAAGTATGGATCTTGCTTGTATATGTATATATAATCTCTAAGCCCCCCCCCCCCCCCCCCCAAAAAAAAAAATAAAATTGTCATCTGAGGCAGGCATTGCAGTTTATATTGAAAGAGCAAAAACGTTTGATCCACTTCTAAATTTATAGAGATAAATATAGCGTGAAAGGGGTCTATTGTCTTCAAGCCTACGGTATATTACGAGTTAAATGTCAGTCATTTTTGGCATAGCACTATCGGAGAAAGCATAAGAGAGCATTATGGAATGCTGCCAAAAAAATTTATAAATGAATTTGTAGGTTTAGCTTGTTCTTTTTCCCAGGCGCACTGTTACATAGATTGTTGTGATATATGTTGATATGGCTTAATTATGATGATAATATAATTTTGAGATCATTTAAATAAAGATGATAAATGTGCATGAGGCCATGAACCAAACATTAGTCAGGAAACATTACAATTGCTTTTTATTTACGTTTGGTTTATTTCACAGAGTTCTAAATGCTTTTAAAAGCTTACATAGTTCAGTCAACAAGTCTCAGATTACACATATTTAACTTTCATCAAATATCAGTTCAGTTGTTTGTAATTACATCTTCTAGCTAATGTCATTGGATGTAAAATAAACTATAAAAATTGAGCTTTTATTTGTTTGTTTCTTTTAAATATTAATAAGTTGAAAGTTTTTATGAACTCTTATGGTTTTACTCTAAAACTTAAGTTTTGCAATTTTCTCAGAAAATCCAATTGCTTTATAGCACTGTTAAGTAATTAGAACAAGTTAAAGCTAGTTATAAGTGGAAAAATTGATATAAATGAATGAAACTGAGCAAAAGTCAATTGCTTAAAAGTTTTACACATTACTATTATGGGCAAACTGATTTATAATACATTACAGTACTTTCACCTACATAAGATCACTGATTCAAGGGAGGTTTACACAGGTCGAGACCACTATATCTTGTGACTTCGGCATAAATTTGCATACTAAATTAGCCATCTGTTTACTTTTATCGACAAACCAATCATGTGAATGAGTTGCATGGCATTGTGGGCTATTACAAGTTTCAGTGTATGCAAAGCGTATTGAAAATATATACCATTTTGAATTGTTCTTTGGAAACTCATTTTGAATGATTTTTTCCGAATTTATGAAATTAATATGGGCAATTATGTCTGAACTTCAATTTCTATGCTCACATTTAAAAAATATTGCATATGAGGACTTATATAAACCTATTTTATTTTAAATACCTCATTGTCAATGTTCAAAAGAGAGGCAAGTCCAAAGAATTAGAAGCAGAGAGTACCGTTTTTTCACGTGATATCCCATATTTAAGACATTATTATTAGAATGCACGTTGATATTTTCTTCAGGGACATTCATCAGAATGCTTAACGGACAAAATACTATATGCTGCACAGCTTGCGCTTCTGCGTTTGTATATTTGTGCATTTCTACTACCATGGCTATTCACGTATGTTAAAAATGTACAGTTACCTGTACATGTATTTATTTCTAGTGCACAATGGTAAAGTCACCAATACACAACTGTGCAGTTTTTTCTTATCAAAATCTGTTTGTACTTGTATGCGTATGTTTGTAAGTCGTTTGATACTGATCATTTTTGAAGCAACAATTGATCAACTAAAACAACAGTATTTTTCAATGTGAGCATGGAACAAAGTTAATGGTACGTAATCTTTCCTTTTTTACCTTCTAAAGTAAAAATCAAGATGTACAAACATTCCGGCAAGCAATTAAATATTGTGAATAAAACACAAAAACCACGTGCGTCTATTGAATCGTAAACACGTTGTAGACCGTCATGCATTGCAACTCATTCACTGGATTGGAGAATCTGTTTGCTGAAAATACTGTCATGTGTTAAATAATGCTATCCATATAAGGTAGTGTACCCGACCTGTTAAAACAGAACTTTCTTTTGTTGTTTCTTGACTATATGCAACATTTGTGTTCATTTCAGAAATCTTTTAACAGAGCCCTTATACAGTCTGGGCACATAAGTGGGCTAAAGTTTTTAACCCTTAATCACAAACATAAAAAGCAATGTGAGAGAGAAACGAAGCAATTATTTAATATTCTATAAAAAGATGTACAAGAATCAATTATCACAACATTTTACATACATATATAGTAAAAGAAAACTACCGGGTACACACAATATGTGCAGAGGCGATGCGGTCCTCATCCCCTAGAAATCATGGAAGCATACTTTTACGTAATAAAATTTATAGGTATATACATGTATTTCAAGTCAAATGCAAAAATTAAAATATTTAAACAACGACTACTAAATTTAGTCTTTGAGATGACTCAAAATGAGAAGTTTAATTTATAGCTTCTTTTTTTTTATATCATCAGTACTTTTCTAGTCAATTATTACAATATTTAAAAAAAAACAGTGTCCAGAAGTCATCATATTACAAATACAGCTTCTCTTGTTCATCTTGAAAAAGTGTTTATTGTCTTGAGAATTACATAGAAAAAACAGCAATTAAAATCGATAAATTGATGTCATAAAAGTTGAATTTGATTATGTGAATTATAGAAACAATGCCATTAAAAGCACAGGGTAAATCAGTAAAAGTGTAGAGTAAAATTCTTCATATAAAAAATTTAAGACACAAAATAAACTAAGTAAAAATAAAAGTTTAAACTTGATATAAAAAGAATACATACATAGATATGATTGATCTCCAACAGTTGTAAATAAATAAGTTCATGTTAACAAGGAAATATGAGTGGACTTTACAATCGTTATCTTTGGTCATTTGACTCTAAATGCAGATCTACATATAGTTTGTTATAATGCTGTATAGTCAAGTTACCGAGGGAAGGTCTACATAGAGATTTCATGTATTGCTGCAGAATAAGCCTTGTTAGAGAATGATGACCACCAAAAATTAATATCATAGCTACATGTATTACACAGCAAGCCAATAGAATGTCCCTTGTACCATGTTATACATTATTTTTTGATTATTCCTGAATGTCTTTATACGACAGCATCTATATCAACAGGCCATGAAATGAGAGAATGTTAATACAGTACATGTTATTGTACAATGATTGATACTTAACTTCATACAAAATCCTCAAATATCTCTATGATATTCAAATCATAATACTGCTCCAATAACGCTTAAAAGTGATGGCAGACAAAGGATTTAACACAAAATCAACTATAAAAGAAGTCCTAGGAAAGTTCCCAGCATAAAAGTATCCACATGAATTACATTCAGAATCAAACTGCATTAAAAATCTTCTGTATAAAACATATAAATGAAAAGTAAAGAGTCCATGGTAGAATCAAAGGCTACACTGTAAGTGATGTTCGTTTAGAGAACTGTTCTGGAGAATGGCGTTGATCCAGTACCCTGATTTCATGGAGACATGCAGCTTCCACGCCATCTAGTGGTGGTCGTGTTTCTGTAAAACATGCACAGATTTCTCATTAAAAAAGATATTGATCTTATTATTCATAAGAAATCACTTGGAAAAAACAAAAAGCAAATTTAATAGATTTTCACATTTTAATATGACCCAACAATGGTCTTTTTTACTATTATTTTTTGTTATATAATTCTTTACTGTACCGGTACTATAGTAAACTAACAAGGCACTTTTAATCGTTTAAAATAACTTCTGTGGACAAAAAATATATTAGTTATTCAAGCTTCCAAAAGTACTTTTAAAAATGTTTAAAAGCTGTGAAATTGATGTTAGGCAATTCAAAAAAGAATTCAGCCATTAAGATTTTTAAGTGTTTGAAATAGAAGAAAAAAGTAAGTCTTGTGCTTTTATCCCAGTAATATTAGTTGGAGTAATATTAACTTTACTGGGCTTTTTATTCAATGTGCTTCCCTTCAATTCTTTATTACAAAGCACCCTATATTGTCACTCATATACAAACCTAATGCATGCTGTGCTTGTCCTTCAAATACATAATAACATAAATAATATCTTCAAATACTTATAAAGTTAAATTTCATTGCATAAAATTCTTGCATCATGAGATCTTTTCTATATATATTTGCTATTGGTTTTGTACAAAATATTGTCTTATCAGATGCTTCATATAAATTGCAACTTCCTCAGCCTCTCTGACAAGTTGAAAAAAAGAATTGGAATGTATAACATTGAAATCTATGACATCCCCCTTCTTTACATAAAATTGGATCATTAATACAGGGCAGTGTAAAATATGTTGGGATTTGAGTTAAGCTTCTTAAATTTTAACACCACAAAAGAAATTAAAGCTTCTAGGCATTTGTTTATTGTAACTTGATATTTGTATAAGTTTTGAACATCCAATGATGTTTAGACATTGCCATGAAAGGCATATATGTGTTTTTCTAAGCTATGTCATAAAGGCATGAGAAGTTGCTATTGCATACAAATATACTGGTATGTGTTAAAATATTGTTTAACATTCCATAACGTTATAAAACATAGTAAAGAAATACAGTAACTATATATAATTTAAGAACAGGACTAGCAGCTACAGTATATTACTAGCAATGATACTGAGTACAAACTATCTTATCTCAAAAGATACATTCTGCAAGCATATGATAAAGTTCATAAATGTATGATGCATATCTTCAACCGTGACAAGGTCTGAATAACACACTGCAGAACTACAGCTCCCTAAAGAAAAACCTTCTACCGGTAAGTTTTTCATCTAAACTTTTCTAAAAACATTGATTCCCCAGATGGAGTTCCATTAAATGTAATCTCTTTTATATGCATGATGCATTTTGAATTGAAATAGACCCAAATAAATCAACCCTTAATTGTCCCATCCCTTATGTTGTTACAACCGCCAGAAATGGTTTAAAGCATTAGGAGGAATTGTTTGGGGTTATTGCATGCAAAGATCTGCCCACTGTGTACATCACAAATCTCAACGGGATATCAGAATATACAGAATGGTGACTGCCTATATACAACATTCCTGGGAATCATTATTTATAAATTTAAAACATAACACCCACAATTTTTTTCACTCCATAATTTTTGGTATCTTAAGCTAACTCACGATTTAGCAACTGTTACAAATGGATTTTTAAAATATTTGGATGCACTTTTTTCCAAAACATGGCAATTTTAGACAAAAACTAGATTAATTTGCTAATTATCATAAAATCGATATAACAGTAGATACACATGTAAGAATAAAACAGCAGTATGCACATATATTGAAATTTAACATGCAAGTTACATATTTTAAAATATATACTTTTCTTTTTACTATGAATGAATCAAAAAAACAAAATGACCCCTAGCAATAAGAGCCCTAGCATTGGTAAAGCAGGTTTGGTATAAAATCAAAAAATAAAACTTACGCTCATACATATCCAGATTTTGACTAAGCAAAAACAACATGAAAGTTAATTTGGCGAAGGTAAGCAGAGATAGCAACCTGCCATCTAAAGATCTAATGACATTTTAAACATGCATGTGAATACTTGTTGGATATTGAATATTCTTTCCGCTATGGCTACGATATCGTGACATTGACCAGCAGCTGAGTCCTGCCATTATAGTCCTCTCTAATTACATCTTGCCCGATTGATTTTTGTATGTCTATACATTGTATTACTGGATGACTAGTTGACTATTTTATTTCCTTACAATGATGTATGCTGGTAAATAAAGCAATTGCTGCAATAACATGCTAGTACATTGATTCATACAACTATTCTGCTCTGACATGAAGTTGGTGTAATGATATATATCATTAGATATACTAGTTGAATTGTTATACAAATAATATGACAGTACAACACTCCATCACAATGATATCCACACTTAACAACTCACCATTTTATCATCCTTCTTTGTGTTGTTCTCAAAGAACATGAAGTCCTGTAAAAAGAGCAGAAATTAAAATTTCAATCAATTTTATTGATAGTACATTTAATCATTGATAGTACATCATTTACAGTGTATATGGATATTATAGTATTACAACTATTAGGAAACATGGAATCCAAAAATTTAAAGTCATTTTCATGATATTTCTGATGACATCAATATTTTTTATTTGGAATACACATTGTTTTTCCAATCTTAAGTACTGCTAATATTTTAACACTAACCTATCTTGCACTATTATCAAATGAATACTGTATACTGGGTTATTTTCGCCCTGTTTTTATTTTGCCCTTTTACCCTTGAAAATGGTTTCACCCTGTCTTGAATTTGCCCAAACATGGAGGAAAATTTCCCTGTATACAATAAAGTTTATGCTAAATGTCACACTGACCAGGAGGAACACTGCTCCAAGAAGTGTGGCCTTGACATTCACGTCCAGATCCAGGGGGAAGGAGATTCCAAAGTTGTCGGCATCGGTAAACAACTCCTTGCCCAGTCCCGACCACTGCTTGGTGACACGCCCAACATAGGTCTCCTCATCAGGGGCGTAGACCTGAGAAACAGAAAGTAATGTCATCAAGCAGAAAGTAAACCAATCAAACAGAAAGTAAACACATCAAACAGAAAGTAAAATGATCAAATATAAGATTTTTTCAATGGAAAAGCCAAAACAAAAGGATTTTCAGTGCTCAGTGTTTAATGAAATTCTCCAATAAAGAAGACATCATACTCACATCAAACTCAATGTCACCGCAGATGTTGAGTTGACAACAGGGTCCTTTAATCCTGAGCACGGTCTCCTCTTCCGCGTTCTCGATCCTCATCCGCGGCTTGCACAAGCTCCACGACTGACACACGTACCCAGCGACCTTACCAGGGGGAGCCTCCACCGTCACTTTCTGTAAACAAAGGAGGTCATCACATCAGCAATCACTCATATCTGTAGTACATTGTGTCTGTAGTACATACTGTTAACTTACTGTACATACTGTTACTTTCTGTACACATGGGAGGTCACTTAAACACCACCCACATCCATAAACTAAAAAAATTAGTGAACTCAATACTTAGCACAGTCTGATTTATAAATTTAGTCATAAATTGGCGGCTTTTCTGATTGATCAATAAGGCAAACTCTTCTAAGTGAATTGGTATTTGTGTTTTAACAATATATTTGTGTGTATGGTAATTCACTTAGGTGACAAGAAGCTGTGAAAAAGATGCTAGAGGCGCCATAATGTGTACAGTGAAGACTACCAAATGGCACTTAACAAATGACAACCTAGTTTCTGATCGACAACCTGTTCCTTGAATGAAGAACTGTCCACACTTATCTCTACGAAGCACTTCTACTTCCTAGTTCCTTTGGAATGTGAATACCACATTCAAAGGTAACTGTGATTAAATAATGAAAGCTAAAATCCACATAGGCACATGTAAATACACCTCAAAGTTGAAGTCTATACCACCTGTAATAAAGGACTTACCTGTAGACAGCAAGGGCACCAGCAGCTGCTACACCTAAGTGGTCTAGACAGGTGGATAACTTCCTGATTTTGGTTGTTCAGAATTTTCATGTCGAAAGGTCGGGAGCTTCCACAGCAGTTCCTGGTACAGCAGCAGGTGTCTGTAGAGACAGAAAGTATACATAAAGACATAGCTCCTAGCCTCCTTCTAGACATAAAGCAAGCACAGACAATTCCTGTTACAGACAGGATCTGCAGAAACAGGAAGTAAACATACAGACACAGCTCATGTTAGACATTAAACAGACAGTTCCTGGTAGAAAGTGTCTGTTGAGATAGGAAGCAAACATACAGACACAACTTGAGTTAGAAATAACAGGCATAAAGACACCCCTGGTAAAGAAGCAGGTGCCTACAGAAATAGGAAACAGACATAGCTTGTGTTAGACATAAAACAAACACAAACAAGCAACTAGACATCATTGCGATGGTGACCATCTCAAAGGGCCCAGCTTAAATAATGGACAATAGAATGAAAGGCATTTCAGAGAATTTTGCTTTGATTTTTGAATTTGACCTTTGAAAATTTGAAAATTTTGAATTTTTGAATTTTACCTTGATTTATAACTTATAAATTTTCCAGCTGGCATAAAACTTTTAATTCAATCTCATTACCCCTTATAAACAGGCATTTTTGTTCAACCTGAGCCTGATTAAACAAATGGGAAATAATCTACAGTCTTAAACTAACTAGAGGTACTGTGAGCAAGCTCACAATTGATACCCCCCGCTAAGAAAATCATAACTCATGTATTTTTTCTATTATAGAAAGTATTGGATGAATCTATTTCACCATCCATTTTCTATAAATAACAACTGCTCTATTTTCTAATAACACTGTTAATGCTGATATGAGTACACAAACCAATTTCTATTCTTTAAATTCCATTTAAGTTTAAGTTAACTGTTAATGCATGAGGACATTTGCATCCTTATGTTAACGAACATGACTTGAATCAAACAAAATTCCACATGTCAAGCAGCCATTTAATATAAACATTTTGAACTCTAAGTATACTGAGCCCGATCTTTTTTTTTTAAAATGATCTTGAACTTCCTCAACTGACCTTAGGTCAAGGTCATGACACATCTTCAAGTTATAAGCAATCTTGTTGTGAATTAAGAACTTCCAATATTTGTCCATTAAAAAGATATGGACTGGACATGAATTTTGCACTTTTCTGCCAGTGACCTTGGCCTTGCCAAAATGACCTTGGGTCAAGGTCATGACACACCCTTAGGTCATAAGCAATCTTTGTGTGAAGTAAGAACTTCCAATGTTTCTCCATAAGATAGATATGGACCGGACACAAATTTGAACTTTTTCTGCAAGTGACCTTGACTTTGTCCAAATGACCTTGGGTCAAGGTCATGACACACCCTTAGGTCATAAGCAATCTTTGTGTGAAGTAAGAACTTCCAATGTTTCTCAATTTAAAAAGATATGGACCGGACACAAATTTTGAACTTTTCTGCCAGTGACCTTGACCTTGCCCAAATTACTTTGGGTCAAGGTCATGACACACCCTTAGGTCATAAACAATCTTTGTGTGAAGTAAGAACTCCCAATGTTTCCCCATTAAAAAGATATGGACCGGACACGAATTTTGATCTTTTTCTGCCAGTGACCTTGACCTTGCCCAAATGACCTTGGGTCAAGGTCATGAAACACCCTTAGGTCATAAGCAATCTTTGTGTGAAGTTAGAACTTCCAATGTTTCTCCATAAGAAAGATATGGACCGGACACGAATTGAACAGACAGACGGACGGACGGACAAGGTGATTCCTATATACCCCCCAAACTTCGTTTGCGGTGGGTATAATAATACAGAGATCTGCTATGACCTTCACATTGACTAGTTTCAAATTATAAAGTTGCTGCACACCATTAAATATAACCTTGACACTTGACCTACAACAACATTCAAGGTCACTGCACACCCTTTCACTAAGCGCACTCTGTGAGTGAAGATTGAGCCAGATTGGACCAAGGGGTGAGAAGCTATGCCATGGACAAGGATTTTTCATATAATTCAATCATGACCTTCAGCCTCGATCTAGAAATATTGTTCAAGGTCAATGCACACTCTCTACCCAAAGGCACTCTGTGGGTGAAGTTTGAGCCATATTTGGCCAAGGGGACAGAAGAAATGCTCCAGACAAGCGATCAAGAGACAGACAGACAGAGACGGAAGGAAGGACGGACAGACAGACTGATCACTATAGGGCGCCCGCAGAGTTGGGCCCTAATTAATGGTATGTTGTAAAACCGCATGTGTCTGTAGAGATAGGAAGTTTACATATAAACACAGCTTGTGTTGGACATAAAACAGACACAGACAGCCAGTTCCAGGTAGCAGATTAAAAGTTTACATAAAGACACAGATTGTGTTAAACATAAAACAGATACAGACATGTCCTGGTAGCAGGTGTCTGAAGAGATAGGAAGCAGACATACAGACAAAGCTTGTGTTAGACATAAAACACACAATTCCTGGTACAGCAGCAGATATCTGTACTAGTAGACATATAGACACTACTTATTACAAAGATTAAATGGAACATAAACAACAGTTTGACCACATTTATTTTTGTAAATCAGAAATTAAATTTTATTCATCTTATAAACAAAGTTCTGACCCCACTTTCAGGTACTGTTGATACTCTGACTTTTATCTTGTTTCTTACTCACCCTCCACTGCATGGTAAATCCTCTGTCCCAAGGAGTTCAAAATCTCATATTTGTTATTGGTCTCAAATCCAGTAAAAGCTGAAAATAACAGAGATAATTCTGTAAAACTGAGAAAAAAATAATAGAAAACTGTAAAGCTGATATTTAATGGTATAATCATATCAATATCTGTAATGAATTTATTTATTTTTAGGGTCTTCCGTTTCCAACGGAAGACCCTCTTGTTATTCTACGGTTTCTTTTTCTTTATTATTCTTTTTTTTCTTTTTCTGACTTTTTTGGAGCGCTATTTCTCAAAAACTATATAGCCGATTCGCACAAAATTTTCAGGACGGATAAAGCATGATCGGCGCTACATATTATAAAATTTTTAAATGATGACGTCACTTCCGGTTTCAGATATTGACGATTTTGTAAATTTTTAAGGGTCATTTTGTCCACGCATCTCCTCCGAAACTAATCAAGATAGAAGATTGAAATTTTCAGGGATTGTAGATGAATGTATGTAGATGTACCCCCATGCTTCCAATGATGAAAATTGCTCAAGGCCTCAAAGCTCGCCTGAACCTGAAAATTAGCACCAAATTTTTTCACGAAATTTTTGCACATTTTCTGTGATATCTTTTGATGTATAAATATTTTGTTAAAATATATAATGCAAAAGTTGTTTCAAATTACACGGGCTTTCGTTTAATATCAAGAAAAAGGGGCTGGCCCCTCAAATTAGGGGCCAAGAGGGCTGTAAAGTCTTCTTACAATAACTCTTTACTGAACAATAATTTGTTATTAAATATAGAAGCAAAAATGTTGTTTGTACATCTGTTCATCTATACAATACCATACCTAAGTCATATGTTACGTAATTAGGGGTTTCAAGGGGCCAGAAATTCAAAAATTTGATCATTAATATCTGAAAAAGGAAAAATATTTTTAAAAGCAATGTAGAACAAAAGTTGCTCAAAATAATGTTTTGTACAGTATGCTACCTTAAATGTTTTTGTTTATGACCCCATTTAGGAGTTAAAGGGTCGGCCCCTAAAACACATTTGTACATATATCTCAAGAACGGTTAACATTTCTTGAACACTTGTAGAACAAAATATGTTTGTATTTGCAAGACCTTTCATTTGATATCAAGAAAAAGGGGCTGGCCCCTCAAATTAGGGGCCAAGAGGGCTCTAATGTCTTCTTACAATAACTCTTTACTGAACAATAATTTGTTATTAAATATAGAAGCAAAAATGTTGTTTGTACATCTGTTCATCTATACAATACCATACCTAAGTCATAAATTATGTAATTAGGGGTTTCAAGGGGCCATAATTCAATATTTGGATCATTAATATCTGAAAAAGGAGAAATATTTTGAAAAGCAATGTAGTACAAAAGTGGTTAGAAATAATGTTTTTTACAATATGATACCAAATATTTTGTTGTTAGTGGCCCCGGTAAGGGGTTAAAGGGTCGGCCCCTAAAATACAGTTGTTTAGATATCTCGAGAACGGTTGACAATTCATGAACACTTCTAGAACAAAATATGTTTATATTAGCAAGACCTTTTTTTTATATCAAGAAAAAGGGGCTGACCCTTCAAATTAAGGGCCTGAAGGGCTACTAAGTCTTTTTATAATAACTCTTTTCTGATCAATAATTTGATATAAATCATAAAGCAACAAAGGGGCTTTTATAAAACTTAATTTAAACTGATAAAAAATCGGACGATGCATTACAGAGATATTGGGATTTAAAAATTGAGTTTTCCGGAAATTTTGATTCCACGTTCTTGGTTAAGGAAATAGTGTTGTGTTCAAAGATAAATTAACTCGTACCTAAAATAATTCGGAAATTGTTAATTCGTACTTAAACACAATCGGATTTTTTTTGTTAAGTCGTTCTTGAAATCAGAAAGGTTTTTGTTAAGTCGTACTTAAAATAATTCGTATTTTGTTAAGTCGTACCAGGACTAATTCGATTTTTTTCATCTTTTTATTTTAGTTTTTCTTACTATTGGTATAAGAGCTCTGCTTCTTACAGGAACTTACAGCTTTACTTCCAACATTAACGGAAGACCCACTCGTTGCTTTGCAACGAGCTTTGCTCTAGTTTTGTCTACATTTGAAACTTAAAAGCATCAAATTTTTTTAAAGTTTCAATCTTTTTATCTATATATATGATTTCCTGTTTGAACCTCTCATAGAAATACTTCTTTGTATGTCTTTGATCATTTTTAAAACTACATACATAGTCATACTTATATTACAAGTACTTCTTGCCTGAATAACTGTAACAGACCTATTTACCTGTTGACTCCTCCAATTAATATTCAATTAAAGCTTTAAGGGTATCTACTTTAATTTTCAATTACCCTCAAGGGCCTCTATAATACCATAGTTATGTCAAATGCAAAAGCTTTTACTTTTAGTTTCAAATAACTTGAGCTCTACTTTAAGCATCAGTTACTTTTAAGAGCCCTTACTTTCACTCTGTATTACCTTCCAGAGCCTCTACTTTCTGTTTAATCAGCAGTTGATCCACCTGTGCCAGGTACTCGAGTCCCTTGGGACAGTTAGCAGGAACCTGTGTGGGGGCGGCCATCCAGCCTCCGGGGGCCCCGGGCATGCCTACGTAACAGGAAGGCAAAATATCACATACAGAAAGGATGTCAAATTCAGGTTGAATTACAATTAATAGTCTTAATTACATACACATCGTTAATCAGATTGAGTCCTTTATTACTGTGGAATCATTTAAGTTTGTAGGGGGGGGGGGGGGCAATTTCCATAGTTGTCAAATTCTTTTCGGTTTCAGTCAATGTCATTTGGATTTACTTGCATCCATGAAAAGAGGAATATATACAGATAGCATCTACTGCATGAAACAGAGATCGAAATTGTTTCTTTAGTTGTAAAGGAGGTAAATTTGTGGTTGGGTGAGGAGTTTTCATGAGCCACCAGGAATATTGAATCAGATACTGGTGATACCACAGTATAACAATGATAATGACATGATACATAAAAATCCAACAAAACATTAATACATGGCATAACACATATTGATTAAATCACTCAAAGCTCTTGGAATTTTTAATGCACATTTTTCTTCACCAATTTTATTAAATATTTTGCCTGTAGAAGACATAAAACAATCTAACTCAAGTTAATAACGTAAAACCAAGTCTCAAAAGTATATGTATGTACCATAAACCAACTTTTATTCATGACGACATTATTTCGCAATTTACTTCCGATAAACTGGTTCACGACAACATGTTGGCGACCAAGCCTTATCCAAACTCATATTGTTAAAACTACCATATGACAAGGACTGGTTCAAGGTGAGAAATATTTGCAAAGATGTGGCTTTTGCGAACCTCACAAAAATTCTTGTACACGAATAAAGGTTGGTTTACAATAACCACATTAAAACCTCTGGTCAGAATGAGCTACTGAGCAGACTAGACTTAAACAGTTACAGCGGTCACTCAATGATTACTGAAGCAGTAGTAGAGCTGTTACAGGGACACCTGTACACACTTTACCTGGCTGTGTGGGGTAGCTGGAGGGGACCTCCTCTGTCAAAAAATCAGTCTAAACTCTCACCATATTGTAAAAGAACACTACGAAACGACAATGGCATGTATGACCCTCATCTCACCTCCTTAATGGCCACCCCAACCCAAATCAAGGATTTACAAAACTACTGTAGTGCGCTATAGTACCTGGTACATACAGTCTCAAATGAAATTTATAAAAAAAAAAATTGTTGAACTTTGCACCAGTTTACCATTAGTTTGGATAAACTACCTATTGCATAAACTTCTTAACATTTCTCTAAGATAATCAAATAAAAATAGATAAGTTAAGGTTTACATTATTGCAGCTACATAAACTAGTTCCCTGACCTGCGGCAGCTGGCTGGGCCTGTACTGGTGCCCCTGGTGGTGGAGGCCCGCCTCCTGCCATCTCAGATTTGGGGTAAGACATGGTTAGTGGATGGTACTCTGTAAAAAATGAAACTCAATATGGTACACACAAAGGTTTACATCTCAAACATAGCTGGTTCTTTGTAAAAAATAAAACTCAATATGGTACACACAAAAGTTTACATCTCAAACATAGCTGGTACTTTGTAAAAAATAAAACTCAATATGGTACACACAAAGGTTTACATCTCAAACTAAGTCAGTACTTAGAAAGAATATAAATCAATACACACAAAGATTTACATTCAAGTCGTGGACTTATAATCAAGGATTTACATGCGTGTGATGGGTGTGGAATGAATAACATGTGTATCTGTTTGCAATCAACATTATTTGACATATAAACAGGTACATATGATTGTGTATTGAAGGCAATCCCTCTGTCTGCAGTCCTAACTTCCTGTATCATTTTGATCCCAGTAGGATATAAGACAGAGTGGATTTACAATAAGTCTATATATGCCGGAACAGAATATAAATAGTTATGGATACAGATCATCGCCCCACCCAAATTAACCTAAAACTTGTATTCTTTCAAATTAACATGTATATCTAATTGTCCCACCTAAACTCACACCGGTATCTAACACTATATTGTAGACTGAATATTAGACTGTATATCCATAGTAAACGGAGTAAGTCAGATTAACTAAGTTGTGCATAATTCAATATCCTGTCAAGATTCTTTCACTTTTATCAAGATTAAACCATATCAAGTAAAGGATTTCCACTTCAGATTTGTTAGAATTTTATAATATTTTTTTTTGGATGGGGGGGGGGGGATTCTTACAGTAAACAAATGGTTTGCTACTGAGCTGTAGGTAATTTAATTTGCTATTTCTTGTACCAGGCGGTATATGGTGGGAAACTGTGTATTAAAGTACTATCAGAAATTCCTATGGTTTAAAAAAATATGTCATTATCTTTAGAGCTTTCTGTATACTATAACCAAACACATGTAGATCTCCTACCATATTATCAATAATTGACATACTCTAACCTTATATCATTGATATTGTTATGAGGACTGTCTATCAACTGCAGAATGCAAAACAGCTTGCTCTGCACAAGGGAGATAATTCGCAATATTTATCATCTCTGTCCCACTTTTATTCACTGCACTTCACATTGTATTTTTTGTATGTGTCTGATGATTTAACTTTTTTAACCTCATACATGTTTACGAATCATGCTTGTTGTGTTGTTCTCCCAACGGATCCATCAAATCAATCTTATTCTTTTCATTTTCATAGTACTATATAATGAATCAATCCTAGAGCAAGATAAAAAACTAGTCATGTTTTCCCTCTCTGGGATTTAAAGCAGAATATCCTAAAGTGGGTCCACTTTCAGTGGGATCAGAATTAGTATCCCACAATAGGACCAGAAATAGAATTTACATATCACAATCTTGAATGGGATAACAGTGTGCCATCACTCTACAACAGAAGCAAACCCTGTCTTACCACTGAAGACAACTGTTCAAGAAATAAGGCCACAAACAAGAATATACAAGTACAATATGTACAAATCTGGTTTTTTTGACAGGTGAGACAGTTTTACCCCTATATCTGTTGGTGACAATTGAGAATGTATGGTTTGTTTTGAAGAGAAAAACAAACACTTAATGCAGGTAACCATAAACTGAAAAGCTATATACAGAGATCAGTGCCATGTGCCATGTTTGTGAACTTCACAAAAAAATATATCTAACTTTCTTAAAGTAGTTTCAAATGTTCAACGCATTACATTATGCCATGCCTGTATTCCAACACTTAACCAACTTCTGGATTAGTGAATGCCTCAATAAACATAATCACCAATAGCTTGTCTATCTAACCATGTGGTTAACGTGTTGTAGTTACACAATACTTCAATACTTACAGGAAATTCTTACTTGCAAGTATTCTACAGCCAAAATACTACAGTTTTAAGAATTCAAGACATACAAGGTCAAATACTGTAACTCACTGGTTAATACGCATTTAAAAGCTATCGAACGATCTGTAATTACATTTCAGTACATGTATTTTAATCATCTATGATTGAAAAAAGAAAACATTTTGCAATAACCTTCGACCCACATACCTGTTTAAATATCTTTTCACTTACCTCTACAGAAGTGATCTATTTAAATATCCCAACTATTTTTTGCTCTCGCTATGACGCTATTCTGATCAATGTTTGAATATTGCAGTGTTAACGTCACAGTGTTTGGGCCTTGTTACTTAGTACGCAGCAGATCTTAGCGGTTAAACTTCACTGGAGGTCGGGTACACACACATGTGAAGCCAAGATCTTTAATCATGACTATCACCATTTCAATGTGCTTCACTAAAGATTTCTGTCAAAAGCTACTCATCATATAAATATGTATTGAAATTAAAGAGGACTTATTTTTATAACAATATCATTGGATTTCACAATGTACCGATTGTTCATAAAAATAAAAATGTTGATTTGCCAGTAACGTGTCATGAACAGGTAAAGCAGGTTTGGGATAGTCATTAGCCTGATGAATACCCATACTTAACCAATACACAGGATGTGAATTGAATTCTTGTTTTATTATATTGATCTTAGAAAAACAAATACAGAATTGTGATTCGTTCAAATTGTGATAATAATCAATATATACCTTATTTGTTCAAGTAGATTCGCTGAACATAAATTTACAGTTTTTCTTCAAATCTTTATGATTAAGGGAAGTTTTTATGCTGGCCTTTCAAACATATTTCTGAATTGTCATAAACATAATACAATAGTATGAAAAATTATTTTTACACAACTGTACTGTATTTGTACATAGGTACGGCGTGGCCGAATGAGCCAAGTTAATTGTGAACAAGTCATTAGTGTACAGTGAAGTAATGACATACTACGCATTAAGAACATAAGGCTATGTGTATCCCTTGTGTTTATTTTCCTTTTTTTTTTATTTTAAACGAATCGACTTTTTTTACGGATACAAGAGTAATTTTGAAGCCTGCTTCGATTCACTCGATTTTGTATACTATCGGTTAATCAACGTTATGCGCGTTACGATACATTCACATCTTATCAAAGGAGTAAAAGGACATAATATTATAGCAAACAAACAGTTGTCATTTTTCTTAGTTATTCGAATGTTTTACTTTATCAAAACATGCTAAAATCAAGATGATTAAAAGTAGTTACCTACAAACTCTGCCTCTGGACAACGCCTTGCAAAACTTTCAGTGTTGTTGTTCAGGTCGGGTCTAGAAGTTGAAACTGGAACGGCACGATGTTCCGGACGGTTAAAAGGTGGTCATTTTAACTATAATTAATCTCCTCTGAAAGAATTGCTCTTTATAAACATAAAGCAAATATTCAAATTTCTAAGCTAATATAAATGCATTTTCTTCATTAAATAATACATTTATAATAGCTAAAGACATCATATCCAAAAGACCAGAAACTATATTTAGTTCATATATTCCACAAAATAGGAGTGACATTATTATATTGTGAAGAATTTATGAAGACAATTTCATAAAATTCAGTAAAGCGCTATACGAACGAAAGCTACATGCAGTATATCTAGAAGGGGAGGGGGCAGACCCCCCCCCCCCCCCGAGCAATTCAATTTTTTAAAAAAATTCTAGACACCCACTGTCCCCGGTGTAACTAAAGCTCTTTTTACAGGTGTAAATAAACTCCAAATCTCTCAAATTAACATGGAACTTTCACGTCACATTTTCAAAACGTTTAATTGGTAAATAAAGAAACTGAAATTGAAAATACAGTTATGCCAAACAGGAACCTTTGTCCAAACAATGAAACAGACATGTTCATTTGTGACGTTTTTCCTTTCATGGCCCCTAACGTTTGAACGTGAAAATATATATATTTTTAAACAAACATTAACATTAATGGGCTTTCGATATGAGAAAATAAAAGCCATACCAGAAAGAGGCACTTTGTTTACGATTTCGCCTATATTATAGCGTATGGCAAATATCAGACATTTTCGATATTGTACAAAATTTTGGGGCCTAGTTAAAACATATTCATGCACGGATCCAGCGGGGATAAGGATTCAAATTTCTTTAAATTACATACTAGAAATAACTAAAATATGCCTCAACCCCCCCCCCCCCCCCGGGAAAGTGAAGAAATAACCGTCGGACCCCCCCCCCCCCCTTGGAAAAAATTTCTGGATCCGCGCATGGTATTAAAAAAACCCGCAAATTGCATAATTATCAAGTTCAGAGGGTCTTAATTGTCTTACACGACATCTTTAAAAGCTTCAGGTCTAGGGATATATAGGAAAATTCATGGTATGCAAAAAAGTTGAATATCTCTTCAATTAAGCTATAACTGACAGAATAGCAACTGACTTTATACACATAGTTCAATATTCATGTATTTATTTTTCGATGCAGGTTTTTCTGAATTCATGACAAGTCATTGGTTACAGACACCATATAAAATCAGTACCTAATGCGACATGTGTCTGTTTCTATTTCTAGTCACTGGTAATTTTCGTTTAAACACGGTTTTGGGGCGAAATGATGGGAAAAAGCGCTATTTATCTTTTTTTATGAACAACGAAAAATGATTTGTCAAAACTCGAACGTCAGATTGATGTTTTAGGAAACAGACAGAATTATAGAGAAAGGTATGTACCGGTAGATATATCTTCAAACCTAAAACAGACGTTACTGTGACGTCAATGACGTGGTCTCCAAACGTCAATTATCTTACGTAATCAAAGTTCCATAAAAATTACTAGTAAATGGATTCTATGATAATAGTAACACTGGCGTCGGAAGCAAATTGAAAGTGGGGGGGGGGGGGGGGGCTAGACTAATCCTCAGAAATATTGAGGGAAAAAAAACTAATTCCCAAAATCATGAAATTCCTAATCCGTGGGGGGGGGGGGGGGGGTATACCTATACTTAACAAAAAAAACTTAAAACTTACCTACCAAAATTTTTTTCTTCCCAAATCATGAAATTCCTAATCCGGGGGGGGGGGGGTTATGCTTATGACTCCAACTTCTCAATCTTTCAAGGTAAATTTAGGAACAATTATCTTTGCTGCGAGAAAAAGTGGGGGGGGGGGGGCTGAACCATTTATGATGCTATATCCCTAATGGTTAGGTCTAACTTTGCAAAAAAAAGGGAGGGGGGGGGGGTTTAAGCCCCCCCCCCCCGGTTCCGACGCCCATGAGTAATTATATTAAGTTTGTAAACCTATTGATTGCAAATTACTATACTTTTCAACTCCGCGTCCGTCACATCGAAAAGTAATCATGACAATACATGTATTTCCCATTTTATTTTCTTCGGGTATAATAATTAGATAGTGCTTCAATTTGTGTCACTGAAAGAGGAAAAGAAAAGTCAATTTCGACGCTTAATGCACATTTTGTAAAGGGAAATTTACATGTAGGAGCAAAGCAATGTTACAAACCTGTTATAATTAATCATGTCCAAACCTAAAGTTTATTATAATCAGTAAAAAAAAAAAGAAGGAAATTCTGAATTCGATGAAGCCGATGATGATTTACAGTTCATATTGTACAGCTGTTGTAACCGATATTGTAACGTTAATTATTTAAAAACAGGGTATATGTAACTAAAAAATATTTTGTATTTTTCTTATTTATGATGAAATTCTTTCAATTCATTCAAAATATAATTGTAAATCATTTAATTACTCCTACCTCGACAGCAACACAAATTAATTAAGATTAATTTCAATGTTTTTGGTTAATCTCCGGCTTATATGTAACATCTTTCAGATCGAAAATTCAATTTGCACACTAAAATTTACTCAGTATAAACCTGCTCTGTTGTTTCCGTACATGAATTTTTAACCAACAAGAGTCTCTATATATCCGATATGTTCATTTTCTTTAAACTGAATTACAAATTTTTCCCCCAATAAAAATCGAGAATAGCAAAATAAGTTATACATTGAACATTTGTTTTATTGTTGCACCCCCATAACCATCTACTTCTAAAACATTCACCCCCCCCCCCTTTGCAAATTTCTGGATCAACCCCTGGAAGTGATGTCTTCTTCCTCCATCTCTTTTAGCCACCTTTCCAATTTATATTTCCCGCCAGTAATCTGCAATTTCCACCAATCAAATTAAAGAATCAGCGACTTCCGGTTCTTTACCCTCGTTGAGCGCCATTTTCAACAAAAATGAATTGAAGAGGGAAGAAAGCGCCAAGAAATTTTGTTATCATAATGGAGGTCGACGAGACCCCAGAAACCACAGAACAAGTCTCCAGACCTGTTAATCTGGAAACAGGTACAAAAAACTTGAAGCTGTTTCCGCTGTCTAACATTTTTTCTTTGTCTTATTTTTTGTTTGAAATTTTTGGTAACTTCTGTGGTTTACTTTATATTGTTGATAGTGTAAACCGTGTTTGTCACTCGCTTACTGTTTTTTTGTTGTTTTTTTTTGAGCAATTTTAGCATGTACTTGAAGCGCAACGTGTATTTCATTAAGATATTTGTAAAGATTGATCATGAAATTTTTGTCAAGTTAAGAGGCAGATGCAGATATCAGTTATCAGTATAAAGGACAGTCAAAAGATGGTTGACAATTTAATGTAATTATACAAAAAAAAAAAAAAAATAAATGATTGGAAAAGCTATGCAAAAATTGCACTAAGATACATATGAAGTTTCAACAAACATTTTGTTTATACTTTTGTTTGCAGATTTTGGTCCAATAGAAATCCCTCCTGCACCGGAGTCTGTGGCATCTTATGAAGTGAATGGACCACGTCTTATGATATCAAAAATTGTCAATGAAAATTTCAAATCCTATTCTGGGGTTCAAACATTGGGGCCCTTTCACAAGGTCTGAGGATTGATCGTTTTATCGGCTGAATGCATGGAATTGTTTTTTCACTAATAAGTAATAAAATGGACAAGTTTTGTTTTACAGAGTTTCACATCTATCGTGGGTCCCAATGGAAGTGGGAAGTCAAATGTCATAGACTCCATGCTATTTGTTTTTGGGTTTCGGGCCAACAAGATCCGATCCAAGAAGATAAGTGTGTTAATTCACGACAGTGAGAACCACAAGAACCTGGACTTCTGTACTGTGGGAGTACACTTCCAAAAGATCATTGATACCGGGGTAAATACAGTATTTTGGATCAATATTGTAGGTAAATTGTGGATGCAGGTTTAATTTCCCTCGCCTAGGCTTTAAATCTTTTGCATGTTTTAGTATCCTATGTACAAATTTAAAGAAAGAGTTTTATACAGTTTGATCCCATGTGATAAATATATTTTGTTTTCTAACGGTACAAAAATACAATTTGATTTTAAAAATTTATGAACTTGAATATTAACTATAACTGTCAGTATCACATTTTAAAACCTTTTCAAAATATAGATATCATTTGATTTAAATGATGTTAAAGAATTGGATTATTTAAGATAATTTTTTCCCTGCCTGCCTGTATTTAAAATAGCATTTGTGGTATATTAAATTCATCCCAGAGATCTCACTGAATACGTATTTAAAAAAAAAAACCTATTTGTGTTGATAGGATGGTGAGAATGATTACACAGTGGTTCCTGGGTCAGAGTTTGTGGTCTCCCGTACCGCACACAGAGACAATAGTTCTTATTACACAGTAGACGGGAAACGTAAGACCTACAAAGAGGTAGCCACCATTCTGAGACGAAGTGGTATAGACCTGGATCACAACCGCTTCCTGATTCTGCAGGTAAATTCCCTCATGGACCAAATCTTTGTTTACCTAATAATTGCAGAAATCAGGGGAGAATAGAATGAAAATATAACATTGATTATACTGTAAGGAGTCTGAAGAAGTGATTTTAGAAAATGGGTAAAACAATGAATCAATGAATGTTACTGGGTGTCAGAAAATAATGGATACTGATTTATTGTATAGTGAAAAATGATGAAACAGTTTTATTTTGTCAGGGAGAGGTGGAGCAGATAGCAATGATGAAACCTAAAGGTCAGAATGAGAATGATGATGGAATGTTGGAGTTTCTGGAAGACATCATTGGAAGCAATCGATTCAAGGAGCCTATCGAAATTCTGGCCAAGCGGGTGGAGACACTGAATGAACTTCGCGGCGAAAAGGTTCAGATGACATTATCTTACTACTTAGACTTTCCTCACTGTAAGCTTTGCTTAACTGATGTCGTTGTTCAGGTTCAGATGACAATAACTTATTAAGACTTTCCTCACCGTAAGCTTTGCTGAACTGATGTCATTGTTCAGGTTCAGATGACATTAACTTACTAAGACTTTACTCACCATAAGCTTTGCTGAACTGATGTCATTGTTCATTGTGGCTCAATCCTTGTATCTTATTTCAGCTAAACAGAGTTAAAGCTGTGGAAAAGGAAAAGGATGATTTAGAGGGATCCAAAAATGAAGCAGTGGAATACCTAAGTATGGAAAATGAAATAGTTCATCTCAAAAATAAAATCTACCAGAAATATGTGTAAGTTAATTTGTAATGACCCGTTTGTCTCATCATATTGTGTCTGATTTTATAAGTGTAGTCTTGGTCATAAAAATATTTGCTGCAATCCAGTTTGCCAATGATAAATTGTGAAAGTTAAATGGTTGTGCAGGGGTGAGCAATTACCATCGCCCGACGCCCGGGGCTACCGTTTTTAGAGGTCGGGCTAGCAGAAATCCTTACTGTGGTAGCCCGTCGGGCTAGTAAATAATAACGATGATAAACGAAATCAGACTTCCGTAAGTGTCATTATCACGTTGATTAATTTTATGTATGACATAACTGTTATGCAAAATCAAGATCTCTCTTTTCCTTTAATGTATGTGCATTGTGCGTACTAATCGCTGGTTCGCATGACAATGACGCTTTGTTTTCAAACATGGAGAAGTACCTGACGATAAGTAAGCGTAAAAATTCGTTTGATCGCCTTGATGACAACAATAATCACAGGGGTGTGCAATTACAAAGTTACTAGCCCAAGATTCAAAGTTACTAGCCAGACTATTTCGGACATGTCGACATTTCATTTTATAAAAAACCCTGTATGATACTAGTATATAATTATTAATATACGAAATATTTATTACTTGCATGTTTTCTGTGGTAGACTAGTTCAAAAATATTCAACTTCATTGATCTCTCACATTTTAGCTACAAAATTGGTTTGGGTACCGTTTATATAATAAAACCCAAACGTAACATTGTGAATGTGAACAGACTCTATAAAATCACTGCAACTATCTATGTGTGCATGCATTTTATCCTGTTTAATTTCCATTTACAAAATACAACTATGCAATTAATTAAGTAATGGTAAATTTTAATATAAAATAATGGAAAATGCACAAATAATAATATGCAAAATATGAATTTTTTTTTAATTCACCAAGCAGGTCACTTTAAAATGTGTTCATGAGAATAGTTAGTGCAGAAATTTATAATATCTCTGTAATGCATCTCTCTCTCTCTCTCTGTAAAAAAAAAATTATATTTAAAAAAGCCAATGAATACATATTAAAGAAAAAGGAATCATTTTACAGTGATGTCACTTGAAACAGCTGCACAGGTAACTACGGAAACCATATGCAGTGAGGCGTGACTATCTCGTCTGGCCACTGGTCAACACTGTCGGTAAAACTTCAAAGTGTGAAACTTACAGCAGAGTGTTTTTCTCAGAAGAATGTAGCACGAGAAAAAATGCTTAAGAAATTTTTAAGCTATCATGACTTAAAAGGAGCAGATATCATGCCTCTGTGATAACAATGACGATACACTTTTCCTACTAGGACACTGCAAATTTACCGGCATATTTTGCCAACTCTGGTTATGATTTACTAGCCCGACGGGCTACCACAGTTAATGTTTTTGCTAGCCCGACCTCTAAAATCGGTAGCCACGGGCGTCGGGCGATGGTAATTGCACACCCCTGAATCAGCAGTTGGATACTGCCGATCGTAATGTCGATAAAACTATATATATATTGTTTGCATTATTATCTATTTGACAAGTCTGAATTCAACTGATGTAAAGAAAATGTTGGGCTAGTAAGTTTTAACTTTGGGTTAGTAACTTTGCTACTGCCAGTAGCCCCTGGGCTAGTAGCCAATTTTTGTAATTGCACACCCCTGTTGTGGATAAAAGTTTTTCAAGTAATCACCATTTATCATAATGTGCAATATATTTGAGATAAATATGAAAAGCTGCAATTTTTTAAAACTTGTTTGTAGAATGGAATGTTCAGAGAATGAGAAGAAAGCTCAAGAGGAATATGATAAGATTTATGAAGGAATGAAAGAAGTTAATGACAAAATGAAAGTTATTACTGATGCCAAGAAAGAAAAGGAAACAGCATGTAAAAAGATAGTTAAGTATGTATATTAGTATTCTCTGATTGGTGAGTTTTTTTTTCATTTAATGGAAAAGTTTATTTTAAATGGGAGTTTTTATTGCACTTGAGAGATTTTCATTTACGTTTATTTATATCTCTTTTGTAAAGGGATTTTGAAAAATTAACCAAGGATGTGGAGGAAACGAAAGAGAAGTTTGCAGAATTTGAGAAACAGGATGTGAAATGTAGAGAAGATTTAAAACACACCAAGGGAAAGACAAAAAAATTAGATAAAACTCTGGAACAGGAGAAGAAAAGAGTAAGTATTATTAGTGTTGACATGAACTTGTAATAATGACTCCTTATATACTTCTTATATAATGTCTCGTGTATAATACGCACTCGTGTATAATACGCACCCCCAAAGTTGACCAAAAAATGGCGAAAAAACAGCAGGTCCTATGTATAACATGCACCCAAAAAATGGCGAAATTAACGACCGCCATTTCCCCCAAAACTATTAATGTTGCATGTTAATTTTATGATCCATGCACAATTTCTTTAATTTTGTGATCGGAACATAGCACAGACGATGAAAATCGACGGCCACCATTTCCCCAAATAACTATCGATGTTTAATGATAATTTTATAACCTAAGCATAATTACTGTAATTTTGTGATCGGAACATGGCCTAAGCGATATTAGAGTCAAAGTTCTTACAATTTTTTTTAAAAGAACGGCATGATTTACATGGGCGGTATCAAATATCATTTGTCACTTCGTAAAGAGTTTCTTATACAGCATCGGAGAAGTAGAAGATATCATGCGTAGAGAAGAACGGCAACCGAGCTTAGTGCTTAAAAGTAATAATGTTTGCAGATATAAACCAAAAAAAATTCAAAAGAAATTATTTAATTGATTAATTATAGTCAAACCCTTTGATTGCTGTTTAAATAAACATCGTGAAGAAACGTATGTATGTCGCATACCGTCATTATCAAGTCGTACAAATGATCGATGTAATTTTAGCAGTGTCTGTGTAAAGCAATAACGTTTAACTGCATAACTTGACACAAAGTAATTAAGTTTAATAAAATCAAAATAATTGTTTATCTACATGCACTTGAAAACACCCTGTGAAGTCCGACACAAGATAGGTGCATGCCTCTGACACCGGAAATTGTTAAACAAACATTGACCACGCGCCGAGTCAACAGGTGGCTGCTTACGTAATGGCGAATACACTGGCGATATTTAAACTTGTTTGATGCAAGAAATAGTGTTAAGAGAGGATAAATATTTCAATATATGGAAAAAAAAACTAAGAATAAGGTATTTCTGATGCAATAAATTTAGTATACACTCATTCAATTTGCATAACACGCTATATCGGCAGTCACTACTCCTGTGGTATCAAGAATCACGGCTTGAATAAAAATGGGGTACAATTTTTGTCCTATGTACAACACGCACCCCCACTTTTGATCAAATTTTGGATGAAAGAAAGTGTGTGTTATACACGCGACATTACGGTATCTAACATTCTTTGTTGAACTAAAATGTGTAACCCCTATGTAAGGGTAAAAGATGTGTATCCTAAAAAAGTTTGGGGGGGGGTTGTCTTTAAGTAATTTCAATGTTTAGTTTGCTTCATTCTTTGATTTTTTCATTCATATAGGAGGAATATATATGGTTTATTGTAGAATCTAAAGGCTATCAATAATTATTCAAAGCAAATATAGGATACATGCCATTAATCCTTTAGTTACATTAGATGTATAAATTTAATGCATTTTGAATTAATGTGTTTCAGGTAGAAGAACTTACCCTTATGCCATCAGAGCTGGAGAAGACCATCACTGACCACAAGAAGAAGTTGGAGAAGTTAGAGGGCGACAAAAAGATAGAAGAAGAGAAACTGGCCGCGGTCATGGAGAGCCTCAAGACGGAGACCAAGGTAGGAAGTAATCTGTGTGTTCTAGACCAAGGTATGGATAGGTCTGTTCTAGACAGTCTTTATGAACAGTAATGAAACGACAAGTTCTCTTGATTAAAACAAGAATTTTATGATTATGTATTAAAAGATATCTTTAGATTTATTATTCTAGAAATTTTAACTGTATTCAATTAAATTTATTAAGGAAAAGATTAAAACATATTGACCTCTTTAGTTGGTGTTTTTGGAATGTTTATATAGAGTATAAGTTTTGAATCATTTTAAAGTAGACTTTTAATCAACAAAAACCAGTTTGAAGATGTACACAGATCTGTAAATGACTTATTTTAGGGTTTGCAAGAAGAAAAAGACAAGAAGGAAACAGAATTATTGGAACTTCAGAAATCAGTGAATGAGACCAAGTCTACGGTAGGTGATATGCCATATCTCTGTGGTGTAATTGCTCCCCTTTTATGTTTTCATCACAAAACTTTCAAAACTAAGAAACATGTTTTATATATGGAGAGAGTAAGCAGAGGCTAGGCCAAAATTATTATAAAAAAAGGAGCTATCTACCTTCCCACCATGAAAAATTTGGGTTGGAGTACATCAAACATAAATTATTATACCCCCGCAAACGAAGTTTAGGGGGGTATATTGGTTTCACCCTGTCTGTCTGTCTGTCCGTCTGTCTGTAGACGCAACTTTGTCCCCCCTATAGAATTTTTTATTACTGCATGGAACAGTTTGAAAATTTGTACATATGTTGAACACCATCTGAAGATGTGCACCTGCAATTTTTTTTAAGATCAGACAAGATTTAATGATTTTATGACAGTTTTCATTTTCCTTATTCTATATATTGTACACTAATGTTGAAAAGTAAGGGAGGTAATCCTTACAGATTTTATTAATTAATTAAGGTACTTCACTACACCGAGACTTATACTTTTAAGACACTACGTCACAAGATGGCGATTTAAATGCTTTGTTAAACTGTTTGTATCAATCGTTTCAGGTGTATATCGTCATAGCTTAGTGGTTAACGTATCAGGCTTAGGAACCGCAGGTAATGAGTTCGAATCCACCTGGGGTTTTTGTTTATGTTTACTGGATGAAATTTTTGAAAACATCATGTTTTATCTAAAATTGCACATTTTTTCGCCTATTTGACATATATACTTCTTATCCACCATGCTTTCTATCATAATCAAGTAATTTTCTGCTGATTTGAGAAACTATTTCACGGTGTAGTGAGGCACCTTAATAGAAAACACTCTAAAATATATTTATATAAATACATCCAGATGGAGTTTTTTGTCTTTATGTCTTAATAAAAAAAAAAATTATTTTCTATAAGTATTCTATCAACTGACAATGCAAAGTTTTTGTTTGTCAATGATAAATTCTTAGGAGCTAATGAGAACATCAAAGACAAGTGTGGCTGAATTCATTTGTCCCAAGGGAGCCATTATCTGAGCCATGGCTCAGATGGTGCATGTGTTTAGGGGAAATTGATAATCTGTAAAATGGGTGATGGTTTTGGGGCTATTTTAAAACTGTTTCATGTAAACCAAAAGGTCTATCATTATAAGGAAATAAATAATTTAATTACCGTATTTCACGGAATTTAGGTCGATACGGTTTATTGGGCGAAGGAGGCCGTTTTTAGCCATAATATAAAAAAAAAGTATAAATAGGTCGACTTCGAAGAATTGGTCGAAAAATTACCGCTAGTTCTAATGAATAAATGGTTTAAACCAATAACGTTATCATATAGTAGCCTTTAATCTTATTTCACAGTTTTAAACAAAAGGGAAATAAAATGTATTTCTTGAAAACATCGTAAGAAAATGTCTGAAATTGCGTCAAAATTTTCAAACCAAATAATTCAGTACAGCCGGTTTTAATTTAAGATCGTTTTTTATTACTTCCCTGCCATGTGTACAAACTGGTGTTAACCGGGGGATAGTTACCTATCCTGGAGGCATGACTACAGAAGGACATACCACCCTGTGTCTCTATGTGACTTTTTACTGTGTATATACACACGAGTCAACCTCTGATCTTATTGAAGCCTGCAGGCATGAGTAGCACGTGCCGAGAGTTCAACTGTGTATAAACAAAGTCAGCGCTACCCAGACTGATTTCAGAGACACCTGGCTAAAATTTCATCGAAAGTTTTATGTTGAATATACAGAAAAAAACTTGTTCATGTATTCTATTATGAAAACAAATTGTTTTTTTTTTTATTTCTACCCGACGATATTTCCCCCCGTAATTACCCTTTGTACGGTTCTCATTTTACTTTTACCACGCGAAATCGATTTCCTATTTATCGTAAGCACACGATCAAAATGCATGACAGCATTTAATGATTCAGTCAGTGATCTAAGTAAGAAATGTAAGAAGAAATAAATCTATTTATATTTAATTTTGTTTAAATGATAAATTACTACAGTATATTGATTAAAATCCATACGATTTTTACACAGAAATTCAAGCAGTATTATAGTAAACACTCATGATTTTATTGGAGGGTTGCATAAATTTTTGCAAAATTCCAACCAAAAAAAAAAAACATAAATTGGGCGAAGCGATGAATAGGGCGAGGTCCGCATGTCAGGGGAAAAAAGTATCGACCTAAATTCCGTGAAATACCGTATTGATAAAGAAGTTAAACTATTTTTAGAGGTTGTTTAAATTTATTTGTCAAGTAATTTGATGAAGTGACCCTATTGGGCATTAATTTAAATGAAATTCAAAATTACTGATATGATTGTAGTGTTTTGGCAATTTTAAAATTGTTTGTAATATTAAATTTTCTTTTTTTACATATTTTTACATAGTATGGTAATTATGGTAATGTTTTGGTAGTTTATTAAATTTAACAAGCTCATCAAAGAAAATCATAGTCCTATGGGATCAATTTTCTGATATGGAGTTCAATTGTGTCAGAGGAGAAAGTGAGGAAAATTTGAAACAACTAATTGCATCTGTCAAGACTCTTATTAGAAAGATATTGGAAGTTTTATCAACAGAAGAGCATTGCTTGGCTACCGGTATTTCTATTCATTGCAAAGGGAGGGGTTATTGTCATTTTGTTGGTTTTTCTTTAAATCAATTAAATTAAAAAAATATATCATCAAATACATACATTTGTAAATGTATTACTGTTATAGATATGTATTTACAGTGAAATTCTGACAATTTTGATTTTAATTTTTCTTTGTTAACTATTTTTTTTTTTTTTACAATTCTAGAATTTTTTTTTTGTATGTGTTCCAAACCTTAATTATTATTCAATTCAATTATTTGTCCCATTTGAAATTAGCCTAGCGGGGGTATTAGTCCCATTAGGACAGTTCTAGTTAATGCTGGTCCTTTGATTAGGGTAGTTAGAAGGTGTCCATTCACTATGTTTAATTGGCGCTTTGTCCCCATTTTCAAAATAAACATGAAATTCAGAAAGAGCATTAGAATATTAGCAGTAGAAATGGTATGACTGTATAAGACATAAAATGTTTAGAATGTTGATTTTCCCCAAATTTGCTCTTTAAGAATACTATTAAATATTACCCATAATAATTGCCAAAAGCCCAGTACTGTAGATAAACTGAATACGTGTTAGAGGTAATATTAAACTCAATGTCTAGAAGACGTTTATCACTGTTCTTTAAATTTTGTCTGTGTTTTCATTATTAAGCACTGAAATTGAAAGATTTTGATAACATTTTATTTACAGTTAAACATCGCTCAATCTGAACTGGATATCTACCTCAGTAACCAACAGAGCGAGACCAGCAAGCTCAAGGAGATGCAGAAAAACCAACACAAGGCTGAGAGCACGCTGAAGGACCGAAAAAGGTGACTTCGTAGTAATGGTTTCTCATTAGATGTACAGTGCTCAGTTTTATTTCAGGCTGACAGTTTAATCCGTGATTAACTATATGAGGCCCCTGAAGTTATATGAATGCTTTATTGACTGTTTTTTTTCCAACAGTGAGGCTGCTAACCTGGTGAAGAATATCCCAGAGATGGAGAAGCTTCTACAGAAAGCCAAGTCTGACTTGGAGACGGCTGTGGACAGTGATTCCAAGCTCTCAGAACAGGTAAAATCATCAATACCTGAGTTGTAACACCTGAATCAAGAAGATTGGAATTAATGGTAGTCATAAAATATTCTATTATGTTGGCATTAAAATGAGTGATAGTCCTTATTTCTTTAAAGAAATATAAACTGGAGACAGTTTTTACAGTCCATTTGAGATGTTAATTGAATTGAATACCAAGTACTGATTTTGAAGACATTTTACAGTTAAGAAGTCTTAGAGCGAAGGTGGAGGAGGCCAGAAGCTCCATGCAGGCAGCCAGGAGTAAAGGGAAAGTGATTGATTCCCTGATGGCACTGAAGAAGAGCGGTCAGATGCCGGGTCTCTATGGCAGGCTGGTATGTAGTTAGCCATGTGGATCAAAGATAGGACTAGGATATAATAGAATTTAACAATTTGTCAAACTACTGGTCTCTATGGCAGGCTGGTTTGTACATGTAGTTCTGAGACTTATTCAACAGAGCAGGTGCTTGCGAGCACTTGCCAGAATTCCCTATACCCACAACACAAAATTTGACGAGTGCTGATGAGCTCTTGCTCTGCTGAACACGCCTCTGGATGATGATCAAATCGCAGATCTATGATCAAGTGAATTTTATATTTCAGCAACTGTTGAGTTTCTTTTAAGCTGTTTGATATTTTGAAATTGATCTTGGAGTTTGCAATTCATCCTGTACCCCCAACAGTCTATGGTCTTGGAAATTGGGAGTTTTACCAATTTTCTGAATTTGTTATAGGGGGACCTTGGAGCTATTGACATGAAATACGACGTTGCGATATCTACCGCGTGTGGAGCGTTGGACCATATCGTGGTTGATACTGTGACCTCCGCCCAGAAATGTGTGGAGTATCTGAAGAAGAACAACATTGGGGCCGCCACTTTTATCTGTCTCGAAAAGATGGAGAGATGGAAGGAACACACCAAAAGGAAAATTCAAACGTGAGTTTAGTGATTTTGCATTATTTTAAAATATTACAAATGCTAGACAGAGTATTGTACTTTATGCAATATATATGTAACAGTAAACGCAATGAATTTTACAATGATAAAGATTTTTCTATCACATGAAGACTTAATTTTAATTGAAATTTAAAACTGAATTTTTTTAACAGTCCTGAAACAGTGCCAAGACTTTTTGACTTGGTAAAAACCAAGGAGGAAAAAATCCTCCCAGCATTCTATTTTGCCTTGAGAGACACATTGGTTGCCAATGACTTGGACCAGGCTACACGGATTGCGTACGGGAAAACAAGATACAGGGTCGTGACCCTGCAGGGACAGCTTCTAGATCAGTCAGGTACGTGTGTGGGTGCGGCAACAGGTGTAAAAGTTTATAATATGAAAAGTCTGGTAAGTTTTACTCTGAGATACAAGAGAATTACTGTTAATGTATTTTATCTAGGAACCATGAGCGGGGGTGGTAAAACTGTATGTAGGGGGCGAATGGGATCGTCGATAGCATCCGAGGTGGATCCTAAAGAACTCAACAACATGGAGAACTCCCTGGAAAAGGTGTGTACCTGTCTTTCAGTAAACATACAGTGAGAAATGCCCATCATAAAAGGTTCAAGAATAAAGACTGATACTTTCTCTTTGATTTAGGTCACAGCAGATGCTCAACAAAGCAGGGCCAACAAAGAGAAACTGGAGGATGTAATCCAGCAGAACCAGAAGGACTTGTCCTTTATGAAGCACAAGCTGCAGAAATGTGAAATGGAGATCACAGTAAGTCTTAACCAATCCATTGAACTAAAGTTATAATTCAAACCACATTACCTACACATCAATTTTTGTGCTAATGTCATGAGCCTTTACCATCAACATAAGCTAAATAAATGGACATATGATTAGTGATGTTCTAATCATCGATTATAAACTAAAATCGATCGATTGTTATCGCATTCTAAGCGCTCGATCATAAAAGGTTTCATTACGATTAATCGGTTGAGGTTTTTTCCCTTTCAACTAGCGCATCTCATACACAGAATATTCTAGACGTGAAATATCTAAACCCCAAAGAGGCGTGCGGTCTGAAAATGGCTGACATGTCAGACGAGCTCCATATTGTTACTCGGGAAATATAACACATTCTCGAATTTGGACGCATTTTGGTTTCAAGAAAATTAATGTTGGACTGCCTACTAAAGAAAATCTTTTAAATATAATTTTTTAAAGCTAGAAATACTAAGTAAATCAAATTACGAAAGCCTAGTAATGAGTCTGTTTATTGTAACTTGTTTATTTACATTTATTTTGCACTGCACCGTAAAATATAAAAATCTCCAATTATAATCGATAATTAGTTGCGGGAAACCGATTATCGATTATGAAAATCTCACCGATTCCCATCACTACATATGATTGAATTATGAATGCTTTGGTAGCTTTGTTATTCTTATATAACTATTAAATGCATGCTATTTCTGTCACAGGCATTAGAAGAGCAAATAAAGTCCTTGACCTCACAAATCAAAGAGCAAGAAGGGAAGGTGAAGGCCGCTGCTCCAGATGAGAAACAGCTAAAAGATCTAGAGACCAAGGTCAACCAATATCGCAAAGGTCAGAACTCAGAAATTACACATACTCAGAATATATCTGATGCTTTCTAAATTTACTTAAGTCTTGTTTATATGGATATACATGGATATTGTTGTATTCAGACTTTGACAAGGCAAATGGGGCAGCATCAAAAGTGGAGGCTGAAGTCCAAAAGTAAGAACATCTATTATTCATCTGCAGCAAAAAATCCAAATATCAGCTCACCTGACATCTAATGTATCTGTAGTGGAGCAAATTGATATAGATGGTAGAATTACCAAAAAAAATTTGCGCTTAATTTTTTTCATCATTTTAGATTATGTGTACATGTATGAAGCATGCATATACTGGCAGATATTACAATTTCTGTATATGTACATGTATATGTATATTCTTTTGAAAGTATGTTGTGTCAAACCTACAAAAGTAAACTAATTTACTATACTTGACATATGTTTATCTGTAATTTGTTCTGTAGACTTCACAAGCAGATAATGGACATTGGAGGAACGAAGATGAAGGCGGCCCAGTCATGTGTGGACGCTGTCAACAATAAGATAGACACGGTCACAGGACAAATCACCAAGGCCCAGGTCGGAATCAAAACCGCAGGAAGGTGAGGATCACTCTTCTCATAAGTCAGTCTTCTTCTGTACATACTGTAAACGTAGTATATTTGGCGTGTACGATAACTGGCGGAAATTAGTTTTCGAACAAGTAAGGGCGTATTTGAATTAACGTATTCCTGAATTTTACTATTCTTATACATATATGCATGGTATTTAGTGATGTACTTGATTTAGCGGAAGCCGCATTCCGCCAAAAGTGCTAAATAGAATACACAGCCAAATGTTGTACGTTTACAGTATTCATTACAATTAAGATTCTGGTTCTGTAACATTTAATGTATAGTATTCACACTTAATCGACGCAAGTGTTGTTCTAGAAAATGTGTGTAGTAAAGATGTATGATTTACATTATGGCAATTCCATATTTACATGTTTTTCTTTCATTTCCCTCTATCTAATTCATCTACAATTTCCCTTGAATTGCTCAGGAACTTAAAAAAAGCTGAAGAGAAAGTAAAGACAGCTGAGGAAGACATAGAGGAGAACAAGAACAAGATTACAGAGCTACAGGCCCAGTTAGAGACCCTGGAGAATGAAGCTACAACGGTGTTAAAGGCCTACAAGGATGCTCAGGTCGGCCCAAATTATTCATAGGAACTCATACCCTTCAAACTCTTATCTTTAAGTGTATCTCACATTCAAAATCAAACTCTTTATGGGATAGGTCCTGTATATTGTTTAGATTGCTAATTTTGTCAAAGATTTGAGGTTTTTTTAAGAACTTTTAGCAAGTGACAGTAAGTTATTTCAACTCTCAAAGAAAGATTAGAGTCAATGAACTAAATCAACTAGTTGTGTTATCATTTTCACTAGATACTTTGTAATAATTAGTTCTACTGAACACTTCATATTCATCATCTGCAATACCTGATAGAAGAAACAGAGCAGTATTGATAAATAAATTGATACTAACAGGACAAGATGAAGGAGTCGGAGGTGGTTCTGAATGGCGTACAGTCGGAGATCGGTAAGCTGGAGCAGGAGGAGAACGACCTTCAGAAGGACGTGGTGGATGTACGACACGAGCTGGAGCGGATCGAGGGCATCGTCAAGAGCAACAAGCTGAAGGTCAAACACTGGAGGAAAGAGGTAACTACAGAACACTGAGATAAATACAGACAGCTATAGACTAACAGGGTGGGAGGAAAAGGAGGTTACATACAAAACACAGGGATAAATACAGACAGCTATCGACGTACAGGGTGGGGGTGAAAAGGAGGTTACATACAAAACACAGGGATAAATACAGACAGCTATCGACGTACAGGGTTGTGGGGAAAAGGAGGTTACATACAAAACACAGGGATAAATACAGACAGCTATCGACGTACAGGGTTGTGGGGAAAAGGAGGTTACATACAAAACACAGGGATAAATACAGACAGCTATAGACTTACAGGGTTGTGGGGAAAAGGAGGTTACATACAAAACACAGGGATAAATACAGACAGCTATCCACGTACAGGGTTGTGGGGAAAAGGAGGTTACATACAAAACACAGGGATAAATACAGACAGCTATAGACTTACAGGGTTGTGGGGAAAAGGAGGTTACATACAAAACACAGGGATAAATACAGACAGCTATCGACGTACAGGGTTGTGGGGAAAAGGAGGTTACATACAAAACACAGGGATAAATACAGACAGCTATAGACTTACAGGGTTGTGGGGAAAAGGAGGTTACATACAAAACACAGGGATAAATACAGACAGCTATAGACTTACAGGGTGGGGGTAAAGGAGGTTACATACAAAACACAGGGATAAATACAGACAGCTGTAGACTTACAGGGTGGGAGTAAAGGAGGTTACATACAAAACACAGGGATAAATACAGACAGCTATAGACTTACAGGGTGGGGGTAAAGGAGGTAACATACAAAACACAGGGATAAATACACACAGCTACAGACTTACAGGGTGGAGGTAAAAGGAGGTAACATACAAAACACAAGGATAAATACAGACAGCTGTAGACTTACAGGGTGGGAGTAAAGGAGGTTACATACAAAACACAGGGATAAATACAGACAGCTATAGACTTACAGGGTGGGGGTGAAAAGGAGGTAACATACAAAACACAGGGATAAATACAGACAGCTGTAGACTTACAGGGTGGGAGTAAAGGAGGTTACATACAAAACACAGGGATAAATACAGACAGCTATAGACTTACAGGGTGGGGGTGAAAAGGAGGTTACATACAAAACACAGGGATAAATACAGACAGCTGTAGACTTACAGGGTGGGAGTAAAGGAGGTTACATACAAAACACAGGGATAAATACAGACAGCTATAGACTTACAGGGTGGGGGTGAAAAGGAGGTAACATACAAAACACAGGGATAAATACAGACAGCTGTAGACTTACAGGGTGGAAGTAAAGGAGGTTACATACAAAACACAGGGATAAATACAGACAGCTGTAGACTTACAGGGTGGGGGTAAAGGAGGTAACATACAAAACACAGGGATAAATACAGACAGCTATAGACTTACAGGGTGGGGGTGAAAAGGAGGTAACATACAAAACGGGAAATGTGTAAAAAGAGGTAAAAGTGAGGAAGGTTGCAAAGGTCTGTGAGATATGATCCATGTTATACCTTTACAGATGAGTGGCCTATCCCTGACCCCCATTGACGGTAAGGAGGTGGGAGAGTTGACCGAGCTGACCCCTGAGTCTTTGACCGACATTGACAAGGAAGGGGTGCAATATGAGATCACCGTCCTGGAGGAGAAACTGGCTCAGATGAAGCCCAACATGGCCGCCATCGCCGAATATCGCAAAAAGGTTGGTAAAGGTCTTAACTAAAGCTGAATGTGTAACTCTTCTAAAAAGCATTCTTTTAGTGAAATTCAAGCATTAATTTAGTATAGTTATTTAACTCTGTAGTTCATATAATACTTGTGAATTTAAAAGGTTAGTTATCTCTTATGAATCCCTGTCTGTAATAATTGAAACAGTTCCATGAAATTGTCACATATTTTCTTGTATAATTGTGAGGACATTCAGTGAACACAAGTCTAGAGTAAAAATGACAGGAAAAATTACGTAATGATGTAGAGAAAAGTCACCAGCCATTAATGTTCACAGTGTCAATGTAGGCTGGTTGGTTTAATGGGCGAGATAACCATCTAATCACTGACCTTAACTCATGTTCAACAAAATGACCTAGGGATAACAAACAAATCAAATTCAAAAGTCCAATTTTTGTGAAGTCCAATTTTTTGTTGACAGTCTTGGTGAATTAAATGAGCAATAATTAGAATTACATTTTTTAGTTGCACACTTTGTTTATATTTGTGATGCAGTCATCATTAGAAGCTTGATAAGTGTTTGATCCATACACTTGTAAAGTACTCCTCTCGATGACCAGAATTCTTTGATGCGTGTCTGTCAGTCAAAGCTGCTGTGAACTGTGACCAGATAATTCAGATCACAGCACGCTTTGATGGCTGGAACTGCATTGTCTTCATACATGTCTGGATCAGGAGCTCTCATCTTTCAAATTGTCATTTAGGCATTAAATGATGAAAAGGCTTTCCATTTATATAATGCCTCTTTTTATTTTAAAGTTTGGGAATTAAATGCAAATGCAGTATCAATATATATTTTTCACATTTATTTAAAAAAAAATCATCATTTGTGATTAGTCAGGTGCTGTTAATTTAGAAGAACTGTTAAATGTTGAATGTTCGTCCACAGTTAAAAAAAAAAATCCTAAGAGCATATATGTTTCTTTTGGAATTCACTTCACTACGGACTTTCCTGGTTTTTTCCCAATTACGACAGAGAGCACATGGCAGATGTGACCTGTCAGCAGAGGATGCCCACTCCTCCTAGGCACCTGATCTTACCTTTATCTTTTTGGAGGTCCGTCTTGCTCTGCTTTGAATTTGTATTTCATTTAAGGATTTTTGAGATGGTTGACAGTTAGTTATTGTCATTTTTTCATGTAGATTGTAGAATCATTATTATATCACCAGTACTAGGATGTAGATATCAATTTCTTAGTATTAATATGAAATTATTAGTATTGATATGAAATAAAAGGACATGGGTTCCAGTATATTTTGGTAGAGATTCAGTAATTTTCATTTAGATAGAACAGAAATATTGATTATAGATTTGTTTGGTAGCTCATAATTTTTGAATTAGTACACAGCTGGTATTGGCTCAGTAAAATATCTAAGTTCAATTTGATGATTAATTACTTAAACATGTCACATGTATGTTTTAAAATTGTGACAACAGTATATTTTGAATTGGCTGTCAATTACACCCTTGATTTATTACATAATAATTTAAGGGCTTCAGACTTGATTTTTTTCTCACCTGATTAGGTGCACTAATTGCCACACAGCAGGAGTCCTGAAGGAATTTGCCTGTTGATTAAGTTATAGATATAACAGGTGTGACCCCCTAATCCAGTTTGAGTTTTATTAATTACTCATTACCTATGGGGAGGGTTGACAGGTGTGACTTATTTAGCCAGTATCCCTTTAGGGTAGAGATTCAGGTCTCACCTGGGGTAAAATCACTCAGGTGTCACAGAGTTACTCGGGTAAGGTGTATATAAGTAAGGGTACTGACCACATTGGTATCAGAAGTCCAGGGAATCTCAACAAGAGAGGAACATGGATTGTGGAAATGTGTGGTGTGGACCAATCAAAGTTGTTGTGATGTGTTAGTTACTGACCATATCACAGCACGCTTTGATGGCTTCACAGACCCACAAAAGCTACCTGACAGAGAACTTTTAAGTTATGGCTAGGAGTCTTTTCTCTGACAGTAAATAAATTATGACTCAGATTGATTTACAATGTAGTACTTTACAAATTGCTGATAATTGTTAAATTATACTAAAGATCACTTATTAAAGCTTCAGAACTGTTTTATTTCTACATAGATATCTTGAAAAATTTTAATGTTATCACATGTCCAACATTTTACTATGGAATGTGTCCAGTTTGAGATTTGCTTTCGAAAGCACAAGATTGCAATATTGGCCAATGTCTTGCTTAGTGATTGAGAAATTTGACCGGTAATGACACATGCATAAATCTTGCTTTTGGTTGACTGCTTTTTATACCAATCTGTCCAACACTTGAGGGAGAGAAAAAATTCCACTATATAATTCATATATTGGTAACTAAACCCAGAGCATGGAAACATAACACTCCTTTTTATTTGCACATTTGATGTGTGCTTTCAACGATTTCTTTGAAAGGGAGGTTTTGATACAATGCTCATGAGTTCATAGATAGTTAAGACAAAACATACCAAATTTTCATGCTGTGATGAATATTGTGTATATTGAGAATTAGAATTACATTTACAAGCATACACCATGGGCACACTAAGTAAACCACTAAGTAAACTTCGATTTATTGGATTTATTGCATAACAGGTTCAAAACCTAAACTTAAATGCACAGATCCATTATCAGATTGCTATATAATCTGAATGTGCATTTTATATGTTGTAAAACTTTGTAAAATTCCCAACAGATACCCTCTCATGATATTTGATAAAAGCACTATTTTAGTGAAGTTAGGTGTATGTTTGCCGTGATAGGCTTTTTTGCACTTCAAAACAAGATACCGGCAATTGTCATGATAGACGCTTTTGCATTTCAAAAGCAGACACTTCCCATGTTTTGCACTACAAAACCAGATACTTTCAGTGTTCTGTGAAAAATCTTACTGCTTTTTTCATTCCTTTATTGATGCTCTGTAAGTCAATTTTCAAACAACACAATTCTAATCTACATTTATGTCCTATGAAACCTGATTCCCCAAACTGCATTTTCACAGACCCACCATCTTGTAAAGTTTACCAATATCTCTTTGTCCGTAATAGGAGGAGCTGTATCTACAGAGGGTTGGAGAACTCGACAAAATCACGGACCTGCGGGACCAGCAGAGGAAGTACTTTGAGGAGCTACGTAAGCAGCGATTGGACGAGTTCATGGCCGGGTTCTCGGTCATCACTAACAAGCTGAAGGAGATGTATCAGATGATTACGCTGGGCGGGGACGCAGAGCTGGAGCTGGTCGACTCCCTGGACCCGTTCTCTGAGGGCATCGTGTTCAGGTAAACTAGTTAAACTTTATACTGTATACTAATACACACCTTGTTAATAGTGTGAGACAGGGGTGAACAGTTCTTGTTGTTTATATTTTTTAATTAAGAACAAGGAGACCAGTAAGTGTGCTGGTGGATGTTAAACAGCATATTAAAACAATGTTCTCTTTGTGCTATGAGCTTGACCATTTTTCATCAATCGCACACTTCATAACTACTGTAATTTAATATTTTCAATATTGCCATGCCTATTTATGATGATACAAAAACCATATATTGTTTTCTTTGCAGTGTGCGACCTCCAAAAAAATCATGGAAGAACATCTCTAATCTGTCTGGGGGAGAGAAGACCCTCAGCTCCCTAGCCCTGGTCTTTGCTCTCCATCACTACAAACCCACACCCCTCTATGTAATGGATGAGATCGATGCTGCCTTGGATTTCAAAAATGTCTCCATTGTTGCTAATTACATTAAGGTTCGATTAATTTTAATGAAATGATTATATTAAAACCAATCCCCCCCATTGATAGGGGGATAAAGCTAAAGCCATTTAATTTATATCTATACTATTAAGCCTATTGAATAATGGCAACTTGCTATTATTAAAAGGATGTATTTGCTTGAAATTAAGTTGCACTGTAACAAGAAAAATCATTGAGTCCTTGTAAAGTGTGTTGTTGTGTTTTTCAGGAGAGGACTAGAAATGCCCAGTTTATCATCATCTCGCTCAGGAACAACATGTTTGAGTTGGCCGACCGACTGGTTGGGATCTACAAGACTGACAACTGTACCAAGTCGGTGACCGTCAACCCCAACAACCTCATCCTGCCCCTACAGGAAGTCAACGCTAACAGCTGAGGCGAAGTCAGATCGCTGATCAACTGATAAACAGGGACACCTGTTCATCTATTAACATATGATCAAGAGGGATCAAAATATAAACATGTGTGAGTCCTACCTGTTCTTTAGTTGTGAAGGGGCACCTGTTCAAAAGCCCTGTGTCAAGTGTCCTTCTGAGCATGGTATCCAAACCTGTAGGAGAATCCTCCAAGATACTTGCTATGGGGTTGGTTATATGTAGTTGTACATATTTAAAGTTTTATGCTGCACTTGTAAACTAATTTTATATTACAGCGAATTACAGAATACCGGTAGAGTTTTCAATAGCTTGTTGGATTGCTCAATAGGGTATTCAATATGGTCAGCAAGGTATCTCATCAGGTTTAAATCTAGGTCCTGTGGTTACTCAAGTGTAGATTGTTATTTTGCTCTCAACCCATTCATTTTACACAAAGAAAACCTCTAGAACACTCTCTCCTATTGTTAGCTATTCTATTCATAGACTTTTAAAAAGAATGTTCACCTGGACAGCACTGGACTCTATAGAGCATCAATTCTGCTTGGAGTAATTTGAATTTTGTTTTTCAAAAAATGTAATTCAAAAGGCAGTTCTGAAGAAACAAACAAAAGAGAAAAGCATAACTTTAAAAAGGAGATATTTTTCCCTGCAAAAAATCATTAAACATTTTGGTTCCCTGATTCCTGGTGCATCTTATGCATCTTACAGCACTAATAGTTATTTTTTGTGCTGACTGCTTAAGTAGTTCAGACTTTAACAGCAGTAATGTAGGATAACAGAGAGAAACAAAAAGGCCCAAAACGTGCAAATGTTAACCAGATTAACTCACTCTATTGCTGTCATACCTGAGTAATCACATGACCTAGATTTAAACCTAATGTGATACCTTGCTGACCAAATTGAATACCCTATTGATCAATCTAGCAAGCTATTGAAAACTCTACCGGTATTCTGTAATTCGCTGTAAAAGCAGTGAAGCATGTACTTTTCATAAACCAGATGAAACATTATTTTAAACCACAAATGTGTTCAGTGATTATACATTGCCATGTACTCATGTCATCTAAACTTTTAGAGTGAAAGTTTTTGTTTTGAGGGTGTAAAATTGATGTCAATCAAATAACATGTAATTTATCACTCTTCTTCTTTTCTGCATCTCTAACTATTTAAATGCATATTGTTTTACAAATCTTTATTTATGGACAAGATGGTTATACTGCAATATGAATAAAAATTAAAAACAAAAATTTTTCTATCTAATATTCATTATTTTAAATGCAGTGTAGTATGTACTATTCATAAAACAGATGAAACATTATTTTAAACCACAAATGTGTTCCATGATTATATGTTGCCTTGTACTCGTCCCATCAGCAATTATGGAATGTGTATTCATTTCATCAACAATTTTTGAGTGAAAGTTTCTGCTTTGAGAGTGTAAAAAGGATGTGAATCTAAACACATGTAACTTTGTTCTTGCCTATCCCTCTCATTTTCTGCATCTTTCTCGAACTATTTTAGTGCATAATTGTTTTACAAAATCTTTATTTATGGAAAAAAGGAAGAGATGTTACTGCAATATGAATAAAAATTAAGACAGAACATTGTTCCATCTATTATTCAGTATATCTATTTGCTATAGCTATTAATACAACACAATAACATACCTGGTAGTAATGTAAAAGATGTAAACAGGGTATAGGATCCTGCCAAACCATAAGATGGGAATCGGACCAGCACTTAATGGATTGGTCTGATCATAGACAGTGGCTTTTGAAGTATAACAGTTGTACCATTGCCATATTTTCTTTAAGCTGGCGTGAATGCAAAAACTGGTTTCAACTATCTGATAGAACTGTCGAAAATGGACTTTTACCCTTATTTATGGCTTCTTGTTAATGAGTGCTATTTTGATGGAGACACGACCTTTGCCTGCAACTCGGATACATCTTCAGTTCACATGCAACCATTGTGCGAAGCACTGTACAAGTATTGCATTTAGCTGAATATTCTGTTTAGTGTCTGCCAAGTCAAGAACATTGCTGAATGAAGGCACTTTAAGAAACATTAGTTCAGATCTGTCAGAACTAGTTGAAAATTTAATTTCCACCACATATTACAATGTATAAGCTAAATGTAGCATTTCCAGTATGAGCTGATGAATAGTCGGAGAGCTGAATAGACATGTCAATTCTATTCTAAACCCTTCTAAACTTTCATGTGTGAAATGTCCACACAAGCTGCACATCTCTGTATCATGAACAAATTGTATACTCATCAGAAAAAAATCTATGCATTGGTTAATTGAACTATTTTGGACAAATTCACCAGGGCAGCCATGATGCTAGTAATCAACACTAAGTGAGAGACACCTCCTAAGTCTGTCCCAAGATATTTATACTGCACATTTGGATGTACACATACCTGAGGGAGAAGTGCAATTGAAATTGATGAAAGGGAAAATTTCCAAGATAGCTTCATTGACACAGTTTTTCACTCGGAAAAATTCACAAAAAGGAAAACCTAGAGATTTAAATCATTTATAATAGGGAATGTTTACATCTTTTCTCTTGGGGATTCTCTCGAAATTTTCATACTTTTGAATGAACATCATTTGAACCCAGAGATATAGTACCATTTAAGAAAATGTGCCTCATATATATCTTGGGACAGACTATAGCTATTTCTACAGGTATATCCATGTACATATACTCACTGGAGATCATCTATTCAAAATAAAATAAGATCAACACTGAGTTTTAAAACAAGAGGCCCATGGGCCACATCGCTCACCTGAACAGCAGTTCCTTGTAACATTACATTTCGTAGCATATGCTTTTTCTATTTTAAACATTGAACCCCTTTCTGGGGACCCAGTAATGGTCCGAGGTTTATGGTTGGCTTGAACAACATAAATAGTAACATAGGAATGAAAATGTGTAGCACTGCGGTGGGACCGCACGTACACAACCTGAAAAACTGAACGTAGAAGAGTTCCACTTCAAGAGGAATAACTCTCAGACTGTACAGAACATTAAGAAAGATAACTCTTGGTTCCACTACATTAGAGTTTACACAATTTGAGGATCCTTGCATAGTAATCTCACAAACTGTAGCATTATAGTTCTCGAGAAGAACTTTTTAAAAACATTTTCAATATATCTTTCTATGTTAAACTTTGAACCCCTTTTGGGGCCACAGTATTAGTCCAGTGCTAAAGTTTTAATTATTTGGAATCTACATTATTTAAGGATGCTTGCATAGTTATCTCACAAGCTGAAGCATTATAGTTCCCTAGAAAAAGATTTTTCAACATTTTCCCTCTATATTTCTATGCTAAACTTTGAACACCTCTTGGGGCCCCAGTATTAGATTGAGGTCACGGCTTTTATAATTTCGAATCTACACTATTTGAGGGTGCTTACGTAGTTATCTGACAAATTGATGCATTGTAGTTCTCGAAAAGAAGATTTTTAAACATTTTCCATATATACCGGTACTTCTACATTTAACTTTAAACCCATCTTGGGTCCCTAGTATTAGTCTAGGGGTCACTATTTTAAAACTGTCGAACCTTCATTATCCAAGGTTGTATGCATGATAGTAATCTCACAAATTGAAGCATTGTAGTTCTCGAGAAGAAGATTTTTTAACCTGTTACCTTTATATTTCTATAATAAACTTTGACCCCATCTTGGGGCCCCATTATTGGTCCGGGGGTCACGATTTTACGAATTAGGAATCTAAATAAGCGAAGGATGCATGCATAGATATTCCACTAACTAAAACATTGTAGTTCTTGAGAAGAAAATTTTTAAACTTTTCCTTTGTTTTTTAAAATGTTTAAATTTTGAACCCCTCTTGGTGCCCATCAATTGTCCGGGAGTTACAATTTTTTGAATCTACATTATTTAAGGATGTACATGTATGCATAGTAATATCCCAAACAGTTGCACGATGGTTCTTGAGAAGATTTTAAAACATTTTCCTATATATGTTAAAATCTAAACCCCTCCTGGGGCCCTACTTTTGTTCGGGGGTCACGATTTTTACAATCTTCACTATATATACAACCTTTTGTGTATGTATTGGCATTTTTGGTGAAGTGGTTCTTGAGAAGAAAATTTTTAAACATTTTTCATATGTAGTTCTATGTTAAACTTTGATCCCTGCCTGGGGCCCCAGTTTTGGTCCGAAGGTCACGATTTTTACAATTTAGAATCTTCATTATACATACAAGCTTTTGTGTAAATATTGGCATTTCTGGTGCAGTGGTTCTTGAGAAGAAGATTTTTAAAGACATGCACCCTATACTCACTGTATTTCTATGTTAAACTTTGAACCCCGCCTAAGGCCCCAGTTTAGGTCCGAGGGTCACGATTTTTACAATTTAGAATCTTCACTATATATACAAGCTTTTGTGTAAATATTGGCATTTCTGGTGCAGTGGTTCTTGAGAAGAAGATTTTTAAAGACATGCACCCTATACTCACTGTTTCGCAATTATCTCCCTTTTGAAAAGGGCTGTGCCCTTTATTTTAACAATTGATAATCCCCTTTCCATAAGGATGCTTTGTACCAAATTTGGTTAAATTTGGCCCAGTGGTTTTTGAGAAGAAGTTGAAAATGTGAAAAGTTTACAGACGGACGGACAGACAGACGGACCGACGGACGGACGACGGACAACGGGTGATCAGAAAAGCTCACTTGAACCTTCGGTTCAGGTGAGCTAAAAAAAGTTTAAAAATGACTCGTTTAAATGCTCTGAAACATGAAACGAATTTTCTATGTAACAAAAATTGTGGAATGAAAACAAAATCACACAGGTTTATGCTCTCTTTAATGAAAATCAATGTTAGGAAATGTGATGGAAGATTTGATCAAGTCAAGAATATGCCATGTGTAAAGTTTTGGTATCAATCCATAAAATGGTACCAGAAACCTTTACACAAACTAAGTAACAGTTCATACTATTGTCAACAAAAATTAAGCATCAAATCTCTGTCTCCTCAAAGGGAAATAACATCATAAGACTATTTTCTATGCTGCTCTATGAATTCTGGCAATAATTTGTTATTTGACGTTATAAAGGTGTGATGGTCAGACCAGCTCGAATACTCGTGCCAGATAGCTCATTTAGTAGAGCACCTGACCAGAGATTCAGGGTTCGAATCCCAGTCTGGTCCGTCATTATTTCTCCCATCCCGTACAAAGGCATGGAAAGAATACAGGGGTCATTAAAAGTAAACATATAAAATTGACTTTTGCAAATGACCAATCTAATGGTGAAAATACAAAGCTCCTTACTATAACCCTCCACCCTTTTTCATAATAATTTTTTGCAGAGATAATTTCTGGGGGATGACTTGATCTCTTATTTTTTTCATCCATATTTTGATTGATGTCAAAAATTTTTTAATTTTTCAATGGTTAGCTTTAAAAAATATTTTTATACTGATAGAAGGCAAACTTCAAGAACTTGCCAAAAGTAATTATTTCAATACATACCTATTTCTAAAAAATTATCCACCAAGACATCTTTGCAAGCCAAGGGTTTCTGATCCGTACCACTTGTTTGTGAGAAGCAGTGCAAATCAGAAACCCTTGGCTAGCAAAGATGCCAACAAGATGAAAAATAAGGATAGTAGAGTTGTGACCATATAACAGTTGTGAGTGTATGCAACAACCTATATGTAATACTTTTTCACAATTTTATCGTTATCAAAGGAACAAGTACTTAGACTATATTAATTTGGCTATTAAGTCATATTTTGGGGTCTAATTTCATATTGTTACATGCATGTAAAAAATGTACAATCTTATCTATCAACAGATCTACATTGTATGTTATTTAATGGGTATCATAAGCCCCAGGTGCAATGATTTTACTCTGAACTATCTGCAGTTACCCCCAGCAAATGCCTTGAGAGTTCGAGCAATGAAACAAAGGTTTCATCACACGCCTGACAGTATTTTGAGGAATCCGGGCGAACATGGACCTTTCTTACATGGGCATTGAATTCCCTCCGTGTCTCAAACTTCTTGTTACAACATTTGCAAACCTCAGAAGTGTGAAGCAACATATGGCGCTGGAGGTAGTTGTTCTGAATGAAGCCCTGGCCGCATTTATCACACTTATAAGGCTTTACGCCTTCGTGCTTTATCCGCATGTGATTACGGAGTAAACTGACGTGCTTAAACTGTTGTTTACACTGGGTGCACTCCAATTTCTTTTGCTCAGAATGAACATAACGATGAATTTTTAAGTTATATCGCCGACTAAATGTCTTGTCACAATCTGGGCATTTGTGGATCTCCCTTTCAACATGTCTTCCCCTCTTCTTTTGTGCTTCATCCTCTACCTTGGCGCAAGATCGCCTTTTACGCGTTGGTCTTGACATGGCCACACTTTCCTTCGGTGGTTGATTTTGTTCCTCTGATGTTCTCTGCTTTGAACTCTCGCTTTCCGAATTTGAGGGAGTTTCTTGAACTATGTTGATGTCAACAGTAGGAGTGGACAAGCTCGGGGTTCTTCGAATCTGGAATGATGCTCCTTGCTTTGGATCATTGAGCACCAATACTTGATCATCTTGTAGAAGGTTGATGAGGGACATGCTGAACCCAGGGAGGATGCGGTCAATGGTATCATCACTGGCAAGCTTACCCACTGAAGACCTCTGGGATCCAATAATGTTCTGACACAATGCTTGCAAATCAATAGTAGGTATCCTTTCCATGGATGAAGATCCAGTGATCAAGACTTGATCAGATTTTGTAACATTATCATCCAGCACTTCCAGTATGATCGTGTCGTCTCTCTTTAGTGAGCTTTCTTCCGATGGCACCTCTGTGTCGGAGAGAACTGTTGTTGTATCACTGGCACATGAATTTTGTCTGGTTAGTCGTATACTGTCAGGTGATGAATTTTTAAGAAAACAAGAATGTTCTTTCGTTGTATGTTCCTGAAAGTTTTTGCTATTGCTAAAGTTCTGGTAACAGTAGATACAGTACAAAGTCACAAGCTCGCCATCTTTAATGCCTAAATATCGGAACTGGCAAATTTTACATCCATGTATTACAGTTGTCTCACTGTTTCCAACAGGATGAACTTCAATAAGACCTTCATTGCATAGAAAGCAGTGTGTTTTCTGTGAAACATCATCACTTTTTCTGGTTGAATTCTCCTTAGTCTCCTTCTGTTTCCATACGTGTAGAGACTGGCGCTTTTTTGGAACTATTTTCTTATGCGAAGGCATATTTCAAAACATTTATCTAAAAAAGAAATTTTTTTTTTAAAACATTATCTTACCATCACAGGAAATCTCTATGTAATTTAAGAATTTCCTGTCACAGGCTGCAAAGTGAAGTTGGAAGATTTACCAACATCCCTAGAGATGATCGATTATGTAATAGCAGAGACAAGAATAACATTTGTTATTCAAGTCTCTGGTTATAAATGTAATTTTAACAGAATACATGTAGATGATGAAATCATTTTTTGATTACATGTGAAAAATATGATTACCAAAGAAAAAAAATATTTCAGTTAATTAAAAGCACATTTCCAAAATTTCTATAATTGTTATGTACTTTAATAATTTTTACACTATTCATTGGCATGTCTTTCTCTTGTAATCATATGTCATGTACTTGTCTGTTTTTGACTTTGAATTAGAAATAAATGACCTGTATCTGTAGCAAGGACGTATATACTAAGTATATAGTATAGGACGAATACACAAAGTATATTGTATAGGACGTATATGTACTTTATAATAGTATTTAAATCGTCCCTGTATGCTGTGTATGTATAGTAAAATTGCAGCACATGAACCACTAAATTGACATATTGAACAATGCATTTGTTTTCAATCATGCAGCCACATGCAACACGCATGTACCGTGGCATCGAATAAAAGGAAATAATGATCAGTAATTACCACAAAACTACGACTGACTGTACAGGAGCATCGTATAGACAGTGGACTGAACCACAGGAATCTCCCGGAACTGGAACATATTTAGTATCCGGAACGAGTTTTATTTATGTTTTTCTGTCTTAGTCGCTACAGTGTTTAAAATTGGTTTTACATAATAGTCCCTTTTCAAGTGTCAAATTGACACAGATTGATCTTGTTGTCATCATGTCGTCGCTTGAAAGTCCGCTTCGTACGTCAACTAAATTTCAAGGTTCCCCGTCTCGGCTCCTGCTGACAGCGTTATGTGCAAGTCTTGGTCCTCTCACATTTGGATTCACCATTGGTTATAGCTCACCAGCTATTCCCAAACTCGAGAAAGAAAAGCTCTTGGATGGGAAAAGTTTAACAGGATGGTTCGGTGCCTTGATGACGGTAGGTGCAATCTTCGGTGGTCCCTGTGGAGGAAATTTGATCGAGAAATATGGAAGGAAACGAACCTTAGCGATAGCGGCATCTGTTTTCTTTGTTGGTTGGACGATGACGGGGTTTGCTTCCGGAATCAAGAGTCTTCTCATTGGCAGAACCTTGTGTGGATTTGCCAGTGGTCTGATTACTGTAGCAGGCCCTGTCTACCTCGCAGAGATTTCCACAAAGACGCTGCGGGGATTCCTTGGAGCAAGCATGCAGCTGTCGATAACAGTTGGCATCGTAGCAGCTTATGCGTTGGGAATGGCCTGTTCTTGGTCAATGCTGGCACTCTTTGGCGCCATGTCTTCAGTGCTGGCGTTATTGCTACTAGTGTGCATCCCTGAGACACCACGATACCTTATCCTAAAGAACAGGCGAAAAGATGCCCTACTGGCTTTGGCAGCCCTCCGAGGACCGCACACAGATGTCGAGGATGAATGTCGCGATATTGAAGAAGGATTCATGCAAGAATCAGGATCATCGTTTTCATATTCAGAGTTTAGAAAACCCGAACTCTCTCGACCATTGTTTATTTCAGTCATGATCATGTTCTTCCAACAATTTAGTGGCATCAATGCAGTTATGTTTTACACCGTGTCAATTTTCCAAAGTGCTGGATATAAAAACAGTGAACTAGCTACTGTTGTGATCGGCGTAGTTCAGGTAATTGCCACACTAGTAGCTTGCTTTTTGATGGACAAAATGGGAAGGAAGAAACTCCTTATCATCGCAGGCTCTACCATGGCATTAACGTGCACTACATTTGGATACTATTACTATCGGATGAGTTCTGGAACTCATGCAAACATCAGCTGGCTGGCCATTACGAGTCTCATCATCTACATTATTGGGTTTTCCTTGGGCTGGGGACCCATCCCTATGTTGGTGATGTCAGAAATTTTCCCCGCCCCAGCAAGAGGTGCAGCGAGTGGTATTGCCACATTCACCAACTGGTTCTGTGCATTCCTTATAACCAAAGAATTCATTGCGTTTCAAGAACTTTTTGGCCAAGCGGGCACATTTTGGATCTTTGGTGTGTGTTGCCTGTTTGGTGTCATGTTTGTGTCCAAGTACCTGCCAGAAACAAAAGGAAAGTCCCTGGAGGACATTGAGCTCTATTTTTTGGGAAGGAGTATGCTGGTTTAAAGTAATCATTGAATCTCTTTGCTTTACATTAGCATTTAACCAAACAACATGCTTTTAGTACTTTCTTTACGCACATTACAAACACAAATAATGGTCATCTCTTCATTGTACACAAGTTATATAACCATTACATTTTTACAGTATAACTGTATATAATATCCGTTTACTGTTTAGGATATTTGTAATTCAGCAAACGTATTGAAGCTTGGAACAGATCTTGGCAATCATATGCACTTCATGTATTTAAAAGGGTATAATAATTCATCATATTCTATGTATGGTAAAATTGGGCAAGCTGTGTAAATAATCTTGAAATCATTTGACATCTGTTTTAATGTTACCAAGAGATAGTTCTGCTTCAGATACTTTGTACAATCTTTTTTTTTTAAAAGGGGAAGGGGATACATTTATTTGTTCAACTGAAATCCATGTCACATAGTTTCACTGATTCATGCGATACATTAGTGTTCACTTTACAAGTCTTAATTGTGTTTCCATCATTTAATTGCAATTTTTTAAAATATATAAAAATTATATTAATATATACATTGTACATACCATACTACATGTAGTATTGTACATGCACCCTATACCTTGTTTTTTTCATTGCTTATCATGAGTAAACTTGTTATTTGAAGAAATTTTAATAAATATATTTATTTTAATTATCCCGACTGGGACTCAATGACTTGGCATCATACAAAGGAGAGCCATAATCATGGTAATCCATGAAATTCAAAGCCTTTACTCTATATTTATCAATGTTTTTTGAAATTATTTGTGAAAGATGACTTTTCATTGCACCAAACTAGAGGAGTTTGTTTGGGGAGGACGTGAAGAAGGCCAATTTTTTCCTAGTATTATATTTTGAACATTTTGTTAATTTGTTGTTTGTTTTTTTCTGGCGGTCCATATGACATTTACCTGTAATGATGTTTTTATTTATTAGAAGGGCACATTGTGTTTGTGTCAACTACTGCTGTTAAATCCTCCATAATCCTCATCCTCCATCAATGTGACAAGTCATATCAGTGTTTAATTCTTTTTATTCTGTGCTCCATGTAATATGTTTTTCTTTAATGTCATGTGGTTTCCATTTACTATACTATAGATATTTAATTTTCTATGTTCATATTCTTCAAATATTTAATATATTGTATACACAGTTGAATACTGTTGTTAATTCTTTTAAGAATCTTTAAGAATTAATAATAAAAAATAATAGGAAAAAGTGTTTTTGTTTTCATTCATTGATCTCCATTGAATTATTAAAAGCATAAAACAAAATATACCCTCTATATGACAGTAGTCATTTGCATTCTTCCCCGTTTTCTTTTGAGATTTTTATCTCCCTAGTAAACCACATGAGACTCTTCAATCTACCCACATTTGGCACCAATGTAACAGAAGAGGAGGAATGATCACAAGTAGGCTCGAACTCTGGACCCTTCAGTTTAAAAACCAACGCTCTACCGACTGTGCCAAAGAGTTACCGGTAACCCACTAGCTAGTGCTAGTAGGAATATGGCAGTATTGAGCCTATATTCACACTATCACACATACCATACATCTGTGAACTTATCAATAAGTCCAGTCAAAACTACACAACAAGTAAGATTACATATAACAATATTGGAAAACTTTAATAAACACACATGTGATATATTACAACAATTCTAATGGACAATGAATCTTCAGCTTCAGTTCATAGTCTGTGTAAGATCTGAATGATTCAATAACAATGAAAACAGGTCCTCTTCATGAAGGTGCCATGGGTGTGTGAACACTTGTACATCATTTTGTCTTTAAGAGTAGATCCTTCTGTCCAAGTCAGACTAATGAGAAGCGGTCGTCATCTGTTGATGGAATTCAGCTGTTCTTGTATGTCTGACAGAGTGCTCATGCTGTAACAGGAACACGTAACAATTACCATAAAATTGGTATGAAAAATTAATGGTCTCTCTTTAAAAAATATGATTACTATAAACTAATTTTTAAGAGACCCAACACACTGTACAGTGTTATTTTCACCCCATGTTATTTTCGCACCTCTACACTTGCAAAACGGTTTCGTCCCATCTTGAAATCACCTGTGCGCTGTTAGAAATAGATACTTTTTCTCTAATGAACACAATTATTTAAAAATTGTTTTAAATTCAACAACGAGGGTGAAAGGGGCAAAAATAAAACATATACAGTATGCACTTGAAACACTGTCGTTAAGGATCAAGTATCACGATATAAATCTGTATATTGAGAGTGGGAATATCATAGGTTGAACAAACATAGTGATTGATGAAAACAATGGATCATAAAATGGATATTACCTTCTCTCTATTGCAGATTCTCTGAAGAAAAGAAAATACATTACTGGATCATACTCTTTTATATATTGTATTTACTTACAGTATATACATAAAAAGAAACTAGATGTTCAGGTGTGTGTATGTGTGGGGGGAGGGGGGTCATAGTCCCATACATAAAAAATGGGATTTTACAATTTTAAGATCCCTGGGTGTCAAATGCTTGGAATAACTTGACAACTGATGCTAAAATTTTAGAAATACCTCACTAAAACATTGTAAATATAAAATTTGAAGAGTAAAGGACTATAAAAATGATTTGGGCCTAAAATGGCCCCCTAAAATGAACATCATCATTTTATTGTAATTCTTTGTTTTCTTTGTACAGATATATATATATATATATATATATATATATATATATATATATATATATATATATATATATATATATATATATATATATATATATATATATATATATATATATATATATGTGAGTTTTTACATAATGTTCATTTTGATTCAACTGCCCACAATTTAGAAATATGACATTGTAAAGACAACCTTTTCCTGCCCATGCCGCCATTTTTGCATTTTTAGCATAAAACAGCTTGTTTTCAAGCAGTTTTTCTTTCAGAAAACTTAGAGCGCATGCTTGAACAAACAAAATATTTTAATCCAGGTATCTAGCCAAGGCTAATAAGTGACAAAAATTTTTCCTTATTCAAGCATGCGCTCTATATTTCGATCCATTCATAAAAAGATTAGAAAAATGTCAATTTTTTACTGATTTTGATTGAATTATAAAAATAGCATTACTTCTGACGTCATATACTGCCAGTGAGTGCAAATAAATCAAATAAACAGGTGAAAAATATATTTTACATCAACTCTAAAATATAACATAACATTTATTGTACCAGAAACACTTAAAGAAATGGGGATTATTGGGGGGGGGGGGGGCAAATTTAACTCATATCATATTATAATAGATCTTTTGATTAAAATCATGAACATGCCTCTTTAAGTAGAAAAATCAGGTTTGAACTTACTGATACTCCAGCTGAGTTTTAATTGTTACCATCTTCTTTAATGACTGCAAATTAAAAGATAATAAACGTTAGACAAATCAAGGCTGGGTCACCTCCCAGACTGGAGTTACTCCCCCTGAATCACAATGCCACACATACAGACAAGAACTATGTTCTTTATTTAAGCAATGAATGTAATATTTTTTAGTTTTATAAAACTAAAAAATATTACATTCATTGCTTATAATTTAATTATTTTTGCTATTAATTGTAGATAAAAACAGTCATTTGACCATCAAATTGATATCAAATTGTACAAAATTCAAACGTAACGTCAGGCGGATTAATACATTTTTGAAGTTAGTCTTACTATGACGTAGGCAACATTCTTTATACAATATAAAATAATTTTTTTAGCCATTGAATCAGAAAACGCGTTACAACCAGAATAAAATTATTTTTTTAGAGAAAATGAAAATTGAGAGAGAGAGAGAGAGAGAGAGAGAGAGAGAGAGAGAGAGAGAGAGTACCTCTGATGAATTGTGAATGACATTCTCTTGACATGAAAAATTCTTCGCAGCTTGTGCCAACAGCTATAACAACAATGCATGAATAACACAAATGAATATACCCAAAAGGGAAAACAGAAAAACAAAAATTAACAGAGGAAATTCTAACGACGAATGGGCGTTCCTACCTCACTGGATCGAGATGTTTTAACTACATGTCTCACGAGTGACCCCACATCTTGTACATTTTGTGCTACTTTTTCGTTCAGTCTATTTTTTGTTTCTTGATTCCAGTTCATTGGAGAGATGATAAATCACAAAGTGATGATAAACAACCAATGACTCCAAAGCTCCAGGGATCAGGATCTCAGAGCAGCAGCAGCGAAAACAACCAGTGATAAGTTTGCTCCTTCCAAAAAATGGTTAAAATTCTTAAACTGTGCACAAGAATAGCTGAATGTTTACATAAAATTAATAAGTTGTAACATTATCCTACATATGCCTGTTCGGATCTTCCAATTATAGTGCACTTTTCACTTCCGGTGTTTTTCAACGAAGAGCAAAGAAAAATATACTGTAGTGCAGCCGGTTGAATGATGAAATATGGAAGCCTCTTAACTTAATGAAAAGAACAAGTTTAGTCCAAGAAAATGGCTTACAGTCGTCTTTCATCTGAAGAAGAACGGTGCGTGTTTTATATTGTTAATATTTTCAGTTTGTAGCTGTTAACTGGTTAAGGTAGATAATTATGTACCAGGTACTATTGCAGTACACCCTGTCCCAAGTTTCTGCCTCCACCACACATGCACTTGTTTCATACAGGGGGTGTATTAACTATACACAATAACACAATTTTATTTTCTTATCATGATGATATCAACATATTGTTTGTGGGTACAAGTCAACTAGTGAAGTCGTAATCAAATATTTGGGTATGAGTGGACCACAGAGTTTTAGGCACGGCTGGACTATTTGATTATGAGTCTCTTTGGGTATGAGGCAGTTTGAATATGAGTTGACTGTAACTCATTTTATTTTATCGTGCATACACGTTGACTGGTGAAGTGGTAATCAAATGTTTGGGTACGAGTGGACCGAAGAGTATTGGATACGACCGGACCATTTGATTACAAGTCTGTTTGGGTACAGTCAGTTTGGGTTTACTTGATTACACACAAAGGTATTCATGATTATAGAAAAGTGGTGGAAGCAGAAACTTGCTAACTTGTGAACTTAATTTTAGCTATATTTAGTTCTGCCAAATAAACGATTTTTGCATCTTGAAATTTTATGCAAAGACTTTGAACATTTGCTGTCATCTTAACATGAAAACGTTCATTTACTGATTTTATATTCCTTTTGGACGTTATAGACTTAATGATAATCAATACATAGAGAAGTAGATTTTCCTCATTATAATATCCATGTTTATACTACTTTAATGCAGATGTATGGGTGTTTTAGGTAGACTTGATTTGATTTGAACATACTTTATTGCGCAAATATATATTTGCATGAATGGTTTCGGCAGCAGGCAAAGCCTTCTTTTAAATAGATTTATTACTATGACACTACTGCATCATGTCTGGATCAGTAGACTGAGGTAAAATTAAAACCAAGTAAGTTTTATCTTCCAGTGGTCTCTCATATTATTTCTTTTTACAGGAAGTGTTGCTGGGTTTGCTTTGCAACAGTGGAGGATGACTATGAGGCTAAGTGGGTCAAGCCTTGCCGATGTCGAGGCACCACCAAGTGGGTCCACCAGACCTGTCTCCAGAGATGGGTGGACGAAAAACAGAAAGGGAACAGCTCAGCGGAGGTGTGCTGCCCCCAGTGTGGGACCCGCTACATCATTGTGTTCCCAGAGTTTGGTAAGGCATCACCCTCCTCACAGTTTACAAATACAGCAGAGAGTTTGAGGCTTTACAGTATTTTACCAAACAGCAGTAACAATCAAATTATCAGTGTTAAATGTAACAAGATGTTTTGTAGGTCCAATTTTGAAAGTAGTGGACTCAGTAGATAAAATGATCCAACACGCATGTCCGTTTGGAATGGGCCTGCTGTTCTGTGGGGGAGTGTATTGGACGGCCTTTACCTACGGATTTATTGTAGTCCTACAGGTAAGGAAGAGCCTTGCAGGTACTTTGTTCACTTCTCTTTTAATTTTCATGTCTAATATGATACATATAAAAGCAATCTGATTTTAAGTATGTATTATACAGGTGGTAGGTAGAGGCATCGTCTCTTTAATACCTGATTATGATTACAGGTGATGGGCACGGACGAGGGTTACACTTTTATGGAAGAGGTGGAGAACAAGCTGCTGTTGCTGATCAGTATGCCCCTCATCCCGGTCCTCCTGGTCCTTGGGAGGATGATTCAGTGGGAGGATGTGGTCCTCAGGCTGTGGAGGAGACATGCCCCACGATTCCTCACCAAACTCATCAACTGTGGTATGTACTCATCATATGTAATGTCTACTGATCTAACTCAATGTCCACATATTCATCCCAATGTTTAATCACCTATCTCAATGTCTTGGAGTCTTCACAAAACTCATCAACTGTGGTCTGTACTCAATGTCTAGTTATCTATATCAAGGTCTATCAAAACGCAGATGTCTGCTTATCCAGTATTAACTGATTTAACTATGTGTCTACTTATTAAACCCCTGCTCATATGGAGAGAGGGTATACTGTTTTTCCCTTGTGTTTCTGGATGTCTGTGTGTCGGTGTGTCACATAGATCCATCTCAACATAGATCTATCTCAACAAAGATCCATCTCAACATAGATCTATCTCATTATAGATCCATCTCAACATAGATCTATCTCATTATAGATACATCTCAACAAAGATCCATCTCATTATGGATCCATCTCATTATAGATCCATCTCATTTAAGATCAATCTCATTATAGATCTATCTCATTATAGATCCATCTCAACATAGATCTATCTCAACACAGATCAATATTATTATAGATCCATCTCAACATAGATCAATCTCATGAAAGATCCATCTCAAAAGAGATCTATCTCAACACAGATTAATCTCATTATAGATCTATCTCAACATAGATCTATCTCATTAAAGATCCATCTCAACATAGATCCATTTCATTATAGATCCATCTCAACATAGATCTATCTCAAATAGACCCATCTCATTATAGATCAATCTCAACATAGATCCATCTCAACATAGATCCATTTCATTATAGGTCTATCTCAACATAGATCAATCTCATTATAGATCCTTCTCAACAAAGATCCATCTCATTATAGATCCATCTCAACATAGATTTATCTCAACATAAATCAATCTCATTATAGATCCATCTCAACATAGATCAATCTCATGATAGATCCATCTCAACATAGATCAATCTCATTATAGATACATCTCAACATATATCTATCTCAAATAGATCCATCTAAACATTGATCCATCTCAACATATATCCATCTCAACATAGTTCTATCTAAACACAGATCAATCTCAACATAGATCTATCTCAACATAGATCTATCTCATTATAGAACCATCTCAACAAAGATCCATCTCATGATAGATCAATCTCCTTATAGATCCATCTCAACATAGATCAATTTCATTTAAGAGCTATCTCAACATAGAACCATCTCATTATAGATCCATCTTATTATAGATCCATCTCATGATAGATCAATCTCATTATAGATCCATCTCAACATAGATCAATCTCATTATAAATCCATCTCAACATAGATCCATCTCAACATAAATCAATCTCATTATAGATCCATCTTATTATAGATCCATTTCATGTTAGATCCATCTCAACATAGATCTATTTCGAATAGATCCATCTCAACATAGATCTATCTCAACATAGATCTATCTCAACATAGATCTATCTCAAATAGATCCATCTCAACATAGATAAATCCATCTAAACATAGATTCATCTCAACATAGATATATCTCAACATAGATCGATCTCAAAATAGATCTATCTCATTATAGATCTATCTCAACATAGATCAATCTCAAATAGATCCATCTCGACATAGATCAATCTCAAATAGATCCATCTCAACATAGAACCATCTCAGTGTAGATCTAATTAATCATCTTTTTGATTTTTTTTAATGCCTACTGTCTATGATCTTGCATAAACTTTGTGTCTTCTGATCTATGTATTCAATGAAGACAGAATTTTTTTTACTTAGATAAACAAATGAAGTGGTAATAATGATGTCTTTTTCATTCCTTGTAGACCAGTCAGCATTACCAAGGTTACCGGCAGACACGACACGCATGGTCGACCCTGTGTCAGCCACCAGGATCGTCTGCGGCGCTGTGGTTCTACCCAGCTGTGCAGTCATGTGTGGAAATCTTCTGTTCCGATCTGTGGGCTCCAATATCCAGCGGTCCATGATGGTAGGAGTTCCTTGTTATTCACATACTGTTAACCAACTTTTACCGGTACTCGTGAATTAATTTAGTTTAAATAATAATTTATAATGCATCACATAAACGAATGGGATAGCAGGCACTGCCAAATATATAAATCCTCTCTGACAAGATACCCACTCTGTATTCACGATGGCGTTATTTTGTGATTTATTGAAGATGAATTGGTTCGATGCAACTACCAGTAATTTTCATGATAAATGTGTAGATTTTCTGGAAAGTAAATACCTGTGACATTTGACGACTGGTTAATGGCAAAAATTACTTGTGATGATGGTGCTCTCATAAAGAAGTTGGTGTATGGTATCTGCTCCCAACAGTTAGATATGGTCAGATATGGTTAAATATGGTTATAGAACAGCACTTAAGATGAGCAATTTTGATTCTTTTTAAACACAATTCATTGTACTGTAGATTCATTTTTTACCGTGAGGAAATAATATTATTTGCGTAAAATTGCGAGAAGCAACCCTTGCAGATTTTAAAATCTCGCTATTATATTTCAGACAGCTTTGAACTGTATGAATAATAACAAAAAATTGGCGCTCATGATTTTATATTCTCACGATTTGATGCAAAACAGCAGAAACATGGAATTAAGTACATGTACTCACGTTAAATAAGAAACTACCGTAACAGTAATTAACTTAGATGTTAGTGTGAATTTTTCAAAATGTGTATGTGGAGACTGTTTTTTACTGCTCTTCATTTTTTTGAGAGTTAGCAATACATGTACCAAACATACATTGTTAAGGATTTTCCTATAACATAAACCATGACATTCTGTAGACCATGAAATGTTGTTCATACTCATGTGAACTCACATGAATGAGCATTTACAAAAAAAATTGAACAGTATCAATTCAGAATTAGATTGAGAACAGGATGTATTTCCAATGGGCACTTAAAGTATTTTCTTGTCACCAAAGAGCAATTTCTTGTTTATGATTGCTGATGAATTGAACCACAAAGTAGTTAAAGTCAATTACGGTAAGGAAAAACACGGTAGATTTATAAAGAAATAAAATCTGTGTCTAACTCTTGTACTAGTTATATTCATAAGTGACCTAGTTTTTTAAAATCTTATTTACTGGTATATTAGAAAATGATCTAAGTATATAAAAGAGTTGAAAGCAGTTTAAAAAAACTGCAGCAAGCCTTTAGTATAGTCAATATTGAATGAATAAAACCATAAAAAAATGATATAGATATTTTAGAGGCAAAACATATTGAAATGAAATTTGGTATACAAATTTATCATGATAATATCTAGGTTAAGTTCGATTTTGGGTAAGATCAAGCAATTTTCGACAGAGTTATGCCCCTTGGACTTAGTCTTAGTAAAATTCCACTCATTTGCAGTTTCTATTTATTTTCTTCGCAGAGGTTGCACATATTGAAATGAAATGTGGTATACACATTTGTTATAATAATTTCTAGGTCAAGTTCCATTTTTGGTATGTTCGAGCAATTTTTGACAGAGTTATGCCCCTTTGACTTAGAACAATTCCAGTTGCAGTTTCCTTTCATTTTCTTCGTGGATGTTTCCAAGGAAGGGGAGGGGGGGGGGGCATAAGTGTTTCGCAAACATCTCTTGTTTTGTTTATTTTTTGCGGTCTAATGTAATTGCAGAAATTGGAAACGCAGAATATAATTTGATACCTTTAGGGTCTGAACGCAAAAACTTTGAGCCACAGAAAAAACCCGTTATGCAGTATTTTTGCCAATTCTGGGGGTAGAGGTACTTTCAATTGGTTAGATATTTTATACCTGGTTCAAACTTCAGATATTTTAAAAGTCTGAAACTTTCTGTAGGGAGGAATTGCCTTCATCGCATTCAAAGGAGCCATCAAGATCTACTACAAACAACAGCAATACATCCGCCAGGCACAGCGGGTCATCAAAGACTACCAGGAGGAGGTGGTGTTCCAGACGTCTCGCATCTCTAGCGCCATGTGATCGAACGCTACTGTAAGTCAAGGACAGTGTCGAGGATGTAGGACCTTGTGGCAGACAGTGGCAATCATAGACACCAAACACTGAATGATGAGTGAACTTCTATTGACATCATGTGATGTAGTCCAAGAGTTGAAAATATTACACTTCAATACAATATATTGGTTAAAGATTAAAACTGTCCATGAACGTTATTTTTTTTTACAGCGTTTTTATGTGAAATGTCGATATATCTTGTTTTGTTCTTGGAACTAAATATCTCTGCTTAGAGCTGACTGTTTGCTGGTTTTATTTAGAGTAAATGGGGATGGCTTCATGGACTGTTAATCTGGGGAATTCATTATATAGGGGAAAAAAATACATGTAAATCGGTGATGCTTTGGCTAGTGGCAGATTGGTCCAAACTGTTATGCACAGGAGAGTTGGAGGTGATTATTCATATTATTCATGCCATACTTTTTGGTCGTGTATTAAGTAAAACTCACCCCCCCCCCCCCCCCCCCTACACACACACTTTAAAAATTAATTTCCATGTTAACAGGAGTTATCTAACTTAGCTAAGAAATTAACCAAACCAATTTAATTACCCAGAACATTGGACCTTATGCAAACAGGAACTGTACCGGTATTTACTGTTTAAAAATTGTACAGAAAGAACTTGGTCTTATTTTCTCTTCCTGCCTTGCCCTAATTATACCCAACCAAAAAAGAGAAACCACTCTGTCTCCATCTTTGTATACACCTTACCAAACAATAGCTTGCCTTTGTATTTAATTGTAAGTTGATTTGTAGCTTTGATTGATAAATAAGAAAAGGAATATCAATTGAAGACAACAATCTTCTGCTGGTGATATTTCATTATCATGGGTGTGGATTAATTTCATGTTTTTATGCATTTTGATTATTTATTGAGAACTGGGCCGTAATTGTAGTCTAGAATTCTGTCAGAGTCCTGTTCTATTGTAGCTCCGCAATATGGTGGGGGTTTTGTCCATATATCACAGTGTCAAAGAAATAAAGCACATATTGAGGCAGAAATAGGCTACAGATCAGATAGAATTATTATATGTATGTCTATACACTATACATGGCATTTAAATTTCATATTAATCATCATTGTCCCAATCAGTACAGGGAAATCTACAAGTGACATTACATCGTCAAAAGGTATGACTCGTTGATGCATTTCTTAACGTGACAAGTGTTTTGTATATAGGTATTCTTGAACAACACAAAACCCTGAGAATAGCCAAATCCCTGATCCCTAATGTACAGTGTGACCTTCATTTAGAAAAAAGTTCCAAGACCTCTGTTTGATGGGTGAATTAAATTTTCTTGCAACCGATGTTATAAAGACCTTTTCTTTCTGTTTGCATCATGTGAGCTGTTTAGCAAGACACATGTCTCTTGTTTTGTATTATCATTGTATCATTTGCCGATGCATTTTAAAGGTTGTTACAATTAAAACTTTTAAATATTTATGTGTGTTTAATTCTGTTATGACAATAATCATGCCCAGAGTAAGGAAAGATTTGAATGGATGGAATAAGGATTGCTTGGATGAAAGGGACGAGCTTCAATAAGTTCTAACAGGGTAAATCGATCGTATAAACTTTGGCCCAGAATGCGTGAAAGATGAGCATCTTGTGCAAGGGCTAATGACTTATGTAATTTATGGGAAAATATGCTGTTGAAAAACAGGGCATTTTTCTCTAATGAATTAAATGTAATTGGTCATTCAAGAATGGCGTATTTTTCAGCACCCACACAAATCTGATATCAAATCATATTTAAAAGAAATATTTATTGGACTACCACACAGGGTGCTGATTTTTTTTATTATGAATGAGGGAGAGGAAAGATCGTCTTAAATTTAATTCAACTTGAAAAAAAAACTTCCTGGGAACAATTCTCAGATTTCTTAATTATGAAGTTTCTGGTGCAAATGGGGTCTGCATTTGACTCTTATGTATTGATTTTTCACTAACTTAATATTTCTCAGCACTTGCATGCTCAGGTCCTTTTGTTACTTAATTTTGAGGCTTAATGAAAGATGAAATGCTGATTTTCAACATATAAAAGCTTGTGTTGAATTAGGGTAATGCTTTTGTGTTTTATCCATGCTGGTTACCATACTCGTGCTATTCTGAGCCCCTCAGGGAGCTACTTCAGGCTCCATTTTCATCAACTTCCTCTTTTAAATTCTCCGCCTCAAATCTGAATTTTCACCTCTAAAGACTATATGCAGTTTTATGCATTTTTTGCCCCCAAAAATCAAAGTCTTATAAAGAGCTCTAAAAATAAAGTGAAAAATAGTTAAAATCATATTGAAAGTAAGGGTGTAAAAGGTTATCACCACAGTGACGTCATAATGGAGGAATGACGTCATGAATGATGAAGATTGCCTAATTTTGATAAATTGATGTTTTCTAGCAAAATATGAGTGTTTTCCGATGGTTTTTTGACTGGGAAACATCGAGCGCAGGCTTGCTCAAGTACCATTTTTTAGTATAATGAGTATAACTATCTGAAGAAAAACATATGTTAAAATCGTACTTGAGCAGGCCTGCACTCTATACTTCCGAATGCAAAATATAATGCAAAAATGAGAATATTTTCATTTGTTTGCAAATTTGCGGGAATAAGGTCATTTTGGTGACATCATAGATAAACAGCGAATGAGCAATGGTGACTAAAATCAAGATTAAAGTGATAGGCATGCCCTGTACAATGATTTATGAAGATTTGGTTTTTATACGATACTATCTAAAAATTGGTTGAAATCAGGGGCAGATATTTGAACATACCACACATAGTCCTTTATGCACAATATATATTAAAAAAACTTCAAAATGATAAAAAATTTAATGTATGAAAAACAACATGATATAATACTGATGAAACAAATGCATAAATGTATAGTTTAAAGTGGATTGGTCAACACAGCAGCTGTACCTTGCATGCAGTTCAACTGAACATCACATGTACTGGTGCTCTGGTCTCATGAATATTCATGGGCATGAATTTTTGTGGAATAAGTAAATATCACAGTTTCAGGGATACGTAAATTTGTGGCTAGTGATCCTATTAATACCGTACATGAAGTTATTAGAAGTTGCACTTCAACAACAACTTTCAATAAGGCCAGAGTATGCCCTTTGTATTTGATTAACAAATTTAATTTTTATGTGTTGAAACTATAACATATTGGGTACATACAATACAAAAGTAAGGGATGTAAATTAAACCATTTCCAGTTCCTTTATAGCAACTACTGCATCAATCAAATTAAATCAACTTGTAGTATTATCACAACCCCTAAATTCATTCTGACATTAATCAATTTAATCCATATCAAATATGATCATTGAATACCCCCTCTGAACTCCTCCAATTGTTCACAGTGTGCTCAAATACACAATATGGTCTATTCACATTTGTCAATGTCCAGAAGTTGCTAAGAAGAGCAAAAATGCACGCACATATTCTTGTTCTCTTGTCTTCCCCATAAGCTTGATTGTTTTTTGTCCATGGAGGAGTGTGCTACACCTTGCTTGGCCTTCTCTAGGCCTTGCTGGGCCGGCTGACTGGCTGGGCTCGGGACTCCTTCCAGGCAGTGGTCAGTGAGGCTGTCTCCATGGGTGGACTGTATCGGGTGTCCCTGTGGGTGGGTCCCCTGACAGACTGGGGGACGGTGCTGTCCGGTACAGCCTGGGGACTCTTTGGGTTCCCCTCTGTTGATCCTCCTTGTTTGTCCACTGATGTCCTCCGACTCTTACTAGGCTGGGGGTCCTGGTTGAGGGGGGTCGTTCTGGCCTTCTCTTGCCTTGATTTTGCAGGCTCTGTGGGGTCTTTATCAATCAAACTAACTCTTGATGGTGTTTTTTTCTTGACCCCCTGTGAACTTGAAGGGGGAGGGTCCTCAGTAGGTGTTGGGGGGAGGTCCACAGAAGGGGTTCCTCTGTTGGAGCCCAGGTATTGTGACCCCCAGGGGGTTCCCCTCAGGCCCTGGTTGATGAGGGACCCTGCGGGAGAGACCGGCCCCTGCCTGGCTGAGGCATTGTCCTGGGTGGATGGAGTCTTCTCCATTCTTTGCGACTGGATGGAGGTCTTCAGGCTGGAGTGAGATCGGTTATTGTCCATTGCTTGTGCAACACCTTTTGCAATGATTCTCTCATTTTCACCTTGAACAACTGCTGGCCACACCACAAAGTCAAATTTGTCTCCTGCGATAGTGTAGTAGCTGAAGAGGTTGGTGTCAAAGGTTGATTTCCTTATAACCTTGGTAACAAGGTGCATGGGCTTGGATTGCATGCACATGTACCATGTGACCTCCACACACCTGCGCGTGTACTGGACCACTGCAGGCTCAGCCACGTAGTGGAGGTCCAGGAACTCGGGGAGCACCTCCTTCAGAAAGGTCTAAGGGTGGAAAAAAAACATGAAAGGTAACAAAAATAGATACAAGAACCTCCTTTACAAACATATAAACATAAAAAAATGATAATGGTAAAAAAAAGGCAAATTCTTTCACCTCCCTCATAAAGGTCATAAGGTAAAAAAAGTGAATTCTGTTTGATTACTAGAAAGTTTTGCAAGGTTTGCCAGAAATATTTCTTGCTATGAACACCAGATACTTTATTACCAATTATGTATCTTATGTATGGTGATATGTTAAAATTATTAAAATAAGCTCAATGATGAAAAAAAGTTGCTGCTAAGCAGTTCATCATTGGGAAATCACAAGGTAAAGTTGCAAATGGAAGATGGTTAACAGTTTTTTTTAAACAAATTTTTATCTCTAAGAACTACTGGGACTTGATTCTGTAGATTATTTGAGTATTCACTGTTTGAGCTTTCAGTTGTGATGGATACCCACCTCCTGTAATATGGGCACACACTCTGATGACGCCATGTCTCGATACTGCCGTGCCAGGTCGCTGATGGTAGACGAGGTTTTAGATCGCGGTGTGACGGCAAACTCCAGTCGTCTGTCCTCTGTCCACTAAACAAAACAAAACAGTGAGTTGCTATATTTCATTCAACTTGTAGATAACATACCTTAGCTATTACCAGTAATTAAAAAAAAAGTCAATATGTAAAATGTATGTAGTGACATGAAATGGTCTGTTTACCGTACCTTATGAATGCAGCGGTAAATCCAGCGGAAATGTTTATATAATAACAGAAATGTATAAATATGAAAAGAATTATATCATGGTATATGTACCAGATTAACAACTTGAAACTGAATTGAATGTTTTAAAAATGGTTGGCACAATCTGAAGAGACACTTTCAAATACAAAGTTAAATCTAACTGCACTATGAATGATTTTTATATATTGAGTGTATTCAAGTCTGTTTCATCATTTTATTGATTATTATCTTTCATAAATAAATATATCTCGTTACTGAGTATACTTACTGTTGATAAAGGACAGTATATTTCTCCCTCCATGTTTTTCATTTGTGCATCAGAAATGTCTTTACAAAATTCATATGCCGCCTTTTAAAGAAACAATTAAGAAAAACTTAATATTATAATCATTTGAAATCTAACACAGTTCATGCACTGTATATAACGTGTAATATAAACGTATACTGTTATGTGCACATGTGCAGAAACAGCAGTTAATACCAATGAGACACTTGTAATATACGGTACTGTATATCTGGTAATTTTTGCTATGATATATTTTTTTGTCTTTTTCGCAATCTTTTTTAAATCGCCAATTATTCAATACACAAAAATAATACACTGTATTATTTTGTATAAGAAACATTTGAAATCGCAAAAAATGACTGACGCAAATTAATCCATCTAATTAAAAATTAGACTTGTAATTTTGCTCCTCTACGATACGCTATATTGCATATCGTAGAGGAGCGGAATTACAAGTCTAATTTTAATTAGAATGCAAATCAATTATGTTACACATTTTCTCCATTTTTGCAAATTTTGTGACATTTGAAAAAAAAACCCCCAGATATAGGGTAGTTTATTAGCAGCTATGATTAATAGGTTGCTGTTTAAAAAGATGCTCCAGTGTAAAATGTATGGTTACCCTGAGAATTCTCTGGAGAACGTCAAGCACTTTGTCCTCCCTCTGGTTCAGGTTATTGTCCATGAACTCGTACGCTTGCAGCCATTGGTCGGCGAACAGCCTGGAATACATCTCGGCCACCTGTAGGGCCGGGTCCCCTCCCAGACTGGAGTTACTCCCCCTGAATCACAATCCACAGTTCATATAGAGACAATGTAGGAACTTTATTTCATGAAGAGAGAGAGAGAGAGAGAGAGGGAGAGAGAGAGACCTACCTTTGCGTGGCTTGCATTCTGTGTATCTTTTCCTCCAGGTCTTGACACATGCTGATTTTGAGCTGAAGTTCCTGTCGTAGTTGTGTAACCTCGTTTTCAGACCTGACCTGGTTTTGTTTCTCATGGGGAATGTCCTTGTTACAGTGGGGACATTTTGTTATCTGAGCTGGTGTAAGGCGCCGCTCACCCGAAACAGCCACTTCCTGTTACAGAAAAATTCCACAAACTAGAGAGGATGTCAAGTGTACTGTGAAACCAATTTTTTTTGTGACAACTTTATTTCGATATTAATTGGGAATAACCAGTTTGTGAAAACAAATTATCTACATCCATGTTGATATAAAACCCTATAACTATCAGGAATGGTTCATGGCGAGATATATTTGGGAAGACAATGCAAACCACGCAAAAATTTCTCACCTGCAAATAAAATTTGGTTTACATGCTATATTAAAAAAAATTCCCTGGTATATATAGCTTAGCTGTACCAAATAGGGAGGATGTCCATGTATTTAATAAAATCCCTTATAATTACCAGTATTCCAAAGCTGTACATACAAGGATATCATTGTGCAAACTATACTATAAGATCCATTTTATGCCTTTTACAGGGGAAGATTGTCACAAACAATGTGTATATCAAAATTTTGAATTTTTCATCCTAAATTCTAAAGCAATTTTGACCTTTTACAGTATAAGCAATATATTTAGAAATTTTGAATATACCTCATACAGTATATGCACAATATATTTTCGAAATTTTAATTTTCTCTTACAAAAGAAACCCAAATTCAGGGAAGACAAAATTGGCTTGCATAGTTAAAAGGAGAAAACATTACATATATTATGCAATTTTATTAATTTCTGCTGCTTGCATTGATTGCTTTACTAAAAAAGATAACAGGTGCCCCTTTTGGTTGCATCTGTGTGATCTACATACAGGTATTCTGTGTTGACTGTCAGAGATATCTGAATCAATAAAGACTGTCAGTTATCTGGATACCCGCGTTTCTGTGTATTGATTTTCTTAAGATCCACCACAGAAGACAAAAATGTTTGGTTTTCCATAGCACTTTAAATCTTTTAATCCATAACAACTCATAAAATTGATTTCTTTTCCACCGTGCCTAAGGAGAATCATGCTGCTTACCTTTTAATCTAATTTCCATGTTTACCTAATGCACAATTAACATCCCTGTTTTACAGACAGAGGAGAGTGGCTAGGATCTGGCTGGATAATGTATTGCCGTCATAACGAACTTACCCGTAATCTGTCATACTCTTGCTTCGCCTCTCGAATCACGGTAGTTGTTACCGGCGCATTTTGCAGCAGGGCTGCAAATAGTTCATCCACTCTCTGAGTCATAAGGCCGGACATACCTGAAAATACCAGCAATTTGACATATGTAAAAATACCCGCAATCCAACATATCGGATACATAAAAATACTGTTACAGCAATCCAACATACATAAAAAAAACCAGCAATCCTAAATTGAAATACACAGTCACAGTAAAGGAACACGTTGGTAGAATTCAGGCATTAAAGAAAATAATGTTTTGATTTGATTTTCAGGTATAAATACCTCTCCATTGGGAAATAATTAGATTTAAAATTCCCTTCATTGAGATGCCAATAGATTAAAAAACTTTGATCGATAAACACTATGATCATTAGGTTATGATGGAAAAAAATTTGAAACAGCATAAATTTGATTTATATTTCCTCATTAGCAAGTTTTTAGAAAAAAAAAACAACCATCACTGCTCTTTTTTAGCTGATTCAATAAACCCATGAAGAATATTATTTTTACTGTTAATTTATCAAAACTGGAAGAAAGTCACTCATGCAATGCATAGATTTTATGGACCTCAGAACTTTAATGGGTCCTTATAGTAATTAAGTGCTTACCGATAAAATATCCTTTAAAATATTTTGGAACTGTCACTTGTTTTGTACACTTTCTATTTTAAATACGAACTATTGTATTAAAATCTGATATACGTATCTACTGTATAAGTAATTATACACTTTTGGAATGTTATTTTAGATTAAAAAAAAAAATAAAAATGGTTATTTACCTTGCATCAGTTCAGTTTCATTATTATATCAAAATAAAACCTACCGTAGTTCAGCCGAAATTAAAAGTAACGTATTCTGAATTTACCTGCCATTTGCAACTCAGGTAGTGACAACAATCTGCAGAGACAGGTGCATGAACACAGATTGTTCCTGTTTTGTGGTCTCGTTAACACCACTTACCTGTGGAGAAGTACAGAAAGGGATCATCAAGGACTCAATCTATCTTCATCACCCGTGTCCCTCCCTAAAACCCTGGCTCACTTCACAGATATTCAACAAGTCCTTGACAAGTTATGTAAAATGTTATTTCTGGTTTCGTTGAGAAGCATTCCTACTTCTGATGAAAAACTCCAGCCTGCGTGCTTTTCAGAGTCGTTTAAATCCTGGTGTAAATGGGAGATATTAAAAGAAAACCCATTTGATCATGAAAACCCACATGTGGTAGAATATGAATAGCCCGGCTCAGGTAGAATTTCAGTTCTCATTGACCTGTTTAAAATTATAGAGATTTAGCATTGTAAACAAACAAAGGGTGCTATTTAGGAATAATTGAGAAGAATAGAGACTGTGACAATGTATATATCACAGAGATTCCGGCCGGCTTGACTAGTTTGAATTGTGAGCTGGAAAGTGATATTTTATTAATTAAATTTACATTGTATACAATACTGTCAATTATGTATTTTCATTTTTTAATTATATAAGCAAATACTTTTTCCCTGTCTGAATCTCAGCACTTATTCTTTTTGATTTCAGGTTATTGAGTCTCATTGGGAGGGTTTAAAATTCTCTCATTCTCATCCAGGTATACGGTCCACTTGTATTTGCTTCTTCTACACATTAGCTGAGGAAATACTATAGACTTAAACTGCTTTATGAAACTGAATTTCCTCCAGGAATCAATGAGGGTCTATCGCACAGACTGGAGTTGTTTAACCTCATTCCTGTTTCTCTCTAAAGACTTCCTTCTTATTCAAAAGTCAAGTAAATTTTAAGTTTCTTCCAATCTAATTTTAGCTGAAGTGTAAAGAAAGAAAACTGGGTAAATTGATGTATTGTACGTCCCTTCCTTCTCAGTTTGCTCAAGTTTTACCCCTACCCTCACATGGTCATGTATTGGTGTGCTGTAAATGTCTTGGTTTTACTATAAGTATTACATGTATATACATACTGTATATATAATACAATGTATAGAAGTGTAGTGCTGTTAATGACTTAGTTTTACTATAAGTATCATATACATACTGTATATAGTTGTTAGAAGTTGTTTCTAATCCTTTTGATTAATCAATAAAATATGTTCAAAACAATACTGTATATACATGTATAATACAATGTATAGAAGTGTAGTGCTTTAAGCTTTATGTGGACTGTGGATGTCGGCCTGTGTTGCTCAGTGGTAGAGCTCCTGACTAGCTCTGTAGGGGTCCTGGGTTTGATTCCCAGTCCAGCCATTGTGTATTTATATGCCAATTCCTCCTTTTCAGATGCTCCGCATGGATATTGTATTAATCATGTACTGTCGTTAGAGGTATAAATGTTCTCTTGACATTGGGGTACTGAATTAATACCAGTAAAGAGACTTAAAAATCTCAGTGTATATCTGATGATAAAGCTTCAAGTGAAATGCATGAGATACTTAAGTATCGCAACTCTTCAACAAATCTGCAAATAAAGAGCATGGAACACTCTATAAAAACGGCTGTTTTATTCCAACAATCATTATGCACTTTTAACAAAGTATTGAAAACCTGGCCCTGAATTGAGCAAGTTACAATGAACACAAAAAAATAGACTAGGCTTTATACAGAAAAGACTCTGACATGTATGAAAGACTAAAATTTCTTTCTCCCTCTTTCTCTCAGGTAAAAAAAACAAGTGGTACATGTACAATTAAGTTCTCAAGAGTTATCCCCCTTACCTTCTTTGCTTCGTACAAAGCAAAGCCAATTTTGCAAAAAACAAAGCTAATTTTTGGCTATAAAATTGATGTTACATTTAATCATCAAATTGCTGAATAGTTAAAAAAAAGAGAAGTTTGTTTTTCTAAACAAAATTAAAACTCTGAACACATGTATTGCAAATGACTAGAAACAGTAAGATATATTCATGTTTTCACAAGTTGTAATTTTTTTTATCAGCATAAAATCCCAAAACATATGAAAACTTTCCAAAATGATACCCCATCCTCCAGATAAAAAAGAAATTAAAAGATATGAATCAAATACAAAAATTCAGACTATTTTGTTCAAAATGCAATTAAATATGAACAAGTAGTTGAATTACAACAAACATTCAAATCAAACTTCTTTACCTGCTCATTCGAATACATTTTGTAAACATATGTTCACCTTCCATTTCAAACAACTTTGGAAAAAATAAACAAGAACCAATTTAACTTCTAAGACTATTTGATACTGATATACAGAATCAATACATAATAACCTGAAACACACAATAATTATCAGAGTACTTTGAACATCAACAAGGGTATCTGCACCAAATGTTAAGGAAGATCACTCCAGTCTAGCACTGCATAAATCCAAATGGCACTAAGAAATTTGCTTGATTTGTCTTTCGATGGCGCTATCATTAAGTTAAAGAACTTTCCAAAACCACAACTGCTTTCAAATGTTTACGCAATGACAAGCTAGCTTTGTGAGGTAGTTCCAGGAATCCTGCAGTGGATCATATATCCAAATCTTCATCTGAATACAGCAACTGCTCATCATATTGAGAGCTTGATAACTGCCCAGCGTCGGTGTCCCCGTCTAATGGTCAGTATCAGGATCCTCTACATCCAAACAGCTGTGGCTTCCCACCCTGGGCCATCATGTGCTGGGGGGTCACAAAGTTGGGAGGGTAACACTGGGTGTTGTACATCGGGGACTGGTACTGATGATGAGGGGTGACCGGGGGGTACTGGGCGGGTAGAGGGGAACATTGGGACAACTGGAGATCCTTCTTTTGGAACCTGCAACATTGGGTAAAAGATAATTAATGATTATCAATGAAAACTAATACAATGACTCAGAATTTCACTTCAATTTTAAGCAGATCTGCATAGATTACCCTACTGTGGTTGTCTGATCAGAACATGTATATTATTGTAAAGTTGAATATTCATGTGTCATGTTTGATGTTGCATACTCGCATTTAAACCTGGGTTGTATTCGTTTGGTCAATTGGAGAACTGCAGGATTAATCCTAATCTGCTCGATTGCAGTATGGAGATCTCCATTGTCTACTTTCTAAATAGCAAGTAGACACTGGAGATATCCTGGACCAGTTCTAGAGGTAGCAAACGAATACACCCCTGGTATAATTCTATAAGAAGAAGGCTGTGATAGCAACAGCAGTACACGACATGTTTATGTAAACTGTGAAAAGATAATCAAAATCAAATCTACAGTCAACCTGAGACTATGATTTATTCACACACTGGTCAATACTTTAATACCGTAATTCTTTTCTCATCTCATGCACACAGGGCTAGATGAAGAAGGATGTGGTATGTAACTACTGGTCGTAGTTTCAAAATTTCTTCGGAAATTCCAATGATGACCTATAAGCTACACCTGATTACAACTTAAACTCACCTGAGCATGATATTGACACAGGGCAGCAGCTCCTCTATGAAGTAATCTGTCATCAACTGCAGGTGTTGGGGCCAGGTAGGTGTCAGGCGAAGCGAGATGCGGGAGGCAGCAATGCAGCTAGCCGCAATCAAAGATGGGGTGTAATTGCGGAATACATGGTCTGTCATAAAAAAAAAGAGAAACCTTTATGAATTATAAACATTTAATATTTTTTGGTTATAATTTTTGGGGGTATACGTAGTATGGGGAGTGCAAAAAAATTGAAACAAAAATTAATCCTACCAGTTAACCAGTAATTTTGAAAGTTAAAGAATTAGATATAATTGAATGTTCATATTTACACAAGATTCCCCAATTTCCACAGGAATTAATATATTTAAGATTTATTTAAACTATAAACACAATGAGTAAGTTATTGTTAAATGAACTGTCACGTGCAAAGAATTTCACATATACAATCATTAACAACCACATATATTCACATATACGATGCAACAACCACATGTAAATATCAGCACACTGCCTCAACGACGTATGAGACTCTAAAATAATAGGACAATTCATGTCCCGATTAACATCTTCAACTATAAGAGAATCACTGGATTTATTCTTAGATGTCTGAATGTTTCCTATCTGTTCATTAAAACTAATATTATTTGAATCATTAGGATATGAAAAGCGCTGTCCACAAACCTTGCAGGGAGATCTCCATAAAGTACTTAGTGTGCTTCTCCAAACATGTGACTACCGCGGACTTGCATAAAATTGGTTGACCATCAATGAGGTCATGGTTATCCACAGACACCACCAGAAAGTAGGGCACGAACTGAGCCACTGTCGGGATGGAGAGTGACCAGTCAAAGAAGTTGAGGACTGTGATCTCCATGTTTGTGAGTTCTGTGGCCGAGTACCCGACACTCAGCAGACTGTGAGAGGGCAACATGTGGTTCAGGCTGTTCAACTTCAGCGTCTTATCACAATGCTCCTCGTACTTCACTGTAAACAATCAAAAACATCTCATTTCAAACTGAAATTGATATAATCAATTCAATTATTTTTTTATTAACAATTCTTGCAATTAAAATACATCTTATAAAAAGTTGCTTTGCAATATGCATGCATGGCTGATAAGAATACATTTGAAAACCTTCAAGACATTTTCTTTTTTTTTTTTAAATGTGTTTAAAAAAAATCTAATGAATCAAAACCAAAACCACAGTCATTTCTTTCTTCAGTTAATTGCTAACAGAAATTCATTATACCAATGTTAGAAAGCTTGGGAACCTCCATACATTGTCAAATATATATTCATACCTGAGATGGACAGACAGGCCATGGCAAGGAGATAAAGGTGATTCTGATCCACCTCAAGCTTATCCATGAAGAAGTCGAGCAGGTGGACAGCTAAATGTTGAGAGGTGGTCCCTAGATAAAATGTATCCACTACGATGGCCAGCCAATCCACCAGGTGGCGCCGGAACCACTGCTGAGGAGAGTGTCCATGATACGGGGGAAGGTGCTGCTCCTTTGTTCGTAGAGTTTCATAAATGTCCTCCGATATCTTGTCTTTCCACCATTCTATATCCATTTCACATTTCTACTCTGGAATTAACAAACATCTATGAGATTCAAGAAAAAGGCCTTAAGTGATATAGCAAAGAACCACTGATAAAATAAGGCTCTAGGTGAAATCAAACCTTCCACAGCTTGGAAATTAAAATCCACTATTGTATTGGTAAGGATGTTTGAAGTCAATAAGAAAGAAAAATCCTATAGAAAACACAATGTCAAGAATCAACATAAACAGGATGAGATCAACACCAGTGGCAGGCCTTTATACAAATGGTCACCTAGTCTCAACATTAGTGCAGTAAGCAGCTTAAAATTATCAGTGTTTGTACAAGGACTGCCAGTTGCCCCAGATCTCTGGTAACTTGTCCAGAGTGTTAACACCAGCAATCTGTCTGCTAATTAACTCAAATTCTGCTTGTGAAAACTGTGCAGGTGATAGCCCACAATTAGAGTGCCACTGTAAAAACATCCTGGAGTGGTTAAGTAATCGACTTCGATAGCCTTTGAATTTAGAATTAATTAAAATCCAGTTTGATTCCCCACCGTATGGCTGGAGGCATTACTTGAACATAATCTTCTTAATAATTTTCACAGTTTTTCAAGAAGTTTACAATAAAGATAAACGAATTTTACTTCATGTTAAAATCATTGAAAGAAACTTATCACTATTATGCATTATGCAATTTTTTTCTTCATATCTTTATATGATTTTAAATCATAATTATAAAACAATATGTGGTAACAATGTCAGATTTACCAAAAAAAAAACAACAATTAAATGAATAAAAATATAGTACAACTTAAAGTATTACAAGAATTAAAATACATTTAGGCCCTTCATATATATAACATTTTAGTGTCCCAGTACAGTGCACAATAAAACATTATTTTTTGGAAAAAAAAAACAACTTTAATTACTAATTTAATTCTTACTTCATTATACGATACCCAAATCAATGATCAAAGAAAAAAAAGTCCTACTGGTTTTTGGCTTCACTCGGACAAATAATCCATACAATGATACCCATGCACAAAGCCAAAGTTACATTATCAATGAAGTATTTCTTATCCTTATCACTACATGTAATGTCTCTGATTAAAAGAGAAAATACCCTATAGGTTAACTGGCCATTAGGTAGATAGTCGTGTATACAGCATAACAACTCCCATGGGCTATGAAACGCATCATCAAAAGAGAAAAAAACACGACATTTATCACGCGGTTTAAATCACGGATATCTCGAATTATAAATGACCAGTTAACACCCAAGGTCTCAAACTGATAGAATGTCTGACATTTTTATGATCTCATTAACTAATCACTGGCTTTGGCACCTAACACACCCCCTGTTTATTGGGGGGTTTCCGATTTTTAGGCATTGACTTTTTCGGTCAAACAAAATCAATCCACACAATATCATTTGAGTAGAGATTTGATTATCATAAATCTGGAACATAAACAAATACAATCACTTCATATCAAATGTATTGTAATTTAGTAAGCAAACCTAAAAATTTGAAATATTTCGTTATCACAAACTTTGCCTCAGATCATTGGTCTTTTTCACAAAGAAGCTGTAAACGATAGAACGATAAAACCTTTCATTCAAACGTTCACATCATACAGAAACAGAGCAAGGGAAATAACTCTCGGGGTGCAACTTGCAATGCACCCATTCATATTATGCTTCCCCTAAAAGCAGAGTGTAAATAAATCAGCCATTTAAATGTTTTTGCATTTTCAAGAGCAAGTCCTTAGGCATCGTTTTATAGTATTTTCAGGGTACATTCGCCTGCTTTTTAAAAAGATACATTACCCACTACTAAATTCAATTCTGCACGTTTAAACCGGACGTTTTTTGTGCCTTCCTGTATTTAAAAGTCTCACAAAATTAATTTTTAATTTTTTTTTATACCTTTCTCATGTACTCGAAAGGTAAAACTCTATATAATGCAATTGAGGATTAAGTTTGCCGCATAAAAAACAGGAAAATCAATCCCCATTAATTCGTAATTCATATTTATAAGGCTTCCCCTAAAAGCAGAGTGCAAATAAATCAGCCATTTTAATGTTCGTGCATTTTCAAGAGCAAGTCCTTAGACATCGTTTTAGTATTTTCAGGGTACATTCGCCTGCTTTTTAAAAAGATACATTACCCACTACTAAATTCATGAAATTCTGCACGCTTAAAACCGGACGTTTTTTGTGCCTTCCTGTATTTTAAAGTCTCACAAAATTAATTTTTAATTTTTTTTATACCTTTCTCATGTACTCGAAAGGTAAAACTCTATATAATGCAATTGAGGATTAAGTTTGCCGCATAAAAAAGCAGGAAAATCAATCCCCATCATGCTTTTTCCTTAGAAAAACACTCTGGATTTTAAACGAAACTGTGTTTAGTTACATGTACCTTAATAACTACTAATGCTCTTTGCAGAGCAGAACTATAAAAATTATAGACTATACCTTTATGGTCAATGATACATTTTCCAAGCATAAAATTTTGGAATCTTATTATAACCCCTGAAATACACTGCACGGTGCACAAAATGTATAAAGCAACAGGTCGTACTAATTCATGGACAAAAAATAAAAATTTATAGGGTACATTTATTATCGAGAAAGGAAGTTCAATAAAACTCTCTTTATTAAGTTTAAGACAAAGAATAACAGACCTACGGTGGCTGCCATATACGGTGGCTGCTATAGGACATATGTTTGAGATATATATTTTTTTTAAATTCTTGGGGCCACGAAATAAAATTCGTGGCCACGACTTTAATTTCGCAATCGAATTAAAATTAGATCCGTTACGCTCTCGTATTTGATACAGCGGCATATCAAATATGAGAGCCTGAAGGATCTAATTTTAATTAGATTGTTAATTTCGTGGTCATGACTTTTATTTCGTATAGGAACGACTTTTATTTCTCTGGACCGATCGACTTGTATTTCGTGGCCACCCCGTGACTTGTATTTTTGTGGCCACCCCGTGATTTGCATTTTACGAAAGCCGAATAGGGCCACATAAAAAAATATTTTTATCTCGTAATTACCAGAAAAGATCTCGTAATTACGAGAAAAAATCTCGTAATAACGAGAAAAGATCTCGTTATTACGAGTAAATTATCTCGTTATTACGAGAAAAGATCTCGTTATTACGAGATAATTTTCTCGTTATTACGAGAAAAGATGTCGTTGTTACGAGAAAAGATCTACATAAAATCGTGCGTTTCTGAAAAGAATTCGACTGGATCACCCTTTCAGTCTTTTTCATTCAAGAAACGTTGATTCAATTTTGATTATTTAAAAATAAGAACGATCATTTTTCATTAATTTCTACATATAAATAATTGGATTTGACATTTTATCTTATATGAATAAAAGGAAAGAACTTCATGTAATTTTACTTTTTATATTATATATATTATAATCCCACTACGAAGTAAATATACCAGGTAGTCCTATAGTCGTAAAAGTTACAGATAGTTTCAGTCATGGATATGGATATACACGATTTACCCGAATTTGTGTTTTATATGTTTATACACAACCTACATGTATATTGAAAATAATTGATTTTGTATTCTAACATTTTGGAGTCTGAAAACAAATTACACGTATCCTTCTTAATTATTGATAAACAGTTCGATAAATTTGTTAATCAATCTGCTTTGCTACTTCTTCTGAAATTTCTTTAAAACTGCTTGATCCGATTTTATATCAAATTATGCGTACGCTTTTAAACGATGATTATGCTAAGTATGTATATATCTATAGACATTGCAGTAGTTCATACACTATACATAAAAAGATTAAAATAATAATGAAACGCAACATTTTAAATAGATCTTTTCTCGTAATAACGAGATAATTAATTCGTAATACCGAGATCTTTTCTCGTAATAACGAGATAATTAACTCGTTATAACGAGATAATTAACTCGTTATAACGAGATAATTAACTCGTAATAACGAGATCTTTTCTCGTAATTACGTGATCTTTTCTCGTAATTACGAGATCGTTTCTCGTAATAACGAGATGATTAACTCGTAATTACGAGATCTTATCTCGTAATTACGAGATAAAAATATTTTTTTAAGTGGCCCTATTCGTCTTTCGTAGTATTTTGTGGTCACGAATTAAAAAAAAAATCTATGTTCAGCCATCGTACAGGTCAGTGTTCACATGAAGAACATTCAGAAAGTTTTGATTCACCGTGCAAAGCTTAGATTATATGAAGTTGTATTTGATAATTATGAATGGTGTTCTTATATTGATAATATATTTAAAAGGAAAGTAGAGAGATCAGTTTTTGGTAATTTAAAATTAGTTCGCACAATCTTGCCATAGAAAAAGGTAGACACTTAAAGTCTTATCTATTCCAATGCACGAAAGACTTTGTAACTATTGTAAGGCTGTTTAAAATTAATTCTACGTTTAACATAACCCGCGCGCGTAGGTTTGTTTTGAAAAAACAAACAAATCCGGATTTGAAAAAGTCGTTCGGGTTTGGGTTTTCATTTAGCGACTGAATTCTACATCCTGTACGAGAAAAAACATGCTCAAAGACAGCATTGAGGTATTCAGTTTTTACATCACGAAGAAAATGAGAGTCTATGCCACTATCAAAGTAAAAAAACAACAAGAATAATGGATCAGACAAACATGTGATCGAAGTTGGCAGTGAAAATCTTATTTCGAGATTGTTTAATGTCGGTTGTCAAGTCACAGAGCCTGAACCATACTGAACCAACTTCCACCCAAAAAGGCAAAAAATATTTATTTAAGTGGTCCATCAACAACTGAAATGACTACCCATCTTATTTAGCAAAAACTCAGAATGTATACGATTAAGTTATTTTTGCATTTTTTTAAGAATGGGAAAGCTTAAGCAATTTCTTACCACCACTGTACTGAAAAGATATAAAAAGATCTAAAAAATTATACCTATCTTCATAGACTTCAGCATGTTCAATGTTAGCTTCAAGATGTGATAAATATGTTCCTTTTTAACATTTGTTCAATTCAAAGGTGAATGACCATATAAAATCATACTAAGATTTCAGTGTTCGAACTACCAATATTTGGTTTTAAATATAATAATTATGGATGCAATACCTTGAAGTGAAGCTATGCATTAAGTCAGCATAATTTACTGATTTAGACAAGAGTTTTGACACGATAATGACCGCAAATCCCTTTCATTTGAAATGTATCTACATTTTTAATAACATGTTCAGGAATAATAATTCATTCATTCACAATATATAATAGGAAGAAACTAACAGGTGTCCCAGCTAAAGTGGAAGAACAGAGAAAAGTGAAATACACTTGTAGGGTGACAGCTATTTCAAGAACCCTGTCTTGAGTTCTTAGAAGAAGGTACAGTGAATGTTACAACACAACTCTGATATGTAAAATTTTAAAATGTGTCATTATGAAAATGTATGAAATAATGTCATTATTTTGATTGTAGATAATCTGTGAATAACATGTGTTGCGCAACAATTTCCCTGAAAAGAAAGTTTTCCCTTCCGTTGCTATGTTGATGTAAATCCATTGGATGTACCACTTAATGTGGGTGACTTTCAATAAAAACACACTTGTTTGAAATTTTTGTTTGTTTATTTTTTTCCTCCCTCCCTCGTAGGTTTGAAATTTTCATGTTACGTTAAACGTAGAATTAATTTTAAACAGCCTAACACTGGGGCAATAAGATGAATTTCATTTTCTATTCAGCTCTAGATATATTCATCTGAAAGCAGTTTATGTTTACGAAAGATATTTATATACATGTTTTCATATTATAGAAATAATAATTTTTAAAAATGTTGATATACTTAAGGCTAACTTCTGTGTAAATTATAAATCTTCAACAGTGTTGAAAATAACTCTATCATTTATCAATAAATAAACGTCATACAGAAAGCATAATTGTCAGAACTTTTTCCTCTAATACTGATGGAAATAAAAACAATACTTCTGATTATGCATATGCATGCAATGGGCCAACTATTGTAATTGTTTTTTGTCAATAAAAATAATTTTATATTTGTATTTGTCTAAATTGCTACAGCCTACCCCTTTTAAAGGGACTTGGACACGATTTGAGATCAAAAATTTTATTTTTATATATATATAAAATGTTTAACTGGTGCATTTTAAATGATTGACCAAAATATTGATTGTTAAAGTCAAGTTACAAGCGAGATACAGAGGTAAGAATTGATTGTTAAGTAAAGAAAGCTCGAGTCTTATAGTTGTTTACAAAAAATGAAATGTGGAGAATTTCCAGTTCTTAGAAAAAATGACATGTAAAAAGCAATTTAAACTAACTCATATCTTCATAAATACTATTATCAACAAAAGAATGTCACATTTGATTGAAACTTACACCTATACAACACATATGTAAAAAATGACAATATTCGAGCTTTGCTTACAAAACAAAGAATTATGAACCGTGTATCTTGCTTATAACTTGATATTTGACTTTCAAATTTTGACATAACATTAAAAACTTCTATATTTATCATTATATAAAACATTGAAAATGGAAAAATAAGATTTGAAAATTTTAAGTCAAATCGTGTCTAGGTCCCTTTAAAAAAAGTCTCCAATGAAATATATACTGCTCTTTGTTCTTTATTTTGAATAGTTTACTACAACTGAGTATTTTTGACAAAAAATTCAAATCTTTCTTACGCTTAACAGTTACAGTACAGCGTATTTTTTCTTTGATTGGCAACTTGTATTTAATTGTATGACTATTTCAATTAACTAACATTTTATAAAATCTTTTTACTTTAGTTAATTAATTTCAAGTATCAAAAAATATCAACGCAATATTTAGTGTAAAATAAAACTTAACACCAACAAACCAGTGACCTCCTGATACCACCCAATCTAGGTCAGTGGGATCACGTACTATTCTAATCATCAAGTAAAAGGTCACGGTGTCAGATATAACATACTGTAAGTGTACATAAAAGTTGTGCAACATAACATATAACATTCTACTCAACATTTTTAATTTGAAATTAACGTTTTCATATTCCTATTCAATTTTGTTCATTTACATTTTTGGGAAGTATGATAAAAGGAAAAACCACAACAACAAAAATCCCAGCGTAAATAGATACAAGAAAATGTAACAGTGAAAATGATGTAGTGGGATCAATTTTAAACAATACACGGTTCATAGTTAAAAACGTCCTTCATGTTACAAGTTTGGAACACCTTTTAAAGCAAACTTAGATTATCTTTTTTTGTGAAAAGAAACTTTAAAAGAGTTCAAACAAATAGATTTTTTTCATACATTATCTCACGGAAGCGTATTAGACTCGCAGCGGTATTTTTTATTATCTGGATCTTATTTATAAGCGAAAAATTTCAATGGTTAAAAAATTATATCCGCCACTGAAATATTTGGATCACATGCGAAATAAATTAGAGTTATCTTTCTTGGCTTTACACGGCAAACATATGTATGTTTTTATTACCAATTTTCACGGAAAAGAATTGTGTTATTCAGATGTATGAAGTCACATTTGAACCATGTATTGCAATATTTACTTGTATTCTGGTGTTTTAAAGGCAAATTGAGCTGTGAAAATGTGTGCACGCATGCGCGATAAATCTTAATGGAGACCCCGAAAAATGGCGGAGCTAAGAAGTAGACCTGGGGCAATTTCAAAAGGCATGAAATTGCCTGTAACAATCGAAGATGCGATTGAAGACGTCTTGGTTGTTTGCTTAGAATATGGTGCTAAACTTTTCAAGGGCATTTTGTTGGATATAAATAAAAGGTAGCTAGATATTATGTTATAAACACAGCCAAATACTGATACAAAACTGTTTTTCTTAACCATCTGCTTTTCATTTCACATTCAAGACAACATACTAAACATGTCATAAAAAGCAATGTTGTTTCATTTCCTTACAGAAATTTGCCACATGGTGTTTGTGTGCCTTTTTCGGCGAACGGGAACGGTTCAAAAGACGACCCCGGTGCTTCTGGTGTCAACAATAATGCAGATCAAGACATAGAAATATCAGCTACAAATTTCAGACACACCTATTTGCGTGGAAATGAAGAGCATGTCAATAACTTTATTTTACGTTCAAGCAAAGACCGACCAGCACGTAGCATCAGGCTACGTCCTCGGTCAACTCTCTGTAGCAAGTGCAAGTCGGTATGTCAAGAGACGGAGAAGGGAATCATGCCTGTTCAACAGATTGTGAAACAGAACAACCAAAAGAACCAAGCACCTCAGCAATCTCTTCGTGAGGGACTGCGGAGGAGGTCCGTCCAAAACAAGGAGCCAAATAAGGAACCTCAAAACACCAAATCAACAGACAGTAATAAAAACTCAGTTGTGACTCGTTCTAGTCCGTTTATCAAGATTTCATTCGGAGAGGGAACAGTGTTAAAGATACCGCCTAGACTTCATGATGAGGTAGACGGTACTACTGTAAAATCTAAAGGGAAAGCGGAATCTGTGAAAGAAGAGAGTCCAACTGAGCAAGACAAAAATAGGAGAACCAGCAAAAGAAATCTCCGCAAAACTAAAGACCGTGCAAAACGCATGGAAGATGAACCGAAGAAAGAAAGTGAAAGTAGCAATGAAAATGTCACTAGTCATCACAAAAAACACAAACGCAAACATAAACACAAACATGGTGAAAACGAAGACAAAAATCAAAACCCCCCTTCTGAAGGTGTGGACGAGAATTTAGAAAGTACAACAGAGAATCAAAGTGATGCCGCTCAACGACCAAGATTGCTTTACACATGGCGACAAAATAAAGGACTCTCACCAAGACGAGAAAATACCACAAACAATATAGAAAATGTGAATAAAAATATTTCCTTAAAGCAGAATCTCCCAGAGGAGATATCACCAAAACGCAATGTGCGGATAAAAAGTAGTGATCAGGTGCAAAAGAAAGAGTATAAACTTAGGAGTCGTGAGAGGCTCAGCATTGACTCTGTAGAAAAAAGTCCAAGGAAGGAGGAAGAGAAAATACCAGAGGAGGAAGCCCCTGATGAAGATTTTGATAACGATGAAAACGTTCCTGAACTAGTGATGACAGTGAGTGAGGAGTCAATGCCTGATATAGACTCAGCGAGCCAGGAAATGGACAGGGATATTGTTGACTCATTGGACTCTAAAGAGAAATCTCCTGTGTATTATAATAGTGTTAGTGATAAAAGCACAGACTACTATCTGAACTCAAATCATGATTACTTTGTGACCTTAAATAGCACCAACAGTCTTAGTAACTCCATAACAAGTTCTCGCTCTGAGAATCATGATAAATATGTGATAATTGACACGGACAAGTACTCTGTGATATCATCTGCGTCAGAGCGCGAATTTGACTTTAAGGATGAAGACATTCCTTTATCGCCCGAGCGTACGTCTTCACCCTTGCCAATGGTTTCCCCTCCCTCACATCAGCTAGATCCGGTGTCACCTGTTCATCATCAACCCCACCCAGTATCGTTGGTCCATGAACCAGTGCTTGTCTCTCAGCAACATCACTACGAACCAGTACAAATTCCAGCAGTGGAAGAGGAAGAGGAGGAGGAGGAGAAAGAAGACATTGCAGATGCTCCGCCCACCAATAACGATGATGTGTTCAAATCACTGATGATGAAAATCAGGACGCGTGATGTGCCAAAGTGCATGGCCACTGACGGCCGGACTATTCGTGTGGGTGATATAGTGTGGGGAAAGATTAAGGGCTTTCCATGGTGGCCAGGGCGGGTGTTGTCAATCAGTGTCAGTGAGAGGGACGGTGGAATCGTGATCAGGAAACTTGCCCACGTGTCATGGTTCGGTTCGTCCACCATGTCACACATTCAGTGTTCAGATCTGTATCCATTCTTGGAGGACTTTAAGTTACGTTATAACAGAAAGAAACGGGGACCATACAAAGTGGCCATCAAGCAAGCCACCATTGCAGCACAGAGTGTGACTAACACCCACCATATTGACTTCAAAGAATTTGACTTGTAGCAGTCTTCATCCAAAAATAAAACGTAAGGTTCAGTGTATATTATATCTGGTATATCATTCTTGTTGTTTTATAATCTGTTGTTATGTCTTGATTATCATTAATTTGACTTAAGAGAGAGAGAGAGAGAGAGAGAGAGAGAGAGAGAGAGAGAGAGAGAGAGTATGTTCTGAATGTTCTATTTACTATCTATAGTCAGTCAAGTACAGATGATTCTAAGCAATACCCAGCTGTTGTCATTCTGAGTGACTCTTAGTTTATTCTAATCATCTTATCAGATTATAAACTAAATTTTGATGGTACTTAAGGTTTCAACATGAGGTGATTATAATGGATAAAGAGACTGAATGTATCAAAGAATTAATCTCATTAAAAAAAACCGCATGTCCAGACATTGTGTGTTCAATCAAGGTCAATGTATATTACTGAGGAAACTAATTTTTCTACTTATTAACTTGCATGAAAATTAAAGTTTATATCATTGACTTTCTTTCTTGCAGATACTGCATAATCCATTCTAAAAAAGGAATTGTGAATGAGAGATCCAATTGGACATACAGGAAAGGTTCAAACAGTCAAATTCCTGCACAGAGTAGCTCACAACCCAAAAGTCTGCAGACTTTATTGTCCAGCGAAGGATTTTTGTAGAGCACAAGAGGGAGCTGTGATTTTGTTTTCTGTAACTAGAACTTTACATGTATTAATGGCAGTGAATTTTTAAAGCGAGTTACCAGAAATGGATCAAGCTTCTTTTTGTATTGTTTTGCGAGTTCCAGGAATGAACTGTGCTGCTCTTTGTGATCATTGTGCCATTCAGTTTCTCCCATTCTCTACATAGTTCTCATATACCTCAATATTGACACAGTATGGAGTCATCATCGAAACATTTTTTTTTTATATCTGTACATTTTGTATATCTTTTTTGTCCATTGGGTTTGAGTGCATTTTGACAATATGTGAGATTCTGTTAGAATCCTTTCATTGAGGTGTGTTTATTGGTCACAGTATGTGTGTCGTCAAGAAAGGAAACGCCTGTATCAAGTCAGTATTCGGTCATTCTGATTCAGTAGCCACGTTATGTACTTTTGTTTTCAGTGATGAATTAATTTTCACAGTTTGCATTGGATAGCAACAGTTTCATTCCATTCATTCACACATCAATACAGCCGTCATTTCATATTGACCATAAAAACAAGTTTATCTCCAAAAATCAATTTTTATGCAAAGTAATTTTTATTTGGTGATTATCATTACATAGCTATATACACAGTATATGAATTTGAAAGTTCAGCTTGGATTTTGACCTCAAAGTTATTGTGATTTCAACATATTGATATGTTCATAGTGGAGGTGCAATCTTTAGTAATTCAAGATTTGATGGAATAAGTTTTCCTTCAATGATTTTTTTAAATCTTTAAAAATTTGATAAGAATGCATTTTCTTTGTACTTTTATGAGATTTTTATACTGTTACTTTGTATGGGGGATAAATTTTTCATGTTTTCAAATGGTAAGTTTTTACTGCATGTACTAGAAACATTTGAAGTGAGGGGAAAAAAGAAAAAAAATGTCGATCACAAGTAAAAGTTGGTCCAGACTGTACATGTTATTCGTTATGTATCATGATGTATTAATTTATATATTTTTAACGAAATATTCAAGATGTCCAATTTGGTAATTTTTAAGAATATTGAATGTGCTGATAAGGTTTATATGTGTAGGTGTAGGTGACGTGAATCTAAAGATGTACCCCAGCACGTTTTCTTGTTGAAACTATTTTTGAATTTATTTTGTTTTTTGTGGATTTTATTCCAGAAAACATGACTGCAAGTTTTCCCTAATTATGCATATATGCTGTCAAATATGATTACAGTATTGTAATTCTAATTTGCATGCAAGTTCCAATAAATTGATTTTTAGTTGGGGACAAATGGTCAAAGACCCAAAAGTAATAACCGTTTAAGTTCTATTATTTTAAGTTCAACTATTTTTTTTTTTGCAAAAGAATTTCTGGAGACATATATTTATTAGAACCAAGCATTAATGATGAATTGAGAAAAACGCATGTATTTGCAATTGCAGATGTGAATCAGACTTACTCTTTATGTTATGCTGTGAAGTCTTTTTCTCGGCATGTCCCCTTGTTCCTGCTTAATAAATATACAGAATGATGCTCTTGAACTATGGTAGCTTGTACAACATTCTAATGTTAGTAAGACAGACCCTGATTTTCATGGCTTGCTCATATCTCACATCTAAGTGACCTTGATTTTTATACTCTTTTTTGTCATTCACTTGTTATTATATATGATGTATCAGTGGAATCAGTTTGTTTTATAATTGTTCCATGTTTTTTTGTAATGGCCAAATATCCTGTCTCACAAGTTTCACAATTCATAGAATAATGCAATCCAAGGACTTCTCCTCGAACTTGGGACATTTTTCTTTAACACTAGTCAGATAGATGCTTGATGAGTAAGGACCTGTTTGTAGTGGAGAAAAAGAGAGAGAGAGTCTATTTTTGAATTTTATTAAACTGTTACTATGGTTACAGAGTGATATTGAGATAACCAGTCAAATAAATCTGGAATTACTACAATTTACTTGTTATTTTCATTTCACTGTTGATGAATTCAGTTATGAATGTGACAAAATACAGTGTTTGGTTCTGTGTTGACTGGCAAGGATTGAGGAGTCTCTGTCCAAAGAGAGATAACTGTAGTAACCTTTCCTAGCTGTCAAGTTATGGTCAACTCGGTGATCTACGGTCATTTTCATGAGTAATTCATGCCCTATTGGAATGGTTCCATTTTGAGTTTGTGAAGGAATTTCAAAAATTGAAAAAATAAAAATATCAAATTTCATAACATGATCTTCATTTTGCTGACAATTAAACAAAATTTAATTACTGATACGTTTAATGAAAATTTTATATTATTTATAAATCCATGAGTTGACCCATTTTAGTTAGAGTACCGGTATGTGAATTTGGACATGGGTTTCTGACAATGACATCAGAGGTAATAATGTATCGGTAATTAAAAAAGATCATACACTCCATTTCCCAAGGATAAACCCCCCTATTATAATCTCAACTTCTGGTAGCCCAAAATGATAATCCACTCTCTGAAATCAGAATTGAATTGTACGATAGTCATTGAAAAAGATGTACATTAACAAATAATTGATGAGCGTGGAATCGCTGTACAATCATATTCAAGATATCACAGATCTACATAGCGATGAGTTGGATTTAATTAACATCATAATGGGACAGAGGTGATGCAGCGGACAACTGATTAACAAGTCAAACAGGTGTTAAGTTTCACAAGAAATCTATGTACTGACATACAATCCAATGTGTCAACATCTGATTGAACAAAGAGCCCATTTAGTTTTACCCCCCCCCCCCCCCCCCCCCCCTAAAAGGATTTCAAACATAGAAGAAAAAATACATCATCATAAAATACCATTGTTTATTTCTCCATGAGAAGAAATGTGACAAACACATAGATAACAATTTCCTCGTAAGACAGGTGTAATAACCTGCTGACTTCCACAACATACATACAGACCAGTCACAGAACACACAACATACATACAGACCAGTCACAGAACAACATACATACAGACCAGTCACAGAACAACATTCGATTACACAAACATTCCACAACATACATACAGACCAGTCACAGAACAACATTCGATTACACAAACATTCCACAACATACATACAGACCAGTCACAGAACAACATACGATTACACAAACATTCCACAACATACATACAGACCAGTCACAGAACAACATACGATTACACAAACATTCCACAACATACTTACAGACCAGTCACAGAACAACATTCGATTACACAAACATTCCAGTGATTGGATACACAAACAGCTTTGTCACTATCATTATCACGATTTTCACACCATCTGTAACACACGCACTACAATGCAGACTCAAGTTTGTATAGAATTAGTAAAGGAATTAATTTTCAGCAGTCACTCAATCACCAAATACACATACATGTACATAATAACAACACGTCTCTCAGATTCTGTTGCTGATCAATTAACAAGTATAAAAAAGACAAACTTTAAAATCAAATGAAAATACAATTAGTGTCAATTCTGTGAAAGTAAAACATTCTTCACAAATGATCATGATCATGAAATTGACCCCAATCAGGATCGGGGCACTAGGATTTCTGTTCAACAGTACAAAGATCATTCTATCTATTCATCAGGAAGAAGAGGGGCCCTGCTTGAAGTTGATATTGTAGCCCCCCGAGTTGGGGTCCTGATTCAGCTGAAAGTTTTCTGTAGAGAGTCCAAAGGGCTTTAGCACCATGTTACCCAACTCCTTCAGTTTTCCTGAAAATATGAGAAAGTAACATGGAGTAACTGCTGAAATATCTCAACAATATTTTTGACAATTTAAAAGAAGAATTTAAACTCATTAATGCTTATCTGCAGACTGATGCATCTTGGTTATAGGCCAATAATTAATCAAAGGATTGACAGATGTAAGTATATCTGTAACATGTTGGTGTATACTGCTACATGTCATCTTGGTCCTGAGGTATGAGTGATTGATCGCCCTTTAGGCCACCATCTTACAATAATTACTTGTATACACTAAATATCTGATCACCACCTATAACAATACTTCAGGGAAACAGTAAATATTTTGACTTTCAAGACCCAATTTTGCAGACAGTATAACACAGTCTGTAATGGTGTCTTGGGATAATATGATGAACCTTATTTTTTTTTTTAGAAAACAATTTTTTGTGCATTTATCATATTTAAATTCAAATTTGTGTATTTGGGATTATAAGTCAAATGTTGAAAATGTATCAGTGTTAAAAAATGAATTTTTTTTGCTTGTTTACTCTATGCTGTGAAAAATTACTGCCAGTAGGACTGTGATTTTTTTTTTTACTCGTAGTCCTAAAATCAGACCTATAAGCAAGAATATAAAAAATAAATCTTTAGTTTTCATGATTTTTATCTAATTAATTACCAATCATTTCTTCTTTCATCTTTTCGTTTTTCTCTTTTATCTGCTCTGGTAATCTCTGCAAAACAAGAATGAATCCCTCAGAAGTTCCCTGACCATAAATCAATGACAAAAAAACAATTACCATCTTTTTGTGAATTAGGTATAGCTTTGTGCTTTGCAGTTCTGTAATGCATTTATATCAAAATATACAGAATAAACAAGTGTATTTTACAATGCAATAGGACACACAGGATTAATATAACATCCACTCCCTATTCTGACTTATCATATGTGGCACCATGGGTTAAGAATTGTGAGACTCTTAACCACATACTTGGCAGACTAGCTGCCTGGGCTGGGTATTGGGTGGATTATCTCCCTCCCCTAGACTGATCACCAGATACAACCCTCCCAGAACCTTTGACTACTTCCCAGAGCTGCCTGGGCTGTGTGTTGTTGTGAAACCATGTGTATACCCAACCAGCTGATTGTTATAGCAGTTGGAGATTCCCCCTTCTACTTACCAGACATGCTGCCCTGGCTGGGTGTTGTGATGAAACCATGCATTTCCCCCATCGTCTAATATTATAAGGAGTTGGAGATTCCCCATTGTACTTACCAGACATGCTGTGCAGGCTGGGTATGGTGACTTACCAGACATGCTGCCCAGGCTGGGTGTTGTGACTTACCAAACATGCTGCCCGGGCTGGGTGTTGTGAGGGGTCCATCTCCACCACCTTCTGGTAGTCCGCTAGCGCCTCCTCCAGTTTGTCCACCTTCTCATATAGCTCCGCCCGCCGCAGCAACGCCTTCAGATACTGAGGGTGAAGCTCCAAGGCTTTGTTACTGTCTAAGATGGCTTCCTCATTCTCACTCTAATTGAATAAAATATGTGTGTTCAAAATATGCAGAACAAATACTGTACAAAGGGAAATATTTTCCCTCATCTTATTTTTTCCCCTTTCACTTCAATTGTCAACAGGCCAATATAAGACACGACGAATTCAAAAGTCTCAATTACCTCTCTTTTAACACAACTGTGTTTGGGCTAATTCAACACAAAGTGAAACTGATTGCAAGTGAAGAAGGGTGGGAAAAAACCCCATGGGACAAAATAACCTTGTAAACAGTATTCTAAATGAATGAATAAATATCAAAAGAAAAGGTTTGCAATTACATCTATGATTTTCATCTGTGCTAACCTTTTTCATCCGACATGCTGCCCTGTTAGAGAATAGAATGGCCCTGTCCTTGACAAAATCTTTTGGACATAACTTGATGGCACGGCTGTATGACTTAATGGCCAATTCGTATTCTTGCTTCTTGAAGAAATCATTCCCTTCCTCCTTCTGTACTTGTGCTTCGCTTCTTCTTTCCTTAAAATACCAAACAAGGAGATTAACTTACAGTAAGAAGTACGAGCCTCCCATTTCATCCCATTTGTCTGCCATGGACATACATATCCTAAATTGTACAAATACATAACATTTATCTATTGTCGGCCCTGTGAAGTTACAGAAATTGCTGTAACAATGGAGTACCTGAGACATAGTCACATTCTGACAGTTCTGTAAGCTATTTTAGGATAAACTAGGTATACTAGTGGTCAGCTCTTCTGAGGTTCCCTGTGAGAAGTCTTCACTTGTGACGTGTTCTCAGAACTACTGTTTATTCATTCCCTTTCATTATTGATGGAAAAATACAGAGACTACCCCCTTATAATTTTAGCATACTATTCCAATCCATTAATTACTAAGTTCTTGTTTACATAACAGAGGACAATGTACGACAAAATTTGATCAACCAAGTTACTGCCCGAGCAGGTTTCAGACAAACAAAATTATCAACATGACATACAGAAGTTTCTTGTCTCCAATCCACACAAAAGCTCACTTTGTAACTTAACTGGATGTTGTTATTTCAAATAAAAAATATAAACTGGACATTTCTGGAATACTGTAAGATAACTTCCCTTGTGGCAATATAATAACAAAACCATGGCACATTTTATTTATAAGATTTTCACTTTTTATTCAGTGTTTTACATGAATCGCATAGCCCTCTAACTCCTTCACTTCCCTAACACCGCCATTTTCGGGAAACTCCTAGCCATTTGAAATCTAGCTCGTTTATGACATCATTCTTTGCATCTCAAATATCTTTAATCAAATGTTCACAACTTAAAACAATTAAATTCAAGAATGTGTTAAAAATATTAAGATTACACCTTGTTCATTCTATTCACCATTAATTACGTGAAATCGGCTGACACTTTTTCACAGGAGCACTGAAACATCGATATCTCTGACATGCAGGCCTATTCAATCATTAACATTGATCAATCATTTTTAGAGAGGTCAAGATGAAACATTCACATGTAATACATTTTTCATTTAGGGTACATGTATTAATACATTTTTTTTTCAGTCCAAATGACACCCCCACATTCTGAAAAGGTCTTTGTTTTTGTTGGTACAATGACCCATTTTTTATTCTGGCAATCATTTCATTTCAATGAAATTATATACCATTTAAATTGTATGCACCATTTTTACTTATCATAACTTGCAGTATCATAACTTAAACAAATTGAGTTTAAACTAAATTGTCAATGTGTCTTCATTTCCTGGCATATCATAGAGCATGTGGGTGATGGAGTTACTGTCAACGTTTTATATTTGGCGTGTACGATATTTGGCGGAAATTAGTTTTTGAACGAGTTGGCGTGGATTTGAATTAGCGTATTCCTGAATGTGACTATTCTTGCACATATTTGCATGGCATTTAGCGATGTTCTTGATTTAGCGTAAATTTAGCGATGGTGACAGAGTTTGGGTACTCAGTATATAATCCAATATACAATTCCAATCTAAGGTAATTAATAATTGACTATGCAAACCTGTAGGTAAATGATCATGATGCAGGGTTGTCTCTAAGACCCAGGAGGCGGGGAATTCCCCCACCTATAATGCCTTAATTACCCGGCTATTTTTGCATTTCAAACACAATGTAGCTATAAGCAAGACCTCCAGACCCCCCTTCTACTTTTTCATTTCCTCCTTCTACTTCAATTTTTAGAGACAACCCTGATGATGATACACAAAAATACAATCAAAGGGCTGATAAAGACGGAACTCAAAGGACCCTGGAGGTGTTGTGGAACTCTGTATTGTTACAACATGCAATACAAGATAGTATTGCCGCTTTTCTAAACGATTTTCTATGAAAATATACATACGCGCAAGGGCAGTGCATTTGAAATGATGAAAGGGAAAACTTTCAATATATCTTCATTGACACATTATCGTTTTTCACTCAGAAAAATTCACGTCAAGAACAAAAACCAATTTCTTACCGAGATTTATAAAGGGGAATGTTTACATCCTTTCTCCATTTGGAGGTCACTCAGAATAAACTCACACTTTTATCTATGTTACCATCCGGGTACCTTCATCTCCTTGGTAATGGAAAATACCCGTAGACTATTTATTTTTAACCGCAATGTATTGAACCTGACAAGCTAGAGGGGGGCAACCCAGGAGAAAATCAAAAGAGAAATCTTGGGAATTTTTCATACTATTGAAAGCACATCGTTTGAACTTAGAGTTATTTTTGAATATAGAATAATTTAAGAAAATGTGCGACAATAATATCCTGGGATAGACTATAATTCCAACCTTTTTGACCTCCTCTGTAAGGATCTCTTCGATCTCCTCTCCCTCGTCATCTACGATGTTTTGATCTTCTTCTGCCGATTCGTATTCACTATCCGACGAATGTTTACTGTTTGCTATTTTATGTCCCTCGTTTGAAGCTAGTAGATCATTTTCAGACTTATCCTCTTTTTCATCGGAGACACTTGATTTCAAATTCTCTTTTCCAGATGGAGATTCCATCTTTACTAAGCAACCGATTTTAGTGTTACAGATGAATTATTGCCTCCTCATAATTGCTTTAGTTTTAAGTAAAGAAAAATCACATTTCTGATACTTTTTCTAAATAAACACCTCTTTCACTTTCCCGACTTGCGTCAGCTCCATTGTCATTTCATGTCACACCTTCCCGATTCTAAAACAACATAGTAATAAACACTTGAATGAGGAAGATTTTGATAAACGTTAAAACCTCCTTAATTAGGAAATATTAGTTCCGGAATAATATATTTGTATAGAAATGATTATCATTGAAATCAGAGACATAAAATAAAATACATAACATAAATGTTGTTTATGTCTCTCATGAAATTCAATCAACAACAAGTTTTTTCCACAGACATGTACGTAACATATTATCATATCAGAGTTAAGAGAGACCTACCCTAAAAATCTAATCATTCCAAAAGTCTCTCACTGAGGCATACTCTTTAAGCAACTTATAATCTGGTTTTTTTTCAACTGGATTTTGATATACCCCGATGATACATCAACAAATAAGAAGAGGGAAGATTGGATAAGGAAATCTTATTTTTTTCTGAGCTTAAACTCCCCCAATGATGTTGCTACCCGTCGTGGAATAACAACATAGTAAAATCAACAGCGGAAAATTTTCATATTTTCATTTAAATTCAACATGATAAACTACTTAAAGCGCATGAGATCCCCCCCCCCCTTAAGCTTAAAACAAAAGTCTTCGGTATCTTGTTTTTCAACATACTGGCAAACAATTCGGACACGTTTTAGAAAATGAATAACAAGATATTGAAAAAGTGAAAAGTTTTCACGCCAATAAAAGACACTTTTATTGATTATGATCACACCGCCTTTGATGCAGTAAAGTACAATTTTATAATACACATGCAATATAAAAATTCCAACTGATTCGTTTTTCTCTGTAATCAAATTATTTGGCTAAATCAGTTCACTTGAAATTCTTTTCTACAACAAAAGCTTAATAATGGTTATTACAAGAATGAATCAAATATACTAAAAAAATTTTATTAGGAATAACATTTTACAGAAAACGATGGCAAACCACAATGTGATCATGTGACCATGAACGGATCACGTGCCGCTAGTGTCACAGTCCTTAGTACATAAAGGTAATCTCGGATCCTCTGAACAAAACTGAAACTTTAGCGAACTGGAAAATAGAGAATTCAATGTATATATATTACGTGTATAAAGCAAAAACACGAATTCAATGTAACTTTTTTATTCAAAGAATTGTTAATTCTAAAACTGATGTTTAGGTTGACCTCGCAGGTTACGTTCGTGACCCCTTGTTGGGCGAGTGTTCTTTTAACCAGTTCTACCGATGAGCCTGAACAAATCTCTCTACAAAATGTACCTCATGATTATTCACAAATAAGTCTGAATTTTACACCTCACAAAATCAACGGGTATTTTAAAATCAAAGGAGGTAACGTTAAAAACGTGCTCGAATCAAACCTTGGTGATACAGCGGATAACACGAAGAGATGTCACGTTTGGACCCTTAAGGTTTGGTAACTCATACAGAGTAAAATATCTGTAATTACAAGCTAAAAAAATCATCACCATCATCATCATCATCATCATCATCATCATCATCATCATCATCATCATTATATTGACAAAAGTATAAGAATCTGAATCGCACACAGCTGTATGTTCTATTGATTAACCTTTTATGATTATTGAGATATGATTGATTGATTGATTATAACTCGTAAGGAGTGCTTGAGATTCAAGTAAATAACATGAGTCATTGGAGAAAAGGTTTAATGACTTAGGACTCATTGGTAAGAAGGATTTATAACCTACAACTCATAATGATTATAAACCTATGTTTCATTGATAAGAGGGATTAATAACTTACAACTCATTCAAACGACTGACATAACGTACGACACAATGGTAATAAGGATAAATAACACAAAAATTACGCATTGGTAAAATATTTGTTTGAGATATTATTGCTGGAAATCATTGACGACAGGTGTGTTTGAGATAATAATAACTTACGAATCATTGGTGACAGGTGTGTTTGAGATAATAATAACTTACGAATCATTGACGACAGGTGTGTTTGAGATAATAATAACTTACGAATCATTGGTGACATGTGTGTTTGAGATAATAACTTACGAATCATTGGTGACATGTGTGTTTGAGATAATAATAACTTACGGATAATGGTGACATGTGTATTTGAGATAATATCTTACGAATCATTGATGACATGTATGTTTGAGATAATAATAACTTACGGATCGTTGGTGACAGGTGTGTTTGAGATACTAGTATTAATAACTTACGAATCATTGGTGACAGGTAAGTTTGAGAGGGCATCTGATATTAGTTCTATATTTCCATAAGCCGCCATGGAATACTGATGAAAATTTGTATTAAATTTTAGCCTTCTATATGAAAACCCCCCCAAAATAGAATGTAAAATTCGGATGCGTGAGCAAACATCGTGCAAAAATATCTTGTTTTCAAAGAAACGCGTAGTAGTAGAGATGACCACGGCATCTACCTGTTTCTCTTTTTGAAATCAACATCCGGTCACATTGACTGCTATTTTATGGAAATTCTCCCTTCATTATAACAATTTAACATTCAAAATTTAAGAGACATATAACATACTTAGCAACGATAAAGAAAACATTCCGAACACACTCGCAGGGGTGTTATAGGATCGACGATATTAAAAAATAAACATTTAATGTTAAAAATATAGAGATATGGACCAAACATATAGAACTACTGACCATAGATATAGAAAACGGACCATAAATATTCTATAATTGACGTTATTAAATGAGCATTGAGACAAAATGCTTGGGTTTTAACATACTTTGTTGTTGAGATAATTCAAAAACACTTTGAACTACAAAGAGATAAAATATAATAATGGAAAACGTCTTTAACATATAATTGTCAATCTAATTGAAAAGTCAAGCATTTTCAAAAATTACATTACCATTGATAGTGAATGGACAGAAAAAATACATCGAAATAAAATGGCACGCACTTTAAAAAATACAATGTTGGTGAAAATTTGACCAATATTCGTTACACCCATATTCAAAGTTTATCCTTAAAATTGTTTGAACAATAGAGAAATTTCGTAAAAATTACAATCATGTTTTATACCAGATATCCTGTTAGCTGCCCTGAAAGACTTGCTTTTGTAAAAAAGTTTTGTGTAAAATTTCTAATAAAGGTTATGAAAAGAATGTACACAGTTGTATTTTGCATGCTTCTAAAGGCTCTGATAATTAACACAAAACCTTAAGTCAAAGGTTTTTCCCTGAAACAAGAGATATGTTTTTGTATTGAGATGTGTGAGTCGTGGATAGTTCTAAAATACATTATTCTTTTTGAAAAGAGGATCTCTGCAAAGACATGTTTTATGCTACACAAATGTTAATAGCTAAAAATCGCATTAAAAGACATATTTAATGATTAATTTGATAACCACACAACCTTCTTAATTACAATTTATCATTCTAAAGAACTTAAACTTGAAAGGAGTCAAGAAATTCATTTTCAGAGGATTGAAATACTGTTAACGTATTAAATTTGGCTGTGTATTGTATTTGACGTTTTTGGCGTAATGCGGTTTCCGCTAAATTAAGTACATCGATAAATGCATAAATTCATCAACTTTTTTCCACCAAATATAATGCACGCCAAATGTAATACGATTTACAGTAAGCGAAAACGCTTGAAATAAAATATTCAAGACCTAGTTAAAAATGCCCCTTAACATAAATAATTTCATGGAGTGATATAAATTTATTTACACCTATTATTATGAAATGACGTGATTGTACCAGGACAGTTAAAACATTGCATATAGATAAAGCAAATTCGCGGGTAGTTCAGTTACAATCAATCTTATTGACTTAAAGGGAACATTAACTCTCAGTTTGATTTTCCTCTAGTAGGTACTAAATCAGTTTTCAATTACAGAACATGCATTAAAATACATATAAAACACAATTTGAAATTAGATTAATTTATATTATGTAGCATCCTCATTTTTTTATATACGCATTTAAACTATTAAGTGACATAATATCTTATATTGTTAATTCTATGATTATTAGTTTCATTTTTGTACAATTATGATCCCTGAAATAATCAATTTTTACAATGTATTTATGAAACGTTTTCTATTCTTAGTTGGAATAGGGCAACGCTGTTTCTAAAAGCAACAGCAAGTTTGTAGTCAGAACTGATGGAGATGCTTCTTGGATGAGACACATGAGGTAACAAATTAATTGTGTTCCTGAGGGATCCTTCAAAATTTGTCACAATGACACGATGTTCGTAAAAATCAGCAATGTAGATCAGGTCATCTTTGTCAATGGCTATTGGACCGGGAAAACAAAATTCCTTGCGGAACAATCGGGCGTTTTCGTCAAATATGAAAACAAAGTCATTGTCGAAGTCTGACACTGCAAATTTACCAGAGGAAAAGATACAACCAAATCGTGGATCTTTTAAAACTAAGGGATTTCCTTTTGTATCAGTAAACTCCAGCCTTTTTAAAAGTGTCATACCATGCGAAAAGACCGAAATGGCGTAATTTGTAGTACAGGCAAGGAGAATCGAAAGTGGCGGAGTAGCGAATAAGACAGATACATTAGATACACAATTCTTTTTGCTCCAATTGTGGTCCAAAACAATTATTTCTGAAGACCCTGTTCTTATTGCTATACACCAGCTAGTTACTGTTGAGTTAATACAGTTTTCCAATACCATACCATTTCCAGAAAACGCCAAAAAGCACAAATTTACATTGCTATTGCACTGGTCAACAGCAATAAAAGATTCATTAGTCATCCATGATAAACAACTGATTTTTGGAGTTTGTAAGTTAACAAAGCAACGAGTTGCTAGCAAAGAACATTGTATAATCATATCGCTATACCGGCAAGTTTGTACGGCTTTATCCCCCTTTAGTATATCGCGCTCTATGATGTTGCACTGTATACCAACATCACTTTGAGATATACCCATTACAGTTTTGTTCTTTTCTTCTTCGTCTGTCTGTACGCTTTTTGTTTCCATTGGTAATGTGTCGTTTTCCACTGCATTAAGTCCATTTTCAAAAATCAATTTAAAATCCGGTTCCTTCCAACTTGTAGATAACCTTGGCATTGTTACTCTGTTTTCTGAAGATGGACACTGATCAAGTTTAACTGAAGTATGTTTAACCCTTCTCATAACTAAACTTTGCAGACTCAGTATTTCAAAGTCTGTTCCATATTTAAGCAAGAATTTACAAAACGATGTGGTCCTTTCGAGTAGTCTTATTTTGTTTTTCGCCAGTTCGGTTTTTAATTTTGTTTTTTCCTTAGGGTTTTTAAGCGACTGAGTCAAACTTCTTTCCAACGATCTCCTCTGAGCATTGATTTTATTTATCATGCTGTTACAGGTTGTCTCAATTTGAATTCTCAAATTTTCTTCACAGTTTTCAGAATCTTTTGATTGTTTATCAAGTTCAGATTGTTGTATCTTCAGTTGAATAATACCCTTTTCAACGCGGTCTATTTCTTTCTGTAAACACAGTTCAGAATATTTTAGGGCGTCTTTTGGTGAAATGTGGTCGTGTGATCTGTGTTGTAAAACTGTGCAATCTCGACATATTGGGACATCACAGGTCTTGCAAAAGAATTTGTAATACTCCTTCTTGTGGACGGAACAACATATAGTTTGATTTGATCTCATCTCCGAATCATAACATCCACTTTGCGCTTCTTCAATAGAGACCACATGATGATCTTTTGTCAAAGTTGTAAATGTGTGTCGACTTTCCCAGCACGTTTTGCATAAAAGGTCAAAGCATGTCAGGCATGTAGCAACAGCTTCTTGATATCCACCTTTCAACTCACAAAAAGAACAGAATTTCCCTTCAGAGTTTTGAGTTATTTTGATAACACTTATGATATTCTTTAACCAGGGATTTAGATATGTATTTTCAAAATTTGAAATGGTCACCATGTCTTCACATATCGGGCAGCTAATGAACTTATCACTTTTATCTAGCCTGAAACTTGCACATGAACTACAAATGGAATGTAGGCAGGGCAAAAGTCTTGGAACTTTAAGTAATTCCTGACATAAAACGCAACATAGAAAATCATCACCCAATTCTTTCGCTAAAACTGACATTGTGAAAAATACTAGGTCCTTAGCCTTGTTGAGAAAGCGGATATTAAGGATTGTCGTGAAATGAAAATCAGTATCTAGAAAAAAGAATGTTACAAAATTAGTACACACAGCGCCTAATACGTAAAACTTGTTTGATTTGATTTACCAACTCAGTACCTTAAAATTTTCCTTCGCAAAGTAAAAAAGATGAACTATAGGTAGAAGTGTATGTTCTTTTAGTAATGGAACTCACCGTTTAGTTGTCCTTTGAAGATAGAAATTTTACAAAATATATGATTTCCTAATGCAGACTCATATATCAGGTTATCCTAAATAGCATACATTAACCAGGGGTGAAAAGTGGTGTTATCTCCGTGTTCAAGGTACAAAGGAAAAATCAACACTACTCAGCAGGAATAGAGATTAAAGTAATAAATTTGATATGTCATTTGATATTGATGATATTAATTTATTGATTGGGGTGTACCGGTATTTTGTAAGACAGTTATACATGGCGGATGACAGACACTTTCCAAAAAGTCATATGTATTTTTTTTGTTTTGAATTTAAAAAGTTTAGTCTAATGTCTTGTATTTTTTTGCATAGTTTTTTTTAAAATAATTTTTTTTTTATAAAAGAAACGATTTTTAATTTTTATTTGGATATTGGTGTCAACAGAAAAGAGTATTAGAGAATTCTATACATGCACATGTTAAACAGATATGCTGCTGTTAATTCAAAGGACTGGATTGTTGTGGATATGTTTAGACTACATCACCCTATCCTGCCTCAAAGTAAACATCTATTTTTCCATTTGCAAGTTATCTCTATTACTTTATATAAACTGCAATTTCCCCCTGTATATAAGTGGTATCTATTAATGATGTATATCAGTGAATGAATTATACCCATATTTACGTCAATCGCGCTTGATTAGTAAAAATGTCGGCAAATTGTTTTCAAGATATCTTCAATAAATTAAATATCTATTCAATGCTCAAGCATTTCAGATTTCAGACATTAAGGTAGTCCTATACTCGGCAATAAATGGGCTCAATCATAGATAACCTTGTTTTAAATCATACAATGTAGATATGCACTCCAACAATACATAAGAAAATTATATGTTTACCCGCTAGACTTTTGTTATCACCTCTTAGAAATGTGTATGCTATTGAAAATGTTTTGACAATAATATTTTTGCAAAACGTTCCCTATTTTCTTTTTCAAATAATTATTTTTTTTGGTAAATTAAAGCTCAAATCAAAGTAATCCCTGAATTAAAATTCAAAAATCTTTCTTTGTTATAATTTTTTGCTTAGTGTGTCAACAATGTTGGAATCTTGAAACATTAGTTAATAAACGATTAATTAAATACCAAATAGCTTATGTCTCTACAATTTAACTGGTTTTAGTATAAGAAAGGAAAAAAAAATGGTAGGAGGCATCCACTTGTCAAACAAAACAAAGACAATGCAATCATATGTCTGGTTATGATAAAGCTTTGTAAATCACATATCGGGGATCTGTGTGATGCTAGAATTTACGACAATGCGATCGTTTACAACTTATTTAAAGATTTTTCCCTAAACGGTATATTATGCATTTGTTAATCACACAAAGTGGTAAGTGTCATTACGCTATGATTATACGAATTAAATGATACCACAAATCAATATTCAAATGTTTTATATATATATATATATATATATATATATATATATATATATATATATATATATATATATATATATATATATATACATATATATATATAGCTAACAACTATACATATAGTTTTCATATGGTTGTGTTATGAAGCATACCTGACATCTTTGTTAATCGGTGTATTTTGATCCTACTAAATGTCGTTTTTTATTTTTCATTGTACATAATCGGGTTTGTACTTAACTTCAATCATTTTATCTCTCATTCACTACATAAAACACTGTACTATTTATTTTTTTTATAATCAACATTAGTTACAATGGCGACAAAGAGCAAAATATTCTATACCAGATATTTAAAATGTAAAAATCGAATATTGTAAAATCTGGTTGTGACGTAGTGCAATACTTGGATTACTTCAGGTGAAAAAAAATACTTTTTTTTCAAAAGCAACAGCTAGTTTGTGGTCAGAACTGATTGAGATACTTCTTGGATGAGACACATGAGGTAACAAAGTAATTGTGTTTCTGAGGGATCCTTCAAAATTTGTCACAATGACACGATGTTCGTAGAAATGAGCAATGTATGTCAGGTCATCTTTGTAAGCAACATCTTATTTAAGAGAATAATCTGGCGTGTTAACTGAAGATGTAAATAAAGCCTTTGTTAAAGTCAGGACAAACTCTCCGGTGAAAAGAATGCAACCAAATCGGATCCACTGAATTTGTTTTACTTGTATATCAATGCATGTCATTCTTTTTACATTCCCTTTTGTCACCTGTGTAGATTAATATTATGGATATTTCGAAATGCAGGCAAGATTGATTGGCTGATCGATTGTGATGAATCATCAAACATTATGGACACATTAAGAGTACCACACTTGTGCTTCCAGTCGCGGTCCGAATAAATGACTTCTGAAGACTCTGTTCTTTAGCAATACTAGTACACCAACTGGCCAATGTAAAATCCTTTAAGCTTTCCAATTAATGTAATTTCCAGAAAACGGCAAAGAACACAAATGTAAACTGTAATAACATTTGTCAACAACAAATAATACTGTGGTTTTATTAATATTCAAGGGTATCAATTTTCGTGGATAAAGTGAAACTCACAGTTTCAAGGATACGTAAATTCGTGGCCAATGACCATATCAATACAAAATGTTAATAAAAATTGCACTTCAATGAACACTTATTTTTGTGGATCAACTTTATAACGAAATCCAAAGAATTGGAATTTAACGAACATTGATGAAACCACAGTATTCGACTGATTCTTGACCTTTGATATGAATTCATATGTCTGTGTGCTTTTTGTTTTTATTGTTAAAATTTTGGTTTTTTTTAAACGCATTTAACTCATTTCGAAGTATTATTTCATTTTTTCCGGTCTCTTCCAATTAGTAGATAATGTTGATATTGAATCAAATAGACTAATGATACTAAATTAGGAATAGCATTTTACAGAAGACAATGGCAAAACACAAGGTGATGACGTGACCATGAACAGACCACGTGCTACTAGAATCACAATCCTTAGTACAGAAAGGTAACCTCGGATCCTCTGAACAAAACTGAAACTTTAGTGAACTGGAAAAAAAGAGAATTCAGTATGTATAATGCGTATATAGAATGAATAGACAAATGTAATTTAACTTCTTTATTCAATAGAATAGAATTGTAAAACTCACCTTGGATTAACCTCGCAAGTTACGTTCGTGACCCCTTGTTGTGCAAGTGTTCTTTTAACCAGTTCTACTGATGAGCCTGAACAAGTCTCTCTACAAAAATTTTCTCATGATTATACACAGATAATTCTGAATTTACACCTCACAGAATCAATCTGTGTTTTAAACTTAAAATAGGTTATGTTTAAAACGTGTTCGAATCAAACCTCGGCGGTAAGGCGGAGTTCAGGGCAAAGAGAACACGAAGAGATGTCACGTTTGGACCCTTAAGGTTTGGCAACTCAAATCGACTGAAGTATCTGTAATTCCAAATTAAAGATATTAATGGGATATCATTGATTGGTTATAATTCGTAGGGCTTGATTAAGATTTATGTAAATAACTTAAGGAGGATTATCAACTTACATATCATTGTTCAGATATCAATAGTATAGAAGTCATTGATAAGAACGTTTTATAACCCACAATATATTTGCATCTACACGAAACGTGTTTCAGATTTTATAACAAATAACTAACGAATCTTTGGTGAGAAGGACTCATAACTTACGTATTGGTAAGATACGTGTTTCAGAAGTTATAACTAGTGACTTACGAATCATTGGTGAGAGGTGTGTTTGAGCGGGCATTCAGCATAAGTTCTATATCCCCATAAGCCGACTTGGAAAACTGAAGAAAATTTGTATTAAATTTCACATTTATATATGAAAGAAAATTTCATCAAAAGATAACTTGAAAATTGGGTTGAGGAACAATTTTGTGAATTATCTTGTTTTCTGTTAAAGTCAGATCATATTTACCTATGTTGTACAATAATCCTTTATGGGATATATAACACAAATATATTTACATAATCGGAAGCTTCCGTCCAAAAAGCAGCCTCGGCCGACCACGGACATTCCGGCGTCTGGTCATATCCGGGACACTTGCTGCGGTCCTGTTCTACGCCATCAGCAGAACTGTTGCTTCCACAAAACTTAGTATCGCCAAGGAAACCTAAAGATAAAATTCTTGAAACTAGAAACAGGGATTTATGCCTTCTGAGCTCTTTTTTCACTCAACAACAGTTCTATTTTGATAGGAATTTTTATCGTAATATATCCGTCCTCCTGAAGTTTTCTGCTTTAATATCTTCTGTGGATGTGATACTATTTGAACAATTGTTTTTAGCTTCTAAATGTATTACATGTAGTTATATATATAGGGTTATATATATATATATATATATATATATATATATATATATATATATATATATATATATATATATATATATATATATATATATATATATATATCGTTAATGCAGATCGTCTATACCAATGTTTTGCAATTTTTAAGTGATAGAGGTACATTTGACGACGTATAAGTAGTTGCGTCATAGACGAGGTCATGTATTCACCTGTAAGGGTGTCGGCGATTGAGAAGGTCCTTCTCCCTCTGTTTGAGTACCTCATCACAATATCATACACATTTTCCCAGAAAACGAACTAAGGGAATTAAATCAAAAGACGACATTAAGTGAAAGCTCTGTGATACGATATAAAATGAATATATTTCTTCCCTCAATATGTTTGATATTTGTTGGCAAAACCTTAAATAAGCGTTCAGTCTTTGAATTTCATAAAGCTGCGTATGCTCTGTCTTTTGTTTTCATAAAGTTCTGTTATGCTGTGTCTCTAAGTTTCATGTACAAATAGTTATTTTAGGCTGTGTCTTTAGGTTTCATGTAGTTCAGTTTATCAAGCTTTGTGAATTGTAGGAAAGTTTACAATGTAAGATTTTGGTACTATATAATAGCTCTATGAGTAGTAGTGGCACCTTGTCCCTTGCTATGGCGTGCTGACTGTCTCTAACAAACTGAGTAAACCTTTCCCTCGGCACGTGACATGCCGGCTGGTAAGCAATGGCGTCACGGAAACTCTCCCAGAGCAAGGTACAGTTCTTTCTCCTGCAGATGAGATGAAGATAGGAACACCAATAGTATTAAGATGAAATACCGATAAAAACGCTGAAAGTATCACTACGAATATAGTTAGGTAGACGGTTAAAATCTTTAGGTGCTTGTAGTTATATTATCAATGCGTTAATGGCCATCGTGTCACATCACGAAAATGGTTAAAAAACGAAAAAAGCTGTTACTGGAATACACCAAAGGAAGAGTTTAAATTGGGTAAAGACGATAACATGTAAGTCTTGTCTTAAAAAGGCAATAAATCATCCCAAATATCAAAGGTTTGTTAAATGCGCACACGATGGTAACTCTACACTGGTGAAATATACTTTTCCTTTGCTATTTGATCTATGATAACAAATATTAAAGACAAGCCACAAAGTATGCACAGTAGATTTTTTTTTTCACCTAGTTTGAGCACAGTTTGATTTACATTTAATAAAGATATATGCAATTAAATCACTGAAGGAAATAAGGTAACATATTGTATCAAAAAGTATACCCGACAATATAAGTGCATTATAAATGACTGCATGTAAAATATATTGAAGTTATTTTACTTTATTTCATTGTTTTTAAAAGTGAAAACGAAAATGATGATACTTTTTAGAAATTTACCAAAAAACCGAAACTATTTATTTGGCACAATGCAAAGAAATGGCATGTTGCAGTGCTATTCATTTGTTTATAATAAAAGGAACGACTTCGTTTATATAGAAAGCTATAGAAAGGTTCTACGTTCAAAGATAATAAAGGAGTACTCACTGAGTAACAAATGGCTGCGGGTTGATGGTGGTCTGGTAGTACAGACATTTCCCTACAAATTCCTGATCCACGAGGGAAAGGGCGAACACGTGAGGCAAGAAAAGGACGGAAAGGATCCAATAATTCATTGTCTAAAGAATCGTGACCTCTCTCGACTTAAACCTCAACGGCTCCAGTGTAAGGCTGGTTACCGAGGAATTATCCTTGTTCATACAGCGCAGTAGGAAGTCTGGATACGCCGGTACTGAGTGTGTATGCAGTGGTCGTAACAGGTCGCGGGTAAAGGATTTCTGATTACAGATTTAACTTTGATAACTTGCTGTCGGGTTACCGCACTGACATGCTCTACTTAGCCATTGTGCAAAAGCAGAAGACTTTTATTGACTTGTAACGTACGCAATTTTAAAATGAATTGAAATAAATTCTTTAGATGATGAAAAGCTTCAATATGCAATTGTTAATAACCATAACCTATGAGATTTTATGAACAGAAAAAATGCTAGTAGATAAATATGTATGGCTTTAACTTAAACCATCTTGTCTAGTGTTTGTTTACCGAAGGTATAAATAAGAAAGATTTTTCGATAAGTTACATTTGCAGGATTTAGGTGGAGATATTTCCCCCCTTATCTGATTGAATGGAATCAGGATAGGAAAAATTCAAACAATGGTAGTAAATACAAATATTACGTTATCTAAGCGTCGTGCAGCACATTGTGTAGACACTCAATGAGCCCTAAAGCATTTTTAACTTCCTTGTTACATAAATATAATGGATTCTTTAAAAAACCCAACTCAAAAATGTTTCATGATGAAATTTATAAAAAGTTCATAGGGCTTCCAGAGCTACTTACTGAATGATATTAGAAAACAAAATACAGATTTTAACATTGTAAAAAACTGTTCAGTAAATTCCCCTCACAGTAAGAAACAAAAAAGTTGATGATATAATGTTAAGAATAGAAATGCTACCCATATGAATTTATATTTTTGGGGTTAATTTTTAAAAGGATAGATGAGGCAAAACAGTTGGTGAATAACCTAATATAAACAAATGTTATTTTATTTATTGATCTTTTTTGTTTATTGATCTTTAACTTATAAAATACATCAATATAAAATACAAATTGGGCAATAATTCACAAGACAGCATTTTGACCAATATTCTTTACAGCTGAATGCATTTCATGTTGTATTGTTCAACAATCGTTCTAAAATTGTTTATATACTAGTATGTTAGATACTATATGTTATATACTAGTATGTTAGAAAACAGCTGTAAATAACAATTGTAATGTTATATTAATAAATGCTAATAAAAACTGTTCTAAGTAGCCGAGATGACTAGCAAATGTAAATGGTTTTGTGTAAGATTTGTATTAAAGTTGCAATAACAATGTACGCAATTGTATTTTTATATATGTGTCTGAATACTATGATAAATAACAGATGACATAAAAAGTAACTTTTTCTGATGCAAGAAAGAAGATGGGGGAATAAGATGGCGCATATGCCCATCCGGTTTAGTAGTGAAATACAATTTTGAATTTATTTTTCCCCAATTTATTCTATTCAAATATATTATAATACAAGTTTGCAAAAGCACAATTTCTAACTATATTCAGTTTATAATATAATTAACAAAAGATAAGAAAAAAAATATTGCCAGAAATATTTTGCGGTATCGAACCCATAACATACAAAAACCTTAGATATATAATGTTAGCTTATGTCAGGTACTCTAACCGCTGAGCCATTAAGACACAACAAAGTAGGCGGTTTAGATATTATGTGTGACTTTGACCACGAATTTATGGACTTGTATTATTTTTTTAAAACGTTCAATTGTTGGGATACAAAATGATATTTTTAATGTATAGTGGGACATCTCTCCACGTTTTTGTTGATGGAAATTGGTTTGTTTTCCAACAGACCTTCTTTACACTATGAGAAAAATATGGAGCACAGACCCACTCTATATAAGAAAATGACACTATTTGCAGGTTTTGATACGTATATGCCTGTCTGAGTCAACATACTCCAAGTGTTGGACATGTTAAAAATCAATGATATGGTAAATGTATATTGTTTTAAATGATTTTAAAAAAAAAATCAGATATTTTAGTTTTTCGGTAGCTTGTCTGACTGTGTATGGGCATTTTACGCGCCTTATTCACCCATCTCCTTTCTTTTGGAAATCAGGTGTGCAACCTAGTTTTATAAAAAATAATAAATTTATAAAAGCAAATAATCAAGTAATGATTTCTCAAAAAATGGAGATAAGCGAAATTACCTGAAATATTTTTCTGGGCCTAGTTGAAATTGACTTTCTATATCAGTGTTGATTTTATTTAGTAATTTAGCATTTTCACCTTACTAAATGCATTATGACATGATGTCCATGAAGCAGAGCAGTTAAATTATTGCATTTGAAAGGACTATTCATTAAAAAATGGACTAAACTAACATAGTATTCTAAACTGGTTTCACACATAATTAGGAAAGCCTGTGGATAGATCACTTAAAATAAATGCTAAAAACTTGATACTACTAATTATTCAAGAGTTAAGATTACAAGCTATTCACCCGGAACTAAGCACAAAATATCAAGTTCGGTCTAATTCGGTCTATTTTATAGTAAATATCAATGAAGCATTAAAAACAAAGTCAGTGTAATATATGTAATGTACAATAAGTTTTAAATGTTTTGTAATATGCATTCAGATTATTATGTTCTTAATTCTGTGATAACTTGTTTCCAATACAAGTATGAGTCCTGAAGTCATTAATTTCATATTATTTCCTTACGAGTATGTCTTAAACTACTGTAAGATTTGGTTTTCATGAAACGTTTTCAATCTTGAGTTGAAATAAGGCAACGCTGTTTCTAAAAGCAACAGCAAGTTTGTGGTCAGAACTGATGGAGATACTTCTTGGATGAGACACATGTGGTAACAACGTAATTGTGTTCCTGAGGGATCCTTCAAAATTTGTCACAATGATACGATGTTCGTAAAAATCAGCAATGTAGATCAGGTCATCTTTGTCAGTGGCAATTGGACCGGGAAAACAGAATTCTTTGCGGAACAATCGGGCGTTTTCGTCAAATATGAAAACAAAGTCATTGTCAAAGTCTGACACTGCAAATTTACCTGAGGAAAAGATACAACCGAATCGTGGATCTTTTAAAACTAAGGGATTTCCTTTTGTATCAGTAAACTCCAGCCTTTTTAAAAGTGTCATACCATGCGAAAAGACTGAAATGGCGTAATTTGTAGTACAGGCAAGGAGAATCGAAAGTGGCGGAGTAGCGAATAAGACAGATACATTAGATACACAATTCTTTTTGCTCCAATTGTGGTCCAAAACAATTATTTCTGAAGACCCTGTTCTTACTGCTATACACCAGCTAGTTACTGTTGAGTCAATGCAGTTTTCCAATACCATACCATTTCCAGAAAACGCCAAAAAGCACAGATTTACACTGCTATTACACTGGTCAACAGCAATAAAAGAGTCATTAGTCATCCATGATAAACAACTGATTTTTGGAGTTTGGTGTAAATTAACAAAGCAACGAGTTGCTAGCAAAGAACATTGTATAACCATATCGCTATACAGGCAAGTTTGTACGGCTTTATCCCCCTTTAGTATATCGTGCTCTATGATGTTGCACTGTATACCAATATCAATATTTTCACTTTGAGATATACCCATTACAGTTTTGTTCTTTTCTTCTTCATCTGTCTGTACGCTTTTTGTTTCCATTGGTAATGTTTCGTTTTCCACTGTATTAAGTCCATTTTCAAAAATCAATCTAAAATCCGGTTCCTTCCAACTTGTAGATAACCTTGGCATTGTTACTCTGTACTCTGAAGATGGGAACTGATCAAATTTAACTGAAGTATGTTTAACCCTTCTCATAACCAAACTTTGCAGACTCAGTATTTCAAAGTCTGTTCCATATTTAAGCAAGAATTTACAAAACGATGTGGTCCTTTCGAGTAGTCTTATTTTGTTTTTCGCCAGTTCGGTTTTTAATTTTGTTTTTTCCTTAGGGTTTTTAAGCGACTGAGTCAAACTTTTTTCCAATGATCTCCTTTGAGCACTGATTTTATTTATCATGCTGTTACAGGTTGTCTCAATTTGAATTCTTAAATTTTCTTCACAGTTTTCAGAATCATTCGCTTGTTTATCAAGTTCAGATTGTTGTATCTTCAGTTGATTGATACCCTTTTCAACGCGGTCTATTTCTTTCTGTAAACACAGTTCAGAATGTTTTAGGGCGTCTTTTGGTGAAATGTGGTCGTGTGATCTGTGTTGTAAAACTGTGCAATCTCGACATATTGGGACATCACAGGTCTTGCAAAAGAATTTGTAATACTCATTTTTGTGGACAGAACAACAAATAGTTTGATTTGATCTTATCTCTGAATCATAACATCCACTCTGCGCTTCTTCAATAGACACCACATGATGTTCTTTTGTCAAAGTTGTAAATGTGTGTCGACTTTCCCAGCACGTTTTGCATAAAAGGTCAAAGCATGTCAGGCATGTTGCAACAGCTTCTTGATTTCCACCTTTCAACTCACAAAAAGAACAGAATTTCCCTTCAGAGTTTTGAGTTATTTTGATAACACTTATGATATTCTTTAACCAGGGATTTAGATATGTATTTTCGACATTCCAAATGGTCACCATGTCTTCACAAATCGGGCAAGTAATGAACTTATCACTTTTATCCAGCCGGAAACTTGCACATGCATTACAAATGGAATGCAGGCAGGGCAAAAGTCTTGGATCTTTAAGCAATTCCTGACATAAAACGCAACTTAGAAAATCATCACCCAATTCTTTCGCTAAAACTGACATTGTGAAAAATACTAGGTCCTTAACCTTGTTGAGAAAGCGGATATTAAGGATTGTTGTGAAATGAAAACCAGTATCTAGAAAATAGAATGTTACAAATTTAGTACACGCTGCGCATTATACGTAAAACTTGTTTGATTTGATTTACCAACTCAGTACCTTAAAGTTTTCCTTCGCAAAGTAAGAAAGATGAATATAGGTAGAAGTGTATGTTCTTTTAGTAATGGAACTTACCGTTTAGTTGTCCTTTGAAGATAGAAATTTTACAAAATATATGATTTCCTAATGCAGACTCATATATCAGGTTATCCTAAATAGCATACATTAACCAGGGGTAAAAAGTGGTGTTATCTCCGTGTTCAAGGTACAAAGGAAAAATCAACACTACTCAGCAGGAATAGAGATTAAAGTAATAAATTTGATATGTCATTTGATATTGATGATATTAATTTATTGATTGGGGTGTATTTTGTAAGACATAACGACAAAACAGTTATACATGGCGGATGACAGACCCTTTCCAAAAAGTCATATGTATTTGTTTGTTTGGAATTTTAAAAGTTTGGTCTAATGTCTTGTATTTTCCTGCATAGTTTTTTTTTTTTTTTAAATTAATTTTTTTTAATAAAAGAAACGATTTTTAATTTTTATTTGGATATTGGTGTCAACAGAAAAGAGTAGTAGACAATTCTTTACATGCACATGTTAAACACATATGCTGTTGTTAATTCCAAGGACTGGATTGTTGTGGATATGTTAAGACAACGTCACCCTCTTTTGCGTGATTATCAGATACATAAATGTTAAGACAACTCTGATGGGAAATTTGTTGACCATTTTGCCTCAAAGTAAATATCTATTTTTCCGTTTTCAAGTTATCTGTATTACTTTATATAAACTGCAATTTCCCCCTGTATATAAGTGGTATCTATTAATGATGTGTATCAGTGAATGAATTAAACCCATATTTACGTCAATCGCGCTTGATTAGTTAAAATGTGGGCAAATTGTTTCAAGATATCTTAAATAAATTAAATATCTATTCAATGCTCAAGCATTTCAGATTTCAGACATTAAGGTAGTCCTATACATGGCAATAAATGGGCTCAATCATATAATAAACCTTGTTTTAAATTATACAATGTAGATATGCATTCCAACAATACATTTACTTCAGAAAATTATATGTTTACCCGCGAGTCATTTTGCTATCACCTCTTAGAAATGTGTATGCTATTGAAAAAAATTTGACGATAATATTTTTGCAAAACGTTCCCTATTTTCTTTTTAAAATTTTTTTTTTTAGGTAAATTAAAACCGAGTGAATAAAATAGAGTATAAACATTTGTTATAAGCAATTACATTAATATTTTTGCCCAAATTGTTGTAAGTAAGTACGCTTAAAGGGCCTGACATATCAGAATGCCGTACTGAAAAATGCGATGCAGGTGTCAGTTTTTGTATTTTACTGTTCTTATTGATTCAAACCTACATAAATGGTGATTATTTCCTAAAAAAAAAGATTTAGTAAAATAATTAATATGTTGACAGATTTCTTTTGGCCATAAGCTCAAATCAAAGTGAAACCTGAATCGAAATTGAAAAATATTTCTTTGTTATATTTTTCTGCTTAGTCTGTCAACAATCTTGGAAAGTTCAAACATTAGTTAATAAACGATTAATTAAATAACAAAAAGTTTCTGTCTCTAAAATCTTACTGGTTTGAGTAAAAAAAAAAAGAAACAAAATGTGAGGAGGTATCCACTTGTCAAACAAAACAAAGACAATGCAATCATAGGTCTGATAATGGTTAAGCTTTGTAAATCATATATCGGGGATCTGTGTGATGCTAGCGATTTACGACAATCCGATCGTTTACAGCGTATTTAAAGATTTTCCTAAACGGTATATTATATATGCAATTGTTAATAACACAAAGTGGTGTCATTACGCTATAATTATACTAATGAAATGATACAACATATGAATATTCCAATGTTGGAAATAATATTGTCTTTATATATATATATATATATATATATATATATATATATATATATATATATATATATATATATATATATATATATATATATATATATATGTGTGTGTGTGTGTGTGTGTGTGTGTGTGTGTGTGTGTGGATAAATAAAGCCTTGGTACAGCAAAAAATACTTAAATAAATAAAACAGAATGCGACAGTCCAAATTAAATAAATTGTTTACTGTTTGCGCTTTTAGCCATGTCGGTTCTTCAGACAGTTATACAAAATATATATATATGTTTCATAAGGTTGTGTAATGAAACATACCTGACATCATTGTCAATCGGTGTATTTTGATCCTACTAAATGTCGTTTTTTATTTTTCATTGTACATAATCGAGTTTGTATTAACTTCAATCATTTTTATCTCTCATTCACTACATAAAACACTGTACCGTTCTAATTTTTTTAATAATCGACAACGTTTACAATGGCGACAAAGAGCAAAATCAATACCAGATATTTAAAATGTAAAAGTCGAATATTGTAAAATCTGGTTGTGACGTAGTGCAACACTTGGACTACTTTAGGTGAAAAAATACTTCCCCCCCCCCAAAAGCAACAGCTAGTTCGCAATCAGAACAGATGGACATGCTTCTTGGATGAGACACATGAGGTAACAAACTAATTGTGTTTCTGAGGGATCCTTCAAAATTTGTCACAATGACACGATGTTCGTAGAAATCAGCAATGTTGATCAGGTCATTTTTGTTAGTAGCATTTCATCTAAGAAAACAATCTGGCGTTTTAATTGAAAATATTTACATTCTACTGTGTTTTTCAATTAAATTCCGTGATGTTTAAATGCCTCTAAATGCAACACATATTCACTGCGTATGAATGTACATGTAATTTACATAAGTAGTTCTCAAACAGTGATTTCTATGTAATCGGTTAAAAAATGTATTTCATAAACGTTGTCAAAACACCATTTTTAATTATTCAACAAAACAGTTGACTTTATTGTTAAAAGCAACATTTCAATAGTTATTTTTCATGGATTATATTTTCATGCTCGTCGATCTCATCTCAACGGTCTCTGTGAAAACCATTTTAAACCGGTATTACAAATTAGCTGTTCTTGCTGTTACTAATTTACTCCATCCATGGTCTTCACTTTATATCGATATATTTCAGTATACAATTGATTTCTTCAGTAAGGGAATGTAAATATAAGCATTGAATGATTTATTTTTGACGTCGTCGTGTCAATAACTGCCGTCAGGTGAGCAGACAAATTATCATAACGCGCTAATGCGCGTTATTCAATTTGTCTGCTCACCTGACGGCAGTTATTGACACGACGACGTCAAAAATAAATCATTCAATGCTATAATGTAAGCAAAGTCTTTGTTAAAATCAGAACAAACTCTCCGATGGAAAGGATGCAGCCAATTTGGATCCAGCCTTATTGAATTGTCCCTACTTGTATATCAATACATGTCATTCGTTTTACATTCCCTTTTGTCCCATGTTGATTAGCTGATCGATTAATTGTGATGAATCATCAAACATCATGGACACATTAGGAGTACCACACTTGTGCTTCCAGTCGTAGTCCGAATTAATGACTTCTGAAGACTCTGTTCTCTAGCAATACTGGTACACCAACAGGTTAATCCTTTAAGTTTTCCAATTAATGTAACTTCCAGAAAACGGCAAAGAACACAAATGTCAAATGTAATTACATTTGTCAACAACAAATGATACTGTGGTTCATTAATATTCAAGGGTAACAATTTTCATGGATAAAGTGAAAATCACAGTTTCATGGATACGTAAATTCGTTGACATTGACCCTTTCAATACAAAATGTTAATAGAAATTGCACTTCAATGAACACTTAATTTTGTGGATCAACTTTATAATGAAATCCAGGAAAATTGGAATTCAACTAATATTGATGAAACCACAGTTTCACGACTGATGACTGATTCTTGACCTTTGATATGAATTTATATGTCCGTGTTTTTTATTTTTATTGTTAAAATTTCGTTTTTTCAACGCATTTAACTCATTTCGAAAAAATTATTTCAATTCCGGTTTCTTCCAGTTGGAAGATAATGTTGATATTGAATCAAATAGACTAATAATACTGTATTACGAATATCATTTTACAGAAGACAATGGCAAAACACAAGGTGTTCACTTGACAATGAACAGACCACGTGTCGCTAGTATCACAATCCTTAGTACAGAAAGGTAACCTCGGATCCTCTGAACAAAACTGAAACTTTAGTGCACTGGAAAAAAGAGATTTCGATATGTATAATGCATATATAAAATAAATAGACGAATGTAATTAAACTTCTCTATTCTAGAGAATTTTAATCGTAACACTCACCTTGGATTAACTTCGCAAGTTACGTTCGTGACCCCTTGTTTGGCGAGTGTTCTTTTAACCAGTTCTACCGATGAGCCTGAACAAGTCTCTCTACAATTTTTTTTTCATGATTATACACAGATAATTCTGAATTTACACCTCACAGAATCAATCTGTATTTTAAACTTAAAATAGGTTATGTTTAAAACGTGTTCGAATCAAACCTCGGCGGTAAGGCGGAGTTCAGGGCAAAGAAAACACGAAGAGATGTCACGTTTGGACCCTTAAGGTTTGGCAACTCAAATCGACTGAAGTATCTGTAATTCCAAATTAAAGAAAATCACCATCAACATCATTATCGGAGAGAAAAAGATTCGGAATCTTAAGATATTAATGGGATATCATTGATTGGTTATAACTCGTAGGGCTTGATTAAGATTTATGTAAATAACTTAAGGAGGATTATCAACTTATATATCATTGTTCAGATATCAATAGTATAGGATTCATTGATAAGAAACATTCTTTTATAACACACAATATATTTGTATCTACACGATTTCAGATTTTATAACAAATAACTAACGAATCTTTGGTGAGAAGGACTCATAACTTACTTAACTTACGTATTAGTAAGATACGTGTTTCGGAAATTATAACTAGTTACTTACGAATCATTGGTGAGAGGTGTGTTTCAGAGGGCATTCATCATAAGTTCTATATCCCCATAAGCCGACTTGGAAAACTAAAGAGAATTTGTATTAAATTTCACCTTTATATATGAAAGAAAATTTCATCAAAAGATATAAACTTGAAAATTGGGTTGAGGAACAATTTTGTGAACTATCTTCTTTTCTGTTAAAATCAGATCATATTTACCAATGTTTTACAATAATGCTCTATGGGACATATAACACAAATATATTTACAAAATCGGAAGCTTCCGTCCAAAAAGCAGCCTCGGCCGACCACGGACATTCCGGCGTCTGATCATATCCGGGACACTTGCTGCGGTCCTGCTCTACGCCATCGGCAGAACTGTTGCTTCCGCAAAACTTCGTATCGCCAAGGAAACCTATTGATAAAATTCATTAGAAACAAAAACATGGTTTTATATGCCTTATGAGTTTTTTTTCTCACTAAAAAGGTTCTATTTTGATAGGAATTTCTATCGAACTGTCTGTCCTCCTGAATGTTTTCTGATTTGAGATCTTCTGTGAATGTGAGACTGTTTGAGCAAAGCTTTAAAAAAAAAAATTCTAAAGATTTAAGTTGTCAGGCTGTTAAGAAGGTCAAATTATATCTTTAACATGTTCGCTCTGTATGAGAGTTTATATATGAATAAATCTTTAATGCAGATCGTCTATTCCCATATGTTGGAATGTTTAAGTGATAGAGATCAATTTGACGACGTATAAGGAGTTGCGTCATAAAGGTAGTCATATATTCACCTGTAAGGGTGTCGGCGATTGAGAAGGTCTTTCTCCCTCTTTTTGAGTACCTCATCACAATATCATACACATGTTCCCAGAACACGAACTAAGTGGATTAAATCAAATGACGACATTAAGTGGAAGCTCTGTGATAAGATATGAAATGAAGATACTTCTTCTTTACAAATGTTTGATTTTTGTTGGAAAGACCTTCTTAAATAAGCGTTCGGTCTTTTAATTTCATAAAGCTGCGTATGCTGTGTCTCTTGGTTTCATAAAGTTCTGTAATGCTGTGTCTCTAAGTTTCATGTACAAATAGTTATTTTCGGCTGTCTTTAGGTTTTATCTTGTTCAGTTTATCAAGCTTTGTGAATTGTAGGAAAGTTTACAATGCAAGATTTTGGTACTATAAAATAGCTCTATGAGTAGTAGTGGCACCTTGTCCCTTTCTATGGCGTGCTGACTGTCTCTAACAAACTGAGTAAACCTTTCCCTCGGCACGTGACATGTCGGCTGGAAAGCAATGGCGTCACGGAAACTCTCCCAGAGCGAGGTACAGTTCTTTCTCCTGCAGATGAGATGAAGATAGGAACACCAATAGTATTCTATGGTGGCATAGATCTGCCACCACTTGTCAGATAATTATGTCGACTTGTCAGATCTTGATGTCGACTTGTCAGATAATTATGTTCACTTGTCAGTTCTTTAAGTCGACTTGTCACTTATTCACGTGTTTTATAAGAATTCAACACTTTAACCTTTTCACGCCCAATTTGTGCCATCCATTTGAAATAATATTTTCTGACAAGTCGACATAAGGATCTGACAAGTCGACATAATCATCTTTTAAGTCGATATAATTATTTGACAAAGTCGACATAAATATTTGACAAGACGACATAACATCTGACAAGTCAACATCATTATCTGACAAGTCGACTTACAATATGAATGATAATTTTCTTTAAACTAGTGGCCATATTATTTTTTCTGTCAGATAATTATGTTGACTTGTCAGATCTTTATGTCGACTTGTCAGATGATTATGTAAACTTGTCAGATAGCAGTTAGTGGCACTAACACGCTTTGACAACAAAATATTTAGTCTCTAGTCACTATGGTTATTTTCTGACAAGTCAACATAAAGATCTGACAAGTTAACATAATTATCTGACAAGTGGTGGCAGATCAATGCCACCATAGTATTCAGATGAAATACCGATAAAAACGCTAAAAGTATCACTACTAATAAAGTTAGCTAGACGGTTAAAATCCTTAGGTGCTTGTAGTTATATAATTAATGCGTTAATGGCCATTATGTCATATCACGAAAATGGTTTTAAAAAATGAAGAAACGCTGTTACTGGAATACACTAAAGGAAGAGATTGAAATTGCGGAAAGAGGATGACATGTAAGGCAATAAAACGACGAAAACATGACAATAATAAATCATCACAGATATTAAAGGCTTGTTAAATGCACACATAATGATAACTCTAAATTGGCGAAATATACTTTACAAAATGCTATCTAATCCATGATAACAAATATTAAAATCAAGCCATGAAGTATGCACAGTAGATTTTTTACACCTAGTTTGAACACAGTTTGATTTACATCTAATTAAGATATATGCAATTAAATCACTGAATGAAAAAAGATCACATATGTATCAAAAAGTATACCCGACAATATAAGTGCATTATAAATGACTGCATGTAAAATATATTGAAGTCATTTTACTTTATTTCATTGTTTTTAAAAGGGAAAACGAAAATATGACCAATTTTAGAAATTTGTCAAAAAACCAAAACTATTTATTTTGGAATAATGCAAAGAAAAGGTGTGTTGCAGTGCTATATATTTCTTAACTACAAAAGGAATGTTTTCATTTCTATAGAAAACCAAAGAAAGGTTCAAAGTTCAAAGATAATAAAGGAGTACTCATTGAGTAACAAATGGTTTCGGGTTGACGGTGGTCTGGTAGTACAGACATTTCCCTACAAATTCCTGACCCACGAGGGAAAGGGCGAACACGTGAGGCAGGAAAAGGACGGAAAGGATCCAATAATTCATTGTCTAAAGAATCGTGACCTCTCGACTTAAACCTCAACGGCCCCTCTGCGGTTACCGAGGAATTATCCTTGTTCATACAGCCCAGTAGGAAGTCTGGATACGCCGGTATTGAGTGTGTATGCAGTGGACGTAACAGGTCGCGGGTATAGGATTTCCTGATTACAGCTATAACTTTGATAACTTACTGTCGGGTTACCGAACCGACATGCTCTACTTAGTCATTGTGCAAAAACAGACTTTTATTGACTTACGCAATTTTAAAATGAATTGAATAAAATCTTTTAGATATTTCCACTGATGGTGAAAAGCTTTGCAAGTGTAAAGAAACACAACCTGTGAGATTTTATGAACAGAAAAAATACTAGAAGTTTTAACTTAAAGCCGTCTTGTCTAGTTTTTGTTTACCGTAGGTATAAAGAAGAAAGATTATTCGATAAGTTACACACCGGATTTAGGTGAAGATGTTTTCCCCTTTATCAGATAGAATCGAATCAGGATATAAGAAATTCAAACAATGGTAGTGAATACAAATATTACGTTATCTAAGCACCATGCGGTACATTATCTAGTCACTTAGTGAGGCCTGAAGAATGTAAAACGTTCTTGGTACATTAGAATAATGGAATCTTTTTTTTTCTTTAAAAAAAACACAAAAAAAAACCAAGTCCAAATTTAGACACGTGGAATTAAAGACGTTTACAATATTCTATCCATTTTGTTGTAAATATTTTACCATCTTTGTTTCCAATACAAGTGTGGATTTCACACTTGTATTTGAAACAAGAAGGCAAAATATTTATTGAAGTTATTTATATATCTATTTCATATTTTTACACTTAAATTAGTTGAACAAGAGTAACACTGGTTTTAAAAAAACCAGCAAGTTTGTTGTTAGAATTTTAAACATGGTATTGCTTTTAGAAAATCGTAAAGGAAACCTGCATTCTTATTAAGTATTTTTATAAATTTGATGTTCTTGTTGAGCTCATACGCTATTGTCATTTAAAACCTTTCGTTTTTTGTTTTGAAGTTCCTTCATTATTCTTCTGTATTCACGGACCTCGATCTGGTCCTGTGGATAATAAGATGAATATAGTTTATATACTTTTCGTTAAGATACTTTCATTGGCATTAATGGAGATGAAACGGACATAGATAAAAGTAACCTGTTCTACTATTGTTATTTGACAGGCGCCCATTTGCCAACGTGAAATGTGCGAGTTTTTTAAGCAGTCCAACTTAATCCTCTTTTATTTTGCGTTTCAAAATGTTGAAATTTTCAGAATAGCTTTTCGTACACTACTGATTAGACCCAACCGAACACCAGAGCAGACCCCAACATAACCTCATGTTTATTTTCGGGGTTTACTTGGGTTTTACTCTGGGTCTGTTTTTTTCTTATAATTTGCGTCGACTCTGGGTATAATTTGGGTCCGGTTTACTTCACGCACGGAAGTGTGAAGCAGTCCCGTCTTTTATCTTACCATCTTGCTACCTGTAATTTCTGTCCCTTGTATATTCCAAATGCACATATAGCGTCTGCTTTAAGGGGTTTACTGCTAACCCGAAAATAAGCACAGGTTAATCCCAGAATGTAAACCCAGGATTTAGTATGGGTCTTTTTTCTTTTTCTGTTAGATTAGGTCTGATCGGTACTGTATTCATGAGCCTGACAAAATGTGATAGAAAAATAAATATTCAAAGTATTTCAACTTGACCTTAACAGCAGATTCTGACCAACAGATGTATTTGTTAGTAATCCAACTAGTTACATTTACAATGATGATTATTAGCAATGAAATTATAAGATGAAAGTTAATCAATGGTCTTCACCTCACATTGTTATTAATATGATTTAAAAAACCAAAAGTTTACCTGTATGTAATTACATAGCTTCTATTACAAATAGCTGATACTATATGATATGTCGACTGTAAAATCAAAATGATAACATAACAAGTTGCGCATACAATTTCTAACTGATCCATGCTAACAGGTGTATTAAAAATATTTTTTTAGGGTACAGTAGCTGTACTCTTTTTTAGCAATTACACTTGTAGTACGTACAACATCCTAGTTAAACTGCTTTATTTCAGAGAAAAAAACCAATACTTATAGAAATAGAAATGCCACAAGTTTGTGCTTCGAATTTCAGGAGTTACTTCATTTAAAAAAAACCCCAATAAAAATTAATCATTTAACATTTCTAACGAATTGAAAACTGTCTGACATCAAGTTGAAACAAAGAAACACTATTTTCAAAAGCAACAGCAAGCTTGTGATCAGAACTGATGGAGATGCTTCTTGGATGAGACACATGAGGTAGCAAACTAATTGTGTTCCTGAGGGATCCTTCAAAATTTGTCACAATGACTCGATGTTCGTAGAAATCGGCAATGTAGATCAGGTCATCTTTGTCAGGGGTAATTGATCCAGGAAAACAAAATTCCTTGCGGAACAATCGGGCGTTTTTATCAAACATGTAAACGAAGTCTTTGTTTATATCCGACAGGGCAAACTCGCCGGTGGAAAGGATGCAACCAAAACGTGCCTGTCTAAACTGAATTGTCTCTCCTTGATTATCAGTACACGTCATTCGTCTTACATTTCCTATGTCTCCTGAGTAGATTGATATTATGGATTTCGACATGCAGGCGAGATTGATTGATTGTGTTGAATTAGCAAACATTACAGACACATTCGGGATACAGTGCTTGTGCTTAAATTTGAGACTTAAAACAACAACTTCCGCAGAACCTTTTCTTATTGCAATGCACCAACTTGTTACTGTAGAATCAACACAGTTATCTAATTCAACACTTTTTCCAGAAAATTCCATCGAACATGAATGCAGAGTGTTATTACATTGGTCAACAACAATAAAAGAGTCATTATCTTTCCATGAAACACTGCTAATCTTAGGTCGTTGACAAATATTTGATAGACTGCGGTTTGTTATTAAGGAACACTCGATGACAACGCCATACGATGTCACGTCTTCATTAATCTGGAATCCATTGTGTCCTATGAGGTTACACTGTATACCAACATCAGCGTTTTCATTTAGAAACATGTCAACTTTACTAACTTTATCCTCTGCCTGTTTGTATACGTCCTTTGTTTCTGTAGGTAAATTTTCCTTCTCCGAGTCATTTAATTCATTTTCAAATACTAATTTCAATTCCGGTTCCCTCCAATTTGTAGATAATTGTGGTATTGCTATCCTATGATCAGAAGTTGAGAATTTCTCAATTATTACAGAACTTTGTTTTAATTTATTAACGATCAAAGACTGCATACTCAGTATTTCAAAGTCTGTTCCATTTTTAAGCAAGCATTTACAAAAAGAAATGGTTCTTTCCGCCAATCTGTTTTTCTTTTGCATAATTTCAGTTTTCATTTTTATTTTTTCCTTAGGATTTTTGAGCGACTGGGTCAAACTTCTTTCTAATGATCTCCTCTGAGCACTGATTTTATTTATCATGCTGTTACAGGTTGTCTCAATTTGGATTCTCAAATTTTCTTCGCAATTTTCAGAATCTTTCGATTGTTTATCTAGTTTAGATTGTAGAATCTTCAAATGAAATATACCCTTTTCAACGCGCTCAATTTCCTTCTGTAATTCAATATGCTTCAAAGCGTCTTTTGATGAAATGTGGGCATGTGATCTGTGTTGCAATACTGTGCAATCTCGACATATTGGAACATCACAGGTCTTGCAAAAGAATTTGTAATACTCATTATTGTGATCAGAACAATGTATTTTTTGATTTGATCTTATCTCCGAATGATAACGACCAGTTTGCACTTCTTCAATAGACACCACATGATGATCTTTTGTCAAAGTTGTAAATGTGTGTCGACTTTCCCAACACGTTTTGCATAAAAGTTCAAGGCATGTTAAGCATGTAGCAACAGCTTCTTGCTTTCTGCCTTTCAACTTACAAAAAGAACAGAATTTTCCTTTAGAGTTTTGCGTTATATCAATGATATCTATGACATTCTTTAACCAGTGATTTAGAAAAGTATTTTCAATACTCGATATGACTTCCACGTCTTCACATATAGGACAGCTTATACACTCACCACTTTTTCTCAACCGTGAGTTGGCACATGAAGTACATACTGAATGCAGGCACGGCAAAAGTCTCGGATCCCTGAGTAATTTGCGACATAAAACACAACTGAGGAAATCCTCACCTAATTCTTTCTCAAAGGCCGACATATTATAAAATGCAACGACCTATGATTTGTTTTGAAGGACTTTAAACTACGGAAACGCATAGCTGCCTCGTGATGTTGCGTTTAAACGCAATATTATCTCATTTGTTTGGTCAAATATGAATGATTAAAAGTTTAGCAATTTAATTATGACAACAATCTCTATTTAGTGACAATTCTTTGATATGTTTTTATTAAGACTTAAGCGCTTTTATCTATTAAAGTCGAATATTGCAATTTCACACTTCATTGAAGCATATAAACTATGCCGATAAAATTTAATAACCTTAATGACCTATGACTTAAAATGCTCACTTTACTCTGTCCCAAGTTTCTGCTTCCACAACATTTTGCTGAATATTTTGATAATCATCAATGCCTGTGTGTCCAAACTAAGTTTATCAGTTAGAATTAAAACACTTCAGATTTTCTGTTTTGAAACGCCCCCTCCCTAATCCTTAAGGTTTCAACACACAACCAAAAATTAAAAGTCTACGGGGATTTTGCAATGCAAACGACATGAAAAATATACGTATCTAACATTGAAAAATTGTATGAGGTGTCCCAAGTATTTTCGAATGAAGAAAAGATGTAAACATTTACCATTATCAATCTCCTCTAGAAGTTCGTTTTTGTTAATTTCATCAGGTAAAAATAGAGTAAGTTTCAAGGAGCAAACCTTGAATTTTTCCCGGATTGTATCGATTTCAATTGTACTTCTATGACAGATGTAAAACCCTTTTTATGTCAGTTATTATATATTTTACTTTTTCAGAAACTGCATTCTTTGTAGATCGTAGATTATACTACTATTATGCAGGGTTTTTTTTGCCATCAAATAATGATAGTTAAATGACATCCAACTAAGAGGTTTCAGTTTCTTTTTATCCGGTTTTTACTGTCTGAAATTTAAACTTTATGGCTATTAAAACATTCAGGTATGCATACAGCTTTATATTATGGTGTTTTATGATAGGGTTAAATTGTTCCGGAAACTATAGACTGCTAACTTAATTTGACACTCCTTGTTTACAAACAGAAACCATCTCAAACTGTGGACGAAAAAGCCTTACAAATTGTATCATTTGAACATAATTAATTCTGATTATAAATATTTGTGAAAATAATCATATGCAGTAATGCAACAAATTCACAATTTAATCAAAGTCAAAAGCTTGAAATGAGCGGCTAAACATCCGAAATATATACTGACTTGTTCATCATATTCATTTTATAGTAAGATGAAACCAATTTTATTTTGCCACTTGAAGGTTTAACACAACGTCAAGAGGCGCTTATACGTTTCCGTATTAAACGGCTGTGAAGTATAAATCAATATCTAGAAAACAGACCGTGACAAAATCAATATACGCAGTCTATTAAATTTGTTTTCGATTTATTTAAGGTGTACGCCGAAAGTCGATTAGGCTCAATTTTAATTTTCAATTTTAAATTAACAAAACTTAAATTAACTCATTATAATCAAATAAGTGTATTGTTATAACGAGTTAGTTTTCATTATAACTAACAACTATTTTATTGTAACAAGTTTATTATCTTTTAATAACGACTTAGTTATCTTGTTTAACGAATTACTTTTTTCGTGGTATCTGGGAACTGTTTATATACCGCCATCAAACTCCAGATTTTCATCAGTTGAAATTTTTGACGATATTGAGAATGAGATTTTTAACTTAGGTGACTTTAATAGTAGAGTATCCACATTAGAGATTTTATTGATGTTGATGATTCTCTATCACATTTTTGTAACAGTGCTGACAATAACAGTAATTTTGATTGGGCTGTTGATCAAATAGACCTAGAAGCAATTGAAAAATATGGTTTTTCCATAGAAAGGAAATCTAAAGATAACATTGTTAACTGCTATGGAAAAAAACTTATTGATATTTGTAAACATTGTAACATTATAATACTTAATGGTAGATCCATGGGTGACCAAAATGGTGAGTTTACATGTAAACAATCAATTAAGTGTCGTAGATTATTGTATTTCAAACACTGAGTTTTTAAGATATGTACACAATGTGAGAATATTACCTTTTTCCTCATTTTTATCTTATGTTCATAACCCTATAGAGATAGTATTGGCACTTGAAAGACAGCACAGCACTGAATCCATATATCAACAAAAGTCAACACAAGAAATTGCTAAACAATGGAATCTCGAAAAAGTTGAAGTATATCATAACGATATAGAAGATAACGTAGATATTGTAAAATCATTAGAAAATGAACTAAGTAACACTATGCTTGAAAACATATCACTAGAATTTATTGATAATATTGTTGAAAAGATTAGTGATGTACTGGTCGAAAGTGCCAAAAATGTATTCGGTAGAAAGCCAGTTCTTACAAATACAAGTGAAACATTCAATGTCAAATATAAGAAACCATGGTTTACTCGGGACTGTAAGAATGCTCGACAGAATTATAGAAAAGCGAAAAGGTTGTACAAAAAATTTGGTGGAGATATTTTTAAAAGTGACTTGTATGAAAAAGAAAAATTGTATAAAAAAAGGTTGAAAAATGCAAATGTAACGCATAGAGTAGAAATGAAAAAAAAACTTTTTAGTTTAAGAACAAATAATCCTAGAGAATATTGGAAAATTTTGAATACAAACACAGATAAGAAAAGATGTAATGCAAATTATATGATCTTTTTACTTTTTATCAGGTTTGTTGTAACAAGAACTATAATGAACAAGAAGAGTCAAATAACAATGTATTTTCTCTTGATGAACTTAATATGTTATCTGATATTAATCTTAATAAGGACATTACCCAACCAATAACTTGTGAAGAAATATTTACGGGTATCAATATGTTGAAAAATAACAAAGCTCGTGGTGATGATAGAATTTTTAATGAATATATCAAAAGTACCCAAGATTGTATGTTGAATTTATATACTGTATTGTTTAACAAAATATTTGATTCTGGTGTTATACCAACACAGTGGGTTAGTGGTAACATTATACCTGTTTATAAGAATAAAGGGGATAGTACGGAACCCCAAAATTATAGACCAATTACACTCTTGAGCTGTCTTAGAAAATTATTCACTGCTATCATTAATGAAAGGTTAAACAAATATGCTGACAATGTTCAACTCATTTTAGAGAACCAAGCAGGTTTTCGTAGAGGTCATAGTACAATAGATCATATTTTTTCATTGTATTCTCTTATCGAACTCTTCAAATTGCATAAGATGAAATTATATTGTGCGTTTATAGATTTTGAGAAAGCATTTGACTCTGTTTGGCACATTGATTTATGGAACAAGGTATTATCAAACAATATTGATGGAAAATGTTTTAAAATTATTACTAATATATACAAAGGTATTAACTCAAAAGTTCTGGTTAATGGATTAAGTTCGGAATTATTTGAATGTACAGTTGGAGTACGACAAGGGGAAAATTTATCGCCTTTTTTATTTTCACTATATTTAAATGATCTTGAGGAGTATTTTTATACAAACAATGTCAAAGGTTTGTCACGCTTGTCTGATAACATTAAGAAAGATCTTAATATTTATTTAAACCTTTTTGTCTTATTGTATGCAGATGATACCATCTTATTGTCAGAAAATCCAGAAGATTTTCAACACTTACTCAATGTTTTTTCTAGATATTGTAAAGAGTTGCGTCTTAAGGTTAACAGTAAAAAAACTAAAGTTGTAATGTTTGGTAGAGGTAAACAAACCAACTGTTATACTTTTGAAGGTTCCCAATTAGAAATTGTTAATAACTTTAAATACCTGGGTGTTACTTTTTGTAAAAGCAACTCTTTTAATCTTAATGTTAAAGAACTGTTTGATAAAGCTACTAAAGCAATGTATGGTGTTATTGGGAAGTGCAGAACCCATAATCTAACAATTGATTGTAAAGTAGACATGTTCGATAAAATTATCAAACCAATATTATTATATGGATGCGAAGTTTGGGGTTTTCATAACACTAATCTCCTTGAAAAATTACATTTAAATTTTGCAAACATATATTGAACTTGAGAACCTCAACTCCAAACTTTATGGTATCTGGGGAACTCGGAAGATACCCCTTAACAATTAATGTTAAAGTTAGAATGATTTCCTTCTGGGGTAAATTAGTCAATTTCCAGAACTCAAAATTGTCAGCAAAACTTTTTAATGTATTAAAGAATTTTAATAACCGATGGTGCGAAGCCATTAAGAAAACTTTAAATCAATGTGGATTGACATATATATGGTATCAAAACACAATAAACATACCCTGGTTAAAATCTAAAGTATACAATATTTTATTAGACCAATTTAAGCAATCATGGTATAGTGAGGTACATAATTCTCCAAAAGGTTTAAATTATAGGATTTTTAAAAACTCACTGGATTTTGAAAAGTATTTATTGACTTTGCCAACACAATTATGTAAGAAATATTGTAACTTTAGAACTGGTAATGCTAAATTACCTATTGAGATAGGTAGATGGTTTAATATTCCTAGAGAAAACAGAATTTGTAAACTATGTACCTGCAATGAAATTGGGGATGAATTTCACTACCTTTTCAAATGTACTGATGTATATATATCCAATTTAAGGGTTAGATGTTTACCAAAATATTTCATAACAAATCCAAATGTTGTAAAATTTGAAAAACTGTTTAATGTCACAAACATAAACCAACTTACCAATATTTGTAAACTATTAGATACTATATTTGAGAGAGTTAGCTTTCTTGGTTAAATTATATCTGTTATCCCTTCATCATGCCTGTACCATTGATTTTCATTTATTATATATATTGTAGTTTGTACATACTGTACATATGTTTTTTCTCTACACTGTAAATTCAGTTATGAGAATAAAGTTCATTGTCATTGTCAGTTAATTTTTGGGAGTTGATTTTTAATCAACTCTCCTATGCAGTCACTTGGACAAACCGAAAGTGAAACAGTGTTTGGACCTCAGCACAAATGATTGCTCCTGACAAGACTTAGTTTTTGAAAAATAATTGATGAATTCGATGTAATGTATGCTAAAGCATTGTTTTTCAAGAAAACTTATTTACAAATACCTTAAAAATAGTCAGATTTTAAATGGTACGAACAATTTAAATATTTTTTGTAGTCGTATGTATTCCTACGCCAGAGTTCAATATAGTCTCGTTCAACTCGACGCTCGGCTGTCTCCGTAAACCCTTGTCGGAGATTTACGGTGTCAGCCGAGCGTTTGGTTGAACGAGACAAGAGTTCAATATTGCTTGGATCCATACAATTTTCGAGAAATATTTCTACCACTGATACATAGTTTGATTGAATTAATTTTATCTTTAAATATTATTTAACATGATTCTTATGGAGGTTTCTCGACATTCTAGTCGAAAAAGTTCAAAAATTCATATTATAAAAATATGCGTAATTCAAATTAGAATCTACGTATACATGTACTTGTCATGCAAAATAAGATATCATTGATTTTAAAATAAATAAAAATCGACAAAATCAACTCCCGTCAGTTCTTCAGTACTTTGATTCTAGTTATAACAAGTTCATTATCTCGTTAGAACGTGTTAATTTTCTTGATAGAATGTGAAAACGAGTTTGGCTCATGGTAATGAAATACATTGTAAGTTATCCATCTTTTCTCTGAAGCAAACAATTCTTTATCTAAATCAATTCAAAATTCTGATTTGTTCAAAAAGGTCTTTCTTATTAAATATTTGACAGTTAATTAATTTTTTAAAATAATATTTATTATGAATCTGTCTTTTTGCACGTTCCATGGTAAATTGGGTAATGTTTATGGAAGCATATAGGGACCAACCCTTTATATCATTTTTAATGTGTCCTTTCTTATATAGAACTTTCAACATTATCTATGCAATTATGCCATTTCGCTTTATGGATTTCTGAGATAGTTGACAGTTTGTTATTGTCTTTTTTCATTTTATAATATTGTATCTGCTTATATTACATAACTTTAATCTTATTTATTATCTTCATTTATATTTATTTTACAATTATTTTCTTAAAACAACTTTAAAAGATTAAACATCCGTAAAATAGTCCCATTTCATTGCTTTTAAATGAAAAGTATTTTATGTTACTGTATATTTAGAAAAGAAATATGAATGAATATATTTAACTTGTTAACTATCTAAAAAGCTCCTCTTTCCTCGTTAGATTTTCCATTTACCAGTGTATAATTCTTTTGTATTTTGTTAAGGGTGGTAGGACCTATTGGATTTTCAGAACATTATCGTTTTAACTGACAAAAAATCTTTAAGGAAAAATTGAGAACGTAGTACACCACACCTATTCGTCAAGCACAAGTACTAATGTATTATGCTAGATATCATCTCTTTATAGCGATAAATACCCTATTATAGATAGCTTACACTTAATAACGAGCCTATAACATCATAATACCAAGATAACAAACTCGTAATACCTAGATACTAAGTTGTAATAACGAGATAATCAACTAGTAATAACAATATATTAACTTGTAATAACGAGATACTACGTGTAATTACAAGATAACTAAATCGTAAAAATGGGATAACGTACTCGTATTAACGATACACTGTAAACGTATTTTATTTGGCGTGTACGATATTTGGCGGAAATTAGTTTTTGAACAAGTTGGCGTGGATTTGAATTAGCGTATTCGGTATTCCGGAATGTGACCATTCAAATGCATTTATGCATGGCATTTAGCGATGTAGTTGATTTAGCGGAAGCTGCATTCCGCCAAAAGCGCTAAATAGAATTCACAGTTAAATGTAGTACGTTTACAGTACTCAGTAATGATACCGAGATACATGTACCTAACTCGTAATAACGAGATAATTACTTGTACAACGAGATAAATAACTCGTAGTAACGAAATAATAACGTGTAATAACGAGATAAATTACTCGTAATAACGAGACACTAACTTGTAATAATGTGATAAGTAATTCGTAAAAACGAGTTAATATTCGTTATAACAAGAAAATAAATTCATTAGTACAAGATATAAGCTTGTTGTATCAATATATCACTCGTTATAACGAGATAATTAACTCATATGAAACATGTAGTGCGATACTAACGGGTTATTACGAGATCATATCTCATTATAACGAATTAAATATTATTTTACCTTTTTAAAACTGGACTTCAACGGCTTTCGAGTGATTACTTAATCAACGTTCTTTCTCAACAGAATATATTTAATTATTATGTTAAAGATTTTCGTGGTGCAAAAAGTAGAGATGTAAAGGTAGAAGTCTCGTTTTTTTTTTTTTTAGTTTTTTCATTGCAAAAAACAGCTAGGAAACTTTACAGCAATATGCCTCTTATAATCGACATGTCACAAAATAATGTCAGATTTCCTACAGATGGCTCATATACCAGGATATCGTAAACAGTCAACGTTTTATAGGAGTGGAAAGTGGCATTATCCAGTGTGTTTATTTCTGTGTTCAAGGAAAAAAAATGAAAAATCAACACTTATCAGCAGGGATATTGATAATGCCAATTTTAAATACCATTGCTTAACTGTTAAAAATATCAAAGGAAAGGTAATGAATCGACTGACTGTCCTAATGAAATCAAGGAGAGTGATATATTCAAACATTTTATTCGTAATTTATTTTTTGATATATACGGGTATTTACTTTATTGAGATCACTTTCGCTAAGCATGCATTACATTAAATTTTATTTAAAATGTTGGTATCAACCGAACTAATTATTACGCGTGTGTCTTTTAAAACAAACTATATGTTCAATTTATAACTTGATAGAGAATGTGTTCGTTTTCCTTTTGCAAGTTATCTCCCGTCCTTTAATACACGGAATTTACGGACATAACATCAATTTTATTCCTACCCACACGAGAATGTTTACATTAATTGTTGTTTGTTCATATTTACATATTAAGAAGACGTAATTTCATTCTAATACCATTGCATTATGGTATTTCTTTTCTTCGATAAGTTATTTTTTTTAATTCAATCGGAAAATGTTCACTATCTTCTTTTTTTACTGAGACGTGTTAAAATAATATGGAAGTACATAAGCTCGAAATTATACTTTCACATGTACTGTACTATTGAACCTATTAAAATTATCAGCCTAATAATTGTTTTATTTACTCAGGGACGGGGGACTTTATTTCATAGTTGCAGCTTAATATGAGTGCCGTTTAATTCATTAAAAACACAGGGTAATTAGCAATCTCTAAGATGATAGTAGCCACGTATTGTTATTTTTGTAACGGCTTCGACCGATCACAGTTGTGTACGTACATGTATGAGGTATCCGGCAAGTTTTGTTATTTGCACACGCATTGCACCTCAAACTTCTTTGTTTTCTATGCAGTGACATGTAAATCGTTTTTCTGAAAAGCATTATTCTTAAGCGTTTGTTTTGAGATAAAAAAAATTTACAGTGACTCTAATCACGCTTTTCATTACATGCGTGAGAATTTTAAACGGAAGTACACTTCGCCTACTAAGAGTAAAATTTATTCATTCGATGCTATTTCGGGCATCAACAGTTCTCTATATATCCTTTTTATCATTTGATTGCATATAATTCTCTCTCATTACATTAACATAGAAGCTGACAAATGATATCACATGCCGTCGATCATTACCATAAAAGGAATACATGTATAAATTATTTTTACTGAATGCAATCAGTGGTATACATACTTTGGTATAACGAAATTAAACTTATAATACGTAGAATGCAAGATGTTGTTTAACTTTCTAATTTCCAAGAAAATAATTTTATTTCATAATAAAAACAAATACTACGAAAGACGAATAGGGCCACATAAAAAAATATTTTTATCTCGTAACTACGAAAAAGGATCTTGTAATTACGAGTTAATTAACTCGAAATTACGAGAAAAGATCGCGTAATTACGAGAAAATATCTCCTAATTACGAGTTAATTATCTCGTTATTACGGGAAAAAATCTCCTTATTTCGAGAAAAGATCTATTTTAAATGGCACATTTCATTGTTCTTTTCTCTTTATGTAAAGAGTATGAACTACTGCAATGTCTATTATTATACATGCATCCTTAGCATTATCATCGTTTAAAAGCGTACACATAATTTGATATAGACTAAGCAGTTTTAAAGAAAATTCAGAAGAATTACCAAAGCAGATTAAAGCAGATTGATTAATAAATTCTTTGAACTTAAAACGAAGGATACATGTAATTTGTTTTCAGACCTCAAAATTTTAATATACAAAATCAATTATTTTCAATTTGCATGTAGGTTGTGTATGGACATATAAAACACAATTCGGGTAAATCCTATATATCCATTATTGAAACTATATAGTAATTAAAGGGTTACGATTTTGGTCAAATTTTATTTTTCTGTTTTTATTTTTTTTACAATGCTTTATGAATGCATTTCTAATGATCAAATGAAATTTGGATGCCCATAAATGAGTTTTAAGCTAGATACAGGGCTCACAATTCTTCGTCATGTAAACAAGGCTCGTGTCCTGTTTTTGTTTACAGTACCAGTAAAAAATCTTTTTCAAGATGATATGTCTATATTCTTATTCATTTTAAGCATAAACTGAATAAACAGTTTCTAACGATTAGCACATTCATTTTAGGTCTAAAACAGGAATGTTCCCTTCAACATTCAAAATGTAAACACAAGCTTTGTTTACATAGCGATGAATTGTAAGCTCTGTAACTCGGTTATAACTTAACAAATGACATTCAAATTTTGGTTGCCTATTAAAAATGCCTTACTGAAGCATTATAAACATTAGAATCGAAAAAATAATTTTTGTGCAAAATCGTGACCATGCCCCTTTGAAGTCATCTGTAACTAATAGAATTATAGGTTTACCTGGTATTAACTTCGGAGTGGGATTATAATATTATATAAGTTGAAAACTCTTTCCGCATATTCCTATAAGATAAAATGTCAAATCCGATCATTTCATGTAGAAATTAATGAATAATGATCGTTGTTATTTAAAAATTAATCAAAATTAAATCAACGCTTCTGGAAAGAAAAAAATAGACTGAAAGGGTGATCCAGTCGACAAGGTATTTTCAGAAACGCAACATTTTATATAAATCGTTTCTCGTAATAATGATATCTTTTCTCGTACTAACGAGATCTTTTCTCGTAATAACGAGATAATTAACTCTTAATAACGAGATATTTTCTCGTAATAACGAGAAAATTATCTCGTAATAACGAGATCTTTTCTCGTAATAACGAGATAATTAACTCGTAAACACAAGATAATTAACTCGTAATAACGAGATCTTTTCTCGTAATCAGAAAACATAATTTGGGTACATATATGATAAACAGAGTAAATAAAATCGTCTTAATAAAGTATTTATATTTTCACATAAGTATTATATAAACTGTGCAGTGTGTTGAGCATTTGGTCGTTATTGATTTACGGTAAGCATTGGAATGAAGCGGGGGAGGGGTGTTAAAAGAATAATACATGTACACATGTATATATTTATATATGAATCCTGTGTGTCTATTTTAACTTTACGAAAACTCCCAAACTTCATATTCTTCCCCATCCCTTTCCCACCCGATCTTGTTAGAGAGAGAGAGAGAGAGAGAGAGAGAGAGAGAGAGAGAGAGAGAGAGAGAGAGAGAGAGAGAGAGAGATTTCTTGTGAAACATTCACTTCATTATTGTTCTTTTGGATTTTTTATCTGCCTTTAATCCAATAAATGTAAGTGATTGTCTTCAATATTTTAAATTTTGACATGTAAATAAATACTTTTAGGAAAAGCTAATGTATGTAAATGAATGGTTCACACAGCAGTCAACATGCACTTGTAAAAGCACGTGTACCTTGTTTATGTTTTTATATGATCAGCCAATGATATTGGTAATTGGTTTTAATTCGCGCCAGTCTTAAATCATCCGTGCGTCCAGTTCTGACCAGTGCCTATTCATTACATTATACATTTTAAGCGAGTGAACCATAGCCATGTCATCAAGAAAAAGAAATCCTAACTTTTCTGAGGCTGAAATTCAAATCATTCTCAAAGAAGTGGAGAAATGCAAAGGAGTCTTGTTTTCAAAACTTTCGACGGTAACGACAAACAACACAAAAAAGCGAGTATGGGAGGCAATTTGCGAAAAAGTAAATTCCTGCAACTCCTCCGGACATGCCAGGAATGTGGATGAGATACGAAAGAAATGGACAACATACATGTCAGAAACAAAGAAAAAAGTAGCAAAACAAAGAAGAGAGCTAAAGAAGACTGTAGGAGGCCCGCCACCGGCTGATCTGACGCCTCTTGAGGAGTCGGTGATAGGTATAATTGGGGACACGCCCATTGACGGAATTCCTTGGGGTATCGATGTTGGAGGGGAGACAGAACTCGGTACCGCAACCCCCGGTCCATCCAATATGAGCGAATCAGCTGATGTACCGGTATTATGTTATGACGGGGCAGTCTGTACTTACAGATGATATCTGTGTCATCTAGGTAATCAAGCGGGTTGTCGATATCTCGAAATATGCGCTCGCGATGTAGGTTTGGGTTTCTTCTCCGTATGTAGTTGTAATAGGCGACGGCCATTTTTACTAGTTAAGACACCTGTAAGGATGTCTTAAAGTTAGGATATTTTTTAAGACATGTCCTAAAATAGGACGGCTTCAAGAAATTGACTTAGGACTAACTAAAGACGTGTCCTAAGTGATGTCTGAGACATATCTTAGTCTTAAGATAGCTTCGTGAACATGCCCACTGATTTCATGCGAGTGTGCATTTAAAATGTAACTTTAGGCCTTTGTGTGTTTTTATATATATATATATATATATATATATATATATATATATATATATATATATATATATATATATATATATATATATATATATATATATATATGCATACCTTTTATAACAATCCTGGTATTTATACTCGCTTACATTTGCAAATTAATAAATTGCATTTGAATTGCATTAGAGTCACTTCCCAAAAGGCAAACAAGAGAAAGTATATGAGGTACCTCACCTCGCTATGGTTGAAAAAAGTTTAGTGATTTTTAACTTGTTAAATTTTTATCGGTTAATGTATCGGAAAACAAACAATTCTGAGATGTGATTGAATAACCTTGGCTGTTATTTTTATGCACATAAACTTTTTAAAGATCCATAGAACTTTACAGCAGTAAAAAAAAACATGGTAAAAATATGTATCAATACATATATCTGTATTTGCATTATTTCTAACCAAACTTCCTCTTATTTCAATTGCTGTTTTCCAAAATGTTATACTATAATAAATGTATTACGAAAAAAGTGGAAACAGTTCAATAAATGGTTACTCATACAAAACGATACAGGCGGTGGTGGTTAACTAACTCGTAACAAGATATCATTAGCCCTGTTTACATTCAGTATGGCACAATTTAGTAAAATGTTGATCAATCAAGACGGAAACTCTATCAAATTGAACGCTGCAAAGACAAGTTTATTTTCTGAGACGTTTCGGCGTGATGTTTGAACAAGTGAATTAAGGACACAGAATACGTGAAATTGATTTAGTATTATGCATACGTTGTCCTCACGAGGGGTATTGGCTATCCCCTCTGCTTTTACCCATATCGTGTCTGGCGTGGTAAATGAGATTATCCCGCCATGACGGATGGTTAACGTCCACTGTTAGGTCGTCGACAAAATACAGATGTTAGAAAAAGTGTCATCTTAAATCAGGAAGCAAAAAATAGAAGATGATCTAGAATCAATATAGGACTTGGAGGAGGGGGTAGAACCTAAGTCAAGACATTCTCTATTATTTCTGTACATGAGAAAAAAGATAAAAATCTCGGATACTTTACATCGTTAAAAAGTATATTTGATGGAGAATTCAATTAATTCAGAATAATCATTTTGTGTTAAGTATTCTGATAGTATCCCAAATCGAATCTATAAATAAAAAAATTATTCTGCTTAATATGTCTATATTGATATTTATAAGTTTATATTAATATTAAATAAATAAACAGAGATTTACGCCAAAATAATATTTATTATGATTTTCCCCTATGATTAAAGTCTCCTATACTGCAATAAACGTGCTCGAGTTTGGTGAGAATTATTTAAAGAAGTATGTAGAAAATGTGTGCAATTTAATACGATCACTCAGAATTCACTGTTCATTAAAACATCAAACATATCTGTTCATCACAAAATGGACAGTTACATGTGACCTTATTCTCCCTCCCAAACCCGGGTGCATTCCCTCCGTGTCCGTAATGATGAATCAATATAAATCAGCAACATATTGTTACCTTAACTATCAAGATTCGACACTTTCCTACGAGTATCAGGTTCCCTCAGAAACAAAGAAAAGAAATCACGCCGCTTAGGCTCCTGACAATTTCAGCACCATCTTGACAGCTACAAGGAAATTCTACGATGACAACAACACGTCCGTCTGTCTGCAACTTGTACTGGAACAATGGCTGGGGATCTTGTGCTGATTTGGGCGACATGTTTCAGAGCTTGCAAAGCTCAGGTAATTATTTGCAGAGACCGACTCAATCCGCTCAGACTTGCGTACACGTCCATCCGTCAGTGTTTCAGTATTTATTAAAAAGTGCTTTTTGAATATCTTATACGTTAAGCATGTTTTCAACAAATTAATGGAAGAAATATATCCATTTTGGTATTCATATAGAATATAAACATTATTTTTAATACCATGTGGAGATTGTTAAAAAAGCCCTGAAGAATGAAGTGTTTGTATGTTTACTATACCTGATACTCGTAGCTAACCATGCGAGTAACTGTTCACAGTTTTTAAGAATGATTTTCATTATTTTTTTTTAAAATAGGGCTTAGCAACAAGGCATCATCCTAAATAAAATTACATCAATATTCTGGTCAAATCCTAATAAGAACTTATATAAAGTTAACTTTGTTCTTTTTTTAAAAATATTTATACTATGAGAAAAATATTAGAAAGTATAAGATGGAATCAATCTGATATATAGTGATTGAAAATCGTTTGTTTGTATTTCAACTTATGGTTAAGGGGCCTGGTCAAGATGTTGTTCAAATTTATTTTGTCTATTTTGTTTTGGTTTTAAGATCTTTGAATAACGCATTTCTAATGATAAATTGAAATTTGAGTGTCAGTCGTGATAAGCAAGATACAGAGCTCTTAATTCCTTGTTATGTATACAAGGCTCGTGCCATTTTTTGGGGTTCAATATTTCGGTAAAAACTGCTTTTATGTGTCTATTTCGTTTTAACTAGAATAACCAGTTCCTAGCGTTTGTCACATTCGTTTTTGGTCTAAACCTGGAATATTCTTTAAACATTCAATAAGTAAACAAAAACATGACCCTGGATTTGTGTAAATAACTAATAATAGTGAGCTCTGCATAGCGCGTATAACTATACGACTGACACTCAAATATTGGTTGAATATTAGAAATGCCTTTCTCAAGAGCATCCAAAAAAAAAAAAAATTAAAAATTTCCAAACTCATGACAATGTCTATTTAAACCAATATACCACTATAAACAATTAACAAATTCAAAACATTGATTTGAACATATTTTATTGTATACATATATATAAGATACACATACAAATGGTTTGGACACAAGTTCTGACAACTTACTAGGTCTTTACCATTAAATAGAAAAATTAAATAGAAAAATTATACAAAACTTACAACTGTTATTGCATGATATAGAATTATTATTCCTATAAATGAAAATAAGTGATAAATACGAAAATAAGAAACATGCACATAAACTATATTAAACAAATCTACCAGTTTCGTTGATGTACAATTGAACTAATGAGAATAACTGCTTGTTAATATCAATGGATAAAGACTCATCGCCCCATAATAAAAGATGAGTATTAATTATATGAAAATGATCATCAAAACATTGATGATCATGTTGCTTCTTTCAACTTTAAAAACATTTTGCAATAAATCATTTATAATAATGATTTATAACAATATCAAAGAATAGGTTTATGTACACATTTAACTCATTGTATTACAAATATTAACAATAAATCTTTCGGGTAATGCAATGCAAAATTGACAATAGGGACAAAAGTTCTTTATAACAACATTGGCATTCATCCTCCAAGAATGTGTTGTATATCGTAAAGAGTGCGATAAAAGAAGCATATAGTTTGATTTTTACAACAGGGATTTAAAAAAACGTTTTGCAGTTTAGTGGTAAATCATTTGATCCTTTTTTTGTAAGAGAAAAATTTAAAGCGAGTTTAATAGATCGATTCAAAGTGTGACAATACATCAGTAACGCAAAATTCTCGTGACATAGGAAAACTGTCCATAAACCCTAGTATTCTATTCGTGGCATGCTTCTTGTAACCTGCTATCATTGCTGTTTGGAGCAGGAAAAGTTAAATCATTCTAATACATACTTTTCAATTAACCCCCCCCCCCCCCAAAAAAAAAAAAAAAAATTCAAAATATTGATAAGTTTCTTGTAGTTATTTTTAGGATTAAAGTTTCAAATATTCTTTGAAACATATGAATTAACTAGAAAATGTCGGTTATAAAACATTAATAATATATCAAAAAGGGACTATTTAACAAAAAGTGACAAATAAATGAAATGTATAGATGAATATGTTAAAAAAAATTGTAAAATATTACATTTAATCATTATAAAAAGAATTACGTGTTATTTAGGGCGACTTAATTTCATACCTAATATATGATATATATTACGGTAACACAAAGGAAAGAAAACCACACTTGTTGCAAAAAATTATAAAAGTTGGTAAAAGTTTAAAAATTAATTAGATATGTAGCATTAATTTTTAATCGTTTCTTTAAACAAAAACGGAGAGGTTGTTTCTTCAAATTGTTGATATACTAGTCCATCATTGAAGTGGTCTCTATCTTTCTGTTTTAAATCGCGCCGTCAACAAAATTGGTATGGATCAATCTACACGTAAACTGGGGAATTGTAAACTAGCATCGGATTTTATTCGGGAAGACTGAGAGAATCATTAAATGTAATTGCTGTCTATTACCCTCCACTTTCAGAAACTTTCCCTATCCTTAAACCTAATCAACCCGCGCTGGGCAAGATTCAATTATCGTTAAAGAATTAAAAATTGATTTGGGTTTTCACACCTTACAGTGTTACCTGTTCCTTTCGCCTGACGGACGATCGTATTTCACAAGTTTCTCATCGGACAACCCGTTCCTTTCTTACCTGTCAACCACTGATTGAAAACGGTCGGTAAATCGGAGAAGACATAATTGAGTTTACAAATAAAGTCATTATTATCTATTTAATGCGTCAGTAAGGGATGAATATTTGATTTTGCCGGTCATGTATCTTTGTACGGCGACAAATACAATGCCCCCCGTTGCACGCTTCCAGCTCCCCGTAAATAACATCCTCACGTCGCGGCTGACAGATTAATCGGGCACCGCTAGGAATTAACGGTGAAGATGTGACTATCGAACACGCAGACATCTCACGATATTGTCCGGCGGATACTGGGACAGGCGGGTACTGCCCTCATAGGGACTGCGCGTCACGTGACTTACCTGCAGAGGTCAATTATCAACAGAGGTAAATTATCCACCACAAGCAATTTCACAATTAATGTCATAGACATAGCAGGTGTAATCTTTGTAGGCGATCAAGCATTCAAGATTCTAATATGAGACATGTAAAGAAAGACAGAATTATGAATACATTTTCTTATTGTAATCGAACAAGATCAGTGTTTTAAAAATCTACACTCAAACTTTTACCAAATTTAAACATATTTAAACAATGAGCATAGTGTTAATTATCATCACTTTTAAAAAAATAAATTTGATTTCCGCAACTGTTGCAAACAACGAATAAATGTCAAATAAATTGAAATTTGAGGACAAAGGTGCAATGCAGGATTCACATGGGTGTAGTTCATCAATAAATAAATGGGTTAACGTTGAATATATTCTATTAACAAGGAAAGCATGATCGTTTTGTTTTCTTCATCAATAGCAGAGCTAGATATTGGTTCAAATAAATGGCATATATCTATAGCTTTCATGAAATATATATTGTTCTTAAAACTACCAAAAAATCAATTATATTGATGCGTTTTACAAAAACAAATTGAAAAATAGCAAATTCTATTGATGCCTTTTAACAAAAACAAATGGAAAAAATTCTATTAACAAGGAAAGCATGATCGTTTTGTTTTCTTCATCAATAGCAGAGCTAGATATTGGTCCAAATAAATGGTATAAATCTATAGTGTTCATGAAATATATATTGTTCTTAAAACTACCAAAATAGCAAGTATATTGATGCGTTTTTACAAAAACAAATTGAAAAATAGCAAATTCTATTGATGCCTTTTAACAAAAACAAATGGAAAAAAAATTCAACATTTTATGGATCCGAACAATCAATGACAAGATATATTACCTGCTTATCTACACATACTCCATCTTTTCTCTTCTCTCCTTGATCACCACCAACCAGCCCAAAGTAAGTCATTACAGTTGACATGACCTGTATGTAAATATACACCTCATTAAAAACCATAGAGTATGCACTAGATTCGAAACAAGAAAAAAGTATATTTCTTTTTTATTACATTTAAAAGAAGGGTATAAAATTGGGTTCAACTGTCAACAAGCTTTATATTAACAAGAAGTATACGTACTTAGTACTTAGCATTTCAAAAAATAAAAGAGAAAGCACAGCCAAACAATAAAAGATTTGAAGATTTGTTCATCTGTTGGGTTATGGCATATTGTTTGATGCCAAGTTATTTCACTATAAGCATGACACCGAGTTCTAACGATTCGGAATCAAACGACGAAATTGTATTTCACTGAAATCAAAAATAAATTATATATGAGGTTTGGAATAAATCACACGGAAATTTAAACATATATTTTTTAGTTTTAGACAAAAAACACTGTTCAGTTTTAACGATGAAAGCTTTTAATTTATTTCGATATAACAATAATAATGTTAATTTTGCAGAATTCATTGACATTTATATGTCTAAAAAATACTTTCATAAAAGCCACACTTTGAGCCAGACAATTTCTGCACTGCTCCAGAGTAGTGAAGTTGAAAAATACAACACCATTTTTAACGTTTATATGTAAAAAAAAATATTATTAACACTTTATTAAAAAAACTTCTTGAGTAATCCACTGATCAAAAGCTTCAATAAAGTTCACAATAACAAAATGTCCCACTGGAAAAGATAAATGATTGTTGTTGTAAATAAAATTGTCTTTCGACATTTTGTTACAGATATGAAATTCAGATGAAAACAATTTTAACATTTAAAAGGAAAATAACAAATTGATGAAAAGTTTCAAACAATAAAAGCAAACCGATTACAATCACATTGCAATTGTCCAGTACAATATAATTTATACACAATATATTAAAAACAAAATTAAAATGTTCAAGGAAAATGTTGTTAGCTCACCAAATTAAACATATACAGATTCACTATACATAAGTATATTAAAACACTGAATATTTTTAAAAAAATTTAATAACTGTCTATAATTCTTTTTTTTTATTTGAATTTACCAATGAATACAATTTAAAGAAATTCAAGAAAATGTCTCCAAGTGGATGTGATATACATTTTAAGGCAAGAGATACGTTGATTATGAAAATTAATCTATGAAATACTAGTAATTTGGTCCATAGTTAGCGTATAAAATGGTACAATAGTACATGAGAAATATTCCTACATAGTTATTAGTAGACGTTAATTATCATTGACCAGAATAAGTTGAATTGTGATTTATGCCAAAAGATATAATGTGATTTAAGTTTTTTCGCTTTAAAAAAAAAAGAATAATAGATGACCAATTCGTTTTTCTCAAGAAGTATTTGAAAATTGAACACTATAACTAGATAACACCTCAGGATTAAAAAAATATATATGATATGGCACTGGTATGTTATTAGAAATGTTATTTGAAATAAATGTGTGGACCTCCCATCCTTAAGAGTAAATACAAAGCACCCCTTTGCTCTGAAATTTAATATATTCAAATGATTAATTCTACCAATCCGACCCGAATCTTCATTAGCGTGTTTCTCCGTCTCAAAAAAACTACAGAAGCAGTAAAACTAGCACTTATTTGTCAGCGTTCGCTGCCGACAGTCGCTTGTTCGGGCTTGGCAGATGGGAGGGGAGGCTTTCCGAAAGGATCCCGCTGCCCTCGCGGTGTCAACCCAAACAAGGAATAGCCGACGACATGTGCGAAAGCCGAGATCGGATTAATTGTTACATGTTAGATCACAAAATAATAACAGAAATAAAATATTCATAGTGACGCGCGTTCATATCTCGAACTGGTCACGTGCTGTGAGGGGAGGGCCAGGGAATGATGGGTAATCAAAGTCAATGATATATCTTTCAAATTACAGTTTTTGAAATTGATATTGATCACTTTGGTTGAACCCAGGAGGACACAGGATAATTAGCGGATAACTTAATAAATTGAAAGTTTTATCGAGAAAGAGATTGTCTCTCTCGGCTCTCCTCCCTCGCATTCACCTGCATATGACGAACACGTTCTATAAGGACTCAACCGTATCCCTGCTTACATAGCCCATTCCTCACTGCATCTTTTCTGCCTGTTTCAGATTGGGGTACAATTATCACAGTGGGGGGATAACTGATATAATTTACTCATTGCTTCAACCCGTCCTTAAACGAGAATTAGCCCGCCGTTTTAGCAGAGAACACCACCGAGCGGTATAGAAGACAGCGAAGGACTGAAGCCAGGCTTTGGTGTATTTATTTAATTTAATCAAATGTCAATTATTTCACCCCGCTGATTCCCATACAAAGCAACCATATCGCATTCCGTTTTTCAAGTCTTTCAATTCTGCGTTTTCTGGCTGCGTTTATAAGTAACCAGTCTAGTCTCTTCTAACATTTTCTTTTGGACCTGTAGACTGGTAAAAGTTTCAAAAAGACCCATCAAAGTAAGAAAACAATTAATTGTAATACACACCACAACTTTGTTAATTATTAAAACTGACAAAAAGTGTTTACCCATGTCTTAACCAATAACAGTCGTGGATTTCATCACGTGATTCGGAAATGTTCCTCCCAATTCAAATGATTTCGATGCATATATAGAGATTTTTAATGTTACAAAAGAATGTTTGAATTCTCAGCTTGTTTAAGAGTTCCGCAATCAGGATAGTACAGCATGTTTCCTTCTCATCCTTTCAAGTAAGTATATTGGGAATTTATTCTTTATCATAATCAAGAATGCTTATTTACGTTTTGAAATGATTTGTACATGTATATTCTTATTTTTATAACGAAATTACAATATTAAAATATATTTTAAATTCTACAAAATATAAAAAAGAAACTTAGTTTAGACTTGTGTCTACATTTCAAAATTGGTTAACAATCGAGAAATCTAATATATAAATATTTTTTTCAAAATTTAAAAAATAATGACCTTGAATTTCTATTTTGAAACCATGAGTGTATAATAAATGGGTATAATTAGATACCTAAAGTGTACAGTTTACATTCTGAATAACAATATTATTAGTGAAAATTCAAATTATGAAACAGAATAAATCAATTTTTAACTATTTGATACTTTTTATAAAAACTCGTATAGTCAGATACATATTTTGAATATTCTAAACGGTACAAAACCCCCAAAAATGTATATTATTTGAACTTGTACAAATTGATAAAACACCACATTCAAGAATAATATAATTTAATAAGTTAAAAAGCTGTTTTTTTGGAAAACTTATTTTACATTACTTTGATGAATTCAATATAATCAATTAATTCATACATTATATCAAGGTGTTTGTACTTTTCATTTTTTTAAATACATCGCACTAAGTACATTTTAAATTAAAGGAAATATTGAAAACAAATAAAAATTATTTTCTCAATGATTTATTTTCAGCTAAGTTATTAAAATATCAAATTACAATCAACAAAAGAGATTGAGAAAAATTTATGATAATAAAAAAGACATGGTACGCTCCCAACGAAAATTTAAAAAAATGAATTACATCATAAAACGGTATTACAACATCAATACAAATATGTTGAAGACACACAAGTCAACACATTCACCTTTTCAATTTTTTGACCAAAACATTTTGAATTGAACATTTAAATAAAAGAATTTAGGTTCACAAAACCTAATATTCTGTATATTTAAATAATTTATATTAAAGTATTCAAAATTACAAAGCAGGAAATATTAATGGGCATTTCTTACATATAATCATACATCAATATTAAAGAATGGTTAAAATTTTGTGTACGATTCTTAAAATAGAATTCGTATAAGAATTAAAACTGAAACAGATAATGTAAATAAAACAGGGTTCATAGATAAAATAAAGAGAAAAATAAAACTTTACTCAGTCATTAAAAATTAACAAGACTTTCCTGACTTTTATATGAACAAAAAGTTACTTATGCAATTTGTCAATCAATATGCTTGATATCTGATAAACAAATAACAAATATTCAAACGGTAATTGCTATCAATTACGCACTCTGTAATCCACCCCTCCCCATTAAATATTATATAATTTCACAGATGTGTACTAAAACAATTAGTTGTTGAAGACAATCCTAAAGTATTTTAGTATCATTTGTACAGCTAAAAAAGTCAAGATCGTTCAAAAATATATTCTAACTAGATAATGTTATATAAATACAAACTGTGTAGAAGCCAATGCCAAAAGACAAATCTTGTATTTCTGATTCAGAGAGAGAGATTCTCATCTTATTCTTTGTTTTGTGATTCCATAATAACGCAATGACCAAAGAACCAGTTTATAAAGAATCTGGTAGATCATTTTAAGAATTCGTGAAAGAGTCGCCCTGTAAGAAAAATATTTTGGTAATGTTATTTAGAATTTAGATCACTACTACATCAATATCCTACGAAAATAAATAAATGATATAAATTGTAAATTTTTTTTTCGACCGTCTCACTTTTATATTAAATAAGGGGCTTTATCTTCTTTATGAAAAGAATTGTTGGTGCCATGGTATTGGTATGTAGCAAATATAGGAAACTTAAATTCAAGTATTAATTTAACAATTAATTCTTCTTGTACCTTCAACTCTTTTTTTGTGCTAGTGTGTGTGCGTGCATACAAGTATATTTATACATGAGGTTCAAATTATCTTATATTCGTAATTCAACCACTAAGGGTTCAACTTATTATTGAAGATGGCATTTAAACATTTATATTATAAAATAAAATCATAGGTTTCAATTTTGCCATTGTTGTTCAAGGCGTTTAAAGCGTCTTTTGTATCTCGTGTAGCGCTGTATATATGGTTGGAGAGAATAAACAAACGATGTTAAATGATAACAAATACCATAGTGTTTTGAGCAACATTGATTATTTGAGCCCCCTTTAAGACGACAAACTTGCTCTCCTGTTTTATTCCTGTTTGACACTGCTATATTTTTCCCTCATGGCCTCTTGTAACATTGTTCACAAACCACGTCAAAACACATATGTATATACATTGTACACAAAATGCTTTTTGTTTTTCGGCCAATATCAATATCAAACATTTCGTACAGAAATGTAGTATGCTTTCATGCTACTTATAAAAACAACTTTATAAGTGAGCTCTTTGAAAATACATGAAATCTACAGTTTTTGATAACAAAAACTAGATATAACATTTTTCAACTCGTATATTGATGAAATATAAAAAAAATATTTTCAAAGAAAGACAGTAATCTGGGTATACGGTTGGTCTCCATCTTGATGACCTCTCTGAGAGCGCACCTGTCTGGCCGGGGGACCGCTGAGAACGTGAAACGTGACACGCCCCCTTTCTATTAGATAATTCAACCCATTGTGGAATCTTAATATTCAGAAAAGAACCCCTTGATTTTAGTATAAAGTAGTTTGAATAATATTTACATTACAGAGTATCGCTTTACTCTCTGAATTGCTCGACAAATTGTTTATGAGTGTGTGTGATAGAGTTTTTCTCCTTACCCCTACAGCGCAGTCTGATCATCACAGAAACGACATTTTAGATTTGACGTATCTTGGAGTTCAAGAACAGAAAGCGTCCAAGCCATATTTTACAAAAACTGCAGAGTTGATTAATGTACAATACTTCTGAAATTCCTTTTGACGTTCCAAATATATCAAAAGGAGATATAAGTAACTTATTTTACAACTGATGGACCTGGCGAAGTATTATCCCAGTGATAAATACGACAAAGACGAACGCCATTTTACGATATTTCAATTAAAAGGACTTCAATGGAAGCAGCCGGAGCAACATCTCGATAAAAACCACGTCTCCACGGGACATCACGAGACGTTGAATTTCGTGACGTCACAGAAAAGATTCATTTCAGGGAGGGAGATCGTAATTTTTTCTTTATTGCTCTCAAAATTGTAGAAATATCGTAAAGGCGAAACCGCTTAATATTTTGTTTACAGCTCGAATGAAAATTAATTTACTGTCGCCATCTGTGACCAGTTCGTTGATAGAGACGCACCACGGGAGAGCCGCCATGATTTTATTCTCTCTGCCGTTTATGGCTTATATATGTACTTCTTCAGACATTGCCCAAATCATACAGTCACCGATCAAAGTCTTCCTCACAATATGTGTCATTGTAAATATCATCCAGTCGTCCTTACCCAAACTTTCTTTTATCAGACAAATCCAAGGATTCTAGTCTTTTTTCATATCTATCCTCTGCTTACTACATGTTAAAGGTAAGGTTCTCGGCCAAGTCTACGTAGCATTTTAGCATCATCTACATAAAAATGATTTCTTGCGATTTAAAAAAGGGGCTTCTTTGAATTTGGTTGCAATCAACGTATTTTTAAATGTCATTTGCATCGAGACGTTCATATCTTAAGTAAAAAGTTAGGGAAATATAGATTATAAGCTCATCACTTATCTTCTTTGTAAAGCCCTGCCCGATATCGATATTGTAAAATTCTAATATAATTTTCTGTAACTATCTGAAATCGACTGATTTTTTGAAATCAAAAAATGCTTTTGAAATACAATACAAATCATAGAATCATTATCAAAACCCGCTTAGAATGTCTAAAGACTTTTAAAAGATTAATTAAATAACAGTTAAGAATAATAAATGTTAATCACTAATATAACTGTCACTACAGACGGTTTAAATCATTTTCCTATTCAAATATTTACCAATTTGATTTGGCCCCACGAGACCAAGGTGTATAGTCTATGGCTGATAACAAAATGACTGTCAGGATTCTATAAGATGTTAATTATAGCATTATTATCATCATATTGAGAGGAGATTCTCCTTAACATCGCTCAATTACAACACAGAGGAAACTTTACGACATTCAGATTGATTTCCGACAATTACTATCAATAAAACTCTTTTTCTCGGCAGTGGTCTCTCGACTAAGAAGTTTATTGGGCAATAATAAAGAGTTTCTGGAAACAACACGCGGTTTGCGTCATGTAATCGTGATGAGTTAATGACTTTCTTTATTTCGTAATGTTCTTTTAAAACGTGTTTGAAATAAATAGTGGTATTTCTCGGTTTTTTTAAAAAAGAATAATTCAATAAGAAAAAAAATGTTTGTTATATTGAATGAAAGAATTGGCAATATAATTATAAAATCAACGAAATTACTGTATTTAATCATATAATGTGCTGAGATTCATCCAATAAACTTTAATCTCTGTATCTATTTATAGTCACGCTGATGTTCATATGGTTGGAGGACAGTTTGTGTTCCCCTCTACCCCCGGGAGAAGCCTTCAGCCACCCCAGGCACACTCCTCCCACATCAACAGACCACACACAGCTCGTTCCCTGACCGGTCGACCTTCCGCTCCTAGTGCAACCATCACTTCCTCCTCACAGAGAACTCCGAACCCGACCTCAGCCGAATCTTCCACCACCTCCAACAGTCTGACAATCTCTTCCGTACCGGGATTTAACAGAATGCCCGTACCTGCCTCGTTTCTACAATACCCAGGCGCGTTTTATCCGGCTTTTCAAAGTGGAAATGCAGGTGAACTTAAACAATTCAGCATGACACAACTACAGGCTTTCAACGCACAGGCCACATTTCCTACAGATCTTTCAAAAGTGAAAACGCCTATCATAAATAGAAACTATCTAGAGCTGGCGATGCTTGTCTGCAACACGTTCCGAGGGAAACTCTTCCCCTGTCCTCATTGTCGTTACGTCACAGACCGACGAAACAACCTTAAACGCCACATATCTACCATGCATCAAACATGTGACAAAGTGCTGGAGTGTTGCGGGGTAACGTTTGGAACAAAGGCGTCGCTAAGGGAACACATCATGATATTTCATCACAATGGCTACTCCTGTCCCTACTGCGGACGTCGATTTTGCCGGAAAGCTTTACTGAAGCGCCATCTATCGGTTCACAGTGGCCAGAAGGACTTTTCTTGCCCCCATTGTGATTATGCCACTAGTCACAAAAGTAACTTGGAGCGACATAAACGCATCCACGAAAGATTACGGTCTTTGGACGAGAATAAGACTTCTTTCGACGGCATGGAAGGGCTTTGTGAACAGACTCCAGTGTCTTCCGCTTCTTCCATACGTCAGCATCACGATCCCGACGAAAAACTGTTTCAACAAACCATCGATATAGAGGATTCAGAAATTTCAGACAATGAGGAGATAAATGTTACGTCGACAGAAGATGAAATAGATGTATGAATGAAACAGTTTATTTAATTTCATTGTTAAGATTTTTAAAATGTTCACCCTTATCTGACACTACCACTTCACAATTTACCCGTTGTACTTTTATGTTAGAGAAGCAATAGATGTTTAACTCGTTTTTACACATTAACTTTATTCACCAATTTGGAATAATTGTGTTACATAAAGATACTATTTAGTTATTAATCGCACTTTCAACGATCAATTATAACTGTTTTAAAGTAGTATTTTTACAACTTTGATATGATTTTTTATTAATTGAATGAGCAACTTTATTAAAACGAAACGTGTCATCCTAAGAAAGAACTTTACAGGAAGTTTTATATTGCGACAACCGCATGACGTCCTAATTTACGACTTGTTTGCAACATTCACATGACGCCCTGATTTATGGCATATTTGTACCCGTTCAGTTCGGAAGCATGCGGTTTTGCGAGCCTCTCGACTCAATGAAAATAAAAAGACTTAACAAACGGCGTCTTTAACCTAAAAAAGAATCATTTAAAACTGTAATACATACAGCCAACATAAAAATCAGACTCTCGGCATTTCTTGCCGACATAAAGTTAGAAGTTATGAAAAGAAAGGAACTCGGTAGAGAGATGGCGCCATCAGCCTTATCAAGAAAATCATAGAAAATGGGTTGATGACAATGTTTTTGTAAGCAATACTACTTTCGACCTAATATACATTTTAATTTTATCTCAGTTTTAAATGCCGTTCTCTTGATATGATATCGTTAACAATTTAGTAGTTAAAACTCCCCTATTGGGTTTATTTAAATTAACGTGACTGTGAACAAAATCAGGCCGAATAAAAACCTTTCAAGGGGCATGGTCACGATTTTATTCAATTTTTTTTTATTAAGGCATTTTTGATAGGCAACCCAAATTTGAATGTCATTTGTTGAGTTACAAGCGAGTTACAGAGCTTACAATTCATCGCTACGTAAACAAAGCGTTTGTTTACATTTTGAATGTTGAAGTGAAAATTCCAGTTTTAGACCTAAAATGAATGTGTTGATCGTTAGGAACTGTTTATTTATGCTTAAAATGAATAAGAATGTCGAAAAATCATCTTGAAAAAGATTTTTACTGGTATATTGAACCTTTGTTAACAAAAACAGGGCCCGAGCCTTGTTTACATGACGAAGATTTGTGTGCCCTGTATATGCTTAAAACTCATCGATATCAAAATCAACTAAATATGTAATTAAAAAATATAAACAAAAAAAGGTCTCACAACGCCCACCCCAAATACTTGTATAAAACTTAAAAAAATCAATGATTATTATCAAATACTTAAAAGGGAACTTTTGACATTTTAGAATAACTATTGTATGATTTGAGTTAACACAAGATTTTTAACAAAATATTGGTAAAAAAGTATTGGTAAAATGTGAAATGAATGTTATCCCCTCCACCCCCCCCCCCCCCCAAAAAAAAAAAAAATAAAAGAATTCGTAAAAAAAGATCTATTTGAGAAATTATGACCAAAAAAGGAAAGCGAAGAAAGAGGAAAATCGGCAATACTGTACAAGACAATATAACACATCAGCTATGCTATAGCTCTTGAACTCCAACATTTAGTCGAGTGTTTGGGGCGTACCTTGGGAGATCGTTTGTCTCCACTAACAACAGGTAGAAAACGTGTCTTTATGTATTTATTTTGAGATAATAATGTTAATACACTAATACACTATACAATAAATTATAATTGGAAATCAATGACTGATCCATAATTTATGTGTCTTTTTTAAATCTGGGCCTAAGCCTGTCGTAAAAATAGCTGGCTCATTTTCCTTCTTCATCGTACTTTGATAAGGTTAACCTTTTATTTGCTTTTAATAAAAATGTGACCTGTTTTTATACTGAATGCATATTGATTGGAGTTTGATACATTTATTCATTCTCTGAATTTACAAAGCTATGCAGCTTTCTCCTTCGTTTTTTTGAAAACCACCGGCAATGTCCACCTGGTTTTTCTACTTCCTCGATTACATCAGAAGAAGATTTCGTTAAATGCTTTTTTAAAGATAGAAACTGTTAATTTTTACTGTCGGGACAATTATATTTTAAGGTTGTTGATCACGTGATACAAGTATCGTGCCGTCCACAGTGTACATTCAGGTTCCAGTTACTGTAATTTAATCATCAATCCAACTCACGGTTTATTTATTTGATAAGAAGAAAAACAAAACTATATGTACTACATATAAAAATGAAATTCAATATTACCAGATTTTTCGTATCTCAAAATGATTTCTTAGCATCATTATTAATCATTTTTCTAAACACAAGAAAACGGCAGTGAAGTTTTATTTAAGGTAGCTCCATACTCGTAAAATTCTCTGAGAAAAGTTGAAAAACCGAACTGATTTCGACTTAATAGACTTCAATGTCATCAATTGTTGGAAAAAATATGCATGTCATCACACTTTTTGAGATGCCAGATAAACATAAACTAAAGCATATTTTAGCATTAGAAAAATGTATTTTTTTGTTGTTAAAAGTTAAATCTTGTAGGCAGAAATTTGTTTTTCTTGTTTAATTATAATGTCAACTTTATCATAAAACTAAAATTACAAAAATATTTTAAAATTAATCGTTGGAATAAGAAAAACTATAGCATTTAGACATACAACTGAGAGAAAAGTCAGAAAAAGAGTTATTTCCCCTTTGCATAGATAAAATATATAAACATTTGGAAATTTAGTATAAAATTAAGTGCGAAAATATCTTGAACCTACCAATAATTCTAATTACATCCATGTGATTATACTCACATAAAATAAATAAAACTATCTTGCACAATTTTTAAAAAAATCAAAGTTTTACAAAAAAGTGTGACGTCACAGAACACTGGATCTACTTTAATTTTTTTTTACTGTTATTTTACTTACAGTCCTGTGCGTTCGCTTATCAACAACCGAGTCAATTTTCTAGGTTCTTAAACAATGGATTAAGAACAGGACCGTCCTTTTTAAAGTAAATTTTACCTTCATCTTAGATAAAACGTGTTTAAGAGATATATATCGAAGCTGGGTTTAAAAATGTAAAACTTCCGCACAGTATTGGTATTTTTTTTTCCATACAGATTGTGAATCCTTTTCAATGTAAGTTCCAGTTTGCAAATGATTAATCAATATTATTTCAAAATAAATTCTATTATACCTATCACTAAGGATGTATTTCATTATTAGAATCACTTTGCAACCACTTTTGGAATAAATTATTTCAATAGTGGTTGGGGATGCGTTTCATCACAACAACTATTGAATTAAATTATTTCAATTCTGGTCGGGGATGCGTTTCATTACAACAACTTTTGAAATAGATTATTTCAATAGTGGTTAGGATGTATGTCGTTATTGCGTGGACCCTGAGGTCCACGCAGAAAATATATAAGCGAGGTTAAACCGGATGCAATGGGGAAAATTCAGCCTGCGCATGAGCTAGCTTGGTTCCTGTGCGTAATGGGTAGCTCAGGGAACCAGGCTAACACGTTTATCTGAATCGGGATCGGAATTCCGTGCCATATGCACATATATAAGTTCAAAGGCGCTGTAATTGTAAAGTTGTCGGTAAACAGTATAGAAACAAAGTATTCCTTTTAAAGAAATGATTGGCATGTGATATGAACTACCAGTATTATGAAATAAGTTAATGTTATGCCGAAACTACAACATGCATCAAATAGCATAATTTGCAATGTTTTGTTGTTTTCCGAATACACATGTAACTTTACGTAGTCGAGGCTAGAGAACTTCCCGATTAATTCTTTTAAGCATTTAATCATGTCACTATAAAAGTTTGAATCTCAAGAAAAATGCATCAAAATATGAAATTTTTAATTTACACAAAGCTGTCACTGCATAGTTAACAAAGTAGTGCGAATCGTAATGTGTGCGCAAATAGTAGAATTCACCGAATGCCTGATACTATACATGCAAACTTCATTCATAGATAGATCAAAATTATTTTAGAAGTATGAATCCTTTAAATTCTGAGATAAAAAGTCAGGGCTATACATACATGTATACGTAATACAATGTTAAAAGCAAAGGCTAGAGTCGGTGGAATCTCTGATAATCTACAGGCTTTCACGTTTTCGTTGGAAACACATGCATATGGTCCACGTATTGTAGTCCTTTTTTTAAGGACAGCAACTTGTCATATCTATTATTCCGTCTTTGTGTAATACTTTCGTTTTTGGATGATAAGTGTATGGGAAATTTTTAATATGTGAAGTATGTTTTATAATAAGAAGACCTCCTTTCTAATTCCAATGTACTTTGATTCACATACCAATCGCCAGGTTTCCCATGTCATCTGGAAACAAAAGTGTTACCCACAGACGTAATAATAGACAGACAGACAGTTATACGGACGGACAGACCCAAATCTATATCCCAAACATTCATGGGACAATATTAATTTCAATAGTGATTGTGTTAAAATAATGGTTACAATTGGATATTTATAATGAATTTCATTCCCAACTACTATTGAAAATATAATAAAAAATGATTGATTTTAATAGTGTTTGTTATGAAACGCATGCCAAACCACTATCGGAATAATTTATTTCAATAGTGATCGTTTTTTTTAATAAAAATAAGCACCTAACGTATTGAAATAATGTGTTATAATAGTGGTAAACGAGTTTGAAAACAAGTTTTTGCAACTTACTAAGTTCTGATCCGAAAACAAATAATATATAATTGTCATAGAACATGATTTAAAAATAAACTTTATTTATAGAACAAGAAATCATATATTATATATAGGTAAATCTGCGAAAATTTGTTACACCGATAAATTTTCTTCACAGCAGTGAAAATTGTGTCATTGGTTTTATTATTAAAGCTTCATTATCCTTTAGTATAAATGCAAGTCTATAATAAGTAAATTATTATCCTATAGTATAAATTCAAGTCTATGATAAGTAAATCATTATCCTTTAGTATAAATGCAAGTCTATAATAAGTAAATTATTATCCTATAGTATAAATTCAAGTCTATGATAAGTAAATCATTATCCTTTAGTATAAATGCAAGTCTATAATAAGTAAATTATTATCCTATAGTATAAATTCAAGTCTATGATAAGTAAATCATTGTCCTATAGTATAAATGCAAGTCTATGATAAGTAAATCATTATCCTATAGTATAAATGCAAGTCTATTATAATAAGTAAATCATTATCCTATAGTATAAATTCAAATCTATAACAAGTAAATCATTATCCTGTAGTATAAAATAGTATATTTACATTGTACTGTGTTTTTCCATTAAATTCCGTGATGTTTAAATGCCTCTAAATGCAACACCTATTCAGTGCATATGAATTTACGAGTAATTTACATAAGTAGTTCTCAAACAGTGATTTCTATGTTATCGGTTAAAAAATGTATTTCATGAATGTTATCAAAACACCATGTTATATAATTATTCAACAAAAAAGTTGACTTTATTGTTAAAAGCAACATTTCAAGAGTTATTTATCATGGATTATATTTTCATGCTCGTCGATCTCATCTCAAACAGTCTATGTGAAAACCAGTTTAAACCGGTTTTACAAAACAGCTGTTCTTGCGGTTACTTATTCACTCCCTCCGTAATCTGAACTTTATATCGATTTGTTTAAGTAAACAATTTATTTCTTCAGTAAGGGAATGTAAATATAAGCATTAAATGATTTATTTTTGACGTCGTCGTGTCAATAACTGCCGTCAGGTGATCAAACAAATTATCATAACGCGCTAACGCGCGTTATTCAATTTGTCTCCTCACCTGACGGCAGTTATTGACACGACGACGTCAAAAATACATCATTCAATGCTATAATAAATGCAAGTCTATAATAAGTAAACCGTGTATTTAGAATTATCTCTTGCATTCTAAATTCTTTTTAACAAACAAAAAAGTGAAGTACATGTGCTTTTTTTTACATTTTTAAATATAGTGGTTACAAAATAATATCTAAATTCATTCCCAACTACTACTGAAATGATAATTTCAATTATGGTCGTATTTCCATAGTAGTTGCAAAACGATTCTTATATTGAAACACATCCGAACCACTATTGAAATAATAATTTCAATTGTGGTTGTATTTCAATAGTAGTTAGAAAGTGCCTCTTGTAATGAAATACATCCCCATCCACTGTTGAAATAATTTCTTTAAATATTGGTTTTATTTCTATAGTGGTTGCAACATTTCTTTCAAATTGTAGCGGACCAAATCAAACAATTTTCCGTTTTGAAACAAGGCTTGGTATATTGATTGTCACAAGAAGATATGTTAGTTTCGTCACATCCGGTTATTTCAAAGTCATGAGAGTACCATTACCCTCATTTTTTGACGAGTTTCTACGCAAACAGAAACATTTCATGACCTCGCGTCGAAATCTTCTTCCCGTAAGGCAACACACAAAATGCACTACGTGGTTAGTGTATAATAGCATGCTGAAGATAGTACGCACGAGTTCCAACGTGGCCAGGTCAGATATTGTAGCTGTTTCTATCCAATAACGATAGGATATGTTAAAAACCACCAGAGGAAGTGTTAAAAGGAAGAACGAGAGAATAATGGTGAGGAGCATGCCGGTTACAGAGGAACTCTTCAGCGATTTATTGCCGTCGGTCGGCGCATTTCCGCTTCCGCCAGATATCGTTCTTACTCTTTGTGCAGCCACGCGCTTGTTTGTTTGCAAAACCTTCCGAGAAATCAAAATAGAACAGAGAAGCATCATTGTAAATGGGATCAGGGTACACACAACCAGATCAACCCACGGCCACACCCTCATAGCAAGATCAACTTCGTACGTGCAATGTGTATTCTTTATCGTAACCGTCGCAAAAAAGTGACTGTTGACAAATGTAAGGAGCAACATCACAACGGTAACGATGTAAGGGGCTCTTTTCATGGTCGAAAAAAGTCGGGACTTGAACGGAAAACAGACAAGAATGCAACGGTCAAGCGTCACGGTCATTAGGACCCAGGATGACAGATCCATAGCAAAATAGACTAAAAACACGTGGATCTTACAGCTCCAGATCGACAGTGTGCGAATGTCCACGGAGAATGCCGAACGGATCCAAAACCGCAGGAGCCCTGTGTACAGAACCAACAGGTCTGCACACGACAGTACGGTTAGATAGAACATGCACGTAGAGTTCCGAAAGGAGCGGCGAGTGAGGATGATGATACTTGCAGTGTTACCTAGAGTGCCCACCACAATCAAGACTGGGGAAAGATACTTCCAGATCCGAACGGCTGTCTGGTAATCCGGGAAACTGGCCATGGACAGTACGGAATCATTTCCGATGCTTGAATTTGGATACATGATGAAGTTTTTTAATCCATAGAAACACATTTAAGGTGATAATCCGTTCTTATGTCCGACTGGTTCGTTTAGTGTTGGCTATATACATTAAGGACAGATGGTAGAAAGGCTGTAAAATATTCTTAAGTGGAAACTTCCAATCATTATCAAATGGAAAACATAATTTCTTTCGGAGAAGCACTAGTGTAGAACTCAATAAAACAATTATGACAAATGCAGTAAAACAATTATTTCATCAAATTGATAGAAATCATTTGAAAATTCACAACTTTATTATATTCAGAAAGCATTTGCTGCGCGTTTCTCATCCCTTCAGACAAACTGGAGTTGAAATACAAGAAAAGAAAACCTATGTCTTATTTTGGTGTTTTGGTTCGCTTTATAGCCCTTAGTATTCAAAAGTTTTTAAAAAGTTATTAAAATACTTCTTCTAATTAAGTAAACGGATTTTTATTTACCATTAGGACAATTTTTTTTACCTTCACCGCCATCTTGTTGGTCAATCCACTGAATTTTCCATTTTCAAAAAAAAATATTATAGAAATACAGCGACAAATGTAAACAAAATCATGATTACAAATTAAAGGAGACTTTTACAAATAAGAGCGTCTTAAAAGTTTAAACGCCCAGTCTGGAAAGTCTAACTTGTTTAATTATAATTGAATCTTAGCAGTTTGGCTTGCAACATGCTACCGACGGGAAGTAACTCTTGTTAAGAATGATATAGTGAAATCTATCATTTTGGTGGTTCATACACGTATTAAGGTAGCAAGCGGGTGAAAAAAAACCCAGTGTGCTTCATTGAGGTCCCATGACTACATCATGACATCTCCGGAGGTATAAATGACTATCCTGATTAAAATTTGTGTCTTGCGATTAAGACGAAATATATAATCCTTTTTTGGTTCCTGTAGCAAATAAAAATCATTAAATGATTCATTCATTCATTATTTCTTTAAGCTTTGTAGCTCTTCAGATTACACAAATTAATTAAAAGAACATAGCAAAGTACAGAAGTGGGTACCCTATTACATAAATATAAAATATGACATAAGTAAAGGCGAAAAGAATTAAAAAATACAAAATCTAAAGTAAGTTACAGACATTGGTTCATAAATTTTATACTAAATTGAATATATTTGCCGAGGTTACACACATCTTAAATGTTACGTTATTAAACAATTGCATTAGATTGAACTTAACACCACTAGTTTCTCATAGAAATACTTTTTGATATATTTTTTACGATATTCAATATATACTGGACACACTTAACTAAAATGGAATTCATCTTCAACATAGTTTTTACATGAAAAGCAGTTCCTTTGGGCATTGTGTGTATTATTGTACCTTCCAGTTCCGAGAACTAGACGATGGGTAGACAATCTAAATTTCGATAAACACTGTTGAAATTTTACAGGAACTGACTTTTTAAGGTAACATTAATGGTAAAATCCATTAACTAAATATTTATAAAAATGACATGATTGTAAACATCACCTCCCGGCCAGAAGAGGAATAATAAATATTATTGTACTTGCAATTAAACACCCAAATTAATGAAGTTAAGTAAGAAACAATTCAATTAATTAATTATTAATGAATTTATAAGTAAAAGGACATAGATGATACACATCTTAAGGAGGCTGGATGGTCAATAAATCAGCCATCAAATATTCCTTACATTCTTAGATATGATTTGTTAAGAAAATTCCATAACGTTTAGCTTTAAAGTTTGAACATTTCCCTTTTTTATTATCATTCAGAGCTCTTGTTTTTAGAGAGATCAAAATAGTCTAAAAAGGCCAAGGCCATGCATGTATCTAAGGATTGAGGATCGGGGCGGGGATCCGGTCCCCACCCACCGCCTGGAAATTCAAATATATTAAAATTACCGACCAATTTCCTTTGGAGACCATCCTCACCATTGGAAATCAAAATTATGAAAAAGACTTGATTGAAATCCAACGATATTTAATCAAATAAGAATGATTGGAACTTTACCTTATTACAATAAATATAAGCTAACACACCAATTTATCATAATTGAAGTTTTAATATACTGGTTCTGATAAAAAGGGCTCCTACTGTCTAATCCTACCGGACATTGAACTTGATGAATAATAAAAAGCGCTTACAGCTTGTTTCCGTGAAGTAACGATCTTGCTAAACAGTGATCAAACACAAACTTACTTTCCCATGTTTAACCAAGGTATGACAACTGATTGTAGCACACGCGGGTGGCCTATATTAACGTGTATATTAACGTGTTGCAGCGGTCTTGCAACCTGTTCCCTCTAAAATGAAAAAAGTGCTAGTCATATCGTTATCATGACTGTTTATACGCTCTCGTGGATAAATTAAAAAACCCATAAATCTATAGAGTGTAATTAAAACTTTTTACTTTACTCCCTTCGACCTCAATTTCATCATCGGTCTATAACAATTTTTATTACACTATTTCATATACAGTGCAGAATGTATTCTCAATAAACACTGACTAAATAGCAATAGCATAAGATGATAATTATTTTTGAATTTTTAACTAGAAAATGTCAACCAAAAGTACCTTGTCAGAGTATAGACTTAAAAAAGATTTTCATATGCATGATTTATATCATTTTAAAAAGAAACAAAATAGAGAGAATTAAACATTGAATTTATTATCGAAAATATCTAAAATTTTAGATTCATAATGGGTCGAAATCACCCGTTTGAAATATTGATAAAATATTGATGAATGCCACTTAGCTCTCTGCTGGAAGTACGTCATATCTTTTATCAAAGAAACAACTCAAATATTTTTGAAAACGGAAACTTCTGCATTATATATGAGAACATAGCCGATGTAAGGCGATATTATATTGCTTTAGCCATGTATAGTACATATATGATCAATCGTTCTAATAACAAAACGTTAGGTTATCTTTAAAATGATATAAAATACTGAATGTTTAAATAGAACATTAAAATTTCTAATAGAATATTTGTAAATTAATTCTACACGCATGGTTTTAATTTTGTTTTAATTGCTTTAATTCCCTTCTGTGTGTTTTTAGCTCACCTGAGCCAAAGGCTCAAGTGAGCTTTTCTGATCACAATTTGTCCGTTGTCTGTTGTTGTCGTCGTTGTTGGCGTTGTCGTCGTCGTCGTCGGCGTTGTAAACTTTTCACATTTTCATCTTCTTCTCAAGAACCACTGGGTAGATTTCAACCAAATTTGGCACAAAGCACCACTAGGTGAAGGGGATTCAAGTTTGTTCAAAAGAAGGGCCACGCCCTCTTTAAAGGGGAGATAATTGAGAATTATTGAAAATTTGTTGGTATTTTTCAAAAATCTTCTTCTTAAAAACTATTCGGCCTGAAAAGCTTAAACTTGTGTGGAGGCATCCTCAAGTAGTGTAGATTCAAGTTTGTTCAAATCATGGTCCCCGGGGGTAGGGAGGGGCCACAAGAGGGGTATCAAGTTTTACATAGGAATATATAGAGAACATCTTTAAAAATCTTCTTCTCAAAAACTATTAGGCCAGAAAAGCTCAAATTAAAATGGACGCATCCTCAGGTAGTGTAGATTCAAGTTTGTTCAAATCATGGTCCCCGGGGGTAGGGAGGGGCCACAAGAGGGGTATCAAGTTTTACATAGGAATATATAGAGAACATCTTTAAAAATCTTCTTCTCAAAAACTATTAGGCTAGAAAAGCTCAAATTAAAATGGACGCATCCTCAGGTAGTGTAGATTCAAGTTTGTTCAAATCATGGTCCCCGGGGTTAGGGAGGGGCCACAAGAGGGGGTCAAGTTTTTTATAGGAATATATAGAGAACATCTTTAAAAATCTTCTTCTCAAAAACTATTAGGCCAGAAAAGCTCAAATTAAAATGGACGCATCCTCAGGTGGTGTAGATTCAAGTTTGTTCAAATCATAGTCCCTGGGGTTAGGGTGGGGCCACAATGGGGGGATCAAGTTTTACATAGGAATATATAGTAAAAATCTTCAAAATTCACTTTCTCAAAAACTATTAGGCCAGGAAAGCTCAAATTAAAATGGAAGCATCCTCAGATAGTGTAGATTCAAGTTTGTTCAAATCATAGTCCCTGGGGGTAGGGAGGGGCCACAATTAGGGGATAAATTTTTATACAGGAATATATAGAGAAAATCTTTATAAAAATTTCTTTTAAAAACTATTTGGCCAAGAAAGCTCAAATTGGCATGTAACCATCCTCAGATAATGATGATTCAAGTTTGTTCAAATCATGGTCCCTGGGGGTAGAGTGGGGCCACAATGGGGGATAAATTTTTATATATAAAGAAAATCTTTCAAAATCTTCTTCTCAAAACCATTAGGCCAGGAAAGCCTAAATTTAAGTGGAATCATTTCCAGATCGTATAGATTCAAGTTAATTTAAATAAAAGTCCAGGGGTATGGTGAGGCCACAATGGGGAATGAATTTTTACATAGGAATATATAGAGAAAATCTTTAAAAATCTTCTTTTTAAAGACAATTTGGCCAGAAAAAAAGCTTAAACTTGTGTAGAGGCATCCTCGGGTAGTGTAAATTCAAGTTTGCAAGACAGTCCCTAGTGATAGGGCGGGGCCGTGATGGCGGTTTGAATTTTTACAAAGGAATATATAGAGAAAATCTTTAAAAGTATTCTGTGAAAGTTTTCGGTCCAAAACTCAGTTCTTAGTGTGAAAGCACAAGTTATGCAGATTTAAGTTTGATGAAACCATGATTCCCTAGAGAAAAGTGGGGCCATGAAATGGGGGGGGGGTGTATATAGGAATAGAGGAAAATTTTCTTACAGGTATAACAACAAAAAGGGCTTGGTATTTACCCAAAAAAGAGGTGGATAAAAATTGGCAGAATTTCAGGGTTTTTTTTTAGCAAGATCTATTGTACTTTGTTGTCAAGATATTTTGATACTGTAATGCTAATTTGATCAGAATTAAGGCAATTGTTGCTCAGGTGAGCGATGTGGCCCCAGGGCCTCTTGTTCAATAGTCCCAGTCTCATTCCAATACCCCACAGTCCAAAGTTTATGGTTTCCGTTTTCGTAAACTTTTGTCATTTGAATCGATATACCGATTAAACTAGAAATACAACTCTTCGTCTTTTCTAGCATATTCTCTCTTTTTATACTTAGAAATCGACAAGAATGACCGCATGAAAAATTAATCAATTTAGAAAAATCTGACATATTTTATCAATTTGTGAGTTCTCGGAAAACCTCACATTTTTTTAAAAACAACTTTAATTTTTGGGAGTTGATTTTAATCAACTCTCCTATGCGTTAAAAATAGTCAGATTTTATATAAAACGAACAATTTAGATATTTTTGTAGTCTTATGTGTTCCTACGCCAGAGGTTAATAACGTCTCGTTCAACCAGACGCTCGGCTGTCTCCGTAAATCTCCGACAAGCAGAGAGCCTCTCCTGCTTGTCGGAGATTAACGGAGACAGCCGAGCGTCTGGTTGAAGGAGACTAGAGTTCGATATCAATAGTGCCTGGATCCATACGATTCTTTGAATTTTTTCGATTACTAATACATAGTTTGAAATATATCTTTGGATATTACACAACATGATTCATATGGGGTTTCTCGAAATTCTTGTCGGAAAAGTCTAAAAATTCTTATAATAAAAAAGGGGTAATTCAAATACAGACTAGAAACTAATTGCCATGCAAGATATGTTGATTGTAAAATAAATGACAATCGATAAAATCAACTCCCGTCAGTACTTCAGTACTTTGATTTATCAATTACAACGACAACCTAACGAGACTCGAATATTTTTTTGGCAGCAATCTTCAATGTGACAATGTAGAGGGGGCAATTCAAGGGATAAATGTAATCTTTGTATTTTTTCGTTGAAATAATATTGACCTTTATGTATTTCAGATATGCATAATTCAGCGAAATTTGATTCAAAATAAATCACAGCTGGGCAGAGTTTGAGGATGGCATCGATATATCCCTCCCTTGTTTTGATGCGTAGAATATCATTTACATTGTGTAAGAAGAGTGATCAAGGTTAGAACTCAGCATTTAGGAAGAATTATTAAGAGATGTCAAGGATGGCGATCCTATATCATAGTAAACAAAAGGACTTCAAGGCAAAGAACAGATTTTGATTTCAACATATTTCAAAGTATACTAAAATAAAAAAAAAGAATAAGAAATTAGGACTCCTTACGTACACAACTTAAAATTTAAAAAAAACTTGCAAGGCTTCTTGCGTACACAACTATTCAAAATTGCCATGTACGGAATTGACTTGGACATATATCTGTATAATGATATTACTAAATATAGAACACCAAAAACGAAAATTGACAGTGATAATATCATTTTTAGAACTGAAAGTATTACAAGTAGTTGCTATGACGATAATAGTTATATATATATATATATATATATATATATATATATATATATATATATATATATATATATATATATATATATATATATATATATATATATATATATATATTACTGAAATGTATCTTTCTCAAATAAATTTGTGAATGTAATGTAAACTGCTAAGACAACGAGGCAGTTAGTATCAGCAGAACGCATAGGGTGTTGCCTTGGTTCCAAATGCACTCTCACTTAAGCAAATTAAATGTGTTTTACATATAAATTAGGTCTAAAACAGCCACTTAATTAAACTTGCATAGAAAAAGAGAAAAGTATATATTACACTTTAAAAAGCCCATGAAAATAAAACCATCCCATTCTGATAAACACATAAACTGCTCAGTAAAATTCTTCTCGACTTGAATTATTTAATATAATATCATTCATCCGTTTAGAAAATAAATTGATCTAAACTCAGAAACACAATAGTCATTCAAATAAACAAAAGGAGGACTTAAAGCGATACAATGGTCTGATGCATATTACAGTTGTACGACTGATATGGACTATCATGTTTACAGGCAGGATAAAGCCACTTTTTATTTTTCTATGTTTTGCTGATGGTCTGCTAACTTTTCATATTCTAAAGTTTTAAAAACACAACTACAATGCAGATCAATTAAAATAAAGTCTGAGCTATCTATCTATCTATCTATCTATCTATCTATCTATCTATCTATCTATCTATCTATCTATCTATCTATCTATCTATCTATCTATCTATCTATCCATCCATCTATCCATCTATCTATCTATAAGCATCAGAAAAATATCATGAGAATTCTGTAAAAATTGTGTTGATCTTCAATTTTCTTCTCAATTGAAACAGAGAATTACTTTTTCTAAATTAAAAATGAACCTAAAAAACCATCTTTTGAAAAAATACACACTAAAATGATGCTAGTATGATAAAGAAAACATTTAATTCTTGCCAAGGAACGACGGCAAAAAATGAGATAGATATGAGATAGATATAGCATTCGTGAAATAACGAAAATTGTTTGTCTGGTTTAATTTAAGGTGCCTCACTACACCTTGAAATAGTTTCTCTTTCAGCAGAAAATTACTTGATTATGATAGAAAGCATGATGGATAAGAAGTATATACATCAAATAGGCGAAAAAATGTGCAATTTTAGATAAAAAATGGTATTTTCAAAAATTTCATACATTAAACAAAAGCCCCAGGTGGATTCAATCTCATGACCTGTGGTTCACAAGTCTGATACTTTAACCACTGAGCTATGACGATATACATCTGAATCGATTGATACAAACAGTTTAACAAAAAATTTAAATCGTCAATTTGTGACGTAAAGTCTTAAAAAGTATAAGTCTCGGTGTGATGAAGTACCTTAAACTACACACTGTTTTGCAAGGATAAGGTTATAAAAGGTATGCCTACATTGATCAGTTGAAGCTGGGACAACCCGGTCAACAGCGTGGTCCGTGGATTTTTTTGGTCCTTCGTTTACATTAAGGAGGCTGTATGGTCAACAAATTAACCTTCAGTTCTACTCTTAAAGTTCAGAGATGAACTTGAAATGAAAGATGCCACAGAGTCTGCGTCATCTGTTTCGTATTTGGATATTTTACTGGAAATAGACATTGATTGTAACCTAACAACAAAACTTTATGATAAACGCGGTTTCTGTTTTTCTATAGTCAACTTTCTTTACTTAGGCCTAAAAAAATTGTGTGTTTAGGGTAACACTGATGAAACAAGAGGCCCATGGGGCCACATCGCTCACCTGAGCAACAATGGGCGTTCAAAAGATATTGTGCCATATGGTCCCTCGGTAGAATAACAAAAAATAAATATTGTCAAGTATTCGAATTTTACACTTATTTTTGCATACACATAATCTTTGACATTGTACCTTCATGAGATACTATTTTTTACCAGAATAAGAACATCCTACGCAAGATATAAAACTAAACATTTGGTAGGTGTACACTGTTAAGTTGTTAACTTCCAATTCCCTATATATATTCGTTCTACCCCCCCCCCCCCCTTTGTAAAGCGATCAAAATATATCAGAGCATATAGGTACATTTTTTTCATCAACTACTTACTAGTTATTGTATTTTTAAAAAAAATATAATAGTTATTGTATTTTATTTAAAAAATACTACATGTATAGATGTGAAGAAGAAAATTGTACCTCAATGTGCTCAATTCCTAAAATTTAAAACATTCAAAAATTTAATTTGTCTTCTCCACTATAATTAAATTACTGTTATTTACCTCGCGTACAAACCAGGATAATTTTCCGCTGTGATATTTTCTTAGGAATAGCGATAATTACTTTATCCCCGCAACAGAAATGTGTCAGAACTATGGAAACTGTTTTAAAGATGACGTTTTTATTTACTCGTGTTTGAAAAACTATCAAAATTGATGTAAATTTCACATTATTTATGATGTATAAAGAGGGGGCCCCAGAGAGTAGGTATATACAGAATATCATTCTTTTATTTTGTTTTTACAAGTATTTAACATATAAAATTTCTAATGTTCAACCAAAATTTCAGCATCAATCGTAGAATTATAGGCAAGATACAGAGCTCACAGTTCGCCTAAGTTTGAGTCATATTTTGTTCACATGAGTTTATTACATTCAGCTTAAGATTTTTAATTTGGTATTTCCTTTTCAGCATTTAAAATGGGAAAAAAGAATGGTCTAAGATTTTCAATTCTTTTATTCACTCAAGACCAGTTCACTGGTATTTGAGGTTCAAAATCAGTTTATACAAATGTACATAAACACAGTCCAGGATCACATGTACAGTAGGAGTAATAGTGACGAAACAAGGTTAAGTTTACAATACAATTAGTTGTTAAAGTTGGTTTCTGGAAGTACAGACTATGAAAATTTTCTCAATAAATATTGACAAACTTTTTACTTTTTTAATCCTTAGTTTTTAAGATCTGTGTACAAACATAGAATTGTGAGCAAATCTCTGTATCTTGCTTATAATTCGAAACTTAACACTCAAATACGGTTAGTAAATAGAAATTGTAAACAATTAAACACAAGAAACATGCACTATAACAAATAAGGAACACAATTTATTTTTTTCGAAATGAATCATATATATACATGTATTTACCTACATATTTCCGTCAGCGATATCAAACTCTATTTAAACTGAATAAACTCGAGAAAATGCTGAGCATCTCAACAAAACCTATCACATTAATCTACCATTACGCAAAAGATACTGCCGAATTACCGATAGAATGAATTGTATTTCAGTACTTTTTTAAAACATCAGATTTTGCTTAATTTGCGCAGGTAAACCGTTAACTGTTTGATTTACCGAAGTCTCTGTTTGATTTTATACGTAAAAATCACGAAATACAGACGATAGTTCCCAGGTTACAAAGCATAAATAATGAAAACGAAACGAAAATCAGAACAAGCTAACACCAACGTCATGTGTGAAAACTGTCAACGCATTGAAATATTTAGCCTCAATTTACTTCACAAAATCGGCACCAATATATTTTGCATGTTTCAAAAATTTCCCTTCATACGCAAACTGTTGCACAACAAGCAAATTCATCATAGTCAGATCGACCCTTTTTCGTATAATGTCATGGCTGCTTTAAACAAAGAACCTCGTTTTAGAAGTATGGAATACGAGTCTTGGTAAAATGGGTATGCAAACCCGGGCCGTGGCAAAATTAAAGCCGGGGCAAATCGACAATCGTCAATTCCAAATACGCATTATTTTGCACAATATTAACAGCGAATACAAATATACTGATCCATCAAATATCCTGAAATTTTAATGAGATTGGCAGATTAATAACTGCCAATCTTTTGTTTTGCCCAGACCAAGTCTTGCCTACCCATTTTACCGGATGCCGAACGCGAAGCTGAAACACGCCTTTCCTTTATTATTATTTTCGTAATAACTCAGATTTGAAACAGAATTAGCACTTAATTTTTGCAATTTATATTTTCCTTCCCATAAGGATAATTTATGCTAAACTACGTTGAATTTGCCTCGGTAGTTCTTGAGAAGAAGATTTTTAAAAATGCACCCCCCTTTTTCTACAGTTTCAAGGATTTCTCCGCTTTGAATACAGATCGGACTTTTATTTCTGCAATTTATATTCGCCCTCACTTAAGGATGCTTTGTGCCAAATTAGGTTGAAATTGAATTAGCGGTTTTAGAGAAGAAGTTCAAAAGGTAAAAAGTTTACAGACGGACGGACAGACAGACGGACAGACGGACGACGGACAAAATGTGATCAGAATAGCTCACTTGAGCTTTCAGCTCAGGTGAGCTAAAAATTAGGTTAGGTAGGTAGGATTTTTTTTATTTAGTGACCGCGTAGTTTTAACGGTGCTAGGGAATTCCTCTGGATCTGCATCGGTCGTGTGCAATACGAACGGGGTGGGGGAATGTTGGCGTAAAGGGTATAAGGTAAAAGGTTGAGGCGCGCTGTGGGCCGTAAGGTAAAAACGAAGGGTAGGTTTGCCGTATTCCCGAAGGTCCACCAGTATACAGTTCCAGAGAAATAAACAGGCAATTGATGCAGGATTCCGAATTTATTGGACGCGAATCAACGATGGCAACAGTATAACAATTTAACAAGCAGACATATTACAAACAAGTCGGATATGGCCAGTAGTGGCCTCCGGACTCAAGACTCTGGATGAGTCGGACGTGGCCGAGGCTAGCCGCCGTACTCCAGACTGCCGATTGACAATTGTACATAACTATTTATAAGAATCTGAACAATAGGTATAAATTGACAAGTGATGACATACATAAGTAAGCTGAGTGAAAGGTTCACAGATATGAAATAATTAAATAAACTCAATGAGTCTATGATGTCCAAGAAATGAAAAACTGATAATTGCACATTGTTGTTTTAAAAGATTAACAGTCCTTGAGACATGGCACTCTGTCTCTTTGGAATCACATTAAGAGTCCGAAAAGTGTCAATCACTAAATAAATAACTTTGTAAGAAATAAATGGTGAGAAAATATTACGAAACAGATGTTGAATTTTAAAAGTAATGTCCAAAATGAAGTTATAATTAAACAGTGAATTTTGCACGGTGATAGTTTCCCACCGCTCCGGGGAAAACACATCCTCGTATTTTGAATGAAATATCACAATCTTGTCATTTTGTTGAGTTCTATGGTTTCTTGAGACAGTTGTACATGTAATTGGGCGTTGAAAGGGTGTTGAAACGTTAGTTGGAACTTCATGGTGATCAGATCTGCGCTGTTTATGATGAATGTGGCTGTTGTTGCAGTACAGTTCTCGGTTTAAGTAAACCGCTTTCGGAAGTGGGATCTGGAATGTGTGGGCCCAATATTCCTGTCCCAGGTAAAGTTGATGGGTTGGTTCAAAGAGGACTCCATAATTCAGTCGTTGGACTGCAGCAGCATCACCGGTGGACACAAAACAAAGGAGAGACAAAAGACTCATGATGAGGAAGACGTTGGATAGTCCAGGAGTACCTTTGGGAAGGAAGCAAGATTCAGGATTATGTTCTGTACACTTTGTTAGCACTTATAGGTAACATGTTAATGGCATGAGATACATATAAAAATACTAACAATGGTCCATAACGAGTGGCTCAGGGAGCAGAGATAGAAATACGATTATAGGAAAGGTTAGGTAACGAGTCTTGGACTAGTCGATGTCAAATCTACTTGTTGAAACAAGTCAGCCTTTTGTTCTTCTTTGGGAAGTTCCTTTTTGTGTCTTGGTAATGTGAAAGTCTTAACTAAGATTTGTGGTAAGTTTTCCTCTGGTTCCCATGTGCGTTCACTGTGACCCATCCATTTTACACGGAAGAACTTTTTGCCGTTTTGGAATTTGTAGCGCAGAAGTTTTTCTACATAGTATTGTTTGTTGGGGTCGTCTGTATGGGCATCGTTTTCATTGGCTGGGGGTTGTGGTTCATTTTCAGGTGTGGGCAAGGTTTGTAGTGGAGTCTGTTGTACCTGTGGCATGGTTTGTTGTTGTTGATGAAGGTTGTTTGGCTCCATTTGCTTTGGTCGTTCCTGTGGAGGTACATGTTGGTCGTTTCTCGGCTCATCTCGTGGAGGAGGATTGAGACTTGGCCTGTGATCAGGGTTGTCATATGGTTTCAGTCTGTTTGTATGAATGTACGATTTGAGTTCCTTGTGGCTTGAACATTTGCGTAGCTTGTAAGTGTTGTTCGGTTCAATTGCAGTTATGTAAAATGGGCCATCCCATGGATTGCTAAGTTTTGGGGAGAGACCAATTGGCACTTTTGTTGAGTGTAACAGTACAGATTGTCCTACACGGAAGTTTGGTGGTTCTTTTGTTTTCTTATCATATTGTTGTTTTTGTTTTTCTTGTGCTTTCTTGATGTTCTCCTTTGCAATATCCTTGACTATTTTGAGATGTGCCATGAGATCACTGACGTGGGCTTTGGCGTCTCTGTTGAGTCCTTCTCTCGGAACAAGGGATGTGTCAAAGGGGAAATTCATCTCTTTACCAAACACAAGATGGTAAGGTGAAAGGTTGGATGACTGTGTGGATAGACTCATTCTGATGGCCATCATTACTCCTGGTAGTAACTTGTGCCAGTTTGTTTGTTCTGGGTTGATGTAAGTTCGAAGGCACTGCGCAATTGTACTATTCATTCGTTCACAAGTAGAGTTTGTTTGTGGGTGGTAGGAGCTGGTGAAATGTCTGGTTACTTGAAATATTTCACAGACAGCTGTGACTAGTTTACTTAGAAAGTTTTGGCCGCGGTCGCTGACAATAACACATGGGGCTCCATAACGTGTAAAAATCTCAGAGAACAGTACATCTGCTATTTCCTTTGACTCCTGGGTCTTAAGTGGAAAGGCCTCTGGGAATTTGCTAAAGGAGTCAACTATGAGCAATATATATATTATGACCTTTAGCTGAAGGAGTAAGTGGTCCGAGAATATCCATGTGTAACCGCATAAAAGTGTCTTCAACTGGCATGTTGACCAGGGGTGCTTTTGGAAGATTGGTATTTTTCTTGGCACGCTGGCAAGCATCACATGATCGCACATAGTCTGCCACATTTTGGTACATTTTAGGCCAGAAGTATTTTAGTTGGATGGCTCTGTAAGTTCTATCAATTCCAAGATGAGCACCTCCTGCAATACTATCATGGTAAGAGCGTAGGACATCTTCCCGTAAGCATCTAGGAATTGCAAGTTGTTTGAGAATAGGTTGAATGCAAGATACCTCTTTGGAACGAGGCTGATAGAAGTGATAGAGGGTGTTATCTAGGAAGATAAACTGATTGCTTTCTGAGACTAGTTTGTTTCGTTCTTGTTTCAATTCTGGCACTGTACCTTGAGCAAAGTACGCATGCATAGGACCAAAGTCTGGGCATTCACTTTGAAGTTCTCCTAAGTTTTCTATGCTGAATACAGGACAAATGGTTTGTTGTTGAGAGAGTGTATTTTGTTTTTCGTGTGCATAGAAGAAGGTGGCTTGATTGTGTTCCTCAGTTGTTGTTAATGATGCAAGAGTTGTACTTGGAATAAGATCCTCTGGGTCAGGGGCATCTTTTGGGTGTTCTGGATAAGTGCGTCTGGAAAGGGCATCTGCAACATCATTCTTTTTCCCTTTTTTGTGGATGACCGAGACCATCTAGCCATACGACCTGTGTCATGTTTGACAGATTGAAGCCATTTGAGAGCAGAGTGATCCGTGAAAACAATGAAAGGTTTATCAGCAAGATAAACATGATACGATTTTATACCCTCAATGATAGCAAGGCACTCTCTCTCAGAAATAGAATAGTTTCTTTCAAATTTGTTCAATGACCGACCACCGAAAGCAATGACTCTTTCTTTACCCTTATCATCAAATTGACCTAAAACGAATCCTAATGCAGTACCAGAGGCATCTGTAGTTAGGGTGAAAGTTTTAGAGTTTTCGGGGGTAGGCTAAGACAGGTGGGGATGTCAGTGCAATTTTCAGTTGATCAAATGCATATTGACAATCATCAGGCCACTCAAATTTGATTTCCTTACGCAATAATGAAGTAAGAGGACTGATAATAGTGCTATAGTTTTTGATGAACTTACGATAATAGTTGCAAAGCCCCAAGAAAGATCTTACATCCTTTGTACATTTTGGTATAGGAAAGGACTTGACAGCATCTGTTTTTGTTACGTCAACTTGCACGCCATCTTTGGTAATTACATGACCTAAGTAATGAACTTTCTGGAGAGCAAAAGAGCACTTGCTAGGCTTCAGAGTAAGACCTGCATTTTCAAGGCGAGAAAAAATTTGATGAAGATGATGAATATGCTGCTCAAATGAATTTGAAAAGACCAGAATATCATCTACATACACTAGACAAAACTTCCAGTTTAAACCTCTGAGTACCTGAGTCATAAGAGCTTGAAAACTAGCAGGTGCATTGACTAACCCAAAAGGCATTCTCTTCCACTGATAGACACCTGTGGGTGAAACAAATGCTGACCTGTGGGCCGTATCTGGGTCCATTGGTATCTGCCAAAATCCTGATGATAAGTCAAGGGTAGAGAAAATGTTGGCTTTGGAAATACCGATGGTATCAAATACATCCTCAAGCCGCGGTAATGGGAATGTATGTTGTTTGGTGACTGCATTTAATTTTCTATAATCAACAGCAAAGCGCAGTTGACCATTCTTTTTCTTGACCATAACAACAGGGCTCTGCCACTTGGAAGTTGATTCTTCAATAATGTCGGCTTCGAGCATTTCGTCTAGCTGACGATTCATCTCTGCATTGACCACTGGTGATTGTCGGTAAAAGCGCTGTCTGGTTGGAGGGGCATTGCCTGTTTCAATTCTATGAGGTTGAAGCGAACAATTACCAAGTTCTGAAAGTTCTTTAGCAAAAACTGATTTATATTTTTGAAGGAAAGTGAGGAGAGTTTGTTTCTGTTGGAGGTTTAAATCAGAGTTTGAGAGGTCGAATTCAAGAGGCTCATTTTTATCTTCAGATTTGGTTGTTTTGTTTTTGACAGGGGTGTCAAGAGATGTAACAGTTTCTGGACTGACACTACAATTGTGACCGAGTAGTTTTTACGGTGCTAGAGAAATTCTTCTGGAGCTGTATCCGCCGTGTGCAGTACGGACGGGGTGAGGGAATGTTGGCGTAAAGGGTGTAAGGTATAAGGTTGTGGCGCGTTGTAGGCCGTAAGGTAAAAACGAAGGGTAGGTTTGCCGTATTCCCGAAGGTCCACCAGTATACAGTTCCAGAGAAATAAACAGGCAATTGATGCAGGATTCCGAATTTATTGGACGCGAATCAACGATGGCAACAGTATAACAATTTAACAAGCAGACATATTACAAACAAGTCGGATATGGCCAGTAGTGGCCTCCGGACTCAAGACTCTGGGTGAGTCGGACGTGGCCGAGGCTAGCTGCCGTACTCCAGACTGCCGATTGACAATTGTACATAACTATTTATAAGAATCTGAACAATAAGTATAAATTGACAAGTGATGACATAAGTAAGCTGAGTGAAAGGTTTACAGATATAGAATAATTAAATAAACTCAATGAGTCTTTGATGTCCAAGAAATGAAAAACTGATAATTGCACAATGTTGTTTTAAGAGATTAACAGTCCTTGAGACATGACACTCTGTCTCTTTGAAATCACATTAAGAGTCCGAAAAGTGTCAATCACTAAATAAATAACTTTGTAAGAAATAAACTGTGAGAAAATATTACGAAACAGATGTTGAATTTAAAAAGAAAAGTCCAAAATAAAGTTATAATTAAACAGTGAATTTTGCACGGTGATAGTATCCCACCGATCCGGGAAAAACAATTCCTCGTGTTTTGAATGGAATATCACATTTCTTCCTCTGTTCTTTGATTTTCTTCCACCGGTGACGGACGTTTGAGGACAGCTGAAGTTTCTACAGTTGACCGTTGTTTCCTGGTGATGAACAGAGAAAACTGTCTGCATAGTCCATGGCGGCTGGAACTTTTGTTGTCCATCGTTGTTACGTTGAGACTGAGTTGATGTTCAATGGAGAAAACTCGCTGGCTGAAGTGGTCCAGGATCTGACTACTGCAAAATATATGCAGCAGCCCCGGGCGTTGTTGTTACCCTTAGGATTCATCACCAATTGTGACCGCGTAGATTTTACGGTGCTAGAGAAATTCTTCTGGAGCTGTATCCGCCGTGTGCAGTACGGACGGGGTGAGGGAATGTTGGCGTAAAGGGTGTAAGGTATAAGGTTGTGGCGCGTTGTAGGCCGTAAGGTAAAAACGAAGGGTAGGTTTGCCGTATTCCCGAAGGTCCACCAGTATACAGTTCCAGAGAAATAAACAGGCAATGGATGCAGGATTCCGAATTTATTGGACGCGAATCAACGATGGCAACAGTATAACAATTTAACAAGCAGACATATTACAAACAAGTCGGATATGGCCAGTAGTGGCCTCCGGACTCAAGACTCTGGGTGAGTCGGACGTGGCCGAGGCTAGCTGCCGTACTCCAGACTGCCGATTGACAATTGTACATAACTAATTATAAGAATCTGAACAATAAGTATAAATTGACAAGTGATGACATAAGTAAGCTGAGTGAAAGGTTTACAGATATAGAATAATTAAATAAACTCAATGAGTCTTTGATGTCCAAGAAATGAAAAACTGATAATTGCACAATGTTGTTTTAAGAGATTAACAGTCCTTGAGACATGACACTCTGTCTCTTTGAAATCACATTAAGAGTCCGAAAAGTGTCAATCACTAAATAAATAACTTTGTAAGAAATAAACTGTGAGAAAATATTACGAAACAGATGTTGAATTTAAAAAGAAAAGTCCAAAATAAAGTTACAGTTAAACAGTGAATTTTGCACGGTGCTAATTTTATCATATTTTTTTCTGCATGAACCCAAAGAATTTTTGTTTGGGTCATATTTAAAAACAGATTTTTTAATAAAAATGATATAAAATTCACAATCGGATAAAAACAGACATCTTAAAGTTGTAGGATAGGGGCATTTTTGTAGGTTAGGTCGGGTTACCCTAAACACATAACTTTTTTTAGCCCTTATGTAGCAATATATCTTCATCACCTGCATATGGTGTTTTTGTTTCTCAGTTAATTCAATACACAAAGACATGCTCTTCATATGAACAGTTTCTAAGGCAAAGCAAGCTACTGACAAACAAGTTGATAAAAACAGGACTATCAACAGTCTCGTTTGAAGTCAACTTTTCGTAAGTTCTAGGTTTGATTCAACGACCTTGTCAGCAATTACAATCTTTCACTGGGTCGCATGCTGACTGACGTTTTTCATAATTATTGTTAGACCATAATTAATCACCTAATTGTGTACGGACTTTTCCATTTTTTTCGATAAAGACAAAGAGCACACGGCGGGTGTGACCAGTCAGCAGAGGATGCTCACTCCTCCTAAGCACCTGATCCTACCTCTATCTTTTAGAGGTCCGTGTTGCACTGCTTTGAATTTGTATTTTTGAGATAGTTGACAGTATGTTATTGTCATTTTTCATGATATGAATACTATAAACTATTTTAATAAGGAACAATTGCTAATATTTAAGCTTTAGAATGTTAATGTTTTTCAACATCGTTATACAAATGCATAAGCTTCGAGCTCTTCTACGGTCAGACGAAATAGAAACAAAAACGTTGACTGTGTATATAAAAGAAAAAAAGCTAGATATTCATATTATAGTTTTAGTGATATAAAGAGAATCTTCAAACATTGTTTACAATATAATGGAATTGCATTAAACCCTTCATATAGGCACTATTTTTATATTTAATAATTCAAAAGCAATACCAATAAATCAAAATGGCTGACAGTGATATTTTACTGCTGAGCTTTACGATGAGTACTTGAATTGATCATTTTACTGTGCACGTAATAGACTAGAATGATATATTATAAAGCACTAATAAACGGGTATGTTAACAATCAAGGCTTAAAATCTGTAACTTTTCATAACATTTTTGAAACATTGCTTTTATAGATTTTGCCGATAAGAATAAATTTATTTTAATGTCAGCTTTTGGATTACAATCGCTCATGATCTTTGTAATGTAAATATGGTTCGCCATTGTTTTGAATCCAATAATGACATTTCCTTTAAAATGGACTTTTTTCTATTTGCAAGTTAATAATGAAAACAATTAAACAATTTGAATTTCTTCTCTCATAGCAAGCGTTTTTTTTTTTGGTTTTTTATTGGGTTTTTCATTTCACAACATATGTACATGTATAACATAATAATGAATTGAACATTTATATAAACATATTACATAATCTTTAGACTATTTCTACTTAATAGTACAGTTTTGTATATTTCATATGAAGTGAAGCATTAACTGCATTAACTTATTTTGCATTAACTGATTTTGAGAGAGAGAGAGAGAGAGAGAGAGAGAGAGAGAGAGAGAGAGAGAGAGAGAGATTATGCAGGTGGACTACAATACAAGTATAGACTATGCTATACTGAAAACAAATGAAATGATATGAGGGTTCACAACGATCAAAAAAACAAAAAACAGAAAAATTGAACTTATCTCTCTAACTACAATTTTTCACAGATATTCTGCCAGTGGCTTTCGTATTCCTTATAATTACATCTTTTCAAAAGCAAATATTTTTCAGTTAAGATTCTTTCTGTTATGACCTTTTTTCAAGGCATGTATATTTGGTGTCGGATTACTTTTATATTTACATGAAAAAATATATTGCTTCACAATAAGAGCTATCAAGTTAAAAAATTTATAACTTTCTTTATTTTTATATTTTCCAAAAAGAACTGATTGAATATCAGATGTAATCGAGATTTCAAACTGTGTAAAAATCATCTCTTCAACATCACAACACAATTCTTTTACTATATTACATTCATAAAATGAATGACTAATACTTTCATCATCTTTTTTACAAAAGGTGCGAACAGCAGATTCTGCTTTTTTTTTATATTAAAAGGATATTTATTTGTAGGGACAATCCTATGAAGTATTTGATATTGCAGCCAATTTAGTTTTGATTCCTGTGTACTCTTAAAAGGGAGTTCAAAAATTCTATTCCAAGAAGTTTGTGAATAGTTGTAACCCTTTACTCTCCATTTTGATATCGATGTACATATTTCTCTTTTTTGTCTAATAGTATGTTGTACATGGGTTTACAACCTTTACAAGTATTAATAAACAATAGAATATGATTAGGGACAATTGGTCCATATTGTAATGTGTTCTGTAGGTTTGGTAAGTGTATATCTTGTGTATGCAGTCTGGTTGTAACTGCAGTTCTTAAACTTGCATACTCTATGAAATTTGTCTTTGGATTAATGTGTGTCAATTCATCAAAGTTTCTAAATGTTCCATCTATATTAAGCAGATCACTAACAAAAATAAATCCTTTATTAACATAACTTTTGATAAATATTGATTTATTGTCTATGGTGATTTTGGGATTGTGCCATATATTTAAGGTCTTCCGTTTCCAACGGAAGACCTTATAGTGATTGTAGTGTTTCTTATTAAGGTCTTCCGTTTCCAACGGAAGACCTTATAGAGATTGTAAGGTTTTTAAGGTCTTCCGTTTCCAACGGAAGACCTTATAGAGATTGTAAGGTTTTTTATTATTATTTTTTTCCCAGTTTTTGTCCACAAGATTTCTCAGAGATGGCTCGATAGATTTACTTGAAGTTTTTAGGACTGATAGGAAATGATCATATCTCTAGGCGTTTTTTTCATTTTTTGAAAATTTATTTCCTGTCGTCCGTTTCCTGTCCCCCGACAAAAAGCTTGTCACATCGAAATCTCAGAAACGATAAAGATTTGAACATTCAAACTTTGAGGGATGATAGACCTATAGTTGTAGATGTGTTTAAACATATTTGTTTTGTTCGGCGTAAGTTCCGGTCGTCACCGGAAGCTCTTCAATTTTTTTTTGTTTTTACGTATTTAATTTACTTTCCATATAATAAAGATACTAGTATAGATCCTTACATATGTCATCTATGCAATGTTAAATAAACAAAAAAAATCTACTTCCGGTGAGATATCTCGATTATCTCAGGAAGCTTTTTTAAAACATATTTTGTACCCGCAATTTCTCAGGTACTGTACGTGATCAAGACACGAAACTTTCACTAATCATAGACATTTGATTGAAGATGTGTTTAAACAGTTTCATTTTGTCTTCTGTCACTTCCGGTCCACAGCGGAAGAGTTCAAACAAATCAAACTGTTTATCCGTTGAACTGTTTTTATTTGGTAGTTTTAGCTACTTTGATGAAAAATAATGTAAAATAGAAAAGTAAACAAGATATGAAAAATTTAAGTTTCATTAAGCACTTCCGTTTGTCCGTTTCCTGTCCCGAGACAAAAAACATATATCGACGAGATCTCAAAAACAGTAGCGACTTCAACAACCAAACTTTGTAGGATGATAGACCTGTGTATGGACATGTGTTAGCACTATTTCGTTTTATCTGGCGTAACTTCCGGTCGTTACAGGAAGTACACCAAATTCTGATTTTTTATAAATATGTTGGTTATTTAGCATGGAAGTAACATTTAAGTTTTAAAATACAAGAGGTCATCTACACTTTGGAAAAAAACAAAACCAAAAAAGTTCTACTTCCGGTGAGACATCTCAAATATCTCATGTAGCCTTCTTTTTAAAAAAACAAACTACCCCCAAGATCTCAGAAACTGTGAGAGATCAAGACACAAGACTTGTATGTATAATGGACATTTGAATGAACATGTGTTTAACGGGTTCCATTTGGTCTTACGTCACTTCCGGTTTTCACTCGAAGTGTTCAATCATCACAATTTTTTTTAACTTTAGAATTGTTTTCTAACATTTTACTCAATGTGATGAACAATAATATCATAGGTAAATGTACTAAAATATGTATTTTCAATTTCTTAATCACTTCCGTTCGTTCGTTTCCAATCCCAAGACAATAACCTTTTCTCAATGAGATATTATAACTAACAAAAATTTGAACATCTGAATTTTGAGGAAAGACAAGGCAATGTATGAAGATATGTTTACTATGTTCTGTATGATCCGGCGTAACTTCCGGTCGTCACAGAAAGTACTCAAAAAATGACGTTTTTTGTTTTGTTTATTTCTTGGGATTTCCTTTACAGTATAAATTATTTCCATTTTCTGTTTACGAGAGAAATTGATCTTTTGTACAGATTTATACATGAGGAACGGAAGACCTTTTTGTTGCTATAGCAACAAGAGTCTAGTTTATTATTATTTTTTTCCCAGTTTTTGTCCACAAGATTTCTCAGAGATGGCTGGATAGATTTACTTGAAGTTTTCAAGATTGATAGAAAATGATCATATCTCCAGGCGTTTTTTTCATTTTTTGAAAATTTATTTCCTGTCGTCCGTTTCCTGTCCCGCGACGAAAAGCTTGTCACCTCGAGATCTCAAAAATGGTAAAGACTTGAACATCCAAACTTTTTTGGGATGATAGAACTATAGTTGTAGATGTGTTTAAACATTTTTGTTTTGTTCGTCGTAACTTCCGGTCGTCACCGGAAGCTCTTCAAAAATTTTTGTTTTTACGTATTTAAATTATTTTCCATAGAATAAAAATATTAGTATAGATTCTTACATATGTCATCTATACAATGTTAAATAAACAAAAAATTCTACTTCCGGTGAGATATCTCGATTATCTCAGGAAGCTTTTTTAAAACATATTTTGTACCCGCAAGTTTTCAGGTACTGTACGTTACCAAGACACGAAACTTTCACGAATCATAGACATTTGATTGAAGATGTGTTGAAACAGTTTCATTTTGTCTTCCGTCACTTCCGGTCCACAGCGGAAGAGTTCAAACAAATCATACTGTTTATCCGTTAAACTGTTTATATTTGATAGTTTTAGCTACTTCGATGAATAATAATGTAAAACAGGAAAGTAAACAAGATATAAAAATTTAAATTTCATTAAGCACTTCCGTTTGTCCGTTTCCTGTCCCGAGACAAAAAAACTTATATCGACGAGATCTCAAAAACGGTAACGACTTCAACAACCAAACTTTGTAGGATTATAGACCTGTGTATGTTAACACTATTTTATTTCATCCGGCGTAACTTCCGGTCGTCACAGGAAGTACACCAAATTCTGATTTTTTAAAAATATGTTGGTTATTTAACATGGAAGTAACATTTTAGTTATAAAAATACAAGAGGTCATCCACACATGGTAAAACACCAAAAAAAGTTCTACTTCCGGTGAGACATCTCAAATATCTCATGTAGCCTTCTTTTTAAAAAAAAAAACTACCCCCAAGATTTCAGAAACTGTGAGAGATCAAGACACAAAACTTGTATGGATAATGGACATTTGAATGAACATGTTTTTAACGGGTTCCATTTGGTCGTACGTCACTTCCGGTTTTCACTCGAAGTGTTCAAGCAATAAAAGGTTGGTTTTTTTAACATTATAATTTTTTCAACATTTTACTTAATGTGATGAACAATAACGTATCATAGGTAAATGTATTAAAATACGTATTTTCAATTTCTTAATCACTTCCGTTCGTTCGTTTCCGGTCCCGACACAAAAACTTTTTCTCAACGAGATATTATAACTAACAAAAACTTGAACATCCAAACTTTAAGGAAAGACAAGGCAATGTATGAATGTATGTTTACTATGTTTTGTATGATCCGGCGTAACTTCCGGTCGTCACAGAAAGTACTCAAAAATTGACATATTGTCTTTGTGTATTTGTATTTTTGGGGAATTCCTTTACAGTATAAATTATATCCATTTTCTGTTTACAAGAGAAATGGATCTTTTGTACAGATTTATACATGAAGAACGGAAGACCTTTTTGTTGCTATAGCAACAAGAGTCTAGTTATGGTCTTCCGTTTCCAACGGAAGACCTTATAGTGATTGTAAGGTTTTTTATTATTATTATTTTTTTTTCCTTTTTTTGTCCACAAGATTTCTCGGAGATGGCTGGATAGATATTTTTGAAATTTTCTGGAATGAAAGACAATGATAATATCTCTAGGCGTTTTTTTCATTTTTTCAAAATTTATTTCCGGTCGTGCGTTTTATGTCCCGCGTTGAAAAAGCTTGTCACCTCGAGATCTCAAAAACGGTAAAGTTTTGAACACCCAAACTTTGTGGGATGATAGACCTATAGCTGTAGATGTGTTTAAACTATTTTTTTTTTTGTTCGTCGTAACTTCCGGTCGTCACCGGAAGCACTTCAAAAATTATTATTTCTACGCATTAAATTTCTTTTCCATATAATAAACATAAAACTATAATTCTATACATAAGTTACCTATGCGATGTTATATCAACAAAAAAATTCTACTTCCGGTGAGATATCTCAATTATCTCAGGTAGCTTTTTAAAAACACAATTTGTACCCGCGAGATCTCGGAAACTATTAGCGATCAAGACACGAAACTTTCATGGATGATAGACATTTGATTGAAGATGTGTTTAACCGGTTTCATTTTGTCTTCCGTCACTTCCGGTCCATACCGGAAGAGTTAAAAAAAACTAGCTGTTTATCAGTTTAACTGTTTTCCTTTGATATTTTTTAGTTAGATAAATGAAAAATAATGTACAAATGGCAAATATACAAGAAATATTGAATACAATTTACATTGAACACTTCCGTTTGCCCGTTTCCTGTCCAGAAACCATAAACCTTATTTCGACGAGATCTCAAAAACAGTAACGACTTGAACAACCAAACTTTGTGGGATGATAGACCTATGTATGTACATGTGTTAACACTATTTTGTTTTATCCGGCGTAACTTCCGGTCGTCACAGGAAGTACACCCAATTTTGATTTTTTTAAAATATTTTGGTTATTTAGCATTGAAGTAACATTTAGCTATAGAAATACAAAAAGTCATATACACATGGTAAAAAAAAGTTCTACTTCCGGTGAGACATCTCATATATCTCAGATAGCCTTCTTTTTTAAAAACAAAGTATAAATAAGATCTCAGAAACTGTGATAGATCAAGACACAAAGCTTATATATATTATATCCATTTTCTGTTAACAAGATAGCTAGATTTTTTGTGCAGATTAATACATGAGGAACGGAAGACCTTTCTGTTGCTATAGCAACAAGAGTCTAGTTATTATTATTATTTTTTTTTCCACGTTTTTCTCAGAGATGCCTGGAGATATTTATTTGAAATTTTCAGAAATAATAGGGAATGATAAAGTCTAGGAAGGATTTTTTTATTTTTTCAAAATTCATTTCCTGTCGTCCGTTTCCTGTCCCGCGACGAAAAAGCTTGTCACCTCGAGATCTCAAGAATGGTAGAGACTTGAACGACCAAACTTTGTACGATGATAGACCAGTGTATGTAGATATGTTTAAACTATTTTGTTTTGTTCGTCGTGACTTCCGGTCGTCACCGGAAGCACTTTAAAAATAGTTGTTTCACGCATTTAATTCATTTTCCATAAATTAAATTTATAAGTATAAATCTATACATAAGTTATCTATGCAATGTTAAATCAACAAAAAAATTCTACTTCCGGTGAGATATCTCAATCATCTCAGGTAGCTTTTTTAAAACGCATTTTGTACCCGCAAGATCTCAGAAACTATAAGTGATCAAGACACGAAACTTTAATGGATGATAGACATTTGATTGAAAATTGTTTAACCGGTTTCATTTTGTCTTCCGTCACTTCCGGTCCACACCGGAAGAGTTAAAAAAAATCGAGCTATTTATCAGTTTAACTGTTTTCCATTGATATTTTAGTTAGATAAATTAAGAAAGATTTAGGAATGGCAGGCATACAAGAAATATTTAATACAATTTACATTGAACACTTCCGTTTGCCCGTTTCCTGTCCAAAGACCAAAAATCTTATTTCCACGAGATCTAAAAAAAAACGGAAACGACTTGAACAACCAAACTTTGTGGGATGATAGACCTATGTATGTACAAGTGTTAACACTACTTTGTTTTATCCGGCGTATCTTGCGGTCGTCACAGGAAGTACACCTAATTTTGATTTTTTAAAAAATGTTTCGGTTATTTAGCATTGAAGTAATATTCTAGCTATTGAAATACAAAAGGTCATATACACATGGTAAAACAAAAGTTCTACTTCCGGTGAGACATCTCAAATATCTTAAGTAGTCTTCTCTTTCAAAAACAAAGTACCCAAAAGATCTCAGAAACTGTGAGAGATCAAGACAGAAAACTTATATAGATAATGGACATTGATTGAACATGTGTTTAACGGGTTTCATTTGGTCCTACGTCACTTCCGGTTATTACTCAAAGCGTTCAAGCAACATAACTTTTTTTTTTAACTTTTAATTTTTTTAAAACATTTTACTCAATGTGATGAACAGTAACGTACTGTATGTAAATGTACTAAAATATCTACTTTCCATTTCTTAAATCGCTTCCGTTTGTTCGTTTCCGGTCCCAAGACAAAGACCTTTTTTTCAACGAGATATTATAACTTAAAGAAACTTGAACATCCAAACTTTGAGAAAAGGCAAAATGTAGATATCTTAATTTTTCTGTTTACAAGATAACTGGATTTTTTGTGCAGATGAATACATGAGGAACGGAAGACCTTTTTGTTGCTATAGCAACAAGAGTCTAGTATCATTTATAATTTGAGGTTTACTAAGTGGCGTTTGTTCAATTATTTTTAACCAGCTGAGGAGCACTTCTTTCCAAAAAGAATTTTCTAAATTTTTACATAGAAGGTACGAATAATCAGGACCATTTCTCCATATTTCAGAGATACTATTTTTCAAAATTGATTCTAAAAGCTTTACCCATTTTGTATCAGTTTTAATTAGTCTTCTCATCAAAGTAGCTTTGAGTGCTGTGATAAAATTTCCATAATCAACCATTTTGAGACCCCCATGATTATAATCTTGTATGATTGTACTTTTCTTTACTTTATGAACTTTACAGCCCCATAGGAAATGAAAAATATCATGTTCAAAAGTTTTTAGGTATTCAGTTTTTGGGTTGGGTAATGCTAGTATCAAATGATTTAGCTTTGGTATTATTAGTGTCTTGATTATCGTAATTCGACCAATTGGTGTTAATTTTCTTAACTTCCACTGATTTATTTGTCTCTCGAATTTGTCCAGGCTGACTTTTATAATTTTTACCGCTAGCCGTCGATTTATGTTGACCGAAGACGAAATGTTCCGGAAAAATCGAACACGGAGGCATGATTTAATTTACGGTCAGTCAGAAAGAACCATCAGTTGTCATGGATGAAGAAGTCTCGATATATCTGTGAAAATCTATTTCCTTTTCCCCCAGGATTATTGATTCAGTTTATTGCATCATATTGCATTCTTTTCAGATCATTTTAGTTTTATGATCACATATAGATAATAGCTCAAATTACTATCATCCATTATTTAAAAGAAATTTGAAGTTTCCAATATTGTTGAAGCATGTTTTATGAAATATTACCTTTTCAGAACAAATTTTGTATGCATTATTCAGCTGCATATGTACTTAAGACCTCATCATTGGCATAAATTCTTTCCTACAGAATACCAAACAGTCAAGTAGCAACAATCGGCATCATGTCCTAAAGGTGATAGGAAGTTGTGAAAGAGCGTCCTTGTCAGTTGGATAGGGACTTGTTCGTTTTATTTTTAAAGAGATACGATAAACTCTCAGGAGGAGAGGGACATTTCTCCGATTTCCGAGTAAAGATTTCAAATTCGTAACTTGTGCTCACTCGACCTTTAAATCTGATCCTCTTTGTAATATTTACCTTTTCATTTTATTGTTATTAGGTAATCTTTATGTTTATAAACATACTATTTGTCTTAAAACAAAAGATAGATGACATACATAAACAAAAATATTTAAAACTTAAATCCCCTGAACGTTTCATTTCTCTGTAGGCTATCAAATACAAACAATGCATGCAGTGCATAATATTGAGTCTACGAAGCTCCCCTTTTTAATAATAGTCTAGATATGGATAAAAAGGAAAAGATAATAATTTCACCAGAAGCAGAGAGGCATCATAAGCCAAAAATCAATAAGCCGTTGATAGCAGTTTTAATTCTAGGAAAACCTACCAAGGACAGGAGAGAGCATTTAAAGTACGGAAACCGAATTCATTTGGAATCTGAACACAATGACAAAATGACGCTTTTTCAAATAGTGCCTTACATCCGGGTCCTATTTCTCAGCATATGCTGGGGGACGGTCGGCGGGGCATATTTTCCGAATTTCGGTAAGTAGTTTAATATAAAAAAAATTTAAATGCAATTTTTAGGTTTTTCAAAAGTGTTTTTTCCAAAGACTTAAAATTTACAAAGTTGCAAAAAACCTTCAAAGACAGGAGTTGTTGCTTGGAGATTTTGCCGATAAGAATAAATATTTGAGCACCAGTTTGAAAACAAATATCATAATTGCAGCAAATTGTTTCTGGTGATATTACAAAGTAACCAATTTTTGTTAGATTATTTTTCTAATTGAAATTATTTTGATTAAATTAATTCAAAGGATTTCGGAGTAGTTATCTGTCACTGTGTAGTTCAAAATATTAAATTGATTTTGTAGTTGATAAGAACTTTGTGAAAAATGATAAACTGTCTTAACATTTCAGTAAAAATACATGTATGTTACAAACCTAGTTATACCATGACAAAGTACAAATTCTAGACAAAGTAAACTTCAACGATTCATCTATATCTGAAGAAGTTCGACAAATTTTCCTTACAGTGCGTTTAACTATAAGTCAGAGTCCCTTTATAAGTCGTTTTAATCAAAGGCACACAAATTTTGCACTTCTGTGTTAATCATTTTCATTGTAATTTGTCAGAAAAAAAATGAAGCAAATATTCATATAAACTTTGTTTATTTATAATATACAAAGCCACCGTTAAAGCGATAATGGCGCAAATAGAGATAGTATAAATGTACTGGATGATCTATTGGAATTGCAAATCATAGCTTTCCTGAATAATCATTTTAACGATCAAAACCTTTTTGAAGGTGTGTTTAATTAGGCAAAGCAAACTTTATTGATTGATTGAATTTTTTAAAAAAGTTGATGAAAAAGATAAATTTCAGTCAGTAGTACTTTTTATAAATATGTAGAATAAGGTTTTGGGATTTTCCTACCGATGGCCAATTCATCGCCGCCTTACCATATTCCCGAGACTCCTCTCGCATTTAATGCATTAGCTAAAAATCATTTTAAATAATGTATTACGGTGCCTTATAGATATACATAACATTTTTCGAATAATGCATATAGCAGTTATCAAAAATTAAAGAACGATTTTAGTGGTGTAGTGAATGGGATTGGGTTAAGACCCGAGGCTGTTTTAACTAGCATCAAAATTACCTTATCATGAGCTAGAGAAGTTGTTTATAGATGGGTTTAAAACCAGATGAAATGGATAGCACGATATTTATTATATTACTAGATGATACCCAGCGCAAGCGCGGGAATTAACACTTTACACATTATAATCATAAAATGCGTAAGATGTTGAACTATATTTTTGTTCCTTTTTGTTTATACTTTGTCCGATTTTTTTCCTTATCTTATTCAAAATTGAAATAAAAAACAAACTGACTGCTTTGTTGGATATTTCGAGGAGCGGGCAGGGATGAAAAATCAAAACTGAAATGGATAATATATACATTTATCTCATACGTGATGTGTATATTACCCGTGTGATAATTTTTGCTATATCAAACGGGTGATGCTTTATCAAATACTTCCGGTCCGAACTATTTTTTACACAACCCCTCGCTTCAACGCTTCAGTGACCTATTTTCTAAGATTTGCTAGTACTTTCAACATAACTATATCTACTACAAAAATTAATGTAAAATTGATTTTGTCAAAGATTTAAATTACAAATATGAAGGAAAACAAATAACTGCGTAGCACAGGCGTCGACGTCGGAACCGGGGGCTATTGTGTGTGTGTGTGTGGGGGGGGGGGGGGTAGCCCGCCCCCCTTTTTTTCAAAGTTATTCATAACCGTTACACAAGACCCTTTTTTCTTGTTTGTCAAGATTTTTGATAAGTTTAGCCGACTTCCAATTTGCTTTTTGAAGTTTATAAAACTGCAAATTACGTTAACTATCAAGGAGTTCATCCTGACGACGCGATGAAAACAGAGCGCTTTGGTTGTGTTTATATACAAGAACTTACCGAAATAATGTTTCATAAGACTTTTATTCCACCACCAGTAAGTATCCTTATTCACTATTTTCAATTTCGAATCATAAGGCTAGCCTCGTGTTTGTTTTATTAAACATCAACAACTGTGTATGTAAACAAACTTGATTATTCAAGTCTTCTAATCGGAATTATTAATTTCCATTTAATCAAGTGAATAAGCTCTAAGAAAAATTATTTAGAACTAAAAAAATATTTTTAGGTTTATTTCAGTGAAACTTTACATTAAAACAGTTAGATTTATCTCAGGAATGACGTACTAAATTGTATTGCGCAAGGTCACAATAGCCGCATAACACAACGTTGCATCATCGTTTTTAATCTTTGAAAAAAAAAAAAATTCGGGTCACATAAGGGACTGTTTCAAAAGCTTCATGATATAAATCAAATTGTATGAGATAAATAGAACATCTATATTGTGTGATTTTATATTTGCTTTATCCAACTCGTTGAAATGGTTATACAGTAAAACACGGTTATAGCGAACACGCTTATAATGAATTGACGCTTACAGCGAAGTGATTTTCATTCCCCAAGTCTCTATTTCATGTTGTAAACTTGACGGATATAACGAATTACGCTTATAATGAAGTTAAATTGACTGTCCCTGGGACTTTGTTATAAGCGTGTTTTACTGTATTCGCTCGGCAAGCCTCGCGAATATATACACCTTTTCAACTCGTTGGATAAAGCAAATATGAAATCACACAATATAGATATCCTCTATGTACGTGGCCTTTATCCTGTTTGTTGCAGCTGAATGAATTATTAACTTTCTGTATTAATGAAGGTCCGATCCAAGGTATCTGCCCGCGATGCATGATGAACTTGTCCTACACTTTTCGTTAATTAGTCAATCCGCGTTCTTGGAAACCCCGTTCTGGAAAGTTCTCAGGCAAATGTTTATCAAAACTAAGAGTGTCCACAAAAGAACAAAAATTGACTGATTTTATTTTTTCAACATATGTCAAATATCAACTTCTATGTATGCTCTAAATAGGCTCACAGTAAATATATTCAATCTTTACGTAATCGTTCAGTATTATTTCATTGCAAGTATATATTTTGAAGCAAACTATCCCTGACTTGGATCCGCCAAAGCGTATCTACCACCTTACTCTCATTTTTGCTATTTCGGGCTTGTTTATAGAAAATAAGAGTAGGTTTCTAAATAGTTTCACAATAATAACTTATAAGTTAAAATTCAACAAGACTTAACGGACATCATCACGCATGTGTTGAAATACCAAAGGTGTTAGCAAGTACTCTGGTGCAGGCATTTTGTAGTTTATTTGCAAAATGCCTTAATTTATAAGTATAAATTATTTTAAATTTGTAAAACAAAAAACAGAGTCTTGTAATTGTTCTTGATTTTGAAACTTTTTGAAACCGCCTCCTCTATTTGTTTTCTCGCTGAATTTCTAATATTAAAGACACGCGTTATTGACTAGGGAGGCCAGGGAGTCGTCATTGTTTTATTAATATATCTTCTTTTAAGCAAAATTAAAGTTACGTGTGCATGTTAGCTGCATGTTTGTAGCTCTAAAGGAAAATCAGGGTTCTTAAAGCGTAGAGCTTCAGTTCTTCCTTTAAAAAAGCAATGTATGACGAACATGCAGAGAATTGATTGCGCTAGTTTTGGACTGACTAATATTCTTATTCCGACATATTATGTGGATTGGTTATTCCAGTGATGTTGTTATTCTAAGAAAGTCGCCAGTCAATTTACTTCTGATGTCATCGTCTTACTTGCCTCTCGACTTTCTTTCAAACATGCCAACTGACCTCAGAAAGTAAAATACGTTAACTCAAGTGGATAACCACACAAGTTCACTTTGGGCAACTGGTAATGGTGTTCAAAGGGAATTTCGTAAGAAGGGTTAGGGTTAGGTTAAATTGGATAAGGAATTTTATGGTATTATTTATTATTTAAAGTAATAAGGTTAATTAGTCCAAAATGGTGCAGTGATCTGTAAAGAGTTTACCAGATGTGTACGGTAAAATGTAGCTTTACAGCATGTCAACCCGAATTTTCTCGTAGATTTACAGACCTTCGGCTAGCGTGTACTTGCACGCATGTATATCATCTACAATAATTATAGAATAGGAACAGATTGCAAGATAATGATTTTAGTTTTTGAATATTATGTTTTGAAATCTCAAACATGTTTTGGCAACGCCCCGTCTCTTTTTCCTGAATTTTTAATTAAAAAGATTCATTGTAGTACGGAATGTTTGCTGACGTGAGAAGGTTAAAGCACGGATTTCTTCTTTAAAACGAGAAAGAGTTTGTGATATTCAGTTACGTCTGAACATGTATATGGTGTGGTATTTATTCAATATTCGAACAGTTTGCAACGTGTTATCTTTACTTAAATCTTTCAATCTCCAATTTTTGGAGCAAGATTGAGATGATTTAAGGTAACTCCGTACCTATAAAATCATGGGTTCAAAGTTAAAAATATAACTTTTTTTTAACTTATTGGACTTGAATTTTATCAAAAAATGAATAAAATATATCTGTTTCCATACTATTTAAGATTTAAGGTAATAAAAACCAAAAGCTGAAATTATCATCTGAAAATCACACTTTTTTTGTTTAAAAATTAAATATAAGTGGATGGATACTTGTTTGTCTATTTAAATTTTATTGCTTACTTTATATCTCATATATATGGGCAGCGGAAAGGGCAAAAAATACATTTTTACATAATCAACGATAAACTAAATTCAGCAATCTAAGATAATATTATCAATGGCCATAGGTGCAAAACCAACAGTCTTCTTTGCACGGCTTGCTTTAAACGATGTCGAACAATATGTATATATATTTGAAAACGACATATTTTCCAAAAAAATACATTAACTTTATCGATTAATGCGTTACTTCCTCGTTCAGAAGCAAATGTTCACAATTTATGTTTATAACGTGAACAAAGTCGGTAACGTAGAAAAATCAGCACACATGTAAAATATAACAATGACAAGCGTTTTGAAAATTATTTATCCCGACATCATTTATTTTCAAAACCATCGGAATAGGGGTATTACCTTTTCAAAAATTAATTTAAAAAATACCATGCAGTTAGTTGCGGTGATTATTCGGACATCCTGCGTATCCACTCGGCTATACTAGACACGATGAAGTTTGCTAAGATTTAAAACATCGTTTTTTAACTTCGGTTTTTTTTTTCGAAGTTTAATCTTTAAAAATATGCCTTTTTGACTTTTGCTATAAGAATTTTAATTTTTTGATTAAAATATTAATTTTATAAGACTGGTAAAAATCGTAGTTAAATAGTGGATGCAGGGGAGGGGGGGGGGTAATGTAAAGTTCAAGCAGATAGTTTATGTAATTAAATAATGATCCCCAAAATAGAGCTATGCTAACTATATAATATTATACATTTGTAATTACATTAACATTCCCGCATTTTTTATAATAAAATACAGGTAATTCTCAAGTGAATGACAGGCTATAATTGTTACCACAACACAATTCACACCTCTTGTGCTGAACGATATAAAACGACATGGCTTCATAAAATTAATAAATAAAAATCCTAATCAAGCAAGCACGCTGTCTTGGCCGTGCATGCATAAAAGCAAGTACTGTTTTGGTGGTTTTTTAAAACATATTTCAATTCTTGTATAGGTAATAATTAATTTCAGAGGAATAATAATACGAGAAAAGTATCTTAATACAGTAAGATGTTTCGCTCCGAGACAGGTGCGAAACATCTCAGGGCGAAACAGAATAGGTGCGAACCATCCCGGATTCCAATAATCGATGACGCATATTGCTTCCCCAAAAACGCCATCTGGCGTTTATTTGTGCGTCCGCTTGTTTCATGTTGATGTATGTTCGTTTTACATTTATGTCTGTTGGTCTTACTTTTTGTGTTTGATTTGTATTTAGATATCTTTGGTTGATTTTATGTACATTTATTTTGCAAAGAAGACTGTTGGTTTTGCACTTATGGTCATTGATAATATTATTTTAGATTGCTGAATTTAGTTTATCGTTGATTTTGTAAAATTGTATTTTTTGCCCTTTCCGCTGCCCATACATATACCCCTCCCGAATATAAACGATTGAAGCAAATTAATCATCAGGAGACGATATTGTAGCTCTATAATTGGACAACTTCCAGCGTGTATCTAGCCAAAGTTCTTATCGTCTTATGAAGTATTAGGATAGTTCACCCTTAATCAGGAATACATCTCCCGCTACCACACAATCATTCGTACCCCTAGAGACTCTTACTTTATATCTGTAGTGTTCATGCACATTTCTCTCAGCGTCTCTCCGCATGCCCTCTGTGCACTGCTTGTGGCTGAGCCGCTCATTGTTTCTGTTTCTTCAGATCTAATCTTTAATATGCAATTTACACAGAATTGGTGACCATAACATTTTGGCTATATTTCGCGGTTATGCCAATAACATGTTAAATTAAGTTGTATTTTACACCGATTTTGAGCTTGGCGGGACATGAAATCTTATCGTTTATAAAGCAATTGTTTGTTCGGTTGTGGTTGTTGGCAGTTTTTTTTTTTTTTTTGGTAATTTGATAACTGAGGTTACTTTGGTATTCTACAGTAAACTTGTAAAAGCGGTTACCTAAGAGATCAATGTTGTTAACAATCTTTAAAAAAAACCCACTTATATCTTTAAATATTTTTATTCCTGCGATTGCGATTGAATCACAATAAGGGCGTTGGCAACAAAGTGTTCCGAATTAAACCCGAACTTACATTTTTCAATTTTTTATATAGAATTGCTAAATTGCCGTTAGCTTGCTTATTATTTTTACAATTGGGAGTAATTTTCCGTGACACAAACGCTTGTATGTTGAAACGCTTATTTTATGGTAAAGTTAATATAAAGGCACACTAACTAATAAACACAAGCCAAGGCTAACTAGTAACACTTTTCATTGTGTTAAAGCCTTTAAGGTAACAAAATTACGGACGGTAACTCTCAAATAGTGAATAGCCTTTTTAGGTACACGGTTTAGCTATTTATTCAATTTTAAGTTGGATATCATATGAAACAATCTATTTCGATTTATTTCTTTTTACAATAAAATCAATGTTGTAAATTAATGCAAAAATATATTTTTGGATTTTTCAATAAAGAGGTAAAGATATGTCTTTTGTTGCAGTTGCCTATTTATATTTAGACAAATATGAATTCATTAAAGAACTTATAGGAAATATCGTATCAAAACCAGAAAAGTTGACAGTTTCTTTATCCAATAAAACGTTTTTTTTAATAATCTTTTTACCTATTCATATTGAGAAATGTTAACTTAAATTATAGTGTATATTGTGCTATATATATATATATATATATATATATATATATATATATATATATATATATATATATATATATATATATATATATATATATATATATATATATATAGTTTTTCAATGTTTATACAGGGTTTGTTGGATGCTATCTGTACGACGGGTACATGAAGATGTTTTCAACTTTTATTCTAACTGAAGTGAACGTCTCTAATGGAAGCATGCCTGAACTTATTCTTTGTTTTAAAGAATGTATGAACAACCATACGTACGCTGGACTGAAACCTACACTTAATGTTTGTATACTCTTTTGTAACTATAAAGTATATAAAACCAATAGTTAAACAATATTTTATGTCGCACTCAAAGTATTTGACCTTGTAAAGATATATTACCAGCAGGATACAAGCTCTAAAGCGTTTGATTTGGTCTGTTTGGTAATAATTTAGCTTAATTCTATTGAATTTTCAAATTAAAAAAACAAACAAACCATTTTTGGCTAAACAACCTAGTGTTATTAACATTACATCATTTTCTAGTTACTGTAGATTCCTAATTAAACGCGATCGAGGAATTGATATCTGCGTAAAATCGCGAGAAACACCATTCGCGGATTTTAAAATCTCGCCATTATTATCTGAGAGTTCAGAACTATAAGAAATAAGGGGAAAAGTTCCACGTTCGCAATTTTATATTCTCGTGATTTGATACAAACAAGCGGGATCGCGGAATTAAGTACTCGCATAATATAGGGAATTAACAGTAGTAAAATAATATAACTGTCTCGAAATAAGCCCTCACGGTAAAGATTCTGTGGCAAGCTTAATTCATTGATTAATTAATTGATAAAAAATTTCACAAAAACAGACCAATATAGACTTTTAATTATTTTATATAATTTTATGATTTTTTTGTCATTTTTTCGACAGAAACCAGGAAACTTGTTATGAATGCTAACATTATATTTTTTAACCATTTTCCCCCTTTTGATGTCATACACGTTATCTCTAAATATATGTCAAAGACAGCTCAATAACCTTTTAAATATGTTTTTATAAAAAACAATTTTAGAAAAATAAAAAAAATGTAGATATTGTTTTAAATCTATGGATTACATCTTCATTTTTATTTACACTTGTTACTGTCGTTCTGCTCCAATATGATGGGATCAAAGACCTGAATATGTTTTTTTGTTTGCAGGATGACAATTACTATCAATGTTTTTGTGGAGATGATTATAACCAAACCTTTGCAGTGGACGAGGCCATGTGCACCCACAAAAATCACACACTTATGAAGATCTATAACACAGGTTGTCTTTTACCTCTTGCTAAGATCTGTAACACAGGTATTGATTGGTTGTCTGTTACCTCTTGCTTAGATCTGTAACACAGGTATTGATTGGTTGTCTGTTACCTCTTGCTTAGATCTGTAACACAGGTATTGATTGGTTGTCTGTTACCTCTTGCTAAGATCTATAACACAGGTATTGATTGGTTGTCTGTTACCTCTTGCTAAGATCTATAACACAGGTATTGATTGGTTGTCTGTTACCTCTTGCTAAGATCTATAACACAGGTATTGATTGGTTGTCTGTTACCTCTTGCTAAGATCTATAACACAGGTATTGATTGGTTGTCTGTTACCTCTTGCTAAGATCTATAACACAGGTATTGATTGGTTGTCTGTTACCTCTTGCTAAGATCTATTGATTGGTTGTCTGTTACCTCTTGCTAAGATCTATAACACAGGTATTGATTGGTTGTCTGTTACCTCTTGCTAAGATCTATAACACAGGTATTGATTGGTTTTCTGTTACCTCTTGCTAAGAGCTATAACACAGGTATTGATTGGTTGTCATTTACCTCTTGCTTGTTTACGCTTTTTGAGCACCAATGTTGTTTTTTAAAAGTGTTGATCAATGATTAATTAGAGTTTCTGTACTAAAAAAGAACCTTTTGAAAGCAAGAATTGTGTATTTGAAGCTTTTTCATGAAATGTAATATTGAAATAAATGATGATCTACAATAAATATGAGTTAAATCATACACAAATTATATAATGGAATGACATTTTTTAAGTTCTTTTAATCTCATAACATTCTCACCTAAAGTTAAAATTTGGAATATACATGTTCTTACAATTTCATAGACAAAAGCACAATTATCAATACTTGCTTTTTTGAAAAGAAAGGGAAATATTTTGAAACGACTTAAGACTGAAATATAACTACATTCTGCTGTTTATCTTTATGTTTAATTGTATACATTTTTGAACCTGTTACAGATTATGACATTAAGCCTCTTCTGTCTGTTCCCGGAAACCAGACAAATATATTCGAAATCTGGAACGCGACTAAAAGATATAAGGCTTTGTTTGTGAATGACGTCATGAGAAATCCCGCTATCGATTGGTGGAAACACAAACGACTCTATCATACACCAGAATATGTGAGATTTTAATGCAGGTTAAATGGTCATCATGTTTATTGTCAAAGTCATCCAAATGTTGGAATAAAAGTTTGAGATTTGGTATTCAAGTATAAACCGTTAATACACTTAACCAAAGAACACATTGTAATCTTATATCTTTATAGATTATAAATCTTTACCAAAAAGTCACTTTTGATGTTAATTATTAATGGATATTAAATACAATTTCAACCCTTATTATTTAAAAATGAAAAATGAATATCATTATATTGATTTCTTGTCCATGTATTTAGTTGACGTTTTAGAATTAAGGATTTAAATAGATACTATCATTTTTACTTTAAACTATATATATATATATATATATATATATATATATATATATATATATATATATATATATATATATATATGATATTTTCCTAGTGATAACGTATGAGCACACATCATATAAATAGACCTTTCATTATATCATTCAGTCTAGTATATTGATGATTATACTGTTGTTTTAATGTTTTTTCATATCAAAGTACAATTACTTAAGCAAATCTTAAGTTTGCAAAGATAAACCTTTTTTGTAATTATTTGAAACATATCACAGTGCCACGACACTTACGCATGAGAAGAGAATGTTGATGTTTGAACATGCATGTCAAAATACTATTTCAATGTAACATCTTTCATATTTAGTTGCTATTGTTTAAATAAATACAATCATATATAACAACTTGAATATTTGTAATTGAATGGTTTGTTATTTCATAAGTAATTTTAACCCCTCCAATTAAAATCACTGATTTATGTTTATCCATAATATATTGTGACACTTGCTAATTTGTATCTAGGAGATCAGCATTACTTTTGTCCTAGCTAAAACTCTGAACAGCTTCAACAATAGTTTTTGTTTGTAGGTTAAAGTATCAGCTATGAACAAGCACGGTCAGGAAATTTGGGCGATCGAGTTTTTCACCAATGAATCTTCGGCAGAATTAATTGATTGGCTGAACCCCGAAAACGCACTTAATCGGACAATATCGAATTCGACTAATATTTCCGTAGATATGGGGGAAGAAACATTTTATACATATTTTTGTCTACAAATTAAGTTGAATATGTTGTTTTTTCACAACAAGACAAGTGACATTAATGATTTTAAATGCTTTTGTTACTGTCGATTTTACCATTTACAGGCAAATAGCGATCCAGTCCAAACAAGAACAGAATAAATACTACTTCTTACATGGACTTGAGAAAAGTGGTTCACGAGTGACTGTTGTTACCAAAGATGGAAACCCCAAGTCGGGTAAATATATCATGTGCATTTGTAAATTGAACAACACAGATAAATGAAATATTTAAATCCTGTACATATCTAGTATACTTAACAATCTTTAATGAATAAGTATATGATGTACCATATGTACATATTTGATTTTAACAATATACCGCCATTGAGTTTATTTTGTTGTACTGGAAATACGTGTAACAAAATGGATGGCTATTATTGAGCTTTTTCCCAAATTACAAGGCGATATGATTAATAAATAAAAAAATCTAATTCTTTTAGGCTTAGCAATTTTTTGATCAAGATATGTAACGTTGTACATTGAAAGAAACACTTCATTTGAATAAATACATTGTAATCATAGATACTAACCGCACAATAGAGTAATATGTCATGAACAAGTCAACAATGAACAACTCTATTAAACAAATAAGTATCACACTTTTAACTCACTATACAGTGAATAATATGTAGAGAGAGAGAGAGAGAGAGAGAGAGAGAGAGAGAGAGAGAGAGAGAGAGAGAGAGAGAGAGAGAGAGAGAGAGAGAGAGAGAGAGAGAGAGACTGGTCCCTGATTTTAGGTGTGTAATATCCCACCTTTAAATTTAATGATTGGACTATATGCAATATCTACATAAATTTATAAATTTCCTTTTGTTTATTTCCTCCCTACTCATATACTTACCTGCCTACTGTAAATGCATGCACACTTAGCTTAAAAATGGAGTAAAGTATGGCTCTTGCTAGTGTATATTTATATAATCTTTATATTAGAAAAAATCAAAAACAAATATGTCAATGAGGCACGTATCGCAGTCTTTACTGATATAGCTTGTACACGCATTGCAGATGTTTGATCTAACTCTAAATTTATCGCGGGAAATATAGCGCGAGAGCACTGTGACGTCATCAATGATTTGTTCGTCTTTGTTTACGTATCTTGACTTAATATACGAAGATATTGAAGCATGTAACAAATCTCTTGAGTCTCGCCAAAGCATATGCGGTATTCAAAACGTGTCTTTAAACCTTAAGACACCGTAAATTACGAGTTAAAAGTCGGCCATTTTTGACATAGCACCACGGGTGAAAAAACTAGAGAGCATTATGGGACGTAGACAAAAAAATTTGTTTGATGAACTGTACGTTTAGCTCGTTCTTTTTCCCGCGCACAATGGTTCTTAGAGCTCGCTTCGCTCGCTATTACTATGTAATAATATACAAATATTGACTGGGGTTGAGGGCAACATTGATTATATTAGCCCCCGAGGGACGAAATATTGCCCGACGCGAAGCGGAGGGCGATATTTTCGTCCCAAGGGGGCTAATATAATCAATGTTGCCCGAAAACACAGTCAACATTTGTTTTGTTATATGAAGAAACAAACCAAAATTTAAGAAAGTAATTAAAAACAGATCGTCGTGATTTTCTCAGCTCAAAAAAGAATTCACGAATTCAATTTTGTGCAAATTTCATCTCCAAAATATCCTCAGCATCGAACAGTCACTGGTGATTTTTCGCCGCCCGTAAGAATAAACATACAGATGTTCTACCTGTTATTCGCAAATCCTTATATCCGTTATGATAGCAAACCGTCGCATTGCGCGTCTGTTGTTTGCTTGCCTTGTCAGAGTGTCTATTATGACGTCACCTTGTTTTGGAGTCGCGAAGAGTTATTTACGTCATCGTTTACGAATCAACAAATCAGCAGCGATTAATTGAAATAAAGGGATTATTCTCAAGGTATTATTCCTAGCCGGTCAATATTTAAAAAATATTGACCGGTCAATACTTTTTGGACGAGCTAATATTATAATTATTGACTATTCGTCTATATAGAGTTATATAGTGAGAATTTACTACTGAATATAACAAATTTTGATATTACACTGTATTCTTACGTCACTTGACGTCATAAGTAAACATTACGTAGCTCTTAGGTACGGATTTATGACATAGATTGAGAAAACAATACAGTTCAAAAGTAATGAGTTATATTTAAGCATTGAATTATTATTTTATGAAAGATATAGTCTCATAACTGCAGCGGTATGTGCATACAAATTGATTAACGCACGCTAGCGCATTATGAAAATTTGTATGCACACACCGCTGCAGTTATAAGTAATGAGTTATATTTAAGCATTGAATCATTATTTTTTGAAAGATATAGTCTCATAACTGCAGCGGTATGTGCATACACTTGTATGCACACACCGCTGCAGTTATGAGACTATATCTTTCAAAAAATAATGATTTAAAAAAAATTCTTTTTTATCCTTAGGGTAAGTTCAAATCAATGGAAGAGCCACTGTAACAGCCACAAGCGTGAACTTTGATTCTCGCTTGTGACGTTGCATTTTACAGCGTTCAACGTTTGTGACGTCATAATAGAACTAGTTATTCTAACCTTTGAGTACCCTGTGTGTGTTACGGTCTTATAACTGCAGTATCTTTTCACACACTTTACAAGCAAAAAATATTTGGACTGTAAATAATAATAAGAATTAATGCTGTTTCATTAATTTTATATCATAAATTGATCAAAATATGTTCAAAAATGAAATGTTTGTCTGTTAAGCTTTATTTCATGCGTAAAATTGCTGAGATTTACCAAGTTCAGTTTATTCACTCAAACCAAATAATTTGGTACAAGAGGAACATATATATAATACATACAAATACAAATCGTCAGAGGTACAGACAAACAGGTACATTTTCATACAGGGAAAAAATATAAATAAAAAAGAACAGACTATACAATCACTACTTATGTTAGATTTTAGTATAAAGGATCATAATAGGAAAACAACTAAGAGGAGCAGACAGCATCAACAATTTTTGAAATGGTCTTCTAGATCTATTATATTCTTGGAGTGAAATGTAAAACTTGTTCCCTATGCTTCGTTGATCATTTCTATATATTTATCAAACCTGAAAGCAGATAATAGTTAATCTCATTGTTTTAAACGAAATTTAAATCCAATTTTTTTTAAAGATCAAATTTATGGTATGGATGGAGCTGCACTTCAAAAGATACCTTTGACTGAGGTAAATTTATTGGCTTTTACTTTAAAGTTTACGAGAACTGGTGATGATGATCAAATTGAGTTATGCATCGGTTATCGTCTGTAAGTCTTCGACTTTTCGCATTTCATTGGAAATATTATCTATCTCCAAAAAAGGGGTATCAAAGGTTTTCAAAAAATAGAAGAAATACGGACAGAAAAGAAAGAATGTACAGTGTGTTTATTAATAATAATGTCTTCTTATTTGACCATTATTTTTACATTTGATGCCTTGTCTTTTTTAATGAATATTTTTGAGAGATTGGAAAAGGCCACGATACAGTTGAGTAATCCATGAAGTTAAAGGATCTATTGTGAATAACAGTTGAAATGACCTATAGGGGAGATGGATTTCCCAAGAAATAATCCTTTTTTTCTAATTATTTTTTATCTTACATATTTCTAAATTTTTTGAATTTGCATTTTGAACCTATCATATTGCTCTTGAATTTTGTTATTAATCTTCAAAGTTGGCGAAAACAGCATTTTCTCACTATGATGGTATATTTCTGCATGGTTTTTGGCCTTTATATCCTTCAGGACTTTCTGCCCCTAAAAATCTAAGATATTTTGATAGGTTTTGTTCAAAGGAATAAATTAAAATAATCTCTTTTAGGGGCATCCCGGCTCTGGGGTCGAATTTGGCAAAAAACCGAAAAAATTCGTAAATTGATTTCTATCATAGTGGTCTACATATGTATTTACACCGAAGAGTGTAAGTGCTGGATTACACAGTGGGTTAAGCCGCTAGCTTTGTAACACGTTATTTTTTTTGTGCCATGCAGCTGGTTCGATTTCATCTGTGGGTATACTTTTTTAAAAAAATTTCATGGCATTTATAAACACTTTTTTTACGCAGAATTGTGCATCTTGTATATTTAACTGCGAGATTCTTCCTTAAATGCACATTTGCTCTTTGAATTATAGATATCGATGTGAAAGTATATTCCTCACTACATGTTAAAGCAATCAACCGAAACTATACCTGAGTGTAAGCACGCTTGTTTGAGGACAAGAAACATCCCCTCTGTGTTACTCAAAACAGGTGCCTCGTAAAAACAATCATGTCGAGCAAAAACTCATACGTTTGCTTTTCCATAACATCTATAGGAAATGGTACAATTGTGGGAGAAGTACTGCAAAGTAGATGCAGTTCGTTCTTTGCAAAGAATGTGTGCATTGTACCATTTTATGCCCAAAAAAATGCGGGAGGAGGGTTTATATATTAGAAAAAAAGGAATGGGTCAGTTACATGTAGAGAAATCCGTCCCCTTGTCATTCCGGCATCAGGTAAGTCCCTTTATACAAAGAATGCAGCTGTTAATACGGAGTTCAGTTGAATTTACGGTGAATGGTGGTTGTGTTCAACCGCCTCTTAAAAAAACCCTTCTACATCTTTAAACATCACTCTTCCTGTTATTTTTGTTGAAAAAACTAGGGCGACGTGCATTATTTGTAGCAAGAGCCAAAGGGTTTTGCGACCTTTGAAATCGCGTCACGCGGGAAGACTTTCGATGGTTGCTAATTTGTCCCCGGTTGTAAATAAACGTATGATTATGTGATAATTATAGAAAGTAAACTGAAAATGAAATTTAAAGATAATCAAGTAAAAAAGCGACCATAAGTAATTCTGCTCGGAAACTTAAGTTCAACTTTTTTTTCAATCACTATATTATGAGAACTAGAACCTAAAAGTTTACTGTGTATGGTCTAAAATAAGAAGTGAAACGGAAATAGATGTTTTTTTTTGTAAAGACATAAACCAATACCGGTCTTATAGGTTAATTTAATTGTCATTCACAATAGATCCTTAAGGATAAAATCTCTTAAGTTGGTACAAATATGTATTTTGAAGCAAGTTTGCATTAATTTTAAAACCACTATTGTGTTAAAGCACATATTTACCACAAAAAAAGACATGACATGGATTTTTATATCTTTTTATTAAGAAAAAGAAAAAAAGAATAAATTTAACGAAATTAATATTGAAGAAAGCTATAAGTTTACAAGTCATTGATTTCATAGCGCAGGTAGAAGATAAGGGATACTGTAAGTGGTGCTTATACAGAACATGAAGCCGGATGATAATGTAATTATATATGAATTAAAGTCTTTAAAGATTGACAAGAATAACTTCAAAAATTTAATAAGACCTTTTTGTGCATTTAGAAATGCTTTATAGTAAATCTGCTTTGCTTGAAGGGCTTCAGGGGCGTGGTTTAGTTGCTCTGGTTAGTGGTTTGGCTTACGGAAGGAATTTGTTTTGTTAATTTTTAATTATTTTTGATTGCCGAAATAAAAACGTTGATACTATGCATTTCAATAACATAATCTTTTTTTTCTTAATTATATTATTGTTTGTTAATTAACTTCTAAAATTTAGTCAATGCTTTCCACCTGTTTCTTTAGCTGAAAACTGGTGCTCGATATATTTGTGGTGTGGAAGTGCGAGAGGCAATAAACATAACGACAAAAGAAGTAAGTAAGCTAACAATGATTATGAATGTAGAGATTAATAAACAAAAAAAAAAAACCCGGATCTTAGCTACATAGGACATATTCATGTTTAACTACAAATGATTTAAATTAAAGGTTTTGAGTGTATTGTTGATACTAAATGGTATATACATATGTAATACGGGTTAATTAGGTAAAATGTATGTTCTTTGTTAATTTTTTAATGAGATTTAAGCCATTGTTAAACATTTAAAATGATTGTTTTTTATTGCCCGAAAAAAACCAAACAGAATTAAAAAAAAGAATCGTCATTATCTAAAATTTTCGAGGAGGGATGAATATATAGAAAATGAAATTTAAAGCTGACCTGAATTTATAAAGTAAGATTTTAAAAAACAGTTAAACTTTGATATCTCGAACACTGATATCTCGAATTCAAGAATATGTCGAAGTGATTTGTAAGTCGCAACTACTTATTTTTATCTTTACTCAGTGAAATAAACACCGGATGCTAAAGAGTAGTACTTTACTTCGTTTAATATTGATACGGTTCTTTCATAAAAAAATAAATTAAGGTCCGTTCTACGAAATTCTTTAAGTAAGCAATTTTTAAAGAATTTATTTGAGATATTTTTTGAATTTATATTTTAGATGAAAAAATTCCCTATAAATAAGCATTATAAGATCTTAAAACAGTTTTTAAAACATTCATATGTCCCAGAGAAAGGGGGGGGGGTCCGAGCCCCTGGACCCCCCCCCCCCCCCCCATCTGAATCCGCCAGTGGTTGTTAAATTTCCTTCAAAACGCGTTTCCACAATTCTTTGTGCGTCCAATGTAAAGTCTAGGGGTGAGTAAAATACATGAGCGCGGTAAAGCCTTTATATGGTGTGTAGCGATACGCGTAACAATAGAAATCGAAAACTAATATGATATATGATATGATATATGACTAATATGATATGAAAAGGAAATAATACATACTTATGAATTTAAGTCAGCTTTAATTAACCTTGTACACTGTCAAAACGGCACAAATAACTCATTTTTTATGATATTAGAAAAATAACACACGAAACGTGTACATCACACATTTCCTTGATTCCTGTGCACTCGCCTCTGTGGTGGATCTTGAGGAATGTATAGCGACGAAAGTGTTCGTTTGTGCTTGTACCTATGTGGATAGTAAGTATTCTGTGATTATATTCTGACATTGAATTCAAAGAGGTGGGTGATCCACAAATCATCATCAGATCTACCTTAAATTTTCTTACATGATTTGTTATTATTTAATTCAGAAAAATTCCATAAATTTTAGCTTCAAAATTTTATTATTTCCCGACATGTTTATATAAAACTCATCTTATGAAGGCGATCGGTACAAATGGCCACAACTATCCATCTGTGTCCGTTAAATTAAAAACCCTGTCTTTATATTGATACATTGATATATCTTCAACAAATATTATTCTCTTTGTTTCTTACAGCAATTTACAGTTAATTCATAGCTCTATAGAAACAGAGAGACTGAAATTGACAATCGCCGTTTATCGATTGGTCGAAATCTACAGCGGCTGAAACTGACAAGAAACTTAAAGGACTGAAATTGACACAGCCTGTTTATTGATAGGTCGTAACATACAGCGACATAAGGACTGCACGAAATAATCAAGATGATGTCAGACTCAAAGTCTCACGATTTGGCTGTTTCGTACTTATGTACATTGACAATAATTTAGTGAATTTTACTTACTTTTCATAATCAATTTATTGATAATTCATGCGGGTTATGATGGTAGGAATCATTGCAGAAAAAAAGAATATAACCCCACTTTTTCATCTAATCAGCAGTCGCTAAATGTTCTGTTTAGTGATTTTTTTATCGTTAAGAAGTTCACAGCGACGTCATTATTCGATTGACAGCTAAGAGAGCCGTAAACAAAAAGATAATCTGATTGGCGCAGAACAATTGATCAGCCAATGAAAAAGTAGGTTATGTACTAAGTAAGTTAGATCATGGGTGCGGATAGAGTACTGCCGTTGGCAGACAAAAGTTACCACTGGCAATTTTTTTTACCATTGGTATACCAACGGTACCAATGTTTGCCGATAAAATTTACCATAGGTAGACATTTCTGCAGACAATCTAGAGCTCTGTTAGCGATGGTAAATTTTTTTTATGACGTCACAAAAATGGCGGATATTTTGTATGTACTGGAGGCAACAGATGAATTTTACAGCTTTTCCACCTTAAACCTTGTTGTAGCTGAACAATTCCTTTAAGCATTGTAATATTCCAAAAATACAATTGAAAAAAATCTTTCTGTATATGTAGGCATGTTGCAGGCGTATGGGGGACATTGGTTGGAATATGACTGCCATCTAAAGCACCAAAACATTTTGAAATTGAAAGTTTTCTCCAATTATTTGCTTAATTGTGATGAAGGCTATCTATTTGGCCTTAATATTTTTTAAGGAGGAGAAAATACTCTATAAAAAACTTCCTTTTGGAGATGTTCTAAAACCGTTCAGCCATACATCGAAAGTTCTCAAAAACACCAATAGTTCCTTTTCAACATTAGGGGTGGGGCCATTTAGATTGTTGTCGGTATTAAGCATTGACTTTCAAATGTGTCCCTGGACAAACGGTATCAAAATCATCGGGTGTCTATATTATGGTATTAAAGTAATCGCATAGTTATGACTCGCTCTAGCCATGTTTTTCCAAAGATATATACACACGTTTTGCGGGAGATGAAAAACTGTAAAAAAAAAATTCTTTATTGTACACAAATTATAATGTTAATTGTATCCTTTTGGTGCAAAATGATCAACGAGGCAAAAATATTGCATCTTGGTTTGACATTTTCCGCTATATAGGCTAATCAGCCAGTGTTACCAATGGTACACCAAAGGTACCATTGTTAACATTGGTAAATTTCCTACTATCTGTACCCCAAAACTCGTTCAGAGTATACATGGGTCCAATGGCACCAATGGCACAAATTGTTACTATTGGCAAACTGGTATTGGTACCACTGGAAATACTCTGAACGCACCCCATATTAAGTAATATTTTCGCGACTAAGAATGGACTCGGTAGCTTCACTCCCTCCGCCTTTTCATAATCGCGAAAAGAGGTATAGCGCACTTAATATACGATTTGGCCTCAAATATAGCCTTTTGCAAACATCAGACGATTTCAATATTATACAATATTTAGTTTAAATATATTCAAAGAAACGCAAATTACACAATCACAATGCTGTAAGAGTTTTAATTATCTTACACGACATCATTAAAATATTCAGGTTTTGTTAGGAATATAAAGGAAAGAAGTTAGTATACGATAAAAAATTGGATATTTGACTATTTAAACCACTCTAAACCAAAGACATCCGATTAAGATTATGTTCTACAGGTATTGTAGTACACGTTTACATCGAATTAGTTTTGGTTTAACGTGGTCTTCGTACTGAAAATTAGACAAATATTTCAATTAGAGTCTTTTCTAATACAATCATGTTTTAGCTATATATATTGAAAATGCATCTGTTGAAAATGTTAGATGCATGGCCTAGTGGTAACGCGGAGGTCTTTTTCATTTTGTGGTCGCTGGATTGAATCCACTAAGTAGTAAATTTTTTTCATTTAAATTGAAACATGAACAAAATAGAGAGATTAAGTGACACGTATGTAATCTTCTGGGTTTTTAAAAATTATCTTGTTTAATTCAGTCTGAGTATAAGTACACCCAATATAAACAGCTCTCTTAATTAACTCTGTACATGAAATCTATTTACACTTAGATCCATTGCACTTTGCTTGAACTTATCACGGTTCAGAATATCAACTGTTATACACAGTTTCCCGAATTAATGACAATCAGTTGTTACAGACACCATTTTAAAAAAAGTACAGTGTACCCAGGTTTCGAAAATCATATTGCGACAGCTAGGTACCTGAAGCTATTTTTAATAACTGGTACTTTCCGTCCAAACACAGGTGAAGGCGAAGTAATGGGAAAATGCGCTATACCTCTTTAACTAAATATGATATAACTTTTACTTAAACGAGATTGATTAATAATAGCTAATGCAATTATAGCTTAAACAGGCGTTTTTACTTTGATATGTCCAGGAGTGATTCTCTGTCATTGGTTAAAATGCGTCACGTGATTACCAACAACATTTTTGTAGACGTCACATTACAATATTTAGATGTAAACATGGCGGACGTATGAAGCTGGGGTACATGTATATGTACCAATTACACAAGAAACGATTATGATAAACATCTAGTTAAGTCGTTATTCTCACGCTTTACTCGATATGTTGTTATTTATTTGTTAACTGGGTGGCAGTTAGTAGGCACTGACACGCTTTCAAGTTTATTATTTGTACAATTATCTGGGATTTTGAATAAGAAGATAAGACAAGTACTAGTCAATAAAAAAGTATGATAAGTCGACAAAATCAACTGACAAATGTGTGCAGAAGTGGTGGTAGAAGTCTTGATCACCGAAAACTGAGACATAATGTTTTACACTTCCCAAAATCTCCGTAACAGATAAATTTAATTGTTTTTTTTTAACTTCTGAACACGTTTTTTAGAATTAAAACAGTGGAAAACGACTGCGTGTAAAGTAAAGATAAACTCCAATAAGGTACGGTCTCTCTCTCTCTCTCTCTCTCTCTCTCTCTCTCTCTCTCTCTCTCTCTCTCTCTCTTGCCGGAGCCACATACATATCAAAATTCATCCAAAATCTCTTTTACTTCGTTTATTGTAGTTTGCTGGACCCACTGTACCATTTTCAACCACATGTGGTTCACAAAATCCGTATTTTGTTTGAAATACCTTTCAGTCAGGCTTAAGAATTGGGCGTGTATAATTCAAAGTTTTAATTCAAAATTATTCAAAGGTTTTTGTTTAGCTAACACTTTATAACAGTCAAACGGGGTTTTTGGTAGCTTTAGTTTTATCTTTGTAGTATCAAGTAGATGCACACTGAATCAATCTTCCTTTAAATGATGGGGCCGAAAATTGTAATGGAGGAGAGACTAGTTTTATGACAACACTACAGATAAAAAATCCCAAATAGAATAAATAAAGAAATAAAATCAAAATCAAAACAACCTACGCTAGGTAGAGGTTACTACTGGGAATACTTTTTTTTAAGAAATAGAAAAGTATATGTTAAATTAATGTTGAAGATAAGGATGCATGTATCATGTCAGAAACATTTTACTAATCCATTTTACTCATGACTCCCCCATTCTTTCCCCCACTCTCCATTTCCTACTTTTACTCATTTTATCTCCTATAAAATTGTTGAAATTGATCTTGTCAACGGATTTATCAATTGTGCTAAATATGCTTACATGTTTATATTGTATGTGCTAATGAAATTTATATCATAATAAAAAAAAATATTGAAAATAAGTTTTAAATATAATCAATACCTCGAGAGTAAGAAGAAAGCCATCATGCCATGACGACAATATTTTTTATAAAAAGGTTGCACGATGTATCATTTGATATTTTTCTTAACTTAAAGGGACTTGGAGACGAATTGAGCTCAAAATTTTCAATTTTGATTTTCCAATTTTAATGTTTAGAATGGTTAATATGGCTATTTTTAATGCTTTGTCAAAATTAAAAAGTCAAATATTGAGTTATAAGCAAGATATAGAGTTTGATATGTAAACAAAACTCAAGTCTTGCTATTGGTTACATATTTGTTATATTGGTTTAAGTTTCAATCAAATGTTGCTTTCTTCTGTTAAAAGTATTAATTATGAACACATTGAATCAGTTTGTCTTGAGTTATTTTGTCAAAGAAATGATTATTCTATACTTTTCATTATTTGTAAACAAATAGATAAGACTCGAGTTTTGTTTACATGACAACAAATTCATACCTCTTTTTCCTCTCTCATAACTTGACTACGAGCATTCATATTTTGGTCATCCATTCAAAATGAGCCTGTGAACCATTTTATACATAAAAAATCGAAAATAAAATTCTGATCTGAAATCGTGTCTAGGTCCCCTTAACCTCGTTATAATAAGTAAAGGTTTGAGATATTTTTTCCAAAAATTTAAACTGTGGAAAGGCTTTTATGTTGTGTGGAAACAACTAATTTTCTTTTAAGAAGTCATGATGTGTCATACTTATTTTATCAATCATTTGTACCTACTAAAGGTCAGTTACAATTTTCCGGTTTATGGCCATGGGATTGAAGTTATTACGAAATGTTCCCTGACAATTAAAAACTTCACGGGTGTGTCTGCTGAAATTAAAACTGTAAGTATACATAAGTAAGTAATTGCTTTTTTAAGTGTCACATGCCAGTATTACAAGTAGAATTTCATATAGATACAATACATAAAATATTGGCACTTTGCCTTAAAAGATATACATGTATGAGATACATGTATTAGAATAGGACAGGTTATGCCCTTTGCATCAAAAGCACACGTAGAGCAAAATTATAAAATATCTGCAGGTTCCCTTTTTTTATACATAAAAACAAGTGTTTTGGCTTAAATATCTTGTAAATTTTAATTTTTAATTAAAAAGTATAACTTATCATTTTCATTAAAATCTTCAAAATTTACCTCAATGTTTTCGGACTGTGCAAAAAGATCAAAGCACAAATGACTATAAAATTAAGAATACCATGTAAAAATGCTTTTAATAAGTATTCTGAACCATATAGGGCATTCTTGTATTGTTAAGAAACACGTATATTTACATTTTCTGGTTTCTTTGTCTCTGAGAAAACTACAAATCGATTTTGCAATGTATAGTCCAATACATTTCATTAAGCTATGACTTTTTTGTAGTATTTAACTGCTGAACATTATAAAATTATAAGTAAAGATAAGGAATCATTCTTTGAATATTATGTTGTGATCAAATCTATCGTAAAACCCTTCGGATTTTATTGTATTTGACCACTCTCGACCGAATTAAATCATCTCATAATATTTAAAGAATGATTCCATATTCCTTAAATTAACGCTACCGGATTTAGTCTGATACAAAATAAAATCACTTCCTATGAAATGAAACTTTGACAAGACAGTGTTATTTGTTGCTTGGACTAAAATTTTACACTTTCAGTGGTTTTAACATGGCAACTCACAGCCAAATATATGTCCGTCTGTTGAGAATTTATACTTGGCAATATGATCGACGCTTCGCGTACTCATCTCGACATTTCATAGTATTTATTACAGAAACCCAGCAATTTTTAAAAATTTGAAGTAGTTGCCCTTTAAAAAAGAATTTTGAAGAGTTTAACCGTAAAATTGGACGATATTAAGGCAACGTGCACTTAACATGGATTTTTGAAGATCATCGTGTCTTGTGAAATAAATGTTTTAATTGAAAGTCCCTGGGAAAACAAAACACTTATTAAGTTTGTAACTGAATGACTACGGAAAAATTATTTCGGTATGCCTCGCCGTCTACGTTAATAATCAACCCGATATATTTCCGTAATCAGTAACAAATCTATTAAGTAATAATGTATCGTCTGCTGTATACTATACGTCATACATGTCGTTAGATTAGCTGCAATTTCTACAGATAACAGATAAATCTGTATCTATTGCAATGCTTATGAAAAGTGAATTGTCATGTAGAAGCCTTTAATTTTTTAGAATGATATAATGTTTAATATAATCTCTTCTTGAGAATGTAGATGAAAAATTATTTCTTCATATACTCGAATAGTTGTCTAGTAAACGTTACCGATTGTTTTAATGAATGCTTGGTAATATAACGTATGTGTGGCATTGCAAAAATGTGGCATGTGAGTTTATGTTGTGTTTATCTTGATAATCCTAATACAAATATTCTTATGGTATGAAATTAAACGAACTCGATGTGTGTTTTTATTTGCCTCCAAAACTATATTTTTACGTTTTTTATTCGCTTCTTTATTTGGTTTTAACATTATAGAGATAACATAATCGGATAATTAGCAGATATATTTTTATGCAGATTGCCTTTACATGCCTACACATGCACAACGAAATTAAGCTGATAAAATCTTATATTGAATTGTCGTTTCATTTTTTGTTTTTTTTTTAATTTAAGAGGAAAGACCACCCCCCCCCCCCAAATAAAAAAAAACAGTAAGAGAAAAAAATGAAAAAAATAAAATAAAATCAAAATTTCAATCAGGATATACAACTATGCATATACTTGTACATTTTATATACATGTTATAAATATTGGCTTTTGTTTCTAGACTGCTGAATTGTACGGTACGCATGCCTTTAATAACTGTATGGGGCGTTTGAATGCAACAGCAGATTGTATTCCCAGAAAAGATGTATCTATATACACAGTGAAAGGTAATTACTGCAGGTATTTTTTTCTCTTTGTGATTTGTTTTGTATTCTTGGATAATAAAACACCCGACAAAAATGTTTTTAATTTGATTAACAGGTACCTTTTGTATGTCCCTGCAGTCACCCCCTAACAATCTTTTCCTGTTTCTTTTGTTTCTTGATTTAATGACTAGATTTATCAGAATATATAATTATAGGACATTTGTTTGGATAACAATAATTAGAAAATATCGAAGACGAAAGAGCTATTTCATGAGTTATTAGAATTTTAATCTATAGTTAATAGATTAAAACCAACAATTGCAAAAGTAAGTCTGGTTTAAACCTTCTTAAAAAATAAACGTGATTGATCAAGTGACCCAAAAAACTTTTATTAAAAAATACCCATTCTGCAGCAATGTTATTCCACAGAAAATATATGAAGAGTAGTGCAAATAAATATAAGATAGCTCCATACTAAAAACTTTAGATAAGTATTTATACAATAAAATACTGTTAAGCGAAAATACCCTTAACGGGTGGTAGTAATTGTCTCTTATGTATGTTTCACTCTGACTTTTTATATATTGCATACATTGTAATGGTTTTGATATGACATATGTTTACCGATGTTTTATTATATTTTTACCGATGTTATTTCCCTGTACCTTATAAAAATGTGCACATAATACTTAAATCTAGTTTGAACAATCTAACTTCTTAAAAAAGGTGAAAAGAAAATCAAAGTTGGCCTGTTTTAAGCTAATAGCGCATAGGTAAAATGTCCGTTAATTATTTGCAGCCATTGGCAGTGGAGTTTCAGACAATGTATTGGTTTGTTTCATCTTCATATGTAGTTATAAAATATGAAATATCTTAAATGTTTTATTATTATAATTCGCAATAGTTGAATAAAATGTTTTAAATAACTGTAGGGCATAATATCTTACCAGGACTGCAATTACGAATACAGATAATCAACCTAAATGTTTAAAATATACAGGTCTTTTTCGTTCAAGACCATCTAGAAAGTGCCATGGTAGATTACTGTAATGTATTTGACTGAAACAGGTAATTAACAATTTTATAGAACTTTTGTTTAGGAAATAAACATGCACACAAACACTCCTAATTAGCGGATTACATATCGACAGCCGTTATCATTTTATAGTAAAGTTAACTTTGGTTGCAAATAGGGCGACGACAGGAAACTGAATATGGGTCATCAAATTCAAATTTTATTTTTCATGAACTTTTTTTGATAAACTATTAATATTAATAAGCCTCCGTGTATGGACAGGGTAACAAACCAAGGTTGTAGCATAGATATTCCCCAGGGAAAAACATGCACGGGTTAGATCCCCCTCCAGGGCGAAAAAAAACGCCTCATCATATTTTTTCACCCCTCTGCGCAAAATCAGTTTTTCAGCTAGAGGAAAAAACCACCCTGGTATAAAATACCCCCATCTGTTTCCGGATTACATTACCAGAATATTCTTATGTCTTACAGTTTTGAGATGTATCTTGTTTTTTGTGAATTTTTTCTTACACAAAAGGAAAAGTATTCAAACTATTCAAAAAGAATTGTCGATCACTTAAATTAATTCTTTAAAAAATATTTAATATTACAAGCAACCAGGTAACTGCCTTTTTATCAATTTCAGCACATTGTGTTTCAGCTCAATTCTTACACTAAACCTTTTTCTTGATTTACTTTTTATATTTTCAGATGATGCTTTGTTACTGGCAGATAGAGTGGTTGTTCTTGGTTACTATCGTAAGTATAAAACTAATTGGGAAAAGCTTCAACGAATTAGGAATCATTTACATGTTTTTTCTCGAAACTTTAGATAGTAGGTAATAAACATACAAACAATGCTGAAGATTCTATTCACTAAGATTTAGATTTTTCTTTTAGAAATTATGGGGGATTTGATTTAATTCTGAAATACAATCTGACGCTAAGCAATTTGCACAATTTTGGGCAATGAAAAATAGAAACCGGTATTTCTTATCTCAAATATTGTTAATATGAATATAAATATATTTGTAAGTTAGATTTTTCGCTTATAATAAGATAAAATATTTGTTTTAAGTTCAAATATTTTTATCATATCATCTGCTTGAAAGCTTCTAAAATATTGTCCTCTGAGTTATATCAGTTTATATAATCTTGTCTTCTGAGCTATATCAGTTTGATACCAAATAAATATTTTTTAAATGCAAAAGACATGAGAGGTTTGTTCTAGTCTAGCATATTCATCAATTAGTAGGTTTATCGTAGGATCAAAGATTAAACTATTTTATCCTAAAAATAGTTTGTCCTTTTCGGAGTGGTATACAAAAATGCTTTAAAAAATCGCCCATTTGTAGAAAATCAAATATCAGAGGCTAAATGTGAGTAAAATATAAAAAAGGAAGGATTCCAAATTTTTTGCATCTTTTCATTTTAGAAATAAAAAGCAGTGTTAAAAACTTCATCGGGATATAAACCATCCAAATGTACACCTCGGTGAACTTTTGATGTTGTGTTTTATTACTTATAAGTGAAAACATTCAGAATTATAAACATAACCGGGTTTTCGTGTTTTTGAAAATGCAATTGTCAAACCATATGCTCATGCATAATCAACGTGACGTCACAAAATTTGATATTTTGACGTATTGAAAGGTTCACACTGAAATATTCATTGTTGCTCTCGTTTTAAAATGTGTGTCACCAATTAAATTCAAATTCAATTATTAAAATAATATGTATATTATACAACTTAAAAAATAAATAAATATAAGATCTAAAACTATTTGCTGGGAAAAAAACTAAAGACAAATAACATTGTGCAGAATTTTTAATTCAGATAACATATTTTAATGCCTAGTTTACGTTAGTTTTAGTTAGGGTGTTTGTGTAATGGACAGTTATCAGACTGAATAAGATTTATCTAACTTAATAGTTTTAGCTTATATAACATCACAATTGTTACATGTATCATGTATATACATTAAATTAACATCCCTGGAAACGGCGAAAAATTACAATCCTTGATAATGGTGACAAGTTCTCTGCGTTGTATTTTCTTTAATGTGAGATATCTACCTGGTACTAGTATTTTGGAAGACTTACTGATAAAATAATTAGTTTTCGCATTATATTGCAGACAAAGAAGAACCAAAGGTGAGCAAATGGGAATTTCTGAACGATTTCTCCATTGAGGAAATTCAGAATATCATGAGACCAGTGCTTCAGAAAGTCCAGAGTCAGGGGTCGGTGCCCGTCCGAAATTTATCCTCCAGTGTCCGGAAGAAGGAGAGTGCCACAGACATGCGCATGTCATCTCAAGGAATCGGAATTCTAGGAGGCTCTCTGTTAGGACTCGTCTTCTTGATCATCTTCGTGTCCGACCTTGTAATTATAAAAGTTCAACTTACAGCATTGTTCAAAAATCTCTCCCGTGTATGCAAAACTAACAATCCAAGACGCATCAATGATTTCGGGGAGAAATAGTTTATGCACTTCAGCCATTATATATATATATATATATATATATATATATATATATATATATATATATATATATATATATATATATATAGTTAAATACAAAAAATATCGCAGTGTCCGGTTTTATATAAAGAAAATTTGAAAAATGAAAGACTTTCATTTTTCAAATTTTCTTTATATAAAACCGGACACTGCGATATTTTTTGTATTTAACTATATATATATATATATATATATATATATATATATATATATATATATATATATATATATATATTTATTTATTTATTTATTTTCCCTGTTTTATTGCTAAAGGCTTTAATGAGAAAATTACGATTACATTTTATAAATTATTTTTTAACATCTGCACATTATTTTTTACATTGTCATTATTATTATTTATAGCTAATTCTAAATCACATTTTTGGGTGAAAAAGAGTTTATAACAATATAAAATATTGAAGACTCTTTAAGAAACCTGACAATTCATCAAAGATTACAACGACAATATTTGATGTTTTCATTTTACTTAAACAATTTTCTAATGTTCTGGTTGCACGACTTTTTTTCTTATCAATTTAACATACAGATTTCAATAAAATACATGATAAACATCGACACTTTTAAAGGTATTTGTGGCGTATTTTAGTGAACAATAATAAAAAAATCTGATTATTTGCTTCATATTCTTTTATTAAAGATAGGGCTTTCACACAAATTACGCTTTATAAGTCAATCGCATAACAAAGATATAAGTAATCAAAAACATATTTCTATATTTATACTGGCACGGTAGAAAATACAAAAAGTGTTGAATAAACCCCGCCTTAAATGTGTCACGCGACAACCATCTCGGTCCATCAGTTACAATGGCGACGACGAGAAAGATAGTTATATAGTTAAGTTTAACAGATTTGGCAATGAAAGAAAAAAGAGACAGACTGGCAAGGGTAGGAACAAAGGGAAGATTCTCATCGGAGACCATGTTGATTGATGCAATAGGAATTAAAGCAGAATAAAACTTAAGTTGCCATCAAGAAGTTGAGGGGTTTTGCTCGTTGGATTCGTGCTCCATATCTTCCATGTCTTTACTTTTTAAGTTATAAACCACAAGCGGATTTTCGTTTAGAGAAGTTTTGGAATATAGAATTATTAACACTGTCAGCACATGCATCCCTCAGGTAGAGTATACCGTGTCGATGATCCTTAAAGCATGTTTCACCTTAAGTTTATTACACATAATTAACAATTTATATCGTTCTACATTAATTAATATTGGAATAATAATGCTTCGAGTATCATCTTTTATAAGAATTATCTAATCCAAGACATGAAAAACGTGATTCCAATTTGTAAACAAACTGTTCTTCCATCGTGTTTTCGATGCTAGGTCTTCCCGCACTCATGCGCTGTGGCGTTATAAATAGTGGACCACATTAATAATCATCAGACGTGTAGCAAAGTCTAGAGACAAATAGCTAAAGGCAGAACATGCTTTATGGGCCTAGAGTTTGCAAAACGTCTTATTATAGGAAGCATGATGTATATTTTTACTCAAACTCATGTCAAGAATTTTACTCCAAATACGCCACATATACCTTTAAAACAAATCATTACAAAATACATATATCTTTAAAAGTTTGTAAATTTTCGATCACTGAGATATAAAGTCATAGAAATATGGAGAACGCAAAGATTAGGAGGATCTAGTTGGAATAAAACAAAGTGATAGATATGTATTTAGGAGTAAGCTCTTAAAAAACGTGTTGTTTTACATATTTTTGTGATATTAACAACTGATATTTATACAGATTGATTTAACTACGAAATTGTATTATGATTGTTTCATCGTTGTTTAGATTTTTTCATGAATAGTTATAGAAATAAACAAACTATATTAGATTCTGATTTAAACATAATCAGAAAATTCTTATTTTGCTTTATGTGGTTTTTATTAAAGTTAATAAAAAAAAATGTCACAAATTTGCGTATATTGACACTAGTAACCGATTAAATGCTCAAAACGAGTTGTGGTAGACTGACTGACAATTTCGAATCGCTTGTCAATCCTAGTGAAGATTTAAATCTTAAATAAAATGAGAAAAAGCTAGCGCTGCAACATATAATAAAAATAGGAATCCTTACTGCATAATGGCAGTTATGAGTATTATTATTTTGTTAGTAGTTTAAAAATTCATATCCAACACAGAAGTACGATTTATTCGAGTGATGTCTCCTTGTTTTGTATGCAGTAAATTTAAGGATTTTTTACACACTGATTGGTGAAAATGTGACTGGGTTTGCTAACGCCATAATAACTGATTGTTTTAGTTTATCTTAATCGAACAAGTATTTTAAAGCAATATGATTGCTGATTTTGTTTCTTTATGTTCTACAGAAATTGCAAAAATATAATGGTTTTTAAATTTCTGTTGGCCTTTTTTAGTGGGAAAAGCGTTTAAGAAGCCTTAATTGAAGCAAAATTGAATTAATGTCTCCTGTGCAAAAATTGATCTACTATATATTTCTTAAAAGATAAATCTTTCTTCTAACAAAATATAAAGATTTTTATCAAATCTTAAATATCATAAACGTATAAGTTACAGACGTATCATACTACAAGTTTTTGCAACAAAATGAATTAATAAAAAATGCAGCTCATATTGCTTTAGATATTATAAATAAAAGTACTGATACATTTGACTTTAAAAGACCATGGTCAGGATTTATTTTTAAAAATGATTGATTTATATTTGTTATTGTTTATGATGCGTCACTGTAGTATTCACAATGGTCAGCTAAAATTTAATGTAAATACTAAGATATGAAAGCGATATATAACTCACATTTCCTTGGTAGTATAAGTAAAGCATGTTCTATGTTTTTGTGTTCCTTGGTTTTATATCTTATATTCATATAATATTTATCTCTATCTTTACTTTCTAGTTTTTTACTCATTCTTTTGTTTTTATCTTCAGCAAACCAGATGAAAACAAAATTATGACAAAAGCCTTTTTACGTGTCAAAGAATTTTTAACACTGTTTTTATCTGATAACTTGGCAACAAACAAAATTTAGCTGACCAATATGAATACCTTAGTAAAGTATTGTAAATATTAAAACTTAAAAACTAAAGTTTGAAAAATAAATCATAACTATGCCCTTTTAATGAACATTTTTGTATTTTTGATTTTATTTATGAAATAAATGATTTATAATAACAACAAATTGGCGGATCAATGAATTTGAAAATTTGTTTGTTCGGCCGCTGATAAGGATTAAGAAGGATTGTCGTTCATAATATTAGTTTTTTGAATGGTTCGTGGATTTGCCTTTACATGGCTTGTACTGGACTATTATTTGAAAGCCTAGAATGCTCCTTCGAGATTCGAAATTCGACATTCTATATCCAAATTTGCCAACCGAATCATTCATTTGGTCAACTGTATCTTAGCGACACAATGTTGTTTAAATAAGATCAACATTGTATGCCCTTATTTACTGTTAAATGCAATTTTATCTATAATTGATGAGTACTTGTATGACATTTCACAGAGTTGATGTAATTTAGTATCATTTAATTGGTAAGAATACTGTGTTCTTTGCGAATCTAAGTTATTTTGCTCGACCTGAGTGTATTCCATCTTCGTAAGTTTTAAACCCGGCTGTATTTCACCCTAAATACATTTAATTGCACTGATTAAAATATGTTTATCTATCATCAGTCTGGTATCAGCCATGAATCTAAAGATTAATGTTTATTTTGTATACAAAAGGTGCATGCATGAACTAATAATTGAAAATCAGTCATATCTAGATTAAGTAATTTATACAAAAATTTTAATTATTCTGAACGTCAGAAATCGCATGTAAATAAACTTGCCTTACTGACCAAAATGTTGGGAATAGCTCTATATAAGAAGTACTATAATGTATTTTCATAGATCAAATCGACATAAATTGAAAATCGTTTTAGTATATACATGCATGTAAACGGGCAACAAATTTAAAATTGATTTTAAAAACATAACTGACATGTGTAACCTTTGGGAGGAATACTATTCAGATCTTGCGTGCGAACGACATTGTCCAGGTAAATTCGATGATAACTTTAAAAACTACATTAATGAAATCGTAGAAAACATCGATAACAATCTAAACTATCAGGAAAAACCATTCACGGATCAAGACGCTATAACAGTTGAGGAAATAAAGCATCATATTGAAAAACTCTCAAAAGGCAAAGCCCCTGGACCAGACTTTCTTACCACCGAGCACCTGATATACAGTGGTCATATTCTTATTGAAAAACTATGTCTTCTTTTTAATGCTATAATGAGTGAAAAGTATGTACCCGAAATGTTTAAAGTTGGAAAAATTATATCTATCTATAAAGGTAAAAATAAGGATAAATGTGATCCTACTAATTACAGAGGTATTACATTGACATCTGTAGTGAGCAAACTGTTTGAAAAAATAATTCTATCAAGAATTGAAAATGACTTTGCTAATAAAAATGTATCATTCCCACATAATTTGCAATTTGGGTTCAGAAGTGAATATGGTGCCATACCAGCTTGTTACGTCTTAAAAGAAGCAATAAGTTATTATGTAGATAAAGGTTCATCAGTATTTTGTGCATTTCTAGATAATGAAAAAGCGTTTGACAGAATTTGGCATATTGGTCTCCTATATAAACTATATAATCTTAATATTGACTCATGGTTATGGCAAATTATAAAATACTGGTATAATGGCAGCAAATGTTTTGTGTCATTTTGTGGTGCAAACTCCAACTTGTTTAAAGTTTTACAAGGTGTAGGACAAGGAAGGGTCCTAAGTGCTTTTATGTTTCTTGTTTACATTAATGATTTGTTATCTGAAATTTGCCAAAATGGTAATGGTCTTATTTTGGGTGATATACACATACCAGGTATTTTATTAGCGGATGATACTGTTTTAATGACCAACTCGCCAAGGTCTTTACAATGTTTACTAAATGAAGTAGAAAAATATGCATATACTTGGAGACTTCATTACAATCCAAGTAAAAGTGTCTTTATTGTTTTTTCCAAGACACAAAAATGTTCTGTTTCTTATAGTATTAGATTATTTGGTAGTGAAATTCCTCAGTCTGATAACACTGTTTATGCTGGCTGCCTTCTACAAGCAAATATGAAAACTGACAAGCTAACCGAACGAGTGTGCAAAAATGCAAGATCAAAAATCCACTCATTATACTCTATTGGTGTTAATAACTCCGACATTCATCCAGTTGTGTCTGCCAAAATATGGAAACGTGTTGTGCTACCCTCTGCCCTCTACTCCTGTGAAATATGGTCGTCACTGACACTCACCGACATGCAACTCCTAGAGTATGTACAAAGACACTTCTCCAGAATCATTCAAGGATTTTCCAAATTTTCTCCGTCGCTCTCCAGCATCTCAAATATTGGACTGTGGACCATGCAAGGCTACATTGATAAATGCCGCTTATTGTTTTTAGGGAGACTACACCGATCAGACCAAAACTCTTTACAAAATCGGATTTATAGGTTTATTTCTGATGTTCATGTAACTGAAAAACTTTTTGCAACTAAAAACTTGTTACAAACAGCTAAGAAATATAAGCTCTTCGATGTGTTATTTAACGACTGTAATATTATTTTTAACAAAAAAGAATATTCAAAATTGATTATCAAAACAATTTGGGCAGAGGAAGAAAAACAATGGCATAGCTCTCTTTGTGTGAACCCTGAACTCTCTTTTTTTAGTAGAATACATACGAATTTGTGCCCTAATAAGCTTTGGCAAATTGCTAAAGAGGAACCCTCAAAACGACTGTTGATCAACTTTTTAGTTCAAGTTTCATCAATGAAAACTGTATGTAAAACTTGTCCTTTATGTTATAAGGAAACAGATAGCTATAATATGCACCTTGTTTTAAGCTGTTATAATCTTTTAGAAGACAGAGATATTATGCTTGAAAGCATTTTAGAATTTCTTGATGTCAACGAATATATATGGTTTGAAAATCAAGACCTAGAATTACAGTTTTTATCCCTTATGGGATGTGTCAATGGTACAAGTTTTGAAAATATATCGTATACAAAATGGAAACAGATTATGTTAATCGTTGCATTTATGTTGTATAAAAACAGAGGTTTCTTTGCAATAGATTGTCGTAATTTATAAATGTCTATCAAAATATGTACATATATAAATATGTTATGTTTCTGTTCTATTTTCACTTGAGTTTATAATTTGATTATGTAATACTCTCCATTAATTTGGAGGAAATAAAGAATATCTTATCTTATCTTATCTTATCTTATCTTATCTTATCTTATATTTTAACTGTATTTAGCTCACCTGAGCTGAAAGCTCATGAGCTATTTTGATCATTTTGTCCGGCGTCCGTTTTTTGTCTGGAAACTTTTTTGCTTTATCGACTTTCTCTCCAGAAGCACTGTGCCGATTTTTACCAAACTTGACACAAAGCAATCCTATGTAAAGGGGATTTAATAATTTAAATGAAGGGTCACGACTTCTTCCAAAGGGAAATGAAAATTATTGAAAAATCTTCTTCCCAATAACCATGTAGCCTGTAGCTGAAACTTGTGTTGAAGCACACTTAGGTATGGAATTTAAGTTTGTTCAAATCATGGTCCCCGGGGTACGGTAGGGCCACATTGTGGGGTTGAATTTTTACATAGGAATATATAAAGAAAATCTTTTTAAAAATCTTCTTCTCAAAAACCAATAAGACAGAGAAACTATAACTTAATTAAGTGCAATCACCCCAAGATAGTGCAGATTCAAATTTGTCAAAGCCATTATCTTCGGGGTTAATTAGTTTGGGTCCATATTGGAGGGTAGAATAACATAAGAATATCAATTTTTTTTCAAAACTCTTTCACGTTTTACATGGGAATATAAAAATTTGAAAATCTTTCTGTAAAGGATCTATGTGTTAATATTTTGTATATGATTCTATAAAGTTGATTTTATTAGGGCTAGTGTTGCTCAGATGAGCGATGTGACCCATGGGCCTCTTGAAATGCCATTATACAGGAAACAGTTATGAAATTTAAAATGCCAAACAGGCAAATCGCTGAACAACAATGTCATCTGATACGTTTTGATACCATTCAATGCAAAAGGTGATCAGCTGATACACAATCCTGCTAATCTTTGATCTCGTAACAATTTTGTTAAATCCTCAAATGAATGCATAGCTACTGATTCCATTAAAAGGAATTTCAACCGTGTATTAATATCCCTATTAATTTGGCAGCATTCAAACAGCAGGGAAACATTTATCTTCAGAGTACTTCGTTACCACATTTAAACTGCATGACGAACAAAAGAGGAAATAGATATAATTGAATCTATTATAAATTTTGAAGGATAGTTAACTCACTTTAGGTTATGTAGTACCTACCTAAATATCAATTGGTATATCTAATAAGTGGAAAAATAGATTTATTACATAAAAGTTGAGAGAAAAGCAATGAAAACACCTGATAATATAGTCTTGTATAACCTCCTTGGTAATTATAAGAGTAATAGTGATCAGAGGTCACAAAACGTGGTCACTTAATTCAGAGAGAGAACGACACTACACCAGGTGTTTCTGTTCATTGGATAATAGGTAGGCATATGGCGTTATGTAATTGAATCAACATTAAAAAAATAAACATTTCCATTGTATGGTAACAACATTATTAAAAAAACATTAAAATATGAAAGCACGTACTTAATAATATATAAAATAGAAGGAAAACAATAAGCACAAATAATCAATGGCACATGCGTAATTGTAATACATTATGCATCAACAAGAATAAATACATTAATTATCTAATACAATCAAATTTGTAAAACCTCAACAAAGCAGGTAAAAATGCATAGAACATGTATATTCAGAGTAAATACGCAGGTAAAATTGGCAATATATGTGTAAGCATAATTTAACTAAATCCAAACATGAAGTAAATTAAAAACAGCTATCTGGCATAAGCCCACATACATGTTTCTGGAATGTTATATAGTCTTAATCATATATGATTGATTAGATGATAAATATAAATATAATCTGTTACAATGAACAGAAACGAAAAATTGGGAGAACTCCTGGCTTGGGATGCAGTTCAAACACTTGATAAACTGTACGAACACAAACAATATCGATAACAGGCATGGCATGAAAGACTTTTGGAAGGAAAAGCTGCCATTTCTGTAGAGATAATTTATATACAAGGGTCATTAAAAAAGTTAAGAAGTGTGAAAGCATGCTATAAACGGAATAATAAATAAAAAAAAATACCACATATCAAGTGAATTCATGTCATGACTCAGTTTAAATGCAGAATAAAATAAAATATTCAGAACTTAAATATTCAGAATTTTAACGTAAACCGGGACATTCAGTCAAGTAAATTCTGATTGAAGGTGACTTAATGACATAGCTTTAGCCTTACCACCTTGTCACATTCAAAGACCATTCAATTATAGTTTATCCAAAAATATTTAGGCAGCACGTTTGGACGATTTTAAATTACAAATACACATACCTGTGAAAAAAGTGCAGTTGAAATCGATGAAAGGGAAAATTTCCAAGATATCTACATTGACTGATTATCATTTTTCACTCGAAAAAAATCACAAGAACGAAAACAGATTTCTTACGGAGAATGTTTACATCTTTTATCCATTCAGAAGTTACTCGGAATACCTCGCGCAATTTTTCAACGTTATCATCTGGGCTTGCTGCAATACAAAATTCCCTTAGATGTCACATTTTTAGCCGTGTATTGAAACCTTATAAGCTAAAGGGAACGTATTAACTGAGAAATATTGGAAAATGTTCATACTTTTGAATGAACAGGTTTGAACTCTGAAATATTTATAAATATCGAGGAAACAAGCAAAATGTCAATCGCGGATATCTTGGGACAGAGTATGGAGTTCACTTGACTGAATGCTCTTTGTTTATTTATATTCAACAGTTAATATAAATTGTCTAATCCTTGTGACTTGCAAACAATAACTATAAAAGATAAACGGCTACTCTATGTCAGCCTCATATATACATTGTATGATATACACAAAATTATCTTTTCTCCCCTACTATATACCTTACTAACTATCAATGATATGAAAGCGTTGTTTGCATAGAAATTATTTTCTGTGTTGATAGATTAAAACTGCTAATCTTTGTTGTTTGCAAGAACTAGCTATGCCCTTTTTGAGCCTTGCACATATTCAAAATAGTATTAGACAACAATCTGTGAACCACAGAAGGAGGGACATATGTGTAATGATTTGTGAATTCGTTTTTGCTCTCCACATTTTGCCAGTGAATGTAATGAAGATTTCTCCATCTTGCTATTGCCCTAAAATGGGCGTTGTCGGAGGACCAATATTTGGGGTAGATCTCTATGAGTCCTGCGTGTTTGGGCAGGAAAAGTGCCAGTGTTAGGCCCGCCCCGTGCATGCCTATCAGAATGTCCGTGTTAACAATGGCAGATAGCTGGTCAGTCATACTCATATTTTCCGTCTGGAAACTTTCAATTAAATGGTTGGGGTACAACTTAGCGACGGAATCTTCAATTTCTTTCTCGTTTTTGACTTTGCGACTCACAGTTCCTTTTGGATTTCTAGGATGAGCAACATAATCTCGTCTCCAAAGAAAACGAATCAATAATTTATCACAATTCAATATTTTGTTGTCTGGAATGTTGTGTTTTCCAAGAAAAAATATTCTAAATGGTTCAATGTGTGGAATTGATGGTAAATCGTGATGATACATGGGACTTTTATAACCTTGGATATTCCATATAAGAGTATCGAAGTGAAGTGCTTGCTGCAGCTGACCAGCTCGCACAACTCTTCCGAACAAAGTTGTCCAAACTGTGTCTAATCCTCCTAATGGATGGCTATCAACGAACAAAATATTGGCGCTTAGACTCCGAACATTGAAGAACACGAGCATAAGGAATGCATTATACCAGTCGGTCATTGTGTGATAGACATTGGCGTACTCGTATCGAGTCACGGCGATAGTCAACGTGTTGATGTACTCACGTGACGTAGTCTCTAAGGCAGGCCTCAGGACCGAGATCCACTTCACTAAGTGATCTCCTCTTTTAAACCTGTAATTGAATACTTCATCATCTTTACAGTTGATTTGGAAATATCCAATTTTTAGGACAAGGAACTCCTTCTCTTCTGGCTGATTAAGCACGCGTTCAATAGCCTCGCCTCCTAAACGACCCGAACTGAATGATGGATCAAGGTAAGCATTCCTTAAGTGAGCAAATAAATTATCATAGCCTATAAAATTATCGTCACAGAAGGAAGACTTTGCTTTTGACCATGCGGTAAAGGTTTTGTCTGGAGCGATTTTAAGACTCGAAAAGGAGACACTGCCAATGGCATTGACAGAATAGTATCGGGTGTGTGGTAATGTCTGTTTAGGTGGTACGTGAGGATGTAGGCTAATCTGGTTATTTTGATGGTTATCATTTAGCTGTGCGACTCGTTCGTAGACATGAGAGTGAATATAATATATGCTGACTATGTACACCAGAAGGATCACAGTCAAAAAGTACTTCCAAGGAAATTTCATTCTGCATCCTGAAAAGAAACAACAAATTACTTATCAGAATTTGAATATTATATTAGTTGTTATTAGTAGAAGTAGTAGTAGTAGTAGTAGTAGTAGTAGTAGAAGTAGTAGAATTGTTACGCATTTGAAATAAGAGGCCAATGGACCATAACAGACGTGAACAACAGATTATGATTTTAACTCGGAACTAAAAAATTAAACGATGGTGTAATAAATATAATATGATAATACAAATGAGAATAACTGTATCTTAGTATCGTGCCTTAGTACCTCTTAGTTATTGTACATAAGTAGTAGACCCATCTCAATAGAATTTCTTATGACTTATGAATTTCTTACACTATATGCAATCTCTATAAATCGATCGTAAACCTTGCACCACTGATTGACGTATTCAGAAGATGTTGTAAAGAACATTCTATTGCCTTTTACATCCAGGGCGGTTAGCTTGCTGCATGTTTTGAGTAAGTTAACAAACTATGTCGGTGAAGCAGACTAGAGAAAAGTTTGTCATTTAAGCAAGTCATTTTTGTTTCTTTAGTTGTCAAACCTCGCCTGTTGATTACCTTTTCATCTCATTTACATTGATGTTTTACTTCATTCTACAAACATACAGAGCCTCCTGTCAGTTTTTATATAAATGCATTGAGTAAATGTTTATTGTAATGTTCATCGTAATCTTTAATGATACATATAAAAGTGAAAAATCAGTACACAATATTACCCTCGAACGGGTAGGACTAGCTAATTAGAAATCCCTAAAGATATGTAGTCATGGTCAGTTTAACTAAAACGAATGAAGACCCAACTATACAGCACCATCATGAAATTGTTGCTACTTCACACAACCCCCTCTATTGATTGGACCTCGTAAAATACATGTTTAGATTATCTCTTTTCAAAGGATAGAACTTTATAGGAGCATTACCTTTTTGTACAATCCCATTCAGATTATCTTCACCTAAGATACATTTTACAGAAAACAATCACATACGCGCTATTTGATGTCCATTCAACAATTTAACAACCTGTGGGAGATTTTTTCAGTAAGTCATCCCAGCAAAGCAAAGAATTGTTTATACTCAATCACCAAACTTTAACTCGATTATCAAATTAAATCCATCGCAATGAGCGTTCAAAAATTTAATTAAACATTGGTTCTTGTTTAAATGTATCTTTTTTTGTCTGCAAGCCAGCTTTTAATTCGAAGTTAAAAGAGGTAAAAAGAGAGACACAAATCAAATCGTCATGTTTAATAATGGACTAATACTCAGTCAGCATTTAAAAATGTTTTGTAGGAGTTATTGGGTTTTATTCCTTTTGATGCTTTGTAAAGCTAATTTTTGGGGGTGTTTCTTTAGTTATATCACACACAGTTTTTAGTCTTAGGGTGAAACTTAACAAACTAATTTTAAGAATAAATCGTTTAGCCCTTGTTTTAAGATAAATTGACTCCAATATTTTTGAGTGTTAGATGAAGCAAGGAGAATACCCCAAATTTTTCTAGTGAAACATACATTTGAAATTTTTTAATTTTAACGTTATATTTCTTTATTTTCTTCTCAGTAATTGGCTTTTAAAGCATATTTGAAAAATTATGCCCCCTTTCGACACCGTAAAAAGATGCTAGATGAAGAAGAAAATAATAATTCACTCTCGTAGCATTCAATAGCTCAGGCAACCTTACAAGAATTTTTCACCAAAATCGTGACTCGTTTGTTTTCTTAATTGTCGCTGCAAGTTGAAATCACTGACCTACGGATAATTAATCATTGATTCAGACGAGGTCACTTAAAGCCAAAGTACAATGAGTTCTGTTTCAAACGGAAATGCACTAGAGAACATAGACTATGAGAGTGAAGAAAGTCAATATTTTCCTTTCCGGTGTCAAAAACATCTCCTTATTACTCAATATCACACATACTTAAGATTAAAATAACAACAGCCACGTCAGAAAACAAACTGTAAGCGCATAATGAAAAGACATTTTCTTTTTAAAATTGATGCTCGAGACGTCTGCAATCAACAGAAACATGCTATTGTTTGTAACATCAATTGGAAATACACAGTACACAGAGAGAGAGAGAGAGAGAGAGAGAGAGAGAGAGAGAGAGAGAGAGAGAGAGAGAGAGAGAGAGAGAGAGAGAGTGTCTGAACACACTTACTTCGTCTGGCACAGATCACCCCCTCATTCTCGTAACACGACGTGCTTGGTAAACAATAACATATTCTCTACAGACGTACTTGGTAATTACTGGCCCACTTCCTGCACTTGATAAAATACGACACGAACCATTGTTTAAACTAAGTCTTAAATAAAAAGCATTGGCCGACTTCTTTGTTTAATAATTAATTTGATCCTGACTTTTGATAAGATTTGGGGGTAACTTATCACAGCCTGTAACACCCTATCTTGTATGCAGTCAACTTACATACAGGGAAGATAGTGCTGGCAGAGCGTGTCCGTTGCCGACAGTCTAACTATAAATAGAGTACATTCATGCAACACTATTTTTTTCATTATGAAATACAGCAACCATTGTATAAATTACACAATCTGCATGCAATTTCTCATTGCTGTTCATTTCTGAATTTTCCTGTGTTATCGCGAATGAACATAAAACGACGATACAAATCAACGGGTAGCATCGCTAGCATTGCTATGGGAAATTGTTTGACTATTGATCGATTTTTCTGTACATTATTCCGGCTCTGATAAAAATGCAATTAACATAATAGTTTTTCAATTCTGCAGTACACAAACTATTTTCTCTCTCTCTGTCTGCCTCTCTCTCTCTCTGTCTCTCTCTCTCTCTGTCTCTCTCTCTCTCTTTCTCTCTCTCTCTCTCTCAATCGATCGATCGATCGATCGATCAATAGATAGATAATTTAAATTGCGACAAAAATGTTCATAATGCAAGTACAAATAGATTATACACGTCTGATATGATCGCCATATTTACATTATTTAACTTCCTCAAAAAAAGGCAATAACTATTGCTACAGTTTGAAAGTAAATTGAGTATGAAATCTAGGACTTTCTTTTTAAATGAATAGACTTTTGCTAGAAACACCTTTTTTCAAATTAATTTTTCATGTTAGATGTATCTCATGGGAAGCCACCATATCATTTTTCATTTCATTTGGAAATGGAAAATGATCTGGTTTTGACGATGGCAATTCAAAGTTGAGCAATATAGGAAGGGAATCTTAATTTTGATCGACTTCTCGATGTAAAATATTAAACAGAAACCTTATCGATTCACAGAGCCAATCCTTCTTACTCTGAAATGACCTGGATGGGAATCTGAGAAGCCAAAAGAAAATTCCTTTGTGTTCATATTCTAGTGTGTGCATGCATTTAATAAGGTGAATGCTGGTTTTTAGCAAATTTTGGTCAAGTACACACTACCATATATTTCTACTTGAAGTCAAGAAAAATCCTTCATATACTAACTTCTGTGTTAGTGTATAAGGCCTCCTCAAGCTTTAAATAGATTTTAGATTTTTTTCTTCTATTTCATCTCCTTGAGGAAAAGAGCCTTGTAAGATACAGGAAAACGTTCAAGTTTCACGGCTAAATTGACAGATATTTTCTTCACTATATGATAGTATGTACGAGGGTTGATCCAAAAGTAATGTCACACAGTGCATTACGCCGATATTCAAAGTATGGTCTAGGAGCTACGTTATTGCAGGATGGCAAACCTTGTATATAGCATACAATTATACTTCTAACGAAAAGATCTAAGGTAAATCTGATGGTTAGTTTGTTAACTAGATCTCGTTACGAGTAACGAGTAGGTCTTCCGTCCGATTTTGTTTTCATATGATACGATGAAATATCGATATTCTCTGCCAAATCTGCGATCTTGGTGAATCTAGGTTTTTTGTCTCGAGACCGAAAACGGACGAACAAAAGAGGTTTATGAAAATAAAAGCTAGGTTTTTTTTATACATTTGTTTAGTGTACACCACTGTTAATCATGGAAGATGAAACACCAAAGATTATCAGTTAAACTTGTGAAAAAAATGAATTGTTTGAACTCTTCTGGTGAGTACCGGAAGTGACGGTTGACAAAAAAACCCCGTTAAATATATCTTCAAACGATTGTCTATCATTTATAAAAGTTTGTGTCTCAATCACTTACAGTGACAAAAATCTCGCTGGTATCAATTTTGTAAAAAGGCTAGGTACCAAAGATATTTGAAATCTTGATTGTTTTCAAGTTATCTGTAATAGAATTTACGAGTATCTTGGCCCCTCATTTAAGGGGCCAGCCCCTTTTTCTTGAGTTCAATCGAAAGGTCTCACGAATACTAACATTTTTTGTTCTTACACCCATCTAAAATTGTTGTTCATTTTTGAGATACAAATGATTGAATATATTAGGGGCCAGCCCTCTAGATCCTTAATGGGGACAGACTTTAGAGTTTTGATTAGTGGAATCGATTAGAATCATCAATGCAAACGTTTTCTTTTCTACATTGCCTAACAAAATATGTCTCCTTCTCTAGATATATTGCATCAAAGTTTAAGTACTTTGACCCCTAAAAATCCCTAATTACGTCGTAAATGGGTGTGAAAATGATTTTACCTGATAAATATTGCTACAATCAACAACTTTGCTTCTATGTTGCATTACAAAATTTTGATCGTTTTTAAGTTATTTGTAATAGAGTTTACGAGTGTCTTGGCCCCTTATTTAAGGGGCCAGCCCCTTTTTATTGATTTTGTGTCAAAGAACGTTTAATTATCTACTACTTTTGTAATATATGTCTTAACAAAATATCAACTGATAAAAAGATACAGATGAAAACGTATGAAAATTTTGAATGAAAATTCGTACTCAATTTTCGAGCCCAGGCGAGCTCCAAAAAATGGCGCCACTGGCGTAAAACAACATAATAGTGCACAACTTCAAACTATAGACTACCTATCCTGAAAATTTCATAGTCATATCTCTGATAGTTTTTGAGATCAGCTCTGCACAAAATAGGTCGTGAAAATGTGCAAAATGGCAGATAAATCGGTACCGGAAGTGACGACAGAAAAAATATCAAAAATGTATGAAGTTTACATCAAGTCCCATCTTCTGTGAAAAAATGATTGAAATCGGTCGAATAGTTTTCGAGAAATCGCGTGCACAAAATTTGTGGAAAAAAATAATAATAACTAGATACGATCTCGTTACGAGTAACGAGTAGGTCTTCCGTTCAATTTTTAAACGATACGATTAAAATATCAATGGAATTTCAGAACCCCCCTCCTCCCTCAATCACTCCTTGATAATGTATACGATTGTCAATATCCTTTAAAAAGCGTAACAAAGTGCTTTGCTTTTTCACATATAGCACATTAAATATTTAAGATTTTAGTCCCCTAAAATCCCTAATTATGTCATCAATGGGTGTTGCAATGAGTTTCACAAACTGATATTGTTACAATAAACAACTTTGTTTTATAATGAATAACAAACTCTTTATCGTTTTAAAGAAATATTTAAAAGACATGTACGAGTGTATTGGCCCCTAATTTCCGGGGCTTTTCTCTTTTTTCTTTTTTAGTTATTCAAAAGGTCTCACGAATACTAGCATTTTGTGTCTTCCACCCATCTAAAATTGTTATTCATTTTTTTGATACAAATGATTGAATATTTTAGGGGCTAGCCCTCTATATCCCTAATGGGGACAAACATTGGTCTTTTGATTTATGGAATCTATTAGAATCATCAATGCAAACATTTTCTCTTCTACAATGTCTAACAAAATATGTCTCCTTCTCTAGATATATTGCGTCAAAGTTTAAGTATTTTGGCCCGTAAAAACCCCTAATTAGGTAAAAAATGGGCATGGCAATAATTTTTTTCTGATAAATATTGATGCTATCAACAACTTTGCTTCTATAATGCATTACAAAATCTTTATCATTTTTAAGTTATTCGTTATAGAGTTGACGAGTGTCTTGGCCCCTAAATAAAGGGACCAGCCCCTTTTTTTTGATTTCGTTGGAAAGAACTTATGATTATCTACCACTTTTGTTATATATGTCTTAACAAATTATCAACTGATAAAAAGATACAAATCAAAACGTATGAAAATTTTGAATGAAAATTCGTACCCAATTTTCGTGCCTAGGCGAGCTCCAAGAAATAGCGCCACTGGCGTAAAACAAAATAATAGTGCACAACTTCAAACTATAGACTACCTATCCTGAAAATTTCATTGTCATATCTTTGATAGTTTCTGAGATCAGCTCTGCACAAAATAGGTCGTAAAAAAGTACAAAATTGCCGATAAAGCGGTACCGGAAGTGACGACAGGAAAAATCTAAAAAATGTATTAAGTTTACATTGAGTGTCATCTTCTGTGAAAAAATGGTCGAAATCGGTCGAATAGTTTTCGAGAAATCGCGTGCACAAAATTTGTGGAAAAAAATAATAATAAGAAGAAATCGTACGAAAACTATAAGGTCTTCCGTTGGAAACGGAAGACCTTAATAACTAGATACGATCTCGTTACGAGTAACGAGGAGGTCTTCCGTTCAATTTTTCAAACGATACCATTAAAATATCAATGAAATTTCAGAATTTCCACTCACATTTCACATACAGCACATTAAAGATTTAATGTTTTAATCCCCTAAAAATTCCTAATTACGTCATCAATGGGTGTGGCTATGAGTTTTACAAACTTATATTGTTACGATCAACAACTTTGCTTCTATAATGCATTACAAAATCTTCATTGTTTTTAAGTTATTTGTATTAGAGTTTACGAGTGTCTTGACCCCTTATTTAGGGGTCAGCCCCTTTTTCTTGATTTCTTTGAAAAGGTCTTAAGAATACTAACATTTATTGTTCTTACACCCATTTAAAATTGTTGATCATTTTTAGACACAAATGATTGAATATTTTAGGGGCCAGCCCTATAGATCCTTAATGGGGACAGACATTCGTGTTTTGATATTTGGAATCGATTTAAATAATTAATTTAAACATTTTCTCTTCTATGATGTTTTACAAAATATTTCTACTTCTCTAGTTATATTGCGTCAAAGATTAAGATCTTTGGCCCTTAAAAATCCCTAATTACGTAATAAATGGACGTGGCTATTTTTTTTCTAATAGATATTGGTACGATCAACAACTTTGCTTCTATAATGCATTACAAAATCTTTATCGTTTTTAAGTTATTTGTAATAGAGTTTAAGAGTGCCCTGGCCCCTAATTTAAGGGGCCAGTCCCTTTTTCTTGATTTCTTTGAAAAGGTCTTAAGAATACTAACAATTTTTGTGCTTACACCTATTTAAAATTGTTGATCATTTTTGAGATACAAATGTTTGAATATTTTAGGGGCCAGCCCTCTAGATCCTTAATGGGGACAGAAATTCGTGTTTTGATAAGTGGAATCAATTTAAATTATTAATTCAAACATTTTCTTTTCTATGATGTCTAACAAAATATTTCTACTTCTCTAGTTATATTGCGTCAAAGTTAAAGATCTTTGGCCCTTAAAAATCCCTAATTACGTAATAAATGGGTGTGGCAATATTTTTTTCTAATATATATTGGTACGATCAACAACTTTGCTTCTATAAAGCATTACAAAATCTTTATCGTTTTTAAGTTATTTGTAATAGAGTTTAAGAGTGCCTTGGCCCCTGATTAAAGGGGCCAGCCCCTTTTTCTTGATTTCTTTGAAAAGGTCTTAAGAATACTAACAATTTTTGTTCGTACACGTATTTAAAATTGTTGATCATTTTTGAGATACAAATGTTTAAATATCTTAGGGGCCAGCCCTCTAGATCCTTTATGGGGACAGAAATTCGTGTTTTGATAAGTGGAATCGATTTAAATTATTAATTCAAACATTTTTTCTTTATGATGTCTAACAAAATATTTCTACTTCTTTAGTTATATTGCGTCAAAGTTTAAGTATTTTGGCCCCTAAAAATCCCTAATTACGTAATAAATGGGCGTGGTAATAATTTTTTCTAATAGATATTGGTACGATCAACAACTTTGCTTCTATAATACATTACAAAATCTTTATCGTTTTTAAGTCATTTGTAATAGAAATTACGAACGTTTTGGCCCCTAAATAAAGGGGCCAGCCCCTTATTTTTGATTTTGTTGGAATGAACTTTTGATTCTTTACCTCTTTTGTTATATATGTCTTAACAAAATATCAACTGATAAAAAGATATAAATCAAAACGTGTGAAAATTTTGAATGAAAATTCGTACCCAATTTTCGTGCCCAGGCGAGCTCCAAGAAATGGCGCAACAGGCATTAAACAACTACATGCTGCACAACTCCAAACTATCGTCTACCTATCCTGAAAATTTGATATTCATATCTCTTATGGTTTCCGAGTTTATAGCTGCACAAAATGGGTCGTCAAAAATTACAAAATGGCCGACAATTCGGTACCGGAAGTGACTACGAAAAATTCAGAAAAATGTATTAAGTTTAGATCACGCCCTAACATCTGTGAAAAAATGGTTGAGATCAGTCGAATAGATTCCGAGAAATCGCGTGCACAAAATTTGGAAAAAAATAATAATAATAACTAGACACGATCTCGTTGCGAGCAACGAGGAGGTCTTCCGTCCGATTTTAAGAAAAGGAAATGAAATTGCCTTTGATCTTCATCAACGAAACATATCAGTAAATGCGGGGGGATCTAATTTTGTTCAACAAGTGTTTCGAAATTATATACCGTTCTCGAGATATCTGGAAAAGATCATTTTAGGGGCCGGCCCTATAACTCCTTTAAGGGATCAGGTAACAAAACAATAATGGTTGCATATTGTTAAGCATTCGAAATTTTTCTCCATTTTAATATATTGAAGATCAAACTTTCGGACTTCTGTCCCCTTAAACCCTAATTACGTAACAAAGGAGTAAATAATTGTCATTTATAGGTGTATAGTGTTTCGATGAATATAATTGCTTCTATAATGTATTACAAAATATTTCACAATTAAAAGTTATCATCAAAAGACTTTTTGCCCCTTTAATCCCCTAATTACGTAACATATGAGATTTTTTTAAATCAGATATGGATGCATAACTGGAAGATTAAAATGTTTGCATTTTAAACATATTACAAAATATTTCTCAGTAAAATGCTATGGAAGAAAAACTTCAGAGCCGTTTTGGCCTCTAATTTTAGAGGCCAGTTCCTTTTCCTTGATGTCAAATGAAAGCTCTTTTGATATTAAACATATTTTGTTCAACAAGTGTCTAGAAATTCGTTACCGTTCTTGAGCTATCTAGGAAAGAATAGTTTTAAGGGTCGACCCCTTATCTCCCTATTTGGGCCACAGAACGAAATTATGATGGTTGAATATTGTTTACAACATCATTCTAAGCATCTTTTATTCTATATTGCTTTTCAAAATATTTGTCCTTTTTGTGATACAAGTGATCGGAATTTTGAACTTCTGGTCCCTTAAAACCCCTAATTACGTAACGCATGAATTCTTTATTATTATGAATAGTTAAATAACTGTAAGATGAACATGTTTGCTTCTTAAACATATTAAAAATTACTTCTCAGTAAATTGCTATGGAAGAAAGACTTTACAGCCCTTTTGGTCCCTAATTTTCGGGGCCAGCCCCTTTTTCTTGATGTCAAATGAAAGCTCTTTTAATATTCAACATATTTTGTTCAACAAGTGTCTAGAAATTCGTTACCGTTCGTGAGCTATCTGGGAAAGAACGTTTTAGGGGCCGACCCCTTATCTCCTTATTGGGCCACAGAACGAAATTTTGATGGTTGAATATTGTTTAGAACATCTTTCCAAGCATCTTTTATTCTATATTGCTTTTCAAAATAGTTGTCCTTTTTGTGATATAAGTGATTGAAATTTTGGACTTCTGGCCCCTTAAAACGCCTAATTACGTAACTCATGAAATTATTTTTATAATGAATAGATAAATAACTGTAAGATAAACATTTTTGCTTCTTTAACATATTACAAAATATTTCTCAGAGAAGTGCTATGGGAGAAAGACTTTACAGCCCTTTTGGCCCCTAATTTGAGGGGGCAGCCCCTTTTTCTTGATGTCGAATGAAAGCTCTTGTAAAAATAAATTTTAATTGCTCTACATGTCTTAACAAAATATTTTCGAGATAAGAGATATTTAAAGAAAACTAAGGAAAATCACTACATTTTTTACATCTCAATTTTCGGGTCCAGGCGAGCTTCGGCGCCTTTTGCGCCAGACATAAATAGCTCACTTTAGACAAAACTACAATCATTCGTCTACAATTTCTAAAAATTTGAATTTGATATCTTTTATCGTTTAGGAGGAGTTCGACGGACAAGCTGACCCTCTAAAAATCGCTAAAACGTCAATATCTCTAAAACGGAAATGACGTCATCAAAATAAAAACTTTCTAATAAAGTTTAGATCATTATCTATTAGATCTGAAAGTTTCATGAAAATCGGCCGAGCCATTTCCGAGAACTCGCGTGCACAAAATTTGAAAGAAAAAAAAACAAAAATAATAATGATAGGGAAGAAGAAACCGAAGAAAAACAATAAGGTCCTCTGTTGGAAACGGAAGACCTTAACTAGACACGATCTCGTTGCGAGCAACGAGGAGGTCTTCCGTCTGATTTTAGAATTTGAGATATATGTTCTATCTTGATTTTGCTTTTTAACAGCTAAACATGATTTAGAATAAAAAACAGGGTCTACATTCTAGGGGTCCAGATACTATTTTGTTACAGGTGTAAGAGCTTTGTTCAACAAGTGTTTAAACGTCACTGTTCTTGAGATATCTTAAAAGAAAAAGTTTTAGGGGCCGGTCCCTTATCTCCTTATTGGAGCCGCTGAACAAAATTTTGAACATTGCATGTTGTTAAGTACATCATTTTTAGCATCTTTTCTTCTAAACTGCATTTCAAAATATTTTTTCTTTTTGAGAGATAGGTTGTCATAGTTTTGGACTCTCGACCCCTAAAAAACCCCCATTACATAACACATGACATTACATTGCTTGGATACATAATTGTAAGATAAACATATTTGCTTCTATAGCCTTTCACAAAATATCCCTCAGTAAAGAGGTACAGATGAAAGACTTTAGAGCCCTTTGGTCTCCTAATTTGAGGGGCCAGCCCCTTTTTCTTGATAACATATAAAAGGTCATTTAAATTTCAACGCATTTTGTGAAACAAGTGTTCAGAGATTTGTTACCGTTCTTGAGATATATGGGAAAGAAAGTTTTAGGGGCCGATCCCTTAACTCCTTATAGGGGCCATTAAACGAAATTTTGAAAATTGCATATTATTTAGTACATCATTTTGACTATCTTTACTTCTATACTGCATTTCAAAATATATTTCCTTTCTGAGATATGGGTGATCAAAATTCTGGACTTTTGGCCCCTAAAAACCCCTAATTACGTAACACACGATAAAATTATTACATTGCTTGGATACATAACTGTAAGATAAACATATTTGCTTCTATAGCCTTTCACAAAATATCCCTCAGTAAAGGGCTACATATGAAAGACTTTAGAGCCCTTTGGTCCCTTAATTTGAGGGGACAGGCCCTTTTTCTTGATATCAAATAAAAGGTCATTCAAATCTCAACACATTTTGTTCAACAAGTGTTTAGAAATTCGTTACCGTTCTTGAGATATATGGGAAAGAACGTTTTAGGGGCCTATCCCATAACTCCTTATAGGGGCCATTTAACGAAATTTTGAAAATTGCATATTATTTAGTACATCATTTTGAGCATCTTTACTTCTATACTTTATTTCAAAATATTTTTCCTTACTGAGATATGGGTGATCAAAATTCTGGACTTTTGGCCCCTAAAAACCCCTAATTACGTAACACATGATAAAATCATTACATTTATTGGATACATAACTGTAAAATAAACACATTTGCTTCTATAACCTTTCACAAAATATCACTCAGTAAAGAGCTACAGATGAAAGACTTTAGAGCCCTTTGGTTTTTTAATTTGGGGGCCAGCCCCTTTTACTTGATATCAAATGTAAGGTCTTGTAAATATAAATCTTTTTTGCATTACAAGTGTTAACAAAATATTTTTCAGAAAAGAGATAAACTAAGAAAACCATTAAAAATTACGACGTTTTTTAGTCTCAATTTTCGGGACCAGGCGAGCTTAAACGCCTTTTGAGCATGACAAATATGAACACCAAATAGCACATCTACAATCTCTTGTCTACAATCCCTGAAAGTTTGAACTCAATATCTTTTACCGTTAAGGAGGAGATCCCTGGACAAGCCGACCCTCTGAAAATCGTTAAAACGTCATTTTCTCAAGAACGGAAATGACGTCATCAAAATAAAAAAAATGTATATTAAGTTCGGATTAATATCTATTAGATCTGAAAGTGTCACGAAAATCGGCTGAGCCATTTCCGAGAAATCGCCTGCACAAATTTTGTAAGAAAAAAAATAATAACTAGACACGATCTCGTTGCGAGCAACGAGGAGGTCTTCCGTCCGATTTTTAGAAAGGAAATGACCTTGCCTTTTATCTTCATCAGCGAAACATATCAGGAAATGCAGATGTGATCTAAAAGAGCGATGGATGAAGGATTATCCACCCTGTAGGATCCTTAATTTTAAGGACCAGTCCCATTTTATTACATATTTAATAAGAGGTCTTTTGACTTAATAACAGGTCTAATAACCTGTAATAAAAAGAAACCGAAGAAAAAAAAGAGGGTCTACCTTTGTAAACGGAAGACCCTAATAACAATAAGAATAGAAGGGTCTTCCGCTGAAGACGGAAGACCCTAATAATTAAAGACTGTTTTTGTCTAAATCTTAATTGAAGAGTGTTTTTCAACTTGTACTATAGAAGTATAGTTTAGTATAATTTGTACTATAATTAATTGTAATTAGTACAGTAATCTAGAATGGTACTTAGTTGAAATTAAAGGCCCAATATCAAAGATCAAGTAAAATCGGACCAGAAAAACTAAATGATTTTATGAATGGCGGGGGGGGGGGTTGGTTGGTGAATTCTATATTAAAATAGAATATTAAATTCTAAATATCACATATTACACAATTTCTAAACAAAATACATATGTTAGAACAATGTATAAGCGCTGTATAAGCCACTGTACCATTGATTTGAAATTTAAAAATCTCAAAATCTTAATTATTATTTTCTTTGATATTTACTTTTATTCTAATATATGTATAGCATTAACATTAGGTACATGGAGATGAATGCAACAGGTCAAAACGTTTGAAATGGGCGGGAACAAATTGACGCGGACGTCTGATATATGAAGCGTATTTTCAATCCACCTCAGCATTTTTAATTTGCTATATAAGTTAATAGAAAAACATTTTATTTCATCAATAATAGTGATTTTATTTCATCAATAGTAATCGGATCCCCATCCGAGAGAGATTATACGCAGGGCAAAGCATATTGTCCCATGACTCGTCAAAAGTCTGAAACCAAGTGAGGGCGATTTTGAAACGGGGTTTATTCCCAGGGGAGAATAATTAATTCAAATTCCGATTTAATAAATTAATACATATATTATACCCATAAAAAAATGTTTGCTAGGCTAATTTATACGGATATGCACATTCATTGTTTATCTAGCTATAATGAGAGAGAGAGAGAGAGAGAGAGAGAGAGAGAGAGAGAGAGAGAATTATTGACCCCGCTGCTTAATCACTAATCCCGCTTTTGGGCGAACATGTACATGTTTATAGACTTTTGTAAACAAATCTAAACTTTAAAAGACTGATTGTAAATGATTATAATCCCAATCCACCCTGCCGTAATGATTTTTATAAATCAAAAGTGAATAATCAGACTCTTTGTTTCAACAGTGTATATCAACGATCAGTGTTTACATCTGTTAATACATAGGCCCAAACACAGATACAAGGGTGGTCAGTTTTCACACCGTATCGCAGTCACCCGGTTGTCAGGGTGAGAGAGAGAGAGAGAGAGAGAGAGAGAGAGAGAGAGAGAGAGAGAGAGAGAGAGATTTCATAGTGTTTTATAGTGTTCAGGAAATCAATATATAAGCAACCTATGTCAATAAACGCATGTATTCATGCATGCGTTTATCTATATAATTATGTAAATAAATACTAATCAGTCCTCATTTTAAAGCCATGCAGAATAACGTTTGTGCATTGCTTAGTAAATGTTGTGTGCATACAGTCAAGGAGATGGCGGCATTTCTTTGATGCCGGCAAAGCGACCCAGTGAACTCTAATGTAGTCGTACTGCAAGGGAGCTTCGGCGGCATGTCTTTGATGCTGGCGATGCGACGAGCGTCTAAATTAAGCCAACTGCTGACAGAAACGAGCTCTATATTTGTACTAAAAAGGCTGTTATTATTTTTATTTATTATAAAAATAAAACGGAAAACAATAAAAACCATCATTTTAAAGATAAAATCATTAACCAAAACAAAATTAGGGAAGAAATATAATCGGCACTTGGGGACGGAACCCGGGTCGCCTGGGCACAAGTCCACCACTCTAACGACTGAGCTACGCGGACTCTCGCTTCAGAACTTTTGAGCTCAAAATCTCGGGAATGCGTGGATCGATTTAAAAACGAATTTCCTATTCTGAAGTGTTTTAAGTGTCTCTATCGAATAGTAACATAAAAAAAATTCAAGTTCAAAAAATTGAAAAATTAAGGTTTTTCATTTCCTTCCGGTGACGACCGGAAGTAACGGCGGACGTTCGGATATGCGAAGGGCACTGCGGCTGTTCACTCTCTACCATCTCTGAAAATTTAAAGGTTCTATCTTAAATACTTTTTGAGAAAAATCGTGAACAAGCAAAAGCGTAAAATCTTTGATATCTCGGTACCGGAAGTGACGACCAAAAAAAACTCGTGTAATTTTCTTACAAATTTTGTCATAAATAAGCTCTGAAAATTTCATGAAAATCGGCTGAAGCATTTTTGAGAAAACGTGGGAGAAAAAAAAAAGAATAATAATAATAATAGAGGAAAAGAATCAAAGCAATAACAATAAGGTCTTCCGTTGGAAACGGAAGACCTTAATAAATAATAATAAGAAACAGTACGAAAACAATAAGGTCTTCCGTTGGAAACGGAAGACCTTAATAATAACTAGATACGATCTCGTTACGAGTAACGAGTAGGTCTTCCTTGCAATTTCTGTTTTAAATCATACCATGAATATTCGATATAATTTCAGAAATACCCCCCCCCCCCCATACACACTTTCAGAAAATGTATACAAATCCCTAATTACGTAATAAATGGGTGTTGCAATGAGTCTTCCAGATAGATATTGCTACATTTAACAACTTTGCTTTTATAATGCATTACGAAATCTTAATCGTTTTTATGTAATTTGTAATAGACTTTACGAGTTTCTTGCCCCCCCCCCAATAAAGGGGCCAGCCCCTTTTTCTTGATTTCTTTGAAAAGGTCTTAAGAATACTAACAATTTTTGTTCTTACACCCATCTAAAATTGTTGATCATTTTTGAGATACAAATGTTTGAATATTTTAGGGGCCAGCCCTCTAGATCCTTAATTGGGGCGGAAATTCGTGTTTTGATAAGTGGAATCGATTAAAATCATAAATTCAAACATTTTCTCTTCTATGATGTCTAACAAAATATTTCTACTTCTCTAGTTATATTGCGTCAAAGTTTAAGCACTCTGGCCCCTAAAAATTCCTAATTACGTAATAAATGGGCGTGGTAATGATTTTTTCTAATAGATATTGGTACTATCAACAACTTTGCTTCTATAATGCATTACAAAATCTTTATCGTTTTTAAGGTATTTGTAAGAGAGTTTAAGAGTGCCCTGGCCCCTAAATAAAGGGGCCAGCCCCTTCTTTTTATTTCTTTGAAAAGGTCTTAAGAATACGAACAATTTTTGTTCTTACACCCATCTAAAATTGTTGATCATTTTTGAGATACAAATGTTTGAATATTTTAGGAGCCAGCCCTCTAGATCCTTAATGGGGACAGAAATTCGTGTTTTGATAAGTGGAATCAATTTAAATTATTAATTCAAACATTTTTTCTTCTATGATGTCTAACAAAATATTTCTACTTCTCTAGTTATATTGCGTCAAAGTTTAAGTATTTTGGCCCCTAAAAATTCCTAATTACGTAATAAATGGGCGTGGTTATAATTTTTTCTAATAGATATTGGTACGATCAACAACTTTGCTTCTATAATACATTACAAAATCTTTATCGTTTTTAAGTTATTTGTAATAGAGTTTACGAGTGTTTTGGCCCCTAAATAAAGGGGCCAGCCCCTTATTTTTGATTTTGTTGGAAAGAACTTTTGATTATCTACCAGTTTTGTTATATATGTCTTAACAAAATATCAACTGATAAAAAGATATAAATCAAAACGTCTGAAAATTTTGAATGAAAATTCGTACCAAATTTTCATGCCCAGGCGAGCTCCAAGAAATGGCGCAACAGGCATTAAACAACTACATGCTGCACAACTCCAATCTATCGTCTACCTATCCTGAAAATTTGATATTCATATCTCTTATGGTTTCCGAGTTTATAGCTGCACAAAATGGGTCGTCAAAAATTACAAAATGGCCGACAATTCCGTACCGGAAGTGAATACGAAAAAATTAAGAAAAATGTATTAAGTTTAAATCACGCCCTAACATCTGTGAAAAATTGGTTGAGATCGGTCGAATAGATTCCGAGAAATCGCGTGCACAAAATTTGGAAAAAAATAATAATAATAATAAACTAGATACGATCTCGTTACGAGTAACGAGTAGGTCTTCCGTTCAATTTTTAAACGATACGATTAAAATATCAATGAAATTTCAGAATTCCACCTAAAACATTCCCTTTCAGATAATGAAAACGATTGTCAATATCCTTCATAATGCGTAACAAAGTGTTTTGCTTTTTCACATTTTGCATATTAAAGATTTAAGAGTTTAGTCCCCTAAAATCCCAAATTACGACATCAATGGGTGTGGCAATGAGTTTTACAAACTGATATTGTTATGATCAAAAACTTTGTTTCTGTAATGCATTACAAAATCTTGATTGTTTTTAAGGTATGTGAAAAAGACTTTACGAGTGGCTTAGCCCCTAATGTAAGGGGCCAGCCCCTTTTTCCTGAGTTCATTCAAAAGGTCTCACAAATACTAACAATATTTGTTCTTACAAGTATCTAAAATTGTTGATCATTTTTTTTTTTGATACAGATGATTGAATATTTTAGGGGCCAGTCCTCTAGATCCTTAATGGGGACAGACATTGGTATTTTGATTGATGGAATCAATGAGAATCATCAATACAAGCATTTTCCCTTCCACTATGCTTAAAAAATATGTCTCCTTCTCTAGATATATTGCATCAACGATTAAGTACTTTGGCCCCTAAAAATCCCTAATTACGTAATAAATGGGCGTAGCAATGATTTTTCCTGATAGATATTGTTACGATCAACAACTTTGTTTCTATAATGCATTACAAAATCTTTATCATTTTTAAGTTATTTGTAATAGAGTTAACGCGTGTCTTGGCCCCTAATTTAAGGGGCAAGCCCCTTTTTCTTAAATTCAATCGAAAGGTCCCACAAATTCTAACATTTTTTGTTCTGACATCTATTTGAAATTGTTGTTCATTTTTGAGATACAAATGTTTGAATATTTAAGGGGCCAGCCCTCTAGATCCTTAATGGGGACAGACTTTTGTATTTTGATTGATGGAATCGAAGAGAATTATCAATGCAAGCATTTTCTCTTTTACAATGCTTAACAAAATATGTCTCCTTCTCTAGATATATTGCGTCAAAGTTTAAGTACTTTGGCCCCTTAAAATCCCTAATTACGTAATAAATGGGCGTGTCATGATTTTTCCTGGTAGATATTGTTACGACCAACAACTTTGTTTCTATAATGCAATACAAAATCTTTATCGTTTTTCAGATATCTGTAATAGAGTTTACGAGTGTCTTGGCCCCTTATTTAAGGGGCCAGCCCCTTTTTTCTTAAATTCAATCGAAAGGTCTCACAAATTCTAACATTTTTTGTGCTGACATCTATTAATTAATTAAATTGTTGTTTATTTTTGAGATACAAATGTTTGAATATTTAAGGGCCAGCCCTCTAGATCCTTAATGGGGACGGAAATTCGTGTTTTGATAAGTGGAATCGATTTAAATCATGAATTTAAACAATTTCTCTTCTATGATGTCTAACAAAATATTTCTACTTCTCTAGTTATATTGCGTCAAAATTTAAGTACTCTGGCCCCTAAAAATCCCTAATTACGTAATAAATGGGCGTGGCAAAGATTTTTTCTAATATATATTGGTACGATCAACAACTTTGCTTCTATAATGCATTACAAAATCATTATCGTTTTAAAGTTATTTGTAATAGAGTTTAAGAGTGCCTTGGCCCCTAAATAAAGGGGCCAGCCCCTTTTTCTTGATTTTGTTGGAAAGAACTAATTATTCTCTATCACTTTTGTTATATATGTCTTAACAAAATATCAACTGATTAAAAGATATAAATCAAAACGTGTGAAAATTTTGAATGAAAATTCGTACCCAATTTTCGTGCCCAGGCGAGCTCCAAAAAATGGCGCAACAGGCACTAAACAACTACATGCTGCACAACTTCAAACTATCGTCTACCTATCCTGAAAATTTGATATTCATATCTCTTATGGTTTCCGAGTTTATAGCTGCACAAAATGGGTCGTCAAAAATTACAAAATGGCCGACAATTCGGTACCGGAAGTGACTACGAAAAAATTAAGAAAAATGTATTAAGTTTAAATCACGCCCTAACATCTGTGAAAAAATGGTTGAGATCAGTCGAATAGATTCCGAGAAATCGCGTGCACAAAATTTGGAAAAAAATAATAATAATAATAAATAATAATAATAATAATAAGAAACAGTACGAAAACAATAAGGTCTTCCGTTGGAAACGGAAGACCTTAATAATAATAAGAAACAGTACGAAAACAATAAGGTCTTCCGTTGGAAACGGAAGACCTTAATAAGAAATCGTACGAAAACTATAAGGTCTTCCGTTGGAAACGGAAGACCTTAATAATCCCTAATCCCTCTAAACATGTCGGTATAAATTATAATTACATACTGACGCTTAATTTACTTACTATCAGAAGTGCATGATGTCAGTAAGTATCTTTTAACATAATAAAAAATACTTTTTTATTCTTCTGAACAAGTTATCTTTTAACATAATAAAAAATACTTTTTTATTCTTCTGAACAAGTTAACCGGTAACTTAGTCTAGGCAATCGCCAGTCCTGTTTTAATCCGCTGTGATTAGTAACTAAAACATCAGAAATTCCGGAATACGTTATTGATCGAATGTTTAAAAAGAGTTGATTTCAAGTTTTCTAAACATTGATATGTTAATCAGACTAGAAGTAGATTCAGGATCAAACTAACCTGCCTGCAAATTAAGATTCTGCGATATTTTAAAATTCGTAATGGCTCATTTTTTTTCGGATTTCAAAGATACCCTTCATTTACGAATTTATATCCAAAAATTGATAATGAGCCACAGTCTCTGTTTAACAAAATACATTAAAGCGAATCTAAGAATTTTCATTCTTACGAAGATGTGGAAAAAAGATAATTTACGAAAATTTACGTAATTCAACATTATTATACCCCGGATGGTATTATTGCTACAAATAGACATGTAGTAAAGATATATGGTTGAACAACAATTTAGTTGAAATATAAAACACAAAGCTCACCGAGACGAACATCACCTTTATGTGGCATCATCTTTATGAGACCCCCTTTATCATATTATATGAAAATCATTCTTTATGATCTTCGATATTCATTGATACTGTTTTGATACAAAATTATATATCATATGTTAATTTTTGTTATAATAATCATATGTTAATTTCATACAGTATTATAAGATGCAATGTTTATCAATAAAATATTATAAAAAATGATTTACTTACAAAATATATCATTTAATACAATATATCTTATACTTACATGTATAAAAAATATACCCTTTTCCGCTCTGTGCGATATAAACCAAAAATACGCCTAGGGTGTGATATAAACCTTAGGGGTGTGATATATAGAGGATATCTATATTGTGTGATTTTATATTTGCTTTATCCAACGAGTTGAAATGGTGTATATATTCGCGAGGCTTGCCGAGCGAATATAACCATTTCAACGAGTTGGATAAAGCAAATATAAAATCACACAATCAAAGATGTTCTATTTATCTCATACAATTTGATTTATATTATGAAGCTTTTGAGACAGTCCCTTATGTGACCCGAATTGTTTTTGTTTTTTTTTCAAAGATTAAAAACGATGATGCAACGTTGTGTTATGCGGCTATTGTGACCTTGCGCAATACAATTTAGTACGTCATTCGTGAGATAAATCTAACCGTTTAAATGTAAAGTTTCACTGAAATAAACCTTAAAATAATTTTTTAGCTTTAAATAATTTTTCTTAGAGCTTATTCACTTGATTAAATGGAAATTCCGAAGAGAAGACTTGAATAATCAAGTTTGTTGACATAACGTTACACGAAGTTGCGAATGCTCGTTAGTTTGAATTGACTCGAACGAGGAACAGTTGTTGATGTTCTATAAAACAGACACTAGCCTTATGATTCGAAATTAAAGTGAATAAAGATGCTTACTGGTGGTGGAATAAACTTCTTATCATATGAAACATTATTTCGGTAAGTTCTTGTATATAAACACAACCAGAGCGCTCCGTTTTCGTCGCGTCGTCAGGATGAACTCCTTGATAGTTAACGTAGTTTGCAGTTTTATAAAAATCACAAAGCAAATTGAAAGTTGGAAGGGGGCTAAACTCATCAAAAATCTGTGGTTACGGTTGTGTATAACTTTCAAAATTGTGGTTACGGTTATGTATAAGCCCCCCCCCCCCCCCCCGCCTTAATTCACAATACCCCCCCCCCCCATTTCCGACGCCTATGCGACGCAGTTATGTGTTTTCCTTCATATTTGTAATTTAAATCTTTGACAAAATCCATTTTATATCAATTTTTGTAGTAAATATAGTTATGTTGAAAGTACTAGATCTTTGTAAAAACATATAGGTCACTGAAGCGTTGAAGCGAGGGGCTGTGTCAAAAATAGTTCGGACCGGAAGTATTTGATATAGCATCACCCGTTTGATATAGCAAAGGTTTATCACACGGGTAATATACACCACACGTATGAGATAAAAGATTTATATCACACCCCTCTCCGGCAATCTTCGGATGTTATATCACACCCCTTCGTTAATTATCGGCTATTGTGACGTAGAGTTCGGTATGCATCGTTCAACTCCGATCTCCGAGTATATATGACGTCAAATAGTTACGTATACAAACAGCTGGCGCAAAATTCTATGAAAGTTTATCAGAGATTGAATATATAGACACGAAGAGATTTGTAAACAATAATCATTTATCACTTAATGTTTTTTTTTTAATGTTTCTTTGATATTTTCTCTAAGTATATGATATAAAAATCATAACATGGCCATTTTTATATCACATCCTATATTAGCTGATAAACAGCGACCTCGGGCTAATATAGGATGCGACATAAAAATCGCCATGTAATAATCTATATATATCATATCACATTATTCATCGGAATATATATATAAAATATTATGGTTTGATAATGTATTTTATAATATTGTATCATATTTAATACATAATATGATATAATGATATCATATGAGACAAAATATTTGGATTAAACATTGTATCATATATCATATGAAACAAAATCACCTGATATAGTTTTATATTATATAATAAAATGTTATATAATACAATATCATATTATATATAACATTGTATCATATGATACAATGTAATACAATACAATATCATATCATACAATATCGTATCATATGAAACAATATTATATACGACAATATTATATATAATATTGTATCATATGATACAATATAATACAATACAAAATCATATTATACAATATCGTATCATATGAAACAATATTATATATTACAATATTATATAATACAATTTCATGTGATATAAATAATGAAAATACATTATATAAACCAATATAAAATTTTACAATATCGTATCATACGATATGATATTTTATAATTTACAATATCGTATGAGATGATACAATATCATTAATTGCAATACAATGTGAAATAATATCATTCGATTAAATAATACATTATACAATATCATAACATACAATATTGTATGATGATATACAATACTGTAAATAATTATATCATAGTACATTATCATATCATAATGTACAAAAAAATTTATACAATATTACATTGTATTATATAACTTTTTACAATATAATGTATAATATTAAAAATTGTATCATATGAAACAATCGTGTATCATATATAGAATACTATATTATAGGAACATGATATATGATTAACAACAAACACATTTATCAGGAAGGTCTGGGTGAGGTAGAAGATTTTTTAAGGATCATTGATAATGGAGATTAGGCTCTTCATCTGAAGCTACCTCTGCCATTAATTCATATTATAGTTAAATAGTTATGCAAGCTATTATTTTTTAAAACATGAGACCAGCATCCGAAACCCATAGATCGGATTCAGCATTTAGCATTAGTATCATAAGACGCACCCTCCATGCAAGTTTGGTGAAGTTAGGACTCAACAACAATATAATCATCACCTGCTCTAAGAACTTTAACCAGCTCTTTAAACCTTAACCTCCTCTAGCATCCAAAACCTATGGCTTAGATTCAGCATTCAAAGTTAGGGCCAGTAGTAACTTGAAAATTACTATCAAAGGGTACCTGCACCAAAAATTTTAACCTGCTCCAGAAACTTTAACATCCTCTAGCATCTGAAATTCATGGCCAAGATTCACCATCCAAGTCCTTCCAATCCATAGGTAGCATTCAAGTATTTCAAGTCCATAGGTAGGTCAAGATGTATCATCCATGCAAGTTTGGTGAAGATAGGACAAGTAGTAACTGAGATATAGGACCTGTAACAAAAACTTAAATCATGTCCGGACGCCGACGCCGGGGGTATAGCGTAAGCTTCCTCTTCGTCTCGGTGAGCTAAAAAATCAAGAACATGACAGTAATGCATGCAGTACAGTCCGTATAACATTTCTTCTACCCATGAAACAAAATATACACATCAAAGTAAAATCAATTACACGTGACGAAACCCAACAATAACTTGGTATTTCCAGAGTGTGCTTAATATAAATGACCATATTTTGCGAGTGATATTAGTCTTTTGTAACAGTTTTAAAAGTAAAAACTAAAAATGGGCAGAATGGCTATTGAGAAAAGAGCGGGAGGTGTTCAAATGTTGATGTCTTGATTCTCTCTTTTTATATTCACTTTAAATCTGCTGTTCATTTCGTCCTCGACATTCTTTTCAATATTGAACAATTCGAATAAAGGTTATTTCACATACATTTTCTCTTCTATGAGTGCACCATCTCTTTCATCAGATCATGCATATGTGTGATAATTTTCAACGGATTCATTCTTTTTTTTGTGATCGGCTTCGGCCAGTCACTGTTGTGTCCATATGAGACATCCGGCAAATGTTTCCACGTGCGCACACATTCCGCTTGCATAAGTTGTTCTTATAAAAACTTGAAGTTTGGTTTAGTATTTATATAACATTTTACTCGGTTTTATTTCAATTCATTTACCTTAAGAGATGCAAACATACATGAAATACAGTTGAACCTGTTAATTCAAGAATGCACATTTTGTCTCACGCGTAAGAATTTCGATCGAAAGATTCATTCAGTAATGCAGTTGACCTCGATGAACTGACCTCAATCATAAGAAGATGCTCCATGAACTGACCTCGATCTATTGATGTTGCATAATAGTAGCTAGGAAGACGGCTTGATTTATAAACAAGGTTGCGTTATAATGCGATCTCAATAGCAAGTTATGATGGCATTCAATGTTTTTCAGTCGCACTAAATTATTTTAATTCAAACTTTCTTTGTATACGTGTTAATTAATGCTCTTTGAAGAGCCCTTCTCAGTATTCTGAAGAAGAAGAAGATACATTAACATATAATAATTACGTTTAAAATTTAAAACTAGACAAGGAGTTTATGAACAGCTTTCCCCAAATTTATTTCAAAATTAAATTTGTTAACGGTTTATAATGATGAAATTATGGTGTACAGATTCAAAATATTCTATATTTTGTAAAAATACAGAACTCTTTTAATTATTTTACATCAAACTGATCATGTTCATTGCTTCTAGCTATCAATATATCATTATTGCCGATGATTCCTTTAAAAGGAATACTTGTCTAATCTTCCCCCATCAACACACTTTCAATAATAACTGGGAAGCTGATTTATACTTGTTAGGTACAATAACACAATTTAATTACGACCACGTTACCCCTCCCCCCCCCCCCCCCGAAAAAAAAAACAAAAAAACCCTGCTTTTAGGTGTTCGAGTTTGACCTTCAAAATGTTTGCATTTTGATTGCAAAAGCACGCAACCAATATCATGTTTAGCCACCCTGATGACGGTGTCTTTCATGCATGACCATAATGAATAAGTTATGGGCATAGCTTAGTTTACGGAATATCTATCAATGCATGTCCAAAGATGCTGATAGGTTAATCAGAAAATTTTACTTGATTTTGACCAACTTCCCGACAAATACTGTCGAGGTGAAACATTTACTTCAGAAGATGGAATTCAATTTGGTTTTGAACACGTGCTTAAATAAGTGTTCATTATTATTCATAAAAAACCGTGGGAATCAGGTGTATGTTTTGTATAAAGATTAAAACCGAGTTTGTGTTCAAAATAAGAAGCTGTGTTTAGATGATGAAACTCTTCAGTAAATCTTATTTATTGATTAATTCATATGGTTGTTTTCAACACACTTTTCTTATATTGTCAATTGCTTTCTAATATTTCTTTGGACGACTGTGACTTTTAAATAGAAAAAAATACTTATAACGAAAGACTCTGGCATTTTAACAGCCACATGAATTACCAATCTTGAAAAATTCCCTGATCTTATTAAATATTAAACATAAGATAGTGTCAACACTCATCAACAAAGCTGTTGATGGGGCCTAAATATCTCTTCACCCATAGCATTTCTTTACATGACTTGTAGTGTAAGAGAAAGGTAACTGGATATTCAGGCTAGACCTTTTAGATGCCAAGATGAAAATCGACAATAATCTTTTATATATTACCATCCTTTAATTATCATTTCTCAAATTATCATAATCAAATTTTTCAAATTATACGAGGGTTGATCCAAAAGAAATGCCACAGATGCGATAAAATCGTGAAAAATCCGCGTTAAGTGACAAAAACTTGTGCTTTGAGAATTCTACCTTATTCAATTCAAATTTAGAAATTTTACTGCATATTTATAAATATTTCCGAAGATAATATTTTTCGTAGAGCGTGAAGCAAGGATAGTCGCCGCACGCTAGCGACGTCATTTCTAGATCTTTGGCGTTCTAGAAGAAAATCGTAATTTAGTACTCGATAAAAATTTGCCACGATGCTCTATTTCACATTTTTTTCATTTTTTTTCCCATAAAGTAACTAATTACTCTTTTTGTAATCGATGGATTAGTATATTGATATTTTTAATGTGCTATCAGTTTATCGATGTCTCTTCAAGAAGTCACGAACGTAGCATTATGATATAGCTCATGACGTAGAACCTAGCGACGTCATTTCTAGATCTTTGGCGTTCTAGAAGAAAATCGTAATTTAGTACTCGATAAAAATTTGCCACGATGCTCTATTTCACATTTTTTTCATTTTTTTCCCATAAAGTAACTAATTACTCTTTTTGTAATCGATGGATTAGTATATTGATATTTTTAATGTGCTATCAGTTTATCGATGTCTCTTCAAGAAGTCACGAACGTAGCATTATGATATAGCTCATGACGTAGAACCTAGTTTTAACTTTCCTTCAGAGCGTATATTTCTGTCTATTTAATTTATTTAATAACATAGCATTATTGTTTTGCCTCGAATTAGAATGTCTCGACATCATTGGATCAATCGCGTCAGGTGATTGTCTTATCAATATCTTTACACGGCGAGCGTAGATATTTTTACGGCAACATGGCGGACGTAACGTTATTTGAGCTGATTTTTTACACAAACGTTCAACCATATTTTTAATTTTTAAGCCCCAAAATATTTAGAGTGACCCCCCTTGCCCGTGACGTAATATTACGATCCTACTAAGGCATCCAGGTTTGCACAAACGACTGATGAGGAAGGTAAAAAAATTAGAGAATTAAGCAATGAATTTAATTGTTATAAAGTATTTTTTGTTTGTTTACATATCAAACTTTAGGACCTCGACAAAATGAAACACTTATTAGGTTTGGTACTGACTGTTTAGTCCATATATAAAAGGCGAGGCGGAGGGCCTCACCTTCAATGGACTTAACCGACCCCACAAATTTCTGTAAACAGTCAGTAGCAAACCTAATAAGTAATATGCTTTTATTAGATATTGGAACCACATTTCAGGTATCTTGTTCCCTCGCTTTCAATTTTAGGCTGACATGTCAATTCCAGTACATTTTCTAGTGATTTCTATTCATTGAAGCAAACAATGCCTCGTATTGATCACGATTCGCATGTTCAGTCATTTTCTTCCTTGATCTAAGAAAAAAGGCATTGTGAAGATATCCGAAATGGACAGTAACATTCCCTATTTAATTAAAACAGCTAGAAAAAATCTATTCTCTACACAGTTTTTAAACTGCACAACTAATCTGTCTTATCCACATATCATCTATCATTAGAAGGGAGCGGACGGACTTGCTTGGTCTTTAACTTTTTCAGGTTTTGTATGCGTTTTGTAAAAAAAAAAAAAAAAAAGAATTACAGGGCATGTAAATTTTACCAACGTTTACAACAACAATAAATGGCGGCAATGTTGAGATAGAAAAGCTCGCATTCAAATGCAGTTAGTTACGTACTAGGTAGATAAAACCTTTTTTTTTAACACGAAAATGAGTATTGTCCGTTAACTTAGGTAGTCCTAATGTTATAGTTCGAATATCGTCGTTATCTGCTGTTTTATGAACATGTTTTATGGGACATGGTCACAATTTGGGTCAAATTCAATTTTACTATTTTTTTTTTTTACAATGCTTTAGGAATGTATTTCTAATGATCAAGTGTAGTTTGAGAGTCAGTCGTAGAGTTATTATGAGCAAGTTGCAAAAGCTCACAACTGTTTGTTATGTAAACAAGACTCGTGTCCTGTTTTTGTTTACAAAGGTTTAACATGCCAGTAAAAATATTTTTCAAGCAGATGTGTCTATCTTCTTATTCTTTTTTTTTTTTTTTTGGCATGAATAAACAGTTTCAAAGGTTTAACACATTCATTTTATGTCTAAAATTGGAATGTTCACCTTAACATTCAGAATATAAACAAAAACTTTCAATTGTTTACATACTAAAGAATTCTAAGCTCTGTAACTCGCTTAAAACTACAAATGGTACTCAAATTTTGACTGCCTATTAACATTGCCGTAGTGAAGCAATGTAAACATTTAAATCGGAAAAATAACTTTTGACCAAAATCGTTACCATGTCCGTTTAACATCAATGTTTAAGTACGTGTTATATAGCATTTTTATACTTTCATGTAAATACTGAAATCTGATTGGTTTAGACGCAGTTGGTAATCCGTTCTTTTACCCTCAGCGTTAGCAACACACTTGGCAACGGGTAACACAACAAAGTATTACATGCGCGTAAATTATGCGCGTACGGTTTGCCGCAGAATTCACTTCATTTCTATATAAAAGCAGTAAAATTGTCTTTAACATCAAGACATTCAGTATAATGAAATAAATAGTGCCTATTTGGGAGAGTAACTGTTGAAACTGACACCCCGAGAAAACCATTGTCAACGGGGTGTCAATTTCAACAGTTACCCTCCCAAACAGGCACTATTTATATATTGCTACGTTTATAATACATGTACATATTGTGTTGTTATAGGGTATTATTCAGTACTGAGTACACATCCACCAATGAGTTTATGAAGCTGTAATTGAATTATGCCTTCTGCATTCCCTAAACACACCAAGCAGAAACAAAAACATGTATGTTGGCAAGTCGCATTCTCCTCCCATTTCAAGTTTTTTCACACCAAATTATAGACCTAAAAAGTAAATTTTTCTTTCTTTCATACATGTTATTTTTTTTCTTTTAAAACATCCCTTTGAATTTTCAAGAACTGCGCATATATATTTTGAATAGGTTAATGCAAAGGTTTGAAATGAGATTGTTTAGACAAAAATCCGATATAAACGAGAGAAATTTATTCAACCGCAGAGCTTTTAATCGATAAAATATAAGAATATGTGTTTAGTGTATCAGAAATTTATTTTTCCCTATCCCAAACAACGTTCAAATGGAGATTATGTAAGTATGTTACATAATCATACCTTTCATTTTTCCGGTATAGTTATCATTGCCCAGCTATCCTGACCTAAAAACATGAAAGATCTTAAACATAAGTCAACACTGAAACATTCTGAAATTTGTCCGAGACAGCTAAATGATGTCACGTGATCATGACAAAATTTCGAATATCAGCTCACATACTTAACGTTGAAACTGGTCGATATCCTTACCCAAAGAAGATCGCATCTGTATCATTTGTGACAAGAACGATGTGCAGGATGAAATTCATTTTCTTGGATGTTCCCATTTAAATGCATTAAAACGTAAACTTATTGATCTGTGTATTAATAAATGTCTACACTTTCAGTCCCTTTCTTCTTGTAATATTTTTTGGGGGGATTCTAACGAATGAAGATCCTGAAATTATTAAATCAGTTGCAAAATTCGTTCAAAGCTTTAATTAGCTTGTTACTTATCGTCAGACGATTTGCGATTTATAAATAATTTGGCAATATTATGCCTCTTTATGTTTCTACCCGTGTACACACTTGTATGTTGTCAACATTATTTTATATACATGTGATTGTAAATCTTTGTTGCTCCTATGGGGGCCCAAATGGGTTCAATAGAAATATTGTTATCTTGTATACGGTTTATTTGAACAACAAAGCAAAATTTTCAAAATTAAGGTCAAGATCTAATTAATGATTCTAGACTGTCTTTTTGGTGCTAATGAATCTTTTCCTGTATTTTACGGCTTTAAAGGAATTGTGTAGTAAATAAAACAATATTTTGACATTCTATATTTAATCATGAGAAAAGTAATCCCGGTACCTATACTCAATTTGACAACATTTTAAAGAGGAGGTCAAGAGCTTATTTAACGTCTTTTTGAGAAGACTGTAGACATTCTAGATATATTTTATCAGTCAAAAATGGAAAAAAAACTCCGAAATGTGTTTCATATTTTCTTCATATTTCATAGAAAACGGTTGATTAAAACATGATTTTTCATTGTGTCTACCAAAAATATAAGCCCCAGTATACCCTATGAAACAAAGATAATGTTATGAAGCATCATTTAAAGTATTTATGTCTTGAATTTCATAAACCTGTAGGCACCTTTCATTTACTAGATCTTGACCAGACTTTTATTTAATGTTATTGTGCATTAAACTGCATCCATACATCATCATTATGCAATAATGCATCAAAGTATGAAAACTATTTAAACAAGAAATATTTATCTGGATATTATAAACTAGTCTTTTATTGCTTCCTTTTGTGACTTATCAGTGGTAAACTGGTATAAGCGATAGTTTTCCCCTTATTTATGTCACACTTTAAATTAAAAAAAAGACCCAAATTTTCAAAATAAAAAATATGTCTAGAATCAGGTGAATGAATTTAGCAAAGCATTATACCATTCATTTGAAAAATTAGAAATCTGCAGGATACTTTTTCAACCTTGTTTGGGTATGGGTTAGGGGTAGGTGGTGGTTTTACTTTTATCAATTTTTGTGAAAATGCATTCTGTAAATTTTTTCCGACTTACAGACCCATTTGTTGTTTTTTTTTAAAGTTTTTTAAAAACGACTATAAAAATTATGGCGTATATATGAAGAATATAGGTAATTTAATTCTAAATAGTTTTTCTTTGCACACTGAAACTTCTTCAGTGTTTTGAATAGAACTAATTTCACTTTCGATTTGATTAATGCAAGCTTAAAATGGCCGAGGCTTTATATTTAGAATATGGTATCTGCTTCTACTTGTAAACTGTTCCTATCTATACATTATTGCATATTCATTATCGAACACAAACGCTAACCGTCATAATCAAAAGCGTAGATAATGGCCTAGAACTTGAAAACAATGTAAACCATCTGCAAGCACATTATCTTTAAAACATAGGTACATTTTGAGCAGAAACTGAAAGATGTAAATAACAGCACAGCACACATTTTAAGTCGAAGGACAAGCAAGAATCCTTGTTCCAATGAGACAGACAACACAGAACAGACTTACCCCACTTGTTGCCCCTTTTCCTGTTATCCCAAAATGTCACAAAAGCTTGTCTAGACTACATTTAAACTTCATTTTATGCGTTCTTTAGTTAAAGCAAAGCACTTTGAACAATCGGTCACAGCTTTTTCGCTTAAATAGCGGTAGTAGTCTAATTTGCTTTTCATTTAGTTACTTCAACTTGATTGTCCAAGTGGGTTGAATATATTTAACTCAAACGATAATATACGAACCATGATAAACAGCCGATTAACAGGAACCTGAGTGATGTAATCCTTACAGTTTTACATCCCCGCTACTTGAAAAGAGCGCATACAGCGGGGAACCATTTAATTAAATGCAGCAATAACCTACTTGTTAAAGCACAACAATCCACGCTCTTACGATAAGATCATTTCTAACAAATTTTAAAAGCGTTTTGAAAAAATATGCACACTTTTATCTCTCTCTCTCTTTCTCTCTCTCTCCAAATTTAAAAATAGGATTTTATTTTAAAACAATATTTAATTAGGGGAATGTTAACGGTGCATACGTTCAAAAGAAACTCCGTGTGAAGATAAAGTCTGTCATCCGTTTTTCAAGAAAAAAAGGAGCATTGGTTGACAACATACACAGCGTGACTACACACCACCTGCAAACAATAAGGAATAAGGAATCATTCTTTGAGTATTATGAGGTGGTAATTTTGGTCGGGGCGTGATCAAATCCAATAAAGCCGAAGGGCTTTATGAGAGATTTGATCACACACCGACCGAAATTATCACCTTATAATATTCGAAGAATGATTCCTTATTACTATATTTATATAATTTTAAGTCATCGTATGATTAAATATTTAAATATGAATAAGCAAACCCCGCTGTCGCCTTAATTTGGCGTCATTTGAAGTTATGGGTTATATAGTACAAAATCGATACACAGTGTTATCACAAGCAGAGACACTGAAAATGTATTTCTCAAAGGTATGATGACAAGTGTGTCTATCGAACACGTGTTTTTTGTTTATTTATATTATACCGGAAATCAAATCTGATTGGTTTCTATGATAAGTTTTCCACCTGTTATTCAGGTATTTAAATTAGGGAGGTGAGACTTCGCGTGTTGAGTGAGTGAAGAATTTAGTGCCATTCGTAGGCTCTCTCTTCGTGCAGTTAGACGTGGCCCCCTACCACCCACCCAATCATACTCGTTTTCATGTATCATTTTATTGTTATTAACAATTTTCTCATTATTGTAAAGAACTGAGGATTTACCAGAAGATATTGGTGTAATCTTATATATGTAATAAACTCTTGAGACCGCTTCTGTACCTACACACTGTGTTTATTTATTTTTATAAATTATTTATGTTCGGTTGAGTGTAACGAATTAGAAGATTAGAACATAAATGTAAATGTAATGGGATGACGACCTGTAAAGAGATAAAAATAATGGACACGGTCGTCATATTCCGGGTGAGGATTTCGGCTTTAATGTTCTTGGTATTGAAAAAATAAGAATACTATAACCTTGAAAATGATTTAATGTAAATATTTAGTTACGACCGAGCAAACCCAAAATCCACATATCAAAGCAAACAAAAAAAAAAACTTTTTATGACGGAAGCAGTGTGCATAAGATCTAGGGCTGTATTTTAAACTTACGACAAAGTCGTAAATATTTACAACCTCGTAAAATGATCTTTAATGAACAAAATTGACATAAAACCATTTGTTTACAAATATTTCAAGAATAAATCATTGATTAGTTGGTGATTAATTAGCATTCATTAATTTGGTCAAAGGTCAACAGTTCTTTTGTAAAACGCAGCCAAAGGTCTTATGCACACTGCTTTGTATGAAATAAATGAGGATAAACCGCTTGCCGAGGCAGATGTAGTGTTTCGTCAAACATACAGATATAAAAACACCCACTGTAATTCTGTTTGATATTATTGTTTACAAAATGTGGGGAGAAGTATAACCTCATTAAACAATTCACAAGATTACATCCTTAATTAATATAATTCTTCACCCGATTATCGGATAGTTCTGAATCTTAATTTTATTTAATTTCTCTATTAGATATATCCTTGTATGAACCTAATAAAAAAAATATTCATCTCTGCATGAATTTTGAAAGTGTCGAAAAGTTATATTTTTCAAATCACAAGGTCAGCTTTTTAGCTGACCGATGCACTATTATATACCGGTAGATAAAATCAATTTATACTTAAATCTTTAATCAGTGGAAAGATTTCATTTTTGCAGATTCACGCAACAGCGGTTCACATCGCTCTTCATCGTATGGTTTTAAAGAAATGCCTCGAAATTGTGGCATGTCGATTTTGGAATGGACTTGACATCATTATCGCCTCATCATTGCTTTGATTTTTGCGTGTCGGCAAACAAGATACCCATTTAATACTTAATTTCCATATTGATTATGGCCGGAATATGCATAAATAAATGATCAACGCTGACATTAATGATGTTGTTTGGTGTTTTTAAAAAATGCGTGACAGAGGATAGTTAGACCCTGTAGAGATATTCAGCGTAAAGTAGGACGTGACTATCTTGTTACTGCATCAAAACAAGTTAAAGCTGATGGAAACCTCATATGAATTATATGACTGACAACGAATTTGACGCGAACAAGTTGTTGGTTGAAACATCCATGGTCAAGATTTGATTTCTCCTTAGATCACCCTGTAGGACTTATTATAGTCTGCCCAAAGTTATTGCTTCCATCACTTTTTGGTTATTTTTAATAAAAATTCACATATATACCTGTGAAAGAAATACAGTTGAAATCGATAAAAGGTAATATATCCAAGATATCTTCATTGAACAAGTATCATTTTTAACTCATAAAAGTTCACAAGAACGAAAACGAACTTCTTACGGAGATTTATAATGGGAAATGTTTACATCTTTTCTCCATTCGGAAGTACTCGGGATACCTCGCGCAATTTTTCAACGTTATTGTCCGGGCTTATTAATGGCTGATGCAATGCAAAATCCCCGTAGACTTTCTATTTTTGGATGTGTATTGATACATGAAGCGGTAGAGGGGGCGTTTCAAAACAGATAATCTGGACATTTTTCATATTAGTGGATGAAAGTAGTTTGAGTACAAAGGTATTCATTATTATCGGAATATCAAGCGAAAAGTGGTGGAAGCAAAAACTCGTGACAGAGTATAGACACTCGTTGTTCAGTGCATCAACGTCCCTATTGCAACTATTTTAGCTTACGAAGAAGTAATGAATTATTTTAATGCACATGACGCACAAGAACAAAAACGATGTATGTTTCTGCGAAACCTGATCCATTTAACTTTAAAAGATCCGGGTTGTGTAACTGATATACTCTTCATATTATTTGGGTTATTTTAATATAGGAAAACAGCGAATCGAGTGGTGAAAAGTCAACCATAAACCCGCTGTCTCTGTGCTATAACAAAGATCTAGATCTAGGTCTAGAACGCTCTTATAAAAAAACCCACAACTCTGAGAACTTTGACACAATGAGTAGGAAATTTAGAACACACTATTAAAGTGGCCAAATTATAAGGACAATTGTAAAGTCATTAATGAATAACAACACGTGTAACACGTGTAACACAGACCATATTCCCGTTTTTTAGAGCTCTAATTTTTCGAAAAGCCTCAAAAGTAGTTTACAGTTTAAGAACAGGCCAAGAGTGACATAGTGGATTAGTATACAAATGTTTTCTCGTCATCATATAGTTCTATTGGCTAAATTCTGATTGCAGGCTGATAAAAAATAGAAACATCTAGCTATCTAAATGTTATTTAGTGCTATAGAGAGTAAAATTAAAACGATATTGAATCAGGCTTATTAAGTACTTGATTGAATGTCTAATTCAATCTTATTCTAATTCCCTTAGCATATACTTCAGGCAATAAAAATATAACAAATGAGATGCTATAGCCAATACCCCAACATGCATGTAAGTGTTGCTCCCCTTAGATTATCTTTTTAAGACATCATGGGAGGCAGTTTTAAATAAACATTCAAATAACCATAGCTTTAAATTTTTCGGAGATGTATAATTAATCTTTTTGAATCTTAACATCTACAGAGAGCTCCGTTCACGGGGGTAGACGGAGACAATTTCAGAATTTTATTCATTAAATAAAAATATAATATTTAAAAAACAATAAAAAAAACAATTAATATACCTTAGATTGATTGTTTTTGGGGGGAATGGTAACCGTTTAAACTGATTTTATTTTATATAGGTTACGTTCCCTTTGTTCTATAGGATGAATTCTAACAGCATTGCTATGTGCGTGTAATCTTTTATAATTAACTTGCTGTGAACAGTGTATATACCATACAGTTGTAAAAAGCGTATAGTTAAATAGAAAGTACTGTAGGATTAGTGTTCATATGCTTTAATGTACTGGTATATCTGCAAAATCGATAAAGAAAACATTTAAGCCATCAAATTATATGAAAGCCCGTGAATTCACATTGAGTTCATATTGTGACGAATATTTAACTGTTTTCGATAATTTTATTAAATATATATTTTCAACATCACTAACACGCAATACGCATTTGATGTAATAATTTTGTAATCATATAAACTTATTATATGACTGTTGACAGTTGATATACAAATTTCACTTACTGTAAATGAAAAATTTATACCATACAACCGTCGCTTATTGTTACATTGCTGTAAACACTTACATTTTTATATATGGTAGATTTATTCACCTATTTTACCATAGCTGTATAAACACAATATATTGCTTTGTATACATATGAATTATCTAGCAATAGATTAAATCACTAATTGTAATATTGCTATACAAACATAAAATAAATTTTATCACTTATTGTAACATTGCTGTATAAACATACAACTTCATCTAGCAAAAGATTTATTCACTAATTATAGTATTACAATATGAACATAAAAATAGATTAACCACTTATTGTAATTTTGCTTTATAAACATACAACTTTTTTTTATCAATAGATGTATCACTTGTTGTTACATTGTTAATAAAATTGCATCTAGTGGTAGAGTGAAAAATAGTAGCATTTACAAACACATTAATGTTTTCTTTGTAAGAATGATTTTTATTGTAATCCCCTTTTAAATATTTGTACTTTCAATATTTGTAATAGAACTGCGAAAAACATACAGTTTTGTAAAATATTGTATTCTTCTTTCAGTATTTATATTAGTTATGCATAAAGCACAGTACTGAGGCTAATATAACATATTGTGATATTCATTTGATATTCATTTGATATTTATAATACTACTGCGTAAAAGGTTGCATCGGAGCTTATGTAACATATTGTAATATTCTTTCAATAAACATAGTAGTACTATGTAAAACATAGCAATGCAGTTTATGTAACATTGTCATCTTCTTTTAACATCGTAGATCTTATGTAAGAGTGGCGTATATTGTAGTCTGATAATAGTACTGTAAAAACTATACCACAGCTGTACAAATGATGGATAATGTAAACTACCTGTACCTATTGCAACAGTGCTTTGTTTATCATACAAATGTGATACATATTATAAACAATTGTTCCTGAATGTAACTAAACTGTATAAAATTGGTACTTATGTACGAGTCAAATGTACCGTAGCTTATTGTCATTAATTGTAATAGTGCTGTGCATTAGACACCTTTGTGGATAATGTAACAGCCTTGCATAAAATTATCTACTTTATCGTACTGCATACGTAATGTATGTAGCATCATGTATCGTCTGGGGAGGGGGGGGGGGGGGGTAACACGTGTGGTTTATCGCGTGGCGGATTATGACGATTATGCATTGTAATTATAACCATATTAAGCAGATGTCGATGATGTAAAACATGAAAATAACGACTCGGGATAAATTTGGTTTTACTTGGATGACGACATATGAAAACAAATTACCGATGAACTGATGGAAGTTGATTTTGTCGATGTTTATTCATTTTAAAATCAATGATATGTTATTTTGCATGACAAGTACATGTAGTTTCTAATTTGATTTGAATTACGCACATTTTTGTACTTTTTCGACAAGAATGTCGAGAAACCCCCATATGAATCATGTTAAATAATATTCAAAGATAAAAAAATCAAACTTTGTATAAGTAATAGAATTATTTCTCGAAAATTGCATGGATCCAAGCAATATTGAACTCTAGTCTCCTTCAACCAAACGCTCGGCTGACACCGTAAATCTCCGACAAGGATTTCTGGAGACAGCTGAGCGTCGAGTTGAACGAGACTATATAGACTCTGGCGTAGGAATACATACGACTACAAAGAATATTTAGATTGTTCGTACCATTTAAAATCTGACTATTTTCAAGGTATTTATAAATAAGTTTTCTTGAGAAACAATGCTTTAGCATACATTACATCGAATTTATCAATTATTTTTAAGACCTAAGTCTTGTCAGCAGCAATGATTTGTGCTGAGGTCCAAACATTGTTTCACTTTCGGTTTGTCTGAGTAACTACATAGGAGAGTTGATTAAAATCAACTCCAAAAATGACAATATCAAACCGTGAACCATCTCAAAAATCCATAAAACGAAATACAAATTCAAAGCAGAGCAACACGGACCTCCAAATAGATATAGGTAGGATCAGGTGCCTAGGAGGAGTGAGCATCCTCTGCTGACCAGTCACACCAGCCGTGTGCTCTTTGTATAATGAGAAAAGCTCAATTGAACTTTTAGTTCTAGAGGTAAACGTAAAAATAAAAAAATGCCATTTGAGCCCTATTTACGTAAAAATGAATTTATCAGTTTTTAATCTATTCAATTTTCACGTATTAATCTAACACCAATGACTTATCCATACCCGTGTATCAATCTAAGAATATAAGATACAGTATTATAATAATGAAAGAGCGATCAATCAAATTATGAATTTCGTAATGATACATACCTGATAGTCTAGATTAACTAAGTATCATCTACTTGCGTTTAAGGTAATGTCGATAAAAATTTTGATAGTCTAGATTAACTAAGTATCATCTACTTGCGTTTTAGGTAATGTCGATAAAGATTTTTCAAGCTGCTGTTGTACTTAACATTAAAGTACCAAAATTACACATGTAGCAGTTTCAACAGCGCACATGAAAAATACGTTATTATACGGAGATTACACTGAACATATTGAATTTCTTTGGCTACTAAATTAAACAGAACTAATTATTAACCTCATCCTGCAAAGTTACTCATAGTGTGTAAAATGCATGATACAAATAAACGACATCGATATATCTATCATAGATCAAAAACATATCCACTTACTAAGTAGTTTTAACGTAACTCATAAATGAGATAAAATGGCAACTTACAAATGAAACCAGTGGTAAATTCATGTAGTACATCGATCGTCCATTTGATTTTTATTTAATATACTGCTTTTTAAGCCAATGTTGATAAAACAGATGTTTTATCCTCTAACAAATCTCATGTTCCCTTATGACATCCGCTTCATGCATAAAAAATTGACTTTTACAATTTGATATTATTTATAAATGCAACAGCACGCATCGATTCACCTTTAAAAATACATTGTAAACTGATATTTAAAAAAAGGACAATGCATCTTTTTACTGTCAGACGTATCTGAAAACTTTCTCCCTTTCTTTTGTACTGTTAATATTTACATGGAAAAGAATAAAAAAGTATACAAATGTTAATATTCCTTATCTCAGTTTCACGGACCTGTATCAAACATATAAAAGACTCAGTAGTAAGAATATCATACCTTTATATTGGTAGCTGTAGTAGGTCTACCTATGACAGACTCATTAATAAGAATATCATACCTTTATATGAGTAACCCTACCTATGGCAGACTCAGTAGTAAGAATATCATACCTTTATATGAATAGCTGTAAGAGGGCTATCTATGACAGACTCAGTAGTAAGAATATCATACCTTTATATGAGTAGCTGTAGTAGCTCTACCTATGACAGACTCATTAGTAAGAATATCATACCTTTATATGAGTAACTCTACCTATGGCAGACTCAGTAGTAAGAATATCATACCTTTATATGAGTCTACCTATAATAGACACAGAAGTAAGTATGGTATACCTACATATGAGTAGCTTGGTAAATCTACCTATAGCAGACGTAGAAATAAGAACATTATAGTTTGATCAGAATAGCCCGCTTATCGATAGGTGAAAATCTACAACAGATGAAATTGACAGGAAACTGACAGGACTGAAATTTACAAACCCTGTTATCGATTGGTCGCAACCTACAACGACCCCCAGAAATCACACTGGCTGCACGATATACTCATGCGGATGTCCGACTCAAGTTCTGACAAGAGACGGTTTTGGCTCTTTCTTTCAGCTAACGTACTGATGTACATTAACAGTAATTTAGTGAATTTTACAAACTTTTCATAATCGATTTATTTCTTTGTTAAAAGAAAGAGGTAAAATATGAACAGACAAATGTTCTCTTTAATGATTCATGGGGGTCATGATGGTAGCGATCATTGCAGAGAAAACGCGGGTTATTTTTCTTTTCTGCAATGTCACCACCTTCATATCCAGCATGAATTACCAAAAAAGCAGATTCAATGAATCTGCTGCATAAGTCATGATTGCGATTTTATTTATAAAGTTGAGAAAAAAGCATGCATTAATTCAAGAAAAAGGAAAGCTATTGTGTAATCAGATGGGATAAAAGCAGTTATGTTTTATAGCATCATTAAAAAGTGCTGCACTTCAAGGCATTACTCGTGGTGGCTCAATTTACATGTAGTTCTTGGATACCTCCCATCCATGAATTAGGGTTATACAGTATATTTCCTTTGGGAAATAAAACTATAAAAGAATACACGAAGTTGCGACCCCACAAACCTGTAAAATTTACGCAATCCATTGAAATTGGCTCCCGAGAGTTTTAGTAATTCCACAGTATAAGTACTGCTGATATCACTTATGGCTACACATATCTTTTTTCTGTCATTGATTCGGTAAAATATTCCAACTAGTCAATTAAATAATTTGTTCTCACATCTGTCAATTACCTGTTTATATGCATATCTAGACATACAGCTGTTGTTAGTCCTAGGGTTAGTGTGAATGATAAATACTGGCATTGATTGAAAAATGTAACAGAACTGTAGGGATCAAACCACTCCCAGTTATTGAAACAGTATTGCAAATTACTGTTATAATTACTAGTATTGCGTATGATACAGCACTGTCATTGATTATAAAAGTACTATGAATCATCTACCGCCATAAGCTATTGTACGTTTACTGTATAAATACAACTAAACTTGTCGTAACAGTGTTGTATGAAAACAAAACACACTGTTTATAATTGTAATTTATAGGTGTTACTATATAGTAATAGTACTGTATATAATATACAAATGCCTCTAGATGTAACAGTACAGTTTATGATATACTAATTGCACTGAATGTAGAAGTACTGTATACCAATGTGCTTTTAACAATGATGCTTAGATAGTCGAAGGAAGGGACTATACAATTAAGTCATAAAATAAGGAAAATAAAATAATATCTCCCTCAGAAGGATAAACATAATGTATCTAATTTTCAAATTTTAGAGTTATCAGATTGTCATATATAAACCAAAATTTTTAGATTAGTTGAAATAAATAAAAATTCATTAAGATGGAAGGAAACATTCATAACATAACACAAATAAGATTCATTCACTTAGAAACTAACATAACATATAAAGTATTCTAACATATAAAGTATTTCTACTTACATGTTACAGCAAGATATGATCCATGTCGTTCACCGTTAAACCCATTGATTTGTGGACCTGGCTTGTAAGCTAAAATGAATAACTTAGTATCCATACCTTGGAGCCAATTTCACACAACATTTGCGAAACACATTTGGTATAAATTGTGCTCTTTGATGTAAACTTATTAAGAAATACGGAAACGCACAACATATGCAGCCATTTATACATTTTAGAACGTTCCATTACTAGATTACTAGATTGTATTAGATTTTGACTTCCTGTTCATTGAAGCATTAAACAGTCATAAAGCTGTTAGTTCCATAATTTCCTTTGGTGGCAATGATTTTCTGTAGTGTGGCTTTACTTAATAACAATGCATATGAAACATAATCATTTTGCCTAGCAGGAGGGACTGAAATGTTATGTAATTCCAAAATAAGTCAGATTCTTTTTTTTTCAAAACTATTATAAAAGAAGCAAAAAGTAGGACACAGTCATGATTTATAGCTGAAAAATATGTTCCTTATATTTTATTGTTGCATTTAATAGCATAACAGACAGTGTTTACCGGTTACATAATAACCTTAAACATCTACTCATTGATTTCGCCACTGTATAATGTAAGCCTTCAAACTTCAGTTATCTCCTGGAGATGCTACTCAAGCTCAGTAACCACGAAGTCTAGTAGTTCTTTCACAAGCGGTTTTATTAAAGCGTGATCGTATAGTCAAAGTTACAACAAATCAAAGCAGCCCAAATCAAAGAATCTGCTCAACCTCACTTCACAGGGGTATATATATGATTTTACTTATGATGGACAGTTCTGACTAGTTCGGCCCATTTACGACGATCATGAGTGAACATTTATTGTTCAAAATTAAGATCAATATTTTATTTCTAAATAAAGTAATAAAACTGTCAAAACTGCCAATCAAAGAGTACGGATGCAGGATTTGAGTCTCCGAGTCCTGAGTCTCGGAGTCCCCCACCTAGGTATGAGGCTTCACTTACTCATAATACGTTCATTCATACATGACATAAAAGGTTACAAAGGTTAATATATAGAATATACAATACCTGACTCAATATAGAGTACCAGAGCTATCGTTGCAGACACAGAATCGCCAACTATAGCACTTGTTTTTAAACTCTCAATTTGGATATTATTATGCCCATATTATTCACCTGGTTTCATAACATCATTTAAGAATACTATGCAGTGCTACAAGAGTTACAGAGTTCATTCTATTAGTTACCACCATTCAGTGCGCAGTACCTAGGTACACATAAGTATCATAGTGACCAATATGTAATATTAGCAATTCAAGGTCATAGCATGGCTATCTGTTCACAGTAATTTGAAACTATTAAATACATACTTGTAAATTAAATAATTGATTTTTAAAATCGGTATTTTTTTTTACATCTGCAACAGTGTAAACTAACTGGGTAATTAGCGTAAGTGACTAATGTGAATAATTTAACACTCACGATGCAGTCATGAGGTAACACATTTTCAAAGAAAAGCAATCCTTTAATGCTTTGTATCATTTTCCAACCAGTGTTAAACATTGATATGCTTATATTACTCATATTCCACCTGCCAGGGTTTATATTTACAGTAATGAAAAAATATGACAATAACATACCGTCAACCATCTCAAAAATCCATAAAACGAAATACAAATTCAAAGCAGAACAACACGGACCTCCAAAATGATTGAGGAAAAATACAAAACAGGAGCAGAGCATACACGGACCTCTACAAAATTTAGGGGTAGGATCGGGTGCCAAGGAGGAGTGAGCATCCTCTGCTGACCGGTCACACCAGCCGTGTGCTCTTTGTCGTAATCGGGAAAAAACCCCGGAGAAGTCCGTGGGCAATTAGGTAATTAAAAATGGTCTAAAAATTAGTATGAAAAACGTCAGTCAGTAATGTTACGTTCAGCAGGAATAGTTATGCTTATTATATTCCGACCAATGTTAATCGTGGCTATATATGCTTACATTACTCATACTCCACCTGCCAGGGTTTATTTTTACAGTATTGTTACTTTCAGCAGGAATAGTTATAGCTGTAGACATGTATATGAAGTTTGAGTTAACAGTTGTAGATATACAGTACTGATAGAGTGTATTTTTCTTACATTGCTTGAACGATTAGTGACTACAGTGTATTAGTTTTATACCGAACGGTTATGTAATCATACAGCCAGTAGAGATATTATCAGTTGCAGTGATATGGTTTTAATACAATCATCATGGGCGACAATTGTACCCTATTGTACCTTTGTACCCTATATTAACAAGAAACCAAATTGAAAACATTAGTATATATTACACAGCATAATTAGTATATCGGCAATATTTTTATATAACATTGTATATGCGGTACTGTTTGGTTTTGTTATTCTGGGTGAGGGGGTCACATTAATTTTGGTTACTCATAATCTATTGTTTATTAAAGACTAACAAAAGATAAATGTCTATTTCCAGGATTATTTTTATCTTTAGACCATCACAAATTTACTCGTCGAGTAAGCCGGTGTTCTGTTAGATTTCTTCTATACAACGAAATGAATACTATGATCCATTTGTTGTTCTTTAGACTTTTGAAATCATAAGGCAGTTCATGTTTAATAATATTCAAGAAGTCATTGTATAGTGATATAAAAGCAATGATTGTTTCTCAATCAAATCATAAGCACATACAAGTAATTAGAATAAGCAATTGTCAATATAACTTTACTCACCACAGTTCATATGTGACTTACAATAAAAGTTCATTGTTAAAACGTTAATTACAATTAAGAGTCTTAATCTTTTCTATCCGTTGACTGTCGTGCATAGACCAATCATCATTCGGAAGTTTTAATCTGCCTGGTCATTTCGGTGACGACATGAATCCAATCAATGTCACTTATCTTTTACGGTCAATGACCTTACGAACTTTAACACTGTTCACTAGTTTCTTTTTTACATGCGTATCGCATCGTCATTTGCACTAATATCTTAAAGTACCGAGTGCATAATGAGCAATTGATTAATTATCGGAAAGCAAAATGCAATCATGAAAATTATGTTTTTAACATTGCTAATTAGTTACATTACGTTTTAAAGTTGTTTTAGTTTTATATATAAATGGTGTTATTTGACCTGACACTGTGTTACGATTTTTTTTTTCAAAATAATAACTTTAACTTTTTTATCGTTGAAATCTCAATCTTTAACGTGGGTTAACTTTCTTCAAGTGTATAAAATGAAAATTCATTGACGATAAATTATTGTTTTACTAAGGTACCAAACAATGTGTATACTACACTAATCATTTTCTAATTATTAGTACAAATGTTTCCTATAAATAACATTTACAACTAGTGGCACTGGTACATTGTATGTTAACAGTACTAAATCAAATGTTGTCAGTAGTATATCATAATTAATTCTGGTACTATTACTGACAAATAAGTTTTACACTAGGTACAATAGCAATCAATGGCAGTAGTATACTATACCCAGTACCATTACAATAAGTGATGGTGATGTACCATATCATACTTATTGTTAGATCATAATTAATCACCTAACTGTTTACGGACTTTTCCGTTTTTCACGACTACAACAAAGAGCACACAGCGGGTGTAACCAGTCAGCAGAGAATGCTCACTCCTCCTAAGCACATGGTTATACTACTAACTTTTTTAGAGTTCTATTTTTGCTCTGCTCCTGTTTTGTAATTTTCCTTTGGACTTTTGATTTTGAACACTGTTCGTTATCACCACATGTCATTAAAAATCTGATGTTATTTGTAACTGTTTTATATAACACACTGTTGTAAAGAGATCTCAGTTGTGTAAATAAAACAAAATAGTGTTACAAAAAGACATAATTGCACACGGTATATTTACAATCAGTAGAAAATGGAACATTATATACTTTTCTGGTAATAATAATGTCCTTTATCAATACACGATAGCACAAAAACTAGTTCACATTGTGGTCCTGAAAACGTATTTACAGACAGCAACTATATACAGAAACTGATAGAATATACAAAATATTTGATGAGAGATCGATAAATGTACACTATATGTGATTTTTACTACATGTATACTTGCCTAAAATAGAGCCAAACATTATCAAAACCTTTAATGAAAATAAAACACATGCTATTACTGCAACGCCGAATGAAAATATTCTCTGAGGTAAGCATATTTAAAAGATTCTAAAGTTGGGTGACATGTTAAAAAAAGAGATAAATCATTCCATAAAAGCATGCTGTAAACTGTAAAAGATTGTCTAAAAAATTCTGTCTTTGCCCTAGGAATGCATAATGCATTACTATGGCTTAATCTGATTGATCTTGTATTCATTTACATATTTAAAAAAGTCAAGCTAATTTGGAGTTTAATTATGTAGAACTTTAAAACAAGAATAATTGTTCTGTACACAAAGTAATCTGCAAGAGGCATCCAATTCAATTGTTGTAGCATTTCTGACAAAGATGAGTAAAAATGTTTGTTTAAAATCACCATAGCGGCTCGATGGCTTTTAAAGTTTACACAATTTATCAGACCATTTTTGTTCTTCATGTTTCCCCAGACAGAGCAGCAGTAATTAAAATGTGGAAAAACAATTGTATTAAAAATTTTCAACAATAATTCTGATGACATAAACGAACGCAAACTACTCAATACATCTATTTAACTTGCATGTTTTCTTATCTTACTTATACAATCAATACAGTATTTATAAAACAACGAAGAAATAGAGCTAAATTAATCACTATATACAAAATGCACAATAACTTAGTACCTACTAATATACAAATACATTGTACCTTATACAAGAGGCAGTGTTCTAAGTTACAGCGCTAGGAACTCTCTTTATTATTCTGTACTAACATTTAGATTAGAACTATTTAATAAATCATTTATTCCTCATACTGTCAGAAGATGAAATGCCCTAAGTAATAATACAAGAGAGGCAACCTCTATTAGAATATCTAAAGCTGCATTGTCCGATTTTTTTAGCTATAACAGTATCAAATTTTTCCATGGAAACTAATTATCTTAGAAAGTCATAGACTTATTTACACTTGCAGAACAGGCCTCCTTCCAAAGTTAATAAATATTTAAAGTGAATAAAAATAATTTCTTTATGGACATACAAACAAACCAAAATGCAAGGATATATGAAAGAAAGGGAACCGTTTGATTTTGTCCCCGGAATGTTTGGGTTTATTTAACCGGGATTTTATGCATCGATTGTAAACATTACCTTCTAAAATAAAAGTGAACAAAATGTACATAGGTTTATTTTTGATTTGCCAGAACACTACTCATATTTAGACTCTATTAAAACGATTTCAAAGTCGTAATACAATCATCCCCGCCTCGGCGTTAGGGGAGAATTTCATTTTATTTAAATATGACTTAATTGACCGGGAAAGCTACTGCACTGTCTATTATATTGCACATATAGCATAACCATCGTTTTAAAGCGTACACAAAATTTGATTTTAAAAAAATAGGACTAAGCAGTTTTAAAAAATGTTTATAAGATGGTATAGCAAAGCCTTAAAAATATCTTTTATGTAGAAAAAAGAAATTTTAACACAACTCACACTCGATTGAGACACAATTGTATTTTAAATTCTGATTTATTCCGCTTTTAATAGCCAGTGCAACCTGTTCATTTGGCTTTATAGAAGATCCATTTGGGTTTTTTTGTCAGTAAAAAGTATACAATAGCTCGGAATTCTTTAATGAATAAACTATTACGTTATATACATATTATAGATGCACATTTACTGCTATGGGTGATGATTCTTTGACAAATGCACGAAACACTGAAAGTTTCAAGACTGTACAAATTTTCTTGAATGTTATTGCTTCTCAAAAATAACTAAATTTATAATGTAATGTATAATGTTAATATATATATATCTGGCAAAATTTATAAAATTCATTATTAGGAGAAGACTACCTAAGTTATTTAGAACTTGGGTCTAATCCATTTGATTTAATCAATAAAATATGTTCAATTCAATTCAATTAAGTATTTTACAACTGTACTTGGACTTATGAGGGATGCGATATAAAAATGCCATGACCTAGTCATGATTTTTATAGAAAATATCAAAGAAACAATAAAAACCGTCATGTGATGAAGAATTTCTTATAACAAATCGCTATGTTTCTTTATAATTGTCTCTGAAAAACGTTCCTGTTAATTTGCTCCGATAAAGATCGAAAAGGGATGTGTAATTACAACTGAAGATTGCCGAAAAGGGGTAATTGATAAATTTTATGACCCTACCAAGTGTTTACAATACACGAGTAGTTGAAGGTTTGGTTTATATTGGAAAATGGAGGAACCCAAAAATTTATTTTATAAGTATACGATACAATTTTACAATCAATGATAATGATGTGTATAACCGTTTAATTATGGAGACCTTTTGTAATTTGACCGGATTTACAAGAGAAAAAAAGACTGCCAATACATTAGGAATATAATCAATTGCGAACATTTTGAATTTATTATGATCACAGTTACGTTATTGCAATTTAACATTTAAAGGGACTTGAACACGATTTCAGATTAAAATTTTATTTTCTATTTTTTAGTTATAAAATGGTTTACTTACGCATTTGGAATGATTGACCAAAATTTGAATGTTAGAATTCAAGTTATTAGAAGGATACAGAGGTAAGAATTCAGTGTTATTTAACAAAGTTCGAGTCTTATATTTGTTTAAAAATAATGTAAAGTATGGAGGTACCATTTCTTTGACAAAATGACTCGTGGAAAAACAAGGTAAACTTATTCAATATATTTATAAATAATATTATCAACAGAAGAAAGCAACATTAAATTGAGACTTATACCAATAAAACATATGTGTAAACAATAACAAGGCTAGACCTTTGTTTACAAAACATAGAATTGCAAGCCCTGTATCTTGTTTTATAACTCAATATTTGACTTTCAAAATTTGACAAAGCATTACAAACACCCATATTAACCATTCTAAATATAAAAAATGGAAAACTAAAATTCAAAATTTTGAACTCAAATCTTGTCTAAGTCCCTACTTGATAATGTATAAATTAAGGGCAGTAGCGTGCAGACAATGTTGTATTCACAAATTTCAGAGTAATGCATACAATAAACATTTTTACAGTAATGACAGTTAATGTGTTGAAAGAAACATGGACACGATTTGAGCTCAGTCTTTTAAGAATATAACATTTGTTATATTTGTCGTTTTTTTAATGTCTTGAATGGTTAATGTGAGTTTCTTTAATGTTTTGTCAACATTTAGAAGTCAAATTACACAATCTAGTCCGAGGCAAAACAAACAAAGATGTATGGCTGGTTCCAGTAAATTTTATTCCAAGCATCTTCCTTTACTCCTTGCTGACATTCTTACAGTAGTGAAGGAAAAACTGTGCTGTACAACCATGTACTCTAAAAGTGGTGTTAATCAGATCTGGATACTTAAAAACTCTAAAGACTTATTTGAGTTCACAAAATCATACCAAATTCAATGACATCAAAACATACGATTTACCAACGGTTTATACAACCAATACCCATGACAAATTAAAATGTAGGCTTTTTATATATTCGAAAAATGTTTGTTTTTTTTAAATGGAACACGTTATTTTTCGTACCTTGTCATTGGAAATCTACAAATGCTTTCGTTAAAAACCATACTTATTGCACACACAAGTTCTCTAAAGTTGACATGAAAAAATGCTTGAATTTCTGATAGAAAACACCTATGTAGTTTTTGGAAATCAGGTCTTCCAACAGTCTCTTGGAATTCCCATGCGCACAAATTATGCTCCTCTATACTGACTTAATTCTTTATTCATATGAAGCAGAATGTATTCGAAAGCTTGTGCAAGAAAAATTAAAACATTTGCTTTGGTCTTCAACTCGACATCTAGATTTGAAGATGTTTTATCAATTAACAACAGTTACTTTCACTCTAATATTAAATCAATGTATCCTAGAGAGCTTAGATTAAAATATATCACAAATTCTGAAATGTTTCATATTTGGATATTTGACTAGAAAAAGACGTTAATGTTAACCGAACAACAAACTACAAGATAAACGTGATGATTCTAATTTTCCATCGCCAACTTCCTTTACTTATGTAGCAATATACCATCATCACCTACTTAATGGGTTTATGTCTTTCAGCTAATTCGTTATGCAAGAGCATGTATTATATATGAACAATTTCTTAAACGAGGCATGCCACAAAGAAATAAGTCGTTGGAACAAGAATATCAAGAACCGCGATTAAAATCATCTTTACCCATGTTATATGATATTTTTCATTCTACCTTTGACAGATTACTTTAAGAATGCTGATGATCAGCTGTGAGTTAAATATCGTATAGTTGAAGAGGCTCTCAAAAAAAGAGTTGTTTCCATATTTAATTTGGGTTTTCTACAATCCATGTCATAGAGAGACATTGGCACAGAGAGACACTGTAAATATGTATCTGATGTATTTTGATATACTTCAAGAAGTAAAATACAATAGTAACACGGGAATTAATTGATCAACATAATGAGGAAAATTATTTACTATACCGAAACCTTAACTTATTCATAGTTTCTGCGAATAACAATGGCCTACTACAAAAAGTAGAATAAAAAAATCAATTATGTTGCACAGTATGTATATAATTAGTGCAGCCAGTCTTTAAAATAATTTTCGACACAGAATTGTGTATTATCAATTAGAAAAGCTGCATTGAGATGACATGTTTTGAAAAGCTTAGCGATTTTAATAAGGACGAAAGATATGTAAAGGTAATCTCTAACAAATGGTTTAGAATTTAATATAAACATGTTTCAGTTATTTTCATGAAATGTTGCTTTAACTTATCGATCATTACCTGAAATTCTTGAAAAGATTGACCTGATTAATCATTTGTAAATGGTATTGTGTTTTCTTGAAGCTCTTTGTAAAACCTTGTACAGGAGAGGGGCACCTTCTTTTACAGCAAATCGTTGTCTGAAAAGCATTTGATTCTTTTAAGATATTTAAAATGTCTTCTTTGGCTCGTTGTCTCGAAGAAGTTTATTTGCTTACTCCACATATGCACATGATTTACACGGTCAATCGCTGACACTGAGTTAAATTGCAGACAACTTCACAAGTTCTATCATGTTTCTTAGCGTCTTCCAAAAATTAAAAACGTAATTAGTTCACTGAGGTTAGGTCAAATTTGAAATATACGCAGTTTTGTGTGATGTCGAAAGTTTGTCTTTCTCATGTTTGGGGGAAAAAACTAGGAACTGGAAATGCTTTTGATGAGGATAAATAATGTTGCTAGCAACTTTTTACGAAATATATAATTTGGATGATTCAAAGAAACTTGGCAGTAGTTTGCATACGTTATGCCATTTATTGGAGAAGAATTTAATCAAGACAGTTGATTCTATCCATACAAAATGAACGGATTTGGAGATGAACAACACACCACAGACTGGAGTTTTGATGGGGTACGACAACATCCATTGTTCAGAAAGTTTGTTCAGTATATCATTTTAAAACGCCATTTTATTGAAAGATAACGTCCAGTATTAAAATGCTTTTATGAAACTAAAGAAAGCTTAGAACCTTTCCTTTATGAATGTTTGTTACGGCATTGTGGTTTGTCGCCTCTAAATGAACTTCTCAACAATTTATCTTTAAAGCGATCATCTATAATCTATTAAACAATATTCGATTATCTTTTTGGGGGTATGCCTCTATCTATCCAATCATCCATACCTTTACTGAAAAAACTGTTTATCTGTGTGCGTTTTGAAATGTCCGTCTATCGAATGTAAAAAAACAAAAATCTTTCTAGTGAAAATTTAAAACTAGTTTATAGATGTACAAAAACTTGAATCGAATATTCTACAATGCGAGAGTTTGTTTAGTTTTCGCCACTGTTTCCATGGCCTTTCTACCGTTAATTCGTTGTGGTATATCTGAAGAAAACACCCTGTATTGATTTTTTGTCAAACTGGAAGTATTTTAAACGTCGTTGTGGTTGGGAATAAATATGTCAAAGCACAAAGACTACGATCATTATCAATGCTCGGTTCGCCGTGTAATTAGGCTGACATTGAATGAACTGTCCAAATGTTCCGCTGAACGACCGTTATTCTTTTTCTAAAGATATTGTCTGGGGCATATTTATTTGATTGAAAGTTGAGAACGGTGTGCAATGCATTAAATATATTCATTATCTGTTAAATAAGGCAAACTAGTTGACTTATGTAAATGTACAGCAATATACAATAAAAAGAACATTATTAAGGTCATCAATAAAGAGATTTATAAATGCAGTTGGACGAGATTTTAATATATATATTTTTAAATTTTGTTTTAATGTTTGATCAAATTATATTAAACAAATATTTACTCATAGATCAATATCACATGAAACAAGTTTTTGTAAATATACTAGAAGTCTGAATTACGACGTTTACATTAAAATAGTCTGTTTTGACTTGAAGATGAAAAAATCTTATACTTAATCTTGATGAGCAATTTAATCATGCAAAGCATTTAAAGGGCTATTTTCTTGATTTTTGTATGGTGAGCCTAAAATGTCAGTATACGTTAATCTTTCACCGACACTGTCAATAGTGTTTGAAATTTTTTAAACCAGATTGAATCGGACGATAAATTAAACGCGAACACTGTAATTAAGAGTATACTATTGAATTTTTTGTGGTGTAGAATAACTTTACCCACTATTCTTTAAGGATTCACGGTTTTTATCATTTGTTTCCCCATATTCTAATGTCCACAATGCTTGAATAAGGCATGTTTAATAGGCAACCAAAATTTGAGTGTCATTTGTTGAGTTATAAGAGGGTTACAGAGCTTACAATGTTTTACTATCCAAACAAAGCTTTTTTTTTTTTTTACATTTTGTGCATGTCAAAGTTTTTCTTCTCTGAATATTAAATTTAATGCTGAATTGCTTAATTCATGGTGCATAACAATTGCTTATTTTTTGTTCAGCATAACGTTCCGTTTGTTTTATATTTAGAACATTCAAGGGAGTTTTCAGCCCTATTCAAAATTTTGTCTTTAATTTAAAATAATCAAAGATGCTTTTATGTTTTTTAAATTACCGTATTATTTGTTTTATTTTCCAGGTAAACCCCCGATACCATAACCAATCCTATATCAATGGGGACAGGTGGTCCTCAACCAACACTTCCGAATTTCCTCCTATTAATCGTCCACGCCTGGTTAAGATAGTCAGTTTCTGGCTTACCCTGCTTCTGGTTGGTCTTATTTGTGCCATTATCTACTTGGCACATATTCGAGGTAAACATATAAATTTTAAACAAAATCTCAAAGTTGTCTAATTCGTATTTCTAATAATGTAAACATGTCTCTCAATAACTCAATATAAATGTAGTCAAAGAAATTGCCCTTAAAAATAAATACCCTGTCAACTGGTTTTTTACGCATTAAACTGTTTTAAAGATTTGGAAAACCGGCTGATTTCATTTCAACTCAACCTCAACTAAAGAATTATACTTGATGTATTATATGCTGCAAAGATTTCAATTTTCTCAAATTGAATATACCTTAGTAGAACTTCTTCATCAAGGATATTTCTCACAATCTCGGGTATTTTTTATGTCACATTTTGTAAGCTCAAAAATTAAAATTAGAATATCCAATATTTATTTTTCAGAAACCAAGACTCGCTATTGTAAGTAAAACTTCTCATTCTCATAAACAGAGGCAAAACTTCTTTATAACTTGATAACCAAACGTATTGTTTGTTTAGTTGCTTATCAACAGGTCAAATTTAACGATTTTACATTGATAAGGAAATAATGTAACAGGACTTATTTTATATTAATTATGTATCCTTGAAAAGAAAATTGAGGTATTGTTCATATAAATTTTGCTTACATATATAACTGCGATTGTTCTTTTAGAAACGATCGTAAAAATAAGTAATTAGAAGAGTTGGTCTGGTAAGAAAAACTGAAATATTTGAATTAAAAAACATTATGCTGGACTATTGTGTTTTATCAATATAGACATTGATTTATTTTCTTTGTGTTTTAATGAATCTTTCTATTATGAATTGTATTTATAGATATTTCACATGGAAAGCTGGCTATTCTACAGGAGTATTCAACAGCTCTTGGTAACAAGGAATCGATGGAATATAAATCACTAACTGCCAGTTTTTGCAGTGAGGTATTACAATGAAGTACATGTAATATCAAGTTAAAATATATGTTAATACTAATGCAAATAAGTGTATGCTTTACAGGATATGCAGTGGTATTCTGATTAAATCTTTTGAAGCGTATTCTTTAAATTTGAATAATTTTTTTAATTAACTCGGATAATGGAAGGTTCAAACTTGATCACCACAGATACCAGTTTACTGGTATAATTCACTGAATAAGGCTTACTACCATGACGCATATTTTGTTTTTAAAAAATTTGAATTAAAGCGTAATTATTAAGGAATGAATTAAATATTTATTAGTTCTATACAATATAAAATGGTTTCAATGAATTCAATATTATTTGAATTTATACGATATAAAATGGTTTGGATAGTTAATGCTTTATAAACCGCGATAAAAAGCGTAAATTATTCCAAATCATTTTATATCGAACAACACCTAATGAATATCGAATTCATTGCTTTTTGGTATTAATTAACCCCTTCACGGTAACTGCAGTACTGCTCTTTTGCAAGGGGGCTAAATAACATGGTTTGGTGAAATATGACGTTACGTCAATTGTTTCATTTACGTCATTTAATTATCTACCTACTGAAATTTCGGCAAATTGTATCATTTTTCCCTGCAAGAGAGCAGTACCAAAGTTATCGTGAAGGGGTCTATTATAGATTAAGGTCAATATCTAGTAAATGAAAGATGTCTACAGGTTTCTAATATCAGGTTATAATTTCTTTCAATGATTTTCTCACAGCCTTGTTTGATAGGGTGTACCGGGGCTTAAATTTCTGTAAACACAACTGAAAATCATGTTTAACAGTCAATTTCTTTGTATTATGAAGGACAAAAGTAACCAATCTCGGAGCTTTGTCCATTTTTGACCAATGAAATATATCAAGAGTACCAACAGTCTCTTTAAACGACATTAAACACGCTATTGGCCTCCTTAAATTTAAAATGATATTCAAACGTAACATAAAGCGGAATGATGATGTGTTTGTAATATGTTAGTCTTATTATTACGGAGCAATATTCTTTAAATGATACAAAAAGATATTTAAGCCAATCAAAAAGCAGTTAAGACTAAAATGAAACTACTTTTTGTTATTCAGCAAATGAATTAAAATATCGTTTTTAGTCGTATGGATTTCTACGTTTCTACGATATCATTTCTAATAATTTATAGCATGAAAAATTACTGATACAACATTTTATACCCTAAATATGCTGATGAAAATATTTCATTGTATACCAATTTTAGATGGATAAGTCATTCAGGAGCAGTCGTTTACATACAAAAACCTATCGGATGTGCATTGTTACGAATCTAAGGTATGTGAAGGAAGTCATAATTTGCTTATGTTTAAAATCGTTCAGATCTGAAGCTAAATTCCCCCATGGTATTTTGATGTAGAATTTTGCAAAAAAAAACCAACCGTTTAATTGATGAAGCAGTAATGACAATTTCCATTTATCTAAAAGTATGAATAAAGATATGCAAGTTTCCATTCTTTAAATTTACATTCGTATATTTTTACGTTAGTGATTTCCTTCTGACAATGCTCTCATTTTATATCCGTTTGTGTCGCTGATAAATATAGAGATTTTATTTAATAAAAATAGTAAATATTTATGAAAACAAGGATAAAAAAATCAATATGACCTTTATTGCTAATATAAATATTAAGAGACAAACTTCTTACCAGAGATAACTTGACTAGAATGGTATCATAAATTTGTTTGATGGACCTGTAATTTCCGTTTCAGGCCAGGTAGTGTGATTGTGACTTTTACGTTATACTTTGACGCTACAGTCGATTTGTCGGATACGGAAGTGATAAAGACCATCAATAATTCCGTACAGCATATTGGCTCCAAAAACATGCTGGGGAACTATCCCATCGACATAAATGGAATCTCTATTACTACCACATTAACACTTTATGAACAGGACCCGATACCATTTCTAGAACCTGACAGTGATTTTATTATACCACCAACAACTAAGCAAACTACTCCATCGACAACAGTGACGTCAACATCAACTATTCCGGCAACAGTAACAACAGCTATATCTCCAGCAGACACAACTGAGACAAAATCGACGACAACGTCGTCAACAGAAACAACCAAAGTAACAACGGTGATGATTCAGCCAATCACGAAGACAACTAAATCAACTACGACTATGCCAATGACAACAACTGCTGAAACAACAACTTATTCCCATACAGAAGCAATTACTACTTTGTTAACCTCGACAACAGAACCAAAAACAACGACGACGTTGCCTTCCACAGTAACAACTAAACTGACGACAACTATACCGCCTACGACAACAACTGAAGGTACAACGTCATCACATACGTCTCCTACCACAACAATAACGCCGTCATTGGCACCAACAGTAACAACAAAACCGACAACTACCATTGAATTACCCACATCCACTCAGGATACAAAAGCAACTACTTTTGTTCCAACCATAACCACTGAAGCAACCACGTCAACGAATTTGCCACCATCATCAACTACGAAGGCGACAACTCTTACTCCATTTACTTCATCAACTGAAGCCAAAACAACAACGATAATGTCACTTATCACAACAGAAGCTACGGCCTCTCTGTCACCAACAACTGAAACGAAAACTACAACAACAGAAGCGAAAACAACAACGACTTTTTCACCTTCGACAAGAACCGAACAAACAACGCCAACAGTAACATCTGAAGTAACAACAACGGAGACAGGTTCACCAGCCGTAACAACTGAAGGTAAGATAATAATGAATACAATAATACATTCTATAGCAAAAACTAAATTAAAACAGGTATACATAAAAACAACGACAATGATTTGTATAACCAGAATCAGGAGAAAAATTAACAACAATATCGCCAGCTAAACTAAATGAAACAACAGTATCAGCAACATTGACAACAACTAAAGCAGCTATAACTATCTCGACTAATATAACTAGCAATACGTCAACTACTAAACCAGTTAATGAAACTACAGAAACATTGACGACGTTACCACCCACTAAAACAACTGAAGCAAAAATGTCAACAACATTACCTACAACTGTGAAAACTAGAGAAGAAACAAGTATGCCATCTACATTAACGGGTAATTCCACAACTATTTCATTTGATGAATCAACAGGGACAACGACAGATATGCCCCCACCAGAAACAACAGACGTTTTGATGACAATAACACCAATTGAAACGACTAAAACAACAGTATCAAATACATCGCCAACAACAAAAGAAGATACAACTATCACAACTAATACAACTAGTAATATGTCAACAACTATACCAGTAAAAGAAACAACAGAAGCTAAAACAACAGTATCAAATACATCGCCAACAACGAAAGAAGATACAACTATCTCAACTAATACAACTAGTAATATGTCAACAACTATACCAGTAAAAGAAACAACAGAAGCTAAAACAACAGTATCAAATACATCTCCAACAACAAAAGAAGATACAACTATCTCAACTGGTACAACTAGTAATATGTCAACAACTATACCAGTAAAAGAAACAACAGAAGCTAAAACAACAGTATCAAATACATCGCCATCAAGGAAAGAAGACACAACAATCTCAACTGATACAACTAGTAATATGTCAACAACTATACCAGTAAAAGAAACAACAGAAGCGTTGACTACGATACCACCAACTACAAAAACTGAAGCAACAATATCAGCAGCGTTGCAAACAACAAAAGAAACAACAACTATGTCGTCTACTACAACGAGTAAAACGACTTTTGCGTTAGAAAAAACAACAGAAGCATTGACGACGATGCCAATAACTGAAACAACTGAGGCAGAAGTGCAATCAACATTGCCAACAATAGAGACATCTGTAGTAAAAACAAGTATTCCATCTACATTAACGGGTGGTGCAACAACAACTTTGTCACTGATGGAGACAACAGGAACATCGACATTATCAACAATCTTTATGTCAACCGAATCACATGGGGCATCAACAATGAGTGAGATTTTAACAACAGTGCCGTCAGGTGCGATGTCAACCAACACAGATATTTCAGTCGAAACACCCTTAGGGTCAACATCAGTATCAGTTAAAAATAATACATTAAGCAGCAATGACACGACTGTGCCAACAGATAGTTCAACTGAGAGTTCATTTGACTCCACAACCACTGTTAAGACTTCTTCAATTATTTCCCATACAGTTTCAGATAATGCAACAGCTGAACCTACAGTTCTGCCAATGTCGGATATTTCAACACTCATATCAACTGAAGGTGAATCTCTTCAATTGACTTTCTTAACTCCGTCAACCAAATTTTCTTTGTACTAATTTCCAAAGAATAACATGATTAACCACAGAACGTATGGTGGATGATATTACTCTCGAAGCATCTACTGGTTTTACAAACAACACAGCACACAGAGACAATTAATATAATAAACAGGCACATGAAAATGAATTTCTAGTAAAGAATTTACAGTTTAAAATATTACTTAAATAAAACGGCAAATACTAAATCCTTATCATGCCAAGACTTACGCGCGAAAAACGTTCGACACAGCATTGCGTGGTTCAGTAAAATAATTTATATACAGGTACATTTGCTTTCTGTACAAGAACATAGTCTTCATATGTTTCATTCAGTAGAACCGACAAGTAATAGAATAATACTAATCATCCATTAACTTCAAACGCAAAAATGATATATACTTTTGGGAAACTAGGCATTTGGAGCTAGTTTGTACACTCACCAAAACATCATCAGAAAAACGGAATTGTAAATCTACTCTCTCGAAAATGGGAAACAAGATGGATGTGTGACCCTAAAACAAAAAATGCAACTTCAATGAGTCCATATTAACGTAGTACGCAAAACATACTTCGAATGCAATACAATAAAAACTTAACAGAAAAGGAAAAGGTTTCCAAATGGCTATTTTTCTAATCACTTATATAAATGCATAGTTGACTGACACAAAAGTTTAGATATAGCTTTGTTGGAGAAACGTAGACAATTAAAAATAATATAAAAACACAAGGTTTATTTTACGGAAAGATTTATGAACAAGAAATGTAAAGAAACAACATGTAAAGATAAAAAAAATTGACATTGCAATCAAAGAGGCGTTGCATTTATCACTAGCTAGGATTTCGATAATTGTTTTTTTTTTCATTTTAAAAAATACTGACATATTTACACGAATATATATTGCTAATATTTTAACGTCAATTTCAGAAACAACCGTGAAGAACACAACAAGAGAGGCCACAACCAGCAAGGATACCACTGAGGCAACCGTTACAAACACAACCAGCGAGGATACAACTAGAGAAGTCACGACCGAAGCAACCACAGCAAGTACAACCGCCGCAGCAGCTACAAACACAACTAGAGAGGACATAACGACAGCATTGTTTACAAATACAACTAACGACGTCACTACAGAAAATACTATTACAATGACAACTAGCGAGTTCACGACTGGTATAACTCTAAACACAACTACAGAATACACAACTGAGCCAGCCGTTACTAACACAACTAAAGAATACACAACTAAGCCAACTGTTTCAAACACAACTAATGAATTCACAACTGAGCCTACATTTACAAACATAACTAGAGAAGATACAACCGTTGTTAATTCAAGCGGTGACACGACCGGAACATCCAGTATTGCTACAACGGTTTCCCCATTTACTGCCGGTGAGTATTTTTCCACATATTTTATAGAATTTGAACAAAGTAAAACAACAACTATATGAACATGTTCTTTTATAAACATATTTTGGATTTGCATTCCTTACACTAAACTCTTTTTATTCAATTTTAATCAGCATAAACAAATCAATTCTGAAAACATTAATGACAATTTCTGTTGATTTCTACATTTTAAAATACACAAAGGTAGGTTTTTATCAGTATTATATAAATTTGGTCAAGTGCACTTTTGTCCTCTGAACGCCTTTAATGCTGAAGAAGAATATTTCGCGTTTATAATTTCTAAAACTGATCAGTTGCTATGAACAAACGTTTATTTTCGTGTGAGAAATTTTCACGAGGTTTGCGAGAGCATCGTCGACACGAATATTTTTCGCCGCGAACCAGGCGTCGTATGGTTGTTATGATAACAACATCAGTCCTGACAAGGCTTAAATGCTAATATAGTCGTCGCAAACTAGTTTACCGGACGTAAGTCGCGAAATAAAGTCGTCTCAAATAGAAGTTATTTAACAGTATATACAATGCAGTATCATTTTTCATCTTTTTTGGATATCGTATTTCTAGTACTGTGGTTTCATCAATATTCGTTGAATACCAATTTTCGTGGATTTCGTTGTTAAGTTGATCCACGAAATTTAATGTTCATTAAATTGTAATTTCTATTAACATTTTCTATTGATAGGGTCATTGGCCACGAATTTACGTATCATTGAAACTGTGATTTTCACAATATCCACGGAAATTGATACCCTTGAATATTAATGAAACCACAGTATTTGCTTAGCTAGAAGGTTTTGTAATTTCAGATGTAAAGTTCTCGAGCAAAAACATCCTTGCCAGGGAAGATACAACGTTAGAATGCGTTATTACAGTTACAGATCAATGGAAGAAAGTAACTATCAATCAAGAAACTGAGACAGACTTTGTATTTCTAGCTGAGTTTTACAGTAATGGTTCTGTGTTTTCCCAAGTTACAAGTGAATTCCTGTCTGTGGTTTTTAAACAAGATAACGAAACGATTGAAACCATTATACATATAAACATTCAAAACTCGAGTTCATGTCCGTCATTACTTCATTTTGGCTGTGGAATAATAATGGAGGATACATTTAAATCTGTTATAACAAAAACTAGCGTATTGTCCATCACAGGTAAGCTATTTTTTCGACATTTTTCAAAAACCAAATTGGAAAAATATTATGACAAAAGCTAAACTCTAATTGCAAAGAGTGGTTTGAAGTAGGATGCAGTATTAATCTTCTGTATAATGTAGAATACAATAATGAATAAATTACTCTTTTTCTTGTAGCACCTCTTCACAATGTAACTCTGGATATGGCTAATGTATACTACAGTGGGGAAAGATTAGAGCTGATCTGCCGGACGATCACAGACTTTGAATATGGAGACGTTGCTTTGGAGGTCCGGTCTCCGAACGGTTCAGTTTTCAAAGAACCTGCTCCGAGAACCAAGTATGCATCAACAAGGAACAGTGATTGTTCCGTGAACTTTGAGTGGATGTTTAAAAGTGGAATTTCTTTGGATTCATCTCTGAATGGATCGACAGTGTGGTGCATTGCATCTAACAGACTCTTAAACACATCTGTCTCCACGTCACAATTGATCACCGTTTTGGTGTCAGGTTTGTTTGTAATTCAATGAATTATATATATGAATTATGATGTTTCGATTTAGAAAGAATTTTTTTCCTGATATAAGCTATGACATTGGGTGATTTTCCGGAGTGACGTTCGGATTTTAGTAAGTAAGTTTTCTTATATAAATGATTAAATTTAGTGTTTTCTTCTTATTCAGAGGTGTCGTTTTCACAATATTACGTGTCTGATTCAGTAGGAAAACCGGTGACGATTGAATGCAAAACGAACACTCTATCGTCAGACATTGACAAGATGGCCGTGTATAAAACATTCAATGGCACAAATGAAACGATTGCTGTATATTCTAACGGAAATACAAATAGTAGCTCAGATCTTATAGCGACATTTCTGGATGGAGTTCTGACCTTGACGCTCTCAAGTCTAAAGTGTAACGACGAAGGATTATATATTTGTATTGTAACAACTGGAAATTCAGAAGTGTCTTCACCTCTCTTCCTAACTTTGCAACCAACAGGTATATGTAAACCTTGTTATTTTATCGTTAAAAATGATACACAATTGTGCTCGACAGAGTGGGAAACCTATTCAAGTCATTGCTTAAAGAATTGTTAAATCAAAACAAATCTTATCTAAGTATACCAAAATAGCCTCAAAGAGACAAATCTTCAAGTAATATTCTTACTTGATGTTCAATTTTAATGCAACAAAGAACAAAATAGTTTAAAGAGACAGTATAGCTGAAAACCCGTGTGTTGAATTTTAGATTCACCATTGTATCGTTAGGAAATAAGGAATAACATTGAATTTAACAGTTAAAGTACATAAAATTCCTTTTCACATACCTATTTTATGTTAATATGACCTTCCTGAAATTAAGGGTCGTACAAACCGGATTAATCTTATGTCGTTTATTTGTGTTCTCCATGCAGAAAACTACAAGATCTTCGCCCGACTACAAAAAAAAATCAAAAAGCAAACACATGCTGAAAAAGAACAATTCTAGGTATCTTAAAAAAATTGAACAATTATTACTTGAAAACCTGTTTAGGAGAATCTTCGCTAGCCCTGCGTGTGTTTTGTTTATAGTAAATACGTGTACTTATTAGAATAGAAGGCGAAGCCCAATAACTCGTTTCGATGTTTATATTTATGGGTTATAAATAATTAATATTAAATGAAATAATTAGATTGATTTAATGAGAAATTTGTAGTTTTGAAAGTTTTAAACTTTATGAGTAGTACAAAATGCCGAACCCGATTAGAAAATGTTTTCAAATCGGTTTTTAATAAGATGCAACATACTGTCTCTTTAAACTTACATTTGAGATTAATTTTTAAAGTTCAACTAGTAGAAAGTTAAATTTGCAATGACTTAAGTGTCGTATATGAGGACAAAATGAATCTTTCAGTTTTAGCTGGATCCACGGGTGTCTCCATGTCTCTTAACATTGACATTGTGGAGAACACTTATCGTTATACATCGGAACACTCCTGCTTTGGAGAGATAGGATACCCGGATGCAAGTGGTTACCTGTCTTTGACCGCCACTCATCCAACCAGTGGTGAGACTGTTGTTTACAATGAAGAGGTCGTTACGGACACAATGAAAGTCAAAACTGCAGTTGGATCAAACATTTATGATTATGGTGTGACTCTCGCAAATGATTTTGTGATTCTAATTAGGGAAGATAGAAAGGTGCAGGAAAATTGCTCTACCATACACAAAGTGAGGTTCTTTCTCAATGTTTCGAGAGAGTGGAGCAGGGGAAGTTTAAAATGCGAGATTCGGACAAAGGAAGAACGGATACCTACGAGCGTAAAAGAGGAACAATTTTATGTTATTCCCAGTAAGATCAAAATATATTTTTGAATTTAGAAATTTATTATTTTCATTTGTGTTTGTCAACCACTATAAACCTCTAGTGTTTGCTATCAGTTCTCTGAAATAAATTTTTTTTAAATGAAATTCGTCAATATAGATATCAACAACAGAAGAGAGTGAAATTTGAATTCTCTATTCTAGACTTCAATGGAAGAAATATATTTCAGGATTGATATTACTTAGCATTTTACATTTTCGCCTGGTTATAAAGTGATGAATGCATATAAATATATGATTGTCGTAGAGATATCTATTTTAAATCGCCTCTTTTTAACCCAACCCCCTCCAAAATACTTGTATATTAATTATTATGATAATTAATCAAAGGATTCAGATTCTCTAAGCCAAACTTCAGATTATTGGTTCTGATCTGTGAAGGGATCCAACGTTTACAGGTGTTTTTTTTTAATTTATATTCTTTGGAAATAAAAACAACTTTCATTTATCAGATACAACAAAATTGATTTTGTAGGCGATGCTTGTAATAACAACAACAAAACGACCCCATTTAATCTTGATCATGAAAGACAAGACAACTGTAACACCTATATACGGTGTGGTAGAGGAGAACCACCTGAAGGGAAAACGTGTCTAGAGCCAACTCTCTGTATGGACGTCCAGATAGGCTACTGTGACGACTGTGAACGAGCCACATGTAGAGAGATTCGAACAACAACAGGTTAATACATATTAAATGCTTATCATTGCGAAATTATTCATTGTTTTATCGATTAAGAAGGGAAAATTGCCAGCAAATTAGCGAACGATCACAAATTTAGAAAATCATTATATTTCTACGGCTATATAATGATACATATCTAAAGACATATTAAAGAAATATGTTCGCATGTGTTGATAACGAGTGAACTAGACAAACAAACGAAATATCGTAATCACAAACATTTTGATTTCCTTAACATTCAAATTCGTTTAAACTTGTGTTTATAATTGAATCCAAATTGTTCAGTATATAAATGAAGAAATACTTTAATATATAAAATAACATACACACATTAAACAATGTTTTACACTTTCAGATACTCCCACGACTGAATCCATGCAAGGAAATGGGTGTAAGTACATGAAGATGGCGTTTCTGTTTTTAACTTGTGTTGATACAAAATGTTTATTGTGTTGTTTAAAACCTTTATATATTACATTGTATTATAGAATGGGATTTCCCTATATTGTTTAGGGTTTGTGTGTGGTTTACGTTCATAATTAAGTGAGATTTTCATAGCAAACATAGATTGAAAATGTTTGTATTAAAGGTTATGTGCGGTATAATTCATTTCTCGCTACCAGAGTTAAATTACCATGGAGAGCTTTAAATTCAAAAATAAGGTTGGAGATAATTGAAATCATATTAAAAACTAGAGCAAAGCTCGTTGCAAAGCAACGAGTGGGTCTTCCGTTAATGTCGGAAGTAAAGCTGGAAGTTCCTGTAAGAAGCAGAGCTTTTGAACCAATAACAAGAGTAACGATAATTAAAAGATGAAAAAATCGAATTATTCCTGGTACGACTTAACAAAATCCGAATTATTTTAAGTACGAATTAACAAAAACCTTTCTGATTCCAAGAACAACTTAACAAAAAAATCCGAATGTGTTGAAGTACGACTTAACAATTAATTTTGGTACGAGTTAATTTTACTTTGAACATAATGCTATTTTCTTAACCAAGAACGTGGAATCAAAATTTCCGGAAAACTCAATTTTTAAATTCCAATATTATTGTAATGCATCGTCCGATTTTAAAACGGATTTCAGTTTAAAATTAAGCATAAAAAAAGCTTCTTTGTTGCTTTATGAATAATATCAAATTATTGGTGAGAAAAAAAAATATTATAAAAAGACTTAATTGCCCTTCTGGCCCCTAATTTTAGGGGTCAGCCCCTTTTTCTTGATATCAAATAAAAGGGCTCGCTAATTTAAACATATTTGTTCTACAAGTGTTCACAACTTGTAAAACGTTATCGAGATATCTAAACAACTGTGTTTTAGGGGCTGACCTTTTAACACCTTATCGGGGCCACTAACAACAACATTTTTGGTTTCACTTTGTTAAGAACAATATTTTGAACAACTTTTGTTCTACATTGCTTTTCAAAATATTTCTCCTTTTTCAGATATTAATGATCAAAGTTTTCAACTTCTGGCCCCTTGAAACCCCTAATTACGTAATATATGAATTAGGTATGATACTGTATAGATAAACAGCTGTACAGTGAGCATTTTTGCTTCTATAATTAATAACAAAATATTTTTCAGTAAAGAGTTATTATTTATAGACTTTAGAGCCCCCTTGGCCCCTAATATGAGGGGCCAGCCCCTTTTTCTTGATATCAAATTAAAGGTCTTGCAAATATTAACATATTTTGTTCAACAAGTGTTTAAGAATTGTTAACCTTTCTCAAGATATCTGTATAAATGTGTTTTAGGGGCCGACCCTTAAACTCCTTACCGGGGCCACCAACAACAAAATTTTAGTTTTCGTATTGTTGAGAACATTATTTCAAACAGCTTTTGTTCTACAGTGCTATTCAAAATATTTCTCCTTTTTCTGATATTATCGATCAAAGTTTTGAACTTCTGGCCCCTTGAAACCCTAATTACGTAGCATATGACTAAGGTATTGTACTGAATAGATATACAGCTGTACAGGAAACATTTTTGCTTCTATAATTAATAACAAAATATTGTTCAGTAAAGAGTTATTGTAAGAAGACTTTAGAGCCATCTTGGCCCCTAATTTGAGGGGCCAGCCCCTTTTTCTTCATATCAAATTAAAGGTCTTGCAAAATTAAACAACTTTTGCATTACATATGTTTACAAAATATTTATACATTAAACGATATTACAGAAAATGTGCGAAAATTTCGTGAAAAAATTTGGTGCTAATTTTCAGGTTCAGGCGAGCTTCGAAGTCTTGAGCAATTTTCATAATTGGAAGCATGGGGGTACATCTACATACATTTATATACAATCCCTGAAAATTTCAAGCTTCTATCTTGATTAGTTTTGGAGGAGATGCGTGGACAAAATGACCCTTAAAAATTTACAAAATCATCAATATCTGAAACCGGAAGTGACGTCATTATTTGAAAATTTAATATTATGTAGCACCGATCATGCTTTATCGGTCCTGGAAATTTTGTGCATATCAGTTGTATAGTTTTTGAGAAATTGCACTTTAAAAAAGTCAGAAAAAGAAAAAAAAGAATAACTAGAGCAAAGCTCGTTGCAAAGCAACGAGTGGGTCTTCCGTTAATGTCGGAAGTAAAGCTGGAATTTCCTGTAAGAAGCAGAACTCTAAATTCAATAACAAGAGCAACTTAAAATAAAAAGTTTTAAAAAAATCGAAATATTCCTGGTATGACTTAACAAAATACGAATGATTTTAAGTACGACTAAACAAAAACTTTTCTGATTTCTGATTTCAAGAACGACTTAACACAAAAATCCAAATGTGTTCAAGTACGACTTAACAATTATTTTTGGTACGAGTTAATTTTACTTTTTTTAAACCAAGGCCGCGGAATCAAAATTTCCGGAAAAATCAATTTTTAAACCCCGATATCTCTGTAATGCATCGTCCGATTTTAAAACGGGTTTCGGTTTTAAATTAAGCTTAATAAAAGCGTCTTTGCTGGTTCATGATTAATATCAAAATATTGGTCAGAAAAGAGTTATTATGAAAAGACTTAGTAGCCCTTCTGGCCCCTAATTTGAGAGGTCAGCCCCTTTTTCTTGATATCAAATAAAAGGTCTCGCTAATATAAACATATTTTGTTCTATAAGTGTTCATGAACTGTAAACCGTTCTCGAGATATGTGTACAAATGCGTTTTAGGGGCCGACTTTTTAACCCCTAACAACAACATGTTTGGTATCATATTGTTAAGAACATTATTTTGAAGAACTTTTGTTCTACATTGCTTTTCAAAATATTTCTCCTTTCTCAGATATTAATGATCAAATTTTTCAACTTCTAGCCCCTTGAAACCCCTAATTCCGTAACATATGACTTAGGTATGATACTGTATAGATAAACAGCTGTACAATGAGCATTTTTGCTTCTATAAATAATAACAAAATATTTTTCAGTAAAGAGTTATTATAAAAAGATTTTAGAGCCCCCTTGGCCCCTGATATGAGGGGCCAGCCCCTTTTTCTTGATATCAAATTAAAGGTCTTGCAAATATAAACATATTTTGTTCAACAAGTGTTTAGGAATTTTTAACCTTTCTCAAGATATCTGTATAAATGTGTTTTAGGGGCCGACCCTTAAACTCCTTACCGGGGCCAACAACAACAAAATTTTAGTTTTCGTATTGTTGAAAACATTATTTTAAACAACTTTTGTTCTACAGTGCTATTCAAAATATTTCTCCTTTTTCTGATATTAATGATCAAATTTTTCAACTTCTGGCCCTTTGAAACCCCTAATTACGTAACATATGACTAAGGTATTGTACTGAATAGATAAACAGCTATACAGTGAACATTTTTGCTTCTATAATTAATAACAAAATATTGTTCAGTAAAGAGTTATTGTAAGAAGACTTTAGAGCCATCTTGGCCCCTAATTTGAGGGGCCAGCCCCTTTTTCTTGATATCAAATTAAAGGTCTTGCAAAATTAAACAACTTTTGCATTACATGTTTTCACAAAATATTTATACATCAAAAGATATTACAGAAAATGTGCGAAAATTTCGTGAAAAAATTTGGTGCTAATTTTCAGGTTCAGGCGAGCTTCGAGGCCTTGAGCAATTTTCATAATTGAAAGCATGGGGGTACATCTACATACATTCATCTACAATCCCTGAAAATTTCAGGCTTCTATCTTGATTAGTTTTGGAGGAGATGCGTGGACAAAATGACCCTTAAAAATTTACAAAATCGTCAATATCTGAAACCGGAAGTGACGTCATCATTTGAAAATTCAATTATATGTAGCACTGAACATGCTTTATCAGTCCTCAAGATTTTGTGCATATCGGTTGTATAGTTTTTGAGAAATAGCGCTCCAAAAAAGTCAGAAAAAGAAAAAAAAGAATAACTAGAGCAAAGCTCGTTGCAAAGCAACGAGTGGGTCTTCCGTTAATGTCGGAAGTAAAGCTGGAAGTTCCTGTAAGAAGCAGAGCTCTTAAACCAATAACAAGAGAACTAAAATAAAAAGATGAAAACAATCGAATTATTCCTGGTACGACTTAACAAAACCCGAATGATTTTAAGTACGAATAATTAAAAACCTTTTTTATTCCAAGAACGACTTAACTAAAAGAATCCGAATGTGTTTAAGCACGACTTAACAATTATTTTTGGTTCGAGTTAATTTTACTATAAACATTACGCTATTTTTTAAACCAAGGACGCGGAAACAAAATTTCTGGAAAAATCAATTTTTAGACCCCGATATATCTGTAATGCATCGTCTGATTTTCTAACGGATTTCAGTTTTTAATTAAGCTTAATAAAAGCTGCTTTGTTGCTTTATAATAAATATCAAATTATTGGTCAGAAAAGAGTTATCATAGAAAGACTTAGTAGCCCTTGTACCCCCTAATTCGTGGGGCCAGCCCCTTTTTTATATCAAATGAAAGGTCTCGCTAATATAAACATATTTTGTTCTACAAGTGTTCATGAATTGTAAACCGTTCTCGAGATATCTGTACAAATGTGTTTTAGGGGCCGACCCTCTAATCCCTTACCGGGGCTACTAACAACAACATTTTTGGTTTAATATTGTTCAGAAAATTATTTTGAACAACTTTTGTTCTACGTTGCTTATCAAAATATTTGTCCTTTTTCAGATATTAATGATCATAGTTTTGAGTTCTGGCCCCTTGAAACCCCCTAATTACGTAATATATGACTTAGGTATGGTACTGTATAGATGAACACCTGTACACTGAAAATTTTTGCTTCTATAATTAATAACAAAATATTGTTCAGTAGAGAGTTATTGTAAAAAGACATTAGAGCCCTTTTGGCCCCTAATTTGTAAGGCCAGCCCCTTTTTCTTGATATCAAATAAAAGGTCTCGCTAATTTAAACATATTTTGTTCAACAAGTGTTGATGAAATGTCAACCGTTCTTGAGATATCTGTACGAATGTGTTTTAGGGGCCGACCCTTTAACTCCTAAATGGGGTCATAAACAAAAGCATTTAAGGTAGCATATTGACAAGAACACCATTTTAAGCAACTTTTGTTCTACATTGCTTTTAAAAATATTTCTCCTTTTTCAGATATTAATGATCAAAGTTTTGAACTTCTGGCCCCTTTAAACCCCTTATTACGTAACATATGACTTATGTATGATACTGTATAGATAAACAGCTGTACAATGAACATTTTTGCTTATATAATTATTAACAAATTATGGTTCAGTAAAGAGTTATTGTAAGAAGACTTTAGAGCCCTCTTGGCCCCTAATTTGAGGGGTCAGCCCCTTTTTCTTGATATCAAAGGAAATCTCGTGAAAATTGAAACAACTTTTGCATTACATGTTTTAAAAAATTATGTGCACATCGAAAGGTATTACAGAAAATGTGCAAAAATTTCGTGGAAAAATTTGGTGCTAATTTTCAGGTTCAGGCGAGCTTCGAGGCCTTGAGCAATTTTCATAATTGGAAGCATGGGGGTACATCTACAGACATTCATCTACAACCCCTGAAAATTTCAAGCTTCTATCTTGATTAGTTTCGGAGGAGATGCGTGGACAAAATGACCCTTAAAAATTTACAAAATCGTCTATATCTGAAACCGGAAGTGACGTCATCATGCGAAAATTTTAATAATATGTAGCGACGATGATGTTCTATCACTCCTCAAAATTTTGTGCAAATCGGTTGGGTAGTTTTTGAGAAATAACGCTCTAAAAAAGTCAGAAAAAGAAAAAAAAGAATAATAAGAATAAAGAAAAAGAAACCGTAGAATAACAAGAGGGTCTTCCGTTGGAAACGGAAGACCCTAATAAAGAAAAAGAAACCGTAGAATAACAAGAGGGTCTTCCGTTGAAAACGGAAGACCCTAATAAAGAAAAAGAAACCGTAGAATAACAAGAGGGTCTTCCGTTGGAAACGGAAGACCCTAATAAGTATGTAAAAAGTGATCACCCCAGTGACGCCATAACGTATAAATGACGTCATGAAGATTATCTAAGTTTGATAAATTAGTGTTTTGGAGCCAAAAAATGGGTGTTTTCCGACGATATTTTTTACAACCATTTTAACTATAATGTGTATAATTATATACATTATAAGAAGAAAAACATATAAAAATCGTATTTGAGCAAAACTGCAAAGGCAAAATAGAAAGAAAAATGTCATTATTTTCATTTGTTTGCAAAATTGCAGAAATTTGTTCATTTTTTGTGACGTCATAGATGAACACCTATTGGATAATGCCGATTAATAGCAAGATAAATGTGACTGACATCCTCCGTATAATGTTTTGAAGATTTTATTTTAATACGATACAATTAAGATATTGGTGGCAGATAATGGACAATACCAAATACGTATTTACTACGTATTTTTAAAGAAATAAACTCCCTTAAAACATTTTTGAAATGCTAATATTTTGGATTTCAAATTTTTTTTTCGTAAGCTAAAGAAATCGGTGGACTTTTAAAAATATAAAATGCGATGAAACGTTTTAATTTAAACATATTGACTACGTACTGAAATTGTTTTTAATCCACTTTAAATAATAAATACCATACAAATAAAACCACTTGATGAGATTAATACATGGTTTTAATAGACCTAATGATGGTTAATCAACTGAAGACGAAGTCCGAGGTCGATATACATGTACTCTGATCCTGTCTTTTAAAGGGGCATGGTCACGATTTTAGTCAAAATTATTTTCCGATTTTAATGTGTACGATGTGAAGCGGGCAGCTCATTACTGTATTTTTGGTTAGAGTTATTCCCTTTGATTTATTGATTCTTGATTACTTTAAATAATGCACCCACTGATAACCAATTAGCATCATTATTATTTTTATACAATAATAAATATTCAATGTATATAAGTTGTTATGCATAAGTAGTTTTTGGGTTAGGCCGGATTAGTTTGTTTATTTTTGATTCCCCGTTTTAAGATACCACAGATTATTTTAGGCCGGCACATATATAGGGACATTGTCAAGTTCGTGAAGTAGAACGACTGTTTGGGGTTAAACTTGAACTGGTACGGCTAGATTGGGGTGTGGACAATCCTGCTCTATCTAATCTTCTTGTGATTTAATCTACGATACAGAGTGTGCGGTCATCCCTGCTCTGTATCGCATTAATACTTGTGTGCGGTCATCCATGCTTGTTTTAATGGTGGTTGCGGCGGAGCACTAGTGTGTGGTCATCCCTACTGGTGTTCTGGTCTTTCTAGCGCAAGTGTGAGGCACTCCGTGCTTGCGTTAGGTTGAGCTGTTGGCGCAAGTGTGCGGTCATCCCTGCTTGCGTGAATGTTGGTACCTATTGAGTTGCGTAGGTGTGCGGTCATCCCTGTCTGCGTAACGTTGAGTCCCTATATATATATGTGCAGGAGCGGTGATTCAAGTCTGCACTTGAAAATATTGGCAGCAATCAGGGCTATCCGATTCTATCTCGGGTACGGGCCCGCGGGGATCACAGACAGTGACCCCCTTGCACGTTACAGATGCTTCAGTAAGATATTTTCAATAGGGAACTGGAATGTGAGCGTAATTTGTTGAGTTATAAGCGAGTTACAGAGCTTACAATTCTTCGCTATGTAAACAAAGCTTTTGTTTACATTTTGAATGTTGAAGTGAAAATCCTATTTTAGACGTACAGTGAATGTGATAATCGTTAGGAACTGTTTATTTATGCTTAAAATGAATTTAAAAAAATAAACAAATCAGCTTGAAAAAGAATTTTTACTTGTTTATTGAACCTATGTAAACAAAAACAGGGCACGAGCCTTGTTTACATGACGAAGAATTGTGAGCCCTGTATCTTGCTTAAAACTCACCGACTGGCACCCAAATTTGATTGGGAATGCGTTTTTAAAGCATTGTAAATAATAAACACAGAAAAATAGAATTTGATAAAAATCGTGACCATGCCCCTTTAAACCATTATAAACCGATATCAAAAGGCAACAATTGTTTATTATAATCAATTTAAAAATGATTCTCTTCAGGAGTATAACTGTGAAATATATGCGTCATAATTTATAGACGTTGAAATCGTTATTGTGACGACACAATGTCGCACATACTAAAATCAGTATTTTGTCATAAAATCTATTTTTAGTACAGTAAAGTTTATAGATTTTTTTATTTTAGTATAGTAAGGTTTATAAATTAAAAAAAAACAACGATCACATGACAGCAATCTATCAAACTTATGCTTTGAAAAAACGATATTATAATAAATATTTTTACTACATATATTTCATCACAGGTAAATGAAATTTGCAGAGGGTCCATAAAATATCAAGATCTAGAATTTTAAGAAACACAGGAAAGTTCGATTTACTAAATAAGTTTATCATTTTTAAACGGTATAAAAACCGTTTGGATTTGTCTATATTTTCAAGTTCACGTTATTTTGTCAAGAATTATTTGTGTCTTTTTATTCAAAAGGCATTTACGAAATTAGTTGGTTTAATCTATTTTAGTGAATTGAAAACATCAAATATAATCTTCTTTATGTTATTTTTGTCAGATTTTGACTGTAATTCATCGTACGTATACGAAGGAGAAACCGCAAATATCGGTTGCAACTTAAATACGACTTCATTCTTTTCTATCAATGTGACGAGATTGAATTCAACCATTGCGTCCATACTAGCGGACGGAAGCGTTATTGTCCACTCTGAGTACCAAGGTAAACTGACTGCCATACTTTCCCTCGCTTCATTGCGTCTTAGTATCACCCTCTCATCAGTGATATGTTCGGACTCTGACACGTACACGTCAAAAATGTATCTACGCTCAGGAGATGTTCCTTTTACAACCTTCAAAGTTATTATGAAAGGTTAGACATTGTATTTTTCCATTGAAAAGTGTGTTTTGTTGGGCTTGATATTTTTTTATACGAACTTGTCCTCTTGAAAATTTTCTAAATTAACTGCGCCAATTATTTGTTTGCCATAATTGTTTTGTATGTTTTTTGATAGTTAAACCGGAAAATCCTTCGCTTACACTTGATCATAGCCTAATTGATGGACAAAACTTGAAGTCCCACAGTTGCACTGGTTATGTAGGAAATCCACCAGGATTTCTGGAAATCCAGATTAAGCGTTTTAGTTATTCCAACTTTACGAAGTACAGTACACCACTACAAAGAATATCCAGCTCTCTGGTGGACGCAGGAAATTGCAGCTTTAGGCAAACATTAAACTTTTCAATAGATCTTACATCAGATAGTTGGAGCAATGTGACGATGAGATGTGTAGCAGTCAATCGAGTGTCTTTAGAGGTCACTGACGTGGTCCCAAGTTCTTTTCTGTTTTCAGTGACGAGTATAACAAGTAAGTAAAGATTTTTATATATTTAAATATTCTAATAAATGATAGTGACGCTGAAATGTGATGCGGATCTCAGATTCGCAATGATCGGAGACAAGTATAAAATCTGAAAGTCTCGAGTACAGTCTATAGTTTATCATCCTTTACGAATTCAGAAAGACTAGACTATAGTTAGCATAAGCTGGATACAATGCAATTATATATATATAACACTGTGTGGAAAAATCATAACGTTTCATTAAACTGTTTCTAGAAATATGAATGGCCGTTTGCATAATTAAGACATAGTTTAAAAACATCACGTTTTTATTTCCCATTTAAGTATATTTAAATATATTGTATTTCACCATAAATAACATTGTACCATATCTACAAGTTTACTTCAAGCTGCAGTGTAGAAAAGTAGTAGCATTTAGAGTAAACAGACAGGATGACAACATTTTGTAATTCTTTTTATGCAAAAACTCAATTTTCTCACATGGCCTTTGAGAATATTTAAAACCGAATAATTCTAAAAAAAAGTTTACTACTGTTAATGTCTCCTCATCAGTTTGTCGTGTTTCCTCATTCTTTGAAACATCAATCAAGTAAAGTGTGTTAAATTTTCTTGCTAATCGACTGTCGCCATTTTTACCAATCTAATTCAATTTACAGGAAAATTTGGAACGAAAAAACAAATGATATAAAACCTTTACATGTCTTCATTTTTTACCTTTGGGAAAGTGCAATATTTGTCACCCTTATATTTACATCTACCTAGTATTATTCCCTCTATTTCTTACGGAAATTTATAGTTAATTCATAGCTTTATAGAATTAGCCAGATTGAAATCTACACGCCCTGTTTATCTATTGGTCGAAACCTACAGCGGCTGAAACTGACAAGAACTGAGATGACTAAAAATTGACACACCTTCTTTACCAATTGGTCAAAACCTACAACGACAAATGAAAACTTGCGGACTGCACGAATTAATCATGATGATGTCAGACTCAGTGTCTCACAGGAGACGATTTGGCTGTTTCTCAAAACTAATGTTGTACAATAACAGTAATATTTAGTGAACTTTACTCACTTTTCATTATCCATTTATTAATAAACTAAAAGAAAGGTGTAAATATAAACTATAAAAATATTTCTTTGATAAGTATGCGGGTTATGAATGCGGATTATGTTTTTGTTCTGCAATGATCGCTACTGTTAGGATGTGTACTTGTGTATGGCGTCATTAAATGTTGTGTATTAATAAAATGTTGAACTTAAACATGGTGTCAGAAGTTCTCCAACGAATGAACCCCGCCGCTTAAATTGTAGTCAGCGAACAGGACCAAGCCTTCGCGGAATGTGAGAAAACAAAGCCAGGATACCGGGTATTGTATCACAGCCCCGACAATCCCGTATATTCATCACATTTTTCGCAAATAGTTCGCCTCAGCATCACACTTGCTCAGTGCGGCTGTCGCCATGTTTCCCAAACCCGCAAAGAGTATCCACATATGGCAAACTATTGTGTACGCATATTTCTCAGAGTACAGTACCGTCCAAAAGTAAGGCACGATGGCGTCTAAAGACTTACCTGTATCTGCCCCGATGGTAGTGAAAGGTGACATGAGAGGCAATTGGAAATGTTTTAAATCTCAGTGGTCAAACTATCAAATTGCTACAGGCCTCGTTAAGAAGAAAATGCCAGTCCGGCTAGCAGATGGGTAAAGACTGTTTCCAAATATATGAAAACTTACCTCTAAACATTCAGGATAAAGAGGATATTGACAAAATCTTATAAGCATTAGATGGACATTTCATGCCAAAGACAAATGTCATATTCATTCGAACGCTTTATATTCAATACTACAGACCAGTTGTCCAATGAATCCTTCATTGACTACTTGTGCCGCTTGCGAGAACTCACTGGAAGGTTTGAATTTTGTGACATTGCAGACCAGATGATCCGTGAGAGAATAGTACTGGGAACAAACGATCAAACCGTCTGTGGAAGATTACTCAGAGAGTCTAAGCTCACCCTCAACAGCGCCATAGACATGTGTAGAACCAGCGAGAAAACTGCAAGTCAGCTCAAGAAACTGCAGGGACATGGTGTAACACACAGCAACAAAGCCCAAGTCAATTATGCAGCTAAAGGAGGACATAAGAAGCACTCAAATGATGTAAAGCACAAACAAATACCAAAATATCCAAAGAAAGCAGATTTCAGATGCAAATACTGCTAAGGAAACATGAACGAGGAAGAGAGAAGTGTCCTGCATACAAACAGGTTTGCGGCAAGTGCAACAAGAAAAATCATTTTGATTCAGTGTGTCTGAGTTCTAACTCAACTGTTCTTCAGCTCGATGATGAAACTGATGACAGTTTTCGAAGCGTGTTATACTGTGAAGACGACACATGGAAAGCAGTGGTTCGCAAAAGTCAACATGGCAATTGATGATGCAACTAGTCAAGATATGATCTGTCAGCTAGACTCAGGATCAACATGCAACATCATTGGATTTTAGCAGTATTGCATTTTTACTCAGAATGGTTGGCCGCCATTGAAACCAACAGCCAAAGCTCTACGTCTATATGGTGGAAAGTCAAAGCTCAAACCTAGGAACCGATTCTATCACCTGCTCAGTGCAAAACAATACCGAATGTCTGAACTTTTACAAAGGCAAGTTCAAGCATCGTCAGACTAAGGTAAAGTATATGGGCAACATACTTACATACTTACCGCAGATGGTATTCGTTCTGATCCGGACAAAGTGACAGCTATTACAGATATGAGAAGACATGAGAATGTAAAAGTAGTACAGAGGTTTATTGGACTAGCAGCTTATTTGGCCAGATTCATGCCTCATTTATCACAGACATGTGAACCTCTGCGACGTCTAACAGACAAAGGAGCCCTTTGGTCGTGGCAGTCACAGCAGGAAGAAGCGTTTCAGAGCGTAAAACGTCTCATGAGTCGTCAACCAGTACTTAAGTACTCCGTCAAGAAGTCACAATCCAGTTTGATGCGAGTGAAGTTGGATTGGAAGCCACACTAATCAAAAATAGAGAACCTATTGCGTATGCATCCCGAGCTTTATCGAAAACAGAGCAATGCTATGCTCAAATAGAAAAGGATTGGCTTGCTTGTGAGAGATTCGACCATTATATATACGGTAAAGACCATATTACCGTGCAGTAAGACCACCAGCCGCTTGAAATTATATTCAAAAAATCTCTCTTGTCAGCTCCGAAACGACTCCAGCGGATGTTACTGCACCTTCAGAAATATAACTTGGATGTCGTCTATACCAGAGGAAGAGAGTTGTACATTGTAGATACCCTGTCGCGCGCTACTCCAGAGTATCATGGAAAGCACCCCTCTAAACTTGCTGAGTAAATCGCACAAATCCAACACGCAGATTGGGTTAGAAAGATTACTGACTCACGTCTTAACCAAATCAGAGACTTGACGAACAAGGACGACAATTTCCAGTCATTGAAAATAGTGATTCTCTCTGGATGTCCTGATATTAAAGACGACGTACCTATAGCAATACGGCCATACTGGAATGTCAAAGACACCCTCGCAGTACAAGATGGTATAATCTACCACAGTAGCCGTGCTGTCATTCCGAAAGCCGTTCGAACGGAAATGCTGCGACGTACACACTAAAGCCACCAAGGAATCGAAGCTTCCCTACGTAAAGCTCGTGATTCACTGTATTGGCCCTTAATGAACGAGGAGATTAAAGACTTTGTAAGCCAGTGCAGCACCTGCAGCACATTTCAACATAAGCAACAGAAAGAACCGTTAATGGCGCAGGATATTCCAGAGCAGCCTTGGTTGAAGCTTGGAATCGAATCCTTTTCCGTAAAGACTGATGAGTACCTCGTTACAGTTGATTATTATTCAGATTTCTTTGAGCTTGACCTACTTCCAGATACGACAGCAGCCACAATTATCAACTGTTTGAAACAACATATTGCGCGCCATGGAACTCCATAAGTTGTTGTTACAGATAATGGCCCCCGGTTCAGAGCAGTGGAATTTCACCAGTTTGCATGTGATTGGGAATTTCAGCAGGTTACCTCTTCCCCTTATCACAGCCAGTCCAACGTCAAAGCTGAGGCAGCAGTGAAAATAGCCAAGAACAAGGTGAAGAAATCAAGATGACCTTTGGAAGAGCATCCTTGATTGGAGGAACACCCTAACGGTTGACATGGCCAGCAGTCCGTCACAACATCTGGTGTCACGAAGAACTCGCCATTCATGACCAATGTTACAGGAGTTACTCCAACCAAAACTAGTGGATGATGTTATAGACAAGGTGAAGTTTAAGAGACAAAAGTTCTACTATGATAGAACCGCTAGGAACTGCCAGAACTGGAAATAGGACAACCGGTCAAAATGAGAGCAACCACTGACCCACAGAAAAAATGGAGTCATGGAACGTGCGTGGACAACGTCGGGATGTGATCGTACTTAGTTGAGGTCATCGACAATATCGCAGAAACTGCAAAGATCTTCGCTCTACAAAAGAACCTCAGAATGCCAATACGGAGCCACTCCCAGACATGTCCGAAAAATCGAATCCGAAAGACAACTCGTCAAAGCTCCGTCTCCGCAAAAGCCCAGTGATCCACATACAAGCCTCCGTACAAGTTCGCGGGATCACACACTTCCAAGGAAATTTGATGACTAAGTCATGTGAACATTTGTTGCAAAATGTTTTTGCATTGTTTGAAATGTATGTTGTACATTTATAAAAAAAATTTCTTCCTTCATTTCTAAGCTCAGAAATACTCATGCTTGGATTATACTCGCATCATGTCCATACAGTATTATCATTTTATTAATGTTTGTGTGTTAATTTGATTATCATTCAATTGATTCAACTTTAAAGGAAGGGAGGTGTTCGGATATGTACTTGTGTATGACGTCATTGAATGTTGTGTATTAAAAAATTTGTTGAACTGAAACAGCTGCCTTTATATCTCGAATGAATCATTTTATTGTTTGAATATATAGTTTTTATATACATAATGAAAACTAGACTTTGACACGTGCGTGCACGGGTTGACATTGCATATCGGACATTTACGAAATAGGTACATCGACACACCATATTATTGACATTTACATAACAAAGCTATAAGCCTACAACAATGCTATCAATTCCACTACACTTTCTTTAGTTTAAATAATCTAACTGTGTATTGGGAAAGGCCCTCGCCACAGTTAGAATGCCTTCCATATACCGGTAATGTAGCAGAAAATTGCAAAATCGCTCCGGAACGATTTTTGAGAAAATTTATGAAGTTGCCTTAAAAAAAACCCAATCAAATTCTTCAAAATAAACCTTTTATGAGACTGTAAATACCTTTTATCTAAAAAAATTTAATCCATATAATGGAAGATTTCAACACTTTTTCACCAACGTAGTACACGTATTTTCTTTGCTACAGAGACAATACACGGAACACATTCTATCGTAAAACTGGGTCGTCCTTTCATTTTTACGATAAAACATATTCTATCTTCACTCTCCTAAGAAATATAATGTAAATTGTTTTGCATGTTATCAAATAATTTTTGTCATCATGATAACAAAAGTAAGTACATGTTCTTAGTTGAAATGTATATTTGTTATTGTATAATTTAATTGTATAATTGTATAATTTCTCTCGTAAGAAATTATTAATACATTAAAATTTTTATAATTCTTTTAAGGCGACTTCTGTAAGAACAAAACTGCAGACTATTTCGACTATCACCCCATGGGCTGTCCCTTCTACGTCCGATGTTACAGAGGAACACCATATAGCAAGGAGTGTCAAAAAGATCTGTGCATAAATCCAGAAATAAAAGCATGTGTTTAAAATAGACTGAGTACATTGAATCTACCAAAAATGAATACATGTGCTTTAAAAGTTCGGTCGATATACTAGCTAGATGAGTTATGGTTTTGACCTTGTATTGTAATGTCTGTTTATCTATTGTATATTTCAGTAGTTGTTGTCCAATATTTCCTAACACATGCATAAACAGGGGTATTTTTGGTAGTTGATTTTAATCAACTTTCCTATGCAGTTAATCTGGCAAACCGAAAGTGAAAAAGTGTTTTGACCTAATCACAAATCACCACCGCTGACAAGACGTAGATCTTGAAAATAATAGATAAATTCGGTGTACTGTATGCTGTGCCATTGTTTTTCAAAAGAAACGTACCGGTATTTATAAATACATTGAAATAGTCAGTTTTTTATAAAGTACGAACAATTTAATTGTTTTTGTAGTTGTTTGTATTCCTACGCCAGAGATCAATATAGTCTCGTTCAACCAGAGGCTCGGCTGTCTCCGTAAATCTCCGACAAGCAGAGAGTCTCTATTGGTAGTCGGAGACAGCCGAGCGTCCGGTTGAACGAGACTAAAGTTTAACATTACATAAATCCAGACGTGTATATTTTTTAGATAATTTTCGATCACTGATACACAGTTTGATCGAATTAGTTCGATCTTTAAATATTACATAACATGATTCATATTGGGGTTTCTCGAAATTCTTGTCGTTCGAGAAATCATATGATAAAAATGTGAGTTATTCAAATACAGATTAACTACTTGCCAGGCAAAATAACATATCGTTGATTTTAAAATTGATACTTATCAATAAAATCAACTCCTGACAGTACTTCAGAGTACTTTGATATCAAATTGATTTGACTAATATGAACATTTATATATTGTACACTTTTGTATAAAATTACAATATTCAGGTTTGAATCATAAGTGTCTATTGTTTTGTTGCAATAATCTCATAAAAACTTGAGATATGTAAATTTTATTTTTGAAAGACTCTTGCAAGAAAAGAGATAAAATTATTTTCTTATTATTTAACTTACTGTGTATTACATATTATAATGTTCATGAATAAATCTGCCGCTTGGAATGCGCTGAAGGAGTTGGTGCATTACTCATTGCTTTGCTTTACTATGCTCAATTTGATGATGATCGATCATGTAAGTGTGTTAATTCAAAATTCATTGTTACAAAATTTAAACAGCATGTTACCGTGAAAGTGTACATGCCTATATACATGTATTCTTTATAATCATTCCTGGAATTGGAACAGCCAGTAAATGTTGATCGTTGATTTAAAGCAGACGAAATCGTGAGATGACGCTTAATTGTCTATATAGTGTATTAAATAATGTGTATTGTTTATTTTCTAAGGTTAAACTATTCATGTTTTATTTTTATAAAGTTGTATTTTGTTAGCTTACAATTGAACAGACTTGAACAGACACAGCTTTATATTTTGTTGACAATGTTTTCTTTGGAAATTCCCGTTCTAATAATAATGTTAAACCAAAACAGTAGATAAAAGAAGATCCAGTGTAAAGAAGAACAATGACCCCGTAGAATAATGCCCAGGGGTCATTTTTCGACGTAAAATAATTACCCCCTTGCTGTACAAAAATAGGATTTTTCTAAAGAAAAAAGACCCAGGGGTTATTGTTCTTCATGTTAAACATGAAAAGAAAAATGACCCCCGCTGTACACAAGAAAGGAAATAGGTTACCTCGTATGCAAGATATTTGACTTTAAAATTAGCTGAATTTTCATTCACTCTGTTCAGCTGATTATGAAGTTATAAATCGGTTGAACTGTACTTGATACTTTACCGTGAACATTTCTTCTCAACGTATGGCTTTATTATTTAAAGCGATATTTGATTCACAAAATTTATGCACAGCTCGCTATAACTTTATGTTATCACGATTTTACAATTCCATCGGCAACAAATTGCCAGGTTATACGTGTGTGTTTAAAAATTTGTACAGGTGTTGCTACTGTTGCAAAGTCATTCCGTAATTTAAAAAAACAAAAGAAAACCAAATGATTTTACGTTAGTTTTGTTTTCTTTTACGTAATACATATACATCGAAACTCTATAGACTTTATTTTTTAAGCAATTGTGTGAAGAGAACCTGACTATTGCAAATCTTAAATAGTAAATAAACACTAATCAAATATAATAAAAAGAGATTATTTCTAAAAGAGTTGATAATGAGTTAAGGGCTCATTTTGAAGGTTTATATCCCTCTTGATTTTGATCACACAAACTTAAAAACACACGGGTTAAGTAGAAGAACTTTCTAAATATTTATAACAAGCGTCTGAGAACTGCTTTCAATTAACGTGTGATCATTTAGCTAACAAGAACTTTGTCTTTTTTTAACTTTTCACAACGATATTGCGGTAAATGGTGGGCAGTTATCTCCAATTTTTTAAAGTGTACATCAAACGAATTACAGGGCAGTGCAGGAGACCTATAGGGCTATTAAGTCCAGTTCTCAAATTTGGGCTGTACGGGTACCACCAGATGGTTCAGAGGGTTTATATCTCCCTTGATTTTGATCACAAGGCGGATTTATATTTCTTATCCAGGCGGTATTTACTGCCTCCGAAGTTGTCAATGTTCCTACAAATTATTGATGCATGAATCATCTTGATATTATGCCGATGATAGAGTAAAATATATTTTCCGTTCGAGTACTCTCAGCACTTTGATGGTCGTAAGCTTCTACTGGCTGAACGGCTGCTGTTAGTGGCTGCTATTTTAGCCTGATTATAATGCCTAACAATGGATTGAACTTTATATAATTTTGGTTTCATCATTTATTCTGGCTGAAGCACTTGCATACCCATATATATTGAATATTTACTTTTAATATATGTATACTAATAGATTAGGTGTTTTTCAAAGATTAGGAAAGGAAGCTTGTAAAGGACACAAAATGAAAACTAAACAAATTCATCGCAATCAAAATATACAGAGCAAAAAAAAATATTAGTTTCTAACGTTTGCTGGAAAGGATAAACACGATTATTTTTGTTTCAAACCAGCTTGATGCACCATATGACAAATGAAATGATTTGCCTTATTATGTCAAACATTTCTTTGTTTTAAAGAAAAAATTAGAATGAACAGGAAAACATTTTTTGCTGGCACTTTAAACAGGAATACGGATACAGGAGCAAAATCAATTGGCTAATACTAGATAATTTGACAAAAAATTGTTAAAACTATTATTACATGTTATTGGATTTCATTTAAATGAGTATGTCAGAAACAGCTGTAACATACGAGGGTTGTTCGGAAATTATTGAGACATTTTCTCTAATTCTTTTAGTAAAAAAGATAAACTCTTGAAATTTCCCCAAAACGTAAATCAGGATAGAGTTTATTAATGTGAAAAGTTTCTTGTTCATGGCATGAATAGATCATTCCAAGTAAGCTGACCAAAGTGCCTTCGTCCTGTAACCCGGCGCAACCGCAAACTTTTTGCAACGTCATTTTAACGCTTCTTATTGCTCCCGTGTTTCAAACACCTTACAAAAGAACTGAAATAAGAATTATTCTTTATTTCTCATCTTTTGTTTTAATTTTAAGATGTCATCATTTACATTTTCTCTCATTATTGTTTTTTTAGAGAAAAAATCGAGATATTTTTACCCGAAAGTCTAATTACTGTGAAAGTCTCCTGCAGTCATTTTTTTTTACATATTTTAGAACTGTTGACAACAGTTAGTGTGTCAAAAGTTGTTAATTAATCCCTTTGGCCTAATTCTAGTTAAATAATCAGTGAAAAAAATATGACGAACTGAAGTTCTATACCTTGTCTTGTCATCGTATAGTTTTATTACGCAATTGCGTGGCTTTAAAAGGTCTTCTTTTGAGATTTCACCCAGTTCAATGGTTTTCGTTGCGCCGCCTTGACGTCAAAATTCAATGTAAAGTCGTTGTCAGATTTTTATTGTTTGGTATATATATGTGTACCATATCCGTATTTCAACTCGAACATCAGTGAAACTTAATCAACAGTTAGTCGCAAAGAATAGCAAAATGAACATATTTAATTTGATTTCTTTTATCATTAACTGTAATTCTACGGACACGTATAAAGTAGATGTTTAAGTTGTTTAATCTCCGAGTTCATGGCTGCGCCGGGTACCCCGACCACCGACTTGTTTATCTACTGTCGTAAACAAAATATGAAATATTCTTTTAATATTACTTTGTTTTATTATTTGTTGGTGTTTCTTCAGTGTCTATGCCAATTTTCACCAAAATTCGTCACTTAGAAAAGAAAATAATCGATTTGTCTCAATAATTTCCGAACAACCCTCGTATATGCTACAATAATTACGTGACACACAATTTACAAAATGGTGACAAAAAGAAAACAGAACTACTTCATTATTAAAAGAGCTGTATTTTTTTGAAAAGATTTCAATAAATATGTACTTTGTTTCTAATTCCATTAGATAATTTTATTGTTTCTATAAATAATGATAAGGAGGGAAAGGTACCAAAGTTGAATAAATACCTTGATAGAGCTAAAATAGAGCCGAAACATTTACATATTATCAAAATAGAATATAAATATGATATATAGAGGACAATTATATTGTGTAATTTTATATTTGCTTTATCCAACGAGTTGAAGTGCTGCAAGCCTCGCGAATATCACCATTTGAACGAGTTGAAAATATACCGAATAGGTCACGGAAGCGTTGAACGGAGGGGCTGTGTCAAAAATAGCTCAGATCGGAAGTATCTGGTTCGCCCCGCCAAAGCCCGATAATCGTAAAAGCACAAAAAAATGAATTTTTTATTCATTAACTAATTATGAAAAAGAACTAAACAAGTTTAGTGCAATCAAAACATACATTATTTTCTGGGAAAGTGTAAACATGATGCTATTATGATTCCAAGCTAGCTTAGGGTCTGACACATCAATTATATGATATGTATTATTGTGTCAACCTGTGTAGTTTTGAAATGAAATGAACAAAAAATAACCATTTTTGTTGCCAGGTTTAAAAATGGGATACGGATACATTAGGTAAAAGCAATTGTCTAACACTAATTAAATTGATAAAAATTGCATTTCTTTGTGCAATTAATAAGTATGACATCATAGCTGTAGCATGTGGCACTAATTAAGTGGTATACAATTAACAAAATGATGACTAAAAGAAGAAAACATAACTATTCTTATCTGTAAATGAGGTGCTAGATTTCTTTTTAAAACAAATATGCATTCTGTTTTAAATTAAATGGCATAACTGTATCCTTCTTTAGAATAAATGATAAGGAGGGGAGGTAGCTAATTTTAGTGAATATAGTACCTTGCCAATCTGTGTTTAAGCCCGCAATCTCTAACAAAAAGAGCTTAAGCACTTGGATATCTTTATTGCCGGAAGAGTGAATATGTATAGAAGCTCGTACATTTGTTGATTTTTCTATCTTAAATTATTAGAAAAAAAATATTGTTAAAAAGATACTACTCCACCAAATGTACGTTAGCAAGTACATGTATACATTATTTGTCCCGTTAAGGTCAATACATTTTATATCGTATAAGACCTGTGACACCAATAAGGGACATAAAAAAATTTTGGGTTAAATAAAAAGAAATATAAGTAATTCTTATGTCACAAGTAAGAAATGCAAGAGGAAACTTTCTAACCATGGATTGTTCGAGTCTTCATTCAGTGGATGGCGTTTGCAGTGACAGCAAATATATGTTTATTAGAAGAAATAAAAAAGATCCCAATGTTATTACTGGATTTTATTTAGGACTGAGTCTATGATAAAACCAAGCAGAAAGATATTTATGTTGGATTGTTTAAATATTTTACTTCTTTTTATCATAATTTTTTGCGTTAATTGTTTATTTTGTTCTCTATTAGATTAAAATATAGAGATTGGTAAAATACGATGTGGCCTGATTGACCTTAAGACGTCATCAGTTAACTATGTACCCTTTTTATGAGCTAACCGCTACATTATACAATTATTGTTGTTTTAAAGGCCAGTGCCCAAGAAGTACATTATTCCCCAGCTGTGTGGATAGAAAAACAGCAATAATTGTTTTATTAAATGATTCAGCGATGAATTGATACAGCCATATTTAAATAAAAGAACATCTCATCTTTCTTTTTGAAACCATAGCCGAACACATTGAGAAATGCGATATTTCATTGGACGACAGAAATAATGATCATCAATCGTAGAATTTTAAAATTCATGATATATTTTAATGAAGGACAAATCAAAAAGTTATATTGACCACCTAAGTCACATGCAGGTGAATATAACGGGGTTTTTTTTCAGATTGTAGGATATCAGAAATCAGAGGGCTAGGAATTAAGCAATCATATAATAAGTACTTTAATAGCCCATACGAAACACTAAAACATTCAATATCATTTATTGCATGATTGTGAGGAAAGGAGGTATGAAGATGCATTCCCCCAGGAAAAATCATATTTTCCGAAGAAGATACGATTTTTCTGGGGGAATAAATCAATATGTATTCCAAACATTCATGTAGTAAATTAGTTATTATACCCAACAATAGGTGTTAATTTAGAATACATTGGGTTCTTATCACTTTTCTACTATTGTAAATAATAGCGTAGTGAATGTTAACAATTTCTTCCTATGTTGGTAATCGGATATAGAAGGGATTTTTTTTTACTATTAATCCTTTGGTTACATTGTATGTTTATCATAGGGATTTGTCAGATGCATGGAATAACATTCCTGATAGCTTTCGATGGGTTTGGATATGACAGTGAAATATGAAGTTTTATTAATATTGCCCTTGCACGTGAATGTCTAGAACCAATCAGATATACAATCGTTATACTGAGGTAAAAAAAAAATGTTTATTAGATGTTTATGCCTTTCAAGTCAGCATTGATGAAAGAAATAGTTCACACCTCTTAATACAGAAGAGTTCGTATTTTCTAATAACTCGTACATGAACTGATTCGTACAAAAACGATATTTACAAAACATTGAACAACACACTCCCCGCCTGATATCTGTAATATATCACTATTACACATATTGAAAATAAAGACAATTTAAATCAGATTGAAAAATTTCATGAATGAAGTTTGCCTCATGACAATGAAATAAATGATGGAAAAGTACCACATGTACTAACCATGTAACTTATAAAACAAAATTTCCTACACAGCTAACAGTGGAATCACTCCACAAATTGGTCTGACTAGAATAACAAGTTTGTCGTTCCTTAACAACTTTATCTGAATTTTTCTAACTAAAGTATCATCACTCTGAAATGTTTTCTGCACAACTGCCATAGACCAACAGTTCCTTGGACTGTCTTCTTTCACCAACACGACGTCGCCTTCTTTGATGTTCGGCTCTTCACTCTTCCATTTCCTGCACGGCTGAAGTAAGTGGAGGTAGTCAGATGACCACTTCTTCAAGAACTGGTTCGCGAGACCTTGCACACGTTTCCACTCGGACCTTAGCATGTCTTTTACACTGTCACCAAACTCGGGGCAGTCGAAATCAGAAGAATGTTTCTGTGTCAACAGTACGTTGGGTGTTAGCACGAACGGATTATCAGGGTCGGATGACACGGGCGTCAATGGTCGGGAGTTGATGATCGTGGTCACCTCTGCCATCAAGGTGCAGAGAATGTCATGAGTAACAATCCGGTTACTTGGTTCCATTAACATGGCGTCCAAGATCCTTCGTACGAGCCCAATCGTCCTTTCCCAAGCGCCTCCAAAGTGTGATGAATGTGGGGGATTGAATATCCACTTTGTCCCAGCATCATATAAGAACTTCTTCAATGTGTCCTCTTCAACGCTGATGGTATCAATTTTCAGGTCGTCTGTTGCTCCAATGAAATTGATACGTCTGTCCGACCGAAATATCTTAACTTTCCCTCTAATACTGGTAAATCGGCGCACTGCATTGATGAATGCTGAAGAACTTAACGAATCAACTACCTCTATGTGAATCGCTCTCGTCACTAAGCATGTAAATAAAACACCCCATCGTTTGAGGATGCATTCCCTCCTCGTGTTTTCCTAGTGACGACCTGCCAGGGGCCAAAGACGTCAACACCGACGTTGGTGAATGGAGGTGCAGGTTCAAGCCGGTCAGCTGGGAGGTCAGCCATTTTCTGTGCCGCAATCTTTCCTCTCAGCTTCTTGGAGGTGATGCATTTGTAAATAACGGAAATTACAAGTCTTTTTTCCTCCAGTGATCCAGGGTCCTGCAGATCTGACAGCGCCTGGTGTTTCAATACGTCATGGTGATGACGGACTAGTAAGGTAGCAATGTGATGAGACCATGGGATAATAGCTGGGTTCTTCTCAAAGTTATCCAACTTCAATTTGTTGAGTCTCCCTCCTACACGTAGGATGCCCTGCTCGTCTACGCCTGGACCCAGTGCTTGAATCGTGCTTCCTCTCGGAAGGGCCTGGGCACTGCTGATACATCGAATCTCTTCGCTATAAACGCTGTGCTGTACTACACTTATGATAAAGTTTTCAGTTTCACTGAAGGTAACAGACTGATTGTCTGACGTCTTCTTTCTTCTTTGGTGTGCTCTAGTTTTAAGAATACCGAACGCACGCACCAGTCTGGACCACTGAGAGAACCGCTCAAATCTGTCAACAATACTTCGTTTAGATGTAGATTCAGGTACTGGCTTGACTTCGGACAGGTAGGTATTCACATCAGATTTGCAAGTAATCAGGTTAGAGGCATCATCAGGTTCTAGTGACTGTCTCATGAGAATATCAATGGGTCCCTGTATCCAAGCACTGCTTTGAAGCTTGTTAGCTGCTATGCATCTGGTCCCAATGTCGGCAGGGTTTAGTCCTGTGGGAACGTAATTCCATTGCTCCGGAGTCAAATGCTTGAGTATTTGCTCAACTCGATTCGAAACGTAAATGAAAAACCTTCTTGTCTGGTTGGTAATATACCCCAGAACTACTCTACTATCGGAGTAGAATTTCACAGAGTCAAACTCGATGTTCGAATGTTCATTGGCCAATCGGTAGATTTCAACTGCAAGAAGAGCAGAGCACAATTCGAGTCTTGGTATTGTATGCCCATGAGGGGGCGCAACTTTGGTCTTCCCAATAACAAATCCTACATAGTGTTTGTTTTCATCATAAATCACATGAATGTAGTTGACCGCAGCAATTGCTTTCTCAGATGCGTCACAAAACACATGTAGCTTGATATGGATATTCCCTTGCAAAGAACATGGAACATACTGACAGGGTATGGATACATCTTTGAGATCGGACAGCATCCTTTTCCATGTCTGCCATTTATGTCCTTCGATATCGATGAGTGGCTCGTCCCATCCGGTGCTTCTGGCTGTAGAGATCTGGAAGGTAAATGTATCAAGGTTCATGTTCCAGTAGAGTCCCAAGCTCCTTTGTACAGGTAAGTTAGCTGATAGTTCTAGGCTCTTTAGTTCCTTCGACAGATCGTCTGGATCAAATTCTCGTACGTTTGCTGTTTGAAGCATTCTTATGCACACGTAAATCACCATGAACAGCTAAGGCATGTTGAGTTCGTTTCATCAGGTCACTGCTTGTTTCTCGGTACAGGTAAGTCAGCTGATAGTTCTAGGCTCTTTAGTTCCTTCGACAGATCGTCTGGATCAAATTCTCGTACGACACCATTGCTGTTTGAAGCAATCTTATGCAGACGTAAATTACCATGAACAGCTAAGGCATGTTGAGTTCGTTTCATCAGGTCTACTGCTTGTTTCTCGATGGGTACAGATATCAAACCGTCATCTACGTAGAAGTGTTTCAGAACAAAGTCTGTGACATCTGGTCCAAAGGAATCCTTAGCGTCTAATGCAGTTCTGTGTAGACCGTACGTGGCTACGGAGGGCGATGGCTTATTTCCGAACACCTGGACCCTCATCCTGTGCTCTATCAGGTCTTCGTTGAAGTCATTGTTTCGGTGCCAGAAGAAGCGCAAGTAGTTTCTATGATCGGGTCTAACATAGAAACAATGAAACATTTGCTGTTTGTCGGCTGGTATGGCCACTGGCTCCTTTCGGAATCTAATGAGCACTCCGAGCAGACTGTTGTTCAAATCTGGGCCAGACATCAAGACATCGTTCAAGGATAGTCCACGAAAGGTAGCCGAAGAGTCGAACACTCCTTTTATCTGGTCTGGCTTGCGAGGGTGATATACGCCGAAGACAGGTAGATACCAAACTTCTTCCTCCTCATCAACAGGTGGCGCTACTTCGACATGCTTATGATCAAAGAGTTTCTGCATGAAATCGATAAAATGTTTCTGTTTTACAAGATGCCTCTTAAGACGAAGATCGAATCTGTTGGCTCTGTCCAAAACAATGCAACGGTTATTTGGTAAACGTGGGCGCTGGCTTTTAAACGGAAGTGGGGCCTCCCAGTTACCGTCCGAGTTCTTTCTGAAGTTCCTTTCCATTTCCTCATGGAAGATTCTATCTTCTGTAGATAATCCTGTCTTATTGTCGTCAGGAGTAAGTAAAAATGTCTTATCATCAAGATCCAGAGGTTGCTTGGTTCAACTATTTGGCATAGGGCAATCTTTAATCACGAGTTGGTTCTCGCAAGGTCGTAATAAGGATGGTCGTCCATTGGATAATACAAAGGTCTTGTATACATTGACTTTACTACTTTGATGCTGAGATCCAAGGCACACGTCACCGACCACAATCCATCCTAATGGGGATCGAAGTCCAATCGGTGCATCGTGATGGCCAGTTTTCTGATCGAGAATGCGGTGTATCTCAACAAGTGATGAGCAACAAGATTTGGCACTGGTCATCTAAGCGGTCAAGCTTAATGTCACTAAGATGTGGATGATATCTCGTGACATCCGGAGATGGAATTTCCTGTCTGTTGTTTGGTATATTGTCACATTCAATGAGAACAGGTAAGTCTATGCTAACATGCTAACATGGCGATCGCAGGATTCCATCACAAATCCAGAGGCACGTCGACCAGAAGTTACGAGTTTTCCATTGCACGAGTTCATGATGTATTCCTCAGGTGGTGAACAAATCTTGAACATGTCGAAGAACGAACTTCTGGCAAAAGATCGATTGCTTTGGTCATCGAGAATTATGTACATTTTCACACGTGTCCTTGGATCTTTGCTATGAAGCACAAACACAGGTACGATTTTGGCACACGAACTATAGAGGGGGTGTCTCCATGCATTACCGTCACATGCTTGTCACTATCACAAATGGTACACTTAATCCTTTCCTTACAGTGTCTGTTTTCATGCATGAAGTCACAACACTTAAAGCACAACCCCTTTTCTCTGAGAAGGGCCTTCCGGGCTTCTAATGGTTTAGTCTGGAATGCGCGGCACTCACTTAGTAGATGGCTTGTTCCGTGAATGGCACAGACGGTGTTGTCTCTTGAATCTGAGGAAATTTCTGTCCTTGCAGTGGTAATTCGAGTCTTAACAGCTAAGGGAGACGAGCGAATGAACTTCTGCGGTGTGTTCATAGTTTCGGTGAAGGAGAAACTTGGGTCATTCCTGACACGGCTCATTTCCCTTACAAAGTCAACAAAAACTTAAACGGTGGAAAGCACTGCTTTGTCTCTTTGTAGTTGTAGGCTCTTGAGATCCACTTTTCCTTCATGTTGTGAGGTAACTTTTCTATGATTGGATTTATTCCAACCGAAGAGTTGAAATATGCTAGAAGTGGCTTGTATGCTGTCTGTTCCTTTAAACTTAGAATTTCTGTAAGTAGATCAGCAAGTTCAAAGAGTTTCTGTGTATCATTGATGCTAAGTCTAGGAAATTCGGCAAGCTTGTCCTTTAAAATGATTTCAATCATTTCGGGTGCACCATATCTTTGGTCCAACCTCTCCCATAGGAGACACAGCGCTTTCGACGGGTTGTCTGCATTGGCGGCCCGGATACTCAAGACATATGAGCTGGATTCTGGCCCTAGCCACATCACCAAAAGTTCAAGTTGCTCAAAATCAGAAATTTGTAAGTCGGCGATGACATTTTTGAAACTCGATTTCCACACGAAATAGGTTTCTGGTTTGTCAAAAAATTAATAGAGTCTAGACATTAACAGTTCTCTCCTTAAGAGGAATTTGGAAATGTCAGGAAACATTGGAATGTTTGGACGCGTGACAGGCGGCATCTCTGCGTATGTTGTAGCTGGTGTTTGCGGACGTAGATCTGATTCAGGAAGGTCACGATACGTATCTACTGGGTTATTGGTCAGAATTGGACGGCGCGAATCGTTCATCTCATGGGTAGCATGAGATACTGGCTGTGGTTCGGATCGTGGTCTGTGAGTAGCGTTTTGTGGAACAGCGGATGCATCTTGGCACATGGTTTCACTTTGTCCTTCCAAACGCACAGTGTTCACATATTCACTATTCCTCTCACGAGGGTCTTCCTCTGGTATACGAATATCATCATCGATGTTATCAAATTCACTTAAGTCACCTCCAACAGATTCCTGTTCATACACTTTAGCTTCTGCATCCAGTGCAGCTGCTGTTTTCTTGGCTGTCAGTTGATCCATATCTGCGTTGTAATCGGATCTCCTTCTCACTGCTGAAGCTCTAATAGTTGCTTTGTCAATCTCGTCCTGTTCCTCAAGCTGAGATAACTTTTTCCTGAGAGCTGCCTCCTCTTCAGCTAGCCTTATGAGAGCACGAGCGGCTTCCGCTTTGGCATGCTTCATGATGCTTGAAGAGGATGAATGTTTTGTACTGCTTTGCGATCCGTGTTTAGATGTGGGTTTCTTTGTGGAGTGTGTATCCTTCTCACTTGGTGAGACCGGCTCCTTCTTGACCCTGACGGGGTCCACTACTTCCGATGGCTCCATGTGGGTCTTTTTACTATTCTGCCTCAAGAATGCAGATAGCTAACCATCGTACTAGATCACAATTTATTAATGAACTTGGTAAAAGACAACAATAAAACAAAACAATAATAAGTACATTGTCAAAACTTATATGACACAAAATTACACATTTTCACAACTTCCCTACGACAGTATTAGGGTTCTGAGCAGATCATACATTCAGCACATAATATGGAGAAAACTAGAATATATTGCAAGCATACATATATTTGACTTATTTATGACGCTACTGATGGACCGTAGATAAAGGTATTAATACAAATACACAATATTATGAATTATAACTATTAGATGCACGTTAACAAAACTAATTTCTGTTATATTACGAAGATAATATATTGACAGGATATACGTTTATGGTAAAACAATTCGTCATGACTCGATATAGTATGTAGTGACTCGTAAATAAACAACACATCGATATGGCATTATGAATGATTATAAAAACTAGATGTAGGTAGTAAATATTGTAAATACTTACACCGTGGCGAGCCAAAGTAGTGCGACATTGCTAACAGCGTCTGATTAGCGTGTTGTAAAGTGATGCAAAAATCGTGCACCTCTTAATACAGAAGAGTTCTAATTTTCTAATAACTCGTACATGAACAAAAACGATATTTATAAAACAAGTAACAACACAATAGTTTAAGTTGACATCAATGATGGACACGAAATATTGTAAATTTAAGAAAATGCCCTAGTAAGACTTCTTTTGTAATTCGGATTCTTACAATCTCTGGTCACTACTTTCGACGATTCCTATGATTTCCAAAAATGATAATGTAATGCCATTTTCAAATTGCAAATTTATACAGATGTTCTTATCAGTTTAGCATAACAGACACAGGCAGGTCAATTTGTCTCATATACGTTGTCAATATTAGACAGCTATGGGGAACCTGAGTCGTGTTGGATTGTTCTGTTGTCTTCTTTTTGTGGAAGTGGGTGTCTGTTTGAGTCTGGGGGATGAATCTTTCCTCCAAGTTCTCATGCGGAAATTCCACGAACAAGATGAAAAAATCTCCGCAATAGAAGCAATTACAAAATTGGATCATAAAGAACTCGTCAATAAAATTCTGAGGTTAGAAGAAATGCTGAAGTACTCGGATTATAAACAAAAGACACTAGAGAAAAGGATAGAAAATATGGACAAAATTATCAAAGAACTAGAAATCAGAACACACACCAAAAATGAGGAAAATTTGATTGACGAACATTTTCATGGAAAACACGAACAAGAAAATTCGAACTCAAAACCAGTTGCAGATTCCTTCTTTAGAACCACGGATGTTGGCGGAGATCAGTCAGCTGCTGCAAATCCAATGAGGAAGAGAATTCTTAATGGAGGAGTGTATCCCAGTAAGTTGTCTTCGATCTTTGTTAAACACATTGTTAAACGTTGAAATATATTAAAAGATTGGTTTCATTGTTATTTTATACTTTATCCGTTTTTTTTGCTATATTACAAATTGCTTATATTGCAGCACATGTCGCATTTTATGCTTATCTTAGTAAACCAGAGAAATTACCTGGTTTGCACCACACGTTGATATTTGATACGTTAATCACAAATGTTGGAGCTTCCTACAACCACCATGACGGGGTTTTCACGGCTCCAGTCAGCGGGGTCTACGTCTTCAACTGGAATATCTACAGTAGTTTCAACGGAGACATTTTTACAGAACTGATGGTAAATTCAGATAAAAAGGGAGGTGCACGCTCTGATAGTCATACTGTTGGAGAGGACCATAATTCTACCCACTCTATAATCGTGGAGATCAGCCAGGGAGACATAGTCTTCATAAGAACACATGCAACAATTTCCTCATCTGGAAATATAATCAGCAGCCCCACAACGTACCAGTCTTCATTCAGTGGATGGCTTTTGAAGTGACAGTCAAATAATATCAAAAAAATGAATGATAATTCCAACTTTTTTTTAAAGTAAATTCCATTAAATACAATGTGCCTTGGTTTCTTTTGTTAAAGAATATGTTCCAAAAGAGAGATCAGAAAAATATAAACTAGTCCAATTGAGCAAAGAATGATCGTCAGTAAATGCTTGGGGTGTCCAAGAAGCACAGCGGACAATTCACTCGCTTGGCACCGCTGCGACTCGAGCTCGATCCCCTTGATCGATAGTGGCTGTATGTGAAAGGACACGTTGGTTTATTCAAGCCACTCCGGCTTCCTCCCACATCAATAACCCACTCGCTCTAAAAGGGCGGAGGGATATCAGTCAGTCATACTGGTAATACGAGTGCTAGTTTTTGCAGGTTTTTTTTTATCAAAATCAAAACAATGGGACAGAGTTTTAATAAGGATATTTGATATTCATTTATATGACATTATCAGCTGTCCTGGTGTGTAAAAGTCCGTATTTAGAGTGTACCTTTTTGGAAAGATGATCAGGATTATTACATGTATAAAAGTAAACCAATCGTAGATACCAATTTATGAATTTCTTTTTATTAGTAGCTTAAAATTCTTATGAAAAATATCTAATAAAAATAATTCATTGATTCTTTATTCAGTTTTGATCAAACATTAAAATATGTTAAGAATTGTGTTATTTTAGGAATATTTTTTACCGAAAGACCAAAAACCTCAAACTATATATTGAATATATACTTTTCCTATATGAATACTGATATATTAGTGGGTTTTTTTCAGAGATTAGTGAAGGAAGGTGGTAAAGTCCACAAAATGAAAACCTAACAAATTCATTGCAATCAAAACATACAAAACAAAAAGAAAAAATTAGTTTCTAACGTTTGCTAGAACGCATAAACACGATTATTTTTGTTTCAAACCAGCTTGAAATGAAATGATTTGCGTTATTATGTCAAACATTTCTTTATTTTAAAGGAAAGAATTGGAATGAATAAAAAGAAAACATTTTTTGCTGGTATTTTAAACAGGAATACGGATACAGGAGCAAAATCTATTGGCTAATACTAGATAATTTGACAAAAGATTGTTAAAACTATTATTAATAGGATTACATTTAAATGTGTAAATGTTAATAATGTGTTGACAGGTTTACAATTTGATTATGACAGAAACAGCTGTAACATACATGCTACAATAATTATGATGTGACACACAATATACAAAATGGTGACAAAAAAGGAAAACACAACTATTTCATTAGTAAAAGAGTTGTTATCTGTAAGCTGTACTTTGTTTTTAATTTCATTAGATAACTTTGTTATTTCTATAAATAAATAATATGGAGGGAAAGGTACCAAAGTTGAATAAACACCTTGATAGAGCTAAAATATAGTCTAAACATTTACATAATATAATATAATTATCAAAATAGAACATGAATATGATATATAGAGGATATCTATATTGATTTTTGTGATCGGCTTCGGCCGATCACTATTGTGTCCATATGAGGCATCCGGCAAATGCTTCCACGTGCGCACACATTCCGCTTGCATAAGTAGTTCTTATAAAAACTTGAAGTTTGGTTTAGTAGTTATATAACATTTTACTCAGTTTTATTTAAATTCATTTACCTTAAGAGATGCAAACATACATAAAATACAGTTCGACCTTTTAACTCAAGAATGCACATTTTGTCTCACGCGTAAGAATTTCGATCGAAAGATTCATTTAGTAATGCAGTTGACCTCGATGAATTGACCTCAATCATAGGAAGATGCCCCATGAACTGATCTCGATCTATTGATGTTGCATACTAGAAGCTAGGAAGACGGCTTGATTTATAAACAAGGTTACGTTATAATGCGACCTCAATAGCAAGTTAAGATGACATTCATTTTTTTTCATTCGCATTAAATTATTTTAATACAACTCATTCTTTTATAAGTGTTAATGCTCTTTGAAGACCCCTACTCAGTATTCTGAAGAAAAATAAAAAGAAGAAGAAGATACATTAACATTTAATAATTACGTTAAAAATATAAAACTAGACAAGGAGTTTACGAACGGCTTTCCCCAAATTTATTTTGAAACTAAATTTGTTGACGGTTTATAATGATGAAATTATGGTGTACAGATTCAAAATATTCTATATTTCGAAAAATACAGTACTTTTTAAATTATTTTACATCAAACTGATCATGTTGATTCCTTCTAGCTATCAATATATCATTATTGCCGATCATTCCTTGAAAAGGAATGCTTGTTTTTATATTTTCTTTATCCAACGAGTTGAAATGCTGCAATTATATTCGCGAGGCTTGCCTAGCTAATGTCACCATTTCAACGAGTAGAAAATATACGAAAATAGGTCATGGAAGCGTTGAAGGGAAGGGGGCTGTGTCAAAAATAGTTCAGATCGGAAGTATTTAATAAAGCATCACCCGTTTCAAAAAAGCAAAGGTTTAACATACAAGTAGTATACACCACACGTATGAAATAAATACCGTATAACGGGTAATTTTTACTGCTGTGATGTTTTTACGAATTTGTCATAAAATAGGTTGATTAAAATTTTTACGCGTTATATTTTTACGAATTGGACAAGTCCGTAAAAATTAAAATCATCTGTGGTAAAAGGGGGAAAATTTCACAGTGACTTTGTTACAGTTATCACACATACAAATCAGAAAATCGTTTTTCTGTTAACGATTCCTTATATTTATGATTGTGTTTATACTAGGGATGTAAATCGGTCAATTTTAAGTACTCGGTTACTCAGAATTTTTCCGACCGAGTACCTGGGTACTCGGTAAGAGTGTAAATAAATATGAACAAGTACATTGATAACTGTAAAACCTTGGTCACTTTTGTAGAAATTCCTCCTTATGTTTGAGACGAATGTGATTTAACATGTTTGTCGTTCCCCCCGTTTAGGATAAGTTTTTTTCGCACAGCTGACATTTTACGTTTTTTGAAACTTCAGTTCTTTTAAAATATTTCCAGACCTTTGAAGTCGGTGGCGGCATTTTAGGTCTGTTCTATTTCTCTACTGTGTGCTATCTAATTTATATAATAGACTATATAAACGATGTTCTGTGAAAAACAAATCATTAAAGTAAGCCGAAAATAAGGTTAGAAGACAGCCAAAGGTAACAGGTGCTTGGTTACGATAATTACTATATAAACACTGCCACAGGCGATAACGGTCATTTAGCATATTTAGAGGCGTAGGAAATCCTAATTACTGTTTGTACAAGTGACATCCTTACTTCATACATTTAACTTTATTTCATATGTGATATATACTTTACTTATTCCTATTTATCTAGGTATCATCAATTATGTCCACCATGTGCTCGTCTCAGTTCGATTTACCGGGAAAAAAAGAAAGACAACTCCATTTCAAAAAATTTTCTCTCTCTCTCTCTTTCTTTCTCTCCCAACCAAAACAAACATCGAGCTACTAACGTGGCATTATACGTAGTTTTAAAAAATACTCAAACTGAATAAAAGATCTGAACTGTTATCACCACGTGTTCAAAAACGCTCAAATATACCTACATGTACACGAACAGCCGTCAGGAACTGAGCTGAACATTACTCTCATACGTACGATGTAGAAATTTACGTGCGGTGTTTTTTTACTTCAGTGAAAATTTACGCGTTTAATTTTTACGGATTTATAAAACTCGTAAAAATTAGTAAAAATTAGCATCACGTAAAAAATACCCGTTATACGGTACATATATCAAGTCACAAATATGTTGAGTATTAATTCTCACAAAATTTAAAAAATACCTTTTTTATCGTGATAGAGAAAATCGTTAAAACGATGACTTTAAGTTCACGTTCTTTGTCTGGTTAAGGATAATAATAGCTGTAGCATGTGGCACTTACATGTATTAAGTGACATACAATTAACAAAATGATGACCAAAAAAGGAAAACATAACTATTCTTATCTGTGAATGAGGTGCTAGATTTCATTTTAAAACAAAAATGCATTCTGTTTTAAATAACATAGTATAAGTGTATACTTTTTTTAAAAATAAATGATAAGTAGGGGAGTTAAGTGAATATAGCACCTTGCCAATCTATGTTCAAGCCCGCAATCTCTAGCAAAAAGAGCTTAAGCACTTGGATATTTGTATCGCCGGAGGAGTGAATATGTATAGAAGCTCGTACATTTGTTGATTTTTCTATCGTAATTTAATTTTTAAAAAACATTATTGTTAAAAAGGGACTATTCACCAAATGTACGTTAGCAGGTACATGTATATATTATTTGTCCCGTTAAGATCATTACATTTTATATCGTATAAGACACTGTCACAGATTTTCGAGCGGAATTGGTTAAAATTTACTTTAAGACAAAGAAGATTTTTACATTGTTTTTAATATAGTAGTTTGAATCGATATATAGTCTTTAAAGTAGTTGTCCTAATACGTGGACTTGTAAGGGCCTTTACTGGTCATGTAGTCTACTGCCACTTGGCCTTAACAAGAATATACTGGTAAGGTCCTCCAATGAGACAATGTTCTCAACTGGCCACACAAGACTTCATCAATATTCGGTAATGAGCACCACTATCGATGAAAGTGGTTTACACACTGGCTGAAAAAAGGGACCTGCGACAAAATAGTACACAAACACATAAGTACATGACAAAATGGCTTTTACACCACCACGCACCATACTTTACTTACAGGCTATATGGTCATGAATGACACACTTAGCATAGACGCTTATTACAAACAAAATACTGATATACAGTCTTAAAGAAGACTTCCTATAAAAATGTTAGCTTGTACACTCACAAAATACTAACTCATAATTACTTAAATGCAGTGTTGCATAATACTACTCTTTTCTCGATAGGATATGACCATAATAGTCTGCCATACTTATAATAGATTCAAACACGTGTATCTAAACATAGACATTTAAATTCAAACGTAACAAATAAGCATAAAAACGATTGGAATACCATGACTGGGTGTTTTAGAACAGTAATGAACGAAATGACGATAAAATTGACAATTAATAAACCTCACCTCAGAAAAAGCCGGTACCAGGTTCAACCCAGAGTAAGCACACAGCTATTTAAATTGACAACATGCATAAGTACTGGATGGTTTGTCACGAGAGAACTATTAGTACGTCCTTCCCTCTGGACTGCCGCGTCCAATCTGACACTGCACGGACTGGCGGGATTAAGGCCCAGTGAACTGAGGTTCAATAAGGGTATTTACAAATACGTAAAACTAAAACACTAAGGGGATCACCACGGGATATGTGGTTAAATTATAATACGAAACTAAATATATACAATGATGAGTTTTAATGTGACAGACACCAATAAGGGACATAAAAAAAAATGGGTTAAACAGAAAAAAATACAAGTAATACTTATTTCACAAGTAGGAAATGCAAGAGAAAACTTCCTAACCAGGTCGCTCTTCATCCGGTGGCTTCAAACGAAATTCATAATATTACAAATTCTTAAAACTAGGTAGTACTGCCACAATTATACGCGTTCTTATCAGTTTGGCATTATAGACAGGTCAGCCTTTATCTCATAGATGTTCTTATAATTAGACCAATTATGAAGAGCCTGATTCAAGCCGGTTTGATTTGCTGTCTTCTTTTGGTGAGACTGGGTGTTTGTTTAGGTCAAGGGAAAGAGGATGTGTTTAACTCTTCCATTCAAGATCTCAAACGAAAAATCCACGAGCAAGATGAAAAAATTCCCGCTACAGAAGCAAATGCAAATTCGGACCGTAATGATTTCGTGAGTAAAATACTGATGTTAGAAGAAAAGTTGAAGAATTCGGATTATAAACAAAAGAAACTGAAAAAAAAAAACAATAGAAAATATGAAACACATTATTAAAGAACTAGAAATCAAAATATGGATCAAAAATGAAGAACACTTGAAAAATAAACAATCTTTAGAAATAAAGTAACAGGAGAACTCGGACGTGGAACCAGCTGTAGTTAATGTCTTCCAAAATATGACAAGTAGTGGTCAAGATCGGTCAGTTGCTGTGGAAACAAAGAAGAAAAGAATAATTAACGAAGGGGTGTATACCAGTGAGTTGTCTACAATCTTTATATATTAAAAAATAGCATTGCAATATATTTTAGGATTGTTTGCATTTCTTTTCTTTACATTATCTGCCAAGTGATTAACTAATTGTTAATTTGTTTCATTGCAGCATTTTATGCTTATCTTAGTAAATCAGATGGCTCGCTGGCATTGCACCACACGCTTATATTTGATACAGTTATAACTAATATTGGATCTTCGTACAACCACCATGACGGTGTTTTCACGGCTCGAGTCAGCGGGGTCTACGTCCTCAACTGGAATATTTATAGCGGTTTTCACGGGGATGTAGTATCGGAATTGATGGTGAATTCTGATAGAAAGGGCGGGATTCGATCTGATAGCCTTACTGTGACAGAGGACCACGGCTCAAGCGGTAGTGTAGTCGTCGATATCAGCCAGGGAGACATCGTCTTCATAAGAACACACTCAACACATTCACCATCTGGATCATTAGTCAGCAGCCCTGGATTGTTCGAGTCTTCATTTAGTGGATGGCGTTTGCAGTGACAGCAAATATATACATGTATTTAAAAGAGGAAATAAAAAATAAATCCCAATCATAATTTTGTTATTTCTACTTAAGACTGAGTCTATGATAAAACCATGCAGGAAGCCATTTATGCTGGATTGTTTAAATATTTTACTTCCTTTATCATAATTTTTGCGTCAGTTGTTTGTTTTGTTCTTTAATAGATTAGAATATGCAGATTGGTAAAATACGAAGTGGCCTGATTTACCTTAAGACGTCATCAGTTAGCTATGTACGCTTTTCCTGGACTGATGGCTACATTATAAAATCATTGCTGTCAATACCCAAGAAGTGCGGTATTCACCCAGCCGTGTGGATAGAAAAACAGCAATAATTGTTTTATTATATGATTGAGCGATGAATTGTTACAGACATATCAAATTGAAAAGAAAATCTCATCTTACAGTTTAAAATCATAGCGGAACACATTGAGAAATGCGATATTTCATTGGACGACAGAAATAATGATCACCAATCGTAAAATTTTGAAATTCCTAATCTTTTTTTAGTCAAATGTTGGACAAATCAAAAAGTTATATTGACCACCTAAGTCACGTGCAGGTTATTATAACGTTGTTTTTTTTCTAGGTTGTTGAAAGTAAGCAAACAGAGAGCTAGGAACAATTATATACTTAGTACCTTAAAGGTACCCATATGAAACACTAATGTTTTTTATACATTTATTGCATGATTGTGAGGGAGGGAGATTTGAAGATTTATACCTCCAGGAATCATATTTCCCGAGGGCAATGCCCGAGGGAAATACGATTTTTTGAGAGGGAATGTAATAACTTGGTTATAGGTGTGTTAATTTAGAATACATCGGGTTTTAATCACTTTTCAACTCTTGTAAAGTAATAACGTAATGAATATTTTTAAAAAAAATTATTTATTCGTTTTTTTTTTATATATATGAAATAGATTTAAAACGGTTGTTTTAGAATTATTACTTCGATTACATGGCATGCTCATCCTTGGGATTTGTCATATGCATGGAACAACATTTCTGATGGTTTTCGATTGGTTTGGATATGATAAAAAAAATGAGAATGACAGGGAAATTTATATGAAGTTTTATTGATTATCTAGAACCAATTAGATAACGCGTTAGCATAGAATTGTTATACTGAGATAAGAAAATATTGTTTATTAGTTATCTATGCCTTTCAAGCCAGCATTGATGAAAGAAATAATTCACACCTATTAAACTTTTTTCATGCGATTAGATTGATTAAAATTGCATGCAATCTGTACAGTGTAATTTTTTTTAATTAATAACTAATATTTTTAAGTTTTCTTAACAAAAGATAGATTAAGATTAAAACAATATTATAACTTTCTTTGCCGATTGCCTTTTACTAGTATACATAAAAAGTAAAGGGTATATTTTTATGTAAACTAAGCAATTTAAACACAATAGCATGGACTTCAATCATTATAATCATTGCCTGGGTGATTTGATTTGGAATTTTGTAATGAAAGAAATTTCACAAAAAGTTCAGAAAATAGAACAGCGCTGCAAAATGAATGCTACATTATGGGAATGTATTATATAAACAAATAATCATCTTACTGTGAACGTATTGCAAAATCTAAATCCTTAGTTTTTCTTCCCATTAATTTTAATTGCAATACTACGTACATGTAAATTCAAAGTTACATTCACGATGTGTATATTAACATAAAATCAATAAAGACGATCCTACGTTAGATTAAGAGTTAATGACATCAATATTCTTGTAAAAAAAAATTCTCATTCTATATTGGTCTTTTAGGGTCAGTTAATTGTTTCAGCAGATAAATTATACGCTTGTTTATGTTAATCAGTTAAGGCACCCAACTTAATGACAACATTTTCCTTGTAATATGTGATATTCCTTCTCGCTCTATCATGGCATTATAGACACATGGTATGTGTAATTATCTGTAAGTTACCTTTTTAGAATATTTATAACACAATGAGTCTAACTGGAATTGACTTGGTGTACTAACCTTCTGTAAATTGAAATCTTATTTTTTTTTTTAAATTACCACCAATGATGGACATTCCTATAACCAAAACGAAGGTGTTTTCAAGGCTCCAGTCAGCGGGGATTACGTTTTTAACGGAAACCTTTACAGCAGTTAAAACGGGGACGTGGTATCGGAACTAATGGTGAACTCGGATACGATGGGTGGCTCACGTACTGATAGTGAAAATGATGAGGAAGGTTATATCTCTAGCGTCTGTTTGGTAGTCAAAACTGGGCAGCGAGACATTGTCTCCGTCAGGACGCTCTCTACTCATGAATTGCAAAGTGCCTTTATCAGCTATCTTTGCGTTTACGAGTCCTCGTTTAGTGGGTCGATTATATCTAAAATATCAGAGTTATAAAAAGCAAGAAATAATCCACGATGTAGCAAAAGAATACCGCAACAACATTATTCATTAATTGCATGATTATCTAATTTTACTTTGTATTTTACATTCCCTTTCAAGCATGTAACTATATTGGTCGGCTGTATCCAAAGGACTCCAAGGTGCTTTATGATTGTAGAGTCCGACACATTGAAGCGATAGTGCAAAGCTCCGATGATTTGAGACGCCAAAGTAATATGGATCGGTCATAATCCATTGACCTACAATTTGACGGACGAATGTGCTACAATTAAAAATTGTATAAGCGCAAAAACTTAATTAACTTAAATGAACTGAGTCCAACTTAAAAAAGAAGACACTAAAGCTTTTTGTTATGAGTATTTCCATAACTAACCCCTTCCACCATCTTTTTGAATGTGTAGATTTTGTATCGAAGTTTATTATAGCGTAACAGATATGTTGACAAAATATTGACACAATATGCACTTTGTTTGTTATCACAATCTTTCACAGGAAAAATATTCAATGTTTGGTTATTGATGTTGAATTGAATGTTGTCAACTACGACGCCAACATGACGTGACATATTAAACGTTGTTACTTCGACAACATATTACTTTGGTGCAATATATTATCTTACTTTAGCGTGATGTACAAAATTATGCAAGCCCATGTACTTTGAAGTTACAGACCATCATACTTTGGCGTGTTGCGTCATTAAGATACGGTTCGTCGGACTTTGGCGTGATCGTCAAAAGACTTTGGAGTCTTATATATTAAGGGTCATTCTCTGTAAAAACCAAAGAATATGAGGATGCCTTTCAAACAAATACATCCAAGTGCTTCCAAAAATTATCCATTTTTTTAACAGTCTTAATTTTAAGTGTCTTATGGTGATAACCAACTTTGACATTTCATCAAAATACGGATTTTAATCTTGAAAATGTAAAATCATAATTTAAAATAAACACTTTTTCATGTGCATGCACCGGTAATGCACAATTTAATATACACCCACACACATGATGCACACAAGTTTGTTCTTTTTCTTTCAATAATATATAAATAAGAAGTATAGTAGTAACGTACGTGTATTTACAGGTATAGTGTTATACCGACTTGACTAATCAATGGATGATGTTACCCTCTTACTTTAATCATCTGCTTGCACTTTTTATATGCGTGCAAATAGGATGAATGCTCTTTAAAGTATGTTAGCTAAAAAAATAAACTTATTTTGTAATATTTCATAATATGACACCAGAGTGTTGATTATTTGGTCTGTTCACTATGGGGTAGACTCGTAATTGTCATTTGGCTCATAACCCCTAAGATGTTTCTAAACCACAATAATTTTCAGACACGACAAATTTCATATACACTTTTAATTTTTCATATTAGTTTCATTAAATTTAGAGCAATTCGTTTGAACCCAATTCGAAGTCCAAAGAATGACTCTTAAGTATAAAAACAGGAAAGAACAATCAAACTGTACGCTAGATCTTAATATCTAAATCTCATAGATTGAGACTTACTACAAAGAAGAACAAATTATATTTCAATCAAAACATACATAAAAGAAGAAAATTATAGTTTGTAACAATTTGTAGTATATTGTTGATTTCAAGCCGATTTAAGTTGTGACACATTACATGATATGTATCACTGTGTACATGTGTGTTGCTTTGAGATGAGAATGAGTTGAACAAACAGTTGACTATAAAAAAAAAATATCCAAATATGAAACAAATGACGCAGACTCTGTGGTATCTTTTATTTAAAGATCACTGGGATATATCGAGTCGACGTAAGTATGGATATAACAATTGTTAGTTGACAATACGTCGTCAGTATACCTGAATGTTGAGTTAAAGTCCACAGCGAGTTATTTATTTTTTCACGTACAAGTTTTTAAATAAATTCTTTAGTCAACTTTCCTTACTTATGTAGCAATATACCTTCATCACCTGCATATGGTGTTTTTGTCTCTCAGTTGATTCGATACGCAATTAATAGTATGCTCTTTGTATGAACAGTTTTTATGATGAAGCAAGCTACTGAAAAACAAGTTGATAAAACAGGGCTCTCAACAGTCTCGCTTGAAGTCATCTTTTCGTAGGTTCTATGGTCGATACAACGACCTTGTCAGCAAATACAATCTTCCACTGGGTCGCATGCTGACTGACGTTTTTCATACCAATTGTTAGACCATGATTAATCACATAACTGTCTACGGACTTTTCCGATTTTTTCCCCGATTACGACAAAGAGCACACGGCGGGTGTGACCGGTCAGCAGAGGATGCTCACTCCGCCATGGCACCTGATCCTACCTCTATCTTATTTCGAGTTCCGTGTTGCTCTGCTTTGAATTTGTATTTCGTTTTATGGATTTCTGAGATGGTTCACGGTTTGCTATTGTCATTTTTTTCATTTATTAATTAAAGAGTAAACAAGATGCATGCACAGAAAGTCGTATCTTTTTACCTTTCTCTCTAAATAAAAAAATCATTATTGTATAGTAGGTACGATTCTAACAGATGAATGTTGGCAGGTATGCGTTATCTGTCCCGTAAAGTTCAAAATAGTAAAAGGACTGAATTCTGTAATTATTGTCTTTGTTTACATATTTAAAAAATATAGAACAAATATAAAATTTTCTCTGTATAGAATAAAGATTTGAAAAAATCATTTAAAGCTCCATGTAAATCACCTAATTGTCTACGGACTTTTCCGGGGTGTTTTCCCCGATTACGATACGATAAAGAGCATACGGCGGGTGTGACCGTCAGCAGAGGATGTTGCTCTGCTTTGAATGTGTTTTCGTTTTTTGGATGTTTGAGATGGTTGACAGTTTGTTATTGTCATTGTTTTCATGTAGGACAAATCGGACACCATTATATATTTGTCAAAAGTTACTTTAAACGCAGTGTGCGTTTACATTATATACTGTATATAGTTTTAGGTCTGTGACTTCAATGATAGACAAAATACTGTAAATTTAAGAAAATGCCCTAGTAAGACTTCTTTTGTAATTCGGATTCTTACAATCTGGTCACTACTTTCGACGATTCCTATGATTTCCAAAAATGATTTTGCAATGCCATTTTCAAATTGCAGATTTATACAAATGTTCTTATCAGTTTAGCATAATAGACACAGGCAGGTCAATTTATCTCATATAACGTTGTCAATATTAGACAGCTATGGGGAACCTAAATCATGTTGGATTGTTCTGTTGTCTTCTTTTTGTGGAAGTGGGTGTCTGTTTGAGTCTGGGGGATGAAAACGTATCTGATTCTTTCCTCCAAGTTCTCATGAGGAAATTCCACGAACAAGATGAAAAGATCTCCGCAATAGAAGCAAATACGAAATTGGATCATAAAGAACTCGTCGGTAAAGTTCTGAGGTTAGAAGAAATGCTGAAGTACTCGGATTATAAACAAAAGACATTAGAGAAAACGATAGAAAATATGGACAAAATTATCAAAGAACTAGAAATCAGAACACAGACCAAAAATTTGAATGACGAACATTCTCATGGAAAACACGAACAAGAAAATTCGATCTCAGAACCGGTTGCATATGCCTTCCATAAAACCGATGTTAGCGGAGATCAGTCAGCTATTGCAAAATCAAAGCAGAAGAGAATTCTTAATGGAGGGGTGTATCCCAGTAAGTTGTCTTCCATCGTTATACATTGTTAAACGTTGCAACACATCAAACGATTGATTGCATTGTTTAATACTTCATCCGTTATTTGATTTGTTAAATATGTCTTATACTGCAGCACATGTCGTCGCATTTTATGCTTATCTCGGTAAAGCAGAAGGTTCACTTGGTTTGCACCACACATTGATATTTGATTCAGTAATAACTAACGTTGGAAGTTCCTACAACCGCCATGACGGGGTTTTCACGGTTCCAGTCAGCGGGGTTTACGTCTTCAACTGGAATATCTACAGTAGTTTCAACGGAAATATTGTAACAGAACTGATGGTAAATTCAGATAAAAAGGGAGGTACACGATCTGATAGTCATACTGTGAGAGAAGACCATAGCTCTAGCGGTTGTGTGGTCGTTGAGATCAGCCAAAGAGACATCGTATTCATAAGGACACACCCAACAAGTTCCTCAACTGGATTCATACTTAGTGACCTTACATCGTACATGTCTTCATTCAGTGGATGGCTTTTGAAGTGACAGTCAAAAAATATTAAAAGAAAAAATGACAATTCCAAATGCTAATTTCTTTAGTAAATTTCATTCAATATAATTGTTTATTTTTTTAAGACTAAAAACTTTTTAAATTGATGTTTATTTCTTAAATAAATTGTAGAAATTGTTAATCAACCGTTGTAAAATAAATAAAGTTGTCTGTGTTCTTAATTTTTTATTGAGAGGATAGCAAAATTGATTGCCGTTATGTACCACTGCTAAAGGAGACATTTTATTGGTTACTAAGTTGGATGTTAAGTCCACAATCTCTGAAGATAGAACCTAAACATTTACCTATCAAAATAGAATATGGATATGATATCTACATAAATATATTATATCAATACGCAACTCTTTAATTATTCCCTCGAAATTTCAAAATTACCTTTTTTACTATGATATAGAATATCAATAAGATTATGTCTTTAAGTATACGTCATATGTCTGGTTAAGATCAATACAAAAGAGGACCAAAATTCGTTAGATAAGTTTTCATTTCAGTGTGTTTTTACATTCTTTTACTTTTTTGTATTGAACAGTAGTTTGGAGAAAAATCGATATGAGATAGTGAAATTGACGTTGGACAAAACATTATATAGAACAACGAATTCATCGTTATATGTATCAAATTATGGGTGTTTTAATTTCACAAAGTTTTATTTCAAAACATTGACATCTTACATATGATTACGTTTTAGTTTCAAAATTCTTTTGGCTTTGTCTAAGCCCTCAAACTTTATGAAATCGGACGATATACGTATGCACAGAATCTTCAGAGATTTTAATCAAATATTTAACCACACTTATTTTTCCATTGTTATCATTTATTTTAAGATGTGTTATTTTATTGAATGATGTAGGTTAAGTAATGCAAATCACGTGACAGGTCATATAAATAGAATGAACGTGTTCGCAGGCTCAATGATGTTAATTTGATATTCGGTTTGTAACTCATCGTCGGATACCCACTAATCATTTGTTAATACCTTTTGTTAAAATAAATTTTCATTTTTTATGAGGCAAGCGCTCATTAACCATGCTTGATCAGCAATCACTTATATTGAGATATATCGTCGGAGGTCCTAAATTCGTTACGGTCCTAGAGTCGTGTCCCTTTTGTTTTCTTCGCGTTTTCTTCGCGTATTTCGTGAGATTTGGTTCTAGGCTACGCATTCCGTATAAAAAAAAATTACCACGATATGTGACGTCACTTCTAACTCTATAGCAGTCGATAATGCGATCAAAACAGGTAACATTTTTTATTTCATTTATTATCTTCAACTATTTGCTAAGATTTCTTATTCCCAAATAAAGTTTCTGATGAGAATGGCCAAATACACGTCTAAACCTAAAATTTAAGAATAAGCGGTTGTCTCCTTTCTTGACATCCAGTCAATGAAGGTCATGTGATCTGATTTAAATGTTCATGGCCAAACAAAGAAAATTTTAAGTTACGAGAAGTAAAGTTTCTTGTAGCATTTGAAGTTTGGTTTGTGTTATTGATAGGTTAATCCCGTTTCCTAAAAGAAACAATAACAGATTGTATTCCCCAACAAATTTCACGAATGCATACAAAATGGTTAAGGAACATAAAATTTCAGTGAAAAAGGCATCAAGAATATTCAAAGTGCCAGATGCTACTCTCAGAGATAGAGTTTTGCAAAACTTGACCCAGAGACTACAGTTTTTAAAAAAAATCCGGTGTTATTGTGTTACTGTTTATCATATTGTTCAATTTGTTATTAAATATTTTTAATTTATTTTCATAATTTGCTGTATTGTGCAATTGGTTATTGTTAGTACTATTGTCCATTCTAAACTAATGTTAAGATTGCTTTGGCCTCATAGTTTTGTTTACATCTGACGTCACGACTCTAGGACCAGGTTTCAAAATGACCGTCTCCGCTTCATTGGTGCTTTGACTGCTCACTTATTTATTTATCAAAAAAGGTATAATGAATACAGTGTAAAGTTTTACGAAGAAATAGATGTACTTTAGGTATGTTATTAATAATTTAGCGTCACAATTTTCATTAAGTGATTAAGGTGGCAGACAGTCTTAGGGTGACGACTCATGGACCTCTGAGGATATATCACCCCCCCCCCCCCCAAAAAAAAAAAAAACCAAACAAACAAACAAACAAACAAACAAACAAATGATCTGCACGTTACAAAGTTTGAATACATGGTAATAATACATGTTCGCTTACTTCAATGAAAGATAGTGGTTTGCTTTTCGCTGCAGTACATTTTACTCGCGATTTGAGTGGTTTTCTTTTAATCATAAAAAATAGATGTACGTCATGTAATGATATTATTTGTTATTCAATACTTCTTCATCTTAAACATGTCTTTTACAAATTGCATGATGAAGATTTTCTAGTGTTTAGTTTTATCAGCTCCTGCATTGTCATGTATCAATTGTCTGTATACAAATGCACTCTCCATATAAAGCTTCTCAAATATCAATCGTACAATTTGAACAATCTAGACTTTTTATTTTCACTGACAGCTGTGCAATTACTACAAACATAAATTCTGAAATCAACATGAGACATTAACACTATCAAGTAAATTGACATGGATATCTATTTCACATATGTCACATTTTTTGATATTATATAATGCACCATAAACATATAAATCTCTTAACAAGTGATGCATCGATAAACTGAAAGAGAGTTCTACCATATGTTCACATTATCGAAGTTGTGAAAACTCAACATGAGAAATCTGGCTTATTTTGAATTTTTCTTGTGTCTTTTTTTGGTGAATGGAGTTGTTTCTTTGAGTCCAGGAATTGACGCATCTGATCCTGTCCTTCGACAGCTGTTTAAAAGAATTCACGAGCAAGAGGTAAAAATCACCAAGTTACAACTAAAAGCTACACTGGACCAACAGCATCTTAGCAGCAAGATCTCAACTTTAGAGAACAAGACGAAAACCTCTTACTCTCGACAAAAAGAGTTGGAGAAAACCGTACAAAATCTTGTCAAAATCATTGCAGACCTAGAAATCAAAACACCGACGACAGATGAGAAAAGCATATATTCCGGACGTTTTTCGGGAATGAGTAAGGAAAAGATTAATAAACCAGTACCTGATTACGTCATCCATAACACCACGGTTAGGGGTCAAGGACCAATTTCTCTGGGGTCAAAACAAAAGAGAGAACTCAGGAGCAGGTCGTATCCAGGTAAGATGTCGTCCAGCTTCGCACATAGTTAAAAAAATGATACATTTATAGCTTTGGTCAGACTTCATCATTCTCATGAAATGCAATTTTTTTTAAATTATTTTTTTATTTTTATTTTTTGTAGATCATGTCATTGCATTTTACGCTTATCTTAGTAACTCCATGAAATCTCCAAGTAAACTACAGACGTTGATATTTCGCACTGTAATCACCAATGTTGGTGGTTTCTACAACCGACACAGTGGGGTTTTCACGGCTCCAGTCAGCGGAACCTACGTCTTCAACTGGAATATTTACAGTTGCTACAAGGGTGACGTAACATCGGAACTAATGGTGAACTCCTCAAGAAAGGGCGGGAGACGATCGGATAGTAATAAAAGTAGTGAGGACCACAGCTCTAGCGGTTGTGTTGTGATCAACATCACGAAAGGAGACATCGTCTATATAAGGACACATCCAACGAATTCACTGAGGGGGACTATTATCAGTAACCCTGGATTGTACGAGTCTACATTCAGTGGATGGCTTCTGAAGTGACGACAAAAATGTTATCATGAGAAATAAGAAAACATTAAATGATGTTTCATCGATTTATTTTGTTTTTGGTTTTTATTTTGTTCAACAATGGAGATTGTTGGCTGGATTTATACTGAAAAAAGTAAATATGCAAAATACATATAAATCTTAATGATAATATCTTTTGCAGGTACTCATCAAAAAATAAAAAATAAAGAATTGATCAGTAGATAATGGATTCCAATACAGATTAGTTGATCTTGTTCATACAATAAACCAGTACGGTTGAGAATATAAATAGTTAGAATATGCATCTCTTATGGGACGGGTGCTCTTTCACTGATTCCGAAAGTTCAGAACAAATTCGATAAATTGAATGCAGCAAGAATTGTCACATGATTACCTATTTTTGCTTCCATGGAATCTCTTTATTTCGAAACAGGGTGGGAAACGATATATAGTAGAAGGAAAATGTCCAGGCTGAAAACCATGTATAAAATTGATAAAAACCTTTTACCCAATTAATGGACATTTTCCCAAATAAACGTGTTTTTTAATGCATCCAATTATTTATAAGAAATTCACAAAACTATAGTTTATCAAAATGTTGTTTACAATAATATTGTATAAATCTTCATTTGTTCCCGCTGTTAACGAATGGAATGAGCTTTCAATGCGGGATGTCCGTGAAAGTGACTCCATTCGGATTTTTAAAGAAAAATAAACATTTTTCTGTCATAAATCAGATATCATAGGTAAAACAAATCCTGATTTTTTTTTTACTTATGGTGAAAGATTTTTTAATATTAATTATTCTAGACTTCGTAATAACTGTGTTCTAAATAGTGATCTATTTCGTAGTAATATTATTAGTCCACTCTGTCGTTGTGGTAAGCTCGAAGAACCCTACCATTATTTTTTCACTTGTTAAAAATATAAAGAGGCCAGAATTGTTCTGCTTATTGAAATTTTCAATATTGTAAATTTTAATATTAATAATACCTACATGTATGTCCTACTTTGGGGCGACATCAGTGCAATATCAGTGTCAGCGAAAACAACACATTTATTTCCTTTAATTTATCGTTTTATTAAAGAAACAAAAGGCTTTAGTTGGTGATTGTACACCATTAAAAATATATGTATACTCAGTAACTGTCATATGATCTGTTGACCTTACTTGTTGTGTTAACATTATTTGTACTTTATCATATATCAGAAGAGGGTAGTCTAAATTTTTTAACTTGTGCCCAATCCCAATTGTAATTTTGTACAATAAAAATATGTTCAGGCACAGTGGCATCGTATCCGCTCTACATTCTATGGCGCATATATATATATATATATATATATATATATATATATATATATATATATATATATATATATATATATATATATATATATATATATATATATATATATATATATATATATATATATTATGCACGTGTATTATTTATATATATGTCATAGAGTGTCGAGCGGATACAATATGTTATAAAACACTTTTAACTGCCCATATGTAATGACTATGGACAAAGACGATTGGAGTAAATGATAAGACTACAACTTTCTAAAATCAAAGAATCTATACTTTTTCAATTTGATCCGCACCGCTTCTTTCAAGTACGGAACTCTTCTGTCGCGAAGTTTTAAATGCTGTTTGTTTTCCGGTTTAGTAGGAGGTTCCTTGTGGAGTGTTTATATTATTGTTGAAAAATGCAGAATGTGATCAATGCTGTAAAAGGAACAGCCCTTAACGTCGCTGAGAAATTCACACCTGTATTGAAAGTAGGTATTGTTCCACAAATTGTGCGTTAATGGCACCTACTGCTGATAGAAGCGTTTGACAAGTTGACGCGTAGTCTCGTGATCCGATGATGACAGCTCTTGTGTCACTCAAACTGGTCCATGTCTCAAACCATTATACACTCTTTCAGCACTTTACATTGTATATGAATGACTCAAAACACAAACGCATCTCTATGATTATTTAATGACGTTGAAGTGGTATTACCACAGACATAAATAACTATTTCTCTGGTATCAGGGTATTACTCAAATACCCCATCTTTCCTAAGGCCTTAAAAAAAACAGTTGTGTGTTTAGTGTAACCCGACCTTACCTACAAAAATGCCCCTATCCTACCATTTTTATAGCCCCGCTCCGAAGGAGAGGGGGTATACTGTTTTACCCTTGTGTGTCTGTCTGTCCGTCCGTCTGTCCGTCCGTCTGTCTGTCTGTCTGTCCGTCTGTCTGTCCGTCCGTAACAAAAATTTCTGTCGCATTTATCTCAGCAACTATTTATCGCAGATGCTTGAAATTTTAACACAGTGTTTGTTAAGGCATGCCATATCGTGGGATATATTTTTGTACCAATCGGACGTCAACTTCCTGTTAAATGACGACTTTGCTTATTTTTTAACCAAAATTTTCAAACAAATTTTCGTCAAAGATTTCTCAGCAACTGTTTATCGCAGATGCTTGAAATTTTAATACAGTGTTTGTTAAGGCATGCCATATCGTGGGATGTATTTTTGTACCAATCAAACGTCAACTTCCTGTTAAATGACGACATATCGTGGGATGTATTTTTGTACCAATCAAACGTCAACTTCCTGTTAAATGACGACTTCGTTTATTTTTTGCCAAAATTTTCAAACAAATTTCCGTCAAAGAATTCTCAGCAGCTATTTATCGCAGATGCTTGAAATTTTAACACACTATTTGTTTAGGCATGCCATATTGTGGGATGTATTTTTGTATCAACCGGACGTCAACTTCCTGTTAAATGACGACTTTGCTTATTTTTTAACCAAAATTTTCAAACAAATTTTCGTCAAAGATTTCTCAGCAACTATTTATCGCAGATGCTTGAAATTTTTACACAATATTTGTATAGGCATGCCATATCGTGGGATATATTTCTGTACCAATCGGGTGTCATCTTCCTGTTAAATGACGACTTTGTTTATTTTTAGCCAAAATTTTCAAACAAATTTTTGTCAAAGATTTCTCAGCAGCTATTTTTCGCAGATGCTTGAAATTGTAACACACTATTTGTTTAGGCATGCCATATCGTGGGATATATTTTTGTATCTATCGGACGTCAACATCCTGTTAAATAATGACTTTGTTTATTTTTTGCCAAAATTTTCAAACAAATTTTCGTCAAAGATTTCTCAGCAGCTATTTATTGGAGATGCTTGAAATTTTTACACAGTGTTTGTTAAGGCATGCCATATTGTGGGATATATTTCTGTACCAATCGGATGCCAGCTTTCTGCTAAATGTCGACTTTGCTTATTTTGCATATTCACATCAGAGCGGGGGTATCACTAGTGAGCATTGGCTCACAGATATCTTGTTGGGTCTGTGTTTATCTGATTGTGAATTTTATATTATTTCTATTAAAAAATCCGTTTTTAAATATGACACAAACAAGCATTCTTAGGATTCATGCAGAAAAAAATATGATAAAATAAAAACAATCCCTACCTATCTAACCTAATTTTTTCATCAGTGTTACCCTAAACACACAATTTTTTTATAGGCCTAATCTAACATCTAAGAGGTTCACGACAAAATATTTTTTGGGAATTAAAAAAAATTATATAGGCTAGTTAATCTCTAGTTACTCTATAGAATATATTTGCATTATTATGATTCAGTAAGACTATTAACCTTTTTAATCAGCTAGAAAAAACTATTAAAAGGCTCAATTAACTAGTGAAAAAAAAATAATTTTAACCCTGACTTTATTAATTGGGAAATGAAAACTATTTTTTAGGAATCCAAATTCAAGGAGACCGGAGTAATAACCCCAGAAGAGGTAAATCTAGAAAATATATTTCAAAGAGTTAAGGTTTTAATCTTGACATGATCTACTTTGTTCAAAAATGCTCATGAAATTCAGATTTCGTTTTTAACTGGTTTATTTGTACATACCAGTTTATGGTGTATATTAACTTTAAATACCACAGTTTCTTTCTTCATAAATCTACCTCACAATGTATAAAACAAGGCAGCATTTGGAGAAGAGTATCTTTAATTCATCATGTTCATGGGAATATTAATGGCAAGTACTTTTGATTGGGTGTAATTGACATTGGTGACCTACTTTCAGTTTGTGGCAGCAGGGGACCACCTGGTACACCACTGTCCCACCTGGCAATGGTCAACCGGTGACGAGTCCAAAGTGAAGCCCTACCTCCCCAAAGAGAAGCAATACCTCATTACTAGGAATGGTAAACCTGATCATTAGATTTTTAACTTGATTGATCATTTTCTGTAGGAACATTAAGCCTGATCATGATCACTTTCACAACAGGGAGCATGATTTTAGTGGGTGTAAGCATGATTTTTTACTCTGTCCGCAGATATATATGCAGCACATTTTCTTTAATTATTCGATATTTATAAATACCTTAGGCTTCAAACGATGTTTATTCAGTAGTATGAAAAAATCCCAAGATTTCCTTTTTGGAATGCCCCCTCTAGCTTGTCGGATTTGAATACATTATTAAGTGAAAAGTCTACGGATTTTTCATTGCAAGCGAGATGAAAGTACCTGGATAATAACGTCAAAAAATTGTGCAAGGTATTCCGAATGACTTCCAAATTGAGAAAAGTTGTCAACATCTCCCTTTATAAATCTATGTAAGAAATCTGTCTGCGCTCCTGTGAATTTTTTTGAGTTAAAAATGATAATTGCATCAATGAAGATCATGGATATTTTCCCTTCCATTGATTACAATTACACTTCTTTCACAAGTGTGTGTATCTCTAATAAAAATTGTCCAGATGTGCTGCATAAATATCTTGGAACAAACTATGATGGGTGTGAGCATTGCTCTAGTGGGTGTAAGCATTGTTCTAGTGGGTGTAAGCATTGTTCTAGAGGATGTAAGCATTGTTCTAGTGGGTGTAAGCATTGTTCTAGAGGATGTAATCATTGTTCTAGTGGGTGTAAGCATTGTTCTAGTGGGTGTAAGCATTGTTCTAGTGGGTGTAAGCATTGTTCTAGAGGATGTAATCATTGTTCTAGTGGGTGTAAGCATTGTTCAAGTGGGTGTAAGGCAAGCATTGTTCTAGTTAATGAAAGCATGATTCCAAAATGAAGTTAAGCATACCAGTATTTACTTCAATGACCATCAGCTAAGATTTATCAAATTTTTTACTAAGAAGGTTAACCATGATTTTTCTATAATCATGATTACTTTTATTGAGTGTAAGCATGATAACTTAACTGCAAGAAGTGTAATAACTCTATTAAGCGTAGGCCTGATTTCTTTAGTGAGAAAATAGCATATTGAGGGTACCATTATGAGTACTACATGTATAATGTGTTGTGACAGCGTTGAAACTACATGTACCAGTAAATGTACCGATATGCTTGATACACTGTTTCTGTTCTTTTCGTGCCTTTGCCTGTTGTTCGTTGGTGTGCTTGGCCATTTCTTCTAATATAAATTTTGAACCATTCAAATTTTAGTGCCATGTTACAAACGAGTTAAACAAGTGGACAGTCATAAAGAGGAACAAGAAAAAGTGATAGAGGCAGACGATGAAGATGGGGGATGGGTAGATACGCATCATTTCCCAGGTAAGTGTTCAATTGTGGACAATTCACATACTTTTCACCTGGGTGCCCAGAGTTTGATCCGAGTGATCTGCTGTGGTTTTAAGTGAAAGGGTTTTGAAGTTGCTTGGACACATAGTTTTTGTTTTCAGGTTATTGTACATCCTCACACATTAATGACCTTCGCACGCTAACATCTATGCCAAAAAGAGATCTAAATATAAGTTGTAGAACTTGTTTGTCAATCATTGTAGAATTAATAAAGTTCAGTTTAAAATAAACATGTATTTTCAGAAAAAATTGAAGAATATAAGATTGAGCAAATAAAGTTTGTTAATCAATGATTGAGCTAGATACAGAAATACTGCTTTACAAAGTTTTGTACATAGACATGTTGATGAAGCTCAGTGAAGTAGATACAGAAACACTGCTTTACCAAGTTTTGTATGTAGACATGTTGATGAAACTTAGTGGAGTAGATACAGAAATACTGCTTTACAAAGTTTTGTACGTAGACATGTTGATGAAGCTTAGTGGAGTTTTTCCTTTGACAGATCCTGGTACAACATCACTACAGGACGCTGTACAGGAAATGACCTTGGATGGCAAGGTAAGTCTGTGTAAACCTCCATAAAGTCACGTGAACTACAAATAGTGCAGACTTGTATTGTACAAAAGTCTCCTTAAAAAAAGGCCAAAATTATACCAATGTGGAAAAAATGATGAAACTAATATTATTTATAAATGTTTTGAAGCTTGCAACAAAAAAAAAAGGATTTGGTCATTATATCATTGTTAAAACATCATTTGATTTGTTCCTCTTGTTCAGAAACATATGAATATAAAGCATAAAAAAACCCACATTCACTGAATATTTCCAGGGCAAGGATAGGAAATCATCATCTGAGGAAGTAAAGAGATCGGGTGACGATGATGATGATGATGACGATGATGATGAGGAAGCGATGGACATGGAAGCGTTTGAACAGAGTGGAATGTTAGATGAGGAAGATGATGTACGCAGTTCTGATTTAATTTAACTATGCTTTAATATGTAGTACATGTATTAACAATTATGAATTGAATTGTTGCACTCACTCTTCTTTATTATCTATGTGTGCGACACTTTTTTTATTCTCTCCGGGATGTCTATTTTTATAGGTTAAGGATGGTTAGCCATTCTTACTACCCTGAGGTCAGTTACAGGTTCAAATGCTTGAGTGCTTGCGTGCTTGCATGTACATGCCAAGTTTGGCAACACATGCACTAAGATGTATTCATGATATGTAAACTGGACCTTTTATAAATTATATTTGATAGGACATGTGCTTTATTTAATCCAATAAAAATCAAACATTTTTTAACAAAAGAGCTTCCTTAAGGGGGAGATAATAAACATAGGCATTGTAAGTAATAAGAGTTATGTTTTTTGACTCAATGTAAACTACCAATGTTAACTGAGGTTTATTTAGCTAATTGACTGATGAGTTTTGACTAATTGACTGATGAGTTTTGACTCCTGTATTTTTAGGCTGCCTTAGACCCCTCCACCCTTGGTCGACAAGATTCGGAGAGTGCGGCCACAGAGAGTGGGATTCTACAAACACGGACCTATGATCTCAACATCACATACGACAAGTACTACCAGACGCCGCGCCTCTGGCTGTTTGGATATGATGAGGTGGGCCCTAGGTTTAGCATTTTTGGGGTTGTTTGAGTTACCATTTCATGTACCGTATAGTATCAATGTGGGAATATTCCAGCCATTTCAAGACAAGAAAGCTCTTTATGTTAACTACTTTGTCAACAGTTAATTCTTGGTTTTATTGTTTCTATTTTCATTATTCCAGAACCGTAAACCCCTCACTGTAGAACAGATGTATGAAGACTTTAGTCAAGACCACGCCAAGAAAACTGTCACCATGGAGGCCCACCCTCACCTCCCTGGGCCCCCTTTGGCATCGGTCCACCCCTGCAGGTCAGTGGGGTCAACACAAAATTATTATAATAATTTCAGTTCACATTAACAATGATTTCAAGCAAAATACAAAGATGTGGACAATTGAGAAAGTCCACAGTTTTAGGACGAAGATTTTTTTTTACCTTAAAAAACAGAGTATGATAAACATCAGGCAAGTTGATCAAGATCACTGATACTTGTATGTTGCTTGAATTCCTGTCAGCATTTCAGTGCTTTGATTTTTGTAGACATGCTGATGTGATGAAGAAGATTATACAGATGGTTGCAGAGGGAGGAGGAGATCTTGGTGTTCATGTGTATCCTTGGCTTCATAAGGGGGGGGGGTGATTTTGAGGTTCCTGTGATGGTGGTAGTGAGTGAAGAATTTGGGGTTCATATGTATCCTAAGCTAGTGAAGGGATGGAGATGATTGACCTGGGCTGGGAGGGGAGCTTGTGATTCGTAGAGAGGGGGCGATCTTGGGGGATTCATATGAATCCCAAACTAACTGATGGTGATGGGTTGGAGGGAGGGGATGTGATGGGTAGAGAATGGGAGATTTAATATTTACCTTGTATCCTTAGCTCTGTAAAATGACTGGGGTCTTAGAAGAATGTAAGCTCAATGTTATCATTAATATTAAGGGTTTTTATTGTGCAATTTTTATTGAAGGAAGAAAACGTTGTTCTTATTTAATTACATGATTTATCATCAATAATATTGCTATTTAATTTGATTGCCATATATATGTATCTAATTAAAAAGTCCTTGGTCTATATAATTATTGTATAGTTAAAAGATTTTCAGCAAAAGCATTTACAATCATATTAAAACGAAGAACAATTTGGGGAGACAAAACCTGGAGCATACATTTAGCCAATTTCTGCCTTGACTTTATACAGCTATCTGATGATTTTTTTGAAGTTTGTACAGGCAGTGATTCCAACAATAGAGTACGACTTCACCCGAGACTTCACCATGTGACCTGGGTCCATCACATGACCATCATGTGACTTTTTCAAACAAGCAATGCCATATTTTGTCATTTACTTTCTGTGACCAGTGGATTCCATTGATTACTGTTAACATCTGATGGAGTGGGACAGGATTGTGTTAATTTATTGTTACTTGTACAGTGCTCTTGTCTGTGACTGTTGAATGTTAATAATATTGTGTTCCGATGTATAAGGTAACTACATACAGCAAGACTGGTCTGCTATCGTTTACATGTGTAAGCACCTCACAAGTCATAATAAATTCATTGAACAAAACCGACTTCAGTATGAGTGTGGTGTAAGCCAGTAAGAGATTGAAGAGTTCTCCTGAGAAACAGCATCAAAAACAGGGCTGGGTGGTCTTGGCTATTTTTAGACTATATGTATGCGAATCTACAGCATCACAAAGGTGGCTGGAAGGTCTTGGCCATTTTTAGACTACATATATGTGAATCTCCGTTTGAAGAAGAGCTTTGTATAAAGAAAGAGAAAAATATTCAAATTTGGGGGGATTTTTCTCCTCTAAACAATAGCTTATAGCTAAAAAAAAAAAACATATCAAAACTTTTAAGGGAGACCTGAAGGTTAATTTGTTGATGATCGAGCCTCCTTAAAGCATTCAAGTGGCAGATATTACGTTGGAAATTGCTAATAAGACCAAAAAAATTCCCAAAAATGTGTGTTTTCATCTAAAGCAAAAAATGCAAAGGACGAATGGCATTTTAAAAAATTGGCTTTTGAGGTATGATGTTATTTCCTATGTTCAATAAAAACAACAGAATAGTTTATATGTTGCAGTTTATTAGTTTATATAACATTAGTAAAACATTCCATATCCCGTACTTATACACATACACTACAAGGATTGCACAGAAACTTGTACGGGGTCAATATCATCTACCAGGGGAAACAACCCACAGAACCAACACTCCATCAAATATCACACAGCCTCAAGAATATGTCTGACATGGTTCTTGGTCAGTTAACAGTGTACTGTTTTAAAATGGCTGATGGATGTCTTGATCTGAGATTAGTTTCGCCTGGCAGCAACTGACACCCAGTTTATAAAACGCTACATAATATCAGCCAATAGATGTGTATAAGACTATAATCTGAAAATATCACAATGTTAAAAAAGATTAAGTGTTAATAACTTTCAAGAGAGAATGGTCAAAGACATGCTGCTATATTGGTCACTATAATGCTGTGAATTCTAGTACTAGTACAGTGTAAAAAAAACCTGCAACAGTTAAAAATACAGGTACCCACATATTACAAATAATAGATACATAGAGCTCAAGAATAAAAACTATGACAAGTAATATAGAATTGTTCATCATTTCTAACATAAACATTATGAACATATAAGATAAATGCATCAAGCAAAGATGTAACAATGTGATTGAGTTCACAGAACCATGAAAGGCAAGATGATTAAGGCAGCCAATCAGAGAGCAGCCCTGACCTAGGCAGCCAATCATAAAAGAACCCTGACTAAGGCAGCCAATCAGAATGCAGCACTGCTGGAAGGCACAGAGTGTAAGTACAGATAAATCGTTGGGAAAACTCATTTGATCATTTTCTTGTTGACGAGGTAACAACAACAATTGTTCATAAGTGACCACAATAAACAAGTTTTTAAAGTTAGAGGCATTAATGTATCATATCACAAAGATAAATCTCGTCATTGTACATGTACAATCTACCGGTACAATAGTTTCTCCCCACAAAGAATTGGAATAGTTGACAAAGATATTGGTCATAACTTAAAATTGAAGGAAATCTTATTGTTGAACAGTGCTGATAGACTAAAATTTGTCAGACAAATTACTTCTAATCATCGCTTCAGTGTCCAACTCCATGTACAGAAGACTTCCAAAGTAAAGAATCCTGACAGTGTATTTGGTGTGTCTATAATGTGTAGAGTTTATCATTTTTGGTTCTCTGCTGACCACTGATGACAAATATTCACAGTGTTTGAGGTTTGTGACAATTTCTATCCATTGACAATCCATTGAGAAACTTCTCCCTGCAAAACAAAAAGTTGCCAATTTTAGGCAAAATTTTTAAATTTCTTAAAAATATTTTCTGTCCTCTATCAAATATTTAAAACTCTACTGGAAAGCCCGCATTGTATGATATCCTTGTAATAAATAAATAATAGACATTTATGTAATTTTCTCTAAGTTTGTGCTGAAACTTCAGCCCATACAAACCACAAAGAGTTATTTCTGTCAAAAGGTCAATTAATGGTCCATTAATTGCTCAGTTACAAACTGATCTGAGGATGTATCAGTAAGTTTGACCGATCGCACTGATACTCACCGGGAAGGAGTAAAGGAAGAGGAAGACCAGTAGAAGGATCAGGAGCAGAACTAGGAATCCGATGAAGTACCACTTGTAGTTACGCCAAATGATGTACCGCATCGTCTTCCACGGAGACGTAAACCAGAGGAAGGAAGTCTCCGGTCGCCTGTAAATACACAAACATGATCAATGCATGGAAACCATTACTGAATGGAGCAGACCTGCTTTTTTTTTTCAATGTTATTTCAGCACATCAGAAAAGATCTTTTTATTAGATACATTTCTATTCTAAAATAATTAATTCCTTCTGTAGCTTAATACTTCTAAATTGTCATCTCCAAAGAAAAATAAAAACAAGCTCTTCAAGCTCTAGCCTTGACCTACTTTGGTGGATCCAGTTTGGGGTTCATGTTGGGTTCCTCTTGACCTTGACCGGCCGGTCTCTCCTCGGCCTCCTCCACTGATACCAGCTCCATTTCCATCTCTACCTTCCCCTGAAACAAACAAACATTCTTCTTGTTGCAGAAACAATAGTAAAAAGGCAACAAACTGATTAAGTTGATTAAGTAATGAAAAATTTAACAATAGCTGTGACTCATTTACTATAAAGCATTACTGATGGATCAACAATTGTCTGTCACAAATTAATGACTTGCTATATGTACTGACAAAATTTGCAGGTCTTCAATAAATAGAATGGAGCCTTATCAATTCTACAGACTTCAAAATTAAGGGGGCCAATTCTCATGGATTGCAAGTTTTCTTTCCAGGTTTGTGGGCATGTAGCAGAATGGATATACTTTCAGAAAATAATTGCTTAAAGATCAAATCTCATTGACTTTGTTCATTTAAGAATGAAGAATTTGTGGTAAAGGGATACCTCTGAAATCCATTGAAATTAAGCCACCACAAATACTAATAATTTCAATGTATAACAGTATACCGTGAGAGTCCTAGTTCCAGTGTCATCGTTGTAAACCGGCCAGAATCCACGCAATCTCTTCTGCTCAAACAGCGACACCAGTTTGACCTCTGACCCTGTGGTGATGTCAGGGAGCATGCTCACTTTACAAGAGCTGGCCTTCTTCGCTGGCATAGGCATAGCGTTCAGATTCAAACTCACAGTGCCTGGAATAGTCCAACATAATTTAAGTATTGTTCATTCTCTTGCTTGTTATTTTATCTCAATCAATAAATTATATATAAATCTATATAAGCTCTCAAAGCAGACAGTTCTTAAATATTTTTAATTCTGTTTATATGAAGGATTGCATTAAATCAATACATGATTTCTTTAATTCTTAAAAACAAGAATTGCATCATATCATTCAACAGCTAGCTGTGAAGATACTGTGGTTTCATTAATATTCAAGGGTACCAATTTTCATGGATAAAGTGAAAATCACAGTTTCAAGGATACGTAAATTCGTGGCAAATGACCTTATCAATAGAAAATGTTAATAGAAATTGCACTTAAATAAACATTGAATTTCGTGGATCAACTTAACAACGAAATCCATGAAAATTGGTATTCAACGAATATTGATGAAACCACAGTATCATTGGACAAGATTAGAAGACAAGATCATTAGATGGCACTCACCAAGGAAGTCATCCATGGAGAATTTGTCATTGTCCCAGACTTGGATTACTATGTTGGGCTGCAGATGCTGGACTGTTTCATCCAAACTCCAGAAGTGTTCCTAAGTAAGGTTTGAAAAGATTTATCAAAAACTTTATTTTTTCTACAAAACGCAGTATATTAACCAGATGGTATTTATAGATTTGACCTTGACCTACCTTTTTCCTGACCTCCATCACCTGCTCAGCTGGAACATAACTGAAGGGAAAGATGAACCTCCAGTTGAAGTTTCCTTCCCCATCCAATGATCTGGAATATAAAACAATAAATTATGTACCATATATAAATTATGACTTATTCAATGCCATAAAAAATAAACGATAAAAGAAAGCACGCATTCCAATCACCTGCAACAAACACCCTACCTATAGTGTACATCTGTCTTTTGTTTCTCGTCGATTCCAGAGACCCAGCCTTTGACATAAATGTCAGACATTTTTTCTCCGGTTATCGATTCCTCATCCAGAACAACATCCACTGTGTTCCAGATGATGATCCGCAGAACATAACTGAAAGAAACAATAAGATGTCAGTACTTATTATAACTGTACCATTGACTGGAAAGGTTTCATTATACACACACTCAATACAAAACAGGCAAAGTTCTGTCAAAGGGAAGCTTACTCTTTGGCTTTTCTGGCCTCAATGTTAAATGGAGGTCCAGGGGGTCCTAGAGATTTTGGGAAAATGTCCACCCACATTTGAATCTTGCCCTGAAACAGACATCATTAAAGTGGTAATGGGTGGTGTATCAGAATACTATACATGTATAAACTGTAAGGTGTATCCACTTTGAGGAGTGCTGGTATCACCTGGTCTATGAGGTATGGCAGAATTACCTAACCTGTACTTACCTGTTCTATGCCTGGCTGGATCGGGTTAAAAAGGGGGCGTGTCTCCACGTGCTCCTTAACCATGGGCAGGGTGTGTAAAACATGCAGTGCCAGACGCTCATCCGCGGGGCCTACATTGGGGTCCACTGGTTTGTTGGGCTCTGAAAGAGATGAAAAAGACTATACATTTACTTGTTACATAGTAATATACATTTATTTTTACACATGGAAGCTAGTCACTGCTCTAATGTACTGGTGCTGTTTGATTAATGACATGAAAGATTTTCAACTGCCTACTCTACTTTTGTTTAAGCACATGATTCTGGTTCCAGAGATGGGGTCAATTACTTTGAAAAGTAATTAATTACTTTCAAATACATTGACAATTTTATCAATTACTTGCAATTACAATTACATTGATTTTTAAAAATGTAATTAATTACTCTCAATTACTTTGATAAATGTAATTAATTACATTTCAAATACTTTATTAGTTTTATTTTTTTAAATCTTGAGAACATATACATATATTAACAGCATAAGATATACAGAGCTTTATGTACGGTTATGTTTTTAAAGGTTGTATAGTTCAGTTCAGATCAGATTTCTTGAAAATTTCTAGATTTTTTTTTAACATTAAATTCATTAAGTACCATTGAGTTCATTTTTGGTTCTGAATAATATTTTCTCTATAGTGAATTAATTTTTATTCACATATTAAAACTATGTTTATTCAGAAAGTACAACTTTTGGCAGTACAGCATATAAATAATAATTGCTATAATTCACAAGAATGAGATATTTTGAGTCCCTTAAGTCTAAAATCAATGGGGGTTCTTGGGTATTAGAGGAGTTCACACCTCCACAAAATTAGATCTTTACCTATTGCCCTGGGCAGTGTGTTATGCTGTAAAAACATATTAAACATTATGGGACATTTAATTATTGTATAAACAAAAGTCCATGCCAAACATGTATAAAATCTATTTATCATTATAAGACACCTTTTTATATTCTAAACTTGGAAAAAATGTAATTGAGATGTAATTGAAAAGTAATTGAAAATACACAACTTTTTTGGAATGTATTTAAATACATTCAATTACTTGTAATTAAAGACAGACTCAATTACAAATTACTTTCAATTACTTTGAAAAATGTAATTAATTACACTCAATTACAAATACTTTTTTCAAATACCCCATCCCTGTCTGGTTCAAAGAAGTATTCACTACATTGTAAATTTCCTATTAATGGTACATCACTTCTGATACAGGTAACTGCTTTAATTTACTGATGTTGTATGATTAATGACATGGGATATCTTCAACTGCTGACTTTACCTAATAGCTTTCTAAGCACTGATATTTTATGATATCCTTCATAAAACGATACTCACCGTAATCAGCCAAGTTGTGGATCTTCTTGCCGACCTTGACACTGTTGTTGCCGTAGAAGTGTGGCCCTGACACATGGTTTTGTTTACAGTAATTTTCCAGGATCTGTCGTGGCTTGATGCAGTCTCTCCATTGGTTCACACCAGCTCTGTCAGGTCAAAGGTCAGGGTCAAAATTGTAATGATAAATACTACAGATTCCTTTTTTTGTGCGAGCTCAAAGTTTCACTAGTTTTGTATCAAATTGCAAGAAAATAAAATTAGGAGCACTATAAACATTTGTTACAATCAAATATAATTCAAAACTGTTCTAAACATGTTTTTTAAGTTTGCCAAAGATGCTTCTCTGATATATTCCTCACATTTAATAAGGAATCTACAGTGTAATGTTGCATTAAATCTTATCTAAAATTTTATCACAACTCAATTAAAATTAAAATCAAAGGCCTGAAAGTCTTTAATGGCATCTCACTTAGTAAACAATTCTGAGGATCTATTTGTCTTAAAATTCTACTTACATGCAATAGGATTTTTGAAGACCACATGTTGCTCGGACTTTGGAGAGGTAGCGATTTTCAAGATCAATGGTGGTTTCTCCGATGACATCATCACTACTAATGATGTCATAATCCTTGATACGTATGGTCAGATCTTTCTGTACAGGTAACATTGTTGTCAACTCAAACATCCTAGAAAATAAACCATCCATATTGATCAAAATATCAATTTACATGTACAGTATTTATCAGCTCCTGAAAAAATTTCAAAAGATTCCCGATGAAGATCAGAATTTCCTCAATATCCTAAAACAGTTTCATTAACTATAGTCTAAGAAATAATTCTTCAGAATATTTATGTCCTGAGATTAAATTCTAACACATATCAAATCAACATCCTGATAGGTGGTACATCTAATGTATTCTAACTAAAAGACATTTTAACATCCATCATCTACTTACTGTCCAAAAACTGGGTCAATGGTGTTCGGTTTGTAGTTGTCTCTGTCACTAATCTTCTTGTTACCGAGAATGATTTCTATGTAAGGATCCGCCTACCAACAGAAATCACAATTAAGTCATCATTAACAAAACAGCTAACATCGATTATTAATTTGTTAACAATCACTCATCTATCAACTTTATGATTAGGAGTATGCACAGATATAGGTCAAATTTCAGGTTAATCATTACATGTATATCTACAGGCCTGGGTTGGGTTTTGAATACTGTCTATCATACTTAATGATAACCATGTACATACCAGTCCACTCGTGTCGTTTGGCTGGAAGTCAATGCCACATATGACATAAACACGGACAATACATTCCTCGGGGGTGGAGCTTGGTAAGTTTGTAAACACTTTGGATGGCATTTCGTCGTTTGGATCTGGGGGTAAGGGGTACACCTTGAATCCACCCTATGGATACAAGAACATTCTATATATAATATAATTACATAATATTCATAATTGATTTCTTTACTCCAGGAAATAAGAAAATATTATTTATCAGTTCTCTTAAAAACAGGTAGTGAAAGTTGAATTGTTAAAAAAACAAGGTAATGATTGTTTCAATAATGCAAATAGCTACATTAGATTTACAAAGATGGCAAAAGTACATGATTGTCAAGGAGCAGCTCAAGAAATGGTTACCATCACTGTTTTGTTTGTGTGACCTTGCCCTACATACAGAGTTTATTCAGTGACCTTGAACTCTCCTTCACTGACCTTGAACTCTCCCACAACACTTGACTCTTCGTCCTCCTCATCCTTCCCCCTCTGTAATTCAAACGTGGAGCAGAAGTCAGAGAACCCATTGGTGAAGTCCACATCCTCCAGATGTGTCTGATAAACCTACCAAAAAAAGAACAAGACATTGAAACTTCTGAAACTACAAAAAATTACAATTCACAAAATCACATATGTTGCTTCTAAAACCCTGTAATACATGTAGCAATGAAAACATAGTTTACTTAATTTTTTTTTTTTAATTATACAAATGGATCTGCCATTGTTTCTCTTTTCTTTTCTTTTTTGGGGGGTGGGGGGTTGGGGGGGGGGGGGGTGGCTAAGGGATGCATGAAATCTCTCACCTTACCAGGTTCTGATAATTTGGGGGGGGGGGGGGGGGGGGGGGTTGATTTTTGGGGGTAGAGGGGGTGAACTGACCTCAATCTTGTCCTGTCCTTTTTCTATGTACTTCTTACACTTGTGAGTCTGACCGGTGGAGGCGTAGTATTTGGACCACCAATCAATTTCTTCATCCACCACTGGATCCGGCTACAACGGAACAAGGGAGGTAAATACCACTCTGTGAGGGTAAAGCTTGTCTGACCAGGGACTTATATACTAATATATATATATTAGTATATATATGTCCCTGGTCTGATGAAGTACAGTGTTAGTGGGGATACATACAGTGTAACAAGCATGTACCAGACCTTGCTATACTGAACAAACCTTGTCATTGTAAAAATTACAATAAAACATAGGTACAGCACAAGCATTGTTAAATGTATGATGTGTTTGTTAGTTTGATAACGCAGAAATCTATTCGACATGTATATATGAATAGGATAGTAGGCTAAAAATTATATATTTGATACAAAATACATATAATTTTATATAATTCAAGATAAAAGTGCATTATAAGATAAAATACATATTTGTTATTTGGTATATTATATAATTGGTTTAATAAATATACATGTAATAATATGAATTATCAAAATTATGTTAATCATAATATGGGTTTATAATATGAAAATGGATATACAAGATTATGTAAAAATCAAATGAAGAATAAAAATTATTTTTTAGAAATAGAGCATGCAGAAAAAATAACAGAAATTTGATGAAAAAAATCTGCAGTAGATTCAATCCATGCATACCTCTGTTTTGTGGTGCAATAAATCTCCAAGAACAATAGCCTAATATGAATTTACAGAAATATCTGTAATTGTTCAATGATTAACTATAGTTTCAATCCTTTTACTGCTTCAGTTATCCTGATGAAGCAAGCTATATTATCCTTGCTTTAAACAATTGAAAGTGAATAATTAACATAAAGGATTTTATCACCAGTTAATTTCTTATTACGCCATGTGAAAGAGACGACTTATAAAGTTTTTATAAACAATTTATGATTTCTCACAACTTTGATTGATAAGAGATATCAAAACTATCAAAGCATTTAAACACTTACATTGCTAGACAATTTAACTGCATGGTCTCTAGGATTATTTATAGGGATTAACTAGAGATTTTCTACTCTTTTCCTGGCTAAGATTTGAGTTCAACTCTGAACCCTTTAAAAGTTTTCATTATTTCATGATTATATATAAAAACTGCAAAAAATGATATAAAAATTGATGTGAGTTTATGGAAAACAAAAGATGTGCTGTCAATATGATTTTATAAATAAGTGTGTACTGTGAATCGACTAAATTACAACGGCAAACCAAACCATTCTATAATATAAAACTGTGAATGTAGATTAAAATCAAAAACTCTTTTTTATACCAATTAATAAAGTAAATCCTCACTCATAGAAATGTGTCAAATAAAGGTGGAAAAAAATTTAGTACAGAAAAAAGATGTGCAGCACTGTACCACCAGAACTATTGGGTACTTAGACAAACCTCCTCTTGCTTCCCACGGAACAAAGCCGGAAGTTCTAACTGCGGGAAGGATTTTAAAGGCTGACCTATTTGTGGACCTGATTTCCGCTATAAAGGTCAGGAAACCACTAGTTACATAGTGAACCAATCAATTTGATAATAATCCTACACTCAAAGCTGGCCTATCAGTTTAAATTTTTTATTATTATCATTAATTATTAATGTAAGAAATTAATACATCTGTACAAATAGCATCCAATCAAAATGCAGCATTGCTAGTAAAGCTGATATACTACATGTATGAGGAAGGTTGAATGAAGAGGCAGCCCTTCTCTCTGATATATGACTATACCAAGGCATGACTGATCAACATAACATAACATAAGAGTCAACAGGCTGATGTAGAATGATAGGGCACATAACCTGATGCAGTAATCATAACATATATTAAATGATAGGGTCTACAGGGTATGCAGCCCCAAAGGCAACAGAGCATCAAGCAGTGGTCAGTCACGAAGAGTCAACCCAGATTCCTAGAGAGGGCTAAGACAGCAAAGTATCACCTTCATTCGCTGGAACGCACTGTCCAACTTGGATTTTGCTTTGTTGATCAAAGGTTTGATCTTCTGGTGATTAAATATTGAACAATAAAGACTAGGTTTATAAAAAATTATATTGCTTTCTTCGCTGATTCATGCCAGATATGAAGAATATATGCGACACTGCAGAAAAAATACAATATGTAATTTTTTTCTGCAATGATTGTTACCTTAAGTTTGAATAATCAAAGAAAGTATTTAATTTATCTTTATTTTAACAAATTAATGAATTTATCATAAAGAGCAAAAAAAATCAACTAAATTAATCATAATGTACATATTCAGTAGGTTATATAAAAGAAACAGCCAAATCGTCTTATATGGGAATTAGATTTTGACATGATCATGATTATTTCGCTCAATCCATGATTTTTCTTAGGTTGCAGAGGGTTTCAACTGATCAATAAACTGGTAAGAACTGGATCGTGTAAATTTTAGTTTTGTCAGTTTTTATTCAGCTGTGAATAATTCCAGTCACTTTTCATTAGCAATGGAGGGAATCCTACTTAGTGGAAGATTTTAAGCAAAAGGAATGTACACGAAAAATGATTGACTTAATCTGTTAACATGTTCCTTCTGGTCTGTCTAGGTTGCTGGCTTATTAAGGAAGCTCAATATCTCATCTGATACATTGACTATAAAAACCTTAAAACACTGAACAGTTCCTTTCCAGAGACAGGAATCCCTTTATTGTAGGTAACATGGATAACAAACCTTTAAGTAATACAGTTATGAATATATAAAAAAGTAATGATAAAATCCAGTTAAATATAATTGAATGTTAGTTATGTATCGTCAAGCAAGCAAAACCTGTGTAAAGATATTTTGTTAACCCTGTTTGCTGTCAAATGGATTCATAGATACTGGGAAAGTAAAGTTTTTGTTCTTTTAAACATTGTCAATTATCAATCTGAAATATCACGCATTTTGTATGCATGTATTCTTCGCATAGATAACGATTTACAATTTTAATATAAATTACATCTTTAGCAGTTTATTTTCATCAAACAACTTATATTTCTGTATAAAGTATACATAAGAGGAGCTCTGCTAAGTTCTCGAGAGTAAAATAATTTATACAGGGACGGAGTCATCCAAAATTCCCTCTGTGATCATTTGTGATTGTTTATATAAATTCTCTGTATATGTTGTGCAGGTGAGTGTTGAGTGCTCCCTAGAATACACCTGTATAAATAGACACACCCAGGTGTAACTACAGGTATATCTTACCTCCACCTTCCTCTCCTCGGCCGGCATGTCAATCACGTGCTCTCCACCCCGCCCACCATTCACAAGTCCACCTACAACAAAGTCCATCAGCTTATATACTATGATTATCAAAAACTACAACCAGTTTATCTACGACAAAATTCACTAACATATATATTTATATCTGCAAATGTGCTCACTATGCTATGAACCTATAGAAGAGTGAAAAAGTTCACACAGAATTGAACTTGTAAAAATGTTATGAGACACATTTACGTCTACTTATTTTTCTTGAATATACAAGAAGAGCGAATTTCAATGCTGTCAAAACAAATACCGCTAGATCGTCACAGTATCCTCTACTGTTGTACAGTTGTATGTTGTGTTAATTAAGGGAATTTCTGTAATTGTTGACACCATAAATAAATAATCAACATGCATTTCATAAATGAATAAAATTTAAAATAGATTAACATTTTAAGTAGTTTTCAAAAATTAATAATGCAACAACATAAAATTTCCAATTTATACCAATAAACTTTGAAAAATGATAGATGTGGAATAGTTCATGGTCCGTATGATAAAAAATTCCCACGAACAGTTAATAGGCAGATAATAAAATCGTCAAGAGACACTGAACTTTAAAAATTGTTTAATTTCATTGAATAATGATCTGAAATTGTAAAAAACTGGACCACAAATAAACAGAAAAAAGGATAGAACTGAAAAACAAAAACATTACAAATCAAGTGAGACCAAAGTAAAAGGCTAAGTTTAAAATTATCTCATAGCACATTATATTTGATAGTTTTACAAACCATACTGACCAGTATTTTCACATAAACAAGATTTTCTCCTGTTAACAATCCAAGAAAAGGTCCCATTCATATTTATGCTATTTGATCTGACTGCATGCAGATTAGTTATATACAGTGATACATTGTATATATCTGTATCTATAAATGTATATATATTTTGTATTCTATGCTGTTATATACTGGTAATAATATGTATTAGTTCAGTATAACTTGTTAATGTTACATTAATAAAAAAAATTTGTAAAGAATATTGTACATAATGCTCATGGCAAAGAAAATGTTTCTACTGAGAGATCTACACATGTATATAGATGTAGATGTAGGTTTGAAGAAAATGGGTGGGGAAGTTTGGGGGGAGAGGGGGTTATCCCAGGTTACAGAATGAAATCAAAACAGAATTTTAGATCGACTTATAGTTATAATGTGTTTCCTGTAAGTGAATATAGAGAAATAATTCCAACCAATGAGGGTGCCTCGTACATCTAATGTTTGTGATGATGACTTACTTAAATAAATTGGTAATAGTATTTTGATTTTCTGCATGACAAATGTTAGTTATTGAGATTAATATTTTGACTATTGTTAATCAGATATCTGTAATAATTCATAGATAATCATGGATAAATACTTGTATTTGTTGAGGTCCTACACAATCCACTGACTTTGTGTCTAAAAACTGTCAGCAAAAATTACCAGGGAAAAAAATGTTATCTACAGGATTTGTTTTTCTATAATCGGACCTCAACATGCAATCTAGTGGCATAAAGGCTAAAAATTCCCACAATGCAGTTAGAGGCTCTACGGTTTGCTGGACTACACCAGGAGAAAACCTCGCAGATGGAAAATACCGACCTGTCTGGTAGCCAGAGTGGGGGCGGTCAGCCGTGGAGGACTGGAGGTCGCGGTACCGGTCCACAGCAACCGTCACCAAGCCCTGCAGCTCGGCCGCTGTGATGTCAGGGTCATGTGACCCAGCGCCTGGGCGGAACAATGGAATCAAATTTATCCCTACATGAGGGAATTAAATTCATCCCCATATAAGGGAGTTCGTTTATACTTATGATACCCACAATATGAGAGAATCTATCCCATACAACAATGGTACTAAATTAATTAGATGCATTTATATCAAATTTATCCCCATGGCCCATACGTAATCATGGTCAGGCTATAAATGGATGCTATTTAAAGTAGTCACGAATATGTTATAAATGGATGATATATATAATTATATATATATATATATATATATAGCCAAAATGTCGCATACAAGGGAATCTCCATAAAACACTGAGAATTATACACAAAATTACAACAATGATCAGGGAGCAATGAAATTACATTCTTCTTCATAATGGGGAATTAAACACAAATATAGGTAGCTGACAAGGACAGGGTTGGTCTGTGTAAGGGGTCAGGATTAGTCTGTATATGAAAGCTTACCCTGGACTCCATCATCGTCCTCCGCCAGTTCTGCTTGGACGGGATCACAGCGGAACTCCTCCAGTGACTTCAGTACGTGGATTCCCACTGTTGGCTTCCTGCCAAATTGTCGGTGGTCCCGGACACGGATGTTCATTGGGGGCATGTACAGCTCCTCGCGCGGCAACATCTACAATGGCACAGATTTGATTATCAGGTAACAAGTATTTATATCATATACACTACATTTTCTGTATGTCAATTCAATTATCAATGTCAAAACACAAATTCTTTTTTCCCTTTTAACCCTTCCCCCAAGCTAAATGAATCTAGGTGTAGTTTATTTCGGTCATTAATACTTTGATCTCATCCCTCCTCATGTGTATCAGTTAGGACCCAACAACTTACCACATCAAAGAACAGAATGTTCTCTGTGAAGTTCGGGTTCTTCTTGGTGCTCTTAATCACATTGGACTCCTTAACATGGCCGCCACACTCAAACTCAATACTAGGGGAGGTAACTGCCGACAGCTGGAATTTCTGCATGTTTCTTACACCCCAGCATAGCACCTGTAAAGAAGGAGATGATTGGGTCATGTATAGAACTAATAGGCCAACAGATTAAAGTTTTTATTTATATTCAAAAACTTGAAGAATGCTACAAATTTCTAAATGTTTGAGATGAAGTATTGCTTGAAAGTCAAACTCAATACATGTATATTAAATTAGATTTGTTCATTTTCTTGAGTAGATATTGTTCTTCAAAATCTACCTCAATAGCAGTTCTCTGCATAACAGGTCTAATCCCATTGGGTACAAGGAAGAGATCTCCTTTCTTTGGAGGTAAAAATGGTAGGTCAGATCCTGCCAGCTATAAAAATAAAAAATACAGATGCTGTCAAAATTCCTTTATTTAACAATAACTATTTCAATTCTTGCATAACCATTGTTAGAAGAAATTCTGTTACTTTAAAGTAAAAGCTTCTGTTAGCCAGTAATCTGGTAATTATACATTAAACTTAATTATTATCATCAATTAATTTTCGTTCAGTAATCTGCTTGGTTAGTATTATCTCATACAAAATATTTCTAGCTTTATAACAGTTGAAAGATGTTAATATTTGGTCTGTATTTAGCCATAACCAGAATCCGGTAATAACTCTCCAATGAATATTCATTACGTTACATAAGTATAAAAATACCAGCTATCTAGTCATGCTAATGGTGAAGCATTCTCTACTATTTCTTGTCAGGAGGCAGGCAAGAGACCAATTTTATGTATTTAATCATAGAATATCAAACTGAGGGGCCCTAAAGCTCTGGTAGACTTATAATTTGAATTATCTATCTAGCAGATTATCTATACATGAGTTTTTACGATATACCTCGTACATTCATGATATGGGATAATCATTTAAATGTTTATATAACAATATATATAATTATATTTATTCATGCATGTAGGAATTAATAGACAAATAAATACAATCAGGAAATAATACCAGTACATGTAAGTATGAGTAAATGTATGAATGATTTGAAACATTTGGGGAATTTATAATCAGAATACGTAATCACCCTCTGACTGACCATACATGTATAAACTTATTTAATACAGAATGTTTTAAATGAATAATAATTTAAATAATTATACACTATATATATTATTAAAATATAATAAGTACGTCTACATGAATATTCATAATCATAACAAAACACAGATCTTTGTGAAAACATGATGTTAACTTCAGAAACCATTTACTTTTTCTGTCTTGAATTTAAAACAGAAAGAATTATGATTTTTATCTACAAAATGAGATTTGGAAAAAACAAGTTAGTTGATTAATATCAAATCTGAAGAACAAGTCTTTCATCAGCAATAAGACAGTACAACTCTGATGAATGTTTGGGTGGAGTCCCTGAATGCTTGGTCAGTCTGGTCAATTAGAATCCGGTTCATGCACTAGTATTATGTTAAACCTTTAATTAACTGGTTCATGCAGTTTTTTATTTTCACGCAGTATCCCTGAGGGAGACCTATCATGCTTTGACTACAGAACATTTTTAGGACTTAAAGACTTCACTGAACTCGGTGCAACTGTACTCTAGTGCTCTACGTATATTTCCATGCTTTGTGTGTGTAACTCAGGTCATTAAAATAACTGGTGGACCAACATCATCCAATCAACTTTCTTATATAACTTAATTTGTTCATATACCTCCTCACCCATAACCCATGATGTAAGTATGTTTAAACTGGTGTTTCTTTAATGTACATGTGATCTACTGGTTTGATGATAGTGACAGTAAGAAAGAAAGTTTTGAATTTTCCGATGCTGGAGACATGCCACAGGGTTCCATGTTGCATTCTGTCTATAGCCGAGTTTGAAGCAGTGATCAGTCTCCAACTTGAAGCTTTGTGGCCACACAGTTACAGGCAATAGAGCTCTATTTATCAGATTCTGGAAAATGCTTGACTGCTTCAGCGATACAATTTACAGAATAACAGTACACAAACATGGCAGTATTGGCATAAATTGAGTAGAGCAGTAAGCACTAGATGAATAATTTAGCTACGTACCCCCATCTGTTGATTTAACTAGCAAACAGCAATGTGACAGAAATAATTATCACTGTAGGTCAATGTAACAGTAACAGTGTGTAAGTGGGTGTGTCTTAAGTGGCCTAAAAATGAGCGATTCCCAGCTCACTCCTACACATTAGGGTTAAGTCTGTGACCTTTGTTAGTCAACATCAATGGCCCACAGTGAAATAACAAACACTCAGGTCAGTGAAAGGAACAGGGTGAGTGTGTAACAAGAAAACTGAGAAATGACCTTATTTTTCACTTGACCCCACCTCCTCCCCCCACCCCCCTGGAGAGTCAGCCAAAATCCCAATTCATCAGTCAGTCATTGCAGATGACAGTTTGCTAAAAAAAAAATGTCTAACTGATGCACACACATGCTCATAATGCTTTCTATCTGTAGTCTTCGTAAACATCCTCCAAGACATTATGGAGGCTGTTTGGGGTAAGTTAGTATAACCCTGGTAGTATAGAGAATGATTGGTACAGAGACTAGCAGCTAGTGTTAGTACTGGTAAAATACCACTCAGAATTAGTGTACTGACCAGACTTTCCATGGACGCATTCTTGTCTGGCACCTGCATATCACAGAGTAAACTTAGCACAGAGAAAAAGTGAGAAGAGGAAAATACTAATACACGGCTAATTCTGCTATCTGGTCATTATTTACTGTTACAGCTGATAAAGATGTAAAAATTACCCACAGCTTCATGCGGAGCTGCGAAGCATTAGGCTTTAAACAAAACGCAATGATCAAAATTATACCAAAACCCAATATATGGAGGAGAATCAAAGAGGAAGATTAGTTTTCTTTTGCAACTAAAATAAATTTCAACTTAACACCTCAGTCAAATATAACCCAGGAATAACTTCATCAAAGAGGAAAAAAAAGCACCTAGATAAAAAAAATATAACCCTTTGGCCCATTTGAAATAAATTATGGTCACCATGGAAACATTTTGTTTGGTCAGAGAAAACCTGATTACCTCATAGCCCTGATCCTAAAATTTTTGTGTTTTTGTTTGAATATTAACAGCTGCTTATATAATAATATGAGAAAATACATTACAATACATGTACTACATAGTTTAAGTACTTTAGTCTTGAATAAGTTTTCATTTTATAGAATTTTACAAGCATTTAAAAGAAATATAACTTAGTTCTAATGCAGCCTGTTACATAGAGTGCATTTACCACCCCAAACCAACCCATCTCAAACAGAGTACAAGTCTAGCTGCTTCATGACACAGTAAATAAAGTAGTTTTTAGAATACTCTTCAAAAGAGTCAAGAACAGATAATAACATTACATTACAATACATTCACCACAAAAATTTAGTTCTTTAGGTATGAATGAGTTTTCATCATATAAATACTAGTACATGTATATACATTCGGTGAAGTGAAATTAATTCTAGCCTCATTACAAAGTGTTTACCCCCATCCCCACCCCTACACAGCTCTAACAGATTCCAGCAGCTTTTTTCAGCTCAAGCCTACTTCACAACAAGGAGAAATACATAAGATTTAAGAATGAAATAATCTTTCAGTTAAGTTACTCATAGAGATAAATTTAAAGTAGAGCAGATAGCGTTTTGTAAGGCCGTTATATAATTTATGCATCCTGCAGAACTCAAGGTCATAAGGACACATTTGACACCCACCAGGAAGAGTTCAAAGGCGGCCAGTAGTTCGCCCCCGTCCTCCTGACCCCGACTGATGGGGTACCACTGTAGGACCGGCATTCTGGCGTCGGCAGGGTCCAGCTTCACCATGGGAACAGCCTTAGTCCGGCCTAGAAACTCATTCGATCCCTGACAGAAGTTAACAAAGTCAAAATTGTAACACTATTATACAAAAATCAAAAATAAGTATGCTTAGTAAAGTGTTTACTGGTTGTAGTTATTTTTTCAATGTGATAATTGATAATGACAAGATCAATCAATCTGTAGTACATTTATGTACAAAATTTATTACATCCAAACTTATGAAAAAAATAAAATTCGAAATAATTTATTTTGCTCTGTTCGTCAAATAAGAGATATCATTATTTTACTAGTTACTGTAAACCAACTTTTATTCGCGACGACCTTATTTCACAATTTTCTTCCTTAAAACTGGTTCGCGAAGACTAATGTTTAAGACCATGACTTTTTCAGACCAGTGTTGTTATAACAACCAAATGAAAAGGACTGGGTTCACGGCGATAAATATTCACGATGACAGCTCTCGTGAACCTTGAGAAAATTTCTCGCTCTAGAATAAAAGTTGGTTTACGATAACCAAATGAAGTTTCAACAATGTCCTGTTCTAATTTTGTTAACAAATTCATGACACAAAATATAATGAAGAACATTATTGTACTTACAAACTTGTCATAATCAAACAACTCGATCATGACCTCTGGGGGGTTCTCTTCGATAGCCCGAGGGTCACCGTAAATTTCCAGTTCCTCAAAGATCAATGTCTGGTCCCAGGTTGGACAGAGAGATTTCTCCTTCTTCTCCGTCACTGAGCTCTGCGTCAGGAAAGACAGTCGGGCGTACGGGTCTAAAACAATTGACATATCAATAAAAAAATCCTCAAGGGAAATTTGTTTCAGTCAAATAATAGGATGGTTTTAAACACCTTTCCTTGTTATTGTTTCATTAAAATGTATAGATTCATGCAAGAACAAAATATCTTATAATCGTGAAATTAAAACAATTGTCAAACCTACCCTTTAATATTCATGTAGGTAATTGCAAAATTTTATTAGATTTTGAACTTAAGATGATTACAGTATAGAGGCAAATGAATTAATGTTTCATTAGGATTTACATAGGAATGAGGTGTGAAACAGAAAAACAACTTCTCCCCAAAAAAATCCTTAAAAATACTTTTCTGGCGTAAAAAGCTTGAAAATACAAAATCAGATGTCTCAACAATAACTCACGTTTTTCTTACTTTTGGCTATATGACCTGGTAAAGCGGTCTTCTAATTAACTGTCGTTGAAGCTCACCTGAGAGACCTGCCTATTAATCAATTGCAAGTAAGGTTACCTGAGAGACCTGTCTATTAGTTAACTGTAGGTAAGCTCACCTGAGAGACCTGTCTCGTCTCCAGCCAACAGATCCCGAGCCTGGTAGATATAGGCCCTCATCTGGTATTTGAACGGTTCTGGAATGGAGAAATAATGAAATTAATGAGCACATTAAAAAAGTATATTTCCTTGCTTTAGCCTCTTGAGCCTGGGCAGTTCAATGTTTAAGTTGCAGTTATGATACACCAAAAAATTTGAACACATTTTTCTTCAAAATATGCTCCCCCTAAATATTTCCTGTAAAAATATCTAAGTTTCTCAAAATCAGAAAATTTGCTTTGGAATACAATAATCTGATGAATTATCAGAGTGCTATTATCCATTATGCATGATTTTGATTGATGTCTGTCATTTCAGACCCAATGTGTTAATGTGGACCAGCTAAGTCAAGGACGTACTTTTGAAGGTCAGGAACATCCTGGGGGCGGCATATGCTGCATTGAAGTCCTCCTTGTCATCCTCATCCTGAAAAATGTTTATACAAAATCAAAGTCAGCTATAGATGGTCAGTCATTGATAGCAAGAGAGAAAATAAAATGTAAAACGGATACAAAATCAAATCCAGCTATAGATGTTTAGTCATTGATAGCAAGAGAGAAAGTTCAACGTCTAACAGAAGAAATCCACTCTTTGTAAACACATAGATAATGATGTATAAGTGAGGAGGTTTAACTAATACAATTGAATTTGTAATCTCTCTTAGTTTAAAAAATGTCTGCTTGAAATACTTGTAGCAATAAATCTTAAATTAAAAAATTAAAACCATGTTGCCATATCAACATTCAAGCTTCATGCTTAAAATGTTTAGTTTTTTTTTTATAGGAATCAAAATCAATTATTACAAAATTTTGTATGCAATATTAGAAAAATAGCTGAATTTCCATGTAAAATATAGCAGCATGCAAAAATTCATCAAAATATGCATCATTTCATACTTCGTTTATTGAAAAACTTAAATTTAAATAAAATAGGAAAACAAAAAATTAAACATGCTAAAACTCATTAACAAATAAGGAAAGTAAACAAAACAACGAGCAACTTCTGACATCCAGAGAGGAAACACTTATTGCTCTACCTTTTTCTTGCCCTGCAATGTCATCAAAATCAACATTCTAAATAATTTGTTAAAGTAAAAATCTCAACAAAACTAAATAAATTATACAGGGTTATTTTCGCCCCGTGTTATTTTTGCCCCGTGTTATTTTCTATACCTGTGAACAGTTCGCCCCATCTTACCTATAAATTCCTACAGACATACTTGTATTAAAAGAGATAACTCTGTCTCATTTCAATTCAACCAGTCTTAAATTTGCCTACTGAAAACTAGGGCGAACAGGGCGAAAATAAAAGGGAGGGAAATATTTCCCTGTACACCGTATGTTATAAGATACTGACGTCAAGTGTTTAACACAATGCTCAGCACACAAACACGTTAGTACCTCAAACTTCATGGCAAAATAACAGTCAGCCCCCTTCTTTTCACAGATCATTTTGCGATGCCAGCGTCTGCGGCGAACCATGTCCATCGTGCGCTCAGTGGCGTGGAACTTGAGGTTGAATAAGGGAGCATACTCCCATCCCTCAGCTGCCTCTTCAATCTTTTTCTCCTTCAAAATGAAATTATAGTAAATCATCACTTGACATTTAAAAACTGCTACTATTACATAATCAACAATAAAATGAAACAATATCCACAAAAGAAGTTACCAGTAATAAGATATAAAAAAAAATTGCTACCATTTCAAAGCCAATAAAAAGTTTGAAGACATAAGGCATAAAAAGATTATCTGTATCAAGACATTTCCTTTTATATTACATGTATATTGCTTGTAGAAGATAATAAACTTGAATATTAAACATTTTCAAATTGTTGATTTCACCATCATGCTTTTAAAACAGCAGTCAATGGGTAAGGTAATAGTTCTTAATACTTTGGAGTCTTTTCTTCATACTCAGAGATGATTTTAATCATATATACATGATTTTTGCTCAATCTCTGGAGGTGATGTGATGGGAATCTTTACAAACTAGCTTGGAAGGACAAAACTTATAGTGGGATAAAGCCAATACATACAGCAGCCATTGGTGGGTGGAACAAAACTGTAGCAGGTGCCCCAGATTTTCATAATTATTATCATGGGCAAAAGGACAAAACTTTCAAAATTCGACCAAAAATTTTTTTTACACCAGATACATGTGAAGTGTCTCCAAAGACAATTTATTAAACTCAAATTAGGAACTCACTGGCAAGTACATGTATATCATAGGGAAATATAATCAAAGGAATCGGATCATGGTTTTGGAAGTATAAGGCCAAATGAATGGGATGGTGACTTTTTTCATGGTCAAACAAGCAAAAATGTTTCAATACTGTAAAAAGGTCAAACATCATGCTAACAATCCAAATATTACCTGGATGAGCTGTTAAAACATAAAGAAAATTCATAGTCTTATTCTCTTCCCAAATTCGAATTTGTTTTCTTATAAATCAAGCTAGTCATGAAAAGACACATAACTCATATACACAAATCAATATATAATGTAAAAAGGATTCCAATCAAAGTAAACTATTCCAAACCGACCATATGCTGGACCCTCAAAAAAGATTTATACACATATATACAACATTTATCGATATTCTAAATCTATTTTTTCAGATTTCAGACTCAGTGCTCTCACCTTGTGCTTTTTCTGTTTGGCGTCCTCAACCAGTTTCCGGGTTCGTACCCAGCGCCTGCGCCTACACAGGTGGTACCGCTTCTCGACCGGTCCGTATCCGCCCATGGTGGACTCTACACAGTACTCCCACCCCTCCTCATCAACCGCCCGGGATAGGTCAATCTGCCATACATCTTCCCACACCCAGCCTGGGGGGAGATCCACGGAGTCCTTGGGGGCCATCTCATCCCCTTTCTACAAGAAAAATGGACATGAACAAGACAATGTTAGAGCCTGCGTACAACTAGCTGTTGTTACTACAGTTACACCACCCACCACATCAGTCCAGGGTCGTGTAGCTGGTCCCCAGCTGGTACCTGGTAGCCGGGAATGCATCTCGTAGCACTCCTCCATGTACGTTTTGTGACCGGCATCCTTGTCGAACAGCATACTGCAAGAGACACACACAAACAGTCAGCACAGCTGATTGAGATGGAGAGCATTACTGTCAATGATACACACAACAATTAATGCACTTACTGAACAAACTTCAGCCAATTGTAATGGAGAACTAACTATACCTCAGAAGTAAACATGAACTGATATACCAGCACTAATTCAGCTTTTTACAAATCTTTTCCATAAAATCTTAATATGCTGAATGCATACTGAACAAAACGACAGCCAATTGTTGCAAAGTCTTTAGCATTCTTCGTATTTCTTTATAAACTGACTAACTTTTCATGACTCAACCATCCCTCAAAAGTCATCATAGACTAACTAGCAATGGTTATACATCATCAGCCCACAAAAGCATAACACGTATATTTTACTAAACTTATAAGAATCAAGGCATGCATTAAGGCCTAACAACACCCCTACCTGCCTTGCTTATATTTGACTAACGTTCGATCCACTCACCTGAGCTCGGGACTGACGTACCAGTCCCCCTCCCATCTCCACCCAGGGGGTGGCTCAAAGCTCTCGCGGGGCAAGCTACACTGTAAATATCAGAATAAAGACACATTAAAAGTCATTAAAAACCTTCTGACACATGCAAGTATGAGTATATCATTTAAGCATCACTCAGATAAGATTACCATACAGCGGTTCAATGGCTGTAGGTAGCCTACCTTTCCTTGACTGTCTGACCACTTGGGGCGCCCAAGGGGGCCCTTCTTAGTCCATCCTACCACAGGTATATTGCATTGATTCTCATACTGTAAAATAAGGTACAGTGCATTTGTTATTAACACATAATTTATATTAAATCATTATTACAGACTGAATTCTTTCAGATTACTTGTACATGTATTACAAATGTTTTGATCTATTCTTCTAGAAGTTTCAATGACCTAAATTCATAAGTTTTCCAGCCCTTACACTTTAAATCATTTAGTTAAGTTTATTTATCAAAATAATTTAAATCAGATTTGATAAAAAATGGCACAGAAAATCTAATTTTGCTTGAAAAAAGTGCCATTTTCCCCAAAATTCAAGGCCAAAGGAACAATCTTAAATATATATTTGCTGAATCTTTGACAAAATCTCTCATAAACTTGTACCTATACATATCAAACATATATCATTAACAATTTTTTAAACAAACATTCCCAAGCTCTGAACATAGATATAGTTGACAATTTTGTGGATGAAAAGAGACAAGAAGTACTAACGGTTTCTGCGTAGACAGCCAGCTCGCCCTCGGTCTGCATGCGGTGCCAGGCATCATCCTCATTAGCCAGTCCCAGCCAGATCTTGGTCCGCAGCATTGCCGGAACCTCGCTCACCTTCTCCTTCTCAGCCTTCAAACCCGGAAACTGAAAGTAGATATTGAAAGTATCGGTACATGTTTCTGTTTGATTTTTATTTAAAAAGCTTGGAAATCAATATCAATTAACAAAAAGGCCATTTATAAACTAACACTTTTTTAGCAGAAGTCAACATTTTTTGAAACCATCTAACATCTATCACTGCTTTGATAATAAAAGTCTGCTTTGTTTTGTTTGGATGGCCAGCTTGGAAGCCATTGAGATTAAAAAGTATGTAATTTTTCTTTCTAGTTGGTGCTTGACTACCTTATTAATGCTATCTCTTTTTTAACCTTAATCTCCCCCCTTTTAACCATATGAGGTTCACATGAATGTTATAGAAAGAAAGTTTTTTCAAGGTAAAATGATGATGCATTTTATTCTGTAAAATTATTTTCTGTAGCATGACATTTTATTTTACTTTGAGTTGTAGAGTCTGTAGTCGGCCACACAGTCTACCGATGTAGTCAGGGTTCTGAGACCACAGAACTTCATTGGCTGGGATTCTGTAGTACGCCAGTCTCTTATCCCCACTGATCATCCAAATCACCACATCAGGCATACTGTTCTGAGGCTAAAATATCAATTACATTCAGTGAGAAACATATATATCTCCACACACCTGAAGGGCAAGAATATCCATTCTTAGACTAATGGAAGTCATTGTCTCTGTGAATGGGTTGACTCACCTCTTTAGCTATATTTTTGAGTATTTGTAAATAATTCTCAACTTCTGCCATTGCCTCTTGTACATCAGTTGCCGATGTTTTCAGTTTAATGACATTGTCAGCGATAGTTTCCAGCTCAAACTCGCGATAATCTCGAGTGAGCCTATCGAGCTCATTACTAACATGTCTTCCTGGAGTTGGTTCAGGCAGCTTTTTCCTGAAAATCAAAGTCAACATCAATTCATCAAATAACTACATAATAAAAACATCATATAAGAAAAGCCCAAAAGTGACCTTTTGGGGCAATGTTCATCTTTGAACTTTAACCTCTGACTGACCTGCAGTCTTGTTCCAGCTGATCCAGCAGTGAGATCAGAAGCTGAGCAAGTTCAGGGGTCGGCAGCTTGGCCTTGATTCCGATTCTCACTTGCTCTATGTTGGCTTCCTACAGAACATAAAGCATTGATTTACATATAAACCCACATTTCTTGCCCAAGTAAACAGCATTTAGGCTCAGGTTTTGTCCCTTCCTTATTTTCCTATCTTACCAGTGTATCTATGATTTTGAGCAGTAAGTTGAGCCCCTCCAGTCTAAAGCTGATGTCCTCCCAGGAGGATTCAACAACAACACAGGGTTTGGTACCAGACCAGGGCAAGAAATAGTAATGGCAGCCATCAAACACCGCGTTAGTTGGCTGTGTGGTTGATGGGCAGGGGGCTGTGTTCTCATCCAGTTTGTTACCATAGTTACCTGAAAAATTAAAATTACTAATTTCATACGCCTAAAGACTCAATTTATCAATCGTAAAAAATAAACATGATAAGCATAAGAATTGTGATTGAAATTAGGAAGTTGATTAGTTATTAGGAAATCAATGATTCAGAATTATCAAAAATTCAATCTAACAAGCATGACTGACTTTGATTTATACTGTCCATATATACAGACAACAAGATAAAGATTAATTCATGAGGACAATTATAACAAAGAATTGTGATGCTGCTTACCAATGCTGACTTCAAATTCCACAGGAGCATCTATAGCACTGACCATCGTAGCATTGAGGAATGCAGCATGGAGTTTGTATTTTCTCCGTCTCATGAATTTCTGAGAAGAAAATTCAGGATAATACACAAATCCATGTAAAAAATTTGTTTACAGAGAGAATACAACAGTTCAGCAGCAATTCACAGGTAAGTGGTATTTTTGAGTTGACTGATACAGCCAGGTGGACTTACCTGTACTCGGAGAATGTCATCATTGTTGATGTCTTCCACAGGTACCTCAGGTAACTCGCCCAGGGTCGTCTGTATCTCCACCAAGGCTCTCCCTCTGTAGGCCACACCCTCTCCCTGTCAATCAAAGTGATCCATGTAACAGCCAGTGTGTGAGTCGTAACAAAGATACAAATTAAAATCCTTTTCTAATTGAATTCTATCTTATAATAAAAAATCTGCTACAGAAATGATAAGTATGAAAATAGTTTAGGAAAGATGGGTAAAGTAGAATAACCCAACAGCTTTCCTCATTTCTTAATCCCTGTAAACCTATATTTATCCCATCTCTATATTTATCCATGTTTAGCTTAAGTTACTCACAAGTCCCACCCTTCACTCCCAACCCTGTGATGTGATTTCCTCATTATAATTCAATACTCCACTTATAATTACCTTTCCAAGATTAAGGTCATCGTATTCATCAGGGAGGTCAGAGTATTCCCGAGTTGACCCATAAAAGTTAACAAAACTGGGGCCAAAGGTCGGCAGAAAACCTAAAGGTCATCAAAGTTACTCTCAATAAAGACATCCATTATATTCTGTGTTTTGTTTCAATATCTATGTACCTATTATAATAATAATGTTACGATATCTAAATTGGATTTTTAAACTGTTTTCCTTTCAATTAAAAGATAAAATTTGAAACTGATAAAAGTTAAAATATTTATAAAATATGATTAAAACATTCAAACATACATTAAACATGACATGAACAAATTGATTCATTATATTATTAATAAAAATCAAGCCTGCACCATCTCTGCCTAATCCCATTCAAATTTGTGAGTCACAATCAAACATTCAAATTCCGATGCTACATTCATTTCTTTGTTTAAAATCATCCAATCAAATCAAGTGCATACAGGTAAGCAGATGGCTATAGAGAGGGAGGTGTTATGAGTGTTAGTAACACAGGGAGCAGTTAGTATTTGAAGGAAAGTGGAGGAGCTAGATCAAGTTAGCTGTCATATAGATGTAGATATATGTACTTTAAAAAATAAAACAAACATGAATTCTGTTGATATTAATGTCCATCCTTCAGCAATAATAAGTCAACAGCTGACAATATATATACCATTGCAGTTCATTTAAATTCCATTTTAAAGCTTGTTTGACTTTGATTAGTATAAAAATGAAGGCGCTAAAGAAAACTTGAATAGGCCTAAAAAAAATATTTGATTTAACCTTAATATACAAGTTCGTCGGTACTGCTAACGGTTTAAATAAAACTGTGGTGATAGTTTGACTCTCTGGTATGAAACAATTCTCTGTTACTAATCCTTTATGTAAATGGTGGTAGTGTTGTTAACAAAATTTCTAAGTTTCTATGCACCACAAAAATATATCTTAGCAATTCTTAGAAATAAACTAATTTCTAAGAAATAAAGCTGAGGTACTTTTCCCTGAAGGATGGACAGACTATCGCTACATTCCAGATACACATTTCAAACTGTCATAACAATGGTCTCAATTCTAAGCATCAAAGATTAATTCATTCTGAAAATGCACAATATGATACGCATGGATGCAGGAATTGACCAAAAGATATTACTATCAAATTGGGCTGGAAAAATACAAAACTTTGTTTCAATAAACTTTACCTCATACACTCTGGTTATAATTTGCTCACCAGGAATAAATAAAGTCATGTACCGGGGTAGTATTTTTATAAAAATATATATAAGGCACTATTTGAGAAGTTAATATCATTATGAATAAAAACAAAAATACCACTCTCAAATCAATTCACTGTGCATATTAATTGGGCTGTTACTGTAGCTATTATATATTATCTACCAAAAAAATATGTGCAGCACTATAAAAGGAATCAAAATACATGTACTAGACAATTACCATCCTCAGGGCCTTCAGTAGGAGAAGAAAAGCAAAGCCAATAAATGAATCAGTCCATGTAATTAACTCTCAACATAATTTAATTTAAAAATCAAAATAAAAACAGTATATTGCTTTACCAGGCCCTGTTTGGCAGTGAAAATAAAAATAATTGAATTTTTCTTCCATTATTTTTTAAGTTGGTATTTGGTAAATAAAAATATACAATATTATACAGATTCCAGTAAATAATATCAACTATGAATGAAGATTAAGAGGCAAAGAAAAATATCATGTGAAACTTTTAAGAATCCTTCTAGTGGCAATCCCTTTTTTTAACAAACTTAAGATAGTACAATTGAAAACATTAGATACAATGTATATTCAAATCACGCTATTAAAATTAGTAACAAAGAAAATCGAAGGAGAGAAGTAAGATGCTGGATAGTTTTTTTACCGGAGAATGTTGAATTCATTCATATTGTTTTAAATAATCCCAATACAAAATAAGTAGGAATTGTAATTAAAACAAATAATGGAATACAGCAAAACTCGAATATAATTAACACGAATATAGAGAATTTACGGCTATAACTAATTCTTATTCAGGTCTCGGCAAAGTTCTTACATAAACCTATCAAAAATTGTCGTTTATAACTTTTGAGAGCTTGAAGTACTGTCATCCAATCATTTAAAATGAATTCGCTATAAACGTATATTGAATGATGGCTATCATATTAAAATTTATTCTCTCTTCCCTTGAAATTCGCTATAAACAAGTTTTGCTGTGTATCTTTTAAACTTTGCATTGCATACACAAGAAGATTGATTTTAAACATCACAAGTGTTATATACTATAAAGAATCTATCATATTTTGTTCCTTTTTGTTCCTGTATCAATCATGCATCATTCTGAAGAATTTTAAGTGTCTTTTTTTCAAGAAAGACGCATTCATATGAATGATAATAATTTCCTAGAAATGATAGCAATCACAAAAAGATTCGAAGACAAAAAACCAGAATAAAAATGAAAAATAAAAGAAGGAGCTGGTCAAAAGATGGGGAATACTTATGATACTCTAAAAATGCTGTATCTATAGATAAAAGTATTTAGAAATAAATTTGGAATACGAAGAAAAGAACTGGTCCTCATTTCTGTGAAAAGGATTATTATAAACTTGTTTGTTGTACAACTGTCTGAAATACAATTTCAAGTGGGTCTACAGAGCGAAGAGAGCCAAGAGCATGACACACAAACTGGATATGTCCACATTGGTAAGTATATGTAAGTAATCAGTGAGCTAGTTTATACAGTGATATGTCAGTTAGTTGGTACGCTTAGTAGGGAAGAAATTGTCCCTTTTTGTTAACAGTTTGTGAGCAGTGTTAATACCTATAACTAATCAAGAATGCATTTATAAGGTTATACACACATCCAGAGAAAAAGGTCAAACTTCAGTCAGATAAACTCTTAAAATCCCTTCTACAAACAAGGAGATCTGACCCCCCATGAATTTCTATCCAGACTAATTAGCACCCCTTCCCTGAAGCAAGGCTAACATCACTCTAGAGTAGATATGGAAGCCTCTAGCCCTATGGAGCCCTGGTTTGTTATGCACAACTTGTCGAGCTTTCTGACTGAAAGGTTACAAAAGGAAGCAGACTCTGTGGTCTGAGTTCAATACCAGATCCGGCCGAGGACGAGATGAGCGAGGTAGCCAGGATGTTGGTTCCGATTGTATCGTCGTCGGTAACTCTATCCCTGACACACAAAACAGACGACCAATGAGAAAAGGCAATAAAAAAAGCTACCAGGCTACATTGCTAACACTATTTATAAACTTGCCGATGATTGGTCAGCATAAAACCAACCAATGAAAAACTTGGTGTTAAGGTTTTATTACAATTAACCAATCAGGAAGTTTAGTGCTCTGACAAATTGACCAATAAAACCATTGGTTCAGTGGTAAAACAGTAAAGAAAGGACAGTTCTGGGTGACCAGCAGATTTGTATCATCCACTACAAGATAAAAAAGCAAATTAAAAAACAAGAGATAGCGAGAGAGACTAGGTGCTTAGATTGGAATTGATAATCACCCAATTCTCCTGTGGAACACATGAGAGACAAGGGGAGATAATGTGTCCCCACAATGTCGTCCTCTGTCATCCGATCCCTGAAGGCATTAACCAAACAAATCAGCATTACTAATGCACCTTTTTGTAACACTTTCCATGCAATCTTTATAATTCACTTTTCATGTATACACGTAACACCTGGTTTTTTACCTTATCTGCCCTTCTTAACTAAAAATCGGTGCTATTTTTGAAATGGTTGTTTTAAAAGCATATTCAAACAGGGCAAATAAGGTACATGATTCTATAGTCTTGGTAAAATCCTGAAACAGACATGAATATAATGGTAAAATAATACAGCTGTACATCCCTTGTAACCTGAATGGAAGCATTAGATCATTAATCAATTACAACAGTTATAATTATTATAATGGGTCAGGTGTGGGTATAATGATAGTACACAAGCCCTAAGATCTATCCTGAAAATGACCCAACTACTGTAAACCTATGTAATGCACATCTTCGAAGACCAAAAACATTTTACGTGTTAAAACCGTTTTGTTTTTATCTTTGTTCATTTTAGTGTGTATTAAAAAATATTGCTTTGGCCATGTGGAATAGCTGGTTGACAGTAGCTGTTTATGAATACACCTAACCTGTCTCAAAAAGCACTAAAAAGCTACATATAAAATTCCACAGTTCAATCCAATCCCTGACAGGTTAGGTGATGTCCTGATGCCTGGAAGTACATATATGGCAAAGGGCTGTCTATATATATATATATATTCCTGGATATTTCTGTATACATATAAAGGTAAATACGATGAACAACAAGCCTCTAAGGATTACCGTAGCTTGAGTGCCTCTGTTATGATCATTAAAGTCATGTGTTATCACATACCCTTATTCCGGTTTTTTATTTTTTATTTCAATTTTTTGAAATTATACCAAAAAGTTTTTAACTTCCTACAAGAAATTTTTTGTAGAATCATTAACAAAATAAACTCAAGCAGGAAATCCCTTTAGACTGTTTGACAGGAAGCAGACGTTAAGGCGTGATACATGTATGTCAGCGGAGAACCAACCGTCCTGTCCCTGGGCGGAGGAAGAGATGGTGGGAATGGAGAGAACAGTGGAAGAAATCGTGTCATCCTCGTTAATACGGTCCCTGTTCCCGGCGGGATAAAAAGGAACATTATATCATCAGCACCAATATATGTGTAGATTTCTCACAGGAGCTTATTCCTTGCTATATGAGGTAAATATTCTTATCAGAGTAGTATAAACCATAAAATGAATTTTAATGGGTTTTTTTTCCAAGTTGTGATTGTATTTTGATGTACTTTAGTTACAATTATATCTAAGGTGGATGCATCTTGGAGGATTTTCATAAATACCCCTTGCTCAAAAATTTCAGTCTTCAATTAATTATAAAACTTGATCTTTCTTCAACATCCATAAAGTTAAATACAGAAAATAAAATTATGATCAACTTGCATAAAATTGGCAATCCATGAAAAAAGGCCTAGAAATTTGAAGAATTTCAAAGTATTTTAGAAATATCAATATATATACATTGGTTCAACTTTTTTGAAAATTATACAAGGTCCGTTTTGGTGGATAATTTTCCAAGGTGGTGATGAAGACAATGGAATAAATGAAAGCGAACTGCCAACATGAATAGACACTGATCAGACAACAAGCTAAAAAGCTTACGATGAATTACTTCAGAACTACCATCACTACCAATAACAGTGCAAGTCCACTAAGGAGGCTAGATGGTCAACAACTTACCCATTTCAGATATGTCTCCAAATTTTAGATATGATACTTTTAGCCAAAACTATTTATAAGTAGAGGAAAATTCAAATTTTTAAAATTTGAACATTTTCCTTTGTAAAGAGCTCTTCAACTAAAGGAGATGAAAATAGTCTAAACATGGCCAAACCCATCCAGTGTTTTTAGAATGTGCTTGATCATTCATTAATATACATGTACCGTAATCTAAAAATAAACTATAAAGACATCCACGGGAATACGAAATATAGAACAATCAAAATAATAAGCAATATCATGCAAACGTAGCTTTATAGAATGATCAATCAGCCATCAAATATTTGGTGAGGATTTGGTTTTTTGTGACCATTCAACTATATCATATATAACTGAATAAATCATGATACGGTTCATATAACTACATAAAAAGCTGGTAACAAACAACATATTTAAAGCTAAAAACATTCACAAGGAAAATATAAAACAAAATTTTGTCATCTAAATTCAATTTTACATAGAATTGAAATCCTTTAAGGACATACCAGTCACGGACAATGAACTTAAGGCGTTCACACATCGATGGAAACTGTATCCCGATCTTCAGGATCTGATTCCAGTCAGGATGGTCATTGTTGTACATGATTTTAGACTGCACCTGTAGAACAGAAAAAGATAACATAAATTTGTGTGCAGCTGTATTTATTACACAGATCTGGAACATTAACACAAGCACATCTATCTCTGAAAAACAACTGATTAAATCTATGACATGCACTTCCTATTCCTATAAAATCATATACAACATTTTTTATTTCTACAAACTTCGTCAGTATATCATTAATCTTCTACTGTTTTCTTTAAATCTGATTCACAAGCCCCTCCCATTTTATGATTAAGTCCATTTCCTTCATGACCAATTCTCAGCCCTTCCTTTCATTGAAGAGGATTTTTTTCTATGATTTAACCCTTCTCTTATGATGTAGTAGCTACCTCTTTCCCAGCGAAGCTGAACACAAAGTAAGGGTCCACCAACTCCTTCTGCTCCTCCCCAATTCCAAACACTTTCTTCACCCCCTGCATGAATGCAGAGTCCACTAAAAACAGGAACATGAATTGGTGAACTATCATTGCTATTACCAACTGCTAGTAATTCCTTTTCATTTGAGTGAAAATTATTGATAACACTTTGCATAATAAATACAGTACTTGCATATTTGTAACACAAAATATTGTAATTGTCGCATATTGATCAAAAATTTGTTTTCCATCCAAATAACAAATTGAAAGCTTCTTTTGTTAAAAGCTTGAAATGAAATTCAAATATGAAATAAATAGATATCATCACTAACTTCTAGGAATATCCTCAGCTCGGTACAGTTTGAGGGTGAAGGTCGCTGGCTGTAACTGGACTCCAGCCGGCCGAAGTAGGTTACTAAAAAAGAAATAAACGACAGGTAAATCATCACGCAGCAAAAATTATTATATACTCATTCATGTTAGCAAAAGCCCCAGTTTTCATGTTTTACACATCACATCAAGAAGAGGTTATTTCTTATTTCTTACCTCTCAATGTCATCTGATTCCTCAGAAGCTACAGGCTTAAAGCTCTGAAAATATTAACATTAAAAAAAATTTATTGTCTTTTCTTGTTTGAACTAAATTTATTGACAAAAGTTGATAGTTCACTGGTGAACTTCTTCTTTACTTTCACAGATTTTGTATTTAATGTTGATGGGATAGATATATATGTAGTACCGGTAGATGTTGGGAGTGAAGAAGATAGATATATAGTACATAGCCAACTTACTGGTGCCTCATCCCCAGGGCCAATCACACACACGCACACCTTCAGGTAGCCCTTGGCCCCTGACATTGTATCCTCGGGGTCACTCAGCAACAACCACTTGTGGAGGAAGGAGTGTCTGGGCTCCAAGTAGACCATGCCCACATCACACTGTCAAATCAAGAGAATGTAAAGTAAGTACATATATCACAATGTTAAATTACAAGGGAATCTATGATAACACATGTATTACACTGCAACATTCTGTAGAGTCACGTCAACAAAGTTAGGTCTCAGTGCTTGTCCTTACCTTAAAAGATCCAATGAGTGCATCAGATCGAAGCTTCTTGGAGTTGAACACCTACAAAATCAAAAATAGTAAACCATCTCTAGAGGCTAGAAAGAGGTCAGGCATACAGGCAAAAATAACATTTCCTACAACTTCAACTGTGAAATAAAAAAAATAATAAACTTAAACAAAGCATTCCTACCTTGAACTCTACAAGCTCATCCATCAGATCGGCGGGAGATTTCTTGAAGTTGAAGAAGAACGCTTCGTTCCAGCTCGGGCTGTTAGTGGACTTCTTTACTCGAGTCTGTTTGGTTTGGTTGGCTACGGTTACCTTGGCAACCGGCTGGATGTTGCCACCTTGTAGCTGTCTGGCCTCAAGGACCTTGACCCTAATCTGTTGGTAGATTAATCAGGTTATTTGTTAAATGCATGCATTCAATGGCCTTTTCTTGTGATGTGCTGATGGATGGAGAAGAAAATTTATTAAATGTGTGCCTTCTTAACCATTAGTTTCGCCCAATCTTGAATTTCCCCAGACACATGCAGTTGTGGTTAAAGAAAAATAGTTTGAGACATTATTGCAATTCGCACAGTTTTAAATTTGCCCACTGACAACGAGGGCGAAAAGGAAGAAAATAAAACAGGGGCGAATATTTCCCTGTGTACAGTAAATCCCAGCAATAATGTTAAATGAAATTTGCGTCTATAGCTTTCTACTTAAAATTACACATAGTAATTTGGCCATTGTTTCTTCTAGGATTCTTGAAACAAACCCCGTACTTGACAGCGATCACAAAATTGATACATACAGACTAATGTAATTACAATAAATTATTTGATTTTTAAATAAGAACAGGGTTATGAAAGTGAGCATTTGCGAAAAAAAATTTGAAATTCCTAAAACATGCTTGTATGTTCAACTGAAGCAATTACCAAGTATACATTGATCATTTTCCAGATGAATAATGTGCAGAAAAACTTGACGTCAATATCTGCTGCAGTTTACAATGTCAGATGTAATTATCTCAGCCAAAAGCTGCTTCAACACGCACAACTTATTTGTATAAAATATAGACATATTTGTATAAAGTATAGATGTAATTACGCCGCTAAATGTCACCCTCCTGAGCCTGCTGGGGCCTTTTTACCATGGTAATGATTTCCTGAATTGAGCTGACATCTGGGCTAGAAATTCGATGGGGGGTGCATTGTTGATGGTAAGGACCAGGAAAAACATGTGACATTCTGTCACTGTTGAATCATCCCCCTCAAACAATGGGACTCATAGCGAAGCGAAATCACCAAGAGATGAGCAGAGAATAAGTCAATACATGCCATAATGGTCAACCAAGGCTCCACATCTCTCTACATATACTTATCACCAGTTCAACCCTCAACCTGGTTCCAACACATATTTCATCAATTCTGTTTTTAACTATTGCCTGGGTATTTCATCAATCTACTACGTTAACATTTGAGACAACTGTACTCATTTTGTTTATTCAGTATCTATTTTGCTAAGTGTAACATGGATTTTTTTTAGTGAATACAGTAATACCATTTAAAAATTTGGTTGGGTACTGTAATGAATTCATAATTTTTATAAGGGACAAAAAATTGGCACTCTTTAAATTAAATTTAATTAAATCAGTTGGGTTTATCATTTTTCTGTTTGGTGAGAGTAGTAAGGATTAGCTCATACCTGGAAGTCTGTGGGCTTGTTGGACAGGTTCTCCAGGAGCTTCCTGCGCCCCATCTTGTTGACCCGCCTCTTCTTCTTCTTGGGTCTTGGGATGACCTGCCCCGTGGTGGGGTCAATCTGAGGGGGGCCAGGGTCAACTTCTTCCTCTTCCTCTTCTTCCTCACCCAACAAGGACTCTCCCAGCACCTGACCTACAACAGAAACACAATTTTAATGACTTTTCCCCTGATACAGAGACATTGACTTCTCCCCTGACCTACAGTTGAAACAATGACTTCTCCCCTGAATCATTGACAATGACTTCTCCCCTGGCACAGAAACACTGACAACGACCTCTCCCCAATAGAGAAACAATATAATGATATCTCCCCTGACAATGACTTCTCCCCCAATAAAGATACACTGACAATGGTTCCCCTGATACAGAATCATTGACAATGACTTCTCCCCTGATACAAAAACACTGATAATGACTTCTCCCCTATACAGAAAAACTGACAATGACTTCTCCCTTGATACAGAAACAATTATACTTCCCTTCCACCTTTTTATGAATACTGTGAAATCATTTAAATTCATGGGGGCCAATTTTCGTGGATTGGTTAACCTTTACAGGTTCGTGGGGACGTAATTTCGTAAACTCTTTTATACCAACATGAGGACATATGATTTTATAACACTAATTTATTAATCGTGGAAGATGTTAATTCATGGATGAGAAGTACCCACAAATTCCACAAAAACTGAGCCACCATGAAATCTAATGATTCCACAGTATTAATTATCTTTACTTCTTTTTTTTTTCTTTTCATAGGCACTCATTAATACCGCTTAGGTTACCCAATCTAAAACACCATCAAAATACCAAACCGATGTGGGAGGGCAATAAAGATAAAACAAAAAACATTTTCAAATTAACGAGGCCGAGTACAGAACGAGTACGCACGCTTTCGCGCAGCGTTTCATTTGTATTGTGACGTCATCTTTTTGCTTGGTTGACGCAATGGCGTGATAGTTTCAACTGCAGATATTCAGCGAAAATTGTTGAAAATATCTAGTTTGATGCGTAAAAATAATGTTATATTGTGGAATAAACATAAATGTCTCGAAGTATAAGCTATATTTGGGCTCGGATCGAAAACGTGAAGAGGGTTCAGCAAGCCTAGCCCTCTGTCACGTTTTCTTAACCCGCCTAAATATAGCTTAATTCATAAATATCAAGACAGTAACCATGTATTTTATAGTAATGACCTCTCATGTGTGATGTTATTACTTAAATATGTCTGAATGTTTTAATAATACTACATAGATCACCTTTTCCGCCTTTGTCAATTAAAAAATAGCCATTATCTGACGAATCTGGGAAATTGGGCATACAAAAATTAACTTTGATAAGACCCCTGGAACAAACCAGGAGGTAAAAGGTTTTTTTTATTTGACCATTTGATGCCTTTTAGCAACAACTTTAATATGTAGAACAGAAAAAGAAATCCCTAGGGCAGAAGTTTTGAAAAAATGTAAAAAATATGCAAAATTGATACATTTCAAGCAAAATCCCATAGGGTCCTATGTTAAAGATTAACAAACTTTGAGATGACCCCCTAAACAAACGGTGTGGTAAATGTCTTATTTTTTAATCTTAAAATAATAATTATATCAGTAGAAATTCATGTAAAAAGTTTCATCCAAAAATCTAGGGCAGAACAAATTAGACCCGGCCTCGTTAAATGAATTTCATCCATTTAATTAAAAAAAAATACAAGTCATTATTCAAGCTACAAGTAGGCTACCTGTTTAAATGATCTTTCCTGACAATCTTATTGAGAATCTGATATATATAGTCCATAATGTGCTCTAAACATTTCAAAGTTCTACAGGTTGCAGCATTTTAGTAAAATCAAACTGGAAAAGATCAAATTAAAATAGGATTCCGTTTGTTTTTTTTCTTAAACACAGTTTCTCCTTAACCTGCATGTGTAGGTAATGATAAACATAGAACTAACTTTGGACAGTCTATCAAACATGTACAGACAGACTATTGATCTAATACTTGTAATACTTGTTAATCAAGGATGTACGGGTAATAGAAAGGAGGGAAAGAAAAATCAAAACAGTCAGTATAATAATTATGCCAACATATATTGTAATATGTGGATCTTTGCTGGGTTTCTTTATATTTGTAATGTAAATAATCTCAGAGATTTACTCTCCTCCATTAAGGCTGTAATTATCAGTGTGTTCTATTCTGTTTTCTAAATCTGGCGGAGCTATGTCAGGGATAGGGACATTTATGGATACAGTAAATGGAATCCTAGATCCCATGTGGAATGTTCAACAAGGCCTGGCAACTGTCAGTGTTACAATAGAATGACAGAGGGTGCCTCACTGACATTGGGCATGTCTTCTACATTAGACACAGAGTGAAAGTCCTCTACACCAGAGATCTGGACCTTCCTCCTACTACAAGATTGGACTTCATCTTCTTTGATCATAGTAAATCTGAGAACCATTGCATTTGTACAGATACACAGTTCCCATCAGGTGAGGCATTGACTTTGTTAACAGATCCTGTTGTAAGTCCTTGTTGTGTGACTATCACTCAAACTCACACACTGTGTCTGGGCTCTCTTTCTGTTTCCTCCATTGTGGTTGTGTAACTATTGTAGACTCACACACTATGTCTGTACTCTCTATTACAACCTCAGTGAACTTCCTCCTTTGAAGGTCAGACAATAGACATAAATTTGTTGCAATCTTGTGTCTCTATCTTGTGTAACCTAAACAATTGATTTGAGATCTTCATAAATTATGATTTTCTGACAAACTTCTTTAGCTGATCCACCAGAATTAAAACAAAAGGTGCCTGTTCTTAACCTGTTTTTAACCAGTATATGACAATGTTAGGATAACAAATACTGGAGAATTGTTGTACCAGTCCATTGCAATTGTTAATTAGTACCAACAGCACAATCACAGTGACTCCCAAAGTACCACAACGTGCATGTGTACTGATGACTTCATAAGTGCATTCTGGTATTCACTATTTTTTTTTCTTTCAAAATGAGCTGCAGTTTGGCGGTAGAGGCTTTAATTACACAGATATCAAAGAGAAAAACCCAAATGATTGAGTGGCTGGGTGTGTGTCCCATCTTATATAATGACCTCTGTGGTCCTTGTAGTATTCTGGGGAATCATTTAAATTCATGGTGGTCAATTTTGTGGATTGCAGATTTTTGCTTACTCGTGGGGGTGTAATTTCAAGGATGCATGTTTTCAGTTTCAGTAAAAAAACTCTTTCAACAAAAATTTTCATCAAGGATGTAAATTTGTGGGTGAGGGCTACCCACAAATACCACAAATATTGAGCAACCACAAATTCTAATGATTCCACAGCCTGCCCCAACATCCACCCCATCACAGACCCATACAAATGGATGGGGTTAGAGTGGTGCTTGACTGACAATTTGGATGTTCCTAGGAATAATAAGATGGGATCCCCTCTTTTACATGGCCTGACGATTTCTTACCTTGAATGCCTAACTAGAAGGACCCTGATGCATAAAATAAGGGATACCAAGAACACATAGTAAGGGTTACCCAGAATGCTGATATTTTTTACCTTGCATGATCAAACTTCTTACCCTGAATGCTGGACTGACAACTAGGGGGTCCATGATTTTGTGGGACCTGTAAAGTCTCTGCGGGCCCTGTATCTGCCTCTGGTTTCTCTGTATCCTGGGTCAAATTAGGCATACTAATGGAGAAGTTTCCCAGGTTTCCTACCTGGGTCAGGGTAGATTTGATGTTCTTCATATTGATTTCAGGTGATTAGTGGGTCCATTAAAATGACTGTGACTTACACTACTGTGCCTGTTCTTACCAGCATCACCAGCACTCCTCAGTGACGGAGCACCTGTTACATCTTAAGGGATCAATAGCCGTGTGAGACAGCAGGCACAATATCAACTTTTTGTCAATTCATGTAATGTTTTCTTTAGTCAGAAAAGACTGCAAAATATATCTCCCATATGCAACTGTATAACTAATCCATACCTGTGCAGCCTCAGAGTAAATACTTGTGCCTGACTATCAATACCCCCCCCCCCCCAACTTCTTGTCATGGATTTGGGGTAGGGGATTGTACATACTAACTCAAGTCCTTCATGTCTTGTCAAACAGTGCCCAGCTTTACATTTCCTGTAAATGGTCTTACATAAGACCAAAGCCATGCAGGCATTTGACAACATGGCCTTTTATTCTGTTTACAAGGTTGCCTTGCTTTATGAGCAAGGAAAGTTATTTTGTAGGTATTTCAATCTTAAGAGAAAAGAATGTTTCTTCTTTACAAGAACCTCTCTAAATAGTTTTCTATAACACTTTTTAAAACATTTTATACACTATATTTTACTTTTTGCCTTGCTCACTCAAAAAAAAAAATTTCCGTTTTTAAAGTGTATTTAGATATGTGGAGCCTGACCTTGAGTCTCCTCTGTGGGACTAGCTCCCATGGCTCCCATGGCACCACTAGCTGGGGCAGCGGTGGCAGGGGGCTTGTACATCACCTTCATCTCCAGCTTGGCCTGCAAAGGATAAACTTCCAGAATTAGAATCGCCTCTTACCATAGTAAAAACCATATTCTACAAACGGATGTTGAACTATCGTGTCACGGTCACAACTTTGGCCATCAATGTTTGAACTCTTAGAGTTTTTGTACAAGTGATAAAAGTGAGTCCCTGTAACCTGTATAATTTTTTGGTTAACCTTTTGGGGTTTTTGTTTTTTTTGTGGTTTTTTTGGTGTTTACAAAGCAAGTTTTTTTTTTTTACTATTTATTGTGTGGTTTTTGTTTTATCCTTGCAGGTTTTTAATGTTAAGTATTTTTTTTCCCTAGTGTTGGTTTTTGGAGTTACCTGTGTGGGGATTTTGTTACCCTGGGGGTTTTGTTATATGTGTGGTTTTGTTATATGTGGTGTGGGTTTTTGCTTTACCTGTGTGGGTTTTGTTATATGTGTGGGTTTTTGCTTTACCTTTGTGGGTTTTGTTATATGTGTGGGTTTTGTTTTACCTGTGTAGGTATTTTTTTACCTGTGTGGGATTTTCTTTACCCCTGTGGGTTTTTGTTTTACCTGTGTGGGTGTTGTTAGGTTTTAATTTACCTGAGTGGGTCGGCCGTTTCCGTCGGTCAAGCTGAGGTTCAGGGATTCAGACTGGGTACCCCCTCGTAGGAGGTTCCTGAGAGGGACTTTACATTGGGCCAGCAACCTGCAAGAACCAACAACACTCAGCACAAGGGTCAAGGTTCTAAATGATTAAAACTTCTTGTTATTTAGGTACTTAGATAAATCATAAATGTCTGAAATTCTTAAGCAACATGTATCTCAATTCCTTTGTTATATTTATATATAAAACTCATTGATAATTTTGGGTAAGCATACCAGTATATTGATGGCTTACTTGAAATGTAAATAATGTGTTGTCATAGTTGAATGTCAAATTAGCAAACAACCATTATCAAAGTATTTTAAAAATTGCAAGGTGGAGGCAGATCAATCTTATGTAATGATGTGTATCAATCAAATGTTGTTCTTTTATTCAAGAATAACACGTAGAGTAGCTAATTTACTTTAAAAAATACAAGTTTAGAAATAATAATGATTCACGAATAGTAGTCTAGTCTTAAAATTTTATGGTCACATAGAAATACATGTAGCATTACTCTCCCTACCCCAATTATTCATCCCAATCCCGACCCCCCCCCCCCCAAAAAAAAAGTCAGGATTTTTTTTCTCTTACTGAGTGTCTGTTCTATTACTTGAATTCATTAATGATTTAATACACTTAATGCTATTAAAACAATAACTTTGGAAACTCTGTCTGTTTCTCCGCCCATCAGAGGTGACTTTTAACCAGCGCTTACAGGGAATGTTTACATGAACTGTCACCAAGAAATAAAACGCCCACAGGAATGCGGTACACACAGGTATTTAATATACCTGTAGACTCTATATGCTGATCTAGGTCTGAAATTGATAGTGAGTGCTTGAGATTTTACATGCAGGATTGATAAACTGCCAAAATACAGGAACATTGTATGTACCCCACACCCTAACAGTCTGCTGTGTGGTGTATTGAATCTATGGGTAGAAGGCATTCTCCATGAAAACACAAAAAATGTTGAAAGTCAACAAATTGGAAACATGTAAATCATACAGTTCTATCCCTCCACATTGCCACAATAACTACTAAATTAGACACAGACAGACAAGCAGACAAATAGACAGCAGACAGCGCCTTTGTCATACTTTGGCTCTTGTCACCTTTCACTGTGCTACATTCAGTTTTATTATTGCTTTCAGTCATTTATACATTAAAAATTTAAACCCCTGCCTGTCAACAAAAAAGGGAATGCTTTGAAACTATTGCATCACCAAGATTTTCAAAATAATTTTTTATTCTGTGAATTCTCTGAGGACTGCAGTTTTCTATGATCACTTCAGGTGCATGACAATGGTATGCTGATTTCATAAATTATGAACAGGCTTTCTTTTGAATGGGGACGGATGAATTTAGAAAACCGCATTTCCAATCAATTCTTTGTAAACTAATGTGATTGGTGAACCCTTCGAAGTAAAAACAACATGATAAATTTTACAGCATTCCGACCCTATTTCGTCAGTATACCTTGGTTTTTTATGACAAGGCTTGATAAATGGTGGTAATCTTCATCGCAAGAATTACGTGTAATGTCATAAAAACTCCGACTAACACAATGTCCTTGTGTGAAAAATCATTCAGGATTTGAAATCTAAATCTTAAAATCTAATGCAGAAAATCTCGTCTCTATGCAGAATTGCTATGAATTTGATTTAATTTTCTTCCTCAAATCTTTCAACACAATGAGGTTTGTAAAATGAACTATTTGAAGCCATTGGTTTACCAGCACTGCTCTCTACATACCGGTACATGTTGTACATGTAGTTTACTTATGTTTACCTCACTTTTCAGTGGTTATACAGGATGTGTTAAAAAAAACTAAAAAATGTACATGTATTATATGTGGACTACATATTTACTATGCCACCTCCATGGGACTTATGGTTAAAATAAGCTTAATAAATCTAATCTTATTAAAACTATACATTAGGTTGTCTTGTTATATGCATTATAATTTTTAAAAACATTTCAGATAAATTGTCAAACAATTGGATATAATATTTATCCACAATATCCCAGTATATGTGCATTCATGCGGGGTGCAGTTTTTATGATACATAGATTTTAATCCCACACATGTACCTGTTTTTGTTAATAAAGCATTAAGAACAACTGTTTAGTGTACAGGGTTGTCAACCCCCCTAACAGCTGCAGCACCTGTGGTCGCTCCCAGTTATCATGTAGCCAGCATTCTTACAGGTAACAATTGCTCCTACCAGTCTTCAGTACCTAAGATTCTAGGAAATCTTGGCCCAGGAAATCTGGGTGAAATCCAGAGCTCTGGAGAGTCCAAAGACCTGTCTAACAGAGCAGGTGCTTGCAAACAAACTTGAAGAGTTATATATACTAGGGAACTCTAGAAGTGGTTACCTCGAAAACTCGGAGCAATTTAGGAAACCCCAGAAACTCAGAACCTGGAAAACTTAAAAACTCAGAGTCTAGGTAATCCCAGACACTCAGCTCTCAGAAAACTCAGAGCAAAGGAAGTCTAACTGAACCCAGGAAAACCCATGGGACATCAAAAATTCTGAGTCCGAGGACTAAATGTGCAGAGAAGGAATCAAAATTCCGGAGTCCAAGGACTTAATGTGCAACAGTCACGTCTACTACGGTTAGTTAAATATTTGATGAATCAGCAAAACAGACTTAACATTAAAAATATGATTGACAACTTTTTAAAATATCTATACAGTAAGCTTATAAAAATATTGGTAGCGCATGTCTTTACTGTTTTTTATAATACACTATCACTATAACTATCACTAAACTGTGTGCTTTAATATCTCCGACCGTTTACATGTACTTGTATATGTTTGTAAGATTTGCAGCATTCTGAGATAGTCCCTTGGGCCAACTACTTAATACTGGTGTATCTAAACAATCTGTTCACACAGATACAGTTCACACCTAGGTCACTTGCTGACCATCAGATAAAACAGCACTACATGCATTTAATTATTCAATGATTACAAGTATGTTAGTACTGTAATGCTAGTTACATCAAAATACTAGTTACTTATATCATATGAAACCTGCAGAAACCACATGTTTATGGCCAACTTGGAATTAGACATCCCTTGTTATAATGTGATGTATGGTGAGGCGTGCTCACCTGTCGTACAGGTGTTGTGGGGTGAGACCTGTATTACCTGTTACGGCCCACTCTCTCCCAGTCCATGACACGGACCTGTAACTCGTCGGAAGCTGTGAGACCATTTCCTTTCAGGTCAATATCAAATGTCTGAAAAGAAAAAGTTTCAAGGTGTTATGATCACTAGAGAATAAATGTCCAATATATATACACACACACACAAAAGCCCTCAATTACAGAGACTTTCATTCTGACTTTAGTGAGAAACCATGCTTGTAGACCTTGCTTGAGTAAACTTCAATAAGAATGTAGCGAGGGGATGGGTGGACCATAAATTGTAACATAAAATTGTAATATATACACAGAAGTAGGTCAACCTCTGATGAGGGGCCTTAGTAAAGATGTTTCACTGAAATTATTCATTAAAGAGTCCAAACCATTCTCTTTGGTTCAGCATTAAAAAGAACTTGGATAATTACTTGATGAAAAAGACAACTGAGAGATTTTCTTGTTTGTTAAGCAATTCTACGGAGTTTAGGTGAAATCTATATGGTATAAGACAACCATTACAGAGACATCCTTTCGTGTGTTGTACCTTTCAGTAAAGTGTAATACCGTGTTACCAGACAAACATTCCAACTCCTGTCATTCAAAAAAGGATCAAATATGCTGTACGGCTGGATCTGACATTTTCATTGATATAAAAGCAAATCTAGTAGCGTAATATCTAAAAATGGCAATATACACGACATGCCTCACTGCACAGCAATTAACATACTGCTGAATCTTGATGGTACGCTGATTTGTTTGAGAGGTTGCTAGAGATACCCGGTTTTCCCGATGGAAAATCCCACACCATAAAGACTGTTGACCTCTCCTCTTTATTTCTAAGTCAATCACTCCTCTCCAATCTGGCCTTCCAGTTTGGTAAGTTACCTTACCTGTAGACTTTATATTATGTACATGTTGAAATTTTAGAGCAAGCAAATGTCGTAAAATGCCGAAATGGTAATATCGTAATCCTATGTCGTTATTACATTTTACAACACGACAAAAGTAAATGAAAAAACAATATAATCATAGGTGACAGACTGTGCATAGACTGTGTTGGGACATTGGAAGTGTTCAAAGCTAAAGGCCCCTGTCCCTTTCTTTCTGAATACCCTACCCTCACATTATGAACTTATGTATATGATACTGTTCCTCCCTTTCCACCCCCCCCCCCATCCCCACCCATCAATCCCCCCGGCCACCTTCCCATCCCAATATCCTATCAGCTTCTATTTTACCCCCTAATCCGATGCATTCATTCATCTTAATTCAACTTAATTTAAACATCTATTTATAGTTGCATACATGTATGGATAAACTCCTTGGGTATCAGTACTTAATGAACCTTGTATTTCAGAATTAACTGCCAGTACATTTTTTCTTTTGGGGGGGGGGGGGGAGAGGCTGGAGGGAGGGGTAATTAAATGCAACAAGAAGCATAGACCGTCATGTCACATAGACTCCAAACAGGCAAAGCCAAGGGTATAAATTATTGAACACTATGCTCATAATGAACATGACATGACGTATAAATTATTCATACTCAGCATATTAAATAAAGACCGCAAGAGTTGTGATCATCAGAGTGAAGAAGGGGAATCGGTCGTGACTTATTCAGCTAGTTTGCCACTTTTCTGCCACTGACAGGAACAATTTTTCCCATTGCTGGGTGGATATTACATAATTTTCGTCTTAGTCTACTTTCCGTATTCATTTGTTATTTCCCTGCTAGTATTTGACTTGCTTCCTGTACACTCACATCTTTCCCCTACAATGATTTAAAAGAACTTTACAAATTTATGAAGTGCAGTTATGTAGTAATTCTCAGGTCAATAGACTAGCTGATCAAATAGAGATGTTACAGCACTGATATCTTTGTGATGTACTGATACATGTACCTAAATATCTTATCTCTGGATCTTTAGATTTGCGGATGTTATGTAATACCTCTATATTTACAGTATACATCCCTTGAACAGTTCATTATCAGTATATATAATATATTACTGTACAGCATATATAAATCAAATGCAAAATAGGATATGTGCCCATTTACTTAATAATAAGATACGCTATGGTACTATGACACTCTCTCTCCCTCCTCTCTCTCTCTCTGTCTCTCTTTCTTTCTCCTCCTCTCTCTCTTTCTCTCTCTCTTTCTTTCTCTCTCTCTCTGTAACCAGGGGAATTTGTTAGGTAACATTGCTTCAATAGCTCTCTCTCTCTCTCTCTCTCTTGCTCTCACTCTCACCTCTCTCTCTCTCTCTCTCTCTCTCTCTCTCTCTCTCTCTCTCTCTCTCTCTCTCTCTCTGCCCTCTGTTTTTTGGTCACATGATAACATGTATTTGAAAATCATTATTTTTGATAATAAACATGCTATCGGAAGATTGTGGATTGTGGTGAGTGTATTAATCATGTTCATAATTACTTAGGTCTGTACCGGTATACTGAGGTTTAACATTTTCCTGTTCTTGTGAAATACAATGACACAAGCTAAATCTGTTTTGATTCACAAACTGCAGTGCAGCATTATTATCTAACGAGACGGTGAATTTAAGCTGGATTGGTCGCATTGATTGCTGCAATAAATGCATACTGTTTGTGTAAAAGAGTATTTAGTGGATATAACAATGGCTGGTTTGTCGCGTCATTTTCCTATCCATTGGCCACAATAAACGTCCATTCAGGAGAGTGCCTGTAAGTGATGGCGGGGGACAAGTTCTGGACCCACTCCTCATCCTGATGTGACCAGAGTCAGTACTGAATTCACATGTACATTAGTTGAACAGAGACTGGTGTGTTGTTGCAGAATAGATGCACCGAGAGATCTTGGTGTTGTTGTTGTACAGATAGAGCTGTAGATCTCGGTGTTGTAAGTGTCTGAACTATAACGACAGTGGTATGTCATCGAGATATCGCCTCGCCTACCTCCACACAACAATACACAATCCCCTCCTCCCTACGCAATGTTCCTCCTAAACAGTATGTTTTCTTGTTCAAATCTGAACAGCTAGCTTTGTACTCATTTCTATACACTTATTTACATGTACCATTGTGGCAAGGTTTAGCCTTTTGGATATGGATTTTTGTTTATCTATATCCCTTCTGTATTTATGTACCCTACATCTGGGGTTTAAACTTGGACAGGAATATCCATCCTGTGGCTGTATAAAAGATCTGTCTATATATACTACATAGCATATATGTAGTCGGTCCTTGCTGACTAATCAAGCACAAACAGTGTTACACTAGCCACTGCCCCCAAGCTTGTGAAATCTGACCAATAGCCTTGACATCGGTCTGGTCAGTCTGATTGATTGATAGGTTTAATAAGTAGGTCGTCAGTGACTAATATAGATTATAGCTGACATTCAAGGATAATCACTTTTATCAGGTTTTGCAAGGACTATCAAATTTTTTTCCCACATAACTTTGGACAAAATTTACAGTCATGCATTTCATTTCTAATCTTTTAATTGAAAAATTTCATGAAAACCAGTTTGCAAATACCATAGATCTTTTGACTTAGTTTTGATTTGGTTAGCTGAGATCTTGCTCCACAAAAAAAATTATTACATTCAAATGCACAACAGAATAAAAATACCAGTTAATTCATTCAGGTATGCCTACCTGATTATTTAAACAGAGAGACATTTAAACCAACCATTTAAGAATATGTGTAGGAGAACGATAAACACTCCTAGGCTGTTTCAAAATTAAAACCGAGAAAAGAAAAATGGATCACAATAAACCTGCTTTTAACATTACAATATGTGTACCGGTACTTTTATACCTAATTCATGACAAATGCAACCTATACTCTTGAGGCTCTCAGTTTTTTTTTTTTATTAATCCATATAGAATTAAAAATGTTTATGATAAATGACTTATGATTGTTTGATAGTGCTATGAAATTTTCATTTCCTCTAGTTTATTTCATTTACAATGAGCTGACCAAAATGAGCTGACCTGTTCACTGAGATAGGAATTTTAACTCAGTCATATGCCGGCCCTACAGTGAGGTAGTACCGACTGTTCTGGTATGCCGTACAGATATGACCTGTACATATGTACGACACGTTATGACAGTCGTCTAACATCACACCCACAGGCAAAATATCTCAGTGATTTAACAACGTGCCCCACCCACTCAACAAGCTAGATTGCATGCTTTGGAAATTAAATGAATGATTCATTATTTTATCATTATACAGCTTGTTCTGAGCAATGGAATGTGAATAGGAAAGGGTGGCGAACATAATCAAAATACATCAAAATAACCAGTCTCAGTAAGCAATGGTCAAGTGCATGGAATGTTTAGCATCTAATTTAGATAGGTCCTATCAACACTGGTAATGCAAGTTTCACTCCATTAAAATAGGGAAATGATACCGCACACTTTGTTTTTGTTTGCATTATTTTTTTCTGAGACAACTAACCTCATTCCAGACGGGGTTGAGATTAGACTTGATAACTTCTGTCTTCTTCTTTATGCCTGTAGATAAGACATTGCATGCTTTTTATCACTGTCCATAATATATAAAGATACACGGCTCACTTAACACCAGGTATGGTATATATAAGAACTAGCACCTTACCTTGAAACTCGATTGATACATAAGGATCGCTTTCTCCAAATTTCTCCGCATTTGGCAGGTTTGTGGCCTTAATGACCACAAGTTGCAGAGACATGGTGAATGTTTACTCCGTTATCACTCCGACATCTTCCTCGTTCACTCACTCACTTTCTCAGCACAGTTCACTCTCTTCTGCTTTGCATCGACTAGTCGCACCCCTCTTCCGGAAACTCTTCGGAAAATACGCAGAGCTACTGTACCGTATCGATGTGTTCCGAATGAGACGACATTTTACCGCGAAAATCAAATTTCGGGCATACATAACAAATGTGTCTCCGTGCTATGTACACTTTATTATTTATTCATATGAGAAAAAAATTAGATTTCTATAAAAGGAAATTAAAACTTGCAGACCTCTTATGTCTTTTACAATGTGTTGTGTGTCTCAGAAGGGTAATCATCGTTTTGAATGGTAAATCAAAACTCACTGCCAGGACGCCTGTGTATTATTCAATATAGATGTTTTGATACATTAATTTTTACTGTAACATTACACGTTAACTTTAAATATTACTTAACTTTATTCCCTGACCGAGACTTACACTAGACGTTTTTTTAAGCTATTTGTTAGTGCACTTGAGAATATTTGATTTGAAACTACATTGCACGTGCCTGGAGGTTCATATGAAGAATCAATAAATATTGCGCATTTCCAGACAATTGATTGCATGGGTCAGTCCATGCTGACCCCCTCCCCCGACAATATATATTCGTAATATGTAGTCGTAAATTCAATGATAAGGTTAAATTATAATATGTCTGTTCATTGCTCAAGACATTCAAATTTCTTAAAAATTTTTAAAATACCTTTTACGGAATTTTATTTGATAATTTTTATATTCTCTTGTGAAAATTATTATTTGTGAAGAAGTCGAGGGTTTCTTTGTGTACTAGTATATGTTGCTTAATTTTTTGGCTTTTTTTTCTCCTTTTCAAGTTTCATTTGACTTTCCTTGTGAGGAAAAATTGATTGATTATTCACTCTTTAGCCCCCCCCCCCCCCCCCCCCCCCATTGATATATATGTGAATGATGTATATATTGAATATGTTTAACATGGCACATGATTAGGGAGAAAATTAATATACATTAGATTATTTAATCTGGTCGTGTACCACATACTCACCAGAACACTAGTACTTGTGTGCAACAGTGTTTAGTATATTGAAATATACTAGTGTTCTCGTTACTTCACTCAAGCCTCTTTCTACATACATCTTTACTTCAATCTATCACAGATCACCGCCCCTAAGAGAAAATTTTTACATCAATATCTCTATGTATAGAACAGAACAGATCATTTATTTCTAATTCAGATTCCAGACCAGTCTAGTGTGACATTATCATAATTACAAAGAAAGACATGTCAATGTATAGTATAAAAATGATTAAAGTATAACAATCCCAGTAAACGACAATATCCGTTCTAACAATATTGTATCATTTCAGTAAAAGGAGTACTATAGCATGTTATCATTCATGAATTTGCCCCCAAAAAATTAAGAATTTCTTTGTCTTCAATATTGAGTAGCAAAAAAGAAAAAAATTGTTAATCATCTAAATCTAAGCATTCTGGAAATTTGCTTTAAATAAACTGAAATATTTCTTTTCTTTGGTGATCATATTTTTCACATGTGATAAAAAAAATGAGTTTCATCATCTATACTGTTATAATTACATCTATTACATAATCGATCTTCTCTAGAGTTGCTTGTAAATCTTCCTACTTCAATTCGCAACATGTGACGGGAAATTCTTAATTTACATTGAGATTTCCTGTGATCAAAATTTTTAACTAATGACAAATAATTGTCATAACCCCAATTTTGTTTGAGTTTTAGATATGTGCTTAATTTGTTATCAGTATAGCTTTGTTGACTTGCATTCCAATTTTTTTAAACAATATTCTAACCATGTATTAAGACAGACTGACTTAGATTTATGTCTTCCTTAATTAATTACTTCATCTTTAATTTAATATTCACAATTTTTCTTCATTTTTGTATGAAAGCAAACCATGAGTTTTAGCCAGTCACAAAAAGATTTTTACAACATTCATAAGCATCCTTAAAGGGACTTGGACACGATTTGACTTAAAATTTTCAAATTTTATTTTTCCATATTCAATGTTTATACTGAAAAATATAGAAGTTTAGAATGCTATGTCAAAATTTGAAAGTCAAATATCAAGTTATAAGCAAAATACAGAGTTCATAATTCTTTATTTTGTAAACAAAGCTCGAATATTGTCATTTTTTACATATGTGTTGTATTGGTATAAGTTTCAATCAAATGTATCTTTCTTTTGTTGAAAATTGTATTTATGAAGATACTGAATTAGTTTAAATTCTTTTTACAAGTCATTCTATCTAAAAATGGTAATTTTCTACATTACATTTTTTGTAAACAACTATAAGACTCGAGCTTTGTTTACATAACAACTAATTCTTATCTCTGTATCTCGCTTGTAACTTGACTTTAACATTCAATATTTTGGTCAATCATTTAAAATGCAACAGTAAACCATTCTATATATAAAAAATAAAATTAGAATTGGTGATCTCAAATCGTGTCCAAGTCCCTTTAAGTAAAGGAAACTCTGTGGACAAATGTTCAAATTTATACCAGCTCATGATATTAACAATCTGACAATATCATAATGCAAGAAGAACGTTCCCAATTTAGACAACATTACAAATTTTATCCTTTTCCAGTGATGAACAACGAGAATATATTTAAAGAATTTGAGGTGTATTCTTTCACAAGATAAAATTCTAAAACAGTCTCCAATTTCTAACTTCTCGCATTGTGGGAATCTTTTTGTAAATATATTTCTTACACCCCATACATCTGCTAGCGCATTGTAAAAGAATACATTTAATAGTGGAGGCAGATGCGTGTATACTGGTTTTAATTTTAGGATTTGAATTAAGAAGATAATTTCTCAATTTGAAATATGCTTTTAACGCTTTTTATGGAGCTCGGATCTTGCTTCATGAATTAAAACTTCATGAAAACTTCCAGATACAGTCTATCGTGTTATTTTGGAACATAAGTTTTTGCGTAATATTACGACCAGCTTTGTTAAAGATCATTACTTTAGTTTTCTGAATGTTTATATTTAGACATCAATCAGAACAGTACTTGCAGAGCATGTAGTACTTGCCATGCAAGTTTAGAAAGTCTTCCTTGTATCCATTTATCTGAGCTAGGATTATAAAATAACAATGTCATCTTCCTGCATTAATCAAGTTAACAGTTTGTGCCTGAAGCGATACTTCATCAATATATATACGTGAATCTAAAAAAGTTGGAAAATCATTAATATATATTTTCAATAAGGAAGGACTCAATTTATCCCCTTGACGAACACCTACATATAGCTATCGGAAATGGATCTGAAAAGGGCCCTCTAAATTTCACATGCATTGTATGACTATTCTTACATGTATACATGTATATTACGTTTGATATAATACAACTTAAGTCTCAAATTCATTAAAATTTCAGTTTTAATCCTTTATGTAAAACAATGTCAAAAACTTTATGAAAGTCATTAAAACAAGCATAGAAACTTCCTCCTTTTTTGTTACAATATTTATTAATTAAACATTTTAGCACAAATAAATGATTTGATAATCCTGCTTTTTTTGACAAAGCCAATTTGAGATGTGTGAATCTGATATGATGTGTGTAATTTGTGTTTTTTAAAGAAATTTATCTAATCTAGAATTCAGAAAGCTGTTGAATAACTTGCAAAGGGTGCTAGTTATTGTGATACCCCTATAATTTGCTAATGCAGGGTTGTTTGGATAATCAGACTTAAAAATTGGACTTATGTAAACTGAATCCCCCCGTTTGGATCAATATGATTTTGTTTACCTTAGACCCTCAGTCATCAATGGAGAATCTTAATTTCTTAAAACTGATGTTATAGTTCGAGATTTTAAAATCCCTTTTCAACTTCTTTTTTTTCTTTTTTACTGTAATTTTATTCTTCTTTTCTATATAAAAATATATATTTTTTAAAGTAAATAGGTAGATAATACAGATTTAGAATACACGTACATGTTTTTTTTAAATAATGCATTTTTTTTTTCAAAGCTGTGTGCATATTGAACATAAAAATTCCCATGCATTATTGTCAATTTGGAGGTTTTTTTTATACATGAGTAACGATTAATGAGTTGTTAAACCGAAGACATAAATAACATTTTATAGTTATTTTTGTCTCTTTTTAACCCGACCAAAAAAATGAAAAGGTTCAGCCTAAACAGCGCTATAACTTTAATATTCAGTCTTTTTTTATGTTGTTGTTTTTATATGCTATAAAATGTTGAATCATTGTACATATGATTGTAAAATATTGTGTAAAAACAAGTTTTAACTCAAACTTTTTTGTTAAAAACCGTATCCATGCGTGCCACCGTTTTCGGTTTCCAAATTATCAAGTTCTGAGTCGGTCATACTAAAACACGCCTGCCGACGCCTGCCGGGGAAAACACGCCTGCCGAGAGAAAACCGCACGCCTGCCGTTTACCTGATGGATTATTTTAATATTTTCTTCGATATTTTATTTAACTTAACTAAATTAAGTATCATAATAACAAAAAGTTGACTTTATATTGATTATTTAGCACAAAATTAGCAAAAATGTTTAATGTTGGTAAAGATAGATAACTCTTACGTAGAATTCATACGCCTGCCGAGGAAATCTAGACGCCTGCCGTTTATTTGATGGATTATTTTACTTTTTTCTTTGATATTTTATTTCTTTTTACTAAATAGATGATAATAGAAATCAAAAGTTGATTTTATATTAATTAATTAACACAAAATAAGTAAAAATCGGGTAAGCTGGTAGCTCTTACGAAGAAATCATACGCCTTCCAAGAAAATGTATACGCCTGCCGTTTATTTGATGGATTATTTTAATTATTTCTTTGATATTTTTGTTTACCTAGCTTAGTAATTGATAACAGAAATAAAAACTTGACTTTAAATTCGTTAATTAACACAAAATTAGTAAAAATCGGTAAAATAGATAACTCTTACGCAGAATGCATACGCCTGCCGAGAAGAGTACACGCCTGCCTGTTATCTGATAGATAATTTTTTTTTTCTTGGATATTTTATGTTTCCTAACTAAATACATGATCAAAGAAATAAAAGGTTATTTAGTAGTCGCTGTTTAATGAAAAATAGTATTAAAAATGTTCAAAGTCTGTAAAGAAGACAAAGAGTTCTTACCCTGCTTACGCCTGCCGAGACACTGAGTTGTAAGCCTGCTGATTTAATCATTTATCCATGTCTTTTATTTTTATTTCTTGAAAAACTTCAGCTTTTTACATAGTTATCGTTATACTGTATTAGTGTTTTCATACCCTTATTCTTTTGTTGCAATTAATTAAACAGAAACTGTTTAAGATATATTACAAACTCGAATCAGGGACATCTGTACTGTTATATGTATATGACTTTTGTATGTCTCTGCTCGAATTTTAAGATTAAAGATGGTCTCTAGTTTTTCGAAGAACCCTTAAAATATGCATGTATTTTACGTATAATCAAAATATCTTATGTTATATATTCATACGATCTAAAAGTGGTGTCTGAAATAAGAAGGAAAGTATACTGATGTGAATATATATAATTAATGCACTGTTATACCAAGTTCAGAAATACGTATGGAGTCAAACTGTAAATACTGTGTTGGGTGAACATGTAAATACAAAATTCAAGACATGTAATGGAAATTAATATTTACACCAACTCAATCAATTCAAAAGATGCAATTCGACAATTTCATTTCTTTAGAGAAGTGGACTAGCATAACCTTTATCCGTGTATGAAGGCTATATAATGTATTTCTTAAACAAACAGGCTAGCGTACTTAAATTGTGTAAGCTTTCCAGATTTTATAAATATGTATGGTCCTAAATTATTAATTCTAGTAAATGTATATGGGGAAATGTTAGACTTTTTAAGCAAAGTGCATTTACATTTTCGTACACAATTAGTTCTGTACAATGTTCGTAACTGTTTACATCTTGAAAAACTTTTTCATCTCAAGACTTTCACTGCCTAGTTCACCAAACTATATCTAAATCTCTAGATTCTGATTCTGTTTCGCTGCGTTTTCAAAATCAAATATTACACAGGACATTCATAAGCCTGTAGCAAAATTTTACTTTGCATGATATCAGTGTAGCGGATAATTATTCCATTCAAGGGAAAGAGGGGTAGGGGGTATCAGTTTGAATATTTTAAAAAAAAAACTGGCTTTTTCTAACAAGAAAATCTAACATAGACTCAGTCATACCCCACTATAGACTTTTGAAACCCAATACACGCTTAACCTTCCAGTGATGACTTATTCTGTTCGTAGAAGAAAAAAAGCAGACTTATAGAGCATGCAATTACCAAATCAAAGTAGAACTCTTTAGGTTGATTCAATATTCAACACAATCAATATACCGGTATAATTGTTACAGCTACATGTTCAGTATATGCTTTATTTTGAGGTTATCATTCAATATTAAGTTCGTTTAATATTTCCAAGCTGATGAAAATGTGACCGGGTTAAAACTTTACGATTTATGGTCTCAGTTTTTAATGGAGAAAAAAAAAGAACCCTGGTTTATTGATTAACGTTGTAAAGTGATTCAAATTATGTCAATATTCTTGGTTATAAGCCTGGACTGTCTCGTAAATAATAATGAATGATATTTTCCCCTACAAAATAAGTCTTGTTTTTCTGTATATTTTATAAGCTTCTCGAAGATATATAGTAACACAAATGTTTCAATGTTTACGGCTATGAATGGACTATACACGTTTTATGAAGAGACGTAAGTCTGACCAATTAAAAACTGATGGCTTATTAATCAGAAATAGTTTTTTTTTTATTAAGTGCTTGTACATGATATATACATATATAAGGATAAAATGGTAGTATTCTTCAATTTCATATAGATACATAAAAAATACAGATATAAGAGTCAGAAACCATGATATGGCGACCTTGCTCTATCAGTTGGAATAATTAAAGTGGACTGCAAGATTTTAATAATACTTTTGGGTTAATAATTAGGTGCAAGTTCAAAGGCTATACATAGTATCTTAAGACATACTTAGGTAGATCGACTCGTTCATAACTATTTTTCTCAGTCACCTAAAACACACGAGAGAGAGAGAGAGAGAGAGAGAGAGAGAGAGAGAGAGAGAGATAGAGAGAGGTGGCTTGTGTACAAGGTGTGTGCTTCACGGTCGTCCTCCAATATACAGGTAGGTAAGGTCTATTGTTTCTTAAGAGACAAAAAACCGTTCAATTCACACAGAATACACAAGAAACTAACACGTGTATGTATACACGTGTATCAGTAGAGCAACGATCACTAGTTATCTTTGGACATGTAGCCCCAACCCCGATTCGCCCAAAATATTATAGCAAAGAACATAATGAGTAAATTATTTTGTTATTAGTACATGATTTGTAATAAAATGAGATAAAAATACATTAATCTGTATGTGCATGTTCAGATTGTGGTCCCGTTTTTTTGTTAACAAAACTGTGAGTGAAACTGTTTGAGGGATAGTGAAGTGAATGATATTGTAAGCCGTATCGTATGATTATATACATTGAAGAATCAATAATAACGAATGCATGCATTAATCTTTTTTTTTTTATCAAAACCTCCACGACCTACGATTAATTATAGTCAGTATGGTTGATTAATATAAAAATTGTCGGGAAGATAGTTTACGTTCATGAAGTTCAAAGACAACCGATCTGCATAGAATATTGCGTTAATTTTTGACTCAGAAATTTTTACTCATGAAATAAATTAAAACCGAAAAAACCACCACGTTCAGATGTCAAACATTTGGAATGTGAATGTCTTACGCTTACCGACTCGCTGCAGTTTTCTCCATATTTTATTGAATTTTTTTTTATGAAAAATACATGTACTAGAACAGTTGAACGCAGGTGCAACTACATTTATTAGTATTTTTTCTCTTGATATTTGAATTGTTTCCGTTTATGAAGAGAGAAAGAAAGAGGGCAGTGGATGGAAAAGACGGAGAGAGGAGAGAGAGAGGAAGTGAAAGAAGGAGAGGAGACAAAGATAGAGGGAGAGTGATAGAGATGCAAGAAAACAGCTTAATTTCTTGCTTTAACACGCAAACATATGAACACGCCACGTTTCTAAAGCACTCTCTTTTCTCATAAAGGTTTCCGTATATAGCAGTGGCGTCGGAAGCAAATTGAAAGTGGGGGGGGGGGGGGCTAAACTAATCCTCTGAAATCTTGACAAGGAAAAAAAACCAAAAACCTAATCCCCAATTCCCTAAATCATGAAAATCCTAATCCATAGGGGGGGGGGGGGGGGGGGGGGAGAGACTATAGGTAAAAAAAAATATTCTTACCTACCAAAATCCCCCCCCCCCACAAATCTTGAAATTCCTAATCTGTGGGGGGGGGGGGGGGGCTATTATACCTGTGACTCCAACATCTCAATATTTCAATGTTTCCATCTTTTCATTGTAAATTTCGCAAAAATTATCTTTCTTGCGAGAAAAAGTTGGGGGCTGAACCCTCTATGATGCTATGTGCCCATTGGTTAGGTCTAACTTAGCAAAAAAATGGGGGGGGGGGGGCTCACCCCCCCCCCCCTCCCCGGTTCCGACGCCCATGTAACCACTGGTATCACCATTTCTGTTGGTTTACAATTTTATAACACGATTTTTTATCCAGTATTTAGAAAAACTTTAAAACAGGATTGGTCTATAGACCATAAGATCGTGGAACACTATTATAGATCGACCCTTGTGATCAGTAAGCTGTTGTAGATTGGGATATTTCAATATCAATGTTCTAGATTACAATGTTAGTATAACTCATTGGCGGATCCAGGGGGGGAGGGTCCGAACCCCCCTCCCCCTTCTCTGGGACATATGATTTTTTTTTAAAACTTGTAATTCCTATTTAAAGGCAATCTTTCCCATCTATAATATAATTACTGTAATTATCTCAAAGAAATGCTTTTAAAATTGCTTCTTTAAAGAATGTCTTACAACATACTGTAATTTACATGTATTTCTTATACGAAAAAAAAACCCTAATGATTTTTTTTATCGACAAAAAGTACTCCCCTTCATCATCCAGTGTTCACTTCCATAAGTAAATATGTGGGAAATAAAAAAAAATACATAAACGTAAGCAGTATCGCTAAAAACACAGATTAAAATAACAACTACAATGTATTTTCTGCTCTATTTCTTTAAAAAAAAAATCGATCATAGTTCATACAGTTTTGAACTGACAAGCCATCAAGTAAAACGACGTTCAAGTACAAGTACATGCATTCGTTTTACTTTTAAAAGCTGCATTCAAATGTATTTTTTAGTTTATTAACTGAAGTAATTATAATAGAAAAGTTTTACTTCGTTTCATACGAAAAATATCTTAGAATTTTTCTTTGGCCTTGTAAATGATTTTCACTCATTCTTTTTATGAGTTGATCTACTCGGGGGGAGGTGGGTAGGGTTACCCCCCCCCCCTCGGTAAAACTCAAATTTCTTACGGAAGTGGGGGTGATGGAGTCCCCACCTCCCTTGGAAAATAATTTTTTTTTACATACTAGTAAAATCACCAAAAATTTGCCTCGACAACCCCCCCCCCCCCCCCTCGGGACAAACCTAAATACTAACCCCCCCCCCCCTGAAAAAAATATACTTGATGCACACGTTTCGTGTTACGTTTTAATATCATTGAAATCTAATTGTTGTGTCTTTATTCGTTTACTTGGTAAAGTTAAATGAAATATGAAATATTGTTTGAAAATACCAGATTATCAATTTTTGCGTTAGGCGAAAAGTTGTGATATTGATTAATAGTATCCCTCTTTACAACACAGACAGTTTTATTTAATTCTTATTCTATGATCATGTACACAGTTGACTGAAGAAAAAAAATAATGAGAAAATCATATCAGGCAATAATATAGGTATTCGACAAGCGTAAAAGCGTACACATGTATATTCCTTGGGCGTTTCGTATCTATAGACGTGTTGATAAATCTTACCCTGTATTTCTATCATAAAACGCTTCAGTGACAGGCGTAATAATCAAAATATTAAATTCTGATAGAAAACAAAACTTTGTCAAAGTTAAAAGGGATGACATACATATCATATCATATCATACTCGTATCACCCGACTTCATATAATATGATGAATCAATAGCAGCAATAAGTAAAGTTATGAACATAATTATAAGGCAAAATGTTAAGTCTATATAATTATATTCATAAATTATTTTATACACATAAAAATGACATAAATAAAATGGCAAGCGAGCATATTAAATTGACAGTCGTAAGATTTCTACATAAGAGGTCTCCCTTTATTTTTAAGCCATTTGCAATTTTTTTCCTTTTTATCTATGCTTGCTATTTAGTACAGTAAAATAAAATACTAACGTAAGAAAAATATCAAATCATCTTCAGGTAAACGGTAGGCGTATGGATTCCGCCTATATTTACCCATGGTTTTTTCTCATGTTGTGTTAATTAAAAAATGTGGTAAATTTTTAATTAATCTTCTTCTCGGCGGGCGTATGCATTCTGCGTAAGAGTTATCTACTTTCCCGATTTTCACTAATTTTGTGTTAATTGATGAATTTAAAGTCAAGTTTTTATTTCTATTATCGTTTATTAAGCCAAGTAAACTAAAATATCAAAGAAATAATTAAAATAATCCATCACATAAACGGCAGGCGTATACATTTTCTTGGCAGGCGTATGATTTCTTCGTAAGAGCTACCAGCTTACCCGATTTTTACTTATTTTGTGTTAATTAATTAATATAAAATCAACTTTTGATTTCTATTATCATCTATTTAGTAAAAAGAAATAAAATATCAAAGAAAAAAGTAAAATAATCCATCAAATAAACGGCAGGCGTCTAGATTTCCTCGGCAGGCGTATGAATTCTACGTAAGAGTTATCTATCTTTACCAACATTAAACATTTTTGCTAATTTTGTGCTAAATAATCAATATAAAGTCAACTTTTTGTTATTATGATACTTAATTTAGTTAAGTTAAATAAAATATCGAAGAAAATATTAAAATAATCCATCAGGTAAACGGCAGGCGTGCGGTTTTCTCTCGGCAGGCGTGTTTTCCCCGGCAGGCGTCGGCAGGCGTGTTTTAGTATGACCCTTCTGAGTCACGTGACAAACAGTGTTTGTGGAAACATGGCGAATTTGTATACAATTACCAAATTTGCACGTTGTGGGAAATGTCTGTTATTTGAGAGTTGATATTCTGAAAAACAGGTTAGGCAGTCTATTGATTTTGTCTTGTTCTTGTTAATTGTTATTGCGGAGATGCCTTTCTTCTCCATTGAAAGAATAAGATTTCATCTCTTGGCACTGTACCAGATTTCTTAACTCGTGGTGAAAAGGAGAAAGAGATAACACGATTTCTCATAACGCAACTTTTGTCTGTGAAAGATAAGAAACTATGTGCTATGTTTTTGTGAACGTTTCCACTGTTTAAACCGCCCTAGATTGTAATATGGATGTTTCTAATAGCAGTGTAAACAAACCCATATAAGACTGACCCGGTGTTTGGCCAGTAAGCTCTGTATGTCAATATTGCCATAACGGTTGATCCATAGTTCTAGACAGGGATGGTCATTAATGGTCACCGTCAGTTGATTTGCTACGGTTATATTTTGTCCCCAGCTTCGGAGAGACCTGCCAAAATGTGAGTCAGCTAGATTGCTGCGGTGATTAGTACAAGGTTATGTATACTTTGCTAATAAGATTAGTTCTGTGAGGCATCCCACATAAACCTTGTAAACAGCCAACTGTGAGCAGATAAACTGTGTAGGATGTCCACTAATGCTCTCTCAGTGCCATCTGCCAATACATTGCCTTGCTGCTGTATATCTTATTCATGTTTTTTCTTTAACATGGCCTAGTGTTTAATTCATCAATGTGCCAGACATAGGATTTTTCAGTGTATGTACAAATGAAATGGATGTTTGCATTTTTGTCTTTAACAGTGGATATAATTAAGTATATTGGAAATGTATCAGTTGAACTTACAGACTATTTTAAGACATGCAGATCTCTTGAATATATTGTTACCAGCAAATTTCCAACACTCTTTCAGTGCTGATTAGTGACTAAGCTTCAGAGGAATTACTTTCTGTGATTACCAGATATGAAATAATATCATTTTTCCAATATTGTTTATGAACCTCTCTGTTTAACCTTTGTTTTATAGGATGTATGAAGACAGTTTGAGTGAAACCCTATCTGCCAGTGAGTTGAGTCGAGTTCACGTCCCTGGGATGGATCAGGATTACGATGACACTGCAGAGTTCTACCGCTACTACTCTCCTCCCTCTTACAACACTCAGGTTTCTGCGGACTGTGTGTTCGATGTGCCTGACGCAGAGGAAACCCTTAAGCTTTTCCGCAAACCTTTCAAAATTGTCAACCCCGGAAATCACATTACCAAGAGGACCCCTGAATACTCCAGTATCAGCTTCATGCACTGTCGCCACCTCCAGGGCCTCGGAAAGCAGTACATGAACCTAAGGTCTGTAATGGAGGAGAGAGCAAGACTTGAATTCCTCAGGGACTGTTTGTTCAGAATCAAGAGTGTCACTACATTTGTCCATGATCTGGAAAACTTGGTGCAGGCGGAATACCGTACATACTATGCTATCATGCATAACTGTTTGATGGACAACCCCTCCAGTAAGATCTATTGTCTGAATGCATTATGTGAAGATCTGAGGACTCATGTTGGGCATTGGAATAACATTAAACAGTGTTTACACAACAACCGCTGGCTACAGCCCATCCTGGGCCGGCTCTATCTGGATCTGGAGTACGTCCGGAGGGTCCTGTCTCAGCTGTACAGTGACGCCATCTACTGGATGGAGAAACTCATTGTCATCGGCCTACAGGTGTTTGCTCACGGCAGCATGGCCACACTGACTCAAGAAATTGTGTGGAACATAGCAAGAGGACTGGAAGATTTCAACAATGTAGCTAATGGATTATTCAAGAGTAGATACATGAGCATCTCATATTTCATTCTGGAACACTTACAGTCAGAGATGACAAATCTGACTTGTAAATCTGACCCCAGGGTCACAAACCACCCTGGTCATGTCTCCTTTTCTGTGAAAGCCATTCCCTTTTCTAAGATTCTCAACATAATTGCTGTTGAACGTGCTAAATATGCTGCCATAGAAACCCACCGATTTTTCACTGCAAACGAAGACTTCGTTCGGATCCTCTATTCTGGAAAATTACCAAATTATGTGTGGAACGATGAAGTGCAGTATCCTGGTCACATATCCCACCACCTTGATACGTCGGACTACCACACTGCCAGTGGAAGCATGACCTCAATCAGTGGAGCCATTCTCAAGGTCGGGTCGGTCCGAGCCCCTGATCTTACCCCCTATGAACCCCCACTAAACGAGTTTGCTCGTCATGAAAACGAATTTGCTGAAAACTTTTTACTTATTGTGTGCAATTCAACCAATCTCCTCAGGAAAGGTGAGAGTAGTTCTAAAAGTAAACATAAATCTGGGAAATCCCCACGAAGTCCTTCCTCAAAGCCCCCCAAAGGGCAGGACACCCCCGTTCTATCTCGAGCAGACTCGAAAAGGAAGACGGTTTCCTGGGGGGATAGTGCGGACACCTCAATCCGGTCACAGCTGACTAATCGCTACATGGACGTGCTGTGGAGGTTCTTTGGCTCAGCCCTGGAGCAGTGTTTCTATGAGCCGCTGTGGGGTTGTCGTAGTAACCAGATGGTGGGTGAGCTGGGGAGTGTGGTTCTTAGTGGTGCTACCATGGTGACAGTTGTCAGGAATATGATGGAGCATGTTTGTCTCAAAGGTACACACTGAAATTAAAAGAACCTTTAGAGCTTGCACTCTCTCAAATCATAAAACGCCTATATATTGATCCACATTATCTTGATTTATCAACCCAGTGTAATAAATTCAATTACATTTAATTCTAATTATTGTATATAAAATATGTTACATTTTGTTTTAAAGTAGACTTTTGATGTTATATATATATTACATATTTTACAGACATGTTCCCCACCAATGCTGTCCCCCCTATCCTGGGCGTGGCCAGGAAACTCCATGCACAGACAGCTCTGCAGTCCTGGGATATATGTAAGTACCGGAAGTCTAAAACAGTGAAACATTGGACCATCCTCCCTTGACATGTCTTCTGTTATACCCCGTAACCATGGTAACTGTCTGACTCTGAACTACTGATTATATCTGTAATTTTTACAATTTGTCCAATCTTACTGCAAGTTTTATAGCATTCTGATCTTTGCATTCTAAACTGTAAGACTTTAATGCATGTGCTAATTTATAAAGTTACCTGACATGGGAATTTCTTACCATTGATTTAAATATAAACATTTATACTAGTATCACTTATGATGTCAAGGTAAAATTTCTGGACCCATGTCATTGATTTGTATTTAAACTTGGACTATATCTTTCAGAGAATTGTAATATTGAAGACATTTACTGAAATTTTTGCTCAGTGACCTATTTGATTTAATGATGTGTGATGTGTTTCCAGTGATGTGTGAGGCCTTGGGCTGTCAAATGTCAGACAAGTGTTACCCCTGCCTCCTGGCGTCGGGGGACCACAGCACCAAGACCGGGATGTTACTGAGGGACACCTATCAGCCATTGTTTAGCCTCCTACAGGAAAACCTGAAAGATCTCCCGGAATCTGCCAAAGGTAAGAATCCCAGGTCTCTCTCAATTAGTTACACCCTCAACATTCAAAAATAGAAAGTTGCAATTGTTAGCAAAAGATACTCATTAAAATCAAATGTACTTGCATTTAAAACATATTTAGATACTTCTTATACACTGCAAGGACACTTGGATTTCATGAGATATGTTTATTTTTCTATTTATTTCAAGATGGCAGTCTGTTGCTACCCAGACAAGACCTTGACCTCTCCCAGGTGACAGGTATCATTTGTCGTCTGCTCGCCAACGGTCAGGTGGCCCACAGCTGGTGCGTCCACAAATCTCACGGCTTCCTGTCGTCCTGGGCAGTGGGCAGCTTTCTACTGGTCACCCAGACAGACCTCAAGGTAATCCCCTTTCTACTGGTCACTCAGACAGACCTCAAGGTAATACCCTATCTACTGGTCACCCAGACAGACCTCAAGGTAATACCCTATCTACTGGTCACCCAGACAGACCTCAAGGTAATACCCTATCTACTGGTCACTCAGACAGACCTCAAGGTAATCCCCTTTCTACTGGTCACTCAGACAGACCTCAAGGTAATACCCTATCTACTGGTCACTCAGACAGACCTCAAGGTAATACCCTATCTACTGGTCACCCAGACAGACCTCAAGGTAATACCCTATCTACTGGTCACCCAGACAGACCTCAAGGTAATACCCTATCTACTGGTCACCCAGACAGACCTCAAGGTAATACCCTATCTACTGGTCACTCAGACAGACCTCAAGGTAATACCCTATCTACTGGTCACTCAGACAGACCTCAAGGTAATACCCTTTCTACTGGTCACTCAGACAGACCTCAAGGTAATACCCTATCTACTGGTCACTCAGACAGACCTCAAGGTAATACCCTATCTACTGGTCACCCAGACAGACCTCAAGGTAATACCCTATCTACTGGTCACCCAGACAGACCTCAAGGTAATACCCTTTCTACTGGTCACTCAGACAGACCTCAAGGTAATACCCTATCTACTGGTCACTCAGACAGACCTCAAGGTAATACCCTATCTACTGGTCACCCAGACAGACCTCAAGGTAATACCCTATCTACTGGTCACCCAGACAGACCTCAAGGTAATACCCTATCTACTGGTCACCCAGACAGACCTCAAGGTAATACCCTATCTACTGGTCACCCAGACAGACCTCAAGGTAATACCCTATCTACTGGTCACCCAGACAGACCTCAAGGTAATACCCTATCTACTGGTCACTCAGACAGACCTCAAGGTAATACCCACCAGGTCTCCTCACTCTTTGGATTTGCTGTAAAAGCAATCTTTATTTATATATGTAAAAATTTCGCAAGGTTCAGGAGAATGTCATAGTTGAGAATATGTCTTGCAACTATGACATTCTTGTTCAGGTGGAAGTGCCTATGTAGATAGACATATACAACTAACCTGTTATGTATCTATATTTGTATTTGTATCAATGTTTGATATAATCTAAATAATTATGCTCTGTTGCAAACTAGTCTATTACCAATAAATTGTGAAGTAAAGTCACAGAGAATATAGGTTGGTTTTTGGAAGGCTAAATCTTCTCCTATTGATACTATACACTGTTTAAGATTGACAAATGTTGAATATTTCTATGAAGTTCAGTGTTATTTTATGATTCAGCCTTGACCTTTATCTCTATAACTACAAGTCAGGTATGCAGACTTTTCAAATGTAACAAATTTTACAATATATGCTGGGTAATTAACAAGGACCGGCTCTATCCTACTTTTGTTTTGCTTTAAAAGTGCCTCCAAGAGATAAGTAAATATTGACAGTAATATGGATTATATCTAGGTCAATGTTTTGACTTGATTGAAGTGGTCATTTTTGTTCAAATATTTTGTAAAGCCCTAGATAAAGTGATTTGATATGTAGGTCAAAACAAAGAGGGATTGGTATTTCATGCATATCTTGGCAATTAAAAAGTGCTATGTTTGACCAGCCTTGTTTGTTTATAGAAGGTTCAATAAGAATGCATGGAAATAAACGTATGAATTATAAAGTCAAACATTTTTAAGGAAAAAGAAATGTTATGCAGTATCTTCAAGAAAACTTGTGCACTTGAAGTGATTGTGTGATCCCTGTAAACGAGAAATTGGATCTTGCCAGGCAGAGAAAAAACTGCTCGTTTTCAGTAGACATGATTGTGTGATCCTGGATTGGACTTAAATTTTAAAACAATTTTTACAAAATTAAATAAACTATCTATTCAGTTTTGGTTTTCTAATCTAATTATGTTACCTGATATTTATTTTAACACATCATGAGAAGAACAAAAAGAAATGGTATTTATTAAACACATGTTTATTTATTCCTAATGTTGATACAGTTTTTACTAAATACTGCAAGTTAACAAAAGGGTATTGACCTGTAGTCTTTTAATCAGTGTATATGATACCGGTAGTTACACATCCTATTGGAAGTTAACTTGCCTTGATGGTCATTTTCGGTTTTACTAACATAGATTATTCTTTTATTTTTCCTCTGACAGATCTTGGCTGATGAAATGAAGAAAGCATTGCACAATGCACAGCTGTTCAGCTCAAAGAACGTCAGTAAAACAAAGCTCTGTGAACAACAGATGGGTATATATCTCTCAGAGGTCACACGGCTGATGTCAGAGGTCAACAACCAGCTGCAGGTAAGGTCAAGGTCATTGAACCTGAGGTCAATTATGTCAGCCCAAGGACATCCAAATTAAAGTCAAGCTGCTAGTCTATGAATGCCTTAGCAGAAAACATTTGTAAAGAGTTAAAAGATATACTATTGTGTTTGACAAAAATCTGAGGACTACGATAGCTTTCTGCATTATGAATACCTTTCTATGCATTTGATAAATGAATTAGTCGTTGGTGTGTGTGAGAGGAGATCTATGGTTTGTTTTCTTTTTCCAGTCTCTCTCGGGTGCCGCCATAAAGGTCTTCTCAGATAACTGTAGCAAACTCTCGATGGACTACTTCAGTAGTGAGATGCCACAGGGAAAAGTCTGGAGGAAAAAAGCAGGTAGGTTTACTAGCCAGTTGTTCTACAACTGAATATTATGTGAAACAAATATACAAAGGAAATTCATGGGAAATGATGACTCAAATTTCATGCACAGTAATTTCATGTGAATTTCAATTTTGTGTACATGTACTTGAGTTCACATGCAACATTTTCATTTGAAACTTGTGCATCTTGTTTTCAAATTAATTTTATGCTAAAAGTGACACATATATGCAAAATACGTGAAAAAAGGAAGAGTGACAGTGTAAAGAAAGGAATTTATATGGAGTCTTTTGATTTGTCCGCCCTGATTGACCTTACCAATGGCCCCTGTTTAATTTGATTTTCATCCTTAGGTGGAGATTGTTTAAGTTGCAGGGAATGGATTAGTAAGCCTACTTTGTTTACAATTCTTGAGTTTTTCTTCCTTTAGATTAACATTTGTCCTTTACATTTTAATACGCAGGATAAATGTCATATTTGCTATTACCAGTAGTGCTGTTTGCCTTTTTTCTAGTTATTTCTTGTGTGTTCAAATGTTTTCATAAATTTGGCCCCCACCTCCTTTTTGTTACCTGTAGTTATAAATAACAGTTAAAGACTGCAGTTCTTGAGTGAACTGTTGCTTCTTAATGAGATGTCTTCATCAGTTGTCAAATATCACGCCGTGATTTCATTGCCATTTTCACGTTTGATTTAGAATTAATACAAACCAATCAATTTGCTCCTACCTTCTGGTTATTGAGAATTTAACATCATTTTCATTTTAAAAATATCAAACCAATGCTGATTAATCAGTATGCCCTTTATTAGGTGAGATTTTACTGTCATTTTCTTTATTATAAAGAATTAATATTAACAATTGATTAGCCCCGCCCTCAATAACGCAAAAGTTTATTGTCGTCTTCATTTTAATATACAATTACATGTAATATTAACCAATGTAATATTAACCAATCAGTTTGCTCCTACTGTTTAATACATTATATTTAATTGTGGTTTTCAGACCTGCCGGCGGAGCACAGCCTGTACATTGAGCACGCTCTGGAGACGATTCTGGAGCCGGTCATTGATGGCGTCAGTAAACTGAAGAAAGCCGCCCAGCTCGGAGTCGTGTCGCAGGCAATCAACGCGTTCTGTGAGGCGTGGAAAAACAACATCCTCAAACACAAAATCAAGTTCAGGTCAGGCCTCATTCACAAAACTATAGAACCTACCCTTACTTTGTGTCAGACCTCATTCACAATACTATAGAACCTACCCTTACTTTGGGTCAGGCCTCATTCACAAAACTATAGTACCTTCCCTTACTTTGGGTCAGGCCTCATTCACAAAACTATAGAACCTACCCTTACTTTGGGTCAGACCTCATTCACAAAACTATAGAACCTACCCTTACTTTGGGTCAGGCCTCATTCACAAAACTACAGAACCTACCCTTACTTTGGGTCAGGCCTCATTCACAAAACTACAGAACCTACCCTTACTTTGGGTCAGGCCTCATTCACAAAACTACAGAACCTACCCTTACTTTGGGTCAGGCCTCATTCACAAAACTATAGAACCTACCCTTACTTTGGGTCAGGCCTCATTCACAAAACTACAGAACCTACCCTTACTTTGGGTCAGGCCTCATTCACAAAACTACAGAACCTACCCTTACTTTGGGTCAGGCCTCATTCACAAAACTACAGAACCTACCCTTACTTTGGGTCAGGCCTCATTCACAAAACTATAGAACCTACCCTTACTTTGGGTCAGGCCTCATTCACAAAACTACAGAACCTACCCTTACTTTGGGTCAGGCCTCATTCACAAAACTATAGAACCTACCCTTACTTTGGGTCAGGCCTCATTCACAAAACTACAGAACCTACCCTTACTTTGGGTCAGGCCTCATTCACAAAACTACAGAACCTACCCTTACTTTAGGTCAGGTATATGGGGTAGATTTTAATAGTGTAAGAATCACAGTAAAAAAAATCAAAGAAATTATCATAGCTTTGATTAAATGAACTTTGGCAGAATTTTAGTGTGTCACAGTCACAGTAATTGAAAATCCCAGAAACTGACCTGACATTGTTTCAGTGAAGAGTGATAGATTTTAAGTGTGTTACAATCACAGTCTTCCTGATGGATATTTTCAATGTCGACCATTTTTCTTTGCAGCTATGTGGGGGCGTATCAGCTTGGAGTAGATATAGGTTACATGAGGGCATGGCTGGGGGAATACGTCACTGACCCTGAGGTCAGACAGGCTGTCCTTGACCTTCAGGTGTTTAAGTATCTGAGTGGAGCCGTCATGATTCTGAAGAAGCAGCCATTCCGCAGGGGTGGATCTAAATTCCGGGAGCCATGTTCTATGGAAGATCTCAGTAAGTCGGAGCTGTTTGCAGCCTGTTAAGAAATGATATTTGTTCTACATATTTCTGTTCAAATTTTTCAAAAAGTAAAATTGATTTTGAATGATTATGTTATTGTTTTGAGGGTTTAATTATTTTGATACACAAATATTTTCCTGTAGCCCATGTTGGTGATGGTAAGGAAATATGAATTTTCAATGAGATTGCTTTAAAATTGTTTTTTGAATTTGAACATTTGGCTAGCCAGTGAATAGTATTGCAGCTAAATTTAAATTCATTTTAAGCTTTGCTTGTGAAACCATTTATATCCTTGTGAAATCCTTTTTGCCTCTGATCCATAGATGTGTATTGACTTTTTCTTATGTGTGTTTGTAGAAGCTACTGGGTATATTTCACTCCTGATTACTTCATACACTTGATATAAAGGCAGCAATGTTTTAATTTCGTATACATTAATTTACACTTTAATTATGAATATTTATCATCATCACACTAGTATTTGAGTTATTTTTCATGTCAGGGCTGTTAGGTTATGGATACTGGATATCCATTTGATTCTTTGCTTTCTCCTTGTAGGTTGCAACGGGCATGCTGACCTTGAAAACATCAAAGTGGAACGGAACATTTCCCGCTCTGTTGATACGGATCTTCCACCCCCGATGGACGAGTCAGACATAGAGTATGTAAACAACATTAACGAGTGGCTGTCCCTGCGTGTACAGGGGGGCTCACGGGCGTGGAAGTTATCTTGTCTGAATGCTCCACAGACCAATGATTAGTGACTAGTACAATCGTGGATGTGGAAAAATATCACAATCATGGAGGTGGAAAAAGATCACAATCATGGAGGTGGAAAAATATCCTAATCGTGGAGGTGGAAAAAGATCACAATCATAGAGGTGGAAAAAGATCACAATTGTGGAGGTGGAAAAATATCCTATTCGTCGAGGTGGAAAAAGATCACAATTGTGGAGGTGGAAAAAGATAACAATCATGGAGGTAGAAAAATATCCTAATCGTGGAGGTGGAAAAAGATCACAATCATAGAGGTGGAAAAAGATCACAATTGTGGAGGTGGAAAAGGATCACAATCGTGGAGGTGGAAAAAGATCACAATCATGGAGATAGAAAAAGATCTTTAATGAATTCTGCACAGAATACGTTTACTGGGTAGATTCAGGCAAGATCTCGGTCATGGAAAAAATACAGAGACAAACGAATAGATCTGGTTGTGGGAAATCCACAGGAAATGACAATTAGAAGACTTCAGTGCTTTAATCAGATAAAGTGTCCATAGAGAGAACCATGATGACAGTGGAGGTTATACTGCAATACCAGACACCCATCGGGAATGATTCCCACAGGGAAAAACACCACATCCTCTACAAAAGGAGATAATTCCATGTTTGCCATTGGATTGACATACGATGTAGAAGTAACAAATCACTCCATAACAATTACCATCCATTGGGAATTTTCTCTGTGTCAGTTTTAGGTGTGGATAGCATTTATTTATTTTTTTTTTAGAAACGCTATCCATTATGTGCTACATTTGTACCGAAAAGTGCTGAAAGTTTTAACACAGTTTTTCCAACTCATCTTTTTACATATGCATGGGTGTGTATCATGAAAATTTTTTGTTTAACTTATAAAACACCTAATTTTTAGCATTCATTTCTTGGTAGATGTTCATGGTTTTTATCCATTCCTATTAATGGACCCACTCAACTTCCCAGGACAAGTTTATAGTGGTATGATACCATCGATGTTAGCCAGGGGTTTTTATTCCACCCTGCCCATGGGGAGGGAAGTTGATGAAAATCATTTGGCTTATGAAGATGCATGGTACAGACTCTGATATAAGTAAATAGGTCCCTATGTATGTTATGTATTAGTAGGATAGCTACATCAGCATACATAATGGCTGGTACTCTATCACAGACTTGTAATGTCTCTCTTGCTGAATTAAGTCAGAAGTTATCTTTCCTTGTATCGTTGTAGCTGATTCATAACATTCATTTGTTGATGTAATGGTCTCTAGTTCTGATATTTATTAGACATTGTGTAAATCTGTTACAATATAATTGGTACCTGAATCACACGTTTCACCACTGCCAGATGTTTTCTTTCACTAAACTACATGTACTGGTACACCTGGGTTTACATTTTGTTTTAGTTTCCAGATTGAAGCTGGAAGCATGCGTTGTTTTGTTGGATTGTAAACATGTTGTTTAGCTGTTAACAGATTTTGAGCTTCAAGTCAATTATATTGCATAACAGCAGTGATACAGAGTGAGAATGGACGAATGTGAGGTTCTACATGAATCCAATCTACGAAACTTGTGATCCTGTTTGTCAATGTTGAAAATCAAAATCTTTACAAGCCCAGTTCTTGTCATGAACCAGCTCAGGAAATATTGAAGAATGGCAAACATTGGTACCTATATTTCGTTAATGTTTCTGCTGACAAGCACATAGATATATGTCTAGTAGGAGAGGCCGTTTTGCCAATCACCATAGGGCAGAAAGCTTCACTGTGTCGTTTTGATACTTTTATATTTGCTATTGTCTGCAGTTATCGCAATTGAACAGCTTTGGCAATTTGTCATGACACTAAGTATGACTTTTGTTGTGCATTGTGCCATTTGTTACAAAAGTGATTGTTGTCCTCGAGTTTTGACTGTTGTACTTGATGAAGATAGACTTTCATTATTTCTTGGAATATTTCTGTCCTGTTACATGCCGTGTACAGAGTTACTCCCCCTGGGAATGTGAGCTGTTGTTTAGGTTTGGTTGTTTTATTGTCATTTGCTTTATCCTACCCATCACTTTTGGTTTCGCTGTGTGTTTTGTTCACACAACGTTCGGTCATCTTTCATTAACTACAACTCCTGTTACATTATACTCAAGTGACTGTAGATGCAGGAAATGTTCTCAAATCATTGGGCATTGAACTCTCAGTCATCTAGCTTTGAATCCATTTGTTATTTGTTATAATACAATGTAATTCATGTAGATAGTGCTAGTATTTCTTATGACTGTTGTTCTTTAAGGTACATTGTACAGTTAAAGTTTCTAAAATAGAAATGATAATGATTTATGAGTGAAACTTGCAGGAAATCAGTTGTGCGTTTTTTTTTATAGGTATTCAGTCCATAGATTAGAGAATTTTTAAAACAACTGTGAAACTTGTTGACCTTTATAAAAGATAACTTATCAGAATATTTTTTTTAACAAGTGATTTATGAATAATGAATCCAAAAAACAAGTTGTATATGATAATATACTTCTCAAGTATGTTTACAATTCCGATTTAATATAATGGATTCTGTATTTTGTGCCTATTTAAGTTGAATACCATTAGATTAAGCGAATGATATACAAAGTTTGTTCCCCCCACCGATTGGTATTTTGTTCTGTGATAATCCCATGTGACAAAAAGATGAGTTATGTATCCTTTGTTATCGTCACAGTTTACAGGCAAGCTCTGTGGCCTGATGGCCTCTTTATATCTTTATATATTCTAGTCAGTCTTACCGATTATTTATATTTATTTATTATTTATTGATGCGTTTCCATGTCAGATACTGTTGCTGAGTGTAATCTTAAGTCTACACCTGTCAAAAATAAATTATAGGTGCCTGTTTTCTCTCAACCTATTCCTAGATGCATTAGAGGGGCAATAATGTTACCCTGTCAATGTCAATGATCTTTATGGTCAAAAAATTTAATATTTCAATATTCTGTTGTAATTAAGATAGGTTGAAATTTATCTAATTTAGACAAAGGTGTTTTAGTCGTAAACGAGGGTCTCTCCAATGTTACTCTGTATTTGTCTGTGATATTTGTTTTGTCTAAATTATTTATTATTTATTTTTACACCTATTTGTTTTTAATATTCTGTTTACACAGACTTGGTATTTTACTCAGCAATAGAAGAGAATGATTGTTAACATAAGTTATCTCCCCTGGTTCTCTCCTTCCGTCCTCTAGCTGAAACCAAATAAAGGATCTTCTATCAAGTAACTAGGTGTGGTCTTGGAATTTCTCAGAGAGAGAGAGAGAGAGAGAGAGAGAGAGAGAGAGAGAGAGAGAGAGAGAGAGAGAGAGTGTGTGTGTTCAAGGAAGTGGTAATGATAATTGTTCCAAGCAAAAAAATATTTGATGAAGTGGACACATTTCTTTCCAATTTTATTTTGGTTTATTACGTACAAAAATCAAAATAGGTGTGCTTCAAAGCAGAGGAATTCACTACATGTATATATTCCTTTCAAACAATGATTGTGAGGAAATGTTGAAAAGTAAAGAAACTGTGCTCATCTACCAAAAAACTTAAGTATAATTACTCTTTGGAATAGGTATTTCTTATATTTAATTTTTTTTTGCGACTTTGGAAAATGCGTACAAGCTGAGCATCAACGCAGACACGCTAACACTAGAGTGGACGAGGTTTATCTTGAAACATATACCTTCTGAGTTCTTTGACTAACTAGAGTTATCGTTCCTCTCCCGTGAGAGATGGGTGACAGCATCACGTTTTAGTAACATTCCTTAATAACATAAATATAGAACCGCTAGCTGCTCGGTGATTTTAGCTACATGTATATATTTCTTCATTTAACATTCTGATCTGCCCTGGAAACATTTCGACATTGATCATTCTTTAAATATAGGAATTCCCACCATGAACGTCATATAGTTTCAAAAACCCGAAATTTACAATCTGAATTTCAAATTTATCAAAAAAAGAAAAAAAAAAACCCTGATAACTTTATCAAATGAAATGTCTCTTTTAAATTGACAGTCTTTCTTCCTCTTTTTATTTTTCCACTTTATCGAAATTCAAATGAAAGGCGTGTGTCCCAAAATCATTTTAACAATTTTAAGTTTATCGATATAAAAATATTCTCACGTTTTTAAATATGATAAGAAACCATGAATCAGTACCGCGGGAATTGAATTATGTACACCAAAATAAGTTCGGGTTCAACAAAGTCGCCGAGCAATCTCCCGTTCCTTGGGAACTCAGATTTGACCGAATTAAATCAGCCGTGCTCTCCATTAAACTTCTTGTCCCGAAATTCCATAGATTTGAAGAAAAAAATCTTTTTATATGAAGATCTATTCGTATATCAAGTATGTAGAAAATCGTACATGTAGTTTGTATACTTTGGACGACATAAGTCTAAGACACAATACTTGAGGTACGCGTCTCAAAGTCAAAGCAGATAGCGCTAACTGGAACTGTACCATGGTGTGTGTGTGTGTGTATATATATATATATATATATATATATATATATATATATATATATATATATATATATATATATATATATATATATATATATATATATATATATATATATAAATTTCATTTCAATTTGCACAGCGCCAATATGCATGTGTTCATGGCTATTTTGCGCCCTCAAGTAACCTTCAATCCACACCATGCACTAAGTAAACATTACTATAGTAATTAATTCGCACCTTCCAGTTAACTCAGATTCGTATAAGATACAGGGACCTGGCGTTAAAAATATTTCTTTTAATACTACAATTATCACTGGATAATTTTCTTTTTCATCATAACATTATCCCCTGTAGTATAGTGACCTGTGTCATCGATATCTGCGTCTTCCTGTTTCGGGTGCTTCAATGAACGTATTCAAGAAGCCACTACATTTGTGGATGAAAGAATCTGGGGGAATAAGCCGATGCAAAAAAGTCACATAGGTCCATTAAAAAAACTTTCTAAAAAATTTCACTTTTGTTACATTTATTAAACATATGTAATCATTTACATTCTGTGCTGCCATAACCCACAAAAAGTAACTTCACATTTAATTGTTATTAAGACAACAAAATAATTATATGCTAATTTGGCAACAAAATGATATAGAAATCGGATGTTCAAATTAGAAGGTAAAATAATATCTTCAAAACACTGTTAATGGCAAATTATTTAAAGCAAATTGAGCTGTATTTCTTAGAACTTTATTTTGCCGAAAAACCTGCCGTATGATAATTCTACATGTCAGTTAAACCTATATTTAAAAAAATATGAGTAGAATATAAAAAAATTAAAGAAGAAAGATATCACTTCTAGGCAACCCAGATATTTCACAGGACAACGATTCTGCAATTTAACTTCAGCCATTGTCAATATACATATTTTCCCCCAAACAGGCACGTAGTATCGTTTTTGAAAGGGGGCAGACTCATCCAAAAAAATCTTGACAAGCAAAAAAAAAAATCAACTTTAAAAAATCCTAATCCGGGGGGGGGGGGGGGGGGGGGGGGTTGTAGTATAGTGTATCTATATCTTCAATTTCACACTTCATTTCCTTATATTTTCATTCCAATTTTTTTTTATAAACTCCCCCAAAAAGTGGGGGGGGGGGGGCAACTCCATGATAATTGAATTTTTTATATGTAAATTTAAGAAATTTTGTTGCTGCGAGGAAAAGTGTGGGGGGGGGGGGGGGCAGGCCCCTGCCCCCCTTCCCCCCGATGTTACGTGCCTGCCCACAAATACATGACTTTCAGAAGTCTTCTGTCACTTTTGTAGTCAATTGCATTTAAGGTTGCTCTATACACCCACAGTTTATTCCAATTTTAAATGGAAGACCACAGAACATAGTCTTATCAAATATTAAAATGATGATAGGGATACTATAGGTATTTTAAAAGTATTTTCTAATGTTTTTTCGTGCTTTTGTAAAATATTTCTTAAAAAGACAGCTAAAAAATATAACAAATTGAAAGAAATATTTTTGTCATTTGATGGATCTTACCTTCTGACACATAAAAAAATATAACACCTCTTAACATTCAAAAATGTTATTGCAATTATTTTTTTTAGTATTTCCCCAAAACATAATTTTTCATATTTTCTTACTCTGTTGACAAATCATCTTAAAAAGTTGTTTTATGTTATAAGAAAATGTATTTTAAGAACTGTGACATAAAAAATTGAATGAAAATCATTGCAAATAAACACAAAAAATATTTCATAAATTTTATTTGGTATGAAAGTTCCTCAGGTAAGGGTTATCGTTCCTAAGTCCCAAGGCACAAACACCTTGGGGACTTTTCATTTCTGAGTTGAAGAAAATTTCCTAAATATATTGTTGGAATGATAAATACATACATATTTTATTATAGGCCTGTGTAAGTGAATATATATTCGCTTTAATGCAAAACTAAGTCAAATAAATAAAGGGGAAAATTGACTAGGCTAATAGGATTTATGTATCCCAACCTGAGAGAAATTCAAAGCAACCCTCCCATCCCCTTAATGTGGTAAGGAACATCTGTCGATATTAATGTGCATTAAAGTATACATGCATTATAATTGAAATACTTTCACTGGTTTAGAATTTTAATTCACAGTATTCAACCAAAAAATACGTTTTAGAAAGAAGATGGGGGAATAAGATGGCGCAAATGCCCATTCGGTTTAGTAGTGAAATACAATTTTGAATTTATTTTTCCCCAATTAAATCTATTCAAATATATTATAATACAACTTTGCAAAAGCAAAATTCTAATTATAGTCAGTTTTTAATATATTTAACAAAAAATAAGAAAAAAAAATATTGTCGGAAATTTTGATGGTATCGAACACGTAACATAAAAACTCTAGATATATAAGGTTAGCTTATGCCAGGTACTCTAACCACTGAGCCATTTCAGACACAACAAAGTGGGCTATTTAAATATTATGTGTGACTAAGGCCACGAACTATCGGACTTGTATTATTTTTTCAAAACGTTCAATTGTTGGGATACAAAATGATATTTTTAATGTATAGTGGGTCATCTCTCCACGTTTTTGTTGATTGAAATCAGTTTGTTTTCCAATAGACCTTAAATAGATTATGAGAAAAATATGGAGCACAGACCCACTCTATAAAAGAAAATGCCTTGAAGTTCTAAAAAATGACAGTATTTGCAGGTTTTGATACGTATACGCCTGTTTGAGGCAACATATTCCAAGTATTGAACATACCTATGGGTTAAAAATCAATGATTCGTTAAATATATATTGTTTTAAATGATTTAAAAAAAAAACCATCAGATTTATTGATACTTTAATTTTTCAGTAGCCTGTCCGACCGCGTATGGGCATTTTACGCGCCTTATCCACCCATCTTCTTTTGTAAAGTTAAACAATTTAAAGTTCTCAACGGGAATCGAACTCATGACCAACAGGTTTGTAGTGAACCAACTTTTTTTTTTTTTATCTTTTATTTGTAGTGAACCAACTAACCCACTACGCTACGGTGTAACATTTTAATAGTGGGAAAGAAACTATTTAAAAAATTATACTTGATTTTATTGTTTATTTCGATAAATAATACCACACAACGTGAAGGTGTCACATACCACATTACTTGTAAGTAATGAATTTTCCAATTATCAAATTAAATCTATTCATTGAAACAATTTTTTCAAAAGAGCGGTCCCCATACAATTTGCCTCAGTTTAAATCAGCCAGTACCGGAATTGCATGCTTCCAGATTTACTTTTTTGCGTACTGCGTCATAAAAAAAGTGGTGTATAGAGCCACCTTAAAATTTCGACGGGAAAATTGCAGCTGATATTGCTGTAAAGTTAACATTTTCAAAGAGAATTTAATCTTTCATTGTATTTTCAAATGTAAACTTTTATAGTATTATTTATAAGTCATCATCTTTGATAACTTTTGATCCTAAAAAGGAATGACCAATAGAATAACGTCACGAGGCCCACGGGCCTTAATGGTCACCTGAGTATAACAGCTCGGAAGCATTTGTTGGATTAAAGGTGTATAGACTATAATATGCTTTCTTCGATTATTCAAGCGGGTTACGAGGGTAACGATCACTGCAGAAAAAATACATAACGCGCTAACGCAGGTTACTAGTGTGTATTTTTTCTGCAATATCGCCACCTTCATTCCCCGCATGAATAACAAAAAAAAGTATTTCATTGTTTAAATAATGATATTATCCTGTATATTATTTAAATGTTTATGATGCAATGGAAGAAAAATGTTTGCAAATTCGCATATTTGACCAGCATTCCGGATACAGAACAATTTTTGAAAATCTTGGGATAGTAGGCATTATAAAAGTCCTGAGGCTCTGTCGGGAATATTATCAGATCAATATGTGTAGTAAATTTGTATTCTGGGAGTAAAAATGGCATCCCTTGATCAATTAGGCACAAATACAAGTACATTAATTACCATTTTCTCAACAGAAATTGAAATTATAAAGGCTCTATTCTGTATTACCACCCAATACATACCAAGGTTAGTATTTTTCAAAACATAAAAGACAAAACGGATGATTGTTTAAATTGTTTTAATATAACATGGCTGGTACACCTGTGTACAAAGAACTCATCAACTTTTACCCTGTTCACAAAAAAATCAGAGTTACCTCTCTTTGAATAATGCTAATATAAACAAGTAATAATTACTTGCAAACAAAAAATCCCATTGAAGTAACGTGGGAAAAATTCAAAACAAAGCACTGCTTTGCATTAAAAATGAAATCAGAATTTTTTAACAGATCAGCTAATTTGCTCATAAACTAAAATATTTTTAAAAATTAAACTTCAACAGGACTTGTGTCCAAACATAACTAAGAGCCCCAATAGAGCAGAACCCGTACCCCCTCCCAGATATTTAAACTCTCCAGAACAATAATATTGAGACCAAGTTAACCCGATATCAACATAAAATAAAGAACGAACTCATAAATCACGGGTCTCCGTCAAAATTTCCACAGATGACCAACTCCCCCCCCAGAACTCAATATCACCAGTATTATAGGACGATATGTATACCAGTAAAGAGAATGTATAGCCATAAAGGTATGTAGCCCAGTAGTATAGAGACACCTTATTGAAACACCTGTAGAACAGGCAGTAACTCAAATTATTTTACCCTCAGCACAATCCCCCGTGCTGTATCAAAAAGTGAACTTAATCATTAATTTATGTACAAAACAAATCTAGAATCTCTAAAAATACAAATCTATGGACAATCTCACGTTCACTGAAATACAGCCAAGATCATAATGAATAAAGATTGCACTCTGGTAGGGAAATTCCTTGTGTAAATCCCTATAATAACACACACAATAACAGTGCCAAATCACATCATTTATACACACAATCATCACCCAGTCAAACAAGCTTTATAGTACTCACTCGCACAAATTAATTATACAAAACTATAAAATGTGCTTCTAAAATATCCAGGCATTCCATAAAGTATCCACATATACAAATCGTTCAGATATATACAAATCGTTCAGATACACAATAAAGTATCCATTCACACAAAATATCCCCATATTCTCAATAGTCTTCATGTATACAAAGTATCCTAACACTCTCATTCATAGACTGGCACAAAGTTTGATTGGAAAACTGATTAAAGTGATCGCTTCACTTGTCTCACACGGAACAGTTTATTTGTGTAGTCCCAGGGCTATGACGATGTTATTTGGTTTCTCATATTGTCAGCCATCCCTATATCACAGAGAACAGTGCCCCAGCACAGAGTTGTGTCTCGCACAGAGTTTTGTGTCTGTTCATGTCCATGCATCACTGCCCGACACTACATTATTTACTAATTGTAATACCAAGTATTTCCAACCAAACACACCTGAGTATCAGCACCATGTTGTCAGTGACTCGTAGTTTGTATCACAGTCTCCTTTGTATCAATGAAATGCTTTATAGTACAATCACAGCTGTCTTTCATGACTTAGTAAAGCTCAAAGCCAATCAGAATGACTTATTTGTTTCACATGAAATCAGCCAATCGTGTGACTTTGTTTGGAGGAAGTGAGGTATTGATCAGATCTGTGGAGCCCGCGGTTCACGGCCCGTTATAGGAATACTGTTGCATGTGATGATGAGGATTATGATGGCTCTGCGACACAGAGGAAATGTCTGTATAGAAGTCTATACTCTGACTGTTCTTGGAAAGCTTTTCCCGACTGGACAACATATGATGGGGGCTGGGGATGCCAGCGTACAAGTTCTTGTGCTGTGTCCCATGTATGGGGTTCACATGAATGTTTGTCTTCACTTCGCCGGAGTGCATGCTCCCTAGGTAAGGTTCGGGATCCTGGGTGGGGACCCGGTTAAAGTGGGGACCATTGACTATCGCCCCCTGGTGGTATTGGGTCTTCCGCCGACGTTGGAAGAAAAGGAACGCCATGATTATCACCACAAGTAGAATTCCTCCTGGTACGCCGATCACCAGGGGAAGATTCAAATTGCTGCGCTCGATCGGGTAGGAATAATGGTTCTCATGATGCTCTGGAAAGATTGAACAACACGCAATTAAGAATAATTCATTCATAAAAACAAATAAAAGAACAAAAAAATTGGAGCAAATTGCCGAATCTCCAGCACAAATGTACCAGAATTTACAAGCTTGCAAAATTGAGACTTACTGGATTTGACGATGAGATGAGCGCTCCTCCAGCTGAATCCCATTGTGTTCGCAGCCAGACAGATGTACATCCCTCCGTCGGCCTCAGTCACGTGATGGATCACAAACTTATTGAGGTACGTGCCGTCGGATCCGCTCCCGATCTCACTGGACTTCAGGATGATGAACGGCTGTTTACTGATCACTATGGTGTTATTGGACTTGAACTTGGGGTCATCCACCCGCTTCAGCCACTGTAATTAAACACAGAACATTTCACTACTGTTTAATCGAGCAAGCATACACCACGCAAAGGACTGGTATTACTACTATATTTCCATGTTAAAACTTATTTGAGATTTGCTGACTGCCTGGAATCATTGCATTACGCGAAAGCTTATTTCTTAATTTCACATTCTACCCAAAGTTTATTCCTCTAGTGTATTTTGAATTTGGAAGGTACACTGAAACCAAGAGAATACTCTTTCCTGATGGGTAAATAATTCTGTTTTACTTCAGCAACAATCAAGAATCATTGCTATCTATATGTATTTGTTTTGGAGAGATTTGTGCAGCATGAGCAACAAATAATGTCTGCATTAAGGCCTTGACAGTCAGCATCCAGCATATAAATACTGAACCTGCCGCGCAGCGAGGCTTCCTGTTCGCAATGACCATCTGTTTGTCTGTTATTTACCCCGGGAAGTTGTTATTACAGGGGCTCATTTCAATGGATCATGTTTCTTCATTATTAAAGTTAAAACAAACAGACGTTCCATTCCACAAACAGAAGTAGACACACCAATTTATTGATCAAGTGGCAATGAGATGTATCCCAGCATTCAGTGTATATATTCACAACTGTTCAACATTTCAGAACCCGTCTCCATCCAGCGCCACCAATCAGAACCACAGGATTCTCTTCCTACACCCCGCGCTTACATTAAGTGATTTATTCTTTATTAACATCCCATCACTCTCTATATCATATCTCACAATTACACATGAACTTTTTAAATGTTGAACTTTTTGAATTATCTCGTTACCTGTATGTGAGGCTGCATCTCGCTGTTGATTTTACATTGGAGGGAGGCCGTCTCTCCGGCATTGACCGTCGTGTTGAGGGGGTGGGGGGCTAACAGCTCTGGCTTGGACATGATCTTGTCTGCAAAATTTAATTTTGTTTGTAAATACCATATAACTTTGTCGTATAAAAATACAATATTGTGTAAAAATGGTGGTATTTCCTGCATGTAAAATAAAACAAAGAATATTCCTGGGTCTTAAGTTGACATTTCTTTGACCATCATGATGGTATTAGAGAATTAATTTGAAACAAGGTAATTTGAAAAAAAATGCCTTTTTCTTTGACAACAAAAGAAAAGACTAAACAGTATGTTTCAATGAATTAATTTGAATATAAAATTAATCCATCAAGCAGAAGAGATTTGCCTCGGGGCAGAAATCAGTGAGATATGTCTGTAGGCATGACCATAACAACTTATTCCCTGACAAGCTCCGAGGATGTTCTAACAGACATTCTATTACCCTACGCCACATATTTAGATTATTAGGATGTTTAGAGGTATTCTTAGATAATGTAGATGAAACTTAAGAACCAATTTTTATATTCAGAGATTTTTTTTAGAATAAGTAAACATCTTGATTCTTACAAGTTCTAAATATATTATAAATCCTTGGCAGAAAGGTGTTTGAGAGATAAATAAAATAAAGATAGCTCAGACTTCTTATTCTTAAACTTTGTACTTCTGCCCAAAGAAAAGATCGCTCATACAAGACGTTAATTTTTGGTTCCTTACCGATGACCTCAATGTGATAGGTAAAGTTGACGGAGCCCAGACGGTTCCACACGACACAGGTGTACAATCCCGAGTCCATCTGCTGTAGGTCGGAGAGTCGGAGGGTCCAAGAGGATCTCCGTCCACTGTCCCGGGAATACAGTTCCTGGTGGTCCTTCATCCAGGAAATCTGGGGGCGGGGGTTACCCGTCGCCTTGCACCGGAGACGCAGCGAGCTGTTGACCGGACGGATTATCTTCTGTCGCTTCATCTTCTCTGGACTCGTGAATCTAGGGGGCGCTGGTAGAAAAATAAATGTAGCGAACATTATCACAATGATCACCATGGTAAAATGGAAAAAAATTGTTTGAACATCTTAGATCACAATATCAATTACAGACATATTATAAAAGGAACAAAAATGTTATTTTAATTGACTAAATTTGGCAACTTACAAAGACTACACTACCCTCAATATTCATGAGCAAAACTAATGGAAAAGTGTTGTAAATTGGGGATGTCATAGTTAGGAAAGGTAGTTATAGATATGTTGTCTTTGAAGACTTGAAGAAATTTGTGGTAAATTTTTGTCACAGGTGTCAAAACAATGTTATGATTGTATATCTTTGTGAAGAGATTTGTGGTGGATTTTGAGACTACAGACACATGATGGCATCAATTCATTACCTCCTTCTTTAGTCAGGTCCTCTTCGTGCGACTTGGCGTAAACTTCTGTACCATCGACTGAAACCACATCTTTTTCTTCATCTGAAAAAAAAAGACATAAAAAGTGAATGATAATCTACAGCAGATAAGCTGTGATGATAGTGTGTACCATTAATATAGGGTAGAGTACCGGCAACTGATAAACGAGAAATCTCTGTGAAAATAAATCTGTCATTAGTTCAATGTAGATACACCAGGAAACATCCATTAAAACTCAATATTTACTACATTTCCACTAAACAGCAGCTACACAAAAAAGAGAAATCACATGCCAGGGCACCAGCCCTCCATATGCCTGAATTACCACAAACCTTCCAACAACACAGAGGGCATCCTTTATTTCCTCTTTTAAAAAAAATATATTCCTGTTAAATTTTAATTCAAAAAGTACACCAGCTCCCTGCCTAGAACAGCAGGGGCTGATCCATTTCCCTCCCCAGGGAAGTCGCAACAATGTGCCAGTGTGACTGCCTGGGGCGAGGATAAAAGCCTTCAAAACATTTAAACGTTTTTATCAACCAATTTTTATATGGGATGGTAATTTGTACATGCAAAGCACTAATATCGCATCCACGGGAGACGAGATAGTGCTCGGCTCGTGGCAGCATGCAAGCTTGTCTTTTTTGCCAGCGGCCGGCAATTCCATAAATAAATGGTGGGTCTCCATTGGAATCAAGCCATTAAGGAGTTGATAATGAAAAGGAGGCTGATTTGTGTGACGGTGTGATTCCGAGGAGCTGGGAAATTAAGTCTGATTGGCAAGTTGGTGCGATTCCCAAAAATGACAGACTCTCTGGCCTCAGCAAAAGAAAGAACATTCGAAATTCTTTGGATCTCGAAAGTTTAAATTGAAATTATTAATACTATAGACAGGGCACAATATCAGGAAAACCCAGCCAGCCAATGACAGGAAAGTCCTGAACGGGCTAGCTAAAATACTCGCAAGAACTGTCACTGACTTTTTGATAAATAAAAAATAATCGATATTAAATGAATGTTAACAGTTTTAGAGCCCTTTAAATGCTATCAATCAAATCACGGAAGGGGGCATACCAAGGTACAATAGAAAAGTTGTTTTAAATTGTGGAGATCAGCCGATTACAACAAAAAGAAGTGTCCAATTTATTCCGAGTCGATGATCTTTGATTGTATGTCACCAGTTCCTGTATGACACATCATAAAACAGGTCGATTAGTCGAACGCTGGAGTACGGTAAACATGAAGGTGGCCAAAAATGTCAAAAAATATCCAAAAATGAATGCAAGGTTAAAACAAATGGCCTCTTTTTCATTCATTTTGCATTGAATGATGAATCTGCTGGTGTTCATTGATATTCCTAAGTGATGGATGGAATATCCTAATATACATGCTATTATCAAATTTAAGGTAATTAGACCTAGCTCCCTCTTTCAGGATGGTTTGATCTGAGGGTTGGGGACTCAAGATGCAATTCAATAGCCTTGATTTCTAACCGCAAACCCCATAGTCGCAAACACTTCTAGGTAGACTGGTTTTACTTTTCCATTGTTGCCCGCTTTATCAGGCTGTTTTTTCTCCCAACTTCCACCCGTCCACCTCTGGTTTGGGTGGGCCTAAGTTTCATCTTATTCCTCCAATTACAGACATAAATAAAACCCTTCACCCCTTTTTTTTATTGATTTTTATTTCCCCTCTCATATCAACAGTGTTTTCTCTGATAGAATATAACACATTTTTATCTTTCCCCATTCAAAAAATGATTACACATTAAATATTCTTCTCAATGTCCTATGACAATCTTTGCAGCGGATCAAATTACCTGAACATAAATCATTAAACTCTCCACACAGAAAAATGAAATTCTACACAATTGGTCTTTTAAGCTTATGATCATTAAATGGCTAGGATAACCCTGATCAGGCAGTCGTTAACAGATCTTCATAATATTGTAAACATGGGGGGAACCTGGTAAATATATGACTTTTATCGCCCCTTTCAATCAAAGACAGCCCTTTGCATTTGCATACTGTATGCTCATACAAAAGCCCGACTAAAGAATATGACGAAATATGACCACGCGAGATCAGACTTCAGTGGTTCCGATACACACTCGCTGATAGTCATCGCCTCTCTACCCAAATAAAACGGCCCTCTGAAATCGGAGAGAGAATGATAGACATTAGGATCTTAATACCCTCATGAAATATTCACACCACTCTCATTCCTCTGTGTTAAAAGACGGTTTATTTCCACAATATGATGACATTTTTATTTTCAGTTTCAAGTTTATATGAAAAAAAAAAGTGGCATGCCTTGAAAAAGATGAACTATAAGAGAGTTAGAGGATATCTACGCACTAATTAATCAAAGTCAGTTAAGCCAAATAGTTGGCATCACGTTACCTCAAAACATTATACATTTCAATCATTTCATAATCCTTTTAAAATTATGCATATTAAATATTGAGCTTGGAGAAATCATGCCCTTGCAGAAGTCACCGAATAATGAAATTCAAGATTTCCTACAAGCCTGATACAATCATAGAGAGCCGACTGACAAAAATTAAAATCAATTAGAAGTTTAAGTTGTAGTCTTTTAGAGGAGTGAATATTGACAGACGGCAGCAACACAATGGTGAGATGAGAAAACATCCAAACTGTCCGGAAACAGATTCTCGGGAACTCGGTAGCGGGGATTTTATCGCAGTGGCTGAATCGTTCCCGCAAGGGATGACACAGTGAGGATAATTACTGCATAATACGTGTCAACTCATCGCACACGGAAGATGTCAGTCTAGCTACAGTCAATAACAAAACTACTGAGCGAGATCGTATCTAAACGTTCACAGCCAAATCCGTGTAACGTGTGGAAGCAGATACCTGGCCGACGCTGATTACCGGTAATTGAACATAAAATAAAAACGGCCTTTCTGTATCTGTAAGCTCACCCGCTTCTGTGACATACTGAACTGTCTCCACCATTTATATATACACACCAATGTCAAAGGCAGATCCACGGACCACATTGTAAGCGAGGGATACATGGACACTATTACTGGCATGGATTCTATGTAAGGACTTTATTTGGGGCTTCTGTTTGGTTATATGTTAAAATAATTATGCTCACTTAAAGGGAGATAATCTTGGGAGATATTTAGGACTGATTTGTGTCCTCATTAAAGGATTAACTCCGTCATTAGGAGCAGGCAGGAAAGGAGATGATTGGACGACTGAATTTGTCTAGTTCTTTTGCCCTGGCAAAGATGAAACTTTAAAGCCGACTTGTAAATCTCCAGGATTATGCAGCCCTAACAATGGAAACAGGGGTCAAGAGGTCACACAAACTGACCCCCATGACTAACTAAATCAAATTGATTCAAGATCTAAGGTTGGAATTTCCGATGAATTCCGCTTCATTCCTATGGCTTTTTCTTTCTTTCAACTATTAATCACGCGATCAGAAGGCCCTGTGAATTAGATACCCCTGATTTGTGTCGGTGTGTCGACACTTCGCAGAAATATCAGCCCCGCAAAGAAACCACAGACTTTCTACATTGTACATATGTCATCAACAACAAGAATCCAATTTTCCGACTGCTTTTTGTATTTATATACATCTCTGATTAATGATGATTGCGATAGAAATCAGATCCAGGAAAAAAGAGAGAGGCTCTTCAGCCATGGTAGTCAGTCTGTGTTGTATATGATTCTGCTGTGTAAGGAGCTAAGGGTACATGCCTGCTCTAACACAGCACTCTACCCCCAAGGTTTAGTACAAACTACACTGATTTTATCAGCTGGTATCACTCAGTAGTGCCAGAGAAATATGAAAAGTCAATATTTTGACAAGACAAGAGAGTGGGGGACAAAGAGACCTGGCCCCTTTTGTAGTGGACAGCTATGCCATGGCCTGAATGGACAAGAATGTTTATTTATAATTATCCTCTCCACTCTGACCGTCCATCAGGTCCGAGGAGGCGATAGGGGACTAGATTAAACAGTCAATCAGGTACGAGTTGATGGGGGCTAGATTTCGGGTGTGTACCCGGTGGTTGTTTATTCAGAGGTTTGACGTGACATGTAGGAAGCCAGAATTATACGCTGTGACAATCCCTGCCAGTCTGATGTCCCCGACCCTCGCGTTCTGTCGTGTAAGGTCTACCGTCACTTGTTAATTCTGTTAATAAAATCAAAACCCTCTCCACATTCACAAATCAATATGACACAGAAGGAGTTTTAATTTTGGGATTAGATTTTTTTCTTCCCATTTGAATTCTATGAATCTAGTTAAAGGCTACTGTCAACAGAGGCCATTGATAGGCCAGCGTTTCTTTTCAGAGAAAACAAGACGAGACATTTACACAATTGGGGAAAAAGAATTCCTGATGCCAAATTCTTCACTGTAGTGGAACGAGCAATTGTACAAGTCCAGTCGATATAAAGTTGGCAGTTAATAATAAAAGAATTAAAGATTATTTGCCGTTTTCTCTGCCTGCCCTGTGATCGCCTTTCATGATTTAGTGTAGTTGCCTGTGATATTAACTCCCAAATGTACACAGGTGGTAATACATACCATAGTATGCATCTCTGAATTCAAAGATCTTGTAACACTCAAATAGAAGATGTCTGCATCCATAAAATTCTTGATTTATGCGAATTTTCAACAAATATGGGGGTAAAGAATTCTGGACTGCATCACTGTATCTTTAACTTCTGTGCTAGGAATACCTGTTTTAACATTATCTCGTTTTTTAAAGGTACTGCCATGCTTACAAGTGGGTATTCAAGAGTGCAATACTAAAAATAGCTAAATTTGACAGGAAAGACAGCTTGCTTAATCAGTGCTGTGGGTCCTGACATCCATATAAATGATCTTCCGTGAGGTGTGAGGCAACACAGTGCCACAATCCACTCCAGATATCACAAAAACCTCGGCAAAAACAAAGGGTGTCACCCGCCGCAGCCGATAACGGCTAATAAAGTGTGTTTGACTTTCTCAACTCCAGAACCTTCAAACGTCAACTCCACCGTACCAAATGTACAAATGATTGTCCCTCGTCTGATTCCGAAATGTTCATTTTCATTAAATTAGCAACTAGATGCTTGAAAAATACTTAATTTGGTCAAAGGAATCAAAATAGAGTTGTGTCGCTGTCTCTCTGGCCCTTGACATCTGAGGAATTGATCGAGCAAAGTATGGCGATCTCGGAATTTGGTGTCGCGCAAGGAAGATTTTGTTTACACACCAAAAAACCCTAGGATCTTCTGAAATCCGGCCTCATCTGTTACAAAATTTAATATAGAAATCTTGCTCTGACTTATTAAATTTCCTGTAAGAGGAGAAAACCCTAGAAAAAATCCCAGCAGAAAGGGGCACTACAGTGATGACAATAAAGGGGGATCAAGTGAATTTGTTGAGGTGTACAGATCAACATAAATCTAACTACAGTAAAAAATAGATGATAACACAATCAGTACCAAGTTTACGGCTGATCTGTAACCAGAAGGTTTTGACAGAGCTTGGTGTGACCTGTCTCCAGCTGATCACTGTTTACATTGAGTCGGTCAAGGAGAGCTCCGTTATTATATGACAGATTTATGATGTGTCTCTGCTAATGACCCGCCACTTTACAGGCCAATAAAACCCACGACCCAATACACACTCAACGGGACTGACCAATTTAACAGGAGACCGCTGAGTAGGAATAGAGAACCGGTCATAAATCTCGCCCCCCTAAATCATCCCCTGCTGGTGAGTGGGACGGGAAGGAGCGGGGTTAGCTGAGGATAGACTGAGCTGCTCGCCTCCTGTGTTTGGGTCAAGTCAGGATAACCACTAATGTTAACAGCTCCAATGGCAGCTGATGAGCCAACAGCAGAATGGTGTACATTATCTAGAGTTCCAATGAAAAGCTAAACCCCAAGCTGTAATGATACAACTGCCCCCTCCCCCAATGACTATCTAATTCAGCATCTCCTGACTAGAGGATTACACTGTACATCGTTCTCATACTCCAGTGGGCTGACACAGCTTATAATTCTTAGGTGACCCCGTTTTCTCCCCATCCTAATCTTAAATCAAACTACAATATTTGTTTGATAAACACAAAAAGAATAACACAGTAACACTCCAACTGAAATAACAACTGGAGGGATAATTGCCCCCATCCCTCCCAAAGCTCCTCATGTCAAATAGGCACCCACAGAATTCTGACCCTAAAACAATGTTTGCTTAAGCTCAAATTAGTTTCGTTAAAATGCTTACGATTTGTGGGAACAACGAAGACCAATTTCTTCAATTATAGTGATGTGGATGGATGGGATATCTGAGGGAGAATGATTGAAAAGAATTGACCATGTCCGGAAAAAATGTGGGCCTCGACTCAGGTGCTGAGGCTCAAGTAATTGGTTCCAAATGCTCCAATCAGAACCGATCAGACGGACCTGAAACAGTTCTACAAGACAGTGTTTATGACAGAAGAAATCTGTAATTTCCTCTCCATATGTAGTCAAGCAATTGATTTTCCATCTTCAACTGTAATAGCTTTTGCTTTGGTAAAGTCTTATAATGATGAGTTGATTCCGTCTGATTTTTACAGGAAATGGACGTACAGATGATGAGAATTTTGGCCCTCAGTGTAAGCCAATTAGTGACAAGAAAATGCTGTCAAGGAATGTTTATTACTCAGCTTATAGCTTCTTATTGCCACCTAGCTCAAAGTTTAGACCCATTTCCCAATCATTTCATTAAGGAAGCTCACAGAATTGGTCAGGGTAAGTGCAATGGAATTGATGGACAGCCAATGACTAATCAAAGCCTATGCTTTTGCCCATTAGCAGGTGCCCTAGTCAAACTTGGACCAACACTGTTATTACTTTTGCAATATTGAATTCACTAGCCAAGGAAGTAACCCTATCTATCATCAATTCTCAAATTACTCTCCCAATTCTGTCTGGGTCAGTTCATAAAAACACAAGCAGGGAATTTGGTTTCTTCAAGTCTAATTAGAAAAGGAAGCCTTATTAGTCATTTCCAAGACGAAAAAAGAACCTTGAGCCTCTTTTTGGTAATCAGTTTCATCGGATGTCCATTATAAGAATGGTCATTCACAAGACCTCACCATAGAATCACCAATCTATCAATGCCCAAGCTAACTCCAACCCACATCCATTTTCTGGATGTTCGTTGCATTATATATCTTTGGAACAAAGACAGATGGATTCTAACAGTAATCTAGATACACAAAGCATCAGTTTCTACTGTCTGTAAAGAATTTGTATTTGAAAAACCAAGATCAATTTTCATATTGTTTTCAGGTCAAGATTGAGTGATTGAAAATTGCTCAGTCTAAAGCTGTTAATATTGGCAACTTGTCAGTCTTTTTTTTGTTAATGTTATGGCAATAACAGAATTATGTACAGAATTCCAACTATCTGACCTATCTATGAAAATTGAATGTTTTATTTCCATCTTCACTTCATAAGAAAATGTTGCAGGAAACATCCCATTCTCTCTCTGCATTGATAGTATTTTTCAGACTCTTTAAAAGACTATAAACTTACCAACAACAACCAGGGTATAGTTCACTGAGATGCTGCCGAATCCATTGGTGGCTTTACACACATATTTCCCGGCATTCTCCACTTCTATGTCTTTAATTCGTAGAGATCCATCTTTCATCACTTTGTGATTGTCCCACAGTTCATTGATACTTTCACCGTCTTTTTTCCACTCAATGAAAGGAAACGGATCCCCCTCCACTGGGCACAGTAACTTCTTGGTGTGGTTCACTCTCGCGATTTGACGACTCCTTCCGT